>NC_083280.1:13646320-14877570 GCF_963506605.1 Zootoca vivipara | reverse complement strand
AGTTGAACGGCCGCGTTGCTATAGTGACACTGTTCTGTTTACAATACGTTCTTGCCTTTTCCCGAGCAGTTATCAAGGCAGCAACTAACAAGAAACAGGACTCCCATCTCCCACGTTCCACTGGGTCTATATAGAATTTTCAAGTTGGTTATCTGTGCAAGATTCTCTCCCACATGTCCGAAATGTGTTGCTACGGATCATTGTTGGTGGCACCCATGGGTGTTGCTGTATTTTTGGAGGGGTGTGAGTGAGGAGGACTTTTTCTTTTTCTTTTTTAAGTCTCTAATGCGGTATTTCAGTTTGTAAAAATTTTAATGGAAGAGGAAATACAGTAAGCCCCACAACTTGTACGCATTTAACTTGTGTGTGTTCAGCTTCATGTGTGTGGCAAATAAAATAAAATAAAAAGAGGGCAGAAAGGGGGTGGGGTTTATAGGGGAAATGACTTTGGCAATCCCAAAAGTCATTGAACCCAATGGGTTTGGACTATACACAATTTTGGCTTTAGGTGTGATACCTGGAACATAAGGGACCCAGGTGGCGCTGTGGGTTAAACCACTGAGCCTAGGCTTGCTGATCAGAAGGTCAGCGGTTCGAATCCCTGTGACGGGGTGAGCTCCCGTTGCTCGGTCCCAGCTCCTGCCAACCTAGCAGTTCGAAAGCACATCAAAATGCAAGTAGATAAATAGGAACCGCTACAGCGGGAAGGTAAACGGCGTTTCCGTGTGCTGCTCTGGTTTGCCAGAAGCGGCTTTGTCATGCTGGCCACATGACCTGGAAGCTGTACGCTGCCCTCGGCCAATAATGCAAGATAAGCGCGCAACCCCAGAGTCGGTCACGACTGGACCTAATGGTCAGGGGTCCCTTTACCTTTACCTGGAACATAACCCTTGTGTGAGTTGTGGGTTTACTGTATTTCTTAATTTGTATGTGTACATGTTTGTTTGTTTGTTTGTTTGTTTGTTTGTTTGTATATAAAATTAAACAAAAGGACTAGAAGGTGTGATTATCCCAAACAAGTAGGACTGAACATGGGTGTCGCGTGGCTGTGCATAAATTGATATAGGCATCTCCCAAACATGCCTACGGCGTGGTAGCATATGCAAAAGACTCACTGCACATGGTACATATTTATTTTGTTTGAAGTATATGCTTCCATTTAGCCCTCATAAGGTGGAAGAAGACAACTGAAGGAGATCCAGCTGAGATGTGAATGGCTGGAAACATTAGGATCCAGAATTGTAAGGCAGTGCCAAGTATAGTGGTACCTCGGGTTACAAACACTTCGGGTTATAGACTCCACTAACCCGGAAGTAGTACCTCGGGTTAAGAACTTTGCCTCAGAATGAGAACAGAAATCATGCACCGGCCACGCAGCGGCAGCGGGAGGCCCCACTAGCTAAAGTGGTACCTCAGATTAAGAACGATTTCAGGTTAAGAACGGACCTCCGGAACGAATCAAGTTCATAACCAGAGGTACCACTGTATCAGGAATCGGTGACCTAAAAAAACATGGTTAAGCTGCTTGAGAGGTTCCAGAAGAACCAATAAAGTTGCCCTCCTTCCAGTTCCTAGCACAAGCCTTCCACCTGGCTTGCTCCGGATCTTGTTTTCACAGTGCTTCTGGCTTGGCTGGAACCAAGAATGAACCCCAAACTCCAAATCAGCAAAGTATTATATGAGAATCTCTCTCTCTCTCTCTCTCTCTCTCTCTCTCTCTCTCTCTCTCTCTCTGTGTGTGTGTGTGTGTGTGTGTGTTTGTGTGAGTGTGATTAGGCCTCACATTTGATACACACCATTTGTCATACCCCCCTATCTCCAACATTCCTCAGATGAAAATAGGGACATTCCTCACTCCGCCCCCCCCAACTCTCCCTTCTTGATCCCCCATATTTCGTGTCCCTCGCACTCTGCAGAGCATTTCCTATCAAAAGAAGGACCATCGCTTGGGACAAGTGTCAGCTCATACTTCTCCCTCAGCTTGGCAGCAACGGCACTGGCAGGGAAACAGTGGCATTCCGGAACCAAATCAGAAGCTGGGGTGGCTTTTGTGATTCTGGGACTGTCCCTGGAGAATCGGGGCAATTGGAGGTTATGCTTTTACCTGGCTGGAATGTAGCCTTGTGTAGGAAGGCAAGAGTCACACCTGTTGCTTCACTGTTTTGGCTCTGGCCCCACCCACTTTGGACCCTGAATGGTTGGCAAAATGGGAATGCGATCTTCAAGCTGAAAAAGACTCCCTATACCTGACCCTACAACCCACTCTCATTTGTGCAAAGATACCAGCAATGTTCAGGGGATATGCTTCTAAGTTACTATGCTTCGTATTGCTGCTTCAGACCTCATGACAGAATGCAGGAAAGGAAATTCTCTCGGAAACACTGGCCACCAGCCATCTAGGCATTTCGCAGATCACAGTCAGTACCTTGAACTAAGCCTTTGGCTATGCACCTATCTATATATTTATTAGGTCCCAAATGCAAAATCACATGTGCTTGAAATCCAAGCTGCAGTCAGGGAATTCAGGGTGTGATTCAGGAATCTCATCGGTCCAAGACTGGAATGCAATGCAGTAACTTGCTCAAGGACTGCGTGTGCTCAGAATCATTTTCAGGCATGGAGAGGAATAGACAGGGCCCAAGCACTGGGCAGGGGTTTGCCTGGACTTTAAGCCCACTACAAAAAAAGAACAAATCGAGATATTAATTTGTGGATCATCTTTGACAATGTTTACTTAGTCCCCCATATCCATACGGACTGTCCAGACCTTGTCAGAGCTTGCGAGATTCCAAAGTATGAGTGGCAAATCCAAACCTGAGCTACACATCAAAAATCTGGCACAACCAGGCACTCAAATCAGTGATGTTTACGGGGTGGGAGGACCATACTATTGAGTTCTGCCTGCGCTGGATTTTATGTGCGGAAGCCAAACCCAGGCATCTTATCCACGCAGAGAGGGTTGGTGTGAGGAAGACTGGTAGCTCCTGCTCTGTTCCACAGCAAACCCCGAAGAGTTCATCCAAACTGCCCTATGGGAACAAAACAAGGAATATGTTGAACAGTGAGATGCTTGTCTAGGCCTTTGTTCAATATGACTTATAGGCATGTCCAGTATACCTGAAGGAGCGTCTCCACCCCATTGTTCTGCCCGGACACTGAGGTCCAGCACCGAGGGCCTTCTGGCAGTTCCCTCGTTGCGAGAAGCCAAGTTGCAGGGAACCAGGCAGAGGGCCTTCTCGGTGGTGGCGCCCGCCATGTGGAACGCCCTCTCATCAGATGTCAAAGAGAAAAATAGCTACCAGATTTTTAAAAGACATCTGAAGGCAGCCCTGTTTAGGGAGGCTTTTAATGTTTAATAGATTATTTTATTTTATTTTTCTGTTGGAAGCCGCCCAGAGTGGCTGGGGAAACCCAGCCAGATGGGCGGGGTATAAATAATAAGTTGTTGTTGTTGTTGTTGTGAGACACAGAGTGTCTCCCTGTGCAACATGATGTCTCAGGGACTATGAGTTTCCAGGTTCCTTAGTTCCTGCTAACATTTCCTCTACGCAGGCACTAGGCCCTATAATAAATATAAATATAAATGAATTAAGCCTCTGGTCTCCAGAGCGCATTGAAAAAAAGAGCACTCGATCCCAGTGATTGAGGATGGTGCTTAAAAGACTTTTGCCATTTGTGTGTAGTTAATATATATATGCATTCTGCACTGCCTTTTTTGGGGGGGGGGATGAGGAATAAATACCCATCAGCCAGCCAGAAGGAGTGGTTTCTATGAAGGAAACTGAAGGACACCAAACTATCCTCCGTTTCTCAAGACAGGCAAAGACTTGTGTAGAAGGGGAGAAGGGGTGCAGAGAAACCATGCTTTGACATTGGCAACGGAGAGGCAGACGCCACCAAACAGCTTGTTTTGTTGTCTTGCACGATAAGGCCAAGTAACAAGTCATAAAAAAGACTTGTTTTTTTAATGTGCTTAGCAATTTAGAATGTTATGGCTTTGTATTTTTAGAAGGGTTCGCTGGTTTAAATTATCTCCTTGTAAACTGCCTTGAGAGTTCAGCTGGGAAGTTTTCGGTTTTTTAAAATTGAGAACTAAGCAGGCACACATCAGCCCCTGCGATTGTCAGAACACCAGCCTGGAAAGGGTCCCCTGTTCACGGTCCTTTCCACTATGGTGAGAGGGAAGGATTGAACACCTCTTTAAATTATATGACTTCTAAATCTGCATCTGTACATATGAATTAGCATGTGCCGATCTCACACAAATTTGTGTCCTCTTCTGGTGACTGCCCTGACCTCAGGTGAGCGATAAGTCAGTCTTTGCTTACCTGCTGGCTGTGGCTGATGGGAGCTATGGGCCAAAACAGCTGTTCTCTTGTTGGATATGTAAATGCACTCAGCGCAGTTGCTTTCTACATCCGCAACGAAGAAAGCTTCGTGATGCTTTTACTGGATTTAATTACCAGTACTTGTTGAATCCTGCCAGTTGTCTTAAAGTCCCCTTGGCCATAGAGATACTTGTGACATTTTCATGAAAATGTTGGACTTTATGGAACTGGCAGAATTGACAGGAAGACTCCGAGATCCAGCAGATGAAAGAATAGAGGAAGATTGGAGAAAATTCAAATTATATCTAGGGAACTATTTTTGAGAGTTGAAAGTTTGAATATCTAGGGGAACACAGAAGTTAAGGCAATAGGGAGAAAAGAGGAGATTATAAAGCAGGAAAACTGAGCTATAAATAAAAAGAAGGGATTAAGAAGAATTAAGAAAAATATAGGATGATGAAAATTAAAAGTAACGAAATAGAAACTGTTATGGATGAATCTAGAATGAAAATCAGATAGAAGGGATTTGGGGAAGCAAAAGGGACAATGAGTTAAAATGAGGATGTAAGATGATGTTGTGTTTTTTTACTTGTATTGTTGTGTTTTTGTCTTTTTTGTGGTTTATGTTTTGTTGAGATAAAATTGTTATGTTTTTATGTTAAAAAAACTTTTTAATAAAAATTATTTTTTTAAAAAAGAGATACTTGTGACTGGCTGTTTCCTCACCTGCGGCAGCTTGTGGCTGCATTTATGAGACTTGAGTGTTGTTCCTTGCGCCACAGCAGTGGTATGTGGTTGTATTTCTGAGCCTCAGTTGTGGGAACATTTCGCATCGGTGAAAGCAAACCTGTCGGCATGCTAAAGTAGTAAATGGCATAGCAATAACCTTTACTTTTCCAAAATGTTACTAATGTATGGCCTCAACCCACATGGATTTTTGAAGGTGTGTTGATTACACTCCTGGTTTTTAAAATGCTGCCCTCTGGATGCCCAGAGAGTTGCTTTGTTCCTGCCAAATTGCACCAACCTTCTGGCTTTACTAGCAGTTGTGGGCAAACCAATACATGGTGAGGAGTCTTTAAAAAATGGCCATATCCTGAATTTAGCTCTAGGTTTTGTAGTTCTGAATTGTTTTATTTATGATTGCACATTATTTATTTATTTATTTATTTATTTCCCCCCAAAGAGCTCAAGATTGCATCCATAGTTCTCCTTTCCCCCATCTTATTCTCACAATTAACATGTGAAGTTAGGTTGAGAAAGTGGTGACTATCCCAAAGGCGCCAATTGAGCCCCATGGATGAGTGGGGATTTGAACCCTGGTCTCCCATGTCCTGTTGTCTTTGTCCATGGAGTTTTCTTGGCAGGGATACTGGAGTGGCTTGCCAGTTCCTTCTCCAGGTGGATCACGTTTAGTCAAAACTCTCCACTATGACCTGTCCATCTTGGGTGGCCCTGCATGGCATAGCTCATAGCTTCTCTGAGTTATTCAAGCCCCTTCGCCATGACAAGGCATTGATCCATGAAGGGGATCACTGGTCCCACTGGTCCAATGGCCACTGGTCCCATCACCTCCTGGCAAATAGAAGGGGAAGAAATGGAGGCAGTGAGAGATTTTACTTTCCTGGGCTCCTTGATCACTGCAGATGGTGACAGCAATCACGAAATTAAAAGACGCCTGCTTCTTGGGAGAAAAGCAATGACAAACCTAGACAGCATCTTAAAAAGCAGAGACATCACCTTGCCGACAAGGGTCCGTATAGTTAAAGCTATGGTTTTCCCAGTAGTGATGTATGGAAGTGAGAGCTGGACCATAAAGAAGGCTGATCGCCGAAGAATTGATACTTTTGAATTATGATGCTGGAGGAGACTCTTGAGAGTCCCATGGACTGCAAGAAGATCAAACCTATCCCTTCTGAAGGAAATCAGCCCAGAGTGCTCACTGGAAGGACAGATCGTGAAGCTGAGGCTCCAATACTTTGGCCACCTCATGAGAAGAGAAGAATCCTTGGAAAAGACCCTGATGTTGGGAAAGATGGAGGGCACTAGGAGAAGGGGACGACAGAGGATGAGATGGTTGGACAGTGTTCTCGAAGCTACGAACATGAGGTTGACGAAACTGCGGGAGGCAGTGCAAGACAGGAGTGCTTGGCGTGCTATGGTCCATGGGGTCACGAAGAGTCGGACACGACTAAACGACTAAACAACAACAACAACTCCCATGTCCTAGTCTCACATCCTAACCACTGGTTTTTTGAGGGGGAATACAGTAGTAGGAATTCTACATTGTTCCATGTTGCTTCCACATTTTGTACAGATCTGCTTGCACATGCAGCCGCTTTGTTCCTCACTTCACACTAGCCAGCAAACTAACCAAGAAGGCCTCCGTTAAGCATCCGAACTACCATACGTTGAACTGCTTTGGAAGAAACCAGGATATCAAGCCAATTTCAAACCATGGTTTAATGTCCTTGCTTGCTCTGGAGCTGTTAACCATTCTTTCTTGGTTTGGAGGAAACAAGGAGCTATAGAAAAGTGAAATACTTTTGTTTGCCTGCTTGAGCGAAGGGCCAGCCTGCCTGCATGGGGAAAGCTTCAGACATTGTCAGTTTTTTAAAAAAATAAATAAATGAAAGGGAGCCATTTCATAAAAGGAATGTTGTTTTCCTTCAGAGATAGGGCTGTTTCACCAGGTGCTATAGCTAATTACCTGAAAATAATGAGCTGCTGTCTAGGAAGAGGAAGCGACAGCAGAGCGGCTCCAATTAACTGATAAAAAACCAAGGTCAGGGTGAAGCAATGGGAAAGGAATCCCAGAAACACTGGGATTTTCGAGTCCACAGAAAAGGCGAGAAAGTGAAGGACCTTTTCCTCCAAATATGAGCGGTTCACTGCTATTTGCTGCATGGTGTCAATAGCCCCAAGGAGTGGACAAGGTAGTAAACAAGATCATGGGATAATCATAAATTGCACCTGCCCATCTCAAGACACTGCAGGTCAAGCGAAGGAACTCCCTTCATTCAACCAGTGGCGAGTAGTGACTAGTGGGGTGCCACAGGGTTCTGTCTTCGGCCCAGTCTTATTCAACATCTTTATCAATGACTTGGATGATGGGCTTGAGGGCATCCTGAGCAAGTTTGCAGATGACACCAAATTGGGAGGGGTGGCTAATACCCCAGAGGACAGGATCACACTTCAGAATGACCTTAACAGATTAGACAACTGGGCCAAAGCAAACAAGATGAATTTTAACAGGGAGAAATGTAAAGTACTACACTTGGGCAAAAAAAAAAAAAAATGAAAGGCACAAATACAGGATGGGTGACACCTGGCTTGAGAGCAGTACATGTGAAAAGGATCTAGGAGTCCTGGTAGACCACAAACTTGACATGAGTCAACAGTGTGATGCAGCAGCTAAAAAAGCCAATGCAATTCTGGGCTGCATCAATAGAAGTATAGCGGCTAGATCAAGGGAAGTAATAGTACCACTGTATTCTGCTCTGGTCAGACCTCACCTGGAGTACTGTGTCCAGTTCTGGGCACCACAGTTCAAGAAGGATACTGACAAGCTGGAACATGTCCAGAGGAGGGCAACCAAAATGGTCAAAGGCCTGGAAACGATGCCTTATGAGGAACGGCTTAGGGAGCTGGGTATGTTTAGCCTGGAGAAGAGAAGGTTAAGGGGTGATATGATAGCCATGTTCAAATATATAAAGTGATGTCCTATAGAGGAGGGTGAAAGGTTGTTTTCTGCTGCTCCAGAGAAGCGGACACGGAGCAATGGATTCAAACTACAAGAAAGAAGATTCCACCTAAACATTAGGAAGAACTTCCTGACAGTAAGAGCTGTTCGACAGTGGAATTTGCTGCCAAGGAGTGTGGTGGCGTCTCCTTCTTTGGAGGTCTTTAAGCAGAGGCTTGACAGGCATATGTCAAGAATGCTTTGATGGTGCTTCCTGCTTGGCAGGGGGTTGGACTGGATGGCCCTTGTGGTCTCTTCCAACTCTATGATTCTATGATTCTATGAATGCTTCATGAACTCACAATAGAAATGAGGAACCTCAGACCTGAGGGCTAAATATGGGCCTCGGGATTTCCCTCAGGCTAATTACCCTCCCTAGCTCCGCCCACTCTCCCTAGGCCACACCCTTCCTTGGCCCTGCATTCAGAACCTCCCTGAATGTTTTTGCCTGGCTGGAGTGTGTCCTCGGTCTCTGATAAAGCCATTTGCTTCTCTGGATGGGTAGGGAGCATAGCTGCCAAGTTTTCCCTTTTCTCGCGAGGAAGCCTATTTAGCATGAGGGAATTTCCCTTAAAAAAAGGGAGAACTTGGCAGCTATGGTAGGGAGGGGTGCACGAGTTTGTGTAAAACTAGTCTGCCGTACCCATTGTTTTGCCCTTTGCCTCTGGCCCCAGCCACCCCTGGCATGTGGTTTCCGGATGTTTGCCTAGCAAGAAGGCTGAAAATTTTTATCCACCCTTGAACTACAATGGGTCTTGGTTTCGCCTGTGTAAACTGCTCCAGAAAATCTAGTTTCTTAGTACCCTCTCTGTCCACACTGATAACAGTGACCATACGCCAATCTAGCCTCCAGACAGGATCCCTGAGCTTAGTGCCTGTAGCTTGTGGGCTATCTTCGCCCCCAGAACGCTCGATCTGGGGTTCTTTGGGGTGCAGCGTCGCTCCCGCTGCTCCCCCCCTCGCAAAGTCAGGTCGCCTCGGAGCTCGAGACGGACCCCGCCAGACGGCGCTGGCGCTGGACCGGAAGCCCCGTAGTGCCTGTAGCTTGTGCCTATAGCATAGCAGGCATGATAACAAGCTTTTGGTATTAATAGTAGGCCTGCCCAAGCCAGATTCTTCACATTGTCTGCCAGTTATTGTTGGCGGTGTATATCTGTCTTCCTTTCTGCACCTAAACAGGGCACAAAAGCAATGCTTGGATATGCACAGTCCACACTGCTATGCTGGACCTGAGGCATTCTGCACTAGACGTGAGCTAGACTGTGCTAGACCTGAGCCTCAGACGATGAGGTTCCTCGTTCTCAACCACCCGCATCCCTAACAGAGTTATCATATAACCAGATATTACTCAAGGCGCTAGATTCTTTTTAATGGAGATAGTCCACACACTCAAGCCCCCAAGCAGTGGTGTTATTACTATTATTATTTTATTCAACTTTAATTAGTCACCGTTTTTTTCCCTTTACAAAAGTTACTCAAAGTGACTTACAGCAATAAATAAATTACGCATGTATTAAAAGCTTCAGAAAGCAAAACAAAGAAAAATCTAAAGCTCATATTTTTATAAGGCAGTGTCTAAAACATCCCAAAACGGATCTTCATGTGTTAATTGGCCCTCCATGTGAAGTAGCAAATGACTCAGTTTGCAGTTAACACTTCGTTAAAACCAACAGGGAAAGTTCACACTTCCTCTGGGGTTGAGGGGGGGTAGGCATAGCCTGCTTTAACTTCGGTGACCTCTGACACAACTGCAGCGGTTGGCATTTTATAATCCTAAAATTCTGTGAGATTTTTTTGGGGGGGGGAGGTGGTGTGGGGTTGTGTATTTCAAAAATTAAGAACGCCACCACGTGTAGCCGATAACCCAGCTTTCAAACAATGGCTATCCTTTTGTTCTTTGAACTGCAGAGGCCTGAGCCGCTTTGTTCCTTTCTGGTTTTTTCCCCTATGGCATGCTGTAATCCGAAGGATGTGACTTAAGTGGATGAGAAAGGGGAAGGAGAGAATGTGCCGATTGCCCTAGGACAGGGAGCTGGAACGTATTATCTTCAGGTCCAGTTGCAGCCTTATGAAGCTAGTCTCTCCTCTCTTTTTTCCTCAAGCTGGAATTCCAACCATGGACCAGCAGTTGCAGAAAATTAGGCACATAGAGCTAACATGTTGAAAGCTTTGTCTGCATGCAGCTTTTCCAGGTAGTCTATACAAATGGGGCATTATGAAATACAAGCAAGTGGTACTTCCTTCCACTTAAAATGTTGCCTATCCAAGGTATGCTTACCCAGAAGTAAGTGTGCATAGGATTACGGCATCAAGGATTTGAATGGGCAAACGTAAGAATCCCATGTACAGTCAAACCTCAGTTTGCGACCGCCTCCGTTTGCGACTGCTTCGGTTTCCAACCACCGCGGACCCGGAAGTGTTTACATCCGGGTTCCGCGGCGCTCAGATGCGCAGAAGTGATCTGTGCAGCTTGCGCATGTGCAGAAGCGCTCTGCGCAGCACGTGCATGCGCAGAAGCGCTCTATTGGTGCTTCGCGCATGCGCAGAAGCATGCCTCGGGGAGCAACGTTCTCAGGGAGCGACCAGCTCCCCGGAACCAATTGTGGTTGTAAACGGAGGTATGACTGTACATAACTCTAAATAATATGAGAAAGCTTTGTTAATTTACAGAAATCAGGGAGGTAGAAAGATTGATTTATACCGTTGTGCAAATTAACTGAAACAAAGCATGTTTTCTATCTTACTTGTTGCGTGTTCACACCCAGAGACCTCCCCCCTAAATAAATTCACACTTGACTCAAATTTTAGTTTGGGTTTTTGGCAGAATTTAGGCCACAACTTTATTGATTACAGAAAGTGAGTGGTTGCATAGGCTCTGGTTTGACTAGCTCCCTGCACACTTGCAGGTAGCACTCACCCAGGGTTCCAGCATAGGTCAGCCAAGGGTGAACACCTGGATAGGTAAAAAGTCGGAAACAGACTATGTCCGCCACCCAGACATAGTATACAAGAAGACTTTACATTAGGGGAAAAATTATGCAAATGTGTGCATCATGTGTGCTTCATTTTTTAAAAAAATGCAAACTGATGAGTAAATGTGCAGAACTAAAGATAAGCCTAGAAAAATTAGAAATGGGGAGAAACTGAAATGGACCAATTTGCCCATCCCTAGTGCTGAAGGTGTCACAATCTGACTTGGTATAAGGCATCTCCCACTGTTCCCTCATGTGGAAGTGGAAACCTTGCCTGCAAGCTCCTTGGATCCTGTCCCAGGGGTAATGCGACACATGCACAAGCTCTGCACATGAGCGCTCTCCGCTTTTAAACACATGCCGCTCGTAGGAAGAACCCAGCCCAACAGAGCCGTCGAGTCAGCAAAGCTGCCCTCCCAAAACACAGATCTTGTCCATAATCAAATTTAATCCTTAAGGATAGATAAGCCTCTGCAATCCCTTTTTACAACGAGGCGCATGAACCACTGCCGCTGCGGTTTATGTGAACTCTTCAATCTGTAGCGGATTACTTCCCACAATAATGACAGGGCTGATATTGTGCTTGTTATCTGCCCAGCGCTTGGGAGAGGTCTGTGATTAGGAGGTTGCATGACAAGATAAACAATGGTGTGTGGCATTTGTTTGATAGCTTTCAAACTTGCCACTTTGCAGAGAGAGGATGAGCTTTATAGCCTGGAGGAGACATTGCCAGCATGTTTGCAGAGGAGGTAAAAATTCCCCTGCTGCTCTTTCAGCTTACTGGGATTCGTTGCCAGAGGCTGCTCAGAAAGAGGGACTTGAAGAATCGGGTGAGGAAATACAGTAAACGGCATTTAGTTTTTAGAGGGTTATTTAAAAACACCTTTGTTAAAAAAAGTGTGTGTATGGATGCATACATCTTCCTTAAGAAATTATGTTTATTGCACATTCATGGCCATCTGTGTCCATGATGATATTGGGATGACCACATGTGACCCCACTTTTGATACTGTTTACACCTAAAACGTTTTTGGGGTGGTCACGCTGCTTCATTTCCAACCAGTGCACATCCCATAACTTCTTGCTGAAATTCCGCAACTTTTGTTATGCCACAAATGTTCGGGTTTTATTTTTGCCCCGCTTTTGTTGTGCTATAGCCCTTCCACACGGCAATAATGTGGTAGCATTGAGGAAGCATCGCAGAACAAACGAAAGCAGAAGAAACCCACCACTAATGGACCATTATTGTGGTCAAGAGCAGGTTGGAGAACATACCTGCAATAACACACCTGTCTGGAGGGGCCCTAAATTTCTACTTGCAGGCTTTGGTCTTCATCAAAGAAGCTCCTGCAAGGGTAGTGTACCTTGCCTTTGAGACTGCTGTTTAGAAGACAATGAATGAATTGATGGTAATAACAATCATCCTCTTAAAATAAGCAGCAAGCCCCATTGAATACAGCAGACCCTCCAAGTGTCCCTATTTTCCAGGAACAGTCCAGGATCTACAGAAGCCATCCCAGTTTCTGATTTGATCCCAGAATATCCTGCTTTTGCTTAGGACATCCCTATTTTCACTGGATAAATGCTGGAGGATATGGAGTTTAGCAGCCCCCGAGACCAGGAGATAAGAAACTATACAACCTTTAGATGACATCTGAAGATAGCCCTGTATAGGGAAGTTTTTAAATGATTAATGTTTTATTATATTTTTTAATATGTTGGAAAATGACTGGGGCAACCCAGTCAGATAAGATAGGTGGGGTGTATATTATTATTATTATTATTATTATTATTACTACTACTACTACTACTACTACTACTACTACTATTATGGGGAGCAATTATTTTTCATTTTCTGTTGCATGAGATTTTTCAACTGTTCTTATATGTTTCTTCAATGCTGATTTCATATCTGAAGTCAGTTTTGTTTTGTAAGCTCTAGGGTTTTTTTTGCAATTCATGTTTTTCACTTTTCACCTGAATATTCGTTTTTCACAATGCACGAATTAAATATTTTATTAAACACATAGCCAAAGTAGTACAATATGATTATAAAGACTTATATAGCATTGAACATGACATATATAGCATTGAAAATGATATGTATATCTATGCACAGTTGGAGGTATGCAAAAAATGTATTCCCTTGGGATACAATATATACAAGCTGTTGTTATTCAGGTAAGAATTTGCGCTTGTATTTGAAAACATTTACCTTCAGTATTTAAGGCCTTCACGAACTGTTTCATCAAGCTATCTTCTTTCATGTCTTCTATGTCAAATACGGACAGCTATACGTTCAGTAAAGCTTCATTCGCCCACATAAAGGCAAAAGGCCTTGAGGTCAATATTGGTTTATGAGATCCTGAACCGTAATAATCTGCAAGATCTCATCCTTACCTCCTATGTTGCTTTTCAAACTCCAAATTAATTCTTTTAAATCCATCTCAGAATCAAATCCAGAATTCCTCCTTCCATGTCACAATCAACCAAAAAGATGGCTTGTTGAAACAGTTCGTGAAGGCATTCAATATTACTGAAGGTAAATGTTTTCAACATATACGGTAGTTGCAGCTTTTCCCGCTTTGTCTTTCGAGAAGATCAAAGCAGGTGTGTTCGATGGACCTCAAATTTGTGCCCTTGTTCGAGATGTGGAATTTGTCAGGAAGATGAATGGCAAAGAGAAGAAAGCGTGGCAGTCTTTCGTGGCAGTTATCAAAAACTTCCTTGGCAACAAAAAAGTAGACAACTATGAGGTTGTGGTTGGAAAAATGTTGTTGGCTTTCCACAATCTTGGGTATATGAGTTTGAAGCTCCATTTCCTGAACAGTCACCTAGATCAATTCCCCAAAAACCTTGGCAGTCAGTGTATGAACAGGGAGAGCGCTTTTATCAAGACCTGAAGACAATGGAAGAGCGTTATCAAGGGCGACGGGACAAAACTATGATGTCAGACTACTGCTGGACCATCAAACAAGAATCCCCTGTGCAAGTCCACAAACGCAAGAGCTACAAGCGCAAATTCTTACCTGAATAACAACAGCTTGTATATACTGTATCCCAAGGAAATACATTTTTTTTTGCATACCTCCAACTGTACATAGATATACATGTCATTTTCAATGCTATACATGTCATTTTCAATGCTATTTAAGTCACTTACATTTATAATCATATTGTACTACTTTGGCTATGTGTTTAATAAAACATTTAATTATTGCATTGTGAAAAACGAATATTCAGGTGAAAAACATGAATTGCAAAAAAACCCCTAAAGCTTACAGAACAAAACGGACTTCAGATATGAAATCAGCACGTTGAAATTAGGTTAGAACAACTGCAGGTGTCAATGCAACAAAATTTTTGTTCCCCAGTGATGATTATTATTATTGAATAGGACTTCCCTATTTTCATCAGAGAAATGTTGGAAGGTATGATACAGTGTGGCTTACTTTTGAGTAGACATACATAGCCTTGCGCTGCACGTGTGTGATGCTTATATTTCCTGGTATTATATCCGCCACTTTGAATTTTATCGGGTTTAGATGCCGATATTCCTACAGGTCTATTTCATTTGCAAATTTTAAAATCTATATTGTTTTAGTATCATGTACAATTTTACACCTTCTTTTTTAGTCCTTTCTCAGAAAAAGTGTTAACAACAACACCGTTCAGGCCCAGCCCAGGACGTTTTGCTGCCTGGGGCAAAGGACAAGATGGCATCTCTCAGCCATAATTCAACCAGACTGGGGCAACTTCCTCCACTATGCCTGAGGCCAGCAAACTGGCTTAAGAGGTACAGAGGACCAGTGGAGAATAGTGAGGGGAACTGCTGCCACCCCTTAGCATCTGCCTCCTGAGGCAGCTACTGCCCTTTGCCCAATGGCAGGGCCAGTCCTGATTACACCTAGTATTCTCGATCTAGCATTGTAAGGACAGTAAGTCTGGTTTTATTACTGTAAACTGTTTGGTGAACAAGCATAGGTAAACAGCATTCTACAGCTGTTGCAATATAGACAAATGAACCCGACGTTTTTCTTTCTTTCTTGTTCTTTCAAAAGCAGCATTTTTTTTTGTCTCTCACTAGAGCATATATTTGTGCAGGTGAAGACTGATGCAAGTCCTTCCAAAAGATACTACATCACCCTGTTTATTCACAGGTCGGGTGCAGTTCAAATTGCCCAAGCAGACAACCTCAACTTTGCCACTGACCTTAAATGTGACCTGAATGAAAGATAGTGACCTGAGTTAAGTATATAATCATGCCCTGTTGACTTATGGCATAGGGCAGGCATTGAAGGTTTTATTCCTATGCACTGTGTCCAAGCACCTTGATGGAATTTTGAAACTCCAGCTCTGTGCGCTGTATCACCCAAAAAGAGGTCCTCCCAGCCTCTGGAAAAAAAACCCCAGCTAATTCATGAGCCTTGTTTCAGAGAAGAGAGGACTTGCTTCCTTGGCAGAGCCAGCGTGGTGCATTGGATTGCAAGTTTAGATGAGATGTTAGCCTAGTTTGGGGACTGACTCTTCCATGATCGCCCTGATGGACAACTCCTATTATGAGAGAGTAACCGTGTGACTCTATTCCCTCAATGGCTTTTGATGCCATTGACCTGGCCTGACTGTTTAGGATGGATATTGGAAGCATGGCTGGGGCAGTGGGAAGATCCCCACTCATGTCCTAATCAGGATTCCCTTGTATTTTCTCATTGATGCAATTTAACATTTATATCTTCTTGTGATTTGTGTGGAAATGGTTCAGTTTGGCTGTGTATTTTTTGATGTTTTATTTATGGTTTGTGTTCCCCCCCCCCCCCCATGTTGTAAGCCGCCCTGAGCATGATTTGAACTGTGGAAATGCTAATAGTATAATAATAATTTTATTATTTGTACCTCACCCCTATTATTTGTACCCTGTCCCTCACTGTAAGAAGTGAGGTTACAGAGAACCAGGCAGGGGGCCTTCTCCGTAGTGGCGCCCGCCCTGTGGAACGCCCTCCCGTCAGGTGTCAAGGAAATAAACAACTCTCTGACTTCTAGAAGACAGCTGAAGGCAGCTCTGTATAGGCAAGCTTTTCAATGTGTAATGTTTTATTATAAAATAAAAAATTCCTTCCAGTAGCACCTTAGAGACCAACTAAGTTTGTCATAGGTATGAGCTTTGAAGGGTGGTGGGAATGGGTGATTGGCTGATAGGAGTGGTAAACCTGTTGATGACTGTTAACGACTGCAATTGGTCTTGCAGGAAAAAGCAAGGGCTGAGGTGCTAAAGAAAGCTTGATCATGTATAATGAGATAAGAATCCAGTGTCCTTATTCAGACCAGGTCTCTCCATGGTTTTAAGCTTGGTAATGAGTTGTAATTCAGCAACTTTCTTTAGCACCTCAGCCCTTGCTTTTTCCTGCAAGACCAATTGCAGTCGTTCACAGTCATCAACAGGTTTACCACTCCTACCGGTATCGGCCAATCACCCATTCCCACCACCCTTCTGAGTAATACCCCTCCCCACCCTCTGACTATACATAAGGGTCTGGTGACTTCTGTTTCAGTGTATCTGAAGAAGTGTGTGTGCACACGAAAGCTCATACCTATGACAAACTTAGTTGGTCTCTAAGGTGCTACTGGAAGGATTTTTTTTATTTTGTTTTGACTGCATCAGACCAACACGGCTACCTACCTGTAACTATGTTTTATTGTGTTTTTATATATGTTGGAAGCCACCCAGTGTGGACGGGGTATAAATAAATTATTATTATTATTATTATTATTATTATTATTATTATTATTAAGCTGGGCATTTCATGACACCAGTCGCATGTTGCGGAATACTCTTCCAGGAGAGATCGCGTAAACAACATCTGATTGGAGCTGCAGAGAGGCTCACACCACTGAGCTCAATCTCCTAGTTGCTAGGGAAGGGAATGTTCACCGAAAAGTCTTTGCTGCAGGTAGCTCGGCTCTGAGACTGCATCACCAATTTTTCCAGCACCCTCTGAGCCCCTAGCAGGATTGCCAGAAGGGGTGTGTGCTTTTTGTAGCTTAAGAAAGCTTTGTCCAGAGGCAAGTCCCTTCTCGGCTTCACCCAAATCACCATCTTTTTGGTACAGTCGGGTATTCCAAATGGTTACTAATTTATGTTCACAGTTGATTGTGCCGAGTGTGCATGGTACAGGTTCGAGGCCCTGTTGTTGAAATATGGCAAGAAGTTAGCAGCTAATCTCCACGGTGAGAATGGCGCCTGCCGTGCCATGAGGCAATTGACGTAATGTGCTTTTCCACTGAAAATTGAAATATAAGGTGCTGCTGAGGAACGAAATGTTAATTTCGGCCTGAAGCAGGTTGTAACAGTATAAGGCCAAGGAAATATAAGGCAATGTTCTACTGATGAGTCCTAATGAAAAATAAGTGGTACAGTATGTGGCTGTGTTTATAGGATTTGATTGTTTCCCCTTTACGATAATTCTATATGAGATAATATTTCACAATCTGGCTCCAGTCACTAAAGGTGCATTTATAGCTCAAGGAACAGGGCAGAGAACAACATTTCTGTATTATTGGTTGTCATAATAAAACTTTATGGATCGATAGTGCCTAACGATGGTCTTCATTTTATTCATTATGTGTGCATATTACTCATCAGGGTCATATACAGGCATGGCTGACTCTCAAGTTTGAAAGGCAATTGGAAAAACTCCATCTGGTGGGAAGGTTCTTACCTCAGCAGGTCTTACTTTATTGTGGTTGTAAGAAACAATAACAGCACCACAGGGTGCAGGTAGCGCTTCTGAATCCCCCCCCCTTCTAAAAATACCCATGCAAAAAGAAAACTAGTACATCAGGGAGTTACTAGATCCCAGCACCCACTGTGCTGGCTTTCTACTTGCAGGGACTTTTTCAACTATGTGATCACTCACCTGCTGTCTGAATGGATACAGTCCACTCTGCCATCTTTGCGATACTCCATGTAATTTTTCTGCATAGAGGCAGCTGCAGATTTTGCAGAAATGATTGCACAGCCACATGCATAGACCAGCATACTTACTAAGGAGCAAACCCCATTAAGCACAGCAATACTTTCTTTGGAGTAAATAATAATAATAATTTTATAATTTATACCCCACCCATCTGGCTGTGTTTCCCCAGCCACTCTGGGCGGCTCCCAAAAGAACACTAAAAACAGAACAAAGCTTCAAACATTAAAAACTTCCCTAAATATGGCTGCCTTCAGTTGTCTTCTAAAAGTCAGATAGTTGTTTATTTCCTTGACATCTGCTGGGAGGGCGTTCCACAGGGCGGGTGCCACTACCGAGAAGGCCCTCTGCCTGGTTCCCTGTAGCTTCACTTCTCACAGTGAGGGAACTGCCAGAAGGCCCTTGGCGCTAGACCTCAGTGTCCGGGCTGAACGATGGGGGTGGAGACGCTCCTTAAATGCGCTGTTAAGAGGCCTTGAGTGGTGACCACCGACTCCAGTTCTCTTGAAGAAAGAGAACTCTGGTCCATCACTAGAAACAACCATGCTTCGTGTTTTCATTTATGTAAGGAATGCAGTGCTATACCAGATCCACTGAATGCCAGTCCAACACCTGAAGTTCTCCCTCATAATCTAATACCTTGCTCTGTCTTTGCTTTTCCCCTTCAGGAGATCTGGTACCTTTTCCCTGGGAACTAATAAATATTACTTCAAAGTCTTTCAGTGCATTTTGAAAAACAAATGTTTAGGATTCCTCCATGCTAGAGACCCAGAAACCCTTTATCTGTTGCACCTCCTACAAATCCAGGCCCGTCTTAACCACATCGAGAGCCGTGGCGCAAAGGTCCCTCCGCTGCCGCCCCCAACTCACTGTGGACGCAGAGGAGGGACATGGAATGGGCGGGGCGGGCGCTGAGGGTGGGCTGGGCTCAGGGGAGCCGCAGCGGGTGGGCCGGGCTGCCTGGTTGTCCTCTGGGGCGCCGGCGCCTCCTTCTCCTGCGCGGAGGCCTCTGCTGGGGGGGGGCGGTGCAGCGCAACGCCTGGCCTCTTGTCCTCCTCAGGCCGGGACTCGAACCCGCGGCAGGCGGGCAGGCGGGCGGGCGGCAAGGAGCAGGGTTCAGATCTCTGCTGAGGCCTGCGCTTGCCCCTCCAGCAAGTCTTTATTGAGCATTCTGATTGGTTTGTGGGGAGTTTATATGACAATGATCGTCTGTCCTTTTTTGATTGTGCAGTGTTTATATGTCTTCCCCTTAATCATTCATTCATCCCACACTTTTCAGTGTACTTTCCTGTCACTTCCCTAACCGCAAAAAAGCCTTCTTTTAATGTAGATTTGTTGCACCAGGGTAACAGAGTGCCTTAACCCACTTAAATTGCAGAAATCTAAATTTCCGGTGCGCCCTTCAATCTCTGCCACAAAATACTGACAGTCTGGAGGCGATGTCAGAACGGCAGTAATGGAAAGGTGAAAGGGAGTCAAGGGAAAGTTAGAGAAGGAGGTATGAGATGGCATAAATTTGCAAGGTGTGCAGAGCTGAAGGTTAATTCAAGGTCTTCACCGAGGAGACTTGTACACCTTGAGCTTCTGAAGCCTGTTAGTATTGCTTACATCCCCAGAAACTGAACTTCCAAAACATGTGGGAGGACATGCTATAGAGCCAGCGCGAGTCCTGTGGTCCAGGAACATCCTGATCTCTTCCTATTATCCTGTTTTCTTTGGTTTTACAGGAGGGAGAAAAAAGGGCATAATTATACGCGCATCTATAAAGGGTTTTATATAAATGCAATCGGCAACAAGGAATGTAATACAACAAGCATAGGAGGATTTTGACCCGCTCCCCTTGCAGAATACAAAAAGTTGACTTTATGTTATTTGTTTTAGACCAGCTTTTCAACTTGTTTTCCAACAACAACAAAAATCAAAGGGGGGGGGGAGGTTAGATTCTCAGATAAGTTGCACATCTTTGACTTCAGCAATACGCTAAATCTTAGTTTAGCCTTTCTTTTCCTTTTTGCTGTTTGCTTTGCCATCTGCACCAGTATCCAATCAAGGCAGCACTGTGGGTCCATTATCTTTCAAGGTAGGCCTCTGAAATGTGTGTGTTGGCCTCCTAGCATCTGTGCTTGCCATCCAAACATGAGCGCAGCCAACGCTCGCTCACAAAAGTTGCCTTTCCCTTGGAAGTCAAAAGTGCCTCCAATGCAAACGGCTCACCTAATTATTACTTTAAGCCTCAGAGGCATAAGCGGAGAAAATTCGTTCAGCCCAACGAGGCGAATGTTCTCTCTAAAAATACTTTGTGACTCGATCCAAGGTGGCTTTGCATGCATCTCTTTTAACGCTGGATTAAGTCATGTTGAACCTAGGCCAGTAAACACTCGGCACTATTTATCTGAGCGCAGACCAGGAGTTCAGCGTGAATACTCCCTCAATGTGGGATCGCAGAGCAAATGTTCCAGAAATAATTGGGGAGAAGGAGAAAAGAAGGGCCCCTGAAAGGCATGCCTTTATGCCAGCTGCCTTTTCCTCATTATAAACTTTGCGATAGCAGCAGTCCTTTAAAAAAAAACAAAAAAACTAAACGCTGAGTTTATGAACCTAGTGTCTCCTTGTCTGGTGATAAGGAGAGGTCTCGAGAAACTTTGCTAATGATTTCTGGGACATTGAGCTTTCCCTCCAAACGAGACACCCAAACAAGTTCCTAGGAGTCTAAATAAGATAAATGGTTTGATCTGATTTCTGTTTGGTAGGAATATTCCTCTTGCCAATGAAATTAGTTTGTGGTTTTTGTGTGTGTGTGTGTTTTTTAAAAAATTGTACCCCGAGGAACCCTTTTCAGTGGGCTGCCATACTTCCAGTTTTTCTAAGACATTATTGGAATTTCAAAGGCGGAATCGAAGTTTGGGGAGAATTTCTGAAAGGCGGTGCTTTGTCCTGGATCTTAGGCAAGTCAATCGAAAAAAATATGTTTTTGTAAAAAACAACAACAACAACAACCAAAAACCAACTCAACAACTTTCGGGTTTTCCTTAAGAAAGCTTAGCAATTTCGGTGGTGTCCTTAAAAAAGCTACTTTTCAAAACACTTTTGTAAAGAATGTTGCTCTGCGAATTAGAATGCACCCTAAGAATGCTTCTCTAAGCTATGGATTGCAGGGAAAGATTGGGCACCTTACCAACATTACTATTTATTTATTTTAAAGCATAAATAAATATTTATTTTATCATCACTTTTTATTCATTTCAAAACATTTATAAAATGCTGGATTATTATTATTTTTATTTTAAAAAAATCTAAGCAGTGCGCAACATAAAAACAATAAACAAAAGAGATGGAGAAGTTTCGCCGCACAAGCTTTGTGAAACTTTTTTTTGCAAGTGATTAATAAATGAGGATAATATTCCTGCTGGTAGCTCTTCTCCCTTTAAATAGAGCTAAGCATCCCATTGGGCCTTTCCTCGGCTTGTTCTTTGCTGTTGGTCTCAAGGGCGGGGACTAGATGGCTTAACACTGTTTTAAAAATAGGCCGATGTAACACATTTCACGGCAGTGTAATTTGGCCCTTCGACACCAAAGCAATACCAAAAAAATATTAAAAAAAATAGGACAGCTAATGCCAAATGCAAACTATCTCAGGGCCAAGATGTCTGGAAACTAGCTGTCAAAAATGCAGTCCCTCATAAGGCAAGGAAACTTTTCTTGGCCTAAACTAAGGAAAAGTGTCTAATTCTGCTCTAACCCAAACATCGTTTTCAAGAAAATACGTTACAGAGACCTGTCTGGTCTTCCTTCAAAGTGCCACCAGCCAAGTCAGAGAACAGTGGTTGATATTTGTCTGTTGGTGAAAACTTGTGTGCCCCCGGGATTTGGCATAGGAGAATGGTAAAGTGCTGCTATATACAATGTGCTCGGCACTCTAGTTATCCCGAATTTAGCTCCCCTAAATATAACTTGAAAGCATTCCTGAAAAATTAAAGGCTCAGAACGGTTGGCAGACGCAGAGCTGACAGAGTTCGCCCGCGCTTCTTCGTACGTCGGACCCCAAACTACATGCTGCAGTGCAACACACACGTAATGATAAGCATGCAGCTAAGGATAGCTTTTTACAGCAGGGAAAGCTGCAGCCGGTGAGGTCAATTGGGAACAGAGAAGGGGTGGGAGGGAGAGCATGTAATGTTTTCCTAGCATCAAGCATCCTCTCAGTGGAGAACGCGGTGCTGCTTGGCTGCCCGAGGCGGCACCCCCTGGGGGCGGGGCATTGCTCTGCAGCACACATGCGTCCTGACGCATGTGTTGTGACATCACGACACACAACGCACACGCCAGGATGAACGGTGCATGCGCAGTCTGTCCAGGCTGGTGCTGCTCCTCCTGTGGCAACTTTACAATCCACAGAGCAAACGGCAACTCATAAGGCTGCCCCGTCCATGCTACTTTTCACACGCAGCAGCCTTACGAGTTGCCACTTGCTCGGTGGATTGTAAGGTTGCCGCGGGAGCAGCAGCATCAGCCCAGATGGACTGCACATGTCCACACATGCGCAGTCTGTCCGGGTTGGCGCTGCTGCTCTGCTCGCCAGCAACCCGCTCCGTAGCGCATTCTGCTTCTTCCTGCTCGGGCGGAGGAGGCGAGGGGTGGGCCAGGGGCTGGGGGCCCCCGCGCACTGCCCCTGCCAGTATGGAGCTAGGGGCGGCCTGCCCCCTTCGCCCCTCCCTTGCTACATGCCTGCATCCTCCCTACCCCCCTTTAGCTTTCTTTGGGGCAGGGGGTAGGGTTGTCATACGTCTGGAAATTCCTGGAAATAGCCGGAAAACGGCAGTCAGAAGCAGTGTCTGGGTGGAAATTGCTGGAATGTACTGGGGAAAAAAATATGGTGCTGGAGGAGACTCTTGAGAGTCCCATGGACTGCAAGAAGATCAAACCTATCCATTCTGAAGAAAATCAGCCCTGAGTGCTCACTGGAAGGACAGATTGTGAAGCTGAGGCTCCAATACTTTGGCCACCTCATGAGAAGAGAAGAATCCTTGGAAAAGACCCTGATGTTGGGAAAGATTGAGGGCACTAGGAGAAGGGGACGACAGAGGATGAGATGTTTGGACAGTGTTCTCGAAGCTACGAACATGAGTTTGACCAAACTGTGGGAGGCAGTGCAAGACAGGAGTGCCTGGCATGCTATGGTCCATGGGGTCACGAAGAGTCAGACACGACTAAACGACTAAACAACAACAACTGGAAAATCCAGATGCATGGCAACCCATGTCAGAAGTCTAGATTTTGCCGAACATCCTCAAAAATGGTTCAAAAACAATATATATAATTTTTTTATCTTTTATTTTTTGCAAAACTAAATTTTGGCAACCTTAGGCAGGGGGAATTCAGTGCACGCTTTTCCTGCTCTAAAAGGGGCACCCAACCATCCTTACATGCCTTTTTATGTATTTTTCTGTTTGAATGCCATGGTGACATAACACGTCTCTCAATAGAAGTGTCCCTTTTAGAGCCCCATGCTGCTGTGGATCAGGAAGTTTTCCACTTGTCAGTATTCAGTCAGTATGCATTTCCCTTCCGAGTGGCCTAGTATTTGCAGAAAGGTTTCTGAATACTGACAAGAGGAAAACTTCCTCATCCAGAGTAGCATGTGGTAATGCCAACCTTGCTGTGATTTCAACAAATCTGGCACCCTCGGTGGCTCAGAGAATAATTGTTGAGTTGGTATAGAAATCCCTTTGTCCTTTTGGATCTGGCTAGCGGGGAAAAGATAGCAAATGAAAACATTATTAAATAATGTCATATGCAGAGCAATTATGAAAGTATAGGGGGAAGGTGCAGGTTTCAACTTGTGCTTCTGCAATCTCTTCACTATGATTTAATGTTGCCAGAAATCATTCTGATTTGGACTGTGGATTTATGAATACAGACCCTCCAAGGGTCCCTATTTTCCAAGGACTGTCCCGGATTTACAGAAGCCGCCCCAATTTCTGATTTGATCTCATAAGGTTGCACTTTTCCTTAGGACGTCCCTATTTTCATTGGAGAAATGTTGGAGGGTATGGAGTTATCTGACCCCCAGCTGTCTGAAGCCAATCCTATATAGAGGTGTTTTTTTTAAAAAAAAAAGTTTAATGTATTATTATTATTTATATATACAGTGGTACCTTGGTTTTCGAACATCTCAGAAGTCGAATGTTTCAGTTTTCGATCCCTTAACACCCAGAAGTAAATCCTTCAGTTTTTGAACCATTTATGAAAATCAAATATGCTACGCAGCTTCTGTACAGTGGTACCTCGCAAGACGAATGCCCTGCAAGATGAATTTTTCGCAAGACGAATGCGTCTTGCGATCTGATGGTGACTCGTGAGACCAATTCGTTTTGTGAAAAATTCATCTTGCAAATCGCGGTTTCCCATAGGAATGCATTGAGATTTAATTAATGCGTTCCTATGGGCAAAAAAAAAAAAGAAATTTCAATGCATTCCTATGGGAAACCGCGATTTCCAAGACGCATTTTTCGCAAAATGAATTGACTCGTGGAACGAATTAAATTCGTCTTGTGAGGCACCACTGTATTGAGTTTTCCATAAGTGGTACCTTGAAAACCGAGGTACCACTGTATATATGTTTGAAGCTGCCCAGAGTGGCTAGGGCAACCAAGTGTGACAGGCATAGGCAACCTTCGGCCCTCCAGGTGTTTTGGCCTACAACTCCCATGATCCCTAGCAAACAGGACTAGTGGCCAGGGATGATGGGAATTGTAGTCCAAAAAATCTGGAGGGCCAGAGTTTGCCTATGCCTGAAGTGTGGGGTATAAATAGTAAAACTATCATTATGGAATGGGGTGTCCCTATTATCATCAGGGAAATGTTGGAGGGTATGTGACCAGAAACAGGTTAAGAATAATGCAGGAATAACGTATGCTGAATAGGGAGGTCATATGTCCTATCTTGTAGATCAGGCATGTCCCACAGGTAGATCGTGATCTACTGGTAGATCACGGGGTTTTCCTGGTAGATCCTGGTTGGTCTCTAGCCCCCCAGCAATCTCCTTAGAAAAAAACAAAAAAAAAAACCTTTGGCTTTCTAAGAAAGCTCCACAACTTTGCCTTTCTCCAAAAAGCTCCACAACTTTGGTTTTATGGGCATACCTGGGGGGCAGGGGGCAGCTGCCCCCCTAGAAGCTTAAAAGGGGGAAAAAGAGACAGCACGCGGCGCACGCTTTTGTCCTTCTCGGTCAGGTACACAATCTTGCTGCAGCGGACACAGCATAAGACCCCAGTGGAAGGCAGGCAGACCCCAGCAGGCAGACCCCAGCGGAAGGCAGCGGTGAGAGTTGCCCCCGGCTGCCTGGGAAAGGCTGGAAAGCTGTGTCTGTGGCAAGGCTTGTAACGCTGCAGAAGCGAGCGGGAGGAGGAAGAGGAAGAGGGCAGGAGTGAGGGAAAGCGAGAGAGAGAGTGCACACACCAGCCTACCATCGGCGCACGCTCTTTTTTTCCAGGGTAAAAAGAGCAGAGGCCGGCGGGGAAGAGTTGCGGAGAACTTGGATGTTGACCACGCCTCCTGGGAGGATCCCGGCCACGTCATCGCCAGCCAGCCAATTGGGTGGCTGGGGGTGGCGGGGGCGTGGCTTGCCTCCCCCCCCCAGTTTTGATCCTGGGTACATCCATGTTTGGTTTCCTAAAAAAGCTCAACAACTTTTGCTTCCCCCAAAAAGCTCAAAAACTTTGGGTAGATCACTGCTAGTTTTTTTTGTTAACAACAATGGGTAGATCACTGCCAGTTTTTAAATACTGTGGGTACATTGTGGTCTATTGGGAGTTGGACATCTCTTTTGATAGAGGACAGTCCTCTCTTTGAAGGTATCCTCTGTTTCAAAGGCTGTCCAGTCCTAATCTAGTTTGAAGATAAAGAGACATAGGAATGGAAGTTACCCACCTCCATTCAGCAGACTGAGCAGGCACACAGGTCACCATCTTCCCCACTACAGTGAAATACATAGTATTTCTATTTACAGCAATTATTTCTTCTGCATTAGCGTGTGTGTGTGTGTGTGTGTTACCATATGCAATTTTAGTTTGCCTTCTCTTCTGATGATGCTTACCTCTTTGTAATTGAAGTGCAAGTGACCTCCAATTTAGTTTGAATATATATAAGATTGAGTACTAATTCTCTTTGATCAGTATTTACTAGAGTTGGGCAGAACTAGAAATATTTTTAGAACATGAATAACCTTCGAAAATATTTTGTTAAGCAGCAAAATCACAGAAAGTTGCACTGTCAGAAATTTGTGTGGTTATTCTAAAGTTAAAGATTCCCGATTATAGATATAAAAAAAATCAGAAGAGAAGCGTAATATGAAAATATATTTAATTATTTTTAAAGATGTATACCCTTCATTTCACCTTATCTGGATCTCGAAGCAGCTTACAAAGAATAAACATGTACATATTATAATAATGCACAAACATTCATAAAGTGACTATAAATCAGTTGTTAGATGCAAAGTCAAAGGAAAGTTTCATTAAGATAATGTATTTGAGGTATGGCACCCTTAAAATTATTTTAAAATACACACATTAGCCAATTAATGTTATTGGGAATGCAAAGAACAGAGAGCAGGTTTAAAGCACACCACTGAGCCTAGGGCTTGCTGATCAGAAGGTCGGCGGTTCGAATCCCTGTGACGGGGTGAGCTCCCATTGCTTGGTCCCAGCTCCTGCCAACCTAGCAGTTTGAAAGCACCTCAAAATGCAAGTAGATAAATAGGAACCGCTACAGCGGGAAGGTAAACGGCGTTTCCATGTGCTGCTCTGGTTTGCAGAAACGGCTTTGTCATGCTGGCCCCATGACCTGGAAGCTATACGCCGGCTCCTTCGGCCAATAATGCGAGATGAGCGCGCAACCCCAGAGTCGGTCACGACTGGACCTAATGGTCAGGGGTCCCTTTACCTTTACCTTTTACTGGTAATGTAAGCCTGAGGGTTATAGTCAAAGCAGTCTTAATTAATTGAATGTTCCAACTAATTACGACAGAACCTTTTCTCCTACTGCAATGCACTCCCTAAATTCCAAATATGCCCAAAGATTGAGCTTCATTATCTACAAACCCTGAAATCTGGGATCCTTTCCAAACTGGCGCCAAATTTTTCAGTTGTTTTGCAGAGCAAGCCCCGTGTTTTGGGGAGAAATCCCCTTGTGCTAGAGCTAATTTTTGCACTAGTGCAAAAGGTTAGGTGAATACAGCCCATAATTTTTTGGAAACATTACTAATCAGACTACAGGACAAATTGTAACTTTAAACCCTGAAGTCCTGTTGTTGCTGAGACTGTTTCAACCACCTATATAAAAAAAGGAAATCAAAGAATATTCGTAAACTGACGTCTCACTGGTTACATATTGACTGCAAAACACTGGAAGAAATAAAGTTTACCTGCATAGGACAAATAGCTTTAAAGTGCCCAGTAAACTATTACGGTATTTAAAAATAGCCTATAATAAAGATTTAGGTAAAGGGTAAAGGGGCCCCTGACCATCAGGTCCAGTCGTGTCCAACTCTGGGGTTGCGGCGCTCATCTCGCTCTATAGGCCGAGGGAGCCGGCGTTTGTCCGCAGACAGCTTCCGGGTCATGTGGCCAGCATGACAAAGCTGCTTCTGGCGAACCAGAGCAGCGCATGGAAACATCGTTTACCTTCCCGCCTATTTATCTACTTGCACTTTGATGTGCTTTCAAACTGCTAGGTGGGCAGGAGCTGGGACCGAGCAACGGGAGCTCACCCTGTTGCAGGGATTCAAACCGCCAACCTTCTGATCGGCAAGCACTAGGCTCTGTGGTTTAACCCACAGCACCACCTGGGTCCCATAATAAAGATTTAGTATGTTGTAATTCCTTTTTCTGGTGAAACAAATTGTGCTGCCTTCTTTTTTGTTATTTTATGAAAATTGCACAAATAATTAAATACAAAAAAAACGGATCTGGCAGATGCTCACCTTTAGACCTGTCATCCTTTCATCAACAAGCATTATGGCTTCTGGCAACATCTGCAACTTCACTATGTTTTAAAACATTTGGTGCGAAACCATCTCTTGTTACTTTGCCAAATCTCATAATATAAAGCACAGCCTGGAATGAGATAAGCATGCATACATATTAAGCACTTGTTTATACAGCTTTAAGACTACAACACCCATGTGAGGTGCAACTGCGAGAGAATACTCCCAAGTTAGAATCACTGTGGGTGGAAGCAGCTATATGGCTGCTAAATCTACAATGTACTACATAATGGAGGAGCGAAAACACATGTAAAAATTCTAGCTCATTTGGAAGAGACTCAGCTAGCCTGAGTCTCTTAATCTCAGGGCCATGGGTTTGAGGTCCATGTTGGGCAAAAGATTCCTGCATTGCAGGGGGCTGGACTAGATGACCCTCATGGTGCCTTCCAACTCTACAATTCTGTGATTCATTGATTCTAATGAATTTATAAAATAAAATTTTTATTGTGAAATGAATAACTTGAATTAAAGGAAAGAATGAAAGTGCATCATTTGTACATCCATGTATATATTTGCAGTCAGGAAGGCTAGGCTAGAAACACTTTTTTGTCAGTATTCAGAAACACTTATTATATCCAAATCAGGCATTGAAAAACTCAACAGTTTTGGGGCAACCCTGATAATACGCTATAGACTGCCAGGTTGCTGATCCCTCCCATAAGAAGACCAGGAAAGCATTTTTAAAAACTGTTCCAGTTCACTCTAGAGAAATAAATTGGTATTTTGTTAGATGTATTTTTTAAAGCCCACTTTTCCTTCAGCTTCTGTGGTGGAACATAGAAATTAATTTTAGCAACCTCCTTATGCTACCGGTACATAGAATCATAGAATCATAGAGTTGGAAGAGACCTCAAGGGCCATCCAGTCCAACCCCCTGCCAAGCAGGAAACACCATCAAAGCATTCTTGACATATGCCTGTCAAGCCTCTGCTTAAAGACCTCCAAAGAAGGAGACTCCACCACACTCCTTGGTAGCAAATTCCACTGCTGAACAGCTCTTACTGTCAGGAAGTTCTTCCTAATGTTTAGGTGGAATCTTCTTTCTTGTAGTTTGAATCCATTGCTCCGTGTCCGCTTCTCTGGAGCAGCAGAAAACAATATTTCTCCCTCCTCCATATGAGATCCTTTCATATATTTGAACATGGCTATCATATCACTCCTTAACCTTCTCTTCTCCAGGCTAAACATACCCAGCTCCCTAAGCCGTTCCTCATAAGGCATTGTTTCCAGGCCTTTGACCATTTTGGTTGCCCTTTTCTGGACACGTTCCAGCTTGTCAATATCCTTCTTGAACTGTGGTGCCCAGAACTGAACACAGTACTCCAGGTGAGGTCTGACCAGAGCAGAATACAGTGGTACTATTACTTCCCTTGATCTAGATGCTATACTCCTATTGATGCAGCCCATAACTAGCAGGAAATCAACTGGCGCACCTTTTGAATATCTGCTAGAAAGAAAGTGGCAACAATAATAATTCACATTAAACAAATTCAAAATAAGAATTGTTCTGCAGTTCTGCATGTCTTTGGTTTTGCCTCTTCACTGTGGCTTTTTCTATTAAGATGTACAGGCCAAGGCTTTTTGTTTCATAGAATCAATAAAGCAGGTATTTAGCTAAGCTCCATCCTCTGGGCCACACTGCAATATCAATATCAATATCAATATAAATATCAACAATATTCTTCAAGAAAGAAAGAAAAATGTTCCAAAGAACTAGGTTTGACATTTATGCAAATACAGAAACTACCCAAAAGTTGACATTTCTTCAAAGCTAGCTTTCTCCTCTTGTTTTGACTGCAGGTCTTGAAAACACACATTTGACATTTCCATAGACATCAAAACAATTTCCCCTTCCCTCAGAACTGCCAGAGCTGTTTTGGCTGATCAGAACACTACACGTCCACCTTGAATTTCATATCGCTTGGTGGCAATTCTAAATGTTGAACATATCATATCATCCAACGAGATCAGCACCACTTTTATAAGACTGGTAATTTTACTCCGTTTTCAGGGAGATGACAAAACTGTTGATGGAAAAATCCAGAGATGCTTTAGAAAACCAAAAACCCTCGCACAATGAAAAGATATTTTTGAACATCTCCAATTGCTTTTTCTGTGTCATACTTGGTGAGTCAGACTTCAAGATAATCTCCGGACAGTTAATTCAGTGATATACTTAAGCTCTGCCCTTCTAGAAAAGGATATTGGCGCTTAGTCAGCCTTTGTTGTTGAAGACTGAAATAGTCTTTAACCTTGGAACAGTTAAATGGCAGGTGGAATATTCAATTACCCTCCAGATGTACCTCAACCCTGATACAGAGGATATGCACTCCTGTGAGAATTTGGATAGCTTATAATTTCAATTACCAGGTTAGCATCTATATTCAGATCTCTTAATTTGAAGTAAATCAGCTCACAGTTATATATGGATGTATACATTTCCAGAACTCGAGTGAAGCTTTCTCATACTTTTAAAGGTCTCTACCTTTAAAAGGGACACGGGTGGTGCTGTGGTCTAAACCACAGAGCCTAGGGCTTGCCGATCAGAAGGTCAGTGGTTAAAATCCCCGTGACAGGGTGAGCTCCCGTTGTTCGGTCCCACCTCCTGCCCACCTAGCAGTTCGAAAGCACGTCAAAGTGCAAGTAGATAAATAGGTACCACTCTGGCGGGAAGGTAAACGGCATTTCCGTACATGGCTCTGGTTCACCAGAAGCGGCTTAGTCATGCTGGTCACATGACCCGGAAGTTGTCTGCAGACAAACACCGGCTCCCTCGGCCTATAGAGCGAGATGAGCACGCAACCCCAGAGTCGTCCGCAACTGGACCTAATGGTCAGGGATACCTTTACCTTTTACCATAGACACTTGGCTCACACCAGATTACTGACGTCTGGTCTACATTGATTGACAGTGCCTCTGCAAAGTTTCAGAGGGGTGTCTTTCCCTGTCCTACTCTGGAATGCAAGGGAAGAGCAAAGAAAAGGAGGACATGGATATTTTCTTGCACCTGAAGGCTCTTTGGCATAGATGCTACCAGGAAAGTCATGTGTGGGCACATTTGTTGTTGTTGTTTAGTCGTTTAGTCATGTCTGATTCTTCGTGACGCCATGGACCATAGCACGCCAGGCACTCCTGTCTTCCACTGCCTCCTGCAGTTGGTCAAACTCATGTTTGTAGCTTCAAGAACACTGTCCAACCATCTCGTCCTCTGTTGTCCCCTTCTCCTTGTGCCCTCCATCTTTCCCAACATCAGGGTCTTTTCCAGGGAGTCTTCTCTTCTCATGAGGTGGCCAAAGTATTGGAGCCTCAGCTTCAGGATTTGTCCTTCCAGTGAGCACTTGAGGCTGATTTCCTTCAGAATGGATAGGTTCAATCTTCTTGCAGTCCATGGGACTCTCAAGAGTCTCCTCCAGCACCAAAATTCAAAAGCATCAATTCTTCGGCGATCAGCCTTCTTTATGGTCCAGCTCTCACTTCCATACATCACTACTGGGAAAACCATAGCTTTAACTATACAGTGGTACCTCGGTTTATGAACACAATTGGTTCCGGAAGTCTGTTCATAAACTGAAGCGTTCATAAACTGTACGGACCTTTGTTGGCAAGGTGATGTCTCTGCTTTTTAAGATGTTGTCTAGGTTTGTCATTGCTTTTCTCCCAAGAAGCAGGCGTCTTTTAATTTCGTGACTGCTGTCACCATCTGCAGTGATCAAGGAGCCAGAGAAAGAATAGTTTCTGTCTCATGCGTCAATTTCACCCTCCTTTTCTGTTCTTGGACGCACAAAGAAGCCTATGCAATTTCCCTGCCTGGGATAGCCTCGTCCAATGTTTTGGACTACAGCTTCATCCTTCGTGTGGATGGGCCATGCTGGTTTGGGTTGATTGGAGTTGTAGGCCAAAACATTTGGAGAGTCCTAGGTTGAAGATACCCAGTAAAGGAAGATGGGTGGTTTGGGTTCATATCGAGAATGTCAGGAGCTAGCCAGAGTATGAGTTGCGTTTGCAGAATCAAGATTGGGGAAGGCAGCTCTTGTCATTGTTAGGTCTGAAATCAGGTCCAGACAGGTAGCAACTGGGATCAGGTCCAGGTGTCTCCCGCAGACAGCTTTCATGTTGGTTGAAAGTGGATTGGCCATCTTTCAGTTTGCTTAAGGCCCTTTCCCTGGAGTAAACAAGACGAAAGTTAACAATCCACTGGGGTGGGGAGACGGGGGGGTTACAGTAGATGCAGGAGGGGGGCCCACTGTGCAGGTGGATTCTAACAGGACAGCTGTTTCCTGAAATGTTCCATTAAAAATATATATTTAAAAACACATGCAGTAAGCGGGGCACGCGGGGGGGAGGGGATTAAGCGAAGCCTTTTAAAAAAGAAGAAGTATGTGCTTTGTTGCAGAAATCCCTTGTATAGTGATGGAAATGCTTGGAAGGAAAACCGCCCTGGGGTATAAAGCGTTGCTCAACTACTGGATTGTCTGAAAGAACCTGACCAAGACTGAAAGAGGTTTCCAGCTCCACTGAGCTAAAGCTGTTGCACTAACAAACATTCGTAGCCAATGTTTGCAGAAGCCAAGATAATAGTTTCTCTGGAACTATTAATTTCCTTCTTCCTTGATTTTTTGGAGGATTATCAGAATTAAATCTCATAGCTGAGGGAGACATTGTAAAGAGTCTGAGAAGTGCTTGTTGTTTCTGCTTTAAGTTTCCTGTAAGTACATAGGCTCGGGCCAATTCTGGCTATTAGTTAACATAACTTGCATTTGTTATCTTTCATAACACACACACACACACACACTGATATTGTGTGGTGGTTTTAGCCAAAGTGAAGCTTTGCACTGCTAGTGCTGGTAGATATTTTATCAAACTTATTTTATCGTGCCTTTCTTTCACTAGCAGAGCTAAAAAATAAAAATAAATTCAGAATGATTTCTTAAAGGACGGGTCAAAAAGGACAGAATGTTACAAGGAACCTTTTTTTGAAAGCATCGGGGGAAATCAGCAAATTCAATTCACGCTCAAGATAGGCAAATCCCCAAAGGCAGATGTTTGCTATGCAGGTGAAATTATACAACTGTGGGGCCCGGTGGGCCTCCCAAGGTAGAGCTTACGCAACAAGGAGATTGACACCACAGACAAAGAGGTAGAAATGTTAAGGACCATTCTCATTCTAGTTTGCCTTTGGCTAGTGGAACTGAGCTCCATTTTCCATTGTCTCCCACTCTTCCTTCACTTGCAGAAGCCTTAGGTTGCATGCAATCTTGCACAAATGTGGGCTGCTTTCAGATATGGGGTTTATAGTGTTTGTTTTCCTGATTGTAATGCTAGTACTCCTGTTCAATTTCTAACATTCCTTTTGCACTGCAGAACAGTCGCACGCCCTTGTCTATCATCCATCCAGGCAAGCCAAAGGCACATAAGAGTGTGAACTGGAACCTTTTTGCATGCAAAGCAGATGTTCTTCCATAGAGAAGCAGCCCTTGACTATCCAAGCTCTCCCTGATTTGGAATGTTCTTACGGACTCTTTTGCAGGGCCGTCTTAAGGTCACCTAGTGCAGGGATCCCTCGGGTGCCCCCCCTCTTAAAAAAAGGAAAGCTCTTACCTGGCGTGCCGGGCGACGGGGGCGGGGGCGCCTGTCCGATGCCGGATTGAGTAGGGGAGGGGGCGCCGCTGCTGCGCACGGCCTTCCTCCCTTCTCCCAGCGGGCCGGTTTGCCTGGGCAGGCCGCGCCGCGACTCCGGCGCTTGCTGGAGTCATTTCCTTCCTGCCAACAGGGCGCTGCATTTCATTGGTAGAGGTGCTGCCATATGGCGTCGCCTCTACCAATGAAACGCAGCGCCGGGGTGAGGGATGACCTTGGCGCTGCAGAGCGGAATAGAGTCCTAGTGCCCCTGTTCCACTCGCTTACCTCCCTGCTCTCCCGGCGTGGCTGGTGGAGGGAAAAGGGAGGCCGCCATGCAGCTCCCCCACTTGCTGGGGCGCCCCTCAGCACCCCTCAGCGCCCCCTAATCGCCCAGGCACCCTGGCGCAACGCGCCACTAGAATCAATGGGCGAGCCGGGCCTGCTCTTTTGCATTGCAGCAGGGGAGCAACAACTGGCAGTGTGCGGCTTCTGGTGCCTCTTGCATCTGGAACCTGATTCCTAGTGTGTCCTGTGAGCAGCTGCACCAGGTCTCAGGAACCAGCCACAAGCCTCAAGTATGTCCCGTCGTGGCAGAAAAAGAGCATTTATTTTTTTATAGCAGCATCGGAAACATCCATGCTGCTACAAGATTTAATCTCTGCAACAAAAAACAAAAAACTCTACTCTTGCACAATATAAAACCTTACTCAACAGGAAGAAATATGAATTAGAATATGATAGGCAAAATTGGAGTGAAGAGATAGGGGTACAGATAACAACAAATGATATATGGGAGTCAAGTATAAAATCAACAGAAATAGCATCTATGGATCTAAGACTAAGACATATTCAACAGAAAATAATATTCACAGTCCACCATTCAAAAGCTGAAATGTTCAACTTCTGAAGCACTCAACAACCGAGCTTCCATTCCACTGTAATGAGTACCGACATTTCCAGTGAATTCAATTCTGTGATATGAATGCCTTTCTACCTTCTCCTGACCAGGCAGAGTCAATGACTATGAGCCTCCTTCCACATGTTAATGGGAGGAGATTTGTAGATATCCAAATATCTATTCCCACCCCAAATTTGCAGTGTTACTATTGTTTTGCTGTTGATTCGGTTTAATTTAATGCTTATGTTGAACTGACCCATTAAACCCTCAATGCATGTAACCCTCTATACATCCTTGTCTTGAGCAGGATCTAACCTGCCCTGGATCTACACGGATCCTCTAAACAAAGGCAATGTTAGAAATATCTGTCAAGGTAGGATATATTGCAATTTGTATCTTAGCTCTGTAAGGTTTAAGCTGTGCTCAGGAGACAAAAATGAACATGGCAAATTATTAGGGATGGGGGGGGGGACGAGCAGTGTCGTCCTTTCATGTCTGGATGAAGCACAAATGTTTCCCAGTAACAAGGATAAAGTTTCAGTGAGGACACTTCAAACTAGGAATAATTTGTTCCCCTACTATGTTTCTTGACTGATGCGGCGCTATAAATTGCACTGAATTGCCATGCAAATTATTGGAGTGGTTTATGGCTTGTGTGACGTTCGTTGCTTGAAGATTATTTGCATGTGATTATTACATGTATTCTTGGATCGCTCCTTTACGATCCCAGACTAATCCCGGATTCCTGAACTGTATTGCTGAGGAACAGTTTGCCATCAGAATTTAGGCATGCCAGCTAGAGCAGCCTTTCCTAATCTGGTGGCTTCCAAATATTTTGCAGTCCCAGCCAACATGGCAGATGTTTTGGACCCTACTTCCCATTGGCTAACAGGATGTGCAGTCCGAAACATCTGGAAAGTATCAGGTTGTGGAAGGGTGAGCTAAAGGAAAGTGCAGTTATATGTCTGGTTTGGTCATAGAGTTACCATTTGCTGTCTTTTCATGACATCCAAAATAGGCTGCTTGAAGCAGCTGCTGTGCTCTGGCTAATGGTAGGGCTGGCTCTTTATTCCACCTTACTATGCAGCCAAAACATTGTGCATGGAAATTCTGCAGATGACTATCTTGCAACTGTTGTATTTTTGACTTTCCTCCTACCTTAAAGTGAGGTCTCAGAATGGTTGACTTTTTGTTTCCCCACCCCCCACATATTTTGATTGCCACATATTTTGGGAAACGGTGTGTGTGTGTGTGTGTGTGTGTGAATGATTTGTGAGGGTTCTTTTTTGTATTCTATGTTTTTATGTTGTATTCTTATGTTGTGAAGTGCTCTGAGATCTATGGATGAAGGACGGTATACAAATTTAATAAATAAATAAGAATCTTCCCCCACTTTTGTGAGCTGCCTTTTACATGTGTCAATCACCTGAGGTAATTCTAACAACAAATGATCGACAGGTGTTCCTGCCCACCTGGCAGTGTTGGGGCAAGTGGGTGAGGGGAAACAAAGATCTTGCCCATTGGCCCCGAAAGGTCCACCACCACCCCCGTCTTATAGGCTGATTCACCATAGCTCAGTTGGTTAGAGAATAGTGCTGATAATGCCAAGGTTGCAGATTCGATGCCTGTATGGGACGGCTGCATATTCCTGCATTGCAGGGGGGTTATACTAGATAATCCTTCCATTCCATTTCTACAATTCTATGACACTGTGATAATGAAAAACAATATTATTTATTATCTCCATTTTACAGATGGAAGAGTTGAGGTCGCATTGTGAGTTCAAGACAGAGATGAGATCTGAACTGTGTATTTCCTGTCGCACATCTAAAGGGCTCCTTGACCCCAAAACACTTTTGGTTTGTTGTTCTTCCAGATATCGTGTCTCTCCAGTATGCAGTTTTCTTAGTGATCGCTGTAGGGGACTGTAAGACTGTTCTGAGTGTCTAGAACAGGCTTTCTCAACCTTGGCCCTACAGATGTTTTGAGGACTACAATTCCCAGCATCCCTGAGTACTGGTCCTGCTAGCTAGGGATCATAGGAGTTGTAGGCCAAACACATCTGGAGGGCCAGTGTTGAGGAAGCCTGGTCTAGAAGTTCTATCTGAATTACCGTATTTTCCTGTCTATAAGACGCCCCCATGTATAAGATGCCCCCTATTTTGTGGACTCAGGTTTAAGAAAATGGGGGTAGATGTATCCATGTATCCAGACGCCCCCTAATTTTTGACATTAGTTTTTAGGGAAAGAACCTAGTCTTGTACACAGAAAAATATGGTATGCAGCTATTGCGAGGGGTGTCGGGTGTGGGTTTGGAGGGATACAAACCAAAGCAAGCAGGGTAGTCATTTTTCTTCCTGGGTGAGTGCTCCGGTGCACCTAACACAAGGGTGGAGGACCATTGTCAACCCAAGGGCCACATTCTCTTCTGAGCAAGCTTCCAGGGGCCACATCAACAGTGGGCAGAGCAAATAATGCGAATGTTACCTTTGTTTCTTCATACTCAGTCATTCCTCTCCATCCTCTATCCAGGCAAGTTAAGAAGTGTGATCAGAGATCGCATAGGGCAAGTTCTAGCCTGGCAATAACATCCTAGGAAGGTTCAAATTGGGGCTGGTGAGGGGGTGCCCTGGGAAGAGTTTCGAGGCCCAGAGAGAGAGGCCTGGCCTCTGGGCCTCAGGTTCCCCATCTCTGATCTAACAGCAAGCAGGAATTCAGCATCTTCATATCAGGGGAAAAAGCCTTTACCTAATACCTTATACAGTCATACCTCGGTTTAAGTACACCTCGGTTTGAGTATTTTCAGTTTAAGTACTCCGCGGACCCGTCTGGAACAGATTAATCCACTTTTCATTACTTTCAATGGGAAAGTTCGCTTCAGGTTAAGTACACTTCAGTTCAAGTACTCCACGGACTGTCTGGAACAGATTAATCCACTTTCCATTACTTTCAATGGGAAAGTTCGCTTCAGGTTAAGTACGCTTCAGGTTGAGTACTCTGTGGACCGTCTGGAACAGATTAATCCACTTTCCATTACTTTCAATGGGAAAGTTCGCTTCAGGTTAAGTACGCTTCAGGTTGAGTACTCTGTGGACCGTCTGGAACAGATTAATCCACTTTCCATTACTTTCAATGGGAAAGTTTGCTTCAGGTTAAGTACGCTTCAGGTTAAGCATAGACTTCTGGAACAAATTGTGTTTGTAAACCGAGGTACCACTGTACCTGTGAAAGGCGTAAGACTACAGCTGAAATAAATATATTTAAGTAATCCTTGAACAAGAGAAAGGATGGAGGAGATACATTTGCCTATGTGGGGAGTAAGTGCATTAAAAATGGCCAGAACTGCAGGGGGGCGTGTTTGGATAAAATTATATTGAACCATTGTTTAAAATTAGCAGAGGTTGTTAAGCTTCTCTGTAGTTTTCCTTGTTTGCATCTCGTCGCCTTCCCTCTCGACTGAATTTCTAACGGCAAAGAAAAGACAAATGGAGAAAGTCGCAGAGTGCCGGAGGGGAAACGGTGAGGATATAAATGCCTAATTATGAATTTCCTGAATGTACAATATTACCAGGAGCAACTGGATAAGATTAGTATTACAGTACAGTTTTCATCTCCAGCTGTTTCATGGAAACAAAGCTTGGGGGGGGGGGGGAATATGACTAGGCTGTGGTGAGCACACTTCTGGAAACTTGTGTTTATATTTAACCAGGCAAGCAATTGTCATTTATTTCTGCTGTGACGTGATGTGCAGGCTCCTAGCTTGTCCCTTATGGGATCCTGTAGAGAGTCAGTACAGAATGTGGAAATTAAGCTGGTGGAAGCTGTTCTTTCCTGTCCCTAAAAAGGTTCACAGCATTCTTACGCCAAGATCCTATACTGTACTTCTGATGGGGGAGGTTGCCTGAACTTAAATCTTCTGTGCAGAGAAGCAAAAAGCAAATCTATAGTGCTAAAGGAATGTGGCCTACATGTGGTCAGAACAAAATTAAAATAAAGATTTGCTAGGCACGGAACCCTGAGGTTTCAAGATTGACAGCTATGCTAACTTGTTCACAGACCAGTCAGAATTGCTGGTTGTTACAGAATTGCTACACAACATGGTGGATCTTTCCATTCCAAGGCACAGAGGCCGACCAGTTGACTCTCGCCTTGACACCGATGACTAGCGTTGCCAGGTCGGGGACATCCCAGACCCTGAGATTTCGGGGCCCAAACCTGAGGCCTAGGAACGGCTCCTGGTGGTGATGTGCAAGACAAGTAGAGATTGTAATCTTAACATTCAAAGTGAGGGCAAGAGGAAACAGGGGAAGAGCATGCAGTTGTTTCACCTGTATACCCTTAAATAATAAATTCAAAATATACAGGTGTCTCAAAATAACTATTTCAGTCACCTCATTAAATAAGCTGCTAATTCCTTCCTCTATCTTGTATATTATTTGCTATCTATTTGCCTAGCACAATTTGTTCTCTCTCTCTCTCTCTCTGTGTGTGTGTGTGTGTGTGTGTGTGTGGAGATGTGTGTTGCTAGGGAGAACTAATAAATGTAATTGGCCACCAGCATAAAAATAAATGGGGGGGGTGCTTTAAAAGTAATGACAGGAATGAAGGCAGTTTCATTGCAGGGCTAATTTGATTTTTGCTGGATATTGAAGTGTTGTTGAGTTAGATGTTGCATTTACCCACCCAATGAGTCTTTTCCTTTTCCAGCCAAGGCTCAAGGCTGATTCATACCGTTCTTTCCGTGTCCTACCTCTGCAGGGCTTAGTCACCATGACAATTTTGGATTCCACCGCAAGATATTCGTCATCTGGAGTCTGTGCACTCCATCTAGTCACATCTACCTTTTGCTCAACTTCATCACTGCTAGGATGCACTGGAAATGGACTCGATAAGGTAATAGAGCACTTTTAGGATGATTCTGTATATATTTTTTACATGTGCGAGCCTTTTCAATGTGTTTCATGGGCCTTACTTCCTACTATGGCAGCCTTACAAATGCTTAGTGTTGTACAGTATTCTGGTCCGATGCTAGGATAAAGCCACAAGGCTAGAAGCTCATAGGCAGCTCCAAGTCAGCAACTTGCTGTGGCAAAGTTTGGGAGTGGACTGATGCCTTTTCAGCTTATGTCTCTAGACCACCTCCTCCAGGCTCCACCCCCTTGAGAGAACTTTTGTGCCTTAAAGGGCCAGCTCTGGCCTGACGACAGCATTCCTCCTCTGTTCTATAGCCTCCGGCCTGATACGCTCCCTCTGCCAGGGGACTGCTGAAGTGTGGTGGGAGGCATCTGTTTCTTTGGGGAGAGATGTCTGTGAAGGTCTAGTCTCCGGCCCTATAGGCCCTGGGAAGGTCCTCTGGGGTGTGCTGTCCAACTGCCTCAGGTGCAACGGTCGTCTTGGTCATCAGCTCTGAGCCCTGAACCTGAGCTTTTTCTCCCTTGCGTGCAGCTGCAGCTGCCAACTCAGTGCTCGATTCAGCGGTCACGACATTTGGGAAACGGAGGATTGACCAGGAGCACAATTTGACGCAAAGGGCACAAATACTCATATTGCACGAAAAATAATAGATGTGTCTCAACATCCATGAAATATACTCGGAGTCGCAGTTCCTAAATAGATGGAACTGGCCATCAGTCTTGGAAATATGCTCCCAGAAGAAGAAGAATATGTACAGTGGTACCTCGACTTACAAAGGCGATCCGTTCCGCGGCGCTCTTCATAAGTCGAAACCTTCGGTTGTCAAAGCGTCCATTTTGTGCATGCGCAGACCCTGAAAAGACTTCCAGGTTTGCCAACTTTGTAAGTCGAAACCTTCGGAAGTCGAGGCATTCGGATATCGAGGTACCACTGTAAATAGCAATCCTCTTGCTGCTACCGAAGTGCCTGGAACAGAGTTGGGGAACCTGTGGCGCTCCATATCTTGCTCTGGGGAGGGCCTTAGCTCTGTTTTGTAGGCATAAGGTCCTTGGTTCAATTCCTGGCATCTCCAGGTAGGGACGTGACAGGCTCCCATCTCAAAACCCCACTGCCAGTCCGTATAGGCAGTTCTGAGCTAGATAGACCAGTGGCCTGTCGCAGTAGAGGGCAGACTCTCGTGTTCCTATGATTTCCTATCAGCCCTTGCTAGTGTTACTGATGGTGTGGGATGATGGGAGCTGTAGTCCAGCAATGCCTGGAGGCCCACTGACCAAAACTCTAGAGCAGCCACTTGCTGAACAGCATTTTCAGACTTCCTGCCTCCACTTGCAATACTCCTTCCGCCAGAAGGATTTTATGGATCCTTTACCATTCTCACGAAAGGATGCAGCCAGAGTTCTATAACTCTCCATGCCAGAGACTCATCCAGCTTGGGTCTTTTTTTATATATAACAGTATAAGCACCATGGCGTTGCATGCAACTTGCAATGGAAAGTTGCTTCATAGCCCAGTTCGGATATTTACCTAGTTGTCGATTCTCATCTCAGCTGCACATGGGTTCGGTTTCCACCTGTCTGTGGCAAATATGATTAAAGCCAGGGCTTTTTTCCCCAGCTGGAACTCAGTTCTGCCACCTCTCATTGTAAGAGAACGAGAGGTGTTCGTGGTGAGTTCCGGGACCTCTTTTTTTCTAGAAAAGTAGCACAGATCAAAAGCAGACTTGCAATAAATTGCATTTTAAAGGTTTGTAGTGCTTTGGTTCATGGTGGCATAAGATTGTTGTTGTTGTTGTTGTTGGTTTTTAAAGTCTGGAAACTGCACATCCCAAGGAGAGTAAAAGGCAGCACCTCAGCTGATTAAAATGTTCCCTTCATCCTTTCAGTGAATCAGAAACCATGTGAGGGGAAGTTGCAAAAGTGCACTAAGTGCTAACGTTCTAATTGCGCTAGAAAACCAGGACAAGGCTATACCGGGAGAGTAGAGATTGTTCATTCAGTGGTGACATAATTTTCTTTCATGCTGACAAATTGGGCAGTTCACATTGAGACGGAGTAAAATAGCAGTCGTTTGCCCCTTCAAAACCCCTCAGAGGGTTAGAGAGGTTTGTGTGGAAACTAGCCTAGGATACAAAGGTAGAATTAGACGTCCAGTGTGCCTGCTCATGCTTGCGTCGGGGGACCCACACACCACTGGCATGTGGCCCTTGGAACATAGCCCAGAAGGGAATGTATGTGGCCCTCAGGGCGAAAGAAGTTGACCACCTGTTTTAAGAGCACTTGTTGCAGTTGCTTTACATGCTTTACATGTAGGAAACTCACCGTAGCATGTCGAAAGCCAATTTCCTCTTTGCATACACAAAGGCTTTTATTGTGTGTGATTTCGGCAGCTCGTTTCTAGAGCCACTTAATTGCATAGCTGCCAAGTTATCCCTTTTTTTCAGGGATTTTCCATTATGCTGAATAGGCTTCCTCGCGAGAAAAGGGAAAACTTGGCAGCTATGTTAATTGTTTATAAGAAGGGTCCCCCGAGTAGGTAGAAGCAGCAAGTGGCCGCGATGTGCAGAGGTTCTCCTCAAGCATTAGGTCTGAAACACAAGGGGAGGATAACCCCCACCCCTTAAAATGACTGACTGGCACACAGGAGGAGAGGCCTACCGGATCAGACTGAAGCTCCATTCTTTCCAGCAACTTGTTTTCCAAAATGGCCAACCAGGAGCCAGCCGCAAACATATTTCCTCTGCACTCCATACAATCAGGGACCTGTGGGCCAGAAGTGGACTAATGAGATGCAATACCTTCTCTGGCCATTGTGTGGGTGGCACTGCAGCACAGCAGATCTCAGGCCAATGGCTCCCTCTCCCCAACATCTTGCCCCGGTGATGTAGTGAGTAAGACCCTGGGACTATGCTGGTTGAAATCCCTATGCACCCGCCCTGCCCCGTGCCTTCCATATAGGGCTGATCAGCTGGCCCAGGAGTGTCTAATCCTGTTTCAAGTAATCTAAACTAGTGACCGCCACCACATCTTTGTGAGTTCCATAAACTGGTTACACATCTTGTGAAGAAGTGCTTGCTTTTGGCTTACGCCAGTCAGTTTCTTTGGGTGCCCTGGGATCTAGTACTGCAAGGGAGAAGAACTTCGCTCTATCACCTTTCTTCACCTGCACATAATTTTCATGGAACTGCAAAGAGGGAATGCAAAATCCTATACTGTAGTGGATTAACTAGATCTGTAGTGATGAGATGCTCCTATTGAGTACCAATCTGAAATATTTAAACTGATTTTAGCCACACCACACACACACACACACACACACACAGAGAGAGAGAGAGAGAGAGAATTTGGTGGGGCTTATTCTCGGGTAAATGGGATTAGGATTGCAGCCTAAGTAACCCATAATTTTTATAGACTGCATTCCTGTATGTACTTAACTAGGAATAAGCCACGTTGAAACTCACTGGGATTCACTTCTGGATAAATGTGTATAGGGTTGCACTTTTTGGCAGTGTATACATTAGTTCATTGGTTCTCAAAGGATATGATGTTCCTCATTGGTGTGGCAGGTGAGGAAGATTCAAGGACAATTTTTAAAAAAAACAGTTAAACATTTTGTTATAGTATAGTATCTATCTATCTATCTATCTATCTATCTATCTATCTATCTATCTCAGGGGTCAGCAAACTTTTCCAGCAGGGGGCCGGTCCACTGTCCCTCAGACTTTGTGGGGGGGCGGACTATAGTTTGGGGGAAAAATATGAACGAATTCCTATGCCCCACAAATAACCCAGAGATGCATCTATATATATAAAAATGTAAAAATCGTGAAATTCCGTTCGACACTTTTCTCCGTAACCGCTTGACTGATCGTCCTGAAATTTTGACACAACGATCCAGGCCACTCCTAGAGTGTTGTTGGGGGCAAAAATCCCTCAAATCGCACACCTGCCCAGGTACAGATCTGCTTTTCCACCAAGTCAAACAGCGCCCTCAAGTGGCGTAGTACCCTCCTCCACCCCCTCCCTTCCTGAGAAATCTAAGCCACACCCACAAACCAAATGACATCATCATCAACCAAGCAACTGAAATACACCAAGGCAGCCATTTTATCTAGGCCTTTGTTTTAGGCCCCTGACAGGCTGCCAGGCCTCCACTAGGCCCGGGGAGGGGGATAACCCACAGCAACACACTTGGGGGCACGGCAAGGGGTTTTACTTTACCATTTAGCAACACTACCCCCACCAAAAAAAAAAACCTCATCAGGAGGGCTTTAAACTGACTTATGTGGGGGAGGGAGACAGTGGTCCTGAAGGTAGGAGTCTATCAAATGCTGAAGATGATCATCCAAATGTCAAGGACCAAATGGAGCAAGCAGCATGCAGACCTAGTGGTGGGACGAAAATATCCTTAAATAAGAGACATGGGGGAATGATCAACGGTCTTCAATGTCTGTATACTAATGCACAGAGCATGGGAAATAAACAAGATGAACTTGAGCTCTTGGTACAGCAAACTAAATATGACATAATAGGCATCACTGAAACCTGGTGGGATGAGTCTCATGACTGGAATGTAGTAATAGAGGGGTACAATCTATTTAAGAGAAATAGACCAAACAGGAAAGGAGGAGGAGTAGCTTTATATGTTAGGGATATGTATTGTGAAGAGATCCAGGATTTAAAACTTCAAAGCCAAATTGAGAGTATCTGGGTCAAAATTAAGGGAGAGAAAAACAACAGTGATCTCATTGTGGGAGTTTACTATAGATCCCCAAGCCAAACTGAGGACACAGATGATGCCTTCCTGGAACAGATGGCCAAGCATTCCAAAGGAAGTGAGATAGTAGTAATGGGGGATTTCAACTATCCTGATATTTGTTGGATGTCAAACTCAGCCAAGAGCATAAGGTCGAACAGATTCCTCACTGGCCTTGCAGACAACTTCATTGTCCAGAAAGTGGGAGAAGCAACAAGAGGATCAGCCATTTTAGATCTGGTCCTAACCAATAGTGATGACTTGGTTAGTGGGGTAGAAGTGGCAGGATCATTAGGTGGGAGTGACCATGCTCTTCTGGAGTTTATTATCCAGCGGAAAGGAGCAACCAAGCATACTAAGGTCCAAATTCTAGACTTTAAGAAAGCCAACTTCAGAAAACTTAGGGAAACGCTGGGTGAAATCCCATGGACAGTAATACTAAAAGGGAAGGGAGTTTATGATGGTTGGGAGTTTGTTAAAAGGGAGATATTAAAAGCACAACTTCAGGCAATACCAATGAGACGGAAACATGGAAGGTGCCTAAAGAAGCCAGGCTGGCTATCTAAAGAACTTTTGACTGAGTTAAGATTTAAAAGGGATATGTACAAAAAATGGAAAAGGGGGGAAATCTCCAGAGAGGAATTCAAACATATAGCCAGCCCGTGTAGAGACAAAGTCAGAAAAGCTAAAGCACAGAATGAACTCAGGCTCGCTAGAGAGGTTAAAAGCAACAAAAAGGGCTTTTATGGGTATGTCCGTAGCAAAAGGAAAAACAAGGAAACAGTGGGGTCACTCAGAGGAGAAGATGGTGAAATGCAAACAGGGGACAGAGAAAGGGCAGAACTCCTCAATGCCTTCTTTGCCTCAGTCTTCTCCAAGAAAGAAAACAACGCCCGACCTGAAGAATATGGAGCAGATGATTCAGCAGGGGAAACACAGCCCAGAATAAGTAAGGAGGTAGTACAAGAATACTTGGCTAGTTTAGATGTATTCAAGTCTCCAGGGCCAGATGAACTACATCCAAGAGTATTAAAAGAACTGGCAGAGGTGATTTCAGAACCACTGGCAATAATCTTTGAAAATTCCTGGAGAACAGGCGAAGTTCCAGCAGACTGGAGGAGGGCAAATGTTGTCCCTATTTTCAAAAAGGGGAAAAGAGAGGACCCAAACAATTACCGCCCAGTCAGCCTGACATCAATACCAGGAAAGATTCTAGAGCAGATCATTAAGCAAACAGTCTGTAAGCACCTAGAAAGAAACTCTGTGATCACTAAAAGTCAGCATGGGTTCCTGAAAAATAAGTCATGTCAGACTAATCTGATCTCATTTTTTGACAGAATTACAAGCCTGGTAGATGAAGGGAACGCTGTGGATGTAGCCTATATTGATTTCAGCAAGGCCTTTGACAAGGTGCCCCATGATATTCTTGTAAAGAAGCTGGTAAAATGTGGGCTAGACAATGCTACCATTCAGTGGATTTGTAACTGGCTTACTGACCGAACCCAAAGGGTGCTCATCAATGGCTCCTCCTCATCCTGGAGAGTAGTGACTAGTGGGGTGCCACAGGGTTCTGTCTTGGGCCCAGTCTTGTTCAACATCTTTATTAATGACTTGGATGATGGGCTTGAGGGCATCCTGAGCAAGTTTGCAGATGACACCAAATTGGGAGGGATGGCTAACACCCCAGAGGACAGGATCACACTTCAGAATGACCTTAACAGATTAGACAACTGGGCCAAAGCAAACAAGATGAATTTTAACAAGGAGAAATGTAAAGTACTACACTTGGGCAAAAAAAATGAAAGGCACAAATACAGGATGGGAGACACCTGGCTTGAGAGCAGTACATGTGAAAAGGATCTAGGAGTCTTGGTAGACCACAAACTTGACATGAGTCAGCAGTGTGATGCAGCAGCTAAAAAAGCCAATGCAATTCTGGGCTGCATCAATAGGAGTATAGCATCTAGATCAAGGGAAGTAATAGTACCACTGTATTCTGCTCTGGTCAGACCTCACCTGGAGTACTGTGTCCAGTTCTGGGCACCACAGTTCAAGAAGGATACTGATAAGCTGGAACGTGTCCAGAAGAGGGCAACCAAAATGGTCAAAGGCCTGGAAACGATGCCTTATGAGGAACGGCTTAGGGAGCTGGGTATGTTTAGCCTGGAGAAGAGAAGGTTAAGGGGTGATATGATAACCATGTTCAAATATATAAAAGGATGTCATATAGAGGAGGGAGAAAGGTTGTTTTCTGCTGCTCCAGAGAAGCGGACACGGAGCAACGGATTCAAACTACAAGAAAGAAAATTCCACCTAAACATTAGGAAGAACTTCCTGACAGTAAGAGCTGTTCGGCAGTGGAATTTGCTGCCAAGGAGTGTGGTGGAGTCTCCTTCTTTGGAGGTCTTTAAGCAGAGGCTTGACAGCCATCTGTCAGGAATGCTTTGATGGTGTTTCCTGCTTGGCAGGGGGTTGGACTGGATGGCCCTTGTGGTCTCTTCCATCTCTATGATTCTATGATTCTATGAAAACCCACCAAAGAACCAACATTGCCAAGTGAAGGTCGGGGCCTGCCGGGGGGGGGGGGGGTTGCCACAGGACGCAGCACGGCCTTTGATTTATGTAGGCCCCTACACTGCAAGGGGTTTTACCATTTAGCACCACTACCCCCAAAAAATCCACAAGACAAAAATAAATATGACTTATTTTATGGGTATGTCTTATTTTAGGAGAAACAACTGATTGTAAGCCTCTGTGTCTTTTTTTATTATTAAAAAACAACAACAACCATTCACTTTCTCTCCCCAGTTTAAGTCCTCAGATATTTGCAGGGCACACACCCCACCCCATTTACAATTCCCTACCTTCCCCTTGCCACTTCCTGGGTTTTTTTTATGGAACTGAACAACTCGGGTACTTCAGAATGCGCATTCTGTTGCCAGGCCCTTGCAGGGCCAGACAGAGGCCCGGTCCAGGTAGATAAGATAATGTGTCCCTGTTTTTAACCCTTTTGTTACTTTTTTCATTTTACTGATTGTGAATATGCTGACCGAGGCCCCCTTTGGATTCGGAGGCCCGCGCCAAGTGGCCCATATGATCCCCCTCCTTCTGTCTGGGACTGTCTGTTGCTACAGGGCTGTGGGGCTTTGCTATTTGCCCCCCCTCCCCGGGTTGGGATTCTTTAAGTAGTTCTCTGGGTCCCAGGGCACATCATCACCCCGATCCTTAATCTAAACATATAGAAATGTTCACGATGCGTGCGCAGGGGCCAATGTATGGAGATGCAGGGGGGAGGGGACAACAGAGGGCTCAGACAAAAGTAAATACTGGGAAATGGAACCCAGAAACTTCTCCAAGGATGGGGGCCAATGTAGGAAGATACCAGGGGTAGGGGCCAACACTCCCCAGGAACAACAGAGGGTTCAGACAAAAGTGCATGCTGGGAAATAGAACCCAGAACCTAACAGTTCCTTTTCGAGGGTGGGGGCCAAGGTATGGAGATACAGGGGGGAGGGGCCAACACTCCCCAGGGACAACAGAGGGAAGGGTATCCTACGGAAACACAGGGATGAGCCGGGGTGGAGGGAGGAGGGGCAGGATACGTCATGGATCGGGACAGGGTGGGGGGGAATCACAGGAAAGAACCACAGCAATGCGTGGCCGGGTCAGCTAGTTTTAAATAAAAGGACACATTCTACTCATGTAAAAACATGCTGGTTCCTGGACCGTCCACGGGCCGGATTTAGAAGGCGATTGGGCCGCATCCGGCCCCCGGGCCTTAGTTTGGGAATGCCTGATCTATCTGCGCTCTCTCTCTCTCTCTCACACACACAACCAGAAATAATATCCATGCCTTCAAGAGCATGGGCTATTATTCTACAATTCCCCACATCATGTTGTTGTGAACAGGGATTTTCAACTCTGACAAATACGAAAGTTCAGAGAAGAGAAAGACTTATTTGTGTTAATGAGGAGATGAGAGCTTGTTTGTCTCACATTAGACCTAATATAAATGAGATTACCTGGCAAAAGCAAGCTCACACCTCTCATTGAGTCTGTCTGTATCAATACTTAAGGTACATATATGCAAGAGGCTTGTTCTTAATTATATTTTAGGAATGATTCACGTACTTATGTGGCTGCACTGTTACATACTTTATGGATGATCATGGGTTATATACCCATGATCATGATCATATTATAAAGTAGTTGTGTTCTATGTTTTAAACCAAGCACTGCAGGGAGTTTGTTTGCTTTCATTTCCTAGTGTATTTCTTATCAATAAAATATTCAATGTGGCGTGGGCAAATTTTTATTCTGAAGTGTGGCCCAGAGAAAAAAGTTTTGAGAAACACTGCATAAAGTGCAGTGAGGTCATTTTAACACCTCACTACTTTTCAATTTAAATGGATGCGGGTGGCGCTGTGGGTTAAACCACAGAGCCTAGGGCTTGCTGATCAGAAGGTCAGTGATTCGAATCCCTGCGACGGGGTGAGCTCCCGTTGTTCGGTCCCAGCCCCTGCCAACCTAGGAGTTCGAAAGCATGTCAAAGTGCAAGTAGATAAATAGGTACCGCTCCAGCAGGAAGGTAAATGGTGTTTCCATGTGCTGCTCTGGTTCGCCAGAAGTGGCTTAGTCATGCTGGCCACATGACCCGGAAGCTGTACGCCAGCTCCCTCGGTCAGTAAAGCGAGATGAGCACCGCAACCCCAGAGTCGTCTACGCCTGGACCTAATGGTCAGGGGTCCCTTTACCTTTTACTTTTCAAACCACATTTTGCATGCTGCTGTACACACCAGAGAGAGGATGGGGATGTCTTCGCCCAATGTGCATTACCCTGCACCTGTAACAAACTCCAATGCACAAAAATGTCATCTGTGCATGTACAATGGCTGTGGCAAAGGTACACACCTTAGCTTGACTGCTAAGGGAATGTGGCTTATGATTTCCGACCAGATGGAAGCTGTTTTGAGGGGAAAGGCATCAAACGGCAGTCTTTCTCCTACAGGATAGATAGAGATTGCGGCTAACATCACGGCTACAACACCAGTAGGAGTGCACTGCAGCCAGAGCTTACCTTCCAAGTTCTGGACTGCAGAATCCGGGACCGGCAGCCATTTGACACCGGAAGTTGCGTCGATGTAACTTCCGGTGTCGCTTTGCCCTTCTATGGGCACCCAAAATGGCCGCCGCCGGCTTCGAAAATCGCTTGTGCGCATGTCAGGAAGTGCTCCGACGCTACTTCCGGTGTCGCTCCGCCCATCTATGGGCACCAAAATGGCCGCCGCAAACACCGGAAGTGACGTCTATGCACTTCCGGACATGCGTACATGCGGCTTTTGAAGCTGGCGGTGGCCATCTTTGGTGCCCATAGAAGGGCAAATCGGAAAGAAAAAAAATGGCCGCCGGCAGGAGAAAATAACGGAGAAAAACGGGAGACGAAGTGATACGGGGGACCACCGGGAAAAGGTAAGTAAAAAAGGGGTTTCCCCGGGGAAAACGGGAGACTTGGCAGCTATGAGCCAGAGTAAAGGGTAATGTGTATAGAGGCTTAATTATTCTTTTCTGTTCCTCTAGTGCAGGCACCCCCAAACTTCGGCCCTCCAGATGTTTTGGACTACAGTTCCCATCATCCCTCACCACTAGTCCTGTTAGCTAGGAATCAAGGGAGTTGTATGCCAAAACATCTGGAGGGCCGCAGTTTGGGGATGCCTGCTCTAGTCCCTTTACAAGTCTTTATTGGCCTTGTGGTAGGCCCAGCTGCCCATTTTATGATCCAGCAGAACTTTACGTTTTTTTGTGTTTGTATACAAAGAAAAACCCACTTCATGATAAGGTATTTTCAAGTTTACTTTAAAATTCAGCTTAATCTTCATTTGGTGGAATGAGTGCCAGCCATCTCCTCAGCATTCGAGGGACTGGGAAGTACCCAAATGCTTCAAAACATCTTTTTTTTTGGGAGGGGGGGGTTCTCCATAATTAATACAAAAATGTTCCAAAAAAAAAGTGAGTTACGAAATTTCTCGATTTCCCACCTACTCTGCTACGCAGAGCGATGGGCAAGGAGCAAAACAAAACAACAAAGTCAAGGGGCTTGTACAACACAACATCTGCTTCCTCTCCTCCTGTCACCCCTTGCCCCAAACTCTAGATCCCCCCACAACCCTTGGGAGCTGATTTTTAAAAGCACACAGGGGGGGGGGTGAAAAGCAAAGGAAGGCAAAGTTCCATTTCGTAAGAGGAAGGCAGCCCAAATAAATTACCAAACGATGCTTGTATGAAGTGATGGTGAAAAATGCCAACGTAATTTACCCGCGGAAAGCTACACTTGGGCACTGCACAGGAGTGGTTGGGGCACTGGTGTGCTGCCATGAGGTGGGGGCAAGGTGGGGCCACCCCATTTTGACAGCCATTCCATATTTGCTTTGCCAGTGTGTCTGTGCAGTCCCTTACTTTGTCACCTTCCTTTCCCGCCCTGTTCCTGTAAGCAACAGCAACCCTGCTGGTGGGAGGATGGCAGTGCAGCAGCCCTCCTTTGCCCTGGATGTTTCTGGTCCTGCAGTAAGCTTGACAAAGAACATTCAAAATGTATACAACATTTGGAGCAAATAAAAAAGGCAATGAAATCCGGCGCAGTTTCTTATTATGAGGAAATGAAAGCTAAGTCCCTGCTAGGACATCTTCAACCATGGTTTGATAACCGGCTGACCGAACTACACACCTCGTTTAAAAGCTATAGTGGAATCAGCAGTAAAATGGCAGGATATCACTCACAACCCTTTCAATATTTGCAAATGAGACGTACGCCTAATTGGTTAGTGACAAAACATGGCTCAATACAAGAGATAATAGGGTTTGAAAGCTTAATTTCTAAAAGGCAGACACAAAAGCTGTTGAGCAAATTATACGGTATGCTATAATACAGGCACTTCCAGGATTGCATGCCAGAACAAGCGGGATATTGGGGATTGGAAATAGACCCAGAGGTATGGAAATGGCCGTGGCAACATGTTTCCCAACAAACTTCAAGCACAGATCTTTTCTGATGGCATTTTTTCACCTTCAGGGGGTTAACTGGGTATACACAGAATCAAAAAAGGTTTTGTTTTATGCACCCCGATCTCTGAGCAGTGAGAGACCATGGGGGTTTGTGTCCTTACCTGGCGGTGTCTTTACAATATACGGTTTTGTTTAAACGGATACGCATCCAGAGCACAGAATGGAAGGGCTCACACATTAACACTCTTTAACAAATTCTGCCTCCCCATCAGGTTCCCAGGGAATCCCCACAGAGGCAGGTTGAGAGCAGCATGACCCACTGAGTGCTGAGCCTAGCAGGCACTGCAGGGCACCACAACTATGACAACTATGAATTGAGCCAAACGGAAGATGAGAGGTGGGGTGCGCACCAAATTTTGGATTCACACAGAGTACTGCTGAGATTTGAAAGACCAAAGTCCTCCCCTGATCCCCAGGGCATAGATTTGGGTCCACCACAGAGCAAGACAAGACCCCATGACTCCAGCTTCCAGCATCAGCCAAAAACTCTCTCAAACATCGCCCCCTTGGGCCTATTGATCTCATCCTAGGATGTCATGACATCCAGCCAGGTGAGAAAGTGGGGGAAATGCCCATCCCCTTCTTGAAGATCGCCATCACTTAGTTGTTGCTATGGCAACGCATGGCCCACCCCTTTAGTCATGCAAATAGGGTCCTTAAAAAAGTAAAGGACCCCGACAGTTAAGTCCAGTCGCGGACAACTCTGGGATTCCTGCGCTCATCTTGCTTTACTGGCCGAGGGAGCTGACATTTGTCCACAGACAGTTTTTCCGGGTCATGTGGCCAGCATGACTAAGCTGCTTCTGGTGAACCAGAGCAGCGCACGGAAACGCCATTTGCCTTCCCGCCAGAGTGGTACCTGTTTATCTACTTGCACTTTGACGTGCATTCGAACTGCTAGGTTGGCAGGAGCTACCGTAGGACCGAGCTCACCCCATCGCGGGGATTCGAACCGCCACCCTTCCGATCAGCAAGCCCTAGGCTCAGTGGCTTAGACCACAGCACCACCCGCGTCCCAATAGGGTCCTTAGCTGAGCGATTAATAAGGCATTTAGTCAAATAAAGGAACTGGTTGGACTAGTTCAGCCTCTGCTGCTATGAGATTCTAAACCCCAAGAATACAGAATCACATGCCTGCAAGGGTCCCACAGTTATCCTCCTGAGTAACCCCCCTGCACAGACAGCCTATAATAGTTTTTAGGAGATGCCGAAGAGCATGTGGCAATATGGCCCTTATATTGTGGTCCTGCCCCAAACCCAAGTCTTTTCGGACAGTTGCAATCACCAAAACCAAAGGTAAAACAATATATGATATGTCTGCCAGATAGTATTGCTGGAAAATGGAGGAATTGCAATCCATTTATTAACAGCAGCATCTGTGATCATCTGTTTCAAATGGAAAAAGTAAGAACCACCCTAGATTATTGAATTTTGAAGAGTTGGGAGTTAGTGAATATTGTAAGATTAACTAATATGCTGTGAGTAAAGGAAAACGTTGTTTTTTTTAAAAAAATAGAGTGTGTGATATATCGTCATAATAGAATGCACTAGTGTGCTCTCAGTGTTGGGATGTGTGCTTGAATTATAAAAAGAAATATGTTTTATATTATGACCTTTCTTCATTTTTTATGGTATAATGCATTTATGTGGTAAAACATAAGTCACTTGAAAACTTTTTTAGGTAGCAAGTGATTAATAAGTAATAACAATATATTCAACCATATACACCATCGGGAACATTATAAATATGGTTTTCAGGAAGAATTTCATGGTAATTGTAGAGGGGAATGTAAAAAGACAAGTAAAAAGTTTATAGGGGTTTCAGAGTTTCTAGGGAGGCATTGATTTTTGGTTTGAGGCCTGCACCTTAAAGAAACCCAACTCACCATCTTGGACCCCTAAAATTAATCTGCGGTATTCCTAGACCATCCACGCATACTTTTCTGCATGTAATTGTGTAATTATAAAAAAAGTTTGTAACAAATTAAAACTTTTAAAATATATGTTTAACAACAACCAAATTTTAAATACCTTAAAGGTTGCTTCTCTGTCATACCCCACATGCAGACAAAAAAAAGGTGCAGAAGAAAAAGAAAAGAAGAAGAAAAAAAGGAAGAAATAACGAGGAAGGATGGAAGAAACAAAGGGAGAGATAAGGCAGCCATATCAAATATTCTGATATTATCAGGACTTTTTTCAGCCAGAACTCACCAGAACTGAGTTCTGGCACCTCTCAGGTGGGTGCCCTTGCCATTATAAGAGAACAAGGGTGGCGTTCATGGTGAGTTCTGACACCTCTTTTTCTAGAAAAAATAGCACTGGATAAAACTTATTGTAATTTGATGCCAACAGGGCACATGTATAAATTGTGCCAAGCCAAATTTTCAATCTCTTCCCTTTGTAAATTATGTAATCTGAAGGAAAGGTGAATGCTGGAAAATCTGCCTGTTGTGTAAGTGGCTTATTTTTTCTTTCTTTTGCCAGGCAAAAGGAAGAGAAAAGTCAGCTGCACACAAGTCACTGTGACCTCGCTCTCTGAGTAATGGAGGTCATATAATCCCCGCCCTCCAGCCTGGGTTCTGGGATTTCATCCAGAGACTTCTTAAAAGTTTTTTATGTGACGGCTAGAAACTTACTCCTTTCTTTATCCTGTGATTAATTCGAAACTTCAGAAAACTTGCTCAGTTAACAATTTGATATATGAAAAGAGGAGGAAGCTGAGGTTTTGAGAATGTTTTTGATTTCTGTGTCGAGTTCCGTGCTTGTGCTAACAACAGACACATGGAGGATATGTAGTCCTTTGATCTAGGTGCTGCTCTGCGGTTTTGCTGCATTGGTGCTAGATAGGACATATCAATAGGTGAGACAAAATACTTCAATTGCTTATCTTCTGTTGGGGGGGGGGGAAGCATGCAAATTTTTGAATTGCATGGCGGGCTGTTCCTCAGGCCAGAGTTAAAATATTCCTGCGTTCACTTTCACATGCTGACACCTTCCACAACACTCATTTTTAAAAACAACAACAAATTTAAAATAAAGATCTGTGCGATTATATCCTTTGCCTGAGGGGCACCCAAGCCATGTGAGTCGGTCGCAGCAAAACAACAACAAAGGATATTGCAGTACTAATAAATACAAGATGGCGTGAAACCTTTGCATTACTATGGCATGAGATTTTGTGGGTTCTGGTATCCTTCTACATGAGATCCATCTCACTCAAAGTACGCATGCCCTCCAGAAAGGGTTCTGCGTAGTGGATTTGGAAATGGCAACCCAAACTGGTTTCGAAACCTTTTGAAATACCCATTTTCATATGGCTCCCAGTTGTTTGCATGGGATGAGAGTGTGGACAGACTTCCATTGTGTCAGACCAATGTAACAGCTGCTTCATATTATTTTGTTGGTGGATGTTACAGGCCTCCTGGACACTGTTTCGAATGCCAAGGCACAGCTGGGATGTGCTGGGATAAGAGGGCTACTCCTAAGCATGTTCAGAGTGCCTTTTCCAGGAAACGGTCCCAGTCCCACCCCCCACACATCTGGGAGCAGCAGGGGTGACTTCTCAGGGCAGCTTTCTGATTTATTATTTAAAAGAGTATGTTTGAAAACAAACAAACAAATGTTGCAGGTTTTTTTCAATTTCAAAGGAAAAAACTATATAAAGGAGCATTGCAGACATTCCATATATACTGAGTCATTTTTAAACGCAATTCTGTATCCATTTACACGGGAGTAATCTGCATTGAACTCAGGACTTACTTCTGAGTAGAGGTGTATAGGATGGCATTGTTAAAAAAAACTTAGGGTTTTTTAAAAAATAAAATAAAGAGTGCTCCCCAAATCATACTTCCAGTAGAGAATAAACTGTTTCTTTGAACATAGTTAAAGAACAGGCATAATTAAGATTGCGGTGTTACACACACAAAACTCTTGTGTTATTTTGGAAGAAATGACCAACTTGGTTTTCAACATGCAGTTGTTGGGGCAATTATTCTGTATCCTCCTCGTTCTGTCTCCAGCATGGATGGGCGGGTGAGATTAATGTTAGGGCACAGCATAACTAAACCGTATTAATTGATTTTGTTTTATGTGCCCTGGGGGGGATTATTGCGGGGTAGCAAACCGCAAACGGGGTGTGGGGGTGTGGCGGATGAATGGGAGAGGAATGAATTAGCGCATCCTGGGAGAATGCGGGAGGGGGCGTGTGTTCAGAGGCCTCCTTCCTCTTCTTCGCAGTCTGATCCAATGCACGCTTGTACTGTACAGACTGAGGAACCCCCCTCAAAAAAGGAAAAAAGAGTGCATTGGTACGCAGCTCGGACCTGTGCGCTCTTACTCGAGGGTGCATAGCATTTCAAGCCCATCCTATGAATGCTTCCTTGGACGCCCTTCCCCAAGTTCAGTAAGGCTCTGCAAAGTGTGTGCCAGTAGGGTTTACTCTTAAGCAAAGTGTGTTGGAGATGGCAGTCTGGGTAGACTCGCTTGCTCCTAGCATCATCTTGCTATAATTTTTTTAACTCCTCAGTCTTGCTGGAGGGGAAAAAAAAGAAATAAAGGGAGCACTCCGTGCTTTATTTTTTAACGCAAGGCGGTTAATAAATTTGCAAAGTGCCTCTTTTCTCTCTCTCTCTCTCCCCACCCTCTCCCTTTCCTCCTCCAGGCTCTGGTTTTTCTGCGCCCGCCTCCCTCCTCAGCTGATTTCTTTTTTTCCCTCCCCCTCTCCTTTCCCACAGTAGCTTCTAATCCAGACTGTATGGTATGTGGGCTGGTCACAAATCCCCATGTGGTCCGACATCATTGACATGGCGGAATCCCCCACCAAACCCTACTGGTAGTTATTCCAGCTCGCTCGCCTGCCCGCCCAGCCATCCAGCCCGGGGATTTACCGGACTTGCCCGCCTGCCTGCCCGCCTCCCTCTTCCGAAGAACGAGCAGGGCCATTCTCTCCAAGACAGCACCCCCGAGCCCCCGTTTCCAACACAAGGTAAGCGAAAAGGCTGCTCTCGTTAGGCGTCTTTCTCTCCTCCCCACCCCACCCCCATATCAAACCCCCCCAGGCTAGAAAATTTCAAGCGAGAGGCGGATTTCGCTCCCCTCCCGCCCCGGTTTGCAAATGCAAATAAAAGATTCGCTCCGGGGCTTGTATTCTGATTGCAGTTTTTTTTAAAAAAGGACGCCGAGTTTAATATACAGTAACTCGGAAATACTGGAGCTTCTCCCCCCCCCCCCATACCTCTCTGCCTTTTACTATTCTGAGTGTTTTTTTTCCCTACGCCCCCCCCCACGCCGTTTCCCAATCCGGATTCCTTTTGTTTCCGAAGTGGAAACTCCCCGAGTGTGAACGGTGGGTGTGCTCAAAAGGATGCGTCTAGCCTGGGTTTGCCTTGGGGGTCCTTGGGGATCGGGATCGGGAAGGCGGTGGGGAGTAAAGTGGGGCGGCAAAGGTTCCCTGGAGAGAAGGGGCAATGAGACATCTCCGGAAAGTTTTGGGTTTTATCTCTCTCTTCCGATTTCCAGTTTTCTCCTTGCCCGGCGCCTTTAGGATCTCTCCGATCCGTGCGCCCCTCTCTCCCCCGCCGCCTCATTGCCCAATTACTCCTCGTTTAAGTTACACCACTATTTTCCCCAGTACTTTCGGGTCCTTGCCTACGCAAACTCCCTGGAAGGAGCAATGAGGGACTCAAGGCTTGCTCAGTTCTTCTTTTTTTAGGGGAATGGTGATAAATGTTTGGGGAGGGGGGGAAGCCGAAGAAGAGAATGTGAAGTCGGCTCTATTTTGGAGAGGGGGGGAAGAATGCGTTTCTCTCCGGGTGCTCTTGGTTGGGCACCGATTTCCTCGCCGTTGCAAATTCAGAGTGGCAGGAGAAGTCCCTTCCTTCTCTCGCTCCCCCCCCCCCGCCCATTTCCTGGAATTTGGCTTGGGAACGAGGCCTTGGATGCAAAGGGTTAGTGGCAGAGACGCGGGCGCCTGATATATATATTTTGTGGGTCTGGTTGCGTGGAATGGAGGAGGGAAGAAAACGGTTTGCTGCTGGTGCCGGAGCCCATCTGTAAGGGAGCCAGCCTGAGCGCTAGAGCTGCAATACGATTTCTCGTGTGTGTGCATTTTTATTTTTTTTTACTGGGAAGGCGAGAGAGGGAGACAGACACACCATCATAACCTAGCAATCCAGACAGGCTCCTCGCCGCTGCCTTTTCTGCCCGGCTGCCCGCCCTTTTGCTTGGGCGCACTTCCTATCTTGTGCTTTACACAGAGGCTTCTATCTCCGGCCTCCCGGCTTGCCCTCAATCCACATCAAACTTAAAGGATCGCATTATTTAAAATATTTTTTTTTAAAAAAAGCAACAAAGCAACGCAGGTTTCAGTGCAAAGAAAGCAACAACACACCCAACACCGTTGGGAAGTGTAAAAATGGGGTTTCCCTTGTTTCCATATGGGATCTTATCTGTGTGTGAATGCAAACTGTACCCCACCCTGCCAACGACCCTGGGGGTTGTGTTGCGCGGGGAGGGCCAGACGGGGGAATGGAATCCGGCCCGCGCAAAGGCGAAGGTTTGGCCCGGGGTTCCCCTGCTGCGCGCCAGCGTCGCGCACTGCCTAGCAGCCCCCTTCTGGATGATGCCTTGGAGGGAGGAGGGATTGATGCCCTTCAGGTGGAGGCAAACCAGCTAGCGCTGCTGCTCCTTCCTGTCGTTGCGACGCAGCCGGAGGCTTACCCCCCATGTTTGTTATTAATTTTTGCACGTTGGGAAGGCGAGCCGAAGCCTTTCCAAAATGTCTGGATCCAGGGGGCACGTTGGAGAAAAGAGACCGAGACACACGCAGACGTCTCTCCTCCAGCCCGTCCTCCCACGAGGCCCCTCCCCTCCCTCGCTGACGCCACTGGCAAACGGAGGGGGGGCGGAGAAAGGGGGGAAATTAAAAAAAAAAATAATCTGGAAACTTTTTATTTCCCGTGCCAGACGCTCTCTTCTCCTACCCACCCCCTTCGAACAAAATGGCACATTACCAGGAAATGGAACGCTGGAAGAAGGAGGGAGGAGGAGGAGAAAAAACTTTGTGAAGCAAAACTCTTGCTTCTCCCTCCCTCCCCATCCTTTAAAACATTTCACTTAATTAGATCTTACTTTTATTTATTTTTGCCCCTCTGATGATGTGCTCTGCCATTCCGTCAAAGGGAAATTCACTCGGACCGAGGCCAACGAGTGTTTTTTTTTTTTTTGGGGGGGGGGAAGCGCTTTCTCTGAAGGCAGAATCTTTTAATTGCTCCCCTTCTCTCTCTCATTTTTCTTTTCTTTTCCGCCAGCAGTTATCTTCTGGCGTTTGTTCAGTTGAGATCTTGTCTGTGGGATGGAAGGGGAAGGCTGTAGCAAAGGAGGGGGTGGAGGAGGAGGAGGAGGAAGAGAAGACTCAAGTGTCAAGAATGTGCTTCTTAAAAAAAACTTGTGGGGGGAGGGCCCCCCTGTTTGAAACCTGGGGAAACTGGTGTTTGAAACTGATTTCTCTGGCTGCAGAAGTGTCAGACCATTGAGTTTTGCAGTCTTTGGCATTTTCAGACCTAGGACCCACCTATAAACCCATTTCTTTTGTTTTTTACAGTATATTTTTGTATAGGAGTGCTGGTGCTGTTGTGACTCACCTGGCATCAGGCTTTCAGTTGGAAGGGCCAGCTCATTTCTACATCTTTCTGGGGTTGCAGGTTGGAGATTTTTTTTGGGGGGGGCATTGAACCCATAGCTTTCTGGATGCAAAGTATGCACTGTGCCAATCCTATAACGGTTCCCCAACCATCTCCTTTGTATCCTGTCTGCTCAGAACTGATCTCTCATGTAGAAGTGGTACAGTAATTGTAGGTGCAGCTAGGAATGTTTGGAATTTTTACCACTGATTTCCTTCCTACCCGAGAGGCCTCTGCTGAGTGCCTCTGTTGAGTGTGCTTCAGGGCTTGCAATTCCTCACTGGTTAGCCTCACTGTCGATCTGCGCACTAGGGGATTCGCTTAAAAGATCTGTTGCCCCGTAGGCCTGGAAGTGAATTCAAATCCTGACTTTGCTGAGTGACTATGGGGATAAGTTAATCTCTCTGCCTCAGATTCGCCAAGCGTAACAGCGATATATGCCCAGCGAGATAAAACAAGGAGGAGTGTGGAAACCGCTGCTAAATGGACCGTATTTCTTCGGACAGAGCATCTTTGTCAAACCTCCTGTTCATTTCAGAGGGGTATGGGAACTGCAGTTGCCACAAGAAGCAGGAAATGGAGGGAATCTGGGATGAAGTATAGCCCAAAAGGCAAAGGCAAAGTTTTTTCCTCAGGTGATGTTGGGCACCATCCGTTTAAAACACAGTTATATCACTTTAGCAGTCACGGCTTCCTCCAAATAATCCTGGGAACTGTAGTTTGCCCCTTGCAGAGCTATGTCCCGGCGCCCTTAGCCAACTACAGTTCCCATGATTCTTTGAGGGAACCTATGAGTGATAAAATGACACTGCTTTAAATGTGTAGTGACCACCGGTTCTTGATGTTAGTGGGGTGTTTGTGGCCTGACTTTTTTCTTATGGTTTTGGTCTTCATACTGTTGCTGGGCGAGGGGGCAGCTGCATTACTGAATGTTCCTTCATATGAAAAATACTGTAAATAAATCCTGTTTTACAGCTATATGAAGGCACGAGGCCTGTGAGACATGGATTCTCTCTACCAGGTTCTCCCTTTCGACCCAGTTTCCTCTTAGGTGGAGTCAGCAAACTTTTTCAGCAGGGGGCTGGTCCACTGTCCCTCAGACTTTGCGGGGGGACGGACTATATTTGGGGGGGAAAAATGAACTACGGTAATTCCTATGCCCCACAAATAACCCAGAGATGCATTTTAAATAAAAGGACACATTCTACTCATGTAAAAACACGCCGATTCCTGGACCGTCCAGGGGCCGGATTTAGAAGGCGATTGGGCTGGATCTGGCCCCCGGGCCTTAGTTTGCCTACCTATGCTCTTAGGCAGGCATAGGCAAACGTGGCCCTCCAGATGTTTTTGGGGACTACAACTCCCATCATCCCTGACCACTGGTCCTGTTAGCTACGGATGATGGGAGTTGTAGTCCCAAAACATCTGGAGGGCCGAGTTTGCCTATGCCTGCTCTTAGGCCTTGTTACAACCCTCCTGTAGAAAACTGGCATGTGGTGAAGGGTTCTAGCCTAATATTCAGTGCTAATGTCTGTTTTCCTCTTTGTAGGAAGAATTGGGGATAGGAAATGGACATTCATTTTCTTTGGCAGGGAGAAGACTGTTTTGTGGATTATTAATATTATTTTTTCCAAAAAGGTGGATTCTTGGGGTGGGGGGGGACTTGCAGATTAGTCAGCTCTTGTGTGGATCCCAGGGAGCATATTTGTGGGAGGCAGACAGGAGGTGTTTTGATTAAAATACCTGTAATAATAAGTGGCATCTTGTCATCGTTAGAATATTCTCCCATAATACTTGTGGGTGGTTGCGTCGCGGAATCCTTCCTGCAATGGTGCTGTTGCTGAATTTATTTTGCACGGGGCAGAAAAAAACTCCAATTTAGTCCACTAAAGCTTGCAATCTAAGGGAACTTTTCCAATTATTCATTAGGGAGTTCATTTTTTTAACTTGCCATAAGGGCATACCATCCCTTGTCGTATGCGTAGCTTCTGAGATAACAAGGCCAAGTGAAATGGGGTTTGTGGGTCTCATCCTCTCCCTTGCTTTTCTCTCTCCTGGGGGCTGTTCAATGTAAACAAGTAGCTGAAAGGATACAGGACAGAGACAAGGCCAAAGAGGTTAACAAGGCTTGAGTGTGTATTTATATCTTATGAAGTAGTAATCAAAGGCTAGGGGGGGAAAATCCAGGCACCTAAAAATGTGGTGCCTATGGTAGAAATTATCTCTTCCCCACACCTTGGTCATCATTCCTTGACTGAATGCATTCCATTTCAATTTCCCTTCATGTTTTGCTGCAAAGGGAAGATTACTTTGCCATTTATTGAACATATGAAGCTTTAAAGAAAGACCACTGGTGCATCTATCTCGGCATTGCCTACTGGGATTTCAGCCAAGGGACATTCCCACCCCTACCTGAAGATTGAAGCCAGGATCTTCTGCATGCACAGCTGACGTCCAGCCACTGAGCTACTGCCAATAAGAACTGTTTTGCTGCACTCAGCAAATTTCAAAACCCCTCTCAGGGCTCTGGTTTGTGGGAAAGCCATGTTAATTTCAGAAGATAACAGCCAGCCTTTCCTCCTTGTCGTATGGACAATGCACAGATTAGAAATTGATGGCTAAAGATAATGGACCCTAGTTTGATTTGCTTTTAAGTGATTTGCTTTTAATTTTTACACCACAGCTCCGCTAGCAATTTAAAACAAGCTTTCCCAGTCTTGGGCTATAAAGTGCATGATTATGAAAGGGAATCGGACGTCTGCTTCAAAAAAAAAAAGGAAAAAAAAAGCCTGTCTTTTGCACCTGCAGCTTGTGTGACTGTTGTGTTCCTGAGGCAATTAAATATCTGGCACGATAGCTTTTCATTCTTTAAATCAGGGGTCGGCAACTTAAGGCCCAGGGGCCACAAGCGGCCCACAGGGGTCGTTTAAGCAGCCCACGAGCTGCCCCCAAACAGAGCTGCCCGCTTCGAAAGTCCCCGCTCACTGCGTTAAACCGCCGCAGCGTGGCACGGGGACTTCCACGGCACCGGAAATCGCATCTGCGCACATGCAGACGCCGAAAATCGTGTGTGTGTGTGTGCGATCCGGCCCACGGAGGGATCTCCGCTGGAGTGAACTGGCCCAGGCAAGGTAAAATTTGGCGACCCCTGCTTTAAATACAGTGGCTCAGTTTGCACGACTCAGCTCAAGTAGGCAGGCTCCTGGAGAGGAGATTGTGGCGGTTTTGCAGCTCCTTTGGTGCTACTGCTATTCCTCTACACCACAGTTTGGCACAGTGTGTCATCCAAGTTTGTGGTTTGTCTCGATCCAGACGAACCATGAGCTGTAAACCGAGGTTTGTTCTTAACGCATCAGTGACTTAGACCTGCAGGAGGCAACTTCCTATGTTTTTTAAAAGCAGAAGAGGAATTCCCTGCATCACAGAATTCAACTTGAATTTGGATTGCTTTAGCACAGTATCTGCTTACTTATAATGGTTAGGTTTTTCTGGCTAAATAATTATGGAGATAGTGGAATCATGGAAGTCTTTCCTCTCCCAAGAGAACAAGATGGCTTCTGACCGTATTTTCTGGGCAGTGTTGCTGATGTTTCTCCTTGCCTGTGCCATCATCGTCTTCTTGGTCACAGTTCTCTCCTGGCAAAAAGCTACGGAGAGCAATCCAGACGTTCTATGCATAATCAGTCCAATAACTGGTGTGGTTGGATAGCTTGCGCTTCGAACATAGCTCATGTCTGGTCTCTCATGGAAACTGAATCACTTGCCATTTTTAAAATGGGTGAGCTCATCCACCGATCTGAGGTCATTGCTGGGATAGTGATGAGACGTTTCTTTTATAAAGTTTTCCAAGCCCATACCTGAAATGTTTATAGGCTGAACTGCATGCATAACTGTCCTGCTTTATGGAGGCCAGATGAATGGTGGCGTTTGGTGAAATTTGGAGTATTGTATTTACTCGAACGTAATGCACCATCGAATCTAATGCGCACCTTGGTTTTCAAAACCTTGAAACAAAAAAGGAAGAATTTGGTAGTGAATGTAAATGTGCCATCTAACCACACCCTAATTTTCGTGACATAATTTGGGCAAAAAAGTGCGCATGATGTTCAAGTAAATACAGTAGTTTTGTGGGCCCACCCGAGGGGCACTTTTTTGAGGCTCATATTCTTACTTGGTATTTTAGAACTGGGGTTTCCTCTTGGCACATCTTACAGCGGGGCAAAGGAGTCTTGTAGCAGGGCTGCCATCTAGCTGGGATTGGTCAGTTTCTTCGAATGTCTATTTTTAGCATCTACTTAATGAAGCCATTATTTTAGTGTGCCAGCACATGATCTCTGGAACTCCCTGCCTGTTGTCCTTAAGTAGGCACCCTCGCTGTACTGTTTTATAGGCCTGCTGAATACTTCTTTGTTTCAGCGGGCCTGTGTGGACATGCAATTCAGGCTTTACCTTTGTTTTCCATGATGGTTTTTATGCATATTTGATTTTTATTTTCTTGTGTTTCAGTCATGTTTTGCATACAGTTGGACTTGTACACCGCTTGTTGATATTTTTTTAGCAAGTATTTTATAAATGTGCTGAGTAAGTAAGCAAATAAACGAATAGCATCACATGACGCAGAGTTGGCGGAAGCTATGTGCAAGGAGGCATCCATAATGAATAACCCGCCTGTTCTTTGCAGACACCATCCTTCATTAATCCAGTGACCTTTTTCAGAGGTTGCCATAAGTAGATGGCAGGCCTCCTCCTTCTCTATTCTGCTGATTTATAAAGGTGTGTGTGGGGGGAACAGCCCCCCGCAAAGTCAGTTGCCATAGTGAAGCTTTTGCTCTCGTAGTTGTTTTGTAAGCTAGCACAGTTTGCCAGAGATAAGTTATACCATTCATTTAAAGATGGGTCTGTGCTCCCCCACCCCCAAAGGATTCTGCCATTAGCTGGTCAGGATGCCCGGGATAAAAAGGTAAAGGGACCCCTGACCATTAGGTCCAGTCGTGACCGACTCTGGGGTTGCGCGCTCATCTCGCATTATTGGCCGAGGGAGCCGGCGTATAGCTTCCAGGTCATGTGGCCAGCATGACAAAGCCGCTTCTGGCAAACCAGAGCAGCACATGGAAACGCCATTTACCTTCCCGCTGTAGCGGTTCCTATTTATCTACTTGCATTTTGACGTGCTTTCGAACTGCTAGGTGTTTTTTTCTTATTCCTTTAAAAAAAGTTGCTAGGCCTGGTTGATCCAGAGATACAAGACAGAACGTTCAGGTAGTATTCTACCCAATTTTTTCCATTGAGAAATTTGCCCACTTCCGTCTCCCAGTTGATAAGGGAAACCACAGCTATGACATGCGAGTTAAGCAATAACGTTCTGTGTCTATTTGCAAAAACACAGGAAAGGATGAGAAGGACAATTCAGTTGTCAGTCACTGCTGGCATGGCCAGCACAGATCAAGGATGGTGGGAGATCCTAAGAGCTACAACTTTCTCATCCCTGATGGAAGGGATTGGAGATGCCCAACAGACTTCGCCAGAGAACTATGTGCACAGAGAACATGCATGCCTTCTACAACATGCAGAGATGCCTCTGCAGATGAGTTGATGCTGAAAGAAGAAAATCTGAAAACCCACTGGCTATATATGCTCAGTTTTGAGAGTTGGAGTGAACTGTTTGTTTTTTAACATTAAGTGGTTAAAATGCATGTTCTCAGTTTAGGGCATATTTTGTGGATATTGAAGATTTTGATATGTTGCCTTTTGCACCATGAGAAATACTGGGTTGTGGTTATTTGGAAGAGAAGTTCCAATGAGGGGAGTAGAAGGGGGGAATGTTCCAGGTTTGAGGAACCACAGCAGTAACAGAACACTGCAAACTCCTACTCAAAATTCATAGGAATTCATGAGTCATTGTTCTGGTAGCTTGTAGCTTGGCATCCATGATCCTAAACTCATGACTTGGATGTGGAATTCATTTATTTCAGTAAAGCTTGTGGTTGTGCTGTGATCTGTGTGGAAAGTAAGATCTGAAAAGATGTTGCTTGCATCAGGAAATGCCTATCAAGGTATTGATAGGAGACTTCGCTGGGGAGAGGTCTCATTAAATTCTTATTAGAAACCTAAACATTTAACGGAGTAAATGGGTTGTTTAATTGTACCTATTACGTGATTAATGCTTTTCCCTCTGTAAACATTTGCCTTGCCATTTTGGCATTACCCAGTTGTTCGTAATTGTGCAAAATGAGCATTGTGTAATGCTTATTTTTCTTAATTTGTGCCAAAGTCATTTTGAAAGTTAAAAGCCTAAACTAGATATAACTTTTAAGTTAAGTGGCAGGTTCATAGAGAAGGTAAAGGCGGGGGTTCCAAAATATGAAAGCCTGCAAAAGTTTTGCCATTCTTTCAGTATGGGACTAGAACTTGCTGAACAAAAACCACAATTTACCTTGGAATTTCCTCTCCCTCTAACAGAGCAGAAATTGCGAATGAGCTGTGTTGGATATCTCCATCCCAGCAATAATGTACGGTTGTGAAAAACCTTGACAGAAATCCTGGCACTTATTTTTTCAAGGTCTCTCTCACGTTGTACCAGCTATATAGAATTCTTTCAAATAGGAGTCTAGTGTATCAAAAGCTTGCTTGTTTATGGCTGAGGTTTAGTGTCACTCTGTGATCTGCCCCTGGAGACCAAAGGTATGTGGGAAGAGAGGAGCTTTTCAAACAACAAAGGGGGAATAGGAGCTGATAGATATACAATGATAACAGGCCATCTACAGGCAGGAATGTCCCTCTATTTGAAAACAGATAAAGTCTTTCAACATTCTCTCTTTCTTACTCCCCGAAATTTGGTGGATGGCCTTTTCTTCTTCTTCTTAAGAAGCTGCTGTCTATGTGCCTTATGTGCGAGAGCAATAAATTCTACTGGATAGCGAGAAAGAAAGATGGCTTTAAAGTGCATTTGTTCTTGAATTTGTACTAACACCGCCCAGGAGAAAACATTCAAGCAGTAGCTGAAAGCACATTTTATATGGAAGTCGGTTCTATTGTAAACAGTGAGTTCTGTGCCGGGCATCACCTCCCAGGAACTCCTTCCAAATTAAACCTGCATGCAAGCTGCGTTCATTTCAAGGGGGTTTTCGGTGCTGGAGATATTCTTGGTGGGTTGCTTTTGTTGTTATTGATAGCAATGGTTTTCCAGCTTTTCTGGGGAAAGTTGGGGGTTCCTGGTTGGTCTTGCGAACAAGATCCTGCAAAAGACAGGAAAAGACAGAATGCAATTTGCAGGGGGAGATGGGCACATTCTGATGAAGAACCAGTATAAGACTGCCCAACATGCAATGAAGGGTGTGCTCGGTCCTAGAATATCCTCTAAAGCACCCAGGTGCTGAAATCGTTCCTTGGCAAACGGGGGTCTGAATGGCGCAGCTCAAGGCTTTTAAATGTTGGTCTTAGAAAGTGGGAGGGCTGTCTGCTTCAGGCAGCAAAATGCTTCAAGAAGGGGCAAAGCTTAAGTGATTGGTTTAAATAGAATCCGGATGTGTATCAGTGATGTAGGTTTAATGGGAATTGGTGGGGTGTACAGTTGATTGCAGTTGGAGCAAACAAAGTGTGTGTAAACGGAGTCGGTGAAGTCCGGTGGGAAGAACCGTGCAGTTTGCTGCCTTCTGCAGGGAAGCAGAGTTTTCTAAGGACATTGCACTGAAGGCAACGATCTGCAAGGATGAATTGCTAACCTTTGTAGTGTCAGAGGTTTTTTAAAGATTAGAAGGAGCTGCTGTTCCAGTGGTGTTTGTTCTGTGATTTTGCTAATAGGGTGTCTGAAACGGTGTCCATTGAAGCTAAAGCCCCAACAAGCATCAATGTGTCTTTGCTGTATTAGATTAATAGGACTATGCTTGTGACATATGGGCTAATCTTCAAGTAGCAGCATTATGGTATAAATTGGAAAATGTCGCATAATAATTTAAAATGAATGCCACTTCGCAGTTTATTTAAATTTATGTACAGTTTATATTGGAAGCTGCTCAGAGGGGTTGGGAGATGGGTGGGGTATAAAATTGTATTAATTCCTTCTGGTACTGGATGCAGTTCTGTGTTTCTGAAAGCCTCTTAAAGCTAGTCAGCACTCAAATTTCAGTTCTGCGATCCACTTCCGGAGCTCTCAGGACCCAACAGGTGGGTCTTTGTCCCACTGTGAGGGAATTCCTTGTACCAGGTTGGGCTGTGTATGGAAACGAGACATGAATGAGGGTAACATCGTAATGCAGACATCCAGAATACTGTACACCAGAACAGTGGAATGCTTCTTTCAGGCCTGTTTTCGGTGGGGACGGGACAAGGAAGGCTTTTTAAGGTCACTCAAGCACCCATGGATGTCATATTGGCTATCCCTATCCTATAAGCTCCTTTGGGCCTCCGGAGTTGGAGAGAATATATGTTTACCTGAGTCTGTAGTATAGCAGCCGTTGTTTTCTTGGCAAGCTGGGCAGATTTTGCTGGCTCGTTCCCACTGCCTAGGAACTGCTTTTGGACAAAAACCGACAAGAATTTGATTTTGGCAGTGCTGCAGATCTGAAAGAAATGGGGGGTGGGGTGGGGTATATGTGCTCGGGTGCACACACTTTAACCACCACAGCAAAGTGACATTTACTCGCTTCTGGGAGGGGGGGGCAAAAAGCGAGGGTCAGTAACATGCCAAGGTTTCTGAATTAAAATGCAATGGTAAACCATGGTTTGGTGGTGAGACTCTGCAGTCGTCGTCATGGGATTGCTGTTTAGGTGGAATGGGGAAATGGCAGGGGGAGAAAGGGGGAAGAGCCCTACCCTAGAAGCTCATCGTATAACAAGGCAGATAAAAATAGATTTCTAGATCAGGTAAAGGTGCTGTTGGTATCAAGGCCTAGAGAGATTTGGACCAGTGACCTTTAGCTGCAGTTAATAGAACAGACACATTGCACACACCTGAAGTCCACCTGCTATGGCTTATGGTCGGCCGAGCTGCAGAAATGGCATGATGTGGGCTGTCTTTTCCGTGATGCCTTTTGGTAGTCTTCCAAAGTAGACGTGCTCAAATGGTAACTCATTGTGCATTTTGCAAGCTGCTTCAGGAAGAATGTCTCTTAAATCCCATTATAGCGCTGTTAAATTACAGTACTGTGCTCTGCAGACTCCCTTGGCTCCTGCAGCTGCATATTTCGAGGGAACATGAGCAGTGGAGGAAAAGTCCTGTATTGGGGAAGCTTCTTGCACTGAACATAAATTTTTGAACCCTCCACTTTAGATGAGCAGGAGTTTCAGGAAAAGCGCCCCACGTTCTGATTGGGAATAGTAGATCCACTGGGGATTGCATTCTGTGGTTCTAAAGCTATAGAGCAGGAATGTCACACCAATCACTCGCCTTGCTTCATGCCTTCCCTGCATGTTCAAATCATAGAATTGTAGGGTGGGGAAGGACTCCGAGGGTCATCTAGTCTGACCCCCTGTGTCCTTGAACTTTGATAATGCCTCAAGGTTGCATGGATGGAGAGAGGGTTGTAGACACTAGCCTAGACTCATAATCCCAAGGTCATGGGTTCAAGCCACACATTGGGCAAAAGATTCCTGCATTGCAGGGGTTGGACTAGTTGACCCTCAGTGTCCCTTCCAACTTTACAAGTCTGCGATTGTCAGTAATGCTCAGATTCGTTGTTGCTCCGCCTTCTTTTTGCGTCTTGCCCGCCCACGACTGGAATATGCTGCCTGGAAGGTGGCCCTCGGGGCGAAAAGGGGTTCTCTGGCACAGTTAGTTCAGGAGATTTTTCTGAGTGAAACAGTTGGAAAACCCATCTGTTGGGACAACACTTTGCGACTCTTAGCAAAAGGTGAGAGGTTTGTTTGCTGGGGGGGTCAGATGACAACAGCAAGATTTTCATATGCTAGTTTCCACTGAGTCATCTGTAGAGTTCAGGAGGGGAGTGCTTGCAATCTGGTGTCATGCACAGGCAAGACGATTAGGAAATACTTTGTTTTTAAAAGCCAGCCGCCCTCCTCCTCCTCCTCCTCCTCCTCCTCCTCCTCCTCCTCCTCCTCCTCCTCCTCCTCCTCTTCTTCTTCTTCTTCTTCTTCTTCTTCTTCTTCTTCTTCTTCTTCTTCTTCTTCTTCTTCTTCTTCTTCTTCTTCTTCTTCTTCTTCTTCTTCTTCTTCTCCTCCTCCTCCTCCTCCTCCTCCTCCTCCTCCTCCTCCTCCTCCTCCTCCTCCTCCTCCCAAGGAAGCTCTTGCATGTTATAGTTGTGTAGCCGTGGAAGGTGTTCTCTCGGAATAAAGAGCTCCTTGCTTTTAAAATTCCGCCGTGAGAGCTGGTGAAATGACAAGGAGGAGGTCTCTGTGGGATGATTGTTTTTTTTCACCCACTGCCAACCGTTTCTTGTCTAAGATTTATGCCTGTAGTACGTACTAGCACAATTCTGTATGTCTATTTCTAAGAGAGTCCCACTGTGTTCAGAGTGACTTACTTCCCTGGTCAGCATGCATAGGATTGCAACCTCACTGTTCTTAAACTTGTCTTCCATCCTGTCCAGTAGGCTCAAGGCAGCATGCTTTGTTTTAAAATATCATTGCCCAAGTCACACAGAGAGGGTCTATAACCAACCCTTCTGTTCCTTCTCTGCCTTGGGTATATATGCTTTAGGGCTGGTTCCAGCTTTGCAATACAGTGGTACAGTACCTTGGTTTGCATATGTTTTGGATTACAACCCTTTTTTTTTTTTTTGAATTATGAAGAATTTTTGGAGGCTCCATTGGCGAAAGTGTGCCTTGGGTTACAACCTGTTTTGGTTTACAAACGGACCTCCAGAACGGATTATTTTCGTAAAACAAGGTATCACTGTACTTTACTTGCCGTTGATTAGTTCAGAATCATTTAAATATCCTATCGGCCATTACAGCCACCTTTTTTTTTTAATTGCAAAATCTCTGTATCATTACAGGGTCCCGGCCGCGGGATCACATTCATCCAGTGCTTTACCAGCTGCACTGGCTCCCGGTGGAGTACAGGATCAGGTTTAAGGTGCTGGTTTTGACCTTTAAAGCCCTATGCGACTTGGGACCCTCGTACCTACGGGACCGCCGCTCCTGGTATGCCCCGCGGAGGACCTTAAGGTCCACAAATAATAATATTCTGGAGATCCCGAGTCATAAGATGGCTAGATTGGCCTCTACTAGAGCCAGGGCCTTTTCAGTACTGGCCCCAACCTGGTGGAACGCTCTTTCCCAGGAGACCAGGGCCCTGCGGGATTTGTCATCTTTCCGCAGGGCCTGCAAGACAGAGCTGTTCCGCCTGGCCTTTGGGTTAGGCTCAGCCTGACCCCTGTGTTTTTCTCCCTCATGGCTTGGATTTATGGCCTACTTGAAATGAGGCTGCACTTTAAATTTTAATACTGTATTTTAATCTGTATTTTAATTAATTGTTTTTATGTTTTATTGTGGTTCTGTTGGTGTCAGCCGCCCTGAGCCCGGTTTTTGACTGGGGAGGGCGGGGTATAAATAAAAATTTATTATTATTATTTATGATTTGTTTTGGTATGTGGTGTATGCTTTGATTTGTATTGTTTGGTTTATATGGCTGATTTGTATGCTTATTTTAAATTTGTTTAAATATGTTTCTACTGAAGTCAGGGCCTTTTCGGTGTTGGCCCCCATACATATATATATGTATATATATGAATCTAAAAAACAAGCAAAAGAGCTGCCTGGAACAAATGAAATTAATTTAACGTACAAAAATGCCTGGGCAATAATAGGTAGGTTTTCATCTGTTGCCAAAAAGTAAGCGACATTGGCACCAGTTGTACCTTCTTGGGGGAGGGAATTCCAAGATCAGAGGGCCTGTCTTGGGTAGAAACATAATGTGCTTCTACTAAAGGCGATAATTGGATGGGGTCTCCCAGGTATTAGATAAAACGCAATACAAGAAAATACAGCAATAATAAGAAGCCGTCTATCCAGCCCTAGCTACTGTGGTAACACTGCTGATCTCCACCTGTCAGTTTATTGGGAGGAATTTAAACTTCGTAGTGCTTCATGGCTAACGCGGCATTAGAATAATTACTCCCATGTACCTTTGTAAAGGTGTTAGTCACTTGCAGGACTAAATCAGGGGCAGATGATTCAGCAACAGGCCTTATCTATGTTCCCTGCAGCTTGCTTTCCTTCCCCCCCCGAAAGAACCAGGATTCCTGCTTTGCAGGGGGTTGGACTAGATGACCCTTGGGTCCCTTCCAACTCTAGGATTCTATGAAAAGCATGAGGTTTCGGGGTGGGTGGTGTCACGCAGGGTTCTCCCATTTGAATGCTACAAGCGACTGACAGAATAAACCTCAAAGGTCAGCAGGGGTTGTGTCATCATTATATCTTGAGCAGTTCCTTCTAGGAAAGGAACTTGCCCCTGAGGAAGACATCCACTCAGTGGACTGGGCCTCAAGTCAGCTGCGTTGTTCCTTAAAGTCTGTATAGAGTTTTGTGGCATCTAAAAGTCCCCTGAAAGATTTGTTGTAGTGCAAGCTCACTTCGTCAGATGGTCTTCTCTTCTGCACAAAAATAAACCTGGGAGGTTTTTATCAAGAATCTCTCAAGAGCAGCAGACCAGGGCTGCGTATACACCATACATTTAAAGCACCTCTCCACAAGAGAGTCCTGGGAACCCTAGTTTGCCTCGCGTGGAACTACAACTCCCAGCGCCCTTAACAAACCACTTTCCCTACATTATTTGGGGAGGCGGATTCTTTAAATATATATTGTGTACGCACCCTAGCAGTACGACCTCTCTGGAAACATTTAATATTTCTTGGGCACCATCTGAGGGTCCTGTTTTCTCCTGTTCCCTGGACCGGTTCCTCTCCTTCTCATTCAACTTGGCTTCTGTGCTATCCTTGCTTCTGTTCTAATAACCGCACAGACGGCCTGTTTCCTGAGGCGGAGAGACAAAAAGTGATAAGGAGAGGAGCTTTACCTGATAAACGGTAGCCAGGCCAGGCCAAACCTTTGTGGACCGGATGTGGGCAGAGGTGCTTGTGTCTCTGAGCGCCACGACTGTTCTCGATTGCAATCTCTTTACGACACAATAGCCTGCGCTTTTAAGTTTCTGTGCAGTGCGGCAAACATCGCGGTAGAAGCTGGGCAGTCGAAACCTCCGCAGCCGCATGCTCTAAAGTTGGGATATCGAAAGTGTCCCCCTGTTTTTTCCAAATAGGAAGTGGGGGTATGCTGCCGTGTCATAAAATGTGCTGCCTTGAGGCAGGCCACCCTCACCTTTCCTAATAACAGGGACATACACCCCCTTGCTCAAAAATGTTAAGGCCCATTTGTTTTCGCACAAACCGCAGCGTGCAACTTTGGGGATTCGCTTCCTGAAGTGCTCTGTCCACCCGGCTGCTTTTCTGCTCTGCCCACGCAGCCTCGTCCCCGATTTCAGCCAGCTCCTTGTGCAAGCTGCAAATTCTGCAGAACTGTTTACCAATCCACTCTGGCCTGCCCACTTGCTGAAATCTGCAAAAAACGTTATAAGTCATGGACACTCGGGGAGGGGGAAGACCCTGACTCGTGATGCCTCCGATCAGATGTGTAGCCCTGCAAACTGTAAAAAAGAATAATAATTTGATTTTGTGTGTGTGCGCTCGTTTGCACACCAATATTGATGTGCAGGAAGAAGCAGGGGGGCGGGGTGTTGGCTCAGGAAAAGAAAAGAAAGGGGGAGAAAATAGGGAGGAGGAGAAGAAGCAATAGCTCAAGGGAGTGCTGGGCTACAGCCCTTCCTGGAAAAGACGGATATGACCACAGCAATCCTTCCAGATTAGATTACTGTTAACGAAAACAATGCAGTATCCACTTTGCAGTTAAGAAAGACAATCCTATTAAAATGCCAGAAAGTTCAAAACTGTGAAGAATCCCCAGGAGGAGAGGCACTTAGAAAAATGACTCAAACGGCACCAGAGTATATATTGTGTTAAGAATCTCAGCCGACATTAAGATGTATGTTGTTCATCCCCAATACTATTATTAAATAGAATCATGGAATTGTAGCCTGGGAATAGATCCTGAGGGTCATCCATCCAGACTAGAGAATGAGACTTCTCTTTAATAGGCTCCTGTCTTTGGAACACTTGCCCCAGAGAAGCATGCCTGGCGCAAACATCATCGTGCAATATGGTGGCTGCTTGTGACCTGCCGAGCCAAATGCAGTGGCCTAAGTTGAAGAGGACAGCAAAAACCCAAACATTACTTTCACTCTTCCTGCCTGCAAATGCTGTGAGTAAGAGAGTGGGGTGGGTGGAAAGGGGGCGCTTTGAAGGCGACAATACATGGTTCAGCTTGGCGTGTCACAAGTTGTGCATGCATGCTTGTGTGTGCTAGGTGCTGTAAACTGTGGCTGAACAAAATATATCGGTCCCATTTGGAAGAGAACACTGGTTGGGAGTGAATGCCCAGTTTAAGCTGGAGAGAGGGGATTGCATGGTAGGCTGCTTTTAGTCACCTTGTCTCTGTGCTTGTGTGCTACGCACATGCATTTAGCAGGTTGAAATTTGATATATAATAAATGCATTTAGTGCCAAGGTGATATTATGATGCCACCCCGTGCTGTATTGTGCAATCCTGTTGGGGACAATTTAGCTTACTGTGCAAATAGCAGCAGATGTTCCTTCTGAGGCATGAACCATGCTGTGTTAATAGGTATTCTATTAGATGTTAGTGGAGCAGTGGAACAAAACTCTTATTGCATTAGGGCATTAAATCATTTTAACAGGAGAGGAGCTCATGGTTAAATCTGTTTTTGTCAGCGTTCAGTATGTTGCGGCTTCATTCACAAAAGCCTACATACAGTAGTTTTCTAATGGTACAGTACATATGGGGTCGGGGCTGGTTGATCCTCAGTGATAATACAATAATGTTCTTCCTTTTACTTTCTTTATTAAAGTCAGGGAGGGGGCCTGCAGCAAAACAAGCCCCACAGGATTTCGCCACCACTGTTCTTAACTGGGCAAAACGTCATCACGTGTTTAACTTAACACTGTATGTGTGTGTTTGTATGTGTGCAATCTGAAACGCTAGGTAAATACCAGTAATAATTCCCTATGTAACCTTAAACTTGCAGGTACAACACATTTATTTTCAATATTTATAGGCTGCCTTTCCTGAACCAAGCCAACTTAAAATGGCAAGCTTGTGATAGAAGCAGAATCTCAGTAGCTTTACATTATTAAACATAAAAATGTTTCCTATGAATAATCATTTATCGCTAAACAATTTGCCATATGCTATAGGAGATACTTAAAAATGCATATGTGTTGCTGCTTCGAAAGCAGAGAAATTCCTAGCGGATACATCTGTTTTCCCTTGCCACCAAAAATTCATCTCCGCGCCAGTTTTTCTGTATAAGGAACTCTGGAATGGGGCAGCCGCTGATAAGTTCTTTGCGGGCTTATCATAAAAAGGACAAAACAACAAAAGGGATGAGTTCAGTTTCCAACCCCGCAAATATAAAACTTCAACTTAAAACAGTACAGTATATCCGGAAGAACCACCCAGAACAGCAGAGGGCAGGTGACTGCCAGGTCCAGGGGGGCCTTTTTCTCAGGCTGTCTACTCTGTTCAGCAGCTGGAATCCATCAATCAATTATTGTTTATAGCCAAAAGGCCTTTACAATGGATGACGGAGAATAAAAGAAAACTTTCACCTAAAATCATAACACGTAACCTGTAGCAGTTGACAACACAAAAAGAAATCTACAAATTTAAGACTTGAGATTGGAGTGCATTCACATAGCTGGAACGGAGCTTTTTGGCTGCCACTGTGAATTTGGCTACCTGGTGTGTAATATACAGATGTTCATCTGCTTCTGCTAGGAGTTTCACTGTCACTTCCTGTGCAAATTGACCTGGAAGCCAATTAAGAGTTGGCAATATAAATTTTCCTCTGGGCGTTGCATACAGGGGGGATATCAGCAGGTAGTGTGTGAGGTCCTCTTACCTGATTGCATCCATGTATACATTTGCGATCCGTATGGGCAATTCCCCAGTGTCTCCCCTCTCCATATGCCAAGAACACCTGTTGAAATCTTAGTTCTACAAAGGCCCCTCATAGTTGGGAAGGTCAGAGTCTCAAGGTAAAGGAGTCTTGAGCGATGGGTCTTCATTTGGGGGTAGCAAGTAGAGTAGCAGGCATCAATGATGGATGCTCTTGTCTTGGTTGGCATCCTGATCAAAAATCCAATTTCTAAGGTCACATGGGCTAAGGGCTAAGTCGTTCTCCATTTGGAGATTATAAGCCCTAATCTTAACCAGGGTGGATAAAAACCAGTGGTTTAAAAAAATAAATAAAATCGGATTTTTAAAATTTAAATCGGATTTCTAAAATAAAATGCTTTTGGAGGAAAAATCTTTCTAAAGAAAGTTTTCTATTTAAGTTACATTATAGTCCAAAGGGTATTCATCAGGAAATAAGGATTCGTTTTAAGTTTTTCATGTGTGCTAAAACTTAGTCTATTTTTTTTTAAAAAAAGGTTCAACCGCATCAGTTAACAAACATGGATACATATGCTATACTATGTTTTAGTTAAATAAATTGTTTAAATTGTTATTAAGGAAATGATTATTTTTCTCCTTCCAATAAAGTACAGCAGAAAAGTTGTTCAAATATAAACAGTCAGCTTATTAAACCTCACAATCGTTCCATAATTATCTGTCTATGTATTTCTAACAGTATAACCAAATCAGTAATTTTTGATATAACTGTAAAAACTACTGAAAATTTACTATTCCAAAAATGAAACCTTCACCTGGTTGTAAATATTAAGATTATGCCAGCAAGAATGCGTCTTTCTGTAAAAATAAATAAATAAATCAAGTCTTACTGACTAGTAATTTAAATTGTGATTTAAATCAATTTGATCTAAATCAAATCCACCATGAAGCTTATCTTGGCACTTTTGTGCCCAGCCCCCTGTCCTTAGTTGCTCTAACCAACACAGCTTAGTAAGAGTAGGATCCTTGGAAGCATTTAACCTGCACTCGTATCTGAGATAGGCTAGATCAGGGGTAGGCAACCTAAGGCCCGTGGGCCGGATGCGGCCCAATCACCTTTTTAATCTGGCCCGTGGACGGTCCGGGAATCAGCATGTTTTTACATGAGTAGAATGTGCCCTTTTATTTAAAATGCATCTCTGGGTTATTTGTGGGGCATAGGAATTTGTTCATTCACCCCCCCCCCCAAAATAATTATAGTCCGGCCCACCACATGGTCTGAGGGACAGTGAACCGGCCCACAGCTGAAAAAGGTTGCTGACCCCTGGGCTAGATCAATTCTGGCTGCTCGCGAGGGAAGGGCCAACTCTGCTCTGATTTGGGTAGCCGGTGTCCTGCAGGTAAAACAAATGGTTCACCTTCAATGAACAACAAATAGCTTTGCGTTAATCAGGGCCGTCTTAAGCATACCTGGCGCTGTGCTGCGACGTATCCCTCCGGCGCCCCCGCCCCGTTTGTCAGCCTGGCATGCGGGCGCAGCGCGGCTGCCGCCTGGAGGACCAGAGCCCTGTGCAACCCAGCCTGGCCGTAGGGCTGGCCCTGGGCTAGGGGGCACTGCCCGACCCCTGTTGCGACGCCCCGGCGCGCGGCGGAGGCGGCCCCAGGCCCGCGCGCCTCCGGAGAGCCTAGAGACAGCCCTGGCGTTAATGTTTTTTTCTTTTTTAAAAAATGGAGTTTTGCAACATTTCCGTGCCTGTTAATTCTGTGAGTGATTGCAGTCAAAACCACGCACACAAATTTATCGTCCTGTATGACAGCGATAAATTGTGCACGCAAAATTGTGCCTCAGAGCTGTAAAATGGGCTACAATAAATGGGCTCTATTCAAAAACTCGGGGAATAGAAGAGAATAGATACCAAAGCTGTTGGCATACTGGTAACTGTCTTACTGTCTTGCTTGGATATAGTTGAGCATAAAGTTGGTATCTATGTGCTAGGCCACAAACTCTTTCAGTAGGCTTCGCTTTTTGCTGACTTGACCTGTTTATTAATACTAACTGTGATAACCAGCAGTTCATGACTTCTTCTCCAATACCTTGTTTGTGCTTGTTAAGTAAACCTGAGAATGCTTCTTGTGACTCACTTCAAACAGATTCCGTGAGCTAAGAGACACAGCAAATGGCCTAGGCCTTCTTGATAAGGCAGTGCACTTTTCTGGAAATGTAGCCTTGGAAGGAGGAAAAGAAAGAAAGGTCTGGTAAACCTGATTTCCTATTTTTTTGTTTAAAATGCACTTTGAAGTGCAGGGCATCCTGACAGCCAAGTTTCTTTTCTCTCTCTCTCTGGTTTCATGTTTTCCCCTCCCAAAGTGATCTCAGCAGGATCATCAAGGTCTGCTAAATTGCTTGGCGCAGCAGACAGGAAATGGATCTGTTTGTATAAGTTATGCAACCCTGCTGGGGGAAAAAAGGAGCTTTGGGTAACAACCAAAGGGGATGAGTCTGATAGTTTAAGCAGCAGTTAATGTGGTTCGGAATAATAACCTTAAGAGGCGCAAATGAGAGAGAAGTTGTTGAAAATCACTTGCACCATCGCAGCTGCTTCTAAACTGTGAATTGGCTTTCAGCTTAGGTAACTTATGGGCTTCTTTGGAAAACAGTCTGTATAATGCTATTTGGCATTCAAAGCTCTGAAATTTGGGTTATTGACAACAGTTACGTAACAGGGGTTCTGGTTCTGGATGCATTTGGGTGCCAACTAACCAGGAAAGCAGATTTGCCTGTTCCTGTGACTTTGCTTGGTCTATAAGAACAGGGGCGGCTAACTTTGGCCCTCCAAATGTTGGACTGAAACTCCCACCCCCCCTGACCATTGGCCATGCTGGCTGAGGGCTGGTGGTGGTCACAAACAGCATCTGGATGGCCACAGGTAGCTACTGCTGCTGTGCTTAGCAGGTGAGGCTTTTTACAGCATGCAGGAAAGTGTCCATTAATTGGCCCCTGACAATGTCATCATAGGCAACCCTGGGTGGGAGAGCAGAGAGAGAAACTTGAGTTTGTGTGTGCAGAGGAGAGGTGTCAAGATTTGCAAGGCCTGCTCTTGGGTATCTTCAAGATAATGCTGGAATTTCTTCGAGCTTTAGGTGTCCTTAATAACTATAGATTCTAGGTCAGGCATAGGCAACCTTGGCTCTCCAGATGTTTTGGAACTACAACTCCCATGATCCCTGACCACTGGCCCTGTTAGCTAGGGATCATGGGAGTTGTAGTTCCAAAACATCTGGAGAGCCAAGGTTGCCTATGCCTGTTCTAGGTGTTCTAGGGCAGTGTTTCCCAACCTTGTGCCTCCAGATGTTTTGGGACTACAACTCCCATCATCCCTAGCTAGCAAGACCAGTGGTCAGGAATGATGGGAATTTTAGTCCAAAAACAGCTGGAGGCACAAGGTTGGGAAACACTGTTCTAGAGGAATGAATTATTCCCTCATCACCTCTGATAGGCTTCGTAAATGACAATCTTTCTTAATTACGCACAGTCGCTGTGAGGTTACATAAGGTGTAGGCTTATTTTCTGCCTGTGGCCGAAGGGGCTCATCCTATTTTGCAGATAGGGTTCAGTCACATCTCGGCAAACTCAGGTTGTGCAGCAAATCTGCTTTTTTTTTTATAAAAAAAGAGGAAAACACAAGAATTTTTGAAGTAAGGAAAGTAATGAGAAATTGTACCAGAAAGCATGGGATAACAATTGCTTGAGACGGCTTTGTAATGCTGTCAACAAATTGTACTGAATGTATGCTCAGCAAATAGGCAACACAATATAAACTTCTCACAAAGTTTGTGCAAACAAATTGGGATGACTGGTCAATAAGCAAGTCATCTGGAAGCAACTTCAAGCTCTGGTAAAAGTTCCTGCGTAAGAGTTTCGTTTTCCTCCAGTTACCGTGCTATTGCACAATTTTTCTGACGCTGACCAAAATCTATTGTTTGTACAGTGCCTATCTGAGCTGACTGTTCTGTTCCTTCATTCATCCGTCCTTCCTTCCTTAAGCTTATTTGTGAGCTTCTGTTGTTGTTTTTTCACCATGTGATTTTAAAGAGAAAGGTCATTGCCCTTCAGAAAGGAGGGGGAAGAAGTAACCCTTCGTGAGCATTCCTTCAGCTTTTATAAATTGAGGAAAAGAGAATAGGAAGCTAAGAAGACTGAAATTAGAGGTTCCTTGCAGGGTGGAAAAAAGTTCTGCTATGCTGCTTAACTCCATATCTAATAAGGGAGTTTTTGCCTGCACATAGTTTGATCTGCGTTTCTTACAAACTGCTACACTATTCAATTTATTGAATGCAAAAAACACTTGTGGGATCTTAGAATTGCCCACTACTACCATACATTCACCACCGCTGTTACCCCGCCCCCCCAAGGTCCTCCAAACTTAACTGTGAAATGGGATGCAGCAAAGACATGATGCTCCCCAGCCGAGCATCACAGTCCCATTACGAAGAGCACGCAGGACTACATATCCCATCATGCCTGGTGGGAACGAGATTCTAATGGAGTTCATTTCCTCGGGAATTGCGAGGAATGGAATTGCGTTCCTCTCCCCTTGCTCCAAGTTGGTCCTTGAGGGAGAGACACACACAAACACACAGTGGCTTGAGGTATGAGATGAGCAAGGGCACCCCTAACACACACACACACACACACACACACACACACACACACACACTTGATACTCCCAACTCTGCCATTTTGAATTGGGTTCCTTTCTCCTGACTGTTGGAAGAGCCCTGAATATCTGGTATAAAAAGGTGGTCAGCCATAGCCAGTTGCAGAACGTGGCTTGGAGGGGGCCATAGTTGACTTGTTTGAGCTCCATGAGAGAAACAGCCAAGCAGGAGTTTTGAGGAGAACGTAGAGCTCTGCTAGGGTGTCATCGCTGCAGAAAACTTGCTTCTCGCCTCCTCGCTAATTGCGGTAACGAATGCAGCCTCTGGTTCTCCTCCTGCTGTGCCGAGCGCCCCACTGTTTCCCTTTGAATGGAATTGGCGAGGTGCGGAAGGAACAGGTCACATGAAATTCTAGCAGCGCAGTAGGGAAGGCGTGGGTCTGTCCGGCACCGAGTCACGAAGAAGGGAACCACGCTGTTAAAAGAGCAACATTTCGTTTATCCACCTCCGCCCCGCTCCCCGAAAACTGTATTTCACAACACTTCTAATTCGTTCAGCTTGATTCTTTTTCTATTTTCAGTTGCGTCAAACCATGTTTTCAGGTTATTCTTCCATCCTTTGATTTATTTCCCCTTTTTGGACTGCAACGTGATCTGAGCCTGCTCTTATACTCTGGGCAAATATTAATAGAATTATGTAATACACACAAGTCAATAATGTGTTGACGCTCCACAAAGTGGCTGATAAATAGGACTAAAGACTTGTATGCATAACAGCCAGCCTGGGTATTTGTGTGTGTGTCCCCGGGTTATAATTTAAGAGCTGAGCTGTAGCAGGACAGGCATCTAATCCAGTATCCGGTTGCCAGCAGTGTCCAGCCAGCTCCTTCCAGGAACCACATAAACAGATGCCCACTTGTGCTGCAATCAGTGCGTATGGCTGTTAACCAGAAGGTTGCTGATTCGAGCCCGCCCTGGGATGGCTCTCATCCCTGCACCAGAGCACTGGCATAGGAACTTTTGCCATTGTGAAAGCAGCTTACTCCAGTTGTGGGATAAGTTCGCCCAGGAACTTTTGACTCTTTCAGAGGCTGCTAAGGGACCCCTGACCATTAGGTCCAGTCGTGACCGACTCTGGGGTTGCGCACTCATCTCGCATTATTGGCCAAGGGAGCCGGCATATAGCTTCCAGGTCATGTGGCCAGCATGACAAAGCCGCTTCTGGCAAACCAGAGCAGCACATGGAAACGCCGTTTACCTTCCCGCTGTAGCGGCTCCTATTTATCTACTTGCATTTTGACGTGCTTTTGAACTGCTAGGTTGGCAGGAGCTGGGACCAAGCAACGGGAGCTCACCCCGTCACAGGGATTCGAACTGCCGACCTTCTGATCAGCAAGCCCTAGGCTCAGTGGGTCCCAGAGGCTGCTATATGATGCCTATTTAGCGGACAGCCAAACTCTATATAATAATGTCTTAATTTCTTCAGCCTCGGAAATAGGCAACCTAGGTGGTACCATTAAACAGACTGAACCAAGCTGGATGTGCTATAAAGGCATCCTGATTAATTGGGAGCTCTTGAATATCTTCTGGTGTCCATTTTTAGACAGCCTTTTTGTCCAGGATTGCAGATATGGGTGCAATTTGGACTTGCTAGGCTAGGAAAGAGCCACATGAGAGGAGCACAAAGCAGTAAGCCAGCTGATTTCATAGCTGAAAAGCTCTGGGACTCAACTGGCATGAGAGAGCATCTTTAGTCAGCTAAGCTGGTGTTAGTAGATTCCTCCTCAGTCTGTTTTGATTAGAGCAATGCCCTGTGATCTGTTTTCCCATATTCTCACGCTCTCTGTTTACAGCCTGGCTTTTGGCTATCTTCTCTCAACGCCCCTCTGTGTTGCTGCTCCAGCTTCTTGGGCTGGAGGAGGAACTCGAAGCGACTTACTCTCTGCTCCTGTAGCCATTGGCTTTCTCCTCTTCCCCATCCTCTTGGGGAATAGGGAAATTCGGCACCAAAGAGCAGAAATGTCCCACCCGCCATCTTTTCACATGGGGCAGGGGAGCAAAAAGGGCGGAGGGGATGTATGTATGTGCCTTTTTTGTGTGCTGATTCATTGCTCCTTGCTCTCCGTTTGCCAACTGCCTAGTGAAACTTCCAGGCGTCCAGTTTTGGCTGCAGGCCAACCTCAGGGGTGGGTGTCACGGCCAAGAATCTTACCTCTTGAGCTTCCTTGCATTTCCTTTTAAGCAGATACCAGTGGGGCACCAAAAAGTCTCAGTTATGGGAGATGCCCATTTGCAAAAGCGGCTTCGGTGTTGCAGAAGGAGTTGTCCTTCCTCACATCTGTTAAAAGGAAGACTCTGCTGCTGTCTGGAATTTTTGACTGGCTCTTGTTTTGAGGAAATTTATTGCTTTTTGCAAGAGGGACGCTTACTGCTGTTTGCTTCTGAGCTAAAAGCAAGATTTTGCACCACAAACCATATCCTCTCAAATAATGTGGCCTAGTTCATTCTTACAGTGCTTCTTGGAGCTTGAATGTGTATTTAGACTGAGCTTCTAGGCTGCTTCTGTTTCTGTATTTACAATGGGAATCACAAAGTAGTCTGGGAGGGTTTTATGCATAAGCTGTTGCTCAAGCATTCTGCCTAGTGCTTGAAGAGTCTCTTTTCTCCCTTCGCTCTCCCAGGCTATCCATCATTCCTCTCCCCCCTCACTGTTTACATCCAATTTGCATACACTATTCTTCCAGTTTAAGGACCAGCTGTCTCTATTTACAGCACTACAAATATTACTGGTGGTTTGAACAATATTGGGGCAAGCTGCTTCAGCATATTTGGTTCCCCAGTAGACACCAACAAGTTGACTTGGCCAAAGCAGATAATCTTGACTCTTACTTGTCCTTCCCTTTTATCATCTTTACTGTTCTTCATTGCCACCCCGCTGCAGGTTCTTTGGAAGAGCTTCTGAGTGTTTCAGTATTGACAAGGACAAACAACTTGTGCAGAAATTTCGCTAACCGTTTAAGGTGTGAAGGCCCCAGGACTAGAGTCAGCAATTAATATAACAACTGGAGAATATACGCCAAAGTAGTAAACTTGCGCATTTGAGGGCTTTAACAGTATTCGGCAAAGTTTTTAACCCGAGGGAAAAACATATATTTCTTTTACCCCCTCCTAATGTGGTAGGGGGAACGCGGTCCTGAAAGAAACTGTTATCAATGGTGGCAGTGAGCCGAGTGTTCGGTTTTTTTAAAAAAATAAAATGCTGTGTTAACCAGGAGACAGACTCATGAATTTAATTTCCCACAGGTCTGCTTTGTGGACACTTTATGTAGCAATAACAACAGTCTTGTAACACCTTAAAAATTAGCACATTTATCGTGGCACAAGCTTTCATGGATCAGAGTCCCCCTAAAGCTTGTGCTGCAATAAAGTTGATTAGTCTATTAAGGTGGCACAAGACTCTGTTTTTGCATGAAGCAGGCTAGCACAGCTGTCTCTCTGGAAGGCACTAACAGGGACTGTGTAACCCATCTGATGATTTGCCTTGTGTTGGGACTTTTTAGTTTAGAGAAAAGGCTAGTAAGAGGCAACACGACCAAAGTTTATAAAACAATGCAAGGCATGGGAAAAGTGGATGAATGCTAATGCCCCCCTCAGTCCCGCCTCGTAACGTTAGAACTCGTGGACATTAGCACTTGAATATTGGAGGAATATTGGAGACCCAGGTGGTGCTGTGGTTAAACCACTGAGCCTAGGGCTTGCCGATCAGAAGATCGGCGGTACGAATCCCTGTGACGGGGTGAGCTCCCGTTGCTTGGTCCCAGCTCCTGCCAACCTAGCAGTTCGAAAGCACGTCAAAATGCAAGTAGATAAATAGGAACCGCTACAGCGGGAAGGTAAACGGCGTTTCCATTGTGCTGCTCTGGTTCGCCAGAAGCGGCTTTGTCATGCTGGCCACATGACCTGGAAGCTATACGCCGGCTCCCTCGGCCAATAATGCGAGATGAGCGCGCAACCCCAGAGTCGGTCACGACTGGACCTAATGGTCAGGGGTCCCTTTACCTTTACCTTATTGGAGGATTTAGGGGACGGAAAAGAAAGTAGTTCTTCACGAGGCACGTGGTTAAACTGTGGAACTCACTGCCACAGGAAGCTGTGACAGCCACCAACTTGTGTGGCTTTAAACAATTAAGAGTATAGATAATATGAGGCATTGGGGGAGGGGGAACCCAACAGCAAACATTTTTAAGAACATAAAAAGAGCTGCTCATTTAGTTTTAGTTCAGCATCCTGTTCTCACGGCAGCCAGCCAGATGTCTATGAGATGCAAACCCAAAATGCAGCGCCTAGAACGATGCCATAGGAGACAGGCTCCAGGATTAAGTAATTGGAGCCTTCTACGCTGATTGTTAACAGCAGCAGCAGCACAGAATCGATGATGGATGCGAAGAAAAGGCATGTGTGGAAAAGAAACCACAACACAAGGAGACTCTCTGAAATTTGCACAATGCCCCTATTCCTCCTCCACGGTTGGAGACAGTATGGCTATGAATATAATTTGCTGGGAATCACACAAGGTAGTAGTGGTGGTGGTGGTGGTGGGGAAGTACTCTTGCATTCAGGTACTGCTTGAAGGATTTCCAAATGGCATCTGGTTGGCCACTGTGAGAACAGGATGCTGGAATAGACGGGCCACTGGCTTGATGCAGCAAACTCTGCTTATGTGGCACACGGTGACAAATGTGGTGAGATTAGACCACAGGGAGCTGGCGTCTGTGCCATGTAGATAGCCAGGCAGTGGGACTGGTAAGATATGGAAGCTATTTCTTTGGGATGCTTCTACAACAGGAGAGAAAAACAAACATAGTGGTGTGTGTGTGTGTGTGTGTGTGTGTGTGTGTGTGTGTGTGTGTATTTAAAGCAAAGGTGTTTTGCGAAAAATTCGTCTAGTGAATCCCATAGGAATGCATTGATTTTTTTTTTGCCCATAGGAACACATTAATTGAATTTCAATGTATTTCTATGGGAAACCGCGATTCGCTAGACGAATTTTTCACAAAACGAATTCGTCTTGCGAGGCAACCTCCGCTCGGAAAATCTCTTCGTTAAGCGAAAAATTCGTCTTGCAGGGCATTCGTCTAGCGAGGCACCACTGTAGTTTCTTTTGATATTCATTCCCCCCCCCTAAAATGCACTCTTGGAAAAGTTTATTTGGGAAACCATTTCAGCGGTCTTAACTACCAGGCTGGATTTAGTTGACTTGCCTTCAAGTATGAAACTTTGCAGAGATGTGCTTCAGACAAACTCTTTCCTTCCATGTGAAGAAGAAAGAAGAAGAAGAAGAAGAAGAAGAAGAAGAAGAAGAAGAAGAAGAAGAAGAAGAGGAAGAAGAGGAAGAAGAAGAGCTAAAAACTTTACTTCCTTGAAGTGTGTTGAACTAATTAAAGAGAAATTCCAGAAGATCAACTGTTGTCTTCTTCCCTACAGAGCTGAAATTCCTTAGCTGTCCAGTGAGATCGACAAGACGGACTTTCAAGTCTTGTGGGTTTCCTTTCAGTGGGATCAGCATATTTTGCAGCAATTAAATGCACCTTGCATAATTATTTCAGGATTGATTCCTCATTGGCAAACTTTGCTTCTGCTAGTTGAATGATGGAGTATGGGAACCCAACGGATGCATGCTCAACACTTTGTTTCCAAAAAAGAAAAAAATAATATTTTTTCTGTAAGCCTAACCTAGAGCCCAGCCGTCACTTGCCCTCCCTTCTAATTCTTGCCCTTGCTCTGTTCCTGCAAAGTGGGGGCTTGTGTATGATTTTATCAACTACGAATATCAGTATTGCCTGATGCCACCAATTTGCTTTATTTGAAAGATAATTTCGTTTCACATTCCATCTCCTTTGCTCTGCATCCCGTTGCCTTCAAATGGTCAAAAAAGAAACCATTTGAAGATCCAGCACAGCCCTAACATTGGTATCAGAATAAATCATTTTTAAAACCATCCGCTGTTTAAAGTGCAGCTTGTTTCAGGTCAGATAACTAGTGTCTGTGCAGACTGTGGGTGGATGTTTTTGTAATGAGTGTTAACAGTGCAATTCTGTCCACTTCTACTCAGAAAGAATTCAGCACACAGCTTACTCCCAAGTAAGTCTTTAAAGGATTGCAGCCCTAGCACATTTCTTTGATGTCTTTCTAACGATGCTTTAAATACACGACTGTTGTCTGACTGATGTATTGATAACATGAATTTTTCTCACCGGTCATAGGTTGACACTAACCTCAGATGTTGGTTGTTCTTCATATAATGCAGTTCCCCCCCCCCAAAAAAATCACTCAAATTTCAAATGCCTAAAATGATATCTGAGTACCCTTATGATAAAAATTCTTTCTGACTAAAAAAGCATGCCAAAATGTTAATTTGGCACAATGTTACGCAATTATTCCACTGGCTTGTAATAAAGAATGACACTTTGTGTAACAGAGGAAATCTCTGTGAAAGACAAAAAACATATTATGTTAACCAATTGTGTTGAACTAATTGGCCCGAACAGTGAGCAGTTGTCTTTAATTCCTGCCCGTACTAACTTTTCTGATGTTCCACTGCTGGCTGTTGCTGAGTGGCGGAGATGCCAGCTTTCTAGGAATCCCTTGCCTGCATTTATTATGCAATTTTGCTCCCCGTGCTTAATATTCACCTTCTGCTTGCGGACAGGTAAAGGTAAAGGGATCCCTTACCATTAGGTCCAGTCGTGGATGGCTCTGGGGTTGCGTTGCTCATCTCGCGTTATTGGCCAAGGGAGCTTCCATTTCATGTGGCCAGCATGACAAAGCTGCTTCTGGCGAACCAGAGCAGCTCACGGAAACACCGTTTACCTTCCCGCTGTAGCAGTACCTATTTATCTACTTGCACTTTGAGGTGCCTTCGAACTGCTTCGGGGACCCCTGAGGTAGGGTCTCAGCCTGCGTACCAGATGGAGCTGATAGACAGCTGTAATGGGCTATACATTATAAAGTAGATTAGCCTTAATACAAAAGTGGTGGAGTGGACCCTTCTTGTCAGAGGGAGAAAAAGTACACCTACATTTTTCTTACTAATAAATATAGACCTATTTTTGGAACCCTGAGGAGACGTCCCATTTATTTCAAATCAAGATGCTTTTGTGTAAAGGTAGTTTGGCCGACAGCCCCTCTACTGTGATCTTTGCAAATTAAAAATAAATATATAAACCTGCAAGTCCCACTGAAACGGCTGCTTCCGAGCGGAAGCATCAAGGACTCGTGTGACAGCCTATTCATCTCCGCCGCAATACTGTGTTAACTGTTCCCCCCCGCCGGTTTGCATTTTTACAAAATTTATCATTTTAAAGCTTTGAAAACGTTCAGCATGTGCAAGAGAGCGCCGAAGCCTATAAATAATATCATTTTCTGCCCGGACGCTGTATGCTGTAAAGGCAGTGCAGTGAACTATTCTTATGCAAATTGTCTGCCAGCCATATGTTGGTGTCAGTTTCGGAAAGACACACTGCAAAAATGCATCTAAAAATACATTAATAACGACAACCGTTCCTAGTGTCGGCCAGGATCACATCCCATACAGTACTTGTAAAATGCTAGCTTCTATATATAAAGCTGTTTGAGCCCTCGTGGCTGTGTCAGAATTAAGGCAAGAGAACAAACTAAAATTTGGGGTTTCTGTAGCCCAAAGTGCACCGATCATTTAGAGGGGTCCTTCAACTGAAAGCCTCCTTTACATCACCCTTCGAACTCATGATGTGGAATATTTCTTAGGAGTCAGCGGTTGCACAATGCCTGCATATCTGTGTTGTGAAAATGTCTGGCTAATAGGCTTTTTAACATTCCTGGAATAACAAAAGCGGCGTTTTTAATGCCAAGGCGGTAAGCGGGAAAAGCGTGAATAACGCTCAGGCTTTGTGGCAGCCCATGCGGAGTGCAGTGTGTTTCTTAATCCAGAAATGAGTCTGCACTGGAAGAAGGCAGAGCACTTCCTCTCTCTTCCTTAGCTGACACAGAGTGAGCCCTGAGTCGCATGACTGCCTCATCCTGTAGCAGCTGTGGTTTTCAGAGTCTGTTGACATCCGGGCATGTCAGCCCATAGAGAGGTGCGCATGCAAGGTTTGGCACAGACTGGGCTTTCTTGTGCCGCGCTATACCTGTCCTGCGTTTGAGTGGCTGCATGCACAAAGGTGATCTGTACCTGGCACATGGCAATCTTGCTGTGAGATGCCCCCAAATCCTAGGTGGGCAAGTTTCTTATGCTTCCGTTGAACTTGAATCGAAAGACTTTTAAAAAAATCTGGACCTCCCAAGTCTTCCTGTTTGTTTGCTTACTTGCTTTTTTTTATGATTACCTACTTTCAGAGCTGAAATGTGTTTCTCAGCATGTAGGATTTGATAGCTGAAAATGGGCCGTAAGGTTCTTGGCTCTGGCATAAACTCTTTGCCAACCTGGTGCCCTCCAGCTGTTTTGGATTAGGGCTGCAATTCCCACAATCCCTGGCCAGCATGGGGCTGGTCACATGATTTAAACCACTTGCTCTCTCTACCTCTGTTTCCCCACCCACCCACCAGCAGTATGGTAAGGATAAAACTCACCTTGTTTAGGCCTGCCTGCCGTGATAGCTGACACTGGCTGCGGTCACATCCACACAATGCGTTTAAAACACCATTATTCCACCTCAACCATTAGAGCAGGCACCCCCAAACTTCGGCCCTCCAGATGTTTTGGACTACAATTCCCATTATCCCTGACCACTGGTCCTCTTAACTAGGGATCATGGGAGTTGTAGGCCAAAGCATCTGGAGGGCCACAGTTTGGGGATGCCTGCGTTAGAGTCTTGGGAATTGTAGTTTGTTGAAGGGTAACGACCCACCAAGCTACAGTTCCCAGCACCCTTAACAAACTGCATCTACTGGGATTCACCGTGAGCGCTACAGTGGTGGTAAAGGACCTCTGACCTTTAGGTCCAGTCGCGGACGACTCTGGGGTTGCGGCACTCATCTCGCGTTATTGGCCGAGGGAGCTGGCGTACAGCTTCCAGGTCATGTGACCAGCATGACTAAGCCGCTTCTGGCGAACCAGAGCAGCGCACGGAAACGCCGTTTACCTTCCCGGCCTGGAGTGGTACCTATTTATCTACTTGCACTTTGATGTGCTTTCGAACTGCTAGGTGGGCAGGAGCAGGGACCAAGCAACGGGAGCTCACACCGTCGTGGGGATTCAAACCGCCGACCTTCTGATTGGTAAGGCCTAGGCTCAGTGGTTTAACCCACAGCGCCACCCACGTCCCTTACAGTGGTTATAATAGTGCTTTAAATGCATTGTGTGGGTGTGGTTCATGAAAAGCTTTTAGAGTTGTCAGAGTGATTTTTTTATATATATAAATGCCAAGTATGATGATGAGCGCTTGTCACATTTCTTCCCTCCACATCATTTGTGGTCTCCACTGCTGTCAAAATATTGCTGTTAAACCCCTTGGGGGCAAGGGCCTGTCTGTCTTGCTTTGTTGCTTTCCAAAATGCTTTGCGATGCGATTGTGCCCTGTGAATGCAGGCGCTGATACGATTGAGTTTGCTGTGATTGAGACCCGTCAGGCTTCTCGAATCAAGCTGCCAAAGTCTACTGCATAATTTGCTTCTCAGGCAGCGGTGGGAAAGCCATATTTTGGCTTTTATTTACTTACCAGTACCTTGGGCATTTGGGTGGCTTACAACAAGGTTAGAAGCAAACTGAAAACAAACATGTAAACAGGCCAGCAGCAAAAATGCATAACTGCAGCATGAAAAGGAGCAAAGATGAAAAGGTTAGGACTGGATCAGGTTGAGAAGACCCAGCATCTAATTGACAATAGAGCATCATCATCATCCATCTACAGCCCTTCACCTGTAAATCTCAGGGTGGTTCACGACATAATAGTACAACAAAATAAGGCTATGTGAGCTGTTCTCAGGAAAGCATTCTGTAGTTGGGGTGCCACCACCGAGAAGATCCTTTCGCCCTAAAGGGACATGTGCCTTGTTCCATGCGGCACCCAAAGAACAGTTTCAGAAGGAGATCGTAAGGATTGGCTTAGATACATCTGTAGAAGGTGCCCTTCAGCTAAGTTCTGTTTCAGATGCAGGCTATCATTTGTAGTAGCCATAGATGACGCAGTTCAAATATGACAACAAACTATGTTTAGCATGGACCAGGAAGGGGTTTTTTTTTGCAGGGAGAGGGCGGGGAGGGGGGGGGACATACCAGGACTCAGGCATGTCCCAGATAGCCAGACCGTGACTGAATCGGACCAATAAAGCGTTTTGGGGATGTGACACTGCCCTCTAAAGCAGATTGCCTTTCTGTGCTCAAACTCGAGGAAGTATTCTTGTGAAGCTTTAGAACTGCTGTAGCTCTGTGGTTAATTTTTGGCATCTGTGGTGAAGAGGAAAAGGTGTCTGACAAGACCCTGGAGAGCTGCTGCCAGTCAGTGTAAACAATACTGAGCTAGATTGGACGATAGACTGACTTAGTGGGAAGGCAGCTTCTCACCTCTGTTCTTAACATGTGTGTGTTTTTGAGAAATATATTTAAGGTGGCGGAGGAAGGAAACGATTTCCTAAATACTAGGCATACAGAACTTGGCAGATGCCTTCAGCTATTAAAACCAGAGGCACATGAAATCTCCCTGCCTCCCAGTACCACCTTTTCATTTTATGATGGGGACCGACTGGATAATAAAAATGACTTTTCCGTCTCTTCTACACTTTCCCTGACTGACTTGCTTAATTTAAGGTCTTTTTGGTCAACCCCTCTCCTCGTGAGATACAAAGAGGACCTCAGATCCTGCCCCCCTCTCCTGCCTTGAGCCACCAAATGACAAATGAGCTTTGTGACCCTGTCACTTCCACTTGTGTTCGACAACAAAAACCAACTTCCTGATTTCCAAAAAACCATTCTAAGTCTGGAACGGCCTCCACGCTATTTCCTGTGTGTGCAGGGGGAGGAACAATTTTGAAGTTACAACAGCGGGAGGAGGAGGAGGAGGAAGGATGTTGGCATCATACCGAGCTTTTGTGAACGAGACTAGGGTGGACCACTTCAGGTTGCAGGTGACTCAATGCCGTCCTTTAGAATAAAACTGGGTACGTAATGGAGGAATTTGACCATTCTAAGGGAGAACATTTCTTCCTTCTGTGCCGGCTAGAAAGTCCACTAGCCAATGTTGCATAGGGGTCGTTGTTGAACTAGGAGTGGATTTAAGCCATAAGTTCACTGAGCAACCTTAGGCTAGTCACTATCCGCCGGACTAATATTATCTTCTAGGGTGGTTGTGAGCAGTGTTAGAAACTCGAGGTATATAAGCTGGGCGCCAAATGGCTCCTTAAACCAAGGCTGCAGTTGCCAAAATGGGATGTCTAGTTGCCATTTTGGAGCAAGACGGCTCTAAATTTTTATTTTTCGAAAGAGAGACTGGCTTTGGTTGATTCTCAGTTAAACTTCTGGCTAGTTCAGATGACCACCTTGAACTAGGTTAAAAGCTTAGAGAACTTAAAAAGGAAAAGTCGCTTGATCCAGGGACAGTCAGCATATACTGTATATGGAGACACAGACCATTCATAATGTCAGAATCGGGGTGGGGTTGATTTAAATTAAATTGATTTAAATCACTAGTCATTAAGACTTGATTTAAATCATTTTTTACAGAAAGACTCATTCTTGCTGGTGTAATCTTAATATTTACAACCAGATAAAGGTTTCATATTTGGAATAACATAGACAGATACAGTCGTACCTCGGCTCCCGAACACCTTGGGCGTCAAACGCTCCTGCTCCCAAACGATTGAAAACTAGAAGTCAGTGTTCCAGTTTTCAAATGTTCTTTTGGAAGCTGAACGTCCGATGGGGCTTCTGCGGCTTCCAATTGGCTGCAGGAAGCTTCTGCAGCCAATCGGAAGCCACGCTTTGGAAGTCAAATGTTTTGGAAGTCGAATGGACTTCCGGAACAGATTCTGTTTGACTTCCGAGGTACGACTGTAGTTATGAAATTATTGTGAAGTTTAATAAGTTAACTGTTTATATTTGGACAACTTTTTTGCTGTACTTTATTGGAAGGAGAAAAATAATCATTTCCTTAATAATGATTTAAATAATTTATTTAACTAAAACAATAACGTTGTAGCATATGTATCCATGTTTGTTAACCGATGTGGTTAAACAACAACAATAATAAAAATTAGACTGAGTTTTAGCACACATGAAACACTTAAAACAAATCCTTATTTCCTGATGAATAGCCTTGAACTATAATGTAACTTAAATAGAAAACTATCTTTAGAAAGATGTTTCCGCCAAAAGCATTTTGTTTTAAAAATCCAATTCAATTTTTTTAAAAAAATCTGATGTAAATAAAAAATCGATTTAAAAAAAATCATAGATATTTATCAACCCTGGTTAGAATATTATTCACAAGTGAATAATTTCATTAATCGTTACAACGATTAACAATAACGTTCACCACTCCTGCTCAGACTGCACAGAAAAAGCATTTTGGTTTCTGAAACTCATTCCAATTGTGCAGATAAAATATAATGGATTGAATTCTACAGGTTGTGGTATTAATGTGTGAAAACAGTCCGGGTGCAAGGATCCCCAGCCAGGCATCTACCAGATGGTGGAGACGTCAGGCGCCAGCCTGGCTCCCAAGCATCTCCACTCGGTTGCAAGTGGTTGAAACCCAGCTGTAAAATGCGCCTGGCGCCTGGCTAATTTCAAACACCGATTGTGAGGATAAGAGGTCATGTTGGGGAAGAGCTATGTTCACCATTTCTGAACTGCTTGGAGGAGAGAGGAGATAAAGAATGAACAAGGAAGTGTTGGGAGAGGGAACTGAATGCTGTGTCTCAAAACAAAACCCCAGAACCAAATTATCCCTCACCCCACCAGTTTATTTAAGAAATGTAGGATCTTGCTTCTATGTTTTGATGCTGGATTTTTCTGGTATTTTATAGTTAAGATGTAGGATTTAACTCCGGCCTCAGTTGAATGTCCAAATGGATATACACAGCGCAAAGCGTTTGGCTGATACGCCTTTGGAGTGTGTCAGGAGATAATACCACCCAAAATGTAACCCGGAGGCCTGACATGAGGCAGCTCAGCTGGGATTCCGCTTGTTGTCATATAAAGGAGATCCTTAGCACGAGCAATTGTAGGGCACATAATTTCAATGAGAAACCTAACCTCTTCAGAAGATTTATGAGGAGGAGTGTCAAGGCTTGTTAGGAACACTTGCGAATGTCCCTCAAATTCTATAACTCTGCTTGTTTATGAACTTAACAGTTCTGCTTTGCATACTGTTGGCGGTACTTTCCGAATCAGTGGTATAAATAGCTTTCTTCCATTTTGGGCTTTTACATACACATCCTCTCCTGCTTTTGGGGTGCAAAACTGGTTATGGTGAAGATTTTAAAAATACAGACCAAAAAGTTTATAACCACATGCTTTCCCCGGCCATCAAAATAGTGCCAAATTAAACTATTATTTCTGAACAATGACCAGTCTTTGGTTTTGGGGGGGCGGGGCGGGGCGGCGGCTCCAAAATGCTTTTACCAGATGCTTGTGCAGTATGTTTTGGTGAATGGAAGGTGGCGTTAAAAAAAGCTACTCAGAGCTGCTTGTAGAAAGTGGTGATTTGAGGTGGTACTAGGTTTCTGGCTTGGTTGATTTCCCTTGTTGTGTCTGAGTGGCTGGAAGTGTTTATCTTCCTAAGTGATCCGCCGTCACCTAGAGTGTTTTGATATTTGAAAATTCCAAAATGGATGGCCATCTGTCATGGATGATTTAGCTGAGATTCCTGCATTGCAGGGGGTTGGACTCCATGACCCCAGGGTCCCTTCCAACTCATTCTTAAATTCTTTGATTCTAATGTTTATCTTGAGCAGGTCTTCTTCAATTAGTGCTTGCTCTGGTTTTGACATATGCCCCATGGCAAAAATGTAAAGGGCTCAGATGCTTTGGTGGGACTTGGTGCCTAAAAAGTGCACCCCGTGCGCCCAAAATGACACAAAAAGGAGGTTGTATGAGCAGACTTAACAGAAGCATAAGCAAAGAAAAACCAAAAACCCTTTAGGAAGAATTCTAAGATGTGGCCGTGGAATCCTGGTTGGCAGCTGGGACCCTGAGCAGCAGCACTCCCCGCTGCAACATTTTGTTGCAGGGCTCTTGTGTAATATGATGGGCTGAAAACCTCCTCCCCCCATGCCAGTGTTTCTTTTGTAAGCAAGTCTGCTTGAGATCTTGGTTGCAGTGGGTGTTTAAGAACATACAGGTGAAAGGAGCGCTCCCTGCCAGTGGTTTTGGGGAGGGAGTGTGGGTCAGTGGCATGCAGAAGGTTCTAGGTTTGTCTTACATCTCCAAATTCTCTGTCTAGAACCTAGGAGAGCAGCATTGAACAAACACCATCCGGGGGGGGGGGGGCAGGCCTAAAAAACCACAACTGTACAAAACATGGAACTTCAATAAAATAGTTTGAATGACCTGCTGGCTGTTGACAACACCACATCAATGGTCTGACTTTGGTAAAAGGCAGTTTCCTATGTTAAACATTTTAAAAAACGTGCAACTTTTTTGTGCACAAATTCCTATGCCCCACAAATAACTCAAGAGATGCATTTTAAATAAAAGGACACATTCTACTCATGTAACAACACGCTGATTCACGGACCGTCCATGGTCCGGATTGAGAAGGCAATTGGGCCGCATCTGGCCCCCGGGCCCTAGGTTGCCTACCCCAGCCATAGAGGTTGTGGGCACACATTCTGCATCTGAAGAAGTGTGCATGCACACGAAAGCTCATACCAAAATAAAAACTTAGTTGGTCTTTAAGGTGCTACTGAAGGAATTTTTTTTATTTTACTTCGATCCAGACCATCACGGCTACCTACCTGCATCTGAACAGAGCAAGTTAGTACCTGCTCCTCCTAGAGTCTTGAAAATGAGAAATGGTAGTTAGATGCGCAACTCCCAGCTGCGGTATAAATATCTCGGGGAAACACAACTTTGGCTTTATTGGTATTTCACACAGGAACCGAGTGAAGCGTGACTGATTTCAGGTGGTTGGCATTTGAGTAATCTGATTATGAATCGCAGCCTTGGCCTTACTGATGCTGCAAAGCTGCTGGAACATGAAGCGGCGGGAGTGTTGGGGGAATGACTACAACCCTACGACTTTAGAAACCATGTGATGGGGCTTAGGTGGAGCTCTGCTTCATCTGTAAATGAACAGCTTCCCAAATGGGACAGCCATTTAAGCTAGATAAGAAACTGTGAACCGGGATAGGGGTTTGCTATTTATAATTGTGGTTAAAAAGGGCTATCACCTGGTAACATTCTTGGGCTATGTGTTCCTCTATTCTGATCTTTCGCGTTTCTGCTCAGTTTAGAAATGCAAGGGAAACCAAACCAACCCCACCCAGGAGTCATTAGACCAGCCATCTCTAAACTGGTGTTTTGAAGTAAGTTTTTTGAACTACAACCTGGGTTTGAAGGTAGCTGGGAGCCCCCAAAACATATGGAGGGCTCCAGTTTAGGGAATACTATGTTAGATCAGTGAGTGTTTCGTCTCTGTCTTGATGTAAACCAGGCATAGGCAAACCATGGCCCTCCAGATGTTTGGGACTACAATTCCCATCATCCCTGACCACTGGTCCTTTTAGCTAGGGATGATAGGAATTGTAGTCCCAAACATCTGGAGGGCCGGAGTTTGCCTATGTCTGACGAAAGCACTATCTGCACCATCCCTTTCAAAGAGCCCTGGGAGCTGAAATTTTGTTAAGAGTTGTTGGGACACCCCTATTACCCTCCCAGAACCAGTGTTCGAAACGCCCATTGTTCTAGGTGCATTTTGCAACAGGGAATTTAGCACAAGCAGTTTCTGAGCTTTGCGCCTAAGATTTCAGATTAAAGCTGCAGAGTGAAAGGAAAGGAGGACCTTTTTCCTGCCTCCCCACTTCCAGCTACTCTCTGAAGACTGGAGAAGAGACCCCCTTAAGAATATTAGAGGGGTGGGCAGGGGAAGGACTAGACCAGGTGAAAAACGAACATAATATTTTAGCTGCAGTTCATTCACTTTCAGCTTTGTATTCTTGTTATTAAAAAATTGTGCCTAGGTAAAGGACCCCTGGACAGTTAAGTCCAGTCAAAGGTAACTATGGAGTGTGGTGCTCATCTCGCTTTTCCAGCTGAGGAAGCCGGCATTTGTCCACAGACAGCTTTCTGGGTCATGTGGCCAGCGTGACTAAACTGCTTCTGGCACAACAGAACACCGTGATGGAAGCCAGAGCGCACAGAAACACTGTTTACCTTCCCACCACAGTGGTACCTGTTTATCTGCTTGCACAGGTGTGCTTTCAGACTGCTAGGTTTGCAGAAGCCGGGACAGAGCAAAGGGAGCCCACCCCGTCGCTTGGATTTTAACCGCCGACCTTCCGATTGGCAAGTCCAAGAGGCTCAGTGGTTTAGACCACAGAGCCACCTGCTCCCCCTCTGTGCCTTAACATTCCATAACCTAGATTTAAGGTGCCATTTAGCTCCTAGCTTTCATATCTGTGGATCTGTGGAAAGGAGTAGGGCCTCCTAACAATTCTCTCAAAGCACCCTGAACAAACTACAGCTGCCAGAATTCTTTGGGATAAGGCACAACTGCTTAAAGTGACATGGCACTGCTTTTAATTAATTAAGTCATCACCTGTGGTAATGACTACTCTGCTCCGCAGCATCTTAATAGGAGGTGAGGGGGGGGGGGAACCCTTTGCAGCATGAACTGTTGTCTTACCTGACCCAACTCCCTCCTTCCAACCCCTCATTATGGGGTGGTTGTTGGAGCAACCGTGCAGCTTTGAAGTCCTTATTACTGACCGCAGACTCGCGAACCGTGGACCAGGCTTACCCCTGTTACCCCTTCACCTTGTGAGAGCCCTGAACTGTGTTTGGCTCTTCCCTTGCTGCTGAGTCAGGATTCCTCACCTCCTTTAATAAAGCACCCTTCCTTTGCTTGTATGCACCTGCTGTCGTGTATTGAGCAGGAGCCGGGAACTTTCTGCCTAGAGCACAGATCGACTCTACCGCTGAGCTACAATGGAGGCCCTGTTTTTCCTAAGCGCTTAGAACCATAGAGTTGCAAGGGACACCAAAGGTCCTCTAGTCCAACCCCCTGCAATGCAATATTTTGACCAACATGGGGCTCGAACCCATGACTCTGAGATGAAGATTCTCACGCTCTACCAATGGAGCAATCGCAGCTTCCTCAACTTTGCCATTCGTATCAGTTTGTGGGCTGTGCTTGCACACGTGTGTGTGTGTGTGTGGGAAATCTTGCTTGCTTTTTTCCATCTCTAGCAACTCATGTGGATGAGCAGCCTACAGAAAAGCAGAGAACAATATTTCTAATACAGTGGCTGCTCATTTACGCGGCTTGCTTTAAAAACAACAACAACCCCATAATCCTGCAGTTACGATTCGGAACCGTTTTAAACTGGATGTGCCATTTCTAAGCAGTTAGCATCCTGAATATAGCCCCTCCCCTCCCACCCCATTGGGCCTGTTTCCAAATCTGGCTTCTTTGGCGCCCTCTCAATTGATTTCTCTGCTTTGCACTTTTTTTCTCATGGCAATAAAGGACAGGAAGCTGCTTCGGGGGTAAGGATGTCTTAATAAAGGCCTTTAATCCCCTTGAACGCAGATGGACCTTGTTAAGGTTACTCCATTGCTCATTAAGAAACATGAGCTGGTAGCTGCTGGGGGGGGGGAGGCGAGAGCTGTGAAGTCATCAGTTTTAAGCGAACAACAAAGGAGCTCGAAGGCTTCAATGGAAAGCACGTCTAATGAGTTCACAAGATCAGCTGATGAGTCATGCACACGGGAAGACATGACGCCAGAACTACAGCATCTGAATTAATTACACACACACACACACACACACACACACCACACACACACACCCCTCTCCCAAGTACTTCAAATGCAGCACGATGATGTTTTGTTTTTGCCTGTAAGCAGGGCAGTGTGGATGCTGCTGTTTAGCCGGAGCTTAACGGAGTATGAAAGGTGGCGATGGGTAGACAGCCTGAGAATCTTTGCTTATTATTATTATTTTTAAAAAGGAAATAATAATAAGGTTTCAAAGTGGGTGACGGCTGCCATGAAACTTCAGAAGCACTTCCACTGAATGCCAGCTGCCGGCCGGACACCACAGAGATCTTCTGCTCTCAGGTCCAGCTTGCCCATGGCATCTGGCTGATTTCCTGTGGGCGCACCTGGTTGGCTACCACGAAAACAGGGTGCTGGGCTAGATGGGCCTTTGGCCTGACCCCGCAGGGCTCCTCTTCTGCTGTTATGGCCGGAAGCCCAAGCTGAGTTTGAGGAAGCTGAGGCAGGGCGCTCGCTTCTTTGGGAGCTGCGTGCTGTGTAACAATTTCCTTATATTTCCCTTGGCTGCCTTGGTGCACATTCTCTTGGCTTTGCAAATGGTTTGCTGCTAATGAAATGCTAGCCAGATATGGGACCTCCGACACTGCAATGTCGTGTCGTGTCTGTCTGTCTGTCCTACATTTTAGTGAAAACACTTGCTCCTGTTCCTTTACAAAGTGGTGCAGAATGAATTGCAGCCAATTATGTAAGCAAAATGTGCACTCGTCAGTAGCCAAAGGAACTGAATCCGACATGTTGGAAGTACCCTTTGGCGGGGGGTAGGCAGAGGGGAATTCGGAAATGCTGAGGTTGCATTTCCGAGACTGGCATGCAGTTGTTAACATGCTGAAACAGAACCCTAGCATTGAAGAAAACGTTGGCGCTGTTCCGGGAGCTACCCAAAGTTGTGATACTGGACTTGGTTCTCCTTGAAACAGTGCATGGCATGTTGAGTTTGGCTGTTGGGCTTGGGCTTGACAAAGAGGGAAGAAACAGGGTGTTGGGTGCAGAATTGTGGGAACCTGGGTCTCCCCTTTTCCACCCTGACTGCAGTGGAAGCTGGCGAGGGCTTGGATCAGCCAAAGTTTCAGAGATACCACCAGTGAGTTGTCTGGGTGGACTTTTGGTGACTGGTGGGAAGCTGGATCATTGGGGAGAGGGATGCCCCGGCCTGTTCCAGCTGGGCCTGGCATTGGAAAAGCTTTTGGATAGCTTTGTTATGTGTTTAATTACAGTGGTACCTCTACTTACGAATGTTTCTACTTACGAATGTTTCTACTTACAAATGGAGCTCCGTCCGCCATCTTGGATGTGGTTTAGATAGGATTTTTTCTACTTACGAATTTTTCTCCCAATGCATTCCTATGGGATTCGACTTACAATTTTTTCCGACTTACAAATGTGTGTTCGGAACGCATTAAATTCGTAAGTAGAGGTACCACTGTAATGGGAACTTCAGGGTGGTGTTGAGGTGAAGTGGATGCAAAGCACTATTTTTCCTATTGAAGAAAGAAAAGGCACATCTTCCAACATCTTAGCTGAGACTTTTTCCCTCTGTCCTCCCCAAGTTATCTTAATGTTGGCAGTAACCTTTCACCCTTAATAGCCCCCCACCCAAAAAATAAATAAACAAAAAAAAATCAAACCTGCAGCCAGCAGTTCCCATAAAGTGCCTTTCGAGCGTTTGATGCCGCAGTAAGAAATATGTGCAATTCTGAGCGCTGAGGCCTGTTTTTGTTTTCTGTTTTCTCTTTCGAGGCAATGGAAAAAAGTGGCTCAGAATTCATTCAGCATGAGCGCATTTCCTTAGCGAGAGAGAGAGAGGGGATCCGCGCAGCTGTCTGCAGAGGCCTGGAGGGCTTCCCTGGAATATGAGGCAGTGCTTGCAACTCCATCAACAGGGCTTTTTTTAAAAAAAAAGCAGGCTTTTTTTCGGACGGGGTGGGGGGTTGGTGGTGACTCCAGGATTCACTGGAAAGAATTTGCCAGCCTCCCCCCCCCCATGTGTTTGAGGAAACAAATGGATATTGAGGGTTTTTGAGAATAGCAGCCTTTCATTTCGTTCGACGGCGGCTTCATTTTTTAGCTGGCTGCGCGCTGAGGTCATCGGAGAAAGCTTGGGCCTTGATCCGGGCTCCGAAGCGCAGCGCGTTGTTGGTGCCCATGTGCAGCGGCCAGGAAACATGAAAGGTACTAAATGATGCTCTTCCTCTTGCTCAGCTGATGCTTTTCCCCTCCTGGATACACCTGCCAGGTGTTGCTGCAGCAGAGGCTGCTGTGTTAGGGTCGGAGGAGAAATGCCACCCCATCAACTTTGTCCTGTCCCCAGAAACCTCCCTTCTTATTTATAAGCAGCCCAGTTGGCAGAACCAGCCACCAACTTCTTAGTCCCTAGTGTCACACCCATTAGGGCTGGGAACACTTAACGCTGCTGTCCCAAGAGCCATGCAGTTTTATTTCACATTTCCAGGCTTTCACATTTCTGAAGACACCCCTCCTCTCCAGAGATGATCAAGGGCACGGGTCAGCAAACTTTTCCAGCAGGGGGCCAGTCCACTGTCCCTCAGACCTTGTGGGGGGGCGGACTATTTTTTTGGGGGGGGAAATGAACAAATTCCTATGCCCCACAAATAACCCAGAGATGCATTTTAAATAAAAGCATACATTCTACTCATGTAAAAACACCAGGCAGGCCCCACAAATAACCCAGAGATGCATTTTAAATAAAAGGACACATTCTACTCGTGTAAAAACATGCTGATTCCCGGACCATCCATGGCCCAGATTGAAAAGGCGATTGGGCCGCATCCAGCCCCCAGGCCTTAGTTTGCCTACCCATGATCAAGGGTCTGGAAACTCAGCCTTACAAGGAACCAGGGTGGATTTGATTTAAATAAATTTTCAGAGTAGTTTTTACAGTTACAGTATATTAAAAATTACTGATTTGGTTATACTGTTAGAAATACAGTACATAGACAGATAATTATGAAATTATTGTGAGGTTTAATAAGTTGACTGTTTATATTTGGACAACTTTTCTGCTGTACTTTATTGGAAGCAGAAAAACAATCATTTCCTTAGTAAAAATTTAAACAATTTGTTATTATTGGCGAGACAGTCTGCGGGCAGGTAGGGTCTCAGCCTGCGTACCAGATGGAGCTGATAAACAGCTGCCCTGGATACAGAATTGACCTGCGCCTCCATGGACAGCTGTGAGTCCAAAATGACTCCCAGGCTGCGCACCTGGTCCTTCAGGGGCACAGTTACCCCATTCAGGACCAGGGAGTCCTCCACACCTGCCCGCCTCCTGTCTCCTGTCTTTCACAAACAGTACTTCTGTCTTGTCAGGATTCAACCTCAATCTGTTAGCCGCCATCCAACCTCCAACCACCTCCAGACACTCACACAGGACCTTCACCGCCTTCACTGGTTCTGATTTGAAAGAGAGGTAGAGCTGGGTATCGTCCGCATACTGATGAACACCCAGCCCAAACCCCCTGATGATCTCTCCCAGCGGCTGCATGTAGATGTTAAAAAGCATGGGGGAGAGGACAGAACCCTGAGGCACCCCACAAGTGAGAGCCCAGGGGTCTGAACACTCATCCCCCCCCCACCACTTTCTTAACACGGCCCAGGAGGAAGGAGCGGAACCACTGTATAACAGTGCCCCCAGCTCCCAACCCCTCTAGACGGTCCAGAAGGATGTTATGGTCGATGGTGTCAAAAGCCGCTGAGAGATCCAGCAGAACTAGGAAACAGCTCTCACCTTTGTCCCTAGCCTGCCGGAGATCATTGACCAGTGCGACCAAGGCAGTTTCAGTCCCATGATGAGGCCTGAATCCTGACTGGAAGGGATCCAAAAAATAACATTATAGCATATGTATCCATGTTTGTTAACTGATGTGGTTAAACTTTTTTTAAAAAACAAAACTAAACCCCAACTTAGACTGAGTTTCAGCACACATGAAAAACTTAAATCCTTATTTCCTGATGAATAGTCTTTGGACTATAATGTAACTTAAATAGAAAACTGTCTTTAGAAAGATTTTTTTCCTCCAATAGCATTTTATTTTAAAAATCTGATTTAAATTAAAAAACCCGATTTAAATAAAAAAAACCAATTTAAATATTTTTTAAAAAAATCTGACTTCACTACAGCCTCCTGAACTTGTTTGTATTCCTGAGTCTCCTTTACTAGTAAAGATTTCTTTGATTCATTGATGTGTTGGGTTCAGTGCCAAGGGAGAACAGCTTGACAGCCATGTTACGAAGAAATCACTGGATACCACTACTGTGCACGAACTTCTCTCTACCCCCCCCCCATGTGCTGTAAAATCATTTCAGGTGTGCCATTCGGTATTTAACACTAATGGGCCTGTGTTTTAACTTGGCACCCGAAGCAACAAACAGCTTTTGACTTGAAGGCAGCTGCCTAGCTTTTGGACTAAATGTTGCTGCGGAAGTGTAACCACCGTGGGGGGGGGGGAGGCAGTGGCATCAATCTGGAGATGAGGAGGTCTCAATTCTTCTGGAGCAGAGCTTCCTCGAACTGGCCCACGGCAGTTCCATTGATTGGTGTGGGGATTCTGTGCTTCCCCCCCCCCCCCGCGGCGCCAATTTTTTTCTCACCGCGGGGACCGACTTCCTGGTCGGAAGAGCGCTGGAAGTAGCTAGACCACACGCATGGGCGTGCACACTCTGGCCCACCGAGAGGTCTGCTGGGGAGTGGAGCGGCCTGGCCTCAAAAAAGGTTGCCAACCCCTGTTCTAGAGGACAATCCGTTGCAAAACGCATTAAAGCTTTTATGCAAGAGTGGTTCTCATTTCCAGTTCTTCCAAGAAAAACCAGTTATTGGAAAAAGCCAAGTCATTATTTTGTGACGATGCAGAAGACGAAACGGTTTTGGTTTTCCATGAAAGAGTTGTCTTAACTCTGTGTTGGACAATGCATTCTATTTTGTGCACCTTTGTGCATTTATTTGAGGTGTCCTCTCCTGTCATCCCGATACAGTCAGTCAGTTATTGGTTTCGAAGGAGGCGTGGCACCTTGGGTCTTCCTTGCATGTTGAACCTCTCATAGGAACATAGAAGCTGTCTTATAGCAAGTCATTCCTCCAGTCCACCTAGCTTAGTATTGTCTATACTGACTGGCAGCAGCTCCCCGGGGTTTCAAAGAGGGAATGTTGGGGATTGAACCTGGGACTTCTCTTGCTGAGCTTCAGCCCTTCTCACTTCCCTCGCTATTGATTGCCCTGGGGATCTTGCAAACCTTAGCCATGCTTCCTCCGGTCCGGTCCTCTAACAATTCATTCCCATATAACTAGTTCTTGTTTGCTGTTCTGGGTGCTAACGTCTTAATTAAAATCGGCGCTTTCGGGGTCCGGCGCGAAAACTTTACTATACAAATGTTCCATGGGTCCCCTGATGTCAATTACATATCCTGGATTTTTCTGAGGTGGGGAAAAAAACAAAACACGGAACAGGGAACCCTTTGTGCTGTTTCACCGAAATAATGTTACTGTCAGGATGTGAACAAGGTGTTAATCCTATGTCTGTGGGAGATGATAAACTGATTTTTTTAAAAAATAAAAAACCCCAAACTTCCAATCTCTCTCTACTAGAGTTGCTGAAATGCCTTTGACTGTTTCCTCATTAGAAACATGGGTTCCTTTTCTGTTCACCTTGAAAGTTCCCAGTGCCGAAGTCAGAATTTGAGGGCAATTTTTCCACGCACAAAGAGACCATTCATGGTTCGGTAACCAGTAACTACTGGGGGGGAAATAGCCCCCAGTGATGCCGAGTGGGCATACGGATTGAGGAGCATCTGTTTCTTCTGGCTGCTTGCCACTCGGTAGATTTTCAGCTAACCCAACAGTGCTTGGTTGTGTGTGGAAACACCCCTCTCTCTCTCCCCCCCCTTAAACCTCCAGTGGAGTTGGTTTTCTAGTTAAATGTCACCCATTAAATAGGTGTGCTACTTAATCACTGCAGGCAGAGCTGCACACACATTCAAATTTTCATTTTATTTTATTGCAACAAGCCAGTCTTCCTCTCGAATTCTCCATTGCACTGATTATCAGCACCTTGGAAGCCTCTGAGCCAAAGGGCTTTTGAATTAAGCATGCTTCCGATAATAGTTTTTAAAAGGTGAGAGTTATACTTGCAAATTCTATCCTTGAGCTGGGGCTTACAGAGGAGATGTTAACTTGCCTAAGGCTACTTTATCTGCTGGAGTGTTAGGACTGCGGGCCCCGCCAACACAATTTCTTGCTTGTTCTTTTTCCTTTTTAATATTTTGTTGATTTTATTAAAAATAAAAATAAAATGGCAACTTCCGTATTTTAGGCTGGGGCTAAAGCAGGATGCTAGATCCAAAAAAAGGGGTATTAATTTGCTGCCTGGGCTTCTCTCCTGATGAATCACTTTGCACCAGAAGTTATTTCTGGTGTGCAGTGTCCCAGAAATCAACACGAGAAAACCAAACTTCTTTGCTTTTTGATTGCAACACGCTAAAGCAGCACAAGGAGCTGTTTTAATCCTTCCTTTTTTCTTCCTCTCGGCCCTGAAAGGCATTCGTTTATGTTTCAGCCCGAAATCCAGGCAATTAGGGCCCACAAATGCAGCTCAACATTTCCACTGGGTGAGGAATTCCTCCAGCCAGTGGCCAGAGGTGCTCCATTCTAGGGGATGCCCCGAAATCTCTCTGTGAATGGCTATTGTGGGATGCCTGGCTTGAATGAGAGACTTGTGTGAAGTGCTTTCCCACAATAATACAATGTGCCAATCACTGTCAGTGTGACTACAGCCATAGGTCAGGTTAGCAGCCAGCAATGTAAAAGAGTTTTTCCACACTGAGAGAAGAACAATTGCGCTGCGGAAAAATTGTGCTGTTGATCTTAGTAAATTTTACTTCTTTTAAAAAGAAGTGGTATTAAATATATATTGGGGGGGGGGCAAAATTATACACTCTTTCAGATTTGTGTCTGAAATTTTTATGTCAAAAAAAAAATAAAAAAAAATCCTTCCAGTAGCACCTTAGAAACCAACTAAGTTTCTCATTGTTATGAGCTTTCGTGTGCATGCACACTTCTTCAGATACACTGAAACAGAAGTCACCAGATCCCCACATATAGTGAGAGGGTGGGGAGGGGCACCACTCAAAAGGGCGGTGGGGAACCCGGACTGCTTATGACTGCATTTGGTCTTAACAGGAATTTTTATGTGTTTGCCACAACAGATGATTTGCACAATAAAAGCTTTTTAAAAATTTTTTTGACCTGTTCCCTGCCCAGAGAGCATTTCCAGGGTTTGGAAAGTGTGATAATCATGTGTAGGATTGTACAGCAGTCATGAAATTAAAAGACGCCTGCTTCTTGGGAGAAAAGCAATGACAAACCTAGACAGCATCTTAAAAAGCAGAGACATCACCTTGCCGACAAAGGTCCGTATAGTTAAAGCTATGGTTTTCCCAGTAGTGATGTATGGAAGTGAGAGCTGGACCATAAAGAAGGCTGGTCGCCGAAGAATGGATGCTTTTGAATTATGGTGCTGGAGGAGACTCTTGAGAGTCCCATGGACTGCAAGAAGATCAAACCTATCCATTCTTCAGGAAATCAGCCCTGAGTGCTCCCTGGAAGGACAGATCGTGAAGCTGAGGCTCCAATACTTTGGCCACCTCATGAGAAGAGAAGAATCCTTGGAAAAGACCCTGATGTTGGGAAAGATTGAGGGCACTAGGAGAAGGGGACGACAGAGGATGAGATGGTTGGACAGTGTTCTCGAAGCTACGAACATGAGTTTGACCAAACTGCGGGAGGCAGTGCAAGACAGGAGTGCCTGGCGTGCTCTGGTCCATGGGGTCACAAAGAGTCGGACACGACTAAACGACTAAACAACAACAACAACAGGATTGTACATAATTTGTGCACATGGCTAAAGAAGCCATAACTGCTTCTCCACCCCCCACTCCCAAAGTGATAAATGAAGAAGCAGATTAGCCTGGAATCGGATGTTTCTAGCTCAGGTTGGGAAGAGGAACCACATTTTCCGCAAGCAACCCAGCATATTCAGGACTTACTTAGTGTTCTGCATCTGCTTTAGAATGAAAATTCCCCTTTAAATGCAGCATGATGAGAATGCAGGGCCCCCACTGCATATTAGGCAAATTGAGAGAAAATATGCATAGGATATTGTGCCAGAACAGACATTCCACATGAATCCATTATAATTTTTTACCCTCTTCTTTTTGCTTAAATGCAGCTGCTGAGGCTGTAGTGTTGAAAGGAAGAACCATCACCCAGGGGGAGGAGCGAGTGGCTTATTAACTCTCCTCGGTGTTCTTTGCCAACACAAAAATTATGCCCCCAAAGCTGCTTTTACCTTTCCTGGGGATAAGATACAGGTACAGCGTGTCTCCTCTTCAGGGAAATAAAAACAGTTGGTGAGGGGCTGTTTGTGTATTCAGCAGCAAAGGATTATGAGTAAAGGTTTAAGAAACTTCTTCTCCTGTACAGTCGTACCTTGGTTCACGAACACCTTGCGAGTCACATGTTTTGGCTCCCGGACGCTGCAAAACCGCAAGTGAGTGTTCCGGTTTGCGAACGTTTTTTGGAAGCTGAACTTCCGATGCGGTTTCCGCCGTTTCCAATTGAGTGCAGAAAGTTCCTGCAGCCAATCGGAAGCTGCTCCTTGGTTTTCAAACGTTTTCAGAAGTCAAACAGACTTCCGGAACGGATTCCGTTCGAGAACTAAGGTACGACTGTACTCCCTTCCCTGGTTGCAGCTCCAGTGACTGTTTTGGGGTGTGCAAGCAAAAAGGCTGTAAAAATATCATGGAACTATGAACATATTACAATTGCATGTAATACTGCTGTTTCCCTTGTGTGCTATTGTGTGCTATTCAATTCCCTGTGTGACGTTGACTTGGTTCACACATAATTCTAGGCCAAACTGTGGCTTAGCGCGAATAGGCAAGCACGTGGAGACACAGAGCAGAAATCACAACTGCAACTGCACAACTGCAAACGCAGGCTGTGTAGCCAAGGTTTTTTCTTTGTTTTCCGCTTGTGGTTTGTTTGAGGGGCACAAACCATTAGGATGGCCTCACATGTCATGCTAAGGCAAACCATATCTCTGTAGGAACAGGAGAGGAGCAAAACAGCCATAATTTTAGCTTTGGTTTGCTTAGCATTTTGTATGAACTGGGCCAACATAGTACCATGGCTACGGTAACCCGGAAGCCGGAAGGGGGGTGGTATAATGTATAATAATAATAATAATAATAATAATAATAATAATAATACCAGTGAGTCTGAATTGACCACCAGATTGATGTTTGCTCCTGTTAGGAAATACTAAAAATGCTTATTCCTCTGTTCTTTGGGTAAGATTTACCCGTTGTTCAACTATTTATTATAAAGTCCGGAGTGCCTCCTGTGCATTTTACATGTCAAAAGGTTTATATGCCACTTGTTGAAAACTATTGCTGCTTTTTGGGACCCAGGTGGCGCTGTGGGTTAAACCACAGAGTCTAGGGCTTGCTGATCAGAAGGTTGGTGGTTCGAATCCCTGCAACGGGGCGAGCTCCCGTTGTTCGGTCCCAGCTCCTGCCCACCAAGCAGTTCGAAAGCACATCAAAGTGCAAGTAGATAAATAGGGACCGCTCCAGCGGGAAGGTAAACGGCGTTTCCGTGCACTGCTCTGGTTCGCCAGAAGCAGCTTTGTCATACTGGCCACATGACCCGGAAGCTGTCTGCTGACAAACGCCGGCTCCCTTGGCCTATAGAGCGAGATGAGCGCCGCAACCCCAGAGTCGGACACGACTGGACCTGATGGTCAGGAGAACCTTTACCTTTTTATTGCTGCTTTAAATTTTTTTGTTTTTACTGCTCTGTGGTTAGGCAACAGAAACTCAGGTTCGAAGAGAGCCCTTCTCTGAATGAGTCAAGATTCCCCAAGTAGCACTGGGTACTTGCTGTCTTGATTATTGGATCTTGTCGAAGGTGTCCTCCTGATTAATTTGGTCTGCCTCATGAAACAGGACACTCTTGTTTAATGCCACTTAAAACTAATCTCCTCATTCCTGAGATTCCCTTTGTCTGGTGTGCTTGCTAACTGTACCTTGCATGTCCTGAGCTACTCTAACAGCGGCAGAATTTATTGGAATGTCAGCTTTCCTCCTAATTACTTTGACCTTTGTGAACTAAACTCATGGGAATGTCAAGACACAGAACGGAGCTAAGCTGCAAAATGAAAAGGGAGCAGGGCAAAGCTCCAAAGTGGTGCCGTAAACTTTGCTTTCAAATAAGAGAAAATGGGAGGTCGGCAGCTGGAAGCCCCAGCACCCAATCTGCCCCTTCAAGTGTTTTGCTCTAGTTGGTAGAGGCAAAATAATTGTGTAAGGAGAATGGTGGCTGTGGCAAGAATACCTGCTAGCGATCCACTGTGTAGGAAGGAAGGAGGGGAATGACGCTGACTCTCTTCAACGTGAGTCAAGCACACTTGGTGGGTTGGCACCCGTCTGTCTTGGGAGGCAGTGGAGAAGTGCTCCTTTGGGGGTGAAGAAGCATCCATTGGGGGGTGAAGGGAGCTGTTGGAAGCTTGCAGGGCCTGCCGTGGCTGTAGAGACCGATGCGGGAGAGACATGTTTTGTTGCAGCCAGGGAAGATGGAGGCGTCCGATTGTGCTGCTGCAGATGTAGCATAGCGCTTCTTATCTCTATTGAAATACACTTAGATGGCTTGAAAAGGGGCTTGCTTGCTTGCTTGGGGCTGCTGCTCCCATTTGTCTTGCTTACCAACTCCACCTACCTGCAGAACTCTCCTCCCTTGGCACCTTGCCTATTCTGTCCCAGGTTGCCCCAACCTTCTCTTCTCACAGCTTGGCCAACCCATGCTCTCACCCTGCTGCTGCCATCACTGGCAGGAAAAAGAAGCCTGCTTTAAAAAAAATCAAATAAAAAACCAAAAACTTATTTTTAATTAGTTCATTTTATAAAATTTATATATCGCTTGATTGCAAGGGGGGGGGAACCCTCAAAGCAGTCCACACAGAAGATAAAACAATAATGTTATCACTTTTTAAAAAATCCAATTTGAAACACACAGAAAGTTTTAATACCACAATAAAATAAACAAAAACGTTTTTGGCAGCTTTCAGGCTAAAAGAGTAGTCAAATTCACAAGGGCCTAAAAAGGAGTCCTACTTTAATCAGGCGAACACACTATATAGCCCAGCATCCAGTTCTCACAACCAGATAGATGACAATGGGGAGCCTGCCAGCCAGACATGAACACAAAGGTATTTGCTTGCTCATAATACCCATCAAATAATATACAGCCCCCAGTATTAGAGGGACTGTTGTGACTCAGACATTGGTAGATATCGTTCATGAACATCTCTCAGGATTTGCTGCGTCAGTGTACGATTAAATAGCACGATCCTTTGACTATCATCTGCCTTGTGCATTGTTTGCACATAATTCCTAAATGTTGTCATGAATGGGTCCTGTTGAAGTCTGATATGTTGTATTATTGACAGTTCATAATGTAGAATGGATTCATCCAGTCCAGTCATCATGCGAAAGGCTGGACTGGATGAATCCCAAGCCGGAATTAAGATTGCCGGAAGAAATATCAACAACCTCAGATATGCTGATGACACAACCTTGATGGCAGAAAGTGAGGAGGAATTAAAGAACCTTTTAATGAGGGTGAAAGAGGAGAGCGCAAAATATGGTCTGAAGCTCAACATCAAAAAAACTAAGATCATGGCCACTGGCCCCATCACAGAAGGGGAAGAAATGGAGGCAGTGAGAAGTTTTACTTTCTTGGGTTCCATGATCACTGCAGATGGTGACAGCAGTCAACGAAATTAAATGACGCCTGCTTCTTGGAAGAAAAGCAATGACGAACCTAGACAGCATCTTAAAAAGCAGAGACGTCACCTTGCCAACAAAGGTCCATATAGTTAAAGCTATGGTTTCCCCATAAGTGATGTATAGAAGTGAGAGCTGGACCATAAAGAAGGCTGATCGCCGAAGAATTGATGCATTTGAATTGTGGTGCTGGAGGAGACTCTTGAGAGTCCCATGGACTGCAACAAGATCAAACCTATCTATTCTGAAGGAAATCAGCCCTGAAAGGACAGATTCTGAAGCTGAGGTTCCAATACCTCATGAGAAGAGAAGACTCCCTGGAAAAGACCCTGATGTTGGGAAAGATTGAGGGCACTAGGAGAAGGGGACGACAGAGGACGAGATGCTTGGACAGTGTTCTTGAAGCTACCAACATGAGTCTGACCAAACTGCGGGAGGCAGTGCAAGACAGGAGTGCCTGATGTGCTCTGGTCCATGGTGTCACGAAGAGTTGGACAGGACTAAATGACTAAACAACAACAACAACAACAAATGCAGAAATGCATCCTTTGTTTCTTGTAACGCTCCCTCTGGGGAGCGGGTGGTCGTAATTTACAAATAAATCAATAGATATTTTGTCACCACTTCAGTTTCCCTGATTACCTTTGAGTTTCAGCAGAATAAAAGCATCCACAAATTTAGATATGGTTGACCTTCTGTATGGAGTCCTGGATATTTGTTTTTCCTAAAAAGCCAAGTAGCATTTGTCTGAAGTTGCTGGTTTTATGGTGTGTGTTTGTGTGTGTGGATTGTTTGTTTGTTTTTTAAATAAAAAAGAAGTGTCATCTGAAGAAAAATGGTAGCTTTTCAGCAAGATGTTCTTTATGCTAATTGCTGCAGTTTACAGAAGACAAACCCTTTTGTGTGGGATTGTTACAAATAAAGTGGTTTTGTTTGGATGCTTTCAGATTAATCTGCCGTGCTTGCAATTAGGTATACAAAGAGTTCTTCTAGGGTTAAGGAGGCTTTGAAGTAGATGTGATGCAACTATGCTAATGAATGCACATCAGACAAGAAGACAAATTCCAGGCTCTTTTGTGCCTTCACCATCCAGCTGTGTACACACCTCTAGTCACCCATGCCTTATCAAGAGCTTTTTTTTTCTACATGAACCATTATCACCGCTCCTCCCTGCACTCAAAACAGCAAGCTGTGGCACGAATCTGTCTTCCATGCAGATGTGCTCTTTGTTGCTAAATTAGGACTTTCTTTTTCTCTTGTTAGATTTTTGATGAAACAAGTGGCAAAAAAAAACCCTTCCTGTATCTGCATTCATGGGGAAACTTAATTTTCATAGAATCATAGAGTTGGAAGAGACCACAAGGGCCATCCAGTCCAACCCCCTGCCACAAGGGCCATCCAGTCCAACCCCCTGACCACAAGGGCCATCCAGTCCAACCCCCTGCCGAGCAGGAAACACCATCAAAGCATTCTTGACATATGGCTGTCAAGCCTCTGCTTAAAGACCTCCAAAGCAGGAGACTCCACCACACTCCTTGGTAGCAAATTCCACTGCCGAACAGCTCTTACTGTCAGGAAGTTCTTCCTAATGTTTAGGTAATTTTATGAGATGTTAATACAGTGGTACCTTGGTTTGCAACCGTTTTGGATTACAACTGTTTTGGATTACAACCACGTCAAACCCTGAAGTGTGTGTCCCTTTTTTTGGATTACAACTCATTTTTGGGGGATTACAACCAATTTTTTTGGAGGCCCCATTGGCAAAAGCGCGCCTTGGGTTACAACCTGTTTTGGTTTACAACTGGACCTCCGGAACGGATTATTTTTGTAAAACAAGGTATCACTGTATACAGATCTTACTTTCTGACCAGCCCTTTGACCTGGGAATTCCACCCAAAACAGGCTCAGAGTTTTGCAGACCTGTTGGGTGCCCGTTTTAGTTGGTGTATGTTTTTCAGCATTAGCCTCAGTTCTCTGTAGTAAATTCCTAATTCTGCAAGTGAGAAGCAGCAGCAGCATAATTTCAATAATAATAATAATATTAATAGTAATAATTAATTATTTATACCCCGCCCATCTGGCTGGGTTTCCCCAGCCACTCTGGGCGGCTTCCAGCAAAATAGTAAAATACAATACCATCAAATATTAAAAGCTTCCCTAAACAGGGAGTAAATTACCGCTGTTTAGTATAGGATCAATAACATGCCTGGCTGTTGATTGTAAGGCTGAGCATCTCTGCCGTTGTCGAGATGTCACAGGCTGGGCGCAGACATCCTGTCTCTTAAAAATTAATGGTGACCGTTGACCCCTGTGAATCACATTGTCTGTTTATTGTATTTAGGAAGCTCTTTGCCGCCCAGTCAGCAGTGCCTTGTAGGTGGTTTATGAAGGATGAAGTGGTTCGTACAGAGGGAATGGTCTTATTCTGTCACGTTGCCATGTGACTCAGTTCTTGTCTCCGTCTATCTTAACGGGATCTATTTCTAGCAACTTTGGGTGTGTCAGGAAGTCTCCATGCATCTACAATGCGTTTTGGGTACCAAAATGTTAATCAAGAGGCTTGCTATTTAAAGGCAAGAGCCTCCTTGGGCTAGGAAACTCAGCTCAGTTGTTTTATTTATAGCGGGCAGTTTGTGTCCATTGTCAGATGAGTCTGTAAAGAATTTTTTTCTGAGGACAAACATCTAGATGGCAAGCAGTTCCAGGTTCTGACCTTGTTGAGTTTTGGAAGGGTTAAACAGAATTGTACATGCCCCCTGCCCCAAATTCAGATCGAGGTTGTGCTTCTGTTTTCACAATCCAAATACCTCCCTTCCTTTGGAGATTTAATTTGGATTCATGTTGAGTTGCATAAATTGTTATTAATAGCTTTTCCAGTCAAAATTCGGACATGGAAGTGAGGAACATGTTTTGGCATGCATTAAGAGTCAAGACGTTTGTTTTTCTAGGGAACTTAAATTCTTATGTATGGTATATTATGGGACTTGAAACATCCTTGCAACTCCTAACATAAGCTAACACTTGACTCATTCATTCAGGTTAACTGGCCATAGATGGACATTTCTTAGATAAATGCCGCTCTAGTCTGTTGGGTGACTTGTCTTTCCCCATACGGATCTAATAAATATATAGTGGTTGTTGACATCTTGAGTTAATTTCAGAGTTCCACCCACAAAAAAGGCACACAATTTAACTAAAGAGCTGTAGGATATTGCATTATCAATTTGACACACAGGTTGAATACAGTGAGGGTCAAATGGCAAGAGGATTGGTTTAGGATGGTTCCAACTTTCAAAAAGTTGGAAGCATATCTTGACTTCCTGGGTCTACAGCTTAAGTTTAGCAATATTATGAAAATCCCCCCCCCCCATGCCATGGATTTAAGTGAGTTAAGACATATGAGGATTAATTGAAAATTAGTATTTCTCATACACTTCCAGTCAAGCACAAGGAATGCACCTAAAATCTGAAAGTGAAATTTGTTTCAGTCTTTTGTAAGTATTTTGCAGCTTTGGTCTGGTCTGGTCTGTTTTGTTTCCCTGCTACCCCAAAATGCAGTGGAAAATGTAATCTGCCCCTAGAGACTCAGCTACTTCCCTGCATTTTTAATTTTGTTGTTCCCAAACTTGCCCTGTAATTGACAATGCTGTTAAGCAGATTTAGTTTAGCTTTCGCCCAGAGAGCGTAATGATGGCTGGATTTGTGTCCCACAGGTGAAGTATTTAACATAGCCGTATCTTGTCAGTCTTTTAACCTCCTAGAATCTCCTTAATGAACTTCTATAGGAAGCCAGAAGTAAATTGGGAATTCATGTGGTTTTGACTGACAGACCTTTAGAAGGAGAGAAAGAGAGAGACCTATTTTTTTTGCAGACGCTTCCATCAATCATGCAAAGGAGAGGGCTATCATGAGCATGCCAAGCGGTTCTTGAATATGTTATTAGTGAATGCCTACGGTAATTTATTTTTCTAAAGTTGGGCAAATAATGGAATCATCCACTTCCACACCATCCCTGGAAAACCGTATTTTAACATGTCAAAAGAAAAATAACTCATGAATGTAAAAACAGAACAAAAGCCTAACATGAGTAATCTGCGGTTTTGCAAGAGGGACTTGTAAAAGCAAGGCTGTAGGATAGACTTCTCTTGTCCTTTGTGCCTCTTAAAGTGGGAAATTGTGGATGTGGGGAATATAGAAAATGTAAATGACTGGAGCCTCCTTGTGGGCCTTTGATAGATGGGTCGAGTGAAGGTGATTGACACTTGAGCGAGGAAATGTTTGTTTATGTTTTGGGGCAGAGAGGAACCAGTGAAAGATATGAGGTGCTCTCAGATTAAGGAAAATAAAAATGCAAGTTCCATTCTGCAGACTTTGAATACCACTTTCAAAAATGCTTGATTTCTGTCTGCTTCAAAGAATTCTGTATTACCCTCTAACTCTGCAATCTTGCCAATGTTGATTCAGTCACTGCTTCTATGTTGGATAAATGCCTGGTTGTTCGGGGTCAATGTGTCGTCTTTTGATTGGTTTCATGTCTTAACTTCTCATTCCATGCAGCACCTGTTCTTAAGACACACTTCCTGGTTCCAATCTTTTTACCCCAGTGCAAAGATTACTGCGGTGTATTGTGGCAGCTTAACCACGGTGGGCCTGTTATTCAAGGAGGAAATAAATTGTGTAGTCTAGGGAAATAGTCTTGATCTCTAGAAGCTACTACTGGATCATGCACTGCAGGAGAAGAGACCAGAGGTGGCTTGATAGGTTACGTTCAGGCACTAGGTGCTGGAAGTATATAAAGTGCTTTTTCTGGTTCTTTGTCGAAGTATCTATTTCCTTAACCTGTGGAAGGACTTCATTTGTGTTCTGCGGTGTATTTGCTAGAGAGTCAGGATTATTGCCTTGTAAACCAGTGTGAAGGCACAATTAACATTGAATTTATAAGACCTGTTCTTGAAATGTTGCCAGAAGTTCTCTTTGATAGTTCCAGAAGTGTTGGCTAGGGTGTCAGCCTGAGAACACTGCATTGCCTGGTGTCATCCAGGAGGTCTGGTTTTCTAAATATTGGAAATACTTGCCAGGGCATGCTTAAAAGTTCTCTCCTACCCCACATTCCTTGTGGCTCTGTAAATAATCTATATTGTGCGCCCTCCTTTTTTAGGGGGGTGCACCCAGTTTGAAAACGAAAGGCTGATGTGCTTCCCCAAGAGCCATCTAACTCCTCTCTGCTTGAACTGTTATTTAATGATCACCACTGATAAATTTGTACTTTGGGAAGGGTTAGCTGGCATTTTATTTAATTTTGTTTCGGTTACGGTTGAGACGTTTGTAAAATCATGTTTGTACTTCGTTCTGTGCATTTGAAACGTTGCAACCTGCCCGAAACCTCGGGATAAGAGTATGGGTGCAAACTTTTAAATCTAACCCCCTCCCCCGCATGCTTTGCAAATGTTTTTCAAGGCAAGCTGCCATGTCTGAATGCAAAGTATATAAATGATAAAAAGTTTGGCAGCAATTACATTGAACATACCCGGACCTTGTCTTTGCTATCTGAAGACAGTTTCCAGGTATCCCTGCTGAGCGTGGCCTGTAGGTTGGTTGCAAGGGAAAGGGCCTTTTCAGTGCCGTCCCCCCCAGCCTGACTATGGAATGCTTTCCCCAGAAAAGCCCACCAGACATCAACATTAACATTTTCAGTGCTGGCTTAAGACCTCTGTTCTCCCAGACTTTTGAGAGATTATGATAATCATACTTACTGCATCTGTGTGTGAGAGTGTTGGAGGGGGTGGTATTTTATTGTTAAACTTGGTGGTTTGTGTATAAGTTGCCTAGAGATGTTTTGTATTACGATCCAAACTGAATTATTACTATTATTATTATTAATTTTAAGTATTCTTGTTTATATCACACACACACACACACACACACACAAACAAACAAACAAACAAACACACACACACAGGACAGAGAAGCTTTACTTAAGGGATAAGATGCATGCAACATTTTATGACATGGTGCTACTATCTTAATAACCACTCATACGTTAAATTGCATAAAAATTATTAATATATAAATGTTTCTCTGAGACAATGTCTGCCGAAAGTCGGTTTAAATTTTATGTTTTAATTTAGAAAAAAAATCGAAAGCTTGAAAATTCTCCCAAACTGCTTTGAAAAGGACCATATAAATATATATTTTAAAATGGTGGGTGATTAACAGAGCTATATAGTTCCACCTTATGCATGCAGGAATCAGAACACACTGTTCCCCCATCTAATTTGAAACCATTCCGGACCTGTCTTAGCTTTGCAAATGTGCTAGCAGTTTTACATGATGTACTTGTCCGAGAGGCTAAAAGGGTCCTCTGAGCCTAGGCTTTGGGTCATTCAGAAGTCTGGGTAGTATCAGGGGCGGTGTGTGTATGTGTGTGTGTGTGTGTGTGTGAGAGAGAGAGAGAGAGAGAGAGAGAGAGAGAGAGAGAGAGAGAGAGAGATCAATTCACCTGTTGATTATCTGATGCAGGAACAACAACAACAAAATCTGCCCACAGATCTTGCACAAGTGATAAAATCTTATTGGTACTGAAGTAAGAATGAAATTCTCAAATGTTATTACTCAAGATTTATATATGTGTGTGTTTTTCTTTGATGTTTAGGAGGCCCGCTGAGGAAAATTCTCCATGAATGTACGTCACAATGATGATGACCGACCAAATCCCACTGGAGTTGCCATCGTTGCTGAATGGGGAGGTAGCTATGATGCCTCACTTAGTCAATGGAGATGGGACTCAGCAGGTCAGTAACTTCCGAAAGTGACCGAGTTGTTGAAGAGCCAATTGACTTATTTTGAATGTGCATGGCTTCAAAGGATCGAGAGAATCTTTCTCTTTGTCTTATGCGCAGTTCATGCCCATGTTAAGAAATAAAACCTGTCCTCGTTTTAGTAAGAGACTCAAACATATGAACTCTGAGGCTCGTGAATGAAATAATATAGCATATGACTCACTTAAGGTATGCCACTTTGTCCACATTACCTTGTGGGTAAGATTACCTTGTGCTGCAGTGGCCTCCTTTTTTTTGGGGGGGGGGGAGGTCGGGATATAGGATTAGGAAATAAAAACAAATAATGGTTGTGCTTACTATTTTTAGTTCTTTAATTTGTATTACAGTGGTGCCTCGCTTAACGAATGCCCTGCTTAACGAAATTTCCGCTTAACGAAAGGATTTTTCGAGTGGAGCTTGCCTCGCTAGAAGAATGTGTTTTACGAAAAATTGGTCTAGCGAATCGCGGTTTCCCATAGGAATGCATTGAAATTCAATTAATGCGTTCCTGTGGGCAAAAAAAATTTCAATTTTTTTTTCAATGCATTCCTATGGGATTCGCTAGATGAATTTTTTGCTATGAGAAAAGACCCGTGGAATGAATTAATTTCGTCTAGCAAGGCACCACTGTATAAACATTTCGCCTCCTTGCTCATATTTTCTTTAAATACCTTGGAGTGCATAAACTGCAGCACTCTGTTGCGGCGTAGCATCTATCTGTGTGTGTTTGGAAGCAAGTTCCACTAAGTAAAATGGAACTCCCCAATGAGAGTAGGTAGCACTGCATGTTTAGCATTCATGTGTTTCTTTTATTCCACTGTTTTTCTGTGATGGAATTCAAGGCACTGCACATAATGTTTCTTTTATTTTATTTTTTGGGTGGAGGGGCAGGTTCCCATCCAAGCCTGTACCTGTTTTTAGCCAGGTTGCTGCATCACGAACCTTCAGACCATAGAAGTGTTGCACCATTAGTGTTGCACACCAGGAGAGAACATTATAAGTTTTTCCTGATTTACACGTGTAAATGGCCAGTTTTGTGAGTGAGTGGGGGTGGGCGGGGAGGCTTAAACACAGCAGGGTTAAAATAGTCATGAGGGTGGATAGAGGCGGGGGAGGAAGAAAATGAGCATTATTCTCATTTTGGAACATCTGCATTGAGTGCCTCTCTTTATGCAAGCAGTTTGCCAGTCAGACAATGGCAGATGGTCATTTTTCATTATCCAGAGAGGATCAAAGAGGACCCTTTGTGTCTGACGTCAAACTTTGCTTCACAGTCCCTGACTAGAATACTACCTTGTACTGCATAAACATAAATTAGGAGGATGAACAGCAGAATCTTCTGTACCAGTGAAGCAGCGCCTTGTGAATAAGCCTAGACCCATCCTACAAATCTCCCACCTAGTGATGGAATGGTAGTCGTCAGCCTTTTCAGGACCCAGCTCCTTATTTATGTGAATGTGTTGTTTTTTTAAAAAATAAAATAAAAGTAACCCAAAATCCTATCTTCCTGGAAGTGTCCAGTGGAAACTTAGTTGGTTAGCACTCAACAATTATTTTTCAAAGAAACAAAACTTATTATTAAAAAAACCTAATAATCTGTATGTGTTTAAATGAATCTAGATGGTGTAGAAACTAGATTATATTAAAATGCATGGGGGAAAACATAAAATAATCAATTTTTTTTTGGGGGGGTGTTCTGGCCGTAGACTGAGAAGAACATGTTTATAGTTAGAATTACAGCATGGTAGAGTTGGAAGGGACCCCCAAGGGTCATTTAGGCCAACCCTTTGCACTGCAGGAACGCGGGTGGCACTGTGGTCTAAACCACTGAGCCTCTTGTGCTTGCCGAGCAGAACGTCAGCGGTTCAAATCCCTGCGACGGGGTGAGCTCCCATTGCTCTGTCCCAGCTTCTGCCAACCTAGCAGTTCAAAAGCATGCCAGTGCAAGCAGATCAATAGGTACCACTGTGGCGGGAAGCATTTCCTTGCACTCTGGATTCCGTTACGGTGTCCTGTTGCACCAGAAGTGGTTTAGTCATGCTTACCTTTAACCTTACTTCAGGAATCACAACTAAAGCATCACCCAACCTCTGCTTAAAAACCTCCAAGGAATTGAAGTCCACCACCTTCCGAGGGAGTCCATCCCACTGTCGGAACAGCTCTTACCATCATAAAGTTCTTCCTGAAGCTTTTTTCATACCAGTAGGGTTTCCCCAGGCAGCGGCATTTAGCAGTTCTGCTACTTGTTTTAACTAGAGAGGCCAGCAACCGAATGTGGTTCTTTCTTGTATGCAAAGCTCATGCTCTACTGCTGAGTCACGGCCCAGCATTCTGGTCTCTGTCACTTTGCTCATTTCCTGACCTTCTGCAGCTGCTCATTGCATATGGTCCAGGGCCCTTTCCCCCCTTCTCCTAGCATCAGATGGCTTTTCAACCAAGGCAACATCCTGGTTTCTAGTTAAATGGATGTTGCTCCAAACATAATCTAGAGGCTTGCCAATTAAAACAACCCAATACTTGCTCATCAGATGGGGAAATAGCCAAAATATAAGCTAAGTTATATGGGACGCGGGTATCGCTATGGCTTAAACCACAGAGCCTAGGGCTTGCCGATCAGAAGGTTGGCGGTTCGAATCCCCACAATGGGGTGAGCTCCCATTGCTCGGTCCTAGCTCCTGCCAACCTAGCAGTTCGAAAGCATGTCAAAGTGCAAGTAGATAAATAGGTACCGCTACAGCGGGAAGGTAAACGGTGTTTCCGTGTGCTGCTCTGGTTCGCCAGAAGCAGCTTTGTCATGCTGGCCACATGACCTGGAAGCTGTACGCCGGCTCCCTCGGCCAATAACACAAGATGAGCGCTGCAACCCCAGAGTCGGTCATGACTGGATCTAATGGTCTGGGGTCCCTTTACCTTTACCTCTAAGCTAAGTTATGCAGATAGCAGAGAAGAACCTCTTTCCATGCATGCACTTATATATGTACACACACACACACACACACACACACACACACACACACACACACACGTTATTAGGGCGAACCTGCAATCTGTTCTGTATTGTAAATGGAACAAACTGACTGTAATGGAGAATACAATGATGAAGTCTAATTCTAACAAGCCTCAGCCACTGTGCTTGAGATGTTCCCCAGAACTGAGTCAATCCAGAGGAGTTCGCAGGTAATAGGGGATGAGATTAAAAACCCAATGTAGTTGAATGCAGACATTAAGTACAATTCCATTATAACACAGTACAGTGGTACCTTGGTACTTGAATGGCTCGGCTCCTGAACAAATTGGCTCCCGAACGCTGTAAATCCAGAAGTAAGTGTTCCGGTTTGCGAATGTTTTCCAGAAGCCGAATGTCCAACAGGGCTTCCATGGCTTCCGATTGAGTGCAGGAAGCTCTTGCAGCCAACCGGAAGCCGTGCCTTGGTTTTTGAATGGTTCCGGGAGTTGGATTAAGTTTGAGAACCAAGGTACCCCTGTATCCTGGGGAAATGTCCTTGGGTTAGGTCTGTTGTGTGCTCAAAACACACCTGCTTAGAAAGGTTTCAAGCTCCACCTGTTTCAAAGCCCAAGATTTCTGGTTACAGAGTCGTGTGTTTTAAGTTCTCCGTTTCACATGAGTTCAGGTGTTGTCCCTGGCATGATTGACAGGTGTGTGTAAGTGAGAAGTGGGACCCTGCTTACTGATCCCGCCTCCCTTGCCATCCATGCATTTGGGAGGGCGCACATGTCTGAGGAGGGGGGCCTGGTTTATGCACACAGGCTCCCCCTGTGATTTATAACTCTGTACAACCAGGGTCCAAATCATGGGGTCACCTACCTGCACAGAGAAACTCTGGGCATAGCAGGCTCTGCGGATGAGCCCTCCATAGCGATGGATTAGGAAGCCAGAAACCACTCTGTAAATTACATGGAGGGTATAGTTTTTTTAAAACTACAGGTTGCATGATGTTCAAAATCAGTGTTCAAAGTTAGTCAGGCACCAGGTGCATTTTGCCCAACATGGTGGTTTTTCTCTCTGTCGTGTTCACTTTCTTGAACGCATTGTGGTTTTTAGGGGGGTTCTGGTATGGAGTAACATTCAGTGCAGGCTAAAGTTGTACAGTCATACCTCGGTTTAAGTACACTTCGGTTTGAGTATTTTCAGTTTAAGTACTCTGCGGACCTGTCTGGAACAGATTAATCCACTTTCCATTACTTTCAATGGGAAAGTTTGCTTCAGGTTAAGTACGCTTCAGGTTAAGTACAGACTTCCGGAACCAATTACACTCATACCTCGGGTTAAGTACGCTTCAGGTTAAGTACAGACTTCCGGAACCAATTACACTCATACCTTGGGTTAAGTATGCTTCAGGTTAAGTACTCCGCGGACCCATCTGGAACGGATTAACCCACTTTCCATTACTTTCAATGGGAAAGTTCACTTCAGGTTAAGTACGCTTCCGGAACCAATTGTGTACTTAAACCGAGGTACCATCGTATAGCCCAGAATCTGGTTTACTCACTCATGCGCTGTGTGTGAGAAAGAAACCACGGGGTTTGAGGCTTGGGGAAGATTCAGTAGTTGTTGTTTCTTTAATCCTTTGCCGCTTTACCCATCTCTCAAGCCCCCGGGTGCCTTCAGATGAGACAAAATCTTTAGATCACTTAGGTGTGGCCTAACGAGCTTGAATAGCTGATCAGGTGCTTAAGGGTTGGCTGTCCTCTGATGGTTGCAACCACTGGAATGCAATACCCAGTGCAGCACAAGAGAAAGGAACACAGCCAGCTAGGAGGGCATATTTATTTATTTGCAATTTGAACTTGGGCAGGACATGCAGATGGAGATCTGGGAGACTGTAACTGGCAGAGGAATTCCAACAGGAAACGTAACACATACAACACACTTGAATATTTGTGGCGCACTCACACCTGAAAGCTCTTTCCAGAGTATCAAGTGAATCTGTGTAGGTTGAAGGGGTGTGTGTGTGTGTGTGTGTGTGTGTGTGTCTGTCTGTCTGTCTGTCTGTCTGTCTGTTTCTGGAGCCCACGGCCACGTCATCCTCCCAACTAGTTCATTGCATCCACATTGGAAAACTGCAGAGGTCTTTTAAGGTCTTGCTGGAAGGAAGATAAGCATCCGTACACAATAAGCCTTAATTTCCTTCTGTTGCCGCAGCATTCTTTCCTTAATTTTTAAGTGAACACTCCATCTTTTTGGGCTAATTATAACGTTCAGTAAACAATGAATTCCCTTTTAGAAAGAGCGAGAAGGAACAAAAATAAATAAATAAATAAATAAATAACCGCTTCGGCTCCCTATCTCGGAAAGTTAACTTTGAGCCCCAAAAAGTAGTTCCAGGATGCAAAATATTGTTTTGGAAGACTTGGGAAATAAATCTTCCAAGTGAGCTTGCTTACCACCAAGGCAATTCTCGGTCGCTGTGTATAAACAAAAGGGAGCACAATGCGCCCCGACATTATTTGTCCCAGATGGAGTTCTAAACTTGGCTCCTTCTGCCGCGCTGATGTCATGGTGTAGCAGCAAAACTCTGGAGTTAAAAGACGTGCATTGCATCCATTTTATTCCTGTGTGATTGGTGTGGGAGGGGAAGGCTCAGGGGGTGTTGGGTGGAAAATTTGTTTCATGGTTTCCCCTCCCTTCTCTGTTCTTGTGGAGGATGGTGGTAAGGAATGTGGGGCTCATGCCAAGGAAGAAACAGCGTTGAATAGTGGGGTGTTCTTGGTTTTGTTTCCCCCCTCTCCGTGTACCTGTATATAGCTTAAGAGGAACCGAGAAAGGGCTTTCTTGGGTAGTTGATGTGTCTGAATAGCAGAGGGGAGGAGCGGGTTGTCAATCCTCCCTTGCAGAGCTTAAAGCAAGACACACACATTCTTGCTTTTTTCCAGAATCTTACTCAGAGCACAGCTTTGTGGGGTTTTCTCCTGGATTTCACAGTGCAGCAAACCAGAATTCCAGGATGTATACAAGGAGCCTTGTTTTAGACCAGGCCAGGCCCGTGGGTGGGTTAAGAGAGACCCGTCCCTTCATGTTTCCAGACAGGGTCCTCTTCAGCAGCGCTCTTGGAATGGCCGCAGTTTTCTTCCCTTCAAAGTCTCTTGCTGCCCAGATCTTAGGCCTGGAGAGCCTCCAGTTCTGGATTCCTGAGGCCAGGTGGCTTGAACAAAGTTGGAACAAGGCTGGCATCCGAACCTGGCATCCTTGGACACTGGCCAGGGTCTCAGTGACCTGACACAATTCACTGCTCTGCTACATTCTTTCGGGAGGGGAAAGCCCCCTTAAATGATTTTCTCGCCTAGCTAGGCTAGTTCCAGCCACCATTTGAATTTCTGACAGGGCTCCCAATCTGGGATTATTCTAGGGCAATGTAAGGAATTTCCATTCGTAGTTGGACCCAGTTACTCAGTTCAGCCCAGAGTGCTGCTGCTACTACCAGGTATGCCTGCCTGGGCCTACCAGTTTTCCCACAGCCCCCTCAAAGCAAAAGCTGACTCTGAGCCGAAGCCTGAAATAAAGCAAGCCAAAAGTCCGGCTCTAATTGACCAGGGAGAAGACCAGGCTCCTCATATTTATAGGACACACCCTATAAATGACTTGAAAATATTGGCTCAGCAATTGCTTCTGACTCCCACTAGTTACTAGGAGCAGCAAAATGCTTTCTCTTTCCTCAAATCAAACTCTTGAGGCCTTTGGTCTCCGCTGACTTAGATTTGCAGATTTGAACTTGGATATGCAGATCATCTCAGTTTGGGGTTCAGGAGGTAACTTGAGGACCACCTCTCTCCATATGAGCGGACCCGCACTCCGCAATCCTCATCTGAGACCCTTCTTTGTGTGTCTTCTCCACGAGAGGCCCAGAGGGCAGCAACGCAAGGACAGGCCTTCTCTGTGGTGGCTCCCCATTTGTGGAATGCTCTCCTCAGGGAAGCTCACCTGGGGCCTTCATTACATATCTTTAGGTACCAAGCAAACACATTCCTCTTCTCCCAGGCCTTTGGCATAATGAAACAATCTACGGCCTTTCAAGCTGTGGAGGGTATTGCTTTTGTTTCATACAGTATTATGTTATGTGTGGCCCTGTGATCCCCAGATAAAGGGCAGTATATAAATTTAATAAATGAATAAAAGTAATTAACAAGAACCACCCCTTGAGCTACCATTTTGCGCTGGGTTCTGGTTGGTGGACCTGGGTCTCTGTTAAAAATCACAACAGTTAAACAGGTGCTGTGATCCTGAGGTCCGCCTAGATCTGTTTATTGAGCATTTATTTTCAACCAGTGGGTCAGCTCCCCCCCCAAGTGAGCTGCGCTTTGACTCAAGGTGGGTCAAGCAGTGAAATCGCTACCCTTTTAAGAAAACAAGCGCCTTTGTGACACGTCTAGCCTGGCGCATTGCGCTTCCCGTGGAAATAAAAGACTTTTAAATAATGATTGAAACCTCCTGGGATGCTCTGAGCAGACCATGTTTATAGTTGAAGCTGCTTCCCACGTGCCTATGGGAAGCCCGCAAGCAGGACTCGAGGGCAAAAGTGACTGTTGTATAGAGCCATTTTCTTCCTTAAAAGAGAAGTTGGCTGGAAATGAAATTCAGTAGTAGGAGCCTTCGGTCCCTGCAGCAGTTGGGTAGCAGAATGAATTTTCACTCCTGACAAGCTGCATCTACAAATATTCCATCTATTAAAGGCACAGGAGGCCTGGTGATCCTTACAGGGTATGGTTTAAAGTTTAATATTGGGTCCCATGCCAGAGATGAGAGAAGCCAAAGGCCGCTGGTTAGAGAAACCTTATCCAACGCAACTTGTGCTGCTTATGCTCTCATGGACTAGCACCGAGTGATACCTGGTTTTCAGCATCACAATATATATCACCAGCTAAACATCGCGATCATATCACAATGTCTGAAATAAGGATGGAACTATGTAGAGGCAAACAGTAGGGTTGGGTGATAATCTGGTTTTCAGCTTCATGATATATCACCATAAAGCAGGGGTCAGGAAACTTTTTCAGCAGGGGGCCGGTTCACCGTCCCTCAGACCTTGTGGGGGGCCGGACTATATTTTGAAAAAAATAATGAACAAATTCCTGTGCCCCACAAATAACCCAGAGATGCATTTTAAATAAAAGCACACATTCTACTCATGTAAAAACACCAGGCAGACCCCACAAATTACCCAGAGATGCTTTTAAAATAAAAGGACACATTCAATTCATGTAAAAACATGCTGATTCCCAGACCGTCCACGGTCTGGATTTAGAAAGCGATTGGGCCGGATCCAGCCCCCGGGCCTTAGTTTGTCTACCCATGCCATAAAGCATCGTGATATATCACGATGTCTAAAATAAGGATGGAGCTGGCTTTCAACTTCCAGCCCCTTTTTATGTCTATATTTTAGTTTATTGCCTCAGCGAGGAGCCGTATTTGGGTGGCTGATCTTACGGATATTTTGTGTGCTCTTTATTGTTTGATTATTTTTAGCTGAATGATAACCTGCGGTTATGAGGTCATACAACGCCACTGGGAATAAAGTAAACGAGATAAGGGTAGACCACCCACAATAGGCCACCCACAGTGGCAGAGATTGGCGGTAGCATGCACCAAAACCTGACCAGTTAGCAATCAATGTCTGCAGTAATGGAGAGAGAGGAGACTTCATTGCCCCGCCAGGTCATCTCGCCCCACCCCAAAATTGGAACAGGAAGCCAAAGTCCTACTACCTGTGTTAGATAAGGTCTGGTCTGAGACAGAACCACGGTTGCCGTGGAATTCTAAGCTGCCCCAGGCAAGATGGCTTCTGCGTGGATTTATAAAATGCCAAAATAGATAGGGAAACTGTTGGCACACCCCACAGCCTAACAGAATCCTAATCCTGTTTTTGAGAGCCAGACAATAGTTGCAGATACTTGAAACTGGCGGATTGCTAAATGGACAGGAGGATAGAATTCTTCCCGCCTACAGTGCCAAGTTGGTCCTTGCCAACCGTAATGATATATGGAAGGTTTTTTGTTTTTTTGTTTTTGGCGTGTTTGTTCTTGTTTAAACATGACAGTTCCTGCATTCTAGGTTTTGCCTTTTCCTAGTGTTCACAAGAAGCGGAACCTGCCCACCAAGTTCTGTGGGCCTCAGCAAAACGGACTGTTGGGGAGATGGACAAAACTTTTATCCCTGTGCAGCCAAGAGGCAGGAATCGCTAGGAACTTGATGCAGCCTTTCGTTGCTCATTCCAGCGATGCTCATTCCAGCGATGAACCAGAACCTTGTACGTTCCCCTGCATGTGACTACCAAGTTAATCCTGTGGGAATGTGGTTGCAGCGGAGCAACATCTTCTTCCACCTGTCCATGGCCCAGTCTCTGCTGAAAGAGGCGTGTGTGTGTGTGTGTGTGTGTGTGTGTGTGTGTGTGTAGGTAGGCTGCATTTTATCCTCATGCAGAGCACACATATGCATTGCCCTCCTTTGAGGCCCTTATAGCAATTAAATATATAAATAAATACGGTACCTGCCACCATACATGCTCTGGCAGTTGCAGCTAGAGATGTGAAGGCCCGGAAAAAAACGGAAAAATTTGGGAAAAACCCGTCGTCGCGCCCCCCCCCCCCCGTTTTTTTCCTGAAGCCTTTTTTGTTTTTTTCCGAAAAATTGGGGGGGGGGGGAAATAGATTATGGAATGTTTTATTTTAACATGATGAATAAAATATTTTAAGATAAGGGGTTCAAATATTTTATAGATCATTTTTAAAAAATACGCATGGTATCAGATTATTCTAATTTCTGTGAGGACAAGCAAGTCCTAGGTTACAAACTGAACTCTCCAATGCAAGAACAAAATACATTTCTTCCTTTAGGAGGTGCTGTTGTCACTAGAAAAGAAAAAGGTTTCAGTTTTGTTTTTGCATGCGTGTGGCATGCATTGGTTCTGTTCCTCTTCACTAGGCCTCAAAGCACTGGAAGATCATTACACCTCAGAAAATGATTCTGATTAAATTTCATGCCCATTCATTGAAACTTAGTCCCACTTCCTTCTTCCGTTCTTTATATGAGAATGTTTTTTTAAAAATACTGTGAAGAGGAAATATGAATAATTGTTACTTCTGGATTTTTAAAAATTCTTTTGTGGAGTTTTTTTTGTTCCACATAAACTAGTAAACAGTTCAGGAGATTGTTGCTCCATTTGTTACAAATGTTATTTTAAAAGTAAATTCTGTTTGCAGTAATTGTTTGGATACACTATATTTTTAAGGAGGAACATCTAGTCCAACCCCCTGCAATGCGGGAATCTCAGCTAAAGCATCCTTGACACATGGCCACCCAACCTCTGCTTAAGAACCTCCAAGGAAGGAGATTCCACAACCTCCCGAGGGAGTCTGTTCCATTGTCAATGGCTTTTACAGTCAGAAAGTTCATCCTGATGATGTTTAGTTGGAGTCTCCTTGTTTGTAACTTGAAGCCATTGCTTCAAGTCCTACCATCCAGAGCAAGAGAAAAAAACAAGCTTGCTCCTCCCTTCACGTGACAGTCCTTGAGATATTTGAGGATGGCTATCCTCTCATTCCCCTCTTTTCCAGGTTTGTTTTGGGAATGGTCTGGGAACAGTAAATGTAAGCCCGCCAGCTCAGAGCCGCAGTATACAGAGAGGTTACTGGCTGAATCCAGGGACTTGCACTACCAGTACTCAGTAGCCACAACTCAAGTCCGGTAGGAACTGAAAAGCTATGGTTTGAGTGTGCATCATCTCAGGAGCATGAATTGCTGGTTAACCTGTAGTCAGCAATACACGGCAAGAGATTTACCCTAAGTTGAGGTCTCTTCCTTGTCCCCGATTAGTGTTCTAGCCTTCCTTTCACAGGAAGCAGTGGAAAAATTCCACAGTTGGGACTGTGGTTGGCTGATTATAGCGTTGGAGCAAAATCGCGTTCCATTTTTCCGTTCAGAAATGGGCTGCTTTAGCTTTTGGGAATACTGCAGTTTCATGGCAGAGCAGCAGAGTTTTCAAGTGATCGGGGGGGGGGGGGAAAGGATGCCTCCAAAGGAAATCTGAAGGCATAATATATCTTTTTTCTTCTAAACTGCTTTTGTGTTTAATAGAATGTTGCAATACTAAAGTGGAGAATTGGAAATGGCTGTCTCAGTGGCAGCAGCGCCACAAAAATGAAAGAGGGTAAGCTTTGCCAGAAACTTGCTTCCTGAGCTGCCGTGGTTGTTGGAAATGGCTGCTTGGAAAAACTTGCCTCTGGTATCTCCCAGCTGCTGTGTGATGTGTTGGAAATAGCATGCAACCTTCATAACTGGATCCGTAGGAGCTAATTTGTAGGAGCCGACATCCCTTTGGCCCCCCAAAAATAAAATATTCAAGGTACCCATGACCTACCTGCAAAGTTGATGGGCATTGCCATTCAAATGAGGTGTGTGTGCTGCATCTTGTGATTGATTATGTGGGGGCAAGGCTTACCTGTCCATCCGTCGTTGTCCCCCGAATAGTTCAAGTTGACACCGCTGTCTGGAGGTGTGTCGCATTCCCATGAAATCAGTTCTGGATTTATTTGTTCAACCCACTTGGTGAAAGGGGATGCAAATAGGCTTAGAACAGTGGTTCCCAACAGGTGGTCCGTGGACCTCCAGGGGTCCGCGAGCTATGCCAGAGGGGTCCGCAAGATGCTATTAGAATAAAAAATATATTAAATATATTTCGTATGATAACAGATTTTTTGTTTTGTCCGCTTCCTGCATGAGCAGAGTCTAGCGCAAAACTAGAATTAGATAGAGGCAGTAGTTCTGCTGTATGCCGTTAGGTGGCGCTTTACAAACACTACTGTTTTGCAAAGAGGCAGCGTGCGCATTCTACTAACGCTCACCTCCCCAAGATGCTTTGCACGCGTCGGCTTCATTTGTGCGCTACTGCGCAGGTACCCTGTCTTCTCCATTCCCCTCCCCCCTCCCTGGCGCGTGCTGCCTCTTTGCAAAACAGTAGTGTTTGTAAACAAAGCGTTGTTTTTCGCGGAAGCTACAGTTCGCGTAGTTAAAAATGGACCGTTGGTTAAAAAGTGGTTCGTTAAAATCACAAAGGCCTACAGATGAAGAGGAAGAACTGTAAAAAACGTATAAATATGAAATATAAAAAGACTCTTAATTTGGCTCTCACTTTTTAATTTTAGGATTAGGAATTAATGGGGGTCCTTGTCACAATAGCAGCTCGATGAGGGGTCCTCGAGAAAATTTTGTTGGGAACCCCTGGCTTAGAACATGCTCTGTGAGCATGGGCCATGGTGCGTCAGGATCCCTCTGGGTTACCCTATCTGGCAGTGGGGCAAATCTCTTGATTGTTCTGTGCAAACAAGAAACATGGCAGCAGATGTGCATCTCGGTTTCTTGGTAGGCTTCTGTATCTGAAAAACCCCCATCCATGAGCAGTTAATCCTATGGTAAACAGGAGCAGGAATGAAACGGGCTTTTGTCTTGACTTGCTTAGATGCGATTTGTTGAGCGAAAAACATTCACACCCTGGTGCACAATAAACAAGGGAGCACAGACCCTGTTAGGTTAGAAAAATGTTGGGATCATACCTTTGTGAGGATGGTTCTCTTAAGAAAATAAAATCCTCCCTTTTTTGCCAAATGAAACTTTGATTCTACTGTAATAATCAAGCAGTGACATGTCTGTTAATGGGCTATTTCAAGCCACAGATGGAAGGATAGGATGTTTGAATATTTTAATCTGTAGAATCATAGAATCATAGAGTTGGAAGAGACCACAAGGGCCATCCAGTTCAACCCCCTGCCAAGCAGGAAACACAATCAAAGCATTCCTGACAGATGGCTGTCAAGCCTCCGCTTAAAGACCTCCAAAGAAGGAGACTCCACCACACTCCTTGGCAGCAAATTCCACTGCCGAACAGCCCTTACTGTCAGGAAGTTCTTCCTAATGTTTAGGTGGAATCTTCTTTCTTGTAGCTTGAATCCATTGCTCCGTGTCTGTGAACATGGCTATCATATCACCCCTTAACCTTCTCTTCTCCAGGCTAAACATACCCAGCTGCCCAAGCCGTTCCTCATAAGGCATTGTTTCCAGGCCTTTGACCATTTTGGTTGCCCTCCTCTGGACACATTCCAGCTTGTCAGTATCCTTCTTGAACTGTGGTGCCCAGAATTGGACACAGTATTCCCGGTGTGGTCTGACCAAGGCAGAATAGAGTGGTACTATTACTTCCCTTGATCTGGATACTATACTATAGATTTATCTGTTGATGGATGGCCGTCCTGCCTCGGCCCCGGACACATTGACCAAGTGCCTGGAAGCTGTTGCTGGATGGCTACGTGGGAGTCGGCTGAAGCTAAATCCTTCGAAGACAGAGGTCCTCTGGCTGGGTCGGGATGACATGGGGCGGGGGGGGGGCAACTTCCATCTTTTGCTGGGGCCCAATTAGTGTCAGCCCCTTCTGTCAAGAGCTTGGGGGTAACCTTGGATGCCTCCCTTTCCATGGAGGCACAGGTTGCAACCACAGCCAAGGTGGCATTTTTCCATCTCCGCCGCATTAAGCAGTTGGTCCCCTATCTCTCTCAACCTGATCTGGCCACAGTGATCCATGCGATGGTCACCTCTAGGCTTGATTATTGTAACTCGCTCTACGCGGGGCTGCCCTTGAAACTGACCCAGAAACTCCAGCGGGTGCAGAATGCCGCGGCGAGGCTCCTTACGGGGTCCCGGCCACGGGATCATATTCATCCAGTGCTTTACCAACTGCACTGGCTCCCGGTGGAGTACAGGATCAGGTTCAAGGTGCTGGTTTTGACCTTTAAAGCCTTATGCGGCTTAGGACCCTCGTACCTACGGGACTGCCTCTCCCGGTATGACCCACAGAGGACATTACGGTCCACAAATAATAACATATTGGAGATCCCGAGTCACAAGGTGGCTAGGCTGGCCTCGACCAGGACCAGGGCCTTCTCAGTACTGGCCCCGACCTGGTGGAACGTTCTGTCTCAGGAGACTAGGGCCCTGCGGGATTTGTCATCTTTTCGTAGGGCCTGCAAGACAGAGCTGTTTCGTTTGGCCTTCGGACTGACGCAGTCTGACCCCACGGTTACCCTCCCCTAAGGTTTTATTTTATAATGGTTTTATCTTATTCGTAGATTTTTAATTTTAAAATTGAATTTTAACATTGTATTAATCTGTTGTTTTAACTGAATTGTTTCTTTTATTTGAATCATAGAATCATAGAATCATAGAGTTGGAAGAGACCACAAGGGCCATCCAGTCCAACCCCCTGCCAAGCAGGAAACACCATCAAAGCATTCCTGACAGAATTTGTGTTGATATTATTTGTTGTTAGCCGCCCTGAGCCCGGTCTTGACTGGGAAGGGCGGGGTATAAATAAAAATTATTATTATTATTATTATTATTATTATTATTATTATTATTACTTCTGCAACATAGAATGGCATTTGGTTGTATCCCACCAAGTCCTACTTTAGTTTTTTTTTTTGGTGCCGGATCCCACTGTCAACTCGAGTTAAGCTTATGGTCTACTAAGACCCCTAGATCCTTTTCAAATGTACTACTGGCAATCCAAGTGTCCCCCATCTTATATTTGTGCAGCTGGTTCTTTCTGCCTAAGTGTATTAGAACCTTACATTTGTCTCTGTTGAAATCCATTTTGTTAGTTTTCCCCAATTCTCCACTCTGCTACGGTCAATTCGAGTTCCAACTCTGTCTTTAGATACTGTGTACTTCAACCACCAGTCAAGGACGACACTGCAGTGCCACCACTTCAGGTGGTTGGAGAAGGTATTGCAGCTGTCAACCAACCCAGTTTTTTTTTATAAAACTGTTTGAGCCATACTCCATTCCTCCCTGATGGTTTTGAGCTCTGAGGACAGGCAGACTGTATAAATAGTGTTCTTCCCAACAGTGGTGAAATGGATTGACTGGAATTCTGAACACCAGCACTGCGCACTGCAACATTTTATTCCATGTCACCCTCTTTTTAAAATAATAATAATAATAATAATAATAATAATAATAATAATAAATTAAGAAAAGGCTTAAGTGTAATAGAATCCTCCAGTATCTTAGATTCCTTGCATCAGAACTGCTTGATGCGAAAACACATTACTGTCACATCAATGCTGGCTGTCAGGGAAGTGACTCTCTCCTCCCCAGCTGTTAGATTGCAGTGAAGGAATGGAATCAGCAAAGGTCTTCTCCCTGACCTCACTAAAACAAATAAGCTGTCTTTTCTTGATGGAACATAGCTGGCATTGCATCGCAGGGACGACTGGAGACTTGCGAAGGATGACAATGATTTGTGTGCGCGCACACCTTTCTGTGTGAAACTGCTAGAAGTGGAGATTGAGCATTCGGATGCTGGAACTGAGGGCTTGAGGTGGCTTGCTAAATTACTGCCTGGTTGCCATAGTGACTCAGCAGGCCCGAATCACACAAGAAGTAAAAAAGCTTTTGCAAAGGGCGTGGAAGGCCTTTTCTTCTTCTTCCTCCTCCTCCTCCTCCTCCTCCTCCTCCTCCTCCTCCTCCTCCTCCTCCTCCTCCTCCTCCTCCTCCTCCTCCTCCTCCTCCTCTTCTTCTTCTTCTTCTTCTTCTTCTTCTTCTTCGACTGCTCCCTTTGCACCCGGCCAGTTTCTGCGACTTCCAAGGACGGCAGTAGGCGAGAGCGCTCCTGAGCATGTGCAGAATGCATTCCCTTCACCATTGAAGGGTGGAGGAGGAAAACGCTTCTGGGTGACATCGTTTGAACCGGCACATCGAATGCCAAATGGGAACGTTGAAGTTTCCTCTTTGGAGATCGGAGCCCTGGCCTTCACATCTAAAACGTCCTGTGGCTTGAAAGTTATTGAAATGCTATACAACTTTAAAATAACATGCGTGTCTTTAAGGAGCGACATGTGTTTTGATCTCCCCGGCTCCCTCGCTTTGTTTTCAATGGTATGCTTTATTTTGAGGAAGCTATGACCCTTGTGAATAATGCATAGAAGTTTGGAGGCTGGAAGGCAGATGTCTTTCACTGCTGATGGAGTCGAGGTCACAGATGGACTGGCCTGGCTTTTGTCAGTTTATTTTTATCTCTTCTGGGACTTTGATTGTGGTGTCTTTACTGTCCCTGTCTGCCCTGATCAGTGTCTTTAAGAAAGGCTCGTTGCAAACCTCGCATAATTGGCCATGTTAGCATTTCCTCTCCCTCTCTCCCTTTCTAGAACTTGTAATTTTAACACTGACAGTGGGTTCGTGCAGAAATGTTCTCCCCTCCCCCCCAAAAAGCTTAGATATGCAATTCTGTAATTTCTTAACGTGCGCCGATCTTAATTTCCAAACATCTTATTGATGTTCTGAAACGGGGTCTTTTGCCTTGATTATCAGTGGAAAGATCATCAAGCTTAACGCTAAACATAGCATGGTACCTTGCAGTAACGCCATAGTCTCAGAAGGACTTCAGGAATTTTGACTGGAGGGGTTGGTGCTCTCTCTCATTCTTGAGCATCGTGGAACCAACGTGGCATTGTGCGTTGAGCTGAAGATCAGAAACGGGGGCTGTCTGGGAATCAGGCCTGGAGGCGGCTCAAAACCATTGATGGGTTTCCTGTATAAAGGCTTTGGAAACGGCTGTACCTTTTTGGGAAGATGCTGGAACTAAAAGGCTATTGGAGATGCCTGGCTGCTGCCAAAAACAGCAGTCCTGTGCCATTGGTCTCTCTGTCTGCTAACGTTGCTGCGAACGGCGGCGTATACACACCATCCATTCATGCAGCTAAGTGACAAAATGCTCTGTGTGATGTCACTCCGGTTTGGAGTTCCCCCAGCTGCACTTTAATCGGTTGCTACATAGAATTGTAGAATTGGAGACAATGAGAAAGGTCATCTAGTGCCCTATCTCCCTGGAGTTTTTTGGGCTGTGTTGTGGTGAGGAGAACGTAAAGGTCTTCCTCTGTCCCCAGGTGCCATTTATTCCCCTCGGGGGCTTGAAAATGGCAAGGACAACTAGAGGGCGAAACCTGGCTCACTCTTGTGGGATTACTGTCCGTTTGCCCATTTAGTGCAGATGGTCCATTTCTCCATTACTGCAACCGTGTCCCCATTGCCTGCAACCAAATCTTTTAACTAGAAATGCAGGGAACTGGACCTGGGGGCTTTCTGCATACTTCTCTGTAGTATTAATGCTTTGCTTCCTACCCCTCCATAGAAGTGAATGGCAATCATTTTGGTTTGCAAAAGGGAAATGAGGTAGATGAATGAATCATAGAATCATAGAGTTGGAAGAGACCACAAGGGCCATCCAGTCCAACCCCCTGCCAAGCAGGAAACACCATCAAAGCATTCTTGACATATGCCTGTCAAGCCTCTGCTTAAAGACCTCCAAAGAAGGAGACTCCACCACACTCCTTGGTAGCAAATTCCACTGCCGAACAGCTCTTACTGTCAGGAAGTTCTTCCTAATGTTTAGGTGGAATCTTCTTTCTTGAAGTTTGAATCCATTGCTCCGTGTCCACTTCTCTGGAGCAGCAGAAAACAATCTTTCTCCCTCCTCCATATGAGATCCTTTCATATATTTGAACTTGGCTATCATATCACCCCTTAACCTTCTCTTCTCCAGGCTAAACATACCCAGCTCCCTAAGCTGTTCCTCATAAGGCATCGTTTCCAGGCCTTTGACCAATTTGGTTGCTCTCTTTTGGACACGTTCCAGCTTGTCAGTGCATTTTGCAGATTCCACAGGACAGAAGCTGAGCCTGTGTCATGGACTGGCTGGATGTAGAGGAGTGGGGAGGGGGCAGCAGCTAGGGAACCCCCAGGGGAAGAAGGCTCAGAGCCAGGGAATTGGTGGTGGGATGGCCATGAGTGATAAGAGGGAGCAGACTGGGAGGAAGGGGAGGAGGTGTCAGAAGCCGAATAGGTGACAGGGTTTAGTGAGCAGGAAGAGGCTGGGGCAGAGAGCAGTCAAGAATCAGAGGCAGTAGCAGAGGGGGCCAAAGCGACAGAGATGAGGCAGGCGGCTGAAGAAGCCAGGGGGTCTCCCCTTCCTGCTGCGACCAGCTTCCCTCCCCCTGGTCTCCCAGAACACGAAGAGGAATGAAGAGGGTGGAGCAAAGAGAGACAAGATGAAGGCACCTCAGGTTGCTGGGGATGGAGCCTTAGACCTACTGGGAAGACCTACTGGGAAGATCACTAGGCCTGAGCTGCTTTGGTTTCTTCGAGTAAAGAGTTAGCTTCACCAACATTGGGTGTGTTATGGGGTAATGTTGAACTGGCTCCCCCAGATTTTGTGATGCACCCCCCTTTTTCAAGTACCCACATTCTGTTATCTGATCCTTCAACTCTACAGGATCATTTGCTTCGGACTCTGTAAACTTTTGTGCCATTAAGATATGACCCTTTCAGACACTGGTGACTAAAATAAACCTAGACAGCCTCACACTGCGCTCAGGATACTGCTGCTTGCGAAGATGTGCAATGTAAACAGTAGCTATAGATAGCTCTTTCCTCCTTGTTTGTGTTTGGAAGCCCTTAATACAGGAAGATGCCACGTCTTTTGAAAACGGCTTTTCATGTCAGATGTTCTTGTGTGCAATGAAAAGGGCGACAGCTGTGACTTGGGTGGTGGTGGTAACCCTCTCTAGCATTGCCATGTCGGAAAGCAGTGGACACAGAATGGATTCCCGCCCCCCCCCCGCCCCAGTTTTTTTTTTAAAAAAATCAGATTAAATAAAGAGAACAAAAACTTACGCATGCGTTAACTTAGCATGACTATAACTCAACAAATGCTGTAGCGTGTTTTCTTTGGAAGCTTTCAGTCTAGGTTAACTGAGAGATCATGTTTGCAGTCTCTGAGAGCAATAATCATGTTCTATGCCACTGAAGCAAAACTAACAGTGTTCCATGTTTTTAGTCATTCTAATCATTTTTTGTAGGCAAGACATCACCTTGCCAACAAAGGTCCGTATAGTTAAAGCTATGGTTTTCCCAGTAGTGATGTATGGAAGTGAGAGCTGGACCATAAAGAAGGCTGATCGCCGAAGAATTGATGCTTTTGAATTATGGTGCTGGAGGAGTCCCATGGACTGCAAGAAGATCAAACCTATCCATTCTTAAGGAAATCAGCCCTGAGTGTTCACTGGAAGGACAGATCGTGAAGCTGAGGCTTCAATACTTTGGCCACCTCATGAGATGAGAAGACTCCTTGGAAAAGACCCTGATGTTGGGAAAGATTGAGGGCACTAGGAGAAGGGGACGACAGAGGACGAGATGGTTGGACAGTGTTCTCGAAGCTACAAACATGAGTTTGACCAAACTGCGGGAGGCAGTGCAAGACAGGAGTGCCTGGCATGCTATGATCCATGGGGTCACGAAGAGTTGGACACGACTAAACAACAACAACAACAACAAATGCCACTGAAGCAAAACTAACAGTGTTCCATGTTTTTAGTCATTCTAATCATTTTTCAAAATCTGCGTTTAATGGGCCTGGAGCAACAACATGCGCCCTGCCTCTTCCACACACCAGTTTTGTGTGCTGACAGTTTTGTAGTGAACAATATAACCAAGCGTTATGAAACAGGTTAATGCACCTTAAGGAGATAGTGTGCCCCACTAAATCGTGCAAATAATTGCTCGTATATTTGGGGGGGGGAAGAGAGAAAGATTTGGGGTGTTTTATGATGCATAAAATTGCCTCTGGGCGTGCTAAATGTGATCGGGGTGTGCTCCCAGGCACCTGCACACCGCCCATTGGCAATCTTCCCTTGTGTTCATTGAATTACAAGATTACTAATGGGTGGTACTGAGAGGAATGAGCTTGCACGAGATCACCCTTCCACGAACAGGAAAAATTGCAGGTTGTGGTTTGCGATGATGGAAGCGGAGGCGTGATCTCTTTTGATGTTATGCCGCTCGTGCAAGCAGGTCATTTGAGTGAGTAGGGGCTGCTGCAAAAATACATTCTGCAGCAGCCCCCCCCGCCCCCCACTCCCAATAGCATACTGTTGCATGTACTGTATGTTCAATAGTGCCATCGAAGTGCATTGCTCTCTACAAAATGTAAGAGGGCCAGTCCCCTGCCCTAAAGAGCTGGCAGTCTAGAATTGGGCACAGGTGAGACTGCAGAAGAAGAGAGGAGGAAGATGATAGCAAAGCAGACCTGGGTGGAGTGTGCATTTATTTAGTTAGGTATACAGTACCTTCCTTTCTTTGGCCTTTCTGGCCTAAGGGATTGCGCCAAAGGTTTTATGCTGCTAGAGGAGGGAAGGTCGCAGGGCAGGGATGGAACAGGATACAGGAAAAAAAGTAAAGAATTGGGTGGAAAGGTTACAGAGGCTGTTACGATGTGGATGAGGAGTATTTGCCGATCCAGGAACAGACAAAACGGCAGTGTTGGGATTTAAGGAGCAATATTGCCGGGGTCTGGTCTTTAATGAAATTTCTCTCCATTCCCCAGTCTTTCTTTACACTACTGTATTATTTGTTATTGCATAGTACCATTGCTTCCCTGGCTTGTTTTCTGCTTAGCATCAGTTAAAAAAAAAACATCTCCCCCCCCCTTTCAAATGTTTGGTCTTGGCTTGCCTTACTGCAGATTTATATTTTAGCTTGACGGAACATGTGCGTTTTTATTTCAGGCGAGATTTTTGTATTCTAACACCATCTATTCTGTTGTTCAGTCATGCCGGCTTTCTTTTGTATCAATTATTGTTATGTCATGCATTTTTGAATTTTTATATTGTAACTCCCCCTGACCCTCAGATGAAGGGCTATATAGAAATTTAATAATATATATATATAATTCCAGGACTTCTCTAGTTTATAGCTGTTGGCCTCCCAAATGTTTTGGGCTACAACTCCCTTCATCCCAGATCATCCGCCATGTTGGCTGGGGCTGATGGGATTTGGAGTCCCAACAACACATTGAGGGTTTCAGGTTGGGAAACAATGATCTAGTTAAGTCCCCCAGTCTCCCACCCCTTTCAAATATCTTGTTTCATGCCTATGTTCCGGAGAGAATGCATACAATTCATGGATATGTTCTTTATAAGATTTTGACACCAGGTTCTTTATTTTGGCAGGTCATTTTTGTCCAAGTTAATCCAGGTGAAACTTTTACAATAAGGGGAGAAGATGGGACTCTTCAGTGCATTCAAGGTAAGGAAGCCTTTATTAAGAGAACATTCCTGGTTGGAATGTGGAAAATACATTTCTGTCCAGTTAATATCCTTGGCCGATCACCCGTGGATTCGTTGCTTTTGCTCTATCCTTTCACCAATGAAAATAAAGCAGTGTTCACGAAGGTGCAACTGACAGCCTTAAATATTTTCAGTTTGCCAAACTTTTAGAGGAAGCATGGATGACTTGCAGTTCGGCTTCGCAGCCCTCAAAGACGCTATTTTATTTGGAGCTGGGCCACTGCTCCACCCCTTAGATAGGTGCATGAACTTTGAGAAGGTCCTATTGTCTTTGGCTATTGACCATGGTGGCTGGGCTGCTGGACTTCCTTGAGGCTAGCCCAGAAGCTGCAGTAGGTGCAAGATGTGAAGGGTCAACTACTCACTAGGATGGACTAACCCCATGATATTACACCAGCGCTGAAAGAATTGCATGGGGTACCAGTTAGCTACTGGGCTGGTACTGGTGCTCAAAGTGCTATGCAGCGTGGGACCAGGCTGCCTAAAAAGTCACCCTGTTTTGCAGGAGAGGCCATCCTGCAGATGCCATCCTATCAGAAGGTCTACTTAGCACAGCATCAAATTTGGGCCTTTAGTTGGGGTGGCACCAACCTACCTTTAGAACTCCCCCCTCCCCATTGCATACCAGACGTGCTCCTTCTCCGCTGTCTTTTTGGAGTCTGCTCCATGCATTCCTCCTTCAACGAATCTTCCGGAATCTTTACCTCACTCAATAGCTGCCTTGGATTTGAACTGATTTTGTGCTGTTCACCTGTTTTTTATATACTGTATGTATCTGTTTTATGTATGTTGCATCGCAGATCACTTTGAGGTACCTTGTGGGAAGAGATGCATAAATGAAGCAACAACAACGGGAACATCTTGAAGGACAAAATGTTTCCCAGCCCCCGTTCTTGTTCATTTGGGCAGAAGTTGGGGGTCTTTGAGCAGAGAGTGGGCAGCCATTTTTTGGAGGGCTTCCAGGCAGAAGGTTGACTTAAAAGGCCCCCCCCCAACTCCTTGACTACATAGGAACTGCCATATTTATGGTGAGGAAGGAGGTAATGCGGTGGAATGGCTAGAGTGCAAGTCTTTAGCCTGGGAGACCTGGGTTCAAATTCCTCTTCGTTGTGAAACTTAACTGTGCCAGTCACTCTCTGCCAAATGGAATCACTGTTCTGGTTTGTAGTGAGGGTAACATGGGTGGTTCAGATACATACATTATGTGCCTGCGGACCTCCTCTCGTCATATAAGCCATGCCAGACTCTTGTGATCATCACCCGAGGCTCTTCTTTGTGTGCTTCTTCCACGTAAGGTGTGGAGGTTGGCAAAATGAGAACGGGGCCTTCTCTGTAGTGGCTCCCCATTTGTGGAATGTTCTCCCTAGGGAGGTACTCCTGGCGCTTCATTATGTAATTTTTAGGCACCAGGCGACAACGTTCCACTTCAACCAGGCCCTTGGCTGATGGATATTCTGCAGCCTTTTAAATGCATCTGTGGGAAGTGGGGAAGGTTATTGCTTTGTTGCCACTTACGTTCTTGTATTTTATTCTGTGAAACGCCCAAAGATCTTGTGATAAAGGGAAGGATAAAAGGATAATAAAATCCTCATCTTACCCAGTTTAGCATACAGGAGGTGGGCATTTGATGTGGCAACTTCAGGTGGATGCCCCCCAGCTGTGACAGTCCGGAATCGCAAGTCCTATCAAACCTCTGCCTTTAATAATATCACACATTGTCCCTAAAGAGAGGCGAGGAAAACCAGTAAGCAAAATGTCGGGTTAGATTTTCTTCACTTTGGCTACATCTGAGGTGTTGGATCAATATATAATTCATGCCTAATGCTGAAGAAAAGCGCATTTGTGCTTCTTTCTGTAATGGCGAAACTTTCCCAAGCGAAGCTCACACCTTCACCACTTTCATTTAAAATTAAAATTAAAATGCTCCCTGTAACGTTGCCAGTTTTGGGGAAAGGTTGGTGCTCGCACTCATGCATAACTCTGTGTGAGTCATTCATGGTAAATAAGTCTACCCAGGGGCTATGGTGCTTTATACTTTATTTTTCCCCTCCTTGCTTGAAGCCAGTGATCATGAAAGCAAGAGAGCTAATCATTTGAGCTCAGTATTAAGAAAGAAGCAATTCATTCGTGACCTGCAGTCGAATAAGCTCATCAAACGATTTCCATTTGTGGTGTGCGTGTGTTTCCACCTCACCCTCCCTCCTTATAAAGTAGAAATGAAAAGCAGCTAATTGAGATGGCTTGGACTTGTGACTTACCTATTGATATCCGATGTTCAGGATCCATGGCCCCAGGCCCTAGTTGTAGCTCCAGGCATTGCAAGTTGCCAGAGTTTTCAGTACGGTGGTACCTCGGTTTAAGTACACCATTGGTTCCGGAAGTCTGTACAGTGGTACCTCTACTTACGAATAACTCTACTTACGAATGTTTCTACCTACGAATGGAGCTCCGTCCGCCGTGTTGGATGCGGTTTAGATAGGATTTTTTCTACTTACGAATTTTTAGATAGGGTTGCTTCGACTTATGAATTTTTTCTCCCAATGCATTCCTATGGGATTCGACTTACAATTTTTTTCTACTTACGAATGTGCGTTCGGAACGCATTAAATTCGTAAGTAGAGGTACCACTGTACTTAACCTGAAGGGAACTTTCCCATTGAAAGTAATGGAAAATGGATTAATCCGTTCCAGGTGGTCCGCGGAGTACTCAATCTGAAGCGTACTTAACCTGAAGGGAACTTTCCCATTGAAAGTAATGGAAAGTGGATTAATCCGTTCCAGATGGTCCGCGGAGTACTTAAACTGAAGCGTACTTAACCTGAAGGGAACTTCCCCATTGAAAGTAATGGAAAGTGGATTAATCCGTTCCAGATGGTGCGCGGAGTACTCAACCTGAAGCGTACTTAACCCGAATTATGAGTGTAATTGGTTCTGGAAGTCCGTACTTAACCTGAAGCGTACATAACCTGAAGCGAACTTTCCCATTGAAAGTAATGGAAAGTGGATTAATCCGTTCCAGATGGGTCCGCGGAGTACTTAAACTGAAAGCACTCAAACCGAAGCGTACTTAAACCGAAGTATGACTGTATTAAGGCACTTGAGTGTGGCTTCATAGGAGAACTGACCTGCAGCTCATAAGATGCAGGAGATCTGCTGTTTCAGCATCCTTGATTAGTCACCACTGCTTAAAAGCCTCTAACAATTATTGTTATTATTTATTAAATATGCACACCGCCCTCTATCCCCCCCAGGTCTCAAGGTGGTTCACAACATATATAAAAATCACAATATAAATAATAAAACCAAAAACAACCCAATACTCCCCCTACCCCCCCCCCCAAGAAAAACACACCACATTTTAAAAGGGCGTTGGATTTCAGCCAGCCCAAAGGTCTGGGAGATGAGGGATGTTTTTTTCCTGGTGTCTAAAGGTGTGTAATGCAGGAGCCAGGCGAGCCTCCCTGGGGAGAGCGTTCCACAAACGGGGAGCCACTGCAAAAAAGGCCCTGTCTCATGTTGCCACCCTCCAGAACTCTCATGGAGGAGGCACACGAAGAAGGGCCTCAGAAGGTGATCTCAGGGTCTGGGTGGGTTCATATGGAGAGAGGCGGTCCTTGAGGTACGGTATTACTGTTTAAGGCTTTCTGGGTCAATACAAGCACTTCGAATTGGGCCTGGAAACTAATTGGTAGCTAGTGCAGTTGGACAAAGGAGAGTACACCGCCTCCCTAGGCAGTTTGTTATGCTGTTGACCAGGCCATACACTGAAGAAAATCTTCTCAACATTTTGTTAGAAGTTCCCTTCCTTGTAATTGTAATTTGAACCGGTGTGTTCTGGTGCAGCATTTGAACACTGATCCAGGGCTCTTAATTCCCATGGCTGCTGCCCATTTTAGACAGTCACAGCAACATTTTTGAAATGCTGTTAATTGCCTAACAGTGAAGTCCAGGCATGGGTTTTTTTGGGGGGGGGGGAGGAAAGGCCAAGCCCCTACCTAATTGCAGAGCTCTCGCCACCCCGAGCTCTGGCCCCCTGTACGTAGCTCTAAATAAAAACGTCCATGTGCGCACATTCCATTTATGCACATGTGTTTAAGATTATGACATTTCTGTATAGAGTATTTTTATTGAGTCTTTCTCGGTATTCTTTTCAGCTCTCGGTCTTGAAAAGCCAGTGACATTCTCCGATCAGTCAGATCCCGGTCTCAGTTGGTAGTCTGGCTGTAGTGTTGATTGAATTTTAATGGAAAACATTTGTGTTAGCGTTTTGAGTTTCGGCGCTCCCCTCCGTTCTAAACACTCGTACCCTTCAAGAAGAAAGGCGACGGTGTGTTGAAATATGGGCACAACGGGTTGCCTTTTGGCTAGCTGCAGGCTGGCCTGACTGGCCGCCACCCAAGCGTGTGCCATTTTTGTTTTATTTTTAAACCTGGCACTAGAACCAGACAAAATGGCTGATGGAGATAGAGATAAATGAAAGTTTTAATGCACGTGTCCCATTTATAGCCTACCTGCCTTAACATGAAACTCACGGCGGTGCATATATAGGGTTATAGGTTATTATGTGCGCTTCGCTGTTGAGCGAAAACTTCCACCCCATTCCGTGCTATGCACAATCATGGTTCTGGCTTATGTCAACACAATGCTAAAACTAACTAGGGTTGGTGATTCACCATCAATCACTTTCCAGTCCCTTACCTCTGCACCTGTCCCTAGTAACTTAGCAGCCGGAAAGAGGAAACAGGATGCCTGTATAATTGTGCTTCAGGGGTCGTTAACACCAAGCAAAGAGCAGTAGCTCTTTATCCCTTGCCAAGGATGATATCTATTGTTGCAGAATTGGGCAGTGTTCTGCCCTCCTATTTTGGATCCTGTCTATCTGTGAGGCTTGTAGGTTCTTGTCAAGTGTGCTAAAGGTGTCCTTTACAACATAGGGGGATTCCCTCCCCCTCATAAATGATTACACAGCCGGAGTTTCCGGAGTACAGTAAAGCGCAAGTCGTAAAATATCTGCCATGTGTCATTTTCCTGTACATGAAAGTGAATCCAGAAGCTTATATGTTTTTAGTGCCTTACTGGGTTTTTCCTTCTTCTTAAGTGCACATCTTTTGAAAGGGGATTTGCTTCCCTGAAAACCTCAAGGAGAGTTTATGGTTAACTTTTAGGGAGAGGCTTTTGTCAGTCTTATCTTGTTTCACTCCCCTGTTTCCTCCACAAAATCAGAGTACAGTGGTAACTTGGTCGTCAAACGGCTTAGCTCCTGAACAAATCGGCTCCTGAACGCCGCAAACCCGGAAGTCAGTGTTCCGGTTTGTGAACGTTTTTTGGAAGCCGAACGTTCGACGCGGCTTCTGCGGCTTTCGATTGAATGAAGGAAGCTCCTGCAGCCCATTGGAAGCCGCACCTTGGTTTTTGAACGGTTCCGGGAGTCAAAACAGACTCCTGGAACGGATTAAATTTGACAACCAAGGTACCACTGTAAATGCAAAAAGGTTCTCAAGCTAGGAGGTGTCATCTTGTCCTGCTGCTGCCACCTATAGCCATCCTTGCTCCTCCCAGTTATTCAAATTAACCCCCCCCCCAATACCTTTGGATTAACAATGGTGACAATGATGAGATGATCCCTCCCTCTCCTCCCTCCCCTTTCCATGGTCACCCCAAGCAGTGTGCCCTCAAACAAGCCAGAACATCCAGAGTTCATTGCACTGGCCATTATTTTGGGTGATGATGGATTGGAGAGCGGGGGAGCAGAGTTGGAGGGGAAGCCAAAGAGCCAAGAAGTTGTCACCTTTACTCTTCCTTCTTAAGAGAAGCAGTATGTTTTGACTGTTAGGGTGTGGCAGGACGAGTTTGTGGTGGTAGAGGTGGACAAGGCATGTGGGGCATCCTCTTCCAAGTGCCCTCATCCTGGTCACCGTGGAAGAGGAATCTCATGTGTCGGAAAACTCACCTGCAGTTTGGGCTCTTCCAAACTCCATGACTTCTCCTCTGAGCCCAGTTCGGCCCACACAATCGCTAATCAACTTGCTGGGTTTTTCTGCTTGAGGCGCTTCATAATAGTTCCAATAAATTATTCTGCAAACTAGCACACACAATATAGGTTGAGGTCAGATCCATGGTTGTAATGAAGAATGTGATATCCCAGGACAGAAATGAGCAGAACATATGAAGTAGATGATAGCTTATATTAATAAGAAATGTATTGAACAAATGGTGACAAGATGAATCACCCGTACCTCTGTAACGCATAAGGAACAATGCTGCCTAGCAATGATAATATTGATTTTCTTATAGAAGCTCAAGTACATAGTAACCACATTCTGCACAGAAGGATTTCTCCTGCCCCCCGCTTCCCGATTTTGGTAGAATTGCCAACTTTATAGCTGGCCTAGGGCCTTAGTGGTGAAATTGCATCTCTCCAAACATAAGAAGCTTCACCTGCTAATTTCTTGCCCAGCTGGAAGAGAGGTTGATGGGTGGGGAGGGGAAATTCTTGTCTCTCCCCCCCCACAAGAAGCAATTGGTGAATGATTCAGAAGACACCCTCCCTAGTGTATTAGACCTAGCAAACCGGTCCTCTCCTATTCCCCCCCTTTAAATTCCAGCTACCCCAACTTGTGCATGCTATTGAAGCTCAGTGGGGCATTGAGGTGCATCGCCAAATGCCATTGATGTGCTCAACATTCCTGGCATATTCTGATGGCCAGCTGGTTTCAGGACAATGTCAGTACCTGCCAGTAGAGCAGTAGCTGAAGTGAAAGTCTCCTGGTGGCTAATATACTCACGCATTTGATGGGCAGTGTCTGATGAAAATCACATTATTGGCCTATTCAAAACCTTTGCCAAATTCTTTCAGAACGTAATACTGCACCCCAGGCTTGCAACAGGCCATGCAGTTATACAGGTGTAATAATAATGAATTATTCCACTGCACAATAAGGATAACAACAACAACAACAACTATTATTATTATTATTATTATTATTATTATTATTATTATTATTACCTCGCCCATCTGGCTGGGTTTCCCCAACTACTCTGGACGGCTTCCAACAAAATATTTAAAATACAATAAAACATCAGACATTAAAAACTTCCCTAAACAGGGCTGCCTTCAGATGTCTTCTAAAAGTCAGATAGTTATTTATTTCCTTGACTTCTGATGGGAGGGCGTTCCACAGGGCGGGCACCACTTCCGAGTAGGCCCTCTGCCTGGTTCCCTGTAGCTTCACTTCTCGCAGTGAGGGAACTGCCAGAAGGCCCTTGGAGCTGGACCTCAGTGTCTGGGCTGAATGATGGGGGGGGTGGAGATGCTCCTTCAGGTATACTGGACTGAGGCCATTGAGGGCTTGAAAGGTCAGCAGCAACACTTTGAATTGTGCTTGGAAACATACTGGGAGCCAACGTAGGTCTTTCAGGATCGGTGTTATGTGGTCTCGGCGACCACTTGCAGTCACATACTTTCAGGATAGTTAAAGAGGGCATGAAGCCATTAACCATTGGATGATGTGAGCCCAGCAGAGACCCTTTCTACACCAGGACCAAGTCTTCTTGGGGATGTAGTCCTAAGCAGGCAGCAAACTCCACCTAAGGCTTAAATTCTGGCAGGAGACAGCCATCCATTTCACTCTCCCTTATGGATTGTTTGCTTTCTGCTTGGACTGACCATGTGTGAAGGAACAGGATGCCTGTAAAATGAGTAGAGGAGATAAGTTTGGTAGATCTCAGCTGCATCCGGCAAAATCTCCTCTATTCTACTGTTTAGCGCCTGTGTGTATGAGCGAAAGGATCACTTATATCTTCGTTTAATATGCTGACATACTATTGACCAAACTTGTCCTTTTGTCTCTAAAGCAGTCGGACAATATTAAATTTTCACTCCTTTCTTTTACCCTGCCGCTCTGGCTCTGATGTTGTTTTTGAAGGCGGATAGTCAGACATAAAAGTTCCTTGCAACTACCTGAGACGTTCTCCTCATGAAGTATTTTTCGTCTTGTTGCTGCCTCAACACATAAATAACCTAGCATAAAAACCATTCTTGATTCCTTGGCTCTACTCATTGATTCCATTACAGCGAAAAGAAGCCTTGCACTGATTTTTCACTAGGATTTTATTACGGGTTTCCAGAGAGAGGTGGGGAGAGGGAGAGGTGGGAGGGATGGGTAATAGTCTGAAGAAAATGGAGCCTCGTTTATCTAAATAGCCTTGGAACATCAAGAGAATTTGGATTAGCTGCATACAGCGAAGACTTTCTCTTTGCCTTTGATTGCATTCCCATCTTACCAAAAACAAGCAGTTCATTTGCTAAACTTGGAAAAGCAACACCTGTCCAGTTTATCATTTGTCATCTTGGTGATTGCCTGATTTGCCAGTGCAATTCAATTTTTGTCGATCCTTTTGTTGATCAAACTTTACACTGTATCAGATGCCTGGTCTCCAAAGCTACCTTGGAGGTCTGGAGCCCCGTCCAAACAACATGTGATTGTATTTGTCCTGTGCTCCTATCCAAATGGTCATACTGTGTTAGCCAAAATATTTATGTCTGTTCTGTTTGCAGACTCCATATGATTCTTTGTGGGTTTCTTTTTTTAACCGGGCTTGTGTGGTTTTGTTCTTTTTGGTAAATTATCTTTTCTAGCATTTTAAAATTCCTTGATTTTCTTCAGCTGGGTCAGCCTCATTGGAATAATCACATCAGGACATTACCTTATTAAAACACACACATAGTTGCCGCGCACTATTAATTACACATCGTTCTTGCTGGGTTTAAATATTTTTGTGAGATTTGCCCACAGATTGACTTTAGCTTGGGGTGGACCAACCACTGTATTAGCAAGAAGGTTTATACAACATTATGTTACGTAGATATTGCATTACATTGCAGGGTTAGACTTTCCAGTAGTATTCGTCTGCCACTTTCCTATTCTTTCCCAGCGTTTCCACACCAAGTAAACCTGAAATTACAAATCTGCAAGACTGTCAGTTTTTTTTTTCTTATCTACTAAAAGCACATTAGTGAAACCTGGTTGGAGCAGCTCCTTTTGCGACTAGGCAACGGCGTTAATGATTGAACAAGGTGATCTGCTGGGTAGCTGCTTTCCGGTGGGGCTGAATTATGCTTGAATTCTGGTTTTGACATTCTATTTATTTATCAGATGTTGAAGAATAGTCCTTTGAAGATGAACATGGATGTTCAACATGTGCCTAGTTCGAGATGGGCAGCATTACAACATTTCCTTATGCATTGTGGCTTTTTTAAAAAAATAGTAGTACCTTAGCAGTTGCCAGTGTGATCCACAATGAAACTTGAAATATAGGCTAGCTTGCAAATGCGACACATGCATACAGAAGGATGTTTTTTCTTGCCATGAGGATACATTACTTTGTCTCTCTATCTCTCTCCCGTCCCCCTTTTCAAGGCTTAAATTTAAGCCTGGCAAACTACCGTAATCACACTCATTGCTTGAAGCAATTGCCCAGTGCTAAAGGTAAAGGTAGGTTAGGTCCAGTCGTGGATGACTGTGGGGTTGCGCGCTCATCTCGCTCTATAGGCTGAGGGAGCCAGCGTTTGTCCACAGACAGCTTCCGGGTCATGTGGCCAACATGACTAAGCCGCTTCTGGCGAACCAGAGCAGTGCACAGAAACACCGTTTTACCGTCCCGCCGGAGCGGTACCTATTTATCTACTTGCACTTTGGGGTGTGCTTTCGAACTGCTAGGTTGGCAGGAGCTGGGACTGAGCAATGGGAGCTCACCCCATTGTAGAGATTCAAACTGCCGACCTTCTGATCGGCAAGCCCTAGGCTCAGTGGTTTAGACCACAGCGCCACCCTATGCCCAGTGCTAGTTAGCTTTAAAAAAAAAAAAAAGCTGCGAAGTTTGATTTGGCTTATATTAATCTTTTCCAAATATCTCTGCTTGGCTGCTGTACAGTATATATTCGAAGACTGGGTTGGGGGGGGGGAGGAATGGATATTCTCTGTGTGAATGGAAATGTTTTTGGAACTCTGGAATATGGAAACTTCGAGCATAAAGTTGACGTGAAACCATAGATTATTCTGTATGTACCTAGTAGCGACCAGCACATTCATCGCATCGGGCTCCTTTCCAGGACGTTTGCAGCTTTTTTTCATTTGTGGAAAGTAGGAGGAGGAGGAGAGCAGGACTTTGTGCTGCATGTGCTGTACACTGACTGCTCCAGACAGTCATGTATGTGACCTGGCAATCAGCATGATTTCCTGCTGACGTGGCTTCCCACAACTGGAGCAGAACAGAGCAGCTACAGTGCGCTGCTGCAGAGGAGAAGGGCAAAAGAATTAATCACTCACAGGATGAGAAATAAATTTAAGACTCCACAAACTTTCCGGTCGTCCAGGTTTAACGGGCCGGTCAACACGAAGGCACCTTCTTTTTTCCCTTTGTTTGCGCATGGTGTGTGTGTGCGCATGCGTGCACAATCAAGTGGGGGGGGGGTGTTTGCTTAATAAATGCACTCCCTCCTGCCAACGATTTTTCGGTCGTTGTGGTGACCTGCCATTAGGAGATAAATTTGGAATGGAATTTCCCCTACTGTTTGATTTGGACAATACGGTCCATTAGCCCTTGAGTCATCCTCAGTTTAGTGTTATTTTCTTCTTCCTGTCGCAAGATGTCGCAGAGATTCAGGCAGCGTAGCCTGGGCTCCTGACTTTGCACTAGTAGTATTTTTAGTAGTACTATTGGAATCATCGTTATTTGGATACTGATTAACGCCAAAATAGACTTCTGCCCATCGGAGGAGCAGCTTGCAAACGGGAGGGGGCTTCCAGCCTGAGCTCTGCAGTTTTGCACCGCTGTGTCGTGCGAATCCACATCCGGGTAGTTCAGGGAGAGACTCCTCTAAAACCTTGCAGAGCTGCTGCCAGTCAGCATAGGCGACATTGAGCTAGCAAGACCCCAATAGGATGGATTCAGTGAAAGGCAGCTTCCTATGCAAAACTAGCAGTGCAGGGCCCCTCCCAACAGAAAGGTTAGCAGATTCCACGAAGGCAATTTGTAGGACCTCTTCTGCAGATATTAACCTGTGCTAGAAATTAGCCAGGCACATTTTTGCGACTGGTGTGGGTCCAATTGCGGCCATGTGGCGTCCCCGCAATTGCCCCCATGTGGCGCCTCTGCTTAAAGACCTCCAAAGAAGGAGACTCCACCACACTCCTTGGCAGCAAATTCCACTGCCGAACAGCTCTTACTGTCTTACTCTTAATTGTTGGTGGTGCCAAGAGTTCCAGTAGCTTCTGGGAGATATCGATTCCTGCATCCCCCAATCACTCTTCCATCTTCCTGGTCTTCATATAGGTACTGTATACAGATCACATGTTGGGGAGAACAGTCTCTTTGTGTAAATATTTCTGCTGCCTAATAAATACTTCCTTTGCCAATAACACAGAATTACAGTCAGAACCCACTTGGATGACTCAACTTAAGGTTTTGGTGTTGGTTGTTTGTTTTTTCAGATGCTCTGTGTACTCTTTTTGAACACAGACAAGCATTTCTGAGTTCTGAGTTCACAGTGCACTTTAGGCAAATGCATGGTCCAAACCGAGTTGATCCACAGGATTACGGCGAAACCCTTGGTTTAAGTGCTTTGCTGGTTGAGTGCCAAAGGCGCCCAGGACCTTACAGGATGAGACCCTTGGAAAAGCAAATGAAGATTGTAAATTAGCTAGGCCTGCTGTGCTCGAGTCTTCTGTTCTTTAGATTAAGGTAGATCTCAGCTTGTATTATAATACCGAGTGAGCTGACATCAGCTTTTGCTCAAAAGAGAGTATCTTTATCCAGACATAGGGGGCAGTTCGGTCTCTGCGGTGGGCCCCCTCTAGAAAGCTTGAACCATATGGCGCTGGCTTATTTGTCAAAGAACCTGCTGTCCACTCGGATTTAGTTAAAACCATCAAATTACAGTAAGCAAAGACCTCAAGTTAGGGTGGAATAAATAGTTTGGGTCAGTAGTCTATTTGTGTTTTAAGCTAGTCACTAGTTTAGACATTCCAGTGCAGTAAACCTTTTATCATGGGGATTGTATGGTGTGTTCTGGAGAAGGGGCAGCGTCTTGGCAGAGAAGCTCTCTAGGCCTAGCCTTGCAAGCTCTGCAAACTATTGCAGTCGTCCTGTGATGTCGGGATTTGGGTAGGATTCCTGCATCATTTTACCAAAGGTTGAAGGCAGCTGCCTCGTCAAGGCAAGCGCTCATATTCTCCCCTACCAAATAGTAACAACAACTGCTAACTTCAGCACTCGTATGTCTTCCATTGTGCCTCTTCTTGGGGCCTATTTTTGCATTCAGATAACACAATCCACATAGCTGTTTTATTCTTATGTAGATGAGTGTTAATTTCGGGGTGAAAAATTGGGTTCAACCAGCTACTTAACCCCCTGCCTCTTCCCACCACCACTGCCACCCCTTCCAAAGGCAGGAAGGGTAAAATTATCTCCTGCTGATTATGATGCAAGACTCGTGGGAGATGCATTTGTAAATTTATTTATTTGGTTTTTCAGATTCAAGTTTTACAATCCCATATCTAACATACATAATAAAAACATGATTCCAAAGAATCTCATAGACTTCCCTCCTCCCCTTTGTGGGTCCTGTTGTTAGTCATTTCCTCCTGCATCCTTTATAGTAATCCAAATCTTTTACATCTCCATTATGTCCTAAATTCACCATTAAACTACAAGTGTTATTCCAGCCCCGCTAACGATTTTAACTGTTTGCAATGCTTTTTAAGATAAATTATAAATTTCCCCCATTCCTTATTAAAATTTTGGTCTTCCCGATTTCTGATTCTTCCGGTCATTTTTGCCATTTGGCATAACCCATCAACTTAATCTGCCATTCTTCCCTGGTCAGGACTTTATCTTCTTTCCATCTCTGGGCCAGTAACATCTGCACAGCCGTGGTTGCATACATAAATAATCTTTTCTGCTCCATTGGGATTTCGGCATCTAGAAAGTGGGGGGTGCATTTGGACTTGTAGGCCGCCTTGTAGGCCTTGAGTTTTGCAGCTGAAAGCCTCTTGTGGTTATCTTTTTTAATTTATTTTAATGTTACAATCCGTTTGTGCAAACATATGGTTTTTGCCAGGGCACGGTGTTCATGGAGCAGTTACTGAACCAGTCAGAATGCCAAAGCAGTCAACTTACGATGGGTGTCATCATGACATTGGCAAGTCAGAATGGCTGTGTCTGTATTCATCTTGCTGCAGCGGCTGCTTAACCTGATTCGCTTGGAGAGCCCCCTGAATTGGTAGCTTGTGGTGGGCCTGGAGGAGTCCACATGGGGATAAATACTGTGCTCAGTGGTAATGGTAAAGGTAAAGGTAAAGGAACCCCTGACTGTTAGGTCCAGTCATGACCGACTCTGGGGTTACGACGCTCATCTCACTTTACTGGCTGAGGGAGCCAGCGTACAGCTTCCGGGTCATGTGGCCAGCATGACTAAGCCGCTTCTGGCGAACCAGAGCCATGCACAGAAACACCGTTTACCTTCCCGCCGGAGTGGTACCTATTTATATACCGGTAGGTTTTATTTCAGTTCCGGTGAGAAAAAGAGACTAGGCCAAGATTTCGTGGGAAAGATATCTGAAGAAGGTGGTATGTATGCACTGTGGAAGTGAGACACACACACACACAAACAACACATTCTCACCTAACAAAGTGGGTGAGGGAGAAAGCCTGGGTGCCCTTCCCATCATGTTTAATGGATTGCAGGGCAACACAAACTGGTAGGAACACAAAGCCTTTAGCTAAAATGAGCTCTCCGTGTTGGTGTTTCTGTCTCTGCCAAACTCAAATCTATTTCTGGGTTCAGCTAACACATTCATTCCAGACATGATTTATCACTGAAGCTCATAAAAATAAAGGCGGGAAACACACTATATATGTGTGTGTGGAAATGGACTCAATTGTACCAGAAAACAGTTTTAAAATATTCTGCCTAAGGGGGATGCTTCTTTTTTCTGATTCCAAAGCCTTTGCTTCAGATTTTGGATGTGGTCACTGAGCGTTTCATATTTCATAGGCACATATTGTATAATATTGTGGGCTTTTCTGAAATTTTAAAATTATAGTGAGTTGCGTTTTTTTTTAAAAAAAGAAACTGTTGGTGGTGTTTAGTTTAGAACATAATAAGGGTTTGCTGGATCAGTGGCCCTTCTGGTCCATCACCTGATTCCTAGGTGCCTATGGGAAGCCCAGCAGAAGACATTGGGTGCAATAATGCTCTTGTAATTCCCAGAACACTGTCTCTTGACCAGGAGACAGAGCACAGCCATTGTGGTTCATTTAAGTCAGGGTGGCTTAAATCAGCAGGAAGAAAAGGCTGGTACAAAATAATGGATTTAAATCAACTTTTCCACTGGTACTATTTTATTCGTTTCCCCATTCAGTGGTGCAAATTTGTCCACCGAACTATGTTAAATTATAACTGACTAGAGTGATTTGTGCTACTTCGTTTGTACAACCAGGCCTTGAGACTATCGCACTGTACATCTTGCATATTTTCATTTTTTTCACCTGGAGAGGGAATGTCTTTAAAATATTCTGCCTTGGGGGTTTTCTTAGATCTAGCAGCTGTTGGAGTTTATGAGGTAAAGTATGGAAAGATAGGAACTCACAAACAGTGCTATTGTGTATTCTGCTCTTTGTAGCAGTTCTCCTTTTTGATTCAATCAGGCCTTAGATTACTGCAGGTCTATCCTAGAGTATGACTGTTGGATACAAGCAAATGCCATTCTAGGCTGCATCAACAGAAGTTTAGTGTCCAAATCACGGGAAGTAATAGTACCACTCTATTCTGCCTTGGTCCGACCACCCTTGGAGTACTGTGTCCAGTTCTGGGCACCACAATTTAAGAAGAATATAGACCAGGCACCCCCAAACTTTGGCCCTCCAGATGTTTTGGACTACAATTCCCATCTTCCCCAACCACTGGTCCTGTTAGCTAGGGATCATGGAAGTTGTAGGCCAAAACATCTGGAGGGCCGCAGTTTGGGGATGCCTGATATAGACAATCTGGGACGTGTGCAGAGGAGGGCAACCAAGATGATCAAGGGTCTGGAAACTAAGCCTTATGAGGAACGGTTGAGGGAGTTTGGTATGTTTAGCCTCGAAAAGAGGAGGCTGAGAGGAGGTAGGATCTTCAAACATCTGAAGGGCTGTTACATGGAGGAAGCTTGTTTTCTCCTGCTCTGAAGGCTAGGACCCAAACCAATGGATTCAAGTTAGGAGATTCTGACCAAACATCAGGAAGAACTTTCTGACAGTAAGAGCAGGTTGTGGACTCTCCTTCCTTGGAGGCTTTAAAGCAGAGGTTGGATGGCCACCTGCCATGGATGTTTTAGCTGAGAATCTTGCCTTCCTGGACTCTAGGGTCCCTTCCAACTATGACTATGATTCTGCAATTTTTACCCTCTGTGAGTTCAGTTTGACTCAACTCCCAAGTAATGCAGAATTACAGCTGTTTACTGCACCGGCTTCTAAAAGATGCTAACTCAGCATAGAGCTGTGAATCTGGCACAATCTTTTTCTGAATGATGACTCGTACGTTTGAATTTTGCCAACTTCTCCTCCCCTTTTAAACTATATATTAAAAAAATCCATAAGTAGCAAGAAGCATTTTTATTTCCCCTGGGACGAAATGACCTACATTTTGAACGTTTTAATCATTCAGCTGCCAAGTTGAATATATTTAATTGGTGACTAATGAGTTTGTAGAATTGTGAAATGAAAGAGAGAGAGAGAGAAAGCAGCAGAACCTGAAACCTATTTGGGCTAAGCTAAAAGGTTACTTTACTTGTGCATGAATATCGAGTAGCATGGGGTATATAAAGTAGGAGAATATCATATAATTTTCTTGGCTCCCTCCCCTCCCCCTTCCTAAAATAGCTGGTATAGACTTTGCCATCCTGTTAGGTGGTGCCTGCTGCATTTAGGTCTAGAGAATTATAAAATTACTGTGTTTACTTCTGGCGCCTATGTGTAGGAGGCCAGGAGGATGTTGACTGGGAAAAGGGCTGGAACTGCCACCGCAAGCAGCATTGTCTTTTTGCACTTTGTGTAAAATGTCTGCATGTTCAACTTTTGAGAGATGCCTTTCATTTGCAGTAGGGAATGTGGGGCCCCCAAAATATGGGCCATTTACAGAGGGAACTTCTCTATTTGAAAGTGTCATTTGTTTGGCATGCTGCCCAGTCCAAGTTCTGTTTTAAGATATTGTAGGGAGAGCCAGGTACCTTGAACCTGCCCATCAGGAGTTAGCACCTGGGCAACAGACAGGATTGTATTTCCTGTTACTTCTATGCATATGCAAATCTGCATTCTTTTTTGGTTTATTTTGCTTGCATTTCCTCTCCTGTTGGCAATATGGAAACAGCCACCTTACTACAAAACAACTTTTGCTTTACTTTAAACAGCAATAACTGGAAGTTAAATGCGCAAATTATTTCCAAAGGGCAAATATGCCTACGGTAATTGACAGAAGCAGGAACCACAGACAGGGGGTTTGAATTCTTCCCATTTCTTGGAGTGTTTCAAGCAAACTTTCTGTGACAAATTTATCGTCTGAAGACGTTGCCATGATTCTGCCTATATCCCTGGTGCATTTGACTCCTCATATTTAAAACTCTTGAATTTTATAAGCTGTTCTGCTCTGCCATTTTCCTCTGTTTTCTGAAATAGTGCTTTTATTTTGTTGTCTGTATGTAATTTCGTTAAGCAATTTTTGAGCGATTTGGAGAGACAGGGTAATAAACAAACAAACCCTGCCTCCGCCTGAGCAGCAGTTAGGTGCCATATTTGCAGAGGCAAGGAATTGCAATAACAAATGCATGTTGCAGAGTTGTGATTATGTGCTGAGCTCGCAGCCAGAACGCAAAAGTTTCAGCTGTTTCCCTGCAGGTGCTGAAGTGGTGTTTCTGTTTTGCATATCCTTTTAGTCCCTATATCCAATTGTAACAGAATCAATGCATATTCTTCCACAATGTACTCTTGCCTCCAATTCCCCCCTTCCTATTTCAAATTTTAGGTAGTAATCTCCTCAGGGCAAGGACTTGTCCTATACTTGTGAAGTCGCCTTTACAGTGGTACCTCTGGTTGCGAACAGGATCCGTTCCGGAGGCCTGTTCGCAACATGAAAAGGCCGCATCCTGAAGTGCCGTGTCTGCGCACGCGCGTGACGCAATTCGGCACTTCTGCACATGTGCATAGTGCGATTCAGTGTTTCTGCGCATGCACGCGTGCCGAACCTGGAAGTAACCCATTCCGGGACGTCCAGGTTTGGTGTGTCCGTAACCTGAAAAGACGTAACCCGCATCAGACGTAACATGAGGTATGACCAGTGGGGACCAGTATGAATGGGGCCATAATAAGATAAATACAGTGGTACCTCGGTTTACAAACACAATTGGTTCCGGAAATCTGTACTTAACCTGAAGAGTACTTAACCTGAAGCAAACTTTCCCATTGAAAGTAATGGAAAGCGGATTAATCCATTCCAGACAGGTCCGCAGAATACTTTTTCAGCAGGGGCCCAGTCCACTGCCCCTCAGACCTTGTGGGCGGCTGGACTATATTTTTTGGGGGGGGGGGAATGAACGAATTCCTATGCCCCGCAAATAACCCAGAGATGCATTTTAAATAAAAGGACACATTCTACTCATACAAAAACACACTGATTCCCGGACCGCCCGCGGGCCGGGTTTAGAAGGCGATAGGGCCGCATCCGGCCCCCGGGCCTTAGTTTGCCTACCCGTGCTATAAGATAATGGCTGTCATTAAGAAGGAAAAAGAAGGGATTTCCACAAATAGATCCTTTGGGGATGAAACCTTGCTCATGATGTCCATGTGACTCTGGGATAGTTTGTGGGCTTTGCCCTCACCCAGCCATGTTCCAAATCAGGGGTGTACGTAGCGAAAGTAAGGTAAACATAAATGGTCAGGATTAGGACCTACCACAGCCATGTGTAACTAGCCCTTGGGACCCTCAGCATGTACAACCCCCTGTATGTTTCAGGGGAAGCTTAGTACACTGGGGAAATGAAATGCTGGATATTAGTTTCTTATTCGGTAAAAAACAAGTACAAGGAGGGGAAAGAGCCAAATGGACTATTTTGGAAAGTTTCTCCCCCTAGATATTATAGCGTAGAATCTGTTTTATTTACTATGAGCTAGATTAAATTAATGAAGAATTACAACTGGTTAATCATGTTTAACCAGTATACAGTGGTGCCTCGACTTACCAATTTAATCCGTTCCGAAGGCACCTTCGTAAGTCGAAAAAGACGAAAAACGCCATTGGAAACGCGATTTCCCATAGGAATGCATTGGAAACGGAAAAATTCGTAAGTCGAAAAATCCCTATCTGAAACCGCCGCAGTTTTCCCCCGGATGTCGAAAAATTCGGTTGTCGAGTCATTCGTAAGTCGAGGTGCCACTGTAGCTAATTACTTAAGGGAGTAGAAAGGTGTCCGATGGAATTGCCGTGTTTTGTGTTGTGCTACTTTCAGTACGGAAATTTAGTAAATAAAATGAATGAATGAATAAAAACAGCTTGGCCCGCGGGAAAGGGAGCTTCCTTCCTTCTCATTACCAGCCATCTCACTGCAGAAAAGACTAATACGGGTTTTCAGGCTCTTCTCTTTGGAGACGTTTTCTTTCCTATCCTTTGCCCTTGTTGTCCTTGGCCTCCCCTGCCATCTCTTTCGGCTGTGGTGACCTCCCCTCCCCCCAATGTGATGTTATCAAGGCCTTCTACTAACATGATGACATTGTGGACGCCTCTAAACAGAACCATATGCATCGTCACAGCCAATTGGATTCAAATAGACGTGTTGGCAAATGAGGTCAAGGGTGGTAGGTTCCAAGAGAGCCAAAGAACGGAAAGGTGCTGATGTCATTGAACAGCTTGAACACGGAGAGGTTTCTCTGTACGTCTTTCCTCTATTTCTCCTCCTCCCCCCAGAAATAATTTGTTTGGCTGCATCAGATGTGCAGATTTTGAGGAGGATGCGGAAAGTCCTAGGTATATAAACCCAGCTCTTTGCTCAGCACTGTTTCCTAGCCTTTTCCCGGAGTATTTTCCCTGTGGTACCCATGCTTCGTTTGAGCCAAATAAGCAATCGCGTTTTCATTTACTTTTGCTTATGCTTTGAATAGTGATGCTAATTTTTTTTTATTAAAAGTCTTTTCTTCATTTCACTTTGAATAGGAACCCATAGGTTATTCCGTTGGTTCCCAGGGATAATGGTCTCAGAATGAGCAGTAACTAATGACGTTTGTTCCTCTGTTGTGTTAGTAGGAAAATTAACTTCCAGAAAATTAATTGCAGGCATGGTTCAGAGGGTTCAGATGTGCTTGCTGTTGAATCTGGAGTACTTATCAGATAATGGCTTTATTGAGCTACAAGCTAGATGCACAGAGATAAGCCCCGTTTCATTCTGTGGAAAAAACAAAACAAACGGAAGCAGGCCCTGCTGTAGTAGTACATACACATACTATAATAACGACAATTGCTTGCAATTAGAGGATAATTCACATAATTTGTTGCTTTGATCTCTACTTAACAGTTCAATTGTCTTTGGGACTTAAATAAACATTTTAGCTTGATTGCCTGGTATCCCCACATGGGAACACACAGGGGGAATTGTAGGTCAGGGTGCAAACTTGAATCAAATGGTTCAGTGTTGATGGGAGCAGGTGGGGATTTTATTAGCACTGGGCTTTTTCTCCTTAGAACCACGTGATTACAAAATATCAGGAAGAACCTGTTAAATGTCAGCTTTTAAAGTACCATTGGTTTCGAAATATAATTGTACTGGACCTCAAGAGTGCTATTTCAGATTTCAGTGCTATACTTGTGCAGGAGATTCGTGACGACATGGTTCAAAGGGGCTTATTCGTGGATATATTGAAGTTTAAATTGTCCCCATACAGAGTATTTGTTCCCTTCACTTTTTATGTAGCTCATAGTAACTGGAGATGACGTTGCTCCTCAGGAGTGATCAAATGTTGTTTGAAATACCTGGAAGAGGAACATCAGTTGTGGAACATCCATTAAGGGCTCCCCACTGACTTCTACACAAGCCAGACTTCCGTGCTACACCCATGTAAGATTTGAGTTCTACCCACAACAGGGATGGGAAAATTGTGGCACTCCAGGTGTTTTTGGACTACAGCTTCCATCTTCCTTGACCAGTGACTGTGCTGCTTTGGGCTGATGGGAGTTGGGCTCCAGTATCATCCGGGTAGTGCAAATTCTAGAACAAAGGCCTAATGATTTTCAGCGTTCCTGTATTGAAAGTCTAAGTTTCTCTTAATATCTCTGGAAACTCCCAAGCATTGCCCATCTTTCCATAGATGGTCAGCCCCAGATATATTGGTGCTAAAGGGATCAATCCACAGCATTCCTCTCAATAATTAAGCTGGTTGTAATTAATTTAGACTTATCTCTTGTGAAAGACTCGTTGACGCAAACGGGAGTAGGGCAAAACATGCATGATGCCCCAGTGGATCACATTGCTCTGTGTCCCATTCTGCTCCTCTTCATGATATCAAAAATCTGGTGCCTGAGGTAGCCACCTCACGTTGCTTTGTGAGAAGGCCATCACTATCTCAGTATGCTAATTGTTGCTTGCCTGTAGAGAACGTTTATCTTACCCCAAGGCCTTTTAAAATGGAACCAGCCCAGAAGCGAAAATCCACAAAGTGAAGCAGGTCTGTGTGTATTTCATATCACAACTGTTTGCAGAATATTTTTAAGGTCAAAATGTTCTGTTGAGCAAAGAGTTAGCTCAGGCTTCCCAGCCCTCACGATCAATTTACTGTGTTTCATTCTGCCCTGGCAGATTAAAATTTAAAAGTTTGCAGAAGTTGAAAAGAAGAGCCTTCAGTTTGTAACGGTAGAAATCAGTCCTAAATCATGGGTATTTTTTTGTAGCAAAAGAACAGACCTTCCAGTTGAGTTGGTGGGTGTTTTTTTTTGTGGGGTTTTCTGTCAGCATTTGTGAGAAATTAGTTATTGCGTCAACTGTGTGTATGAGGAATTACTTAATACGAAGTCAGCACTTTGCAAAAGTTGACCATTAGAACATTGCACATATGGTGGGCGGGGTGGGGGAGAACCCACCAGCAACAGTAATAACAACCCTGCCCTCTTGGAAAAATGCACTTCGTACGCCATGCCAAGATTCTTTGGATGGGAAACTATAAGGAATGCATTCCATCGCAAAACTAAGCCGCCCTATTTTACTGAGGGAAAACTATAACTGAGCAGAGGAATCCCTTGAAGTGGGGCTTGTTTATGAGGGTGGGTATTTCTTAAATCTTGACCGTGTTTTGGAATATGGCAAAAAGCGATGGGGAAGATGTTTCGGTTGCTTCTTCTGTATCTGGGTGTTCAGAAAGCCTTTGAAAAGATCCCTCTTCCCTACCCTATTCAGCGCCTACCGAAAGAAGTCGAGGGAGGTGGCAATGGGAGAGCTGCTCTTTGTGGGTTATTATTATTATTATTATTATTATTATTATTATTATTATTATTATTATTTACAAAACAGCAGCCTTGGGGAAGCAATTCAGATGAGGGGTCTCTGGGTCTGGGGAGATGTGGGGGTTATATCACCCTTGGTATTGGCAATCTGAATTTGCCTGGAGAAAAATATCCAAATCTTGGGGCTTCTTTCAAATTGAGACGGAAGTCGAAACACACTGAATGGTCCCCAGAGTGTTTGCTTCTATTTGCAGCAGGGGCCTAAAGTGACATCTTTTGTACCCCTAACTTGGAAAAAGAAGCTAATGATGAGTCATGAATTTCCTGGCTTCCTGATCAAGGCAAAATAATTGGAAACAACTCCGTGGGCTGGCCAACTAAGAGAAGGATGTTTCTCTGGGAAAATGCTTTTAATGCCACCCACTTCTTGGAGATGTTATGGCTAGGTTTTGTTAGAACGTTCCCAATAGGGAAAAGACCATGAAAATAACTGATAATGGGGAACTTTGTGGGTTTAACTGGGTGATTAGATAGCCAGTTGTATCCACAAACTAAGATGTGTGTTTCTAACGTGATGTTTGACACCCCTGAATGTTTTGATATTGTTAGAACTTGGTATTTCACAGTGTAGTGGAATGCAGACCATGGGAATCCATGGGGAATTGCAGCTGGGTTAGAGAGTGTTCTGTGTCCCATAAGGGCTAGCCTGATGCCTCTGGGAAGGTGAGCTTGCACCTTGGACCACAGTCTGAGAACAACATCTTCATTTTCATTTTTTCAAATGCACTGGAAAATTCACAGCCCGCTTTTCAACAGTTTCAGTTTTCAGAAGTGCTATTGGCAGAGTGGTGAGCAGCAGATACGAACTCCCGGTCAAGGGAAAGCAACAAGGACCAAATTTAACGCACGCTGCTAATGGCTGTTCCTGGATTGCATGCAATCTATCGGCTGCCCGTGCATTGGTCACCTCCTGGTTGAATTACTGCAATGCGCTGCATGTGGGCCAACTCTTGAGTTTGGTCTGGCAGCTGCAGCAGAATATGGCTTAGTGGGGGCCCCACCACTGCCAACACAAAAGGTCTTGCTTGTGGGATCTGCAATAGCGGTCAGTTTGCTACTGGGCCAAGTTCAGGGTTTTGGTGCTAAACATGTATGACCCTATTTTATTTTGCACCTTGCCTTGTGGAGGTGCTGCGTGCTGATTAACACCCAAGTAATAGTAGTAGCAGTAGCAGCAGCAGCAGCAGTAATAAAAACACAAATTATGTACTTGTCTCTCTGTATTCCTGTTCCATTTTACGATGTTCACAAATGAAATGGAAGGAAGCTGCAGTGTATACGTGTGCAGAAATGGGCTCGGTTAGCTCCTTCCCCTTCCAGCAATAATGCTTATTTGTTATCTTTCCTGCACTTTGTCATTTCACGGTAGCAGATAAGTCATGGAAGCCTAAATGTCACCTTTGCATGGAGAGAGTGAGATAAAATGAAGGACATTTCATGTTATCGCTGACATTTAGACGAACATGTTTGTGAATCAGGCCAAGAGTCCCGTTTGTAACCTCCAGGGTTGTTGATTCAGGTTTGATTTTTGAAAATTACCTCTCCCTTTTAATGGTTGTTTTCAGTGTGTGCAAACAAGAATGACAGTAACTGTGTCATATTGCCCCATTGGCAAGGCACCTGTATTCTAAGAACAGCACTGTACAGATCCTAGAGGTGTCTATGTTTGAAACGTTTAATAATCCCATCTCTATAGTCTATAGCTCTGTGTCCTGTGCTATGTAACAAAATGGTTTGCTTAGAGCAGGGTTTCCCAGACTTGGGCCTCCAGCTGTTTTGGAACTACAATTCCCATCATCCCTGATCACTGGTCCTGCCAGCTTCGGTTGATGGGAGTTGTAGTCCAAAAAAGAGTTGGAGACCCAAGTTTGGGAAGCCTTAGTTTAGAGGAAGGATAGCATTTGGGCGGGTGGGAGAGCAACATCTGTATGTCACATGGAAGAGCTTGGAGAATGGATGTAATATAAATGAAACAGATGAAATGGAACACGTTTAGAATTTAAAGCCACTTTTAAAATTCTTGTTTAAACATAATATAAAAGAAGAGTTCAATCAGTGGTTTAGAGAAATATGCAGCAATATGGGAAACAAAAACTCATAGGTGTCGTTGAACTTTTCCATTCCCAATATGTTTCCTTCCTTCCTTCCTTCCTTCCTTCCTTCCTTCCTTCCTTCCTTCCTTCCTTCCTTCCTTCCTTCCTTCCTTCCTTCCTTCCTTCCCCTGTTCCACCTCATCAGTCTTTTAGAAAGTTGAAGAAGTCTAATGAGTGATCTTAGCAAAACAGAGATGCTCTTCCTCCTTTCCCTGCTAAAGTGGCAGGCCATTCTGAAGGAAGGACCTTGAAACCTTCTCCAGACTTGGAACCAGACTCCTTTGAATAAGGAAGGGAGGGCTATGGAACCATGGGACAAGTCAGCTGGTGGGCACACTCACTGATGGGTTGGGCCAGAACCAATGATGGGCGTTTTCCAGATCGTAAAACTGTGTCTGTATGTATATATGTATTCCACACACTCTTTATGCTGCTCATCTCTGAGGGCCACATGAAACTAAGTCAAGGGTCACATGCAGGTTCTCCACCCCAAGGATATATAGACCCCAAAAGACTTTCCAAGTCTCTTTGTGGACTTGGTGTGAGTATGTAATTTGTCTTGGAATGTGGTCCTATATCATAATGCCAGTACTGTAGTCCTATATCATAATGCCAGTACTGTAGTCTTCAGCCTTTTCATACCCAGGACCCTCCTTCAACCCATAGGTGCATTTGGTGAACCATCTTCTTCTTCTTTACCATGTATTTTTACATGGTGGTAGTGCTGCTGCAGCAACCCACCTGAGATCAGACCATTGTGGCCTGACAGTGGCTCCCTCCCCACCAACAGAAGACCATGCCATAACAGTTGCGTATCATGAGCATACCTCATCAGTGGGATTTAGTGTTTATGTTGTCAGATAAAGGTTCATATCCACACTCGGCCATGAAGCTAACTTGGGCCAATCATACACATGCAGCCTAACATCACTAGGTTGTGGGTTTTTGTTGTTGTTTAGTCGTTTAGTCGTGTCCGACTCTTCGTGACCCCATGGACCATAGCACGCCAGGCACTCCTGTCTTGCACTGCCTCCCGCAGTTTGGTCAAACTCATGTTCGTAGCTTCGAGAACACTGTCCAACCATCTTGTCCTCTGTCGTCCCCTTCTCCTAGTGCCCTCAATCTTTCCCAACATCAGGGTCTTTTCCAAGGATTCTTCTCTTCTCATGAGGTGGCCAAAGTATTGGAGCCTCAGCTTCACGATCTGTCCTTCCAGGGAGCACTCAGGGCTGATTTTCTTAAGAATGGATAGGTTTGATCTTCTAGCAGTCCATGGGACTCTCAAGAGTCTCCTCCAACACCATAATTCAAAAGCATCAATTCTTCGGCGATCAGCCTTCTTTATGGTCCAGCTCTCACTTCCATACATCACTACTGGGAAAACCATAGCTTTAACTATACGGACCTTTGTCGGCAAAGTGATGTCTCTGCTTTTTAAGATGCTGTCTAGGTTTGTCATTGCTTTTCTCCCAAGAAGCAGGCGTCTTTTAATTTCGTGACTGCTGTCACCATCTGCAGTGATCAAGGAGCCCAAGAAGGTGAAATCTCTCACTGCCTCCATTTCTTCCCCTTCTATTTGCCAGGAGGTGATGGGACCAGTGGCCATGATCTTGGTTTTTTTGATGTTGAGCTTCAGACCATATTTTGCGCTCTCCTCTTTCACCCTCATTAAAAGGTTCTTTAATTCCTCCTCGCTTTCTGCCATCAAGGTTGTGTCATCTGCATATCTGAGGTTGTTGATATTTCTTCCGGCAATCTTAATTCCTGCTTGGGATTCATCTAGTCCAGCCTTTCGCATGATGAATTCTGCATATAAGTTAAATAAGCAGGGAGACAATATACAACCTTGTCGTACTCCTTTCCCAATTTTGAACCAATCAGTTGTTCCATATCCAGTTCTAACTGTAGCTTCTTGTCCCACATAGAGATTTCTCAGGAGACAGATGAGGTGATCAGGCACTCCCATTTCTTTAAGAACTTGCCATAGTTTGCTGTGGTCGACACAGTCAAAGGCTTTTGCATAGTCAATGAAGCAGAAGTAGACGTTTTTCTGGAACTCTCTAGCTTTCTCCATAATCCAGGTTGTGGGTGGTTGGGTCCAAAACCAGTTTGAAGTCCATATTGTGAAATCAGTTCAGAATTTTTGATCTGGCAGTATATTGTGAATGACAAATGTGTGCACGCAAAAATCACAATATGAGAAAAACCGTGTAGCCAGCCAGCGCCTCTACATAGCTCATATATCAGTATACAGTGGTACCTTGGTACTCAAATGAATTGGCTCCTGAACAAATCCGGCTCCCGAACGCCGCAAACCCGGAAGTAAGCGCTCCGGTTTGCGAACATTTTTTGGAAGCCGAATGTCTGACGCAGCTTCCGCTTGAGTGCAGGAAGCTCCTGCAGCCAATCGGATTTTTGAATGGTTTCGGGAACAGGTGAAGTTCGAGAACCAAGGTACCACTGTATTGCAATGTTTAGCTGGTGATGTATTGCAATGTTGAAAACCAAATATTGCCCAGCCCTAGTGGGTGGGTAGGGGAGAGTCAACCATATACACTGCCTTTATCTCCTTGGAGAAAAAGGCAGGATATACAGTAAATGAAATAAAAGAATAAAACTCTTTGGTGATGAGCCTGTGACCTCTGATCCTCTGGAAATCAGTTGTGGATTGTTTCCTGCAATTCCCCACAGGGCAAGCTGACTACTCAAAAAGGCATTACTGGGGAAGAGGGCAAAAATGGGCAGCCATTTTGTAGACATATCCCGGGCGACGCAGCTGCGTCCTATTGGCCGCTTGAGAAAAAAATAGCTCTCGACTCAAGTTGGCCATTGCCTTCTTGCACGTCGCATAAAACAAGAATGCTTTGCACAGATCTGGTATTGTTTTAGCGGCGGCAATCACGTGACCCATAATATTGTACCATATCTACCGTAAGACGATACCACTTGTTGCATTTTGGTCTCTGAAGAAAGAGGCTTTTCGAAGTCCTCTGCCGGCAGAGAGACAACCATCTGGAACGGTGACACAAAGGGCTTCTGTGCTCGGTTTTGTACAGCTCTACAAAGGGTGTAAGCTGAGCCGTGGGTTGGGGACAGTCCTCCGAAATGGGTCTTGTCTTGGGTTGCAATTCAGGTATGTCGGAGGGCGGAGGGATGCATTGCCCACTGAAGTCTACGAGTTCAAGGTTGAAACATAATTAACATTTCGACTTGGGAGCTGAATATGTTGAGTAGGAATTCGTGGAGGTTTTAATGAAAAATGGAGTGACATTTCCACACCTCGGCTAATCCCAGCTCCCCTAAACCTGTTAATAGACAAGAGGGTTCCCCCCTCCTGTTTGATGACAGATGCAGTTTCTTTTAAGTTCCTATCTGATTTTTTTTTTATCACTGTGACCAGAAAAGATACACGATGGCGACGTTGGTTCACTTTAGCCGCTCCAAAAGGAAAATTACCACTCACTTGGTACTTACCACACTAAAGCAAATAAGATCATAAATGGTTTACTTGAAGGTTGTTCCCCCCTCAAATTTTTTTTTTTTGCTTTGATTTTATTTGGGGGTGGGGAGCAGGACATAAAAAGTTTCCCTACAAATGTAAGAACTTGTTTCACATTAAAGGTTGGTCTGTTCAGCCTGATATTGTCTTTTAGGGCAATGGCTCTCCAGGATTAAAATGACTGCCGGTGGCTTTTCAGGTAAGAAGCTATTGGGTCATTTGAATTGGGAGATGCAGGGATTGAACCTGGAGGCTTCCTCACCTATTTATTTGGTTGTAAGTTGTTCTAAATTGTTTTTAAGGTTGTGCTTTGATGCTGTAACCTGAAGGGGTGGGCAGTAGATAGATTGATAGCTTAGTTTGAGGGAGCTGACTCTGCCTACAATTTGAGTGCCCGATCTTGGCTACCCTAACAACTTCAGTACTTCCTCCTTCGCTCAGCTGCTTGGCGCGTGGTGCTGACAATGTCAAGGTCGCAGGTTTGATTCCTGTATGGGACAGCTGTGTATTCCTGCCTTGCAGAAGGTTGGGCTAGAGCAAGCATGGCCAAACTTGGCCCTCCAGCTGTTTTGGGACTACAGTTCCCGTCATCTCTGACCACTGGTCCTGTTAGCTAAGGATGATGGGAGTTGTAGTCCCTAAACAGCTGGAGGGCCACGTTTGGCCATGCCTGGGCTAGAGGATCCTCAGGGTCTCTTCCAGCTCTGTGATTCCATGATTCCTTGCATTCCGCCCAACATAGAGCCAGGCTAGCAGCTTTCAAGATCCGTGGCTGCCCTGGTGGCCCAGAAGAGAGCAAAGTGAGCTGCCAGATTCCCTCCGTTCAGAATGCTTCTCGGCGTTTCACTAAAGGAAGGGAGAACATTCTTTTCCTTTTGGAAAAGTGGCATCTCCCTTGATAAAACACATTGCAGCTGAATAGGAGAGGTGTGGCATAGCTTTGTCTGCAATTGGTTTGCTTTTTGCGAAAACGTTGCGACACCGAACAAAACAGCTGTATTCATTACTAATAGAGGCATTTTGACAAAACACCAGCATGGATCTCCCCCCCTCCCCACAAGGAACAGATGTGTAAAGTATGTTTGCCATTTCTCCCTTCCTCTCTAGCTCCTCGCCCCCCTTCCCTTTTTGCTTATTTATTTATTATTATTTTACTGGATACAGCTGCGAGCAGTGTCGTTCTTTTCAGAATAGTGTGGTTGTGGTGTTCGCAGTATAGCTGTCAAGAAGGATAAATTTGTGATAACAGTTTGATGGGATAATTATGCTGTGACTCCGGGTGATCTGTCAGCTGAAAAACCTTAAGAGAAAATGTTTCTGGCTTGGCACTGCCTTCTCGTTTGTTATGTATATGAATGCATGCATGCATGCAAATGCAAGCACCATATTCTGTTTCTGACACATCCGAATCATTGGTCACGATTGCCAACCGGTAAAAGAATGATTTAATGTTGTTTACGGTGTGTGGCATGCATCAAAAAATGCCCCGCGGAAATGGAATGTGGGGCTTAACGGTTTGTGATTATTGCAGAATACCAGCTTTTCCCTCTGAAGAGTTCGTGGGAAAGCATTTTGGGCAGACACTCGGTTTCTCATCCCCAAACCTTAATATAGAATTTCTGCCCCCCCCGCCCCATCTATTAAAATTATCATTTTATTATTTGTACCCTGCCCATCCGACTGGGCTGCCCAAGCCACTCTGGGCAGGTTTCGGCATATACAGAAACATAATCAAACATTTAAAACTTCCTTATACAGGGCTGCCTTCAGGTGTCTTCTAAAGGTTGTATAGTTACTTATCTTGACATCAGATGGAGCGCGTTCCACAGGGAAGGTGCCTCTACCGAGACTGGTTCCCTGTAACCTCATTCCTCACAGTGAGGGAACCGCCAGAAGGCTATCGGAGGTGGACCCCAGCATCTGGGCTGAACAATGGGGGTGGAGACGCTCCCTTAGGTATACTGGGCTGAGGCCATTTAGGGCTTTAAAGGTCAGCACCAACACTTTGAATTGTGCTCAGAGTCAGAGCAAATGTAGGTAGCCCTGTGTGAGAATATGCCATTGTTTTTGGCTATAAGGTGCCTCAGTTTTGGGTTGCTAACTGAGGATGGTATTGAGACAGAAGTAGATTGACTAAGGAAAGAACTACATATAATGGGAGTTAAGGGGCTGCTGTGGAAAATATATATATTTGTGGCTATTCCTTTCCCTCACACTTCTAATGTGTAGTTACCCCCAGGTTGTGATGATATGTTAAGCGTTTCCATTTGCTACCACAAGTAGGAAACCTGGCATCAGGACCGGTAATGGGCACTCCAATTTTATGAGAGAAAGGGGAAGAAATAATTCATTTGGTGGTGCTTTAGCAAGGATTTTGTTTTCTGCAGCGTATATTTTTAAAAGCTGCAGCCCGCGTCCCATTTGAAAACCTACCTTCTTAAAAAATAGGTTCATTCAGTTAAAAAATAGCTTTTAGAGGTTGGTTTTTTTTTAAAAAAAAAACTTATAAAAATTCAGTGTATTGAAGCTCGCTTGGTTTCCAGTGTTTCTGGGGTCATCTGCTTCCCAGCTGTGTCTCCAGCCAAACAATTGCTCAACTTTTATATCCTACATTTTGGGAAGGGCCTCTCCTTTTGTATATCCTTGTTTATCCTTCAAACCCAAGAGGGAAGGGGAATGTGAGACGTTAAGAAGTGTCTTTCAGCACACAACTGGATGTCCCTCATAAAGTTCTGCAAGCAGAGATGCATTCTGGAGGAGAGAAGAACACAGGATTAAGTGCTTCCAAGGCAGAATAGCTACCAATTCAAATCCTCACAAGAATGAAGAGAGCACAGTGATGAATTGTGCTGTGTCGTTGTGGTTGTTGTTGTTGTTGTTTTGTAATATGAAAACACACTTTGCTGCTCCTTCTAGAGGCTGAGCTTTTAGGCTAGAGAATCAGCAATCCCAACTTCTTTTGGACAAACCTCTAGTGATAATTTGTAGTATGATTCATAGCTTTTTGGACAAAGATAGCTAGAAGGGGAAGAAATGGAGGCAGTGAGAGATTTTACTTTCTTGGGCTCCTTGATCACTGCAGATGGTGACAGCAGTCACGAAATTAAAAGACGCCTGCTTCTTGGGAGAAAAGCAATGACAAACCTAGACAACATCTTAAAAAGCAGAGACATCACCTTGCCGACAAAGGTCCGTATAGTTAAAGCTATGGTTTTCCCAGTAGTGATGTATGGAAGTGAGAGCTGGACCATAAAGAAGGCTGATCGCCAAAGAATTGATGCTTTTGAATTATGGTGCTGGAGGAGACTCTTGAGAGTCCCATGGACTGCAGGAAGATCAAACCTATTCATTCTTTAAGGAAATCAGCCCTGAGTGCTCACTGGAAGGACAGATCGTGAAGCTGAGGCTCCAATACTTTGGCCACCTCATGAGAAGACAAGACTCCCTGGAAAAGACCCTGATGCTGGGAAAGATTGAGGGCACTAGGAGAAGGGGACGACAGAGGACGAGATGGTTGGACAGTGTTCTCGAAGCTACGAACATGAGTTTGACCAAACTGCGGGAGGCAGTGGAAGACAGGAGTGCCTGGCGTGCTCTGGTCCATGGGGTCACGAAGAGTCGGACACGACTAAACGACTAAACAACAACAAGCTTGGCAACAGTGGTCCACACACTGCTAACCTCTAGGCTTGTTTTACTCTTATGCATTTCACACGGAGCACTTTGTAGAGTGCCGGAAGCTGCAGCTAGCACAAAACGCTACTGCCTTGTCCTCTCCGGGGCAACCTGTCAACAGCACGCAACACCTCCGTCCAAAGTGTTGCGCTTGAACATTGCTGATGGTCTCAGCAGACCACTTAGGGATGGTTCTGCCATTGTAGCGTGCTGTGCTGTGGACGCTGCGTAATTTTTAATTGCATTGCCTCATTTCTTAGCATTGTATTTTGCCGTGTTACAATTTGCATTCCGTAGAGTTAAAATTGTAATGCAACGAAATACAGCATAAGAGATAAAGGAAGCAATAAAAATGCAATTAAGAATCAACATGAGAATTTAATGCAGGCATGCCATGGAACACCTGAGCAAAGCTTACAGGCCACTGGTGGTCTATGGTGTCTTAGGGACTGGCCAAAGGTGGAGGTAGCTGACGTGGAAGATGAAGGAAAGAGAAATAGGAACATGATTATAAGCAGGAAGCAAAGGAGGGACACTTATAGCATTCATACCTGCTATTCTTGCATTTTATGGTGGAGCATAATCAGTCACTTCAATCACTGAACCACACTGCCAATCATAATAGAGACTTAAGAGACAGTCAAGGTCTCTTTGCATGTTAAAATGCAATTTGTGTGTCTCTTGAGTCCTTAATGCTAAATAAGTGATGAGAGTCCAGTTTTGAAACTTAGTTGAGGATAGGTGAGATAATAACATGTAAATGGGATGTTGAATACCATTTGCTGGGGAGAAGGTTGTCATCTTTGTGGAGTCCTTTCCAGGTTCCCAGAAGCATCAGGTTGGCCACCGTGGGGAATAGGATGCTGGCTTAGATGTACCACGTTAAGATACATGGGGGGATTTGGGGAAGTCACCCAATGAGGTTAAGAAAAAGTAGAAAATTGCAAGAATTATTGTGTGTTGTGTGTTGTTTTCTTTGTTTTTGTTCGTTTGTTTGTGTTCTTATAAAATGAATAAAAATTATTTTTTTTTTTAAAAAAAATAGATGTACCATGTTCTGTATCCATCAAGACTCTTACAATCTTTGGCTCCAGCTGCCTGCCTTCATTCCTTAACTAGCTAATAGTTCTGCATAATCAATTGGGAAGACTCATTACATTGATAACATATGCAAACTGGTTTTATTAAACAACAGTGCCCTCCACGAAGTTGTTTTCTCTAGAATTCTCATAACTGTTGTCCTAAAAGCAGCTGTTTCAAAATTGAAATGCAAGACACTATTACTGTAGGGAATTAGCTCTGTAGGGTTGCATAGGAAAAAATGTGGTGACCAAAGTAGAAATGAAGCCTTCTGAACAGAAAAACAGCAAAAAACACACACAGTGTAGATCAGTGTGTTATAAGGGGAACGCTTCTGCAAAACAATATTTTAATCTCTGTTCAACCAGAGCCATGGGTTCTTTCATGCATCAAGCGGCATGTGTGCTGCGCACATGGGAACCTACAGATGTGCACCTCCTAAGGATTGACCCAGGGTTGTGGCAGGTCCTAGAAAGTAGAGATAAATCACTTCTTTTCCTTCTCTCCCTCTCGCCTCCCTCCTCATCCATTCCCTTCCTTCCCATTTTAGACTTTCCTTTCAATATTCCAGTCTTTCTTCTCTGGTTCCCCTTTCTTACTTGGCCTGTTTCTTAATCAGAGCTCAGCAAGTTGGGTCATTAATGTTCTTCCGCATTTTGGGAACTTCAAGGGTCCCCCAAAATGAACCGCTTGGGAAGAGGGAAGGTGGAGATGGCAGCCATTGTGTCCAGTCCTCCTGCTCCAGTCAGAAACAACACTCCCTTTTTTAAAAATAAAAAAGTTCTGTATATATAAAAAAATGAAAAGTCAATTTGTTTCCCTGGAAAGCAAATTGAATCTCCACTTTCTCCTGTGAATTTTAGCTCAGAATTAGGTAGCGGTATAGAATCTGCTGTGAAATGCTTACAGAAGACATATTGATTACCAAAAATGTAAATGATTGTGGTCTGTCTCAGGAGAAAATGCATTCCAAGTAGACCGGCCTTTGAATACCAGACATTCAGTTAACGCTTGTGGTTTTTGAACTACCTTTGATTATTTTTTCATTGCAGGAAGCTCATTACAATTTTTTTTTCCAAAAAAAAGCCACAGTTGCATGCCAATAAATGCTTATTAAATAGAGACGGACCCACGCTATTGGAGCAAGTAGCCTGGCAAATAAACATAAAGATTGTTGGCAGGATGCTGCCATTTACCTCTTATTTGGTTGTCAGCAACTGGGATTTTCATGAATTCTGTACTGAAAGCCAAGAGAGAAGGTGTTTGGCCAAGCCCATAGGAATGTTACTCGAATTCCCCATATTTTAAAACTGCTAGATGGTCATTTTGTTTAGACTCAGACTGTGAGGAATCTTTTCTCCCCTCAGCCCTTCATTTCCTGAACTAAAAATCCTCCTTGGATCTCTGTGTCTTGTACTCCCTCGCTCTGCCACCAGATCTTTCAAGGCTCCCAAGTCCCGCAAGATGTTTGCTGCGTCCAGCCGGCCAGCTCTGTCACTGACTCAGCTATAGAAATGGACAGGCAATTCCTGAGCTCACCTTGAAATGTACCGTATATTCTGGCGTATAAGACGACTTTTTTACCCAGGAAAATCTTCTCAAAAGTTGGGGGTCGTCTTATATGCCGGGTGCTGAGGAGGGAGACCCGAAAGCCCCGTGCGTCCCTTCGGCTCTCCCTCCTCCCTTCTCCCTGCACGGAAAGAAAGCGGCAGCCCCTTACACGCGAGTAAGCGGCTGCCACTTTCTTTCCGTGCAGGGAGGAGGAGGAGGGAGAGCCGAAAGCCCCGTGTGTCCCTTCTCCCTGCATGGAAAGAAAGCAGCAGCCACTTACTCGCGAGTATATCCCAAACTCTATATTTTAACTGGAAAAGTTGGGGGTCGTCTTATATGCCCAGTTGACTTATACACCGGAAGTTGAGATTGGGGGGAAATGTGTGCGTAGCCTTTGTCTCCTCGAGGGTCCCCAAAAATGAACCCCTTGGGAAGAGGGAAGGTAGATGAGGCAGCAGCATCTTAAGGCACTCAAGGCCCTGTGGGGCAAGGGCAAGGGGATATAGCTGGAGTAGTAGCTATATGATCATGCTAATTGGATATTGGACCAGCGGGGCATTCCTGTTTGCAAGCAGCCTTCCCCCCAAATGCTCAACATACTGTATCTCTCCCTAGCAGTCTTCCAGATAAGAACATGAGAAGAGCCTGCTGGATCAGGCCAATGGCCCATCTAGTCCAGCATCCCGTTCTCACAGTGCCCGACCAGATGCGTATGGGAAACTTGTAAGCGGGGCAAAAGCACTCTCTCCCCTTCTGTGGTTTCCAGCAACTACAGTTCAGAAGCTTACTTCCTCCAGCTGTGGAGGCAGAGCCTAGTAGACATCGGCAGGCTTCTCCTTCATAAATATGTTGAATCTTCTTTCAAAACCGTCTTGAGTTGATGGCCATCACTGCCTCCTTGGGGAGCGAGTTACATACTTTAACAATGTTTTATTGCCTTTGGTTTTTAGAATGGTGGTGGAGGTAGGGAGTTTAGGTGAGTGGCCACATAGACATCAGTGACCCAGGTGGTTCCATGGTAGAAAGGTAAAGGGGCCCCTGACCATCAGGTCCAGTCGTGTCCGACTCTGGGGTTGCGGCGCTCATCTCGCTCTATAGGCCGAGGGAGCCAGCGTTTGTCCGCAGACAGCTTCCGGGTCGTGTGGCCAGCATGACTAAGCCGCTTTTGGCGAACCAGAGCAGCACACGGAAACGCAGTTTACCTTCCCGCCGGAGCGGTCCCTATTTATCTACTTGCACTTTGATGTGCTTTCAAACTGCTAGGTGGGCAGGAGCTGGGACCGAGCAACGGGAGCTCACCCCGTTGCAGGGATTCGAACCGCCAACCTTCTGATCAGCAAGCCCTAGACTCTGTGGTTTAACCCACAGTGCCACCTGGGTCCCTTCCATGGTAGAATGTCAGGCATATAAACACAACATGTCAGCCCTGCGGATAAGAAGAATTTTCTTTTAAAAAAAAATCTGTTCAGAAGAAAGTACTTCCTTTCATCCGTCCAGATTTCTTCCAACATTCAGCTTCCCCCGTTGTCCATGAATTGTCGTGCTATGAGAGAGGGAGCAAAACGTTTCTCTGTCCGCTTTCAGTATGCCATGCATTGTTTTTTAATAAACGATTGCCATGCCACCTCTTGCTGATTCTTAACTTTTTTTCTTTTCCTTCTCTATATGCATATTCCAGGCATGGCTGGCGTATGGTTGTTTTCAAAGTCACTAAGCAGCTGTTCCCGGAATAATCCCCCCCCCCTAAGAAGCTAAATGGGAATCTGTTGTTGTAGTTAACTTGCTGTATATTATTTAAAGGGCGGTGGCCCGGGGTGCGGGTGGGGGTGGTTAGAGATTGTCAAATTTATTGAATTTAAAGAGTTTAGCCAAAAATGCCCCTATATAATGGCTTACAAAAACCAGTTGTAAGATGTTCCCAGCTGTTGGGCTGATAGTTTAAAAAGACTCAAGGAAAAGGGGGTGGAATGGAGGAGGGGCAAAGCGAGCTTATGCACTATAGTTGATTATGACACATTTGTGTGGTTCTGTCTTCAAAGGTTCTGCATGTCTAGGAGTGCACCACCTCCACATAAAAAAAACAACCGCCCCATCTTATCCCCTATCAGAACTAGAAGTAGAGCCAGGGACAATGTGCAGAACAGGTTTACTCCTGCCATACAGTGCTTTCCTCCCAACAGTTGACTGAAGTTGGAATTCCCAATCCATGGTGCTTAGTTGTCCATTTTATGGTGGTTTATTTGTTTGTGCTAACTTTTCTTTTTTGAACATTTTTTAATAGAGACTCTAGTGTGGCTGAAGCAAGATGTGTAGCCCTAAGGGATAGCTCAGTTGGTAGAGCAAGAGATGATGATGATGATGATGATGATAATAATAATAATAATAATAATAATAATAATAATAATAAAAAATGTTTATTATTTATACCCCGCCCATCTGGCTGGGTTTCCCCAGCCACTCTGGGCAGCTCCCAACAGAATATTAAAAACACGATAAAGCATCAAACCTTAAAAACTTCCCTAAACAGGGCTGCCTTCAGATGTCTTCTAAAAGTCAGATGATTGTTTATCTCCTTAACATCTGATGGGAAGGCCCTCTGCCTTGTTCTCTATAACTTTGCCTGGTTCTTAACCTCAGGGCTGTGGGCTCGAGCCCCACGTTGGATGAAAGGTTCCTGCATTTAAAGGGGGTTGTACTAGATGATCGCTATGGGCCCTTCCAACTCTGTGATTCTATGTGGATTCTATTCTTAAGGAGTGTCCGTGCGAACAAGGGAGAGGTGAATGGTGTGCATGATCTGGGTGTGTCCGTTAGCATAGGTTCTACACGGAAACAGAGCTGCAATGACAAACAAATGCAGATTCCCGTAGGTCTCCACCAGTCCGCTTGTCTGGCTGCTTTTCTTTTTACTTTCTTGGAATGATTAAGGATTGGAGGTAGTGGTCAACTTGGGAGGGTTCTCTCCTCTTTCCCGTTCTTAAAGCACTTAGAAGGACTCTTGGATTATTAGAGAGCCTTCACTTCCCTATGAGAAGTCTATGAAAGGAATTTCATTGCGGCTTGCAGCAGCTTGAGATCAAGTTCTGGTGCTCACAATATAAGTGGCGATTCCATTTTGGGGAATAGCATACCCAATCTGGAGCGGGGAGGATGGGGGTCCGAATCACTGAGTCTACGGCAAGTCCTCTCCAGGTGCTTTCCACCTGATGTGCTCCAAACCTTTAGATTCCTTGCATACTTGGCACGAGTCTAATGGAACAGTTGCTGCCAGAAAAAGTAATTATCAGATAGCAAATTGCCTTAGAAATGGGCTGTTGAAGCCACATGTAACATAAGCCTGTTTTCGAAAGTGGGTTAGTATGATACCACTGTAAACATCAAATTACTGGGATTACTTTGCACATTCTTCTTCTTTTGGGGGGCTTAGAAAGGGCCCAGAGATAAAATTCTTGAAACCTGGCTTCCATTTAGTATAATCTTAAATAATCTTTAATATAGAGAATGCTATAATCTCTTCCACATTTGCAGATTTTCCCGTTTATTACAAAAGCCACTTTGTCCATATGGACAAACACATTGGTCACGGTTAATTACGAAACCTATTGCAGATCGTGAAATTTAGTGGTTTTAAAATGTGGATTAAAGTATTGAGACTTTGCTAAAGCTTTTTTTTAAAAAAGCATAGAAGTATTTCGAGCATTTAGTCTACCCTATTGAGAGTAGAGGAAATAAAAAAAATTCCAGGTTGAGTTCCGATTCATAGGTGTCTTCGAACCAGCAAGCAAGTTAATCCTAGAGCTTTAGTGAAAGAGTTCTATTGTGTTGCTAAGCAACACTTTGCATTATGTTGCTGGGTTGTCATGACGAAAGAATGGCCGCTCTCCGTCCTTTGCAGACTACGGAGAATCTATTACTCATCTCCAGGGAGCCACAAAGGCTTTTCATTTCATATCTAACTTTCCTTCAGAAATGACAATCTGGTTTCCTTAATTGTCCTTTTCATGAAATGGTTTCTGTATGCCAGCATTGTAGGTATCCATTGGCATTCTGTGTCCCAACTTGAGGGTCATGCATTTATTCTGAATTTATTTGCGTAGATGATCTAGTTTGTCTAAAAACCCCAACAACTTTAAAAATAAATAAATCATGGGTGGTGTACAATAAAACAATTCAAACCTCAAAATATTACGGAGCAATCCTAACTACGCTAATCCAGCGTAGTTCACACCAGCAGAATTTATGGCAGTGCGAGTTACCCCTTATTCAAATCTCCATTCAAGAGGAGTTTGACTTATAACACACCCTTTTTGCAGGCTTTTCCCACCTGCCGGGTTGCTAGGTCATGCTGAAGCTGAAAGGTGCGTGGAACAATTGTCTTCTTTCTTCTTCTTAGCGATCACTCATAGCCGAGTAAGATTGTCTTCCATGAACACGGTCTTAATAGTGAGTCTGTAAGTGACTGTGGAGGCCAGTTCTGGATCCACACGTTCTTCCACAGTGGGGACATAGGTTTCCGGGTGGGAGTTGATCACGGTGAGGGTTTGCCAAATCTGCCTTCCTCTTAGCACATTTCTCCCTTTCATCCTGAGTCTGAGCATCTTCAAAGCCCACCTTGCCTCATCTCATCCCTGCCATGTCCCTGGCACGTCCATTTTTGGGGATTTAACTTCTGCTGGCTGAGCCTCAGCTGACCTGGGGTGATGGTTTCATTGTTGTGATCGCCTTGAGTGAGTCCTTGCTCAGCTGGATGAGTCCACAGGTCCCTGAATCCAAACTCTCTTATACCGACAGATCTTGCATTTGGATTGTGCTGTAAATAGTATCACCTACATAAGTGGGTTGGCATTCTAAACATTTCATGGATCCCTTTGCATGTTGAGCTCTCCATATGGTAGATGCAGCACGACTGATACTTGTTTCCTTGAGTTTTGTTAGATATAAAATTATAAAGTAAAATATGAAAGGGAGGGGAGAGACAGGGCGTTTTTTTATCTAGAAACAAAATCCTGATACAGTGGTACCTCGACTTACGAACGACTCGACAACCGAATTTTTCGACTTACGAATGGGGCAAATGGCCACACGCTTATGAATTTCTTGACATCCGAACGGAAACCGCAGCGGTTTTAGATAGGGTTTTTTCCGACTTACGAATTTTTAGATGGGGTTGCTTCGACTTACAATCGCGTTTCCAATGGCGCTTTTCGACTTACAAATTTTTCGACCTACCAAGGTGCCTTCGGAACGGATTAAATTCGTAAGTCCACTGTAATCCATTCATTCACTCAATTTCTCTAACAATTGCATTCAGTGCTTTAAGATTATTTACTTGTGTTTTATCTTGTGTTTTATTCTGTGAACTGCCCTGAGATCTTTTGATGAAGGGCTGTATATGATTGGTTGAGAGTAAGGTTCCCTGTTTATCAAGGAGGTAAAGGAAATTACGCCGAATTCTCACAAAACATTTTTTTTATTTAAAAAAGCCATTATTTTGATCCATTGCTAGCCATTGTTTTGTAGAGGTGGATGCTGAAGAAATCAAGTTCTGGAGAATAACCTTACTTTTCCTCTAGAGCACCTGCAGTGAGGGTGAATGGTCTCGGACCCCGATTTGTCTCTTCCAAACGGAGGTGAAGGCAGAACAAGATTTGTGTGAAACTTTCCATCACACCAAAGCTGTGAAATTGCTGTGTGTGGATAGCTGGCCACATTTAGCCTGGTGAACAGCAGGGGCAGAACCAGAAACCAGAAACTCTGTGTGCTCTGCTGCCTTCTGGGGCAGAACCAGAACCAGAAACTCTGTGTGCTCTGCTGCCTTTGAACGATTTACGTAGGAGGTAAAAAAAAAAAGATTCCTATGCTTCAAACCGACTCTGCCAATTTCATGTCGCCCATTGTCTGCCTCTGATCTGGAAGGGCTTGTAAAGGCTTCTGAGACAGGACGGGAGCCTGTCTGGGGCATAGGAAGTTGACTTATACTGAATCAGGCCACTGTCCCAGCTAGCTCAGTAGTGTTGACACGAACAGACAGCAGGTCAGACAGCAGACAATCCTAGCCCTGCCTAGAGATGCCAGGAGAAGAAATCATGGCTTCTCTTATGGCTTGTAATGCTGGTTCCAACTAGCATTTATGGATTAAAGCACCTGATTCTGCATTCCACTGGTAGCATGTGGTGTCCATATTTAGTATAAAGCAGTGTTGCAGTGCAATTAAATAGGATTACAGTGTACCTATTTTTTAAGGTAAAGGTAAAGGACCCCTGACCGTTAAGTCCAGTCGTGAACGACTCTGGGGTTGTGGTGCTCATCTCGCTTTACTGGCCGAGGGAGCTGGCGTTTGTCCGCAGACAGCTTTCCGGGTCATGTGGCCAGCATGACTAAGCCGCTTCTGGCGAAACCAGAGCAGGGCACGGAAACGCCGTTTACCTTCCTGCCGGAGTAGTGCCTGTTTATGTACTTGCACTTTAACATGCTTTCAAACTGCTAGGTTGGCAGGAGCTGGGACTGAGCAAACGGGAGCTCACCCCGTTGCGGGGATTCGAACCACCGACCTTCCGGTCGGCAAGCCCTAGGCTCAGTGGTTTAGGCCACAGCGCCACCCGCGTCCCTATTTTTTTTAAGGTAATATTTGCTTTAAAACGAAGGTAGTAAAAAGGCAGGGAAAGGGTGCAGGGAGCTTTTGGTGGGAATGCTGAGGATGTTTTGTTCTCTTTTGAGGGGTTTTATCCTAAGGAATGACAACAGAAATGTTTTCCACTGTCTGAAGTATCTTTTCATCCTGCTATTCAGGAGATGGGTGGGGGGAAGTGTGTTGCTTTTGGATTGCGAAGTCCAGGTGAAATCTTGAAGCTTCCCATGAAGAGTTCTACAAAGCCACCTTTTTATGTAATCTAATATAGTTTGTGTTTTAACATGTTTTCAAAAGGTCATTTTCTAGTGCAAATGATGTCAGTGTATAGCCTAGTTTGTTTAAACAGAGTGCTGAAGTCATCCTGAAGAAAACCTGGCTTACGTTGCCATCTTAATTCACGTGAGTTGTTTCAACAGCATTCCATGGTTCCAGTGGAAATTTGTATTTTGCCGTTTGGCCAAGAATATGCTTAAAACTCCACATTTTTATGGGAACTTTCTTTCGCTCACTTTGGTGCTATTTTTTGACACTTGGAATATACACTTTTTTAAAAAAACAAACCTTCCAGGAACTGATTGAAGCCTGCAAGAAGAGTGACAACAATTGAAGTTCTACTCAGTCTTAAGATATATAAACTAGGGTTGTGGAGAATATTATCCACATCAGAATTTCAGGCAGAAGCTGGTGATTTTGCTGGGTTAGGCCCACAAATTGATTGTGTGAAGGTTCACTTTTTTGCCGCTCATTTTCTGCTGGTTCCCTGGCATGCTGTTTATTTCTCCATCCATAATTAGTCAGATGAGTGGTACCCAGTCAGAGATTGGGATTGTTAACAGAATGGATTTGCAGCACTGTGTAGCCAATCCAGTTTGGTTATCCCGAGGGCAAGTGAAAGCAGGGTAAGTGAGGGCAGTGTAAGTGCAGAGGGGAAAAAACCATTGAGGGGGTTTTAGGAAGCTTTTTCACTGTGCCCGTCTTGTGGGTATTGAATCCCACTCCTCTTAGTTTTTATTGTAGTGGACAGCCTGTTCATAATGGCAAATAATGGTGGAAGAGGAAGTATTTTTTTGCACACATCTTGACCCCCTTTCTCCTTTGCTGCGTTGGTTCATTCTATAGTCTTCATAACTGTTCTGCCACCAACCTGATATTAAGTGGGCAAGCTATTTTAAGAGCAAGCCATTCTCAAGCATAGTAATTCCCCTGGTAGCCTAAATCTGTGTTGTGTCTGTGCCACTTGGTGCTTCTGTTTGTTGCCTGTTTTGCCACCAACTCCAGCTGCGGTTTTATCTCCTTGTCTTATAACTCCTTGTACCACAAATCAAGAAACGCAACTTGCCTCTTAAAAGCAGTGTGGTTTCAATGAATCAAAACTCAAACTATCAGAAATCAGATAAAAATAAAACTTTTGGTCACTATTTTAGTTTATAAATTTATGTACTACATGTCATGGAAAATAATTTGAGGCTTTTTATTTGTTCTGCCAATCTGAAGGAAACCAGTGGCCTACACTGGAGTAAGAGTGAAAATTGCAGCAAAGACTGAAGACTGCTATTCAGATTTCATGCATATTATTATCCGAAAATCTTAACCACATTACTTGCACGTTGTTGTTGTTGTTGTTGAAACCCAAAACATAGTAATAAAGAAAAACAACCACACACACACACACAGTTTAAAGGCCATAGATTGTTTAAGAGGAAGCTTTTCACCCTGGCGCCTAAAGATATGTGATTTCCACAGTATTTTCCCATCTGTTTTTAGGTTTTTATCGCCCTAAAACATAGTCCTTAAAACGTGAGCGAGAAAGGGGCCTGGTGAAAGATGTGGGCTTTATTGAACTGTAACTTTCCGATTAAAGGCTTTTTTGTGCTACCTTGAAGCCCGTCCCGGTGGGTTACTGGAGGCGCACAGTGTCTGGTTCTCGTTGCTGTGGACTCACAGGAATCTTGGTGTTTGCCGAGTGGATGGCTGCACTTACTGTCCAAACAGATCTGTGTTTGCGAACTGTGAGCATATTGCTGTCTTCTGTGAGGCGCTCCACCATGACTTGAATGGCTCCTCTTGTTCTCAGGGCCTGAGACTAAAATATTTCAGACTTTACTAAGCCATTCACAGTCTTGCGAAACCCTTAAAACACACACACACCGAACAAGAATGGAAAGATTGCTTCTCTCTGGTCTTCTGGGTTGAGACTTCCTAACGTCGAGGGTGGTGTGCCTCTCGTCAGCCAATATGAGGCAAGAAACTTTTGACAAATGCGCTCTGATGATGATACAGTTTGATCGCTAACATGCTGTCATCCTTTTAAGGAGATACTCCAAAGTAAGTTTTTCCACGGATGGTAGGTTAGCATTTGCCAACTTCTTAGCTAATTGGGTGGTAAATTTATCCAAATGAAACTATACAGTACTATATTTCATTCTCATTTTTATTTTGAGGGCACATTGCTTCCAGGGATTTCTGGAAAAGGCAGTATGATTGGGTACTAGAATATACTTCAGTCAGCTAAGGTTACAAAATCTACCTGTTTGGTATGAAAGGGTAGAGAATTGTCAGTCTGTCTGCAACACACACACACACACACACACACACCCTGTTTCTCTGCATTCAGTTACAGTGGTGCCTCGCTTAACGAATGCCCTGCTTAACGAAATTTCCGCTTAACGAAAGGATTTTTCGAGCGGAGGTTGCCTCGCTAGACGAATTTGTTTTATGGAAAATTCGTCTAGCGAATCGCGGTTTCCCATAGGAATGCACGGAAATTCAATTAATGCGTTCCTATGGGCAAAAAAAAAAGTAAAAAAAAATTCAATGCATTCCTATGGGATTCGCTAGACGAATTTTTTGTTATAAGAAAAGACCCGTGGAACGAATTAAATTCATCTAGCGAGGCACCACTGTATTTGCTGAAGACTTCAAACACCAATGTGAGCAGCTGGAATTGGGCTCAGAAATAAACTGCATCTGCTTTACAACACAAGTTATACGTTCGTTCTAGATGTTATTGTTCAATAATCTGGCCATTGCATTCTGGGCTAATTACAGCTTCTGAACAGTCTTCAAGGGGAGCTCCATGTAAAGCACACTGCAGTAGTCCAACCTAGAGGTTACCAGAAGCACGGAGAACAGAACACAAGTCATGTTTTCAAAATGGGGTTGTAGCTGGTGAAGCAGCCATGGCTCACACATGAAAACCATAGCTTCCAAAACACATGGCTCTCTAGGAATACCATGAACCTGCAACACTGCTCCTTCTCAGACCCACGAACTCAGAACACTTCAGTCGTAACTGGATTCGTCTTAAATTTATTGGCCCCTTTGCAACCCAGCACTTCCTCCAAGTGCCAGTCCAGCACATGAGCTTCGTGATATGGAGAGGGACAGCTCCTAACAGCTTTATATAGATGTCAAATAACATGGAGAACAAGATGGAACCCTATGGGATACCACAGGATAACTTTCATAGCTCTGAACAGTAGCCTGCCATGACTGCTCTCTGGACACAGTCCTGAAGATAGGAGTAGAACCAGTACGAAACTGTGGCCCAAATCCCTACCTTAAGAAGTTGCTCTAGGAGGAAACTGGCCAACTGTATCAAAAGCCACCGAGAAGCCAAGGAGGAGAACACGGAAAGTCACACTCTCCCCACAAGTGTCTTAAGGAAGTTTTGGTGCCAAGCTTGAAGCTGGACTGAAATGGGTAGAGATAACCAGTTTCCTCCGACTGTGTCTGAAACTGAGCTGCAACCATTGTTTCAAGCACCGTGCCCCCAAAGCACATGTTTGTCACTGGGCAATAGTTCTTGAGTGCTTTTGCATACAGGGATGGTCCATTTAAGGTGGGAGAACACCACCTCCATCAGGGCAGGCAGAATCTCCTGCTCCTGTAATGAGGCATTAATCACTCCCTGGATATATATAGCCAGTGATGCCACTTGAATTAGCTCAAATAAGGCAAAATGGGCAAGGCTCCAGAGCCCAGGTGGTTGGCCTGCAATCACCCTCAGGCTGGACCAGAAAGTGCTCTGGATACCTCTGTAGCATTTGTTCTAACTAGTCTCATTCCTTCCCAATCTGAGCAATTTTATCCCCAAAGTCCTAGCAAACTTGTCATTGCAGAGCGTCAGAGCAGTGCCCTGCTGGCTAGATGACAAAAGCCGATTCTCTGCTTGGAAGAGTTTTATTTATTAAATTTGTATACCGCCCTTTATCCGAAGATTGCAGCGCAGTTCACAACATAAAAATACAGAATATGAACACAAAATGCATAATAAAGCAACAACTCCACTCTCATGAGCATATTTTAAAGGCCATAGGATGTTAATCAGACAAAGGCCTAGTGGAAGAGAAATGTTTTCGCCTGGGGTCTAAAGATACGTAATGAAGGTGCCAGGCAAGCCTTCCTGGGGAGTGCATTCCACAATCAAGGAGCCACTGCAGAAAAGGCCCTTTCTCCTGTTGCTCTCATGAAGGAAGCGCTCGAAGAAGGGCCTCAGGTGATGGTTGCAGGGTCTGGGTTGGTTCATATGGGAGAGACGACCCTTGAGATATTGTGGTCCTGAGCCTTTTAAGGCTTCATAGGTCAAAACCGGGACTTTTAATTGGGCCAGACTGCTATTTGTGGATGCTGTGGTGGTGAAAAAAGTAAGCTTTTCTTGCAGTCATCAGCACCTCATGGCAGGTGCAGTAATGTTCTTTGAGCCATGTTTGATCATATTCACATTGGGATTTATGCCACTGCACTTTAGCTGTTGAACTTCCTGCTTCATTGCATGCTGGTCGCTATAGTATTAAGATGATATGCACACTTATCATCGAGGACATCTCTCAGTTCCATCCCAAGAGAAGAATCTCGGCAGGAATGTCGACCGTGTCATCTGGGAAGCTCCTCAGAACATTGAGGAATCTCTCAGACCCCATAAGTCTCTGGGGGCAGACCATCGTAATGGATCCCGCACGCCTACCAAGTGGGGTAGATGCTCCCAAGCCAAACCTCTCCAGGAAATAAACCGTCCATCCCAACAAACCCCACAACCAATTTATATTCTCAGACTCCCCCCCCCCCCATACACACACAATTCCCGCAGAAGAGGAGTATTACTTGGATGTGTTTTCAACACAGTGCTTTGCTAGAGCTCCAAACTATATTTAGCTAGCAAGATTATTCAGCCGCTTTCAAAAAATAGAGCAGTTCTTCACAAATAGAATGACATTCCTGTAAACGTAGGTGTAAATAGAGGTGAATTACAGAAATAGTCGTGTCTCTCCCCCCCCCCCCAAGAGTATTGCTTTCCTGCTTTACATGTTTCGTTTTTCCTTCTTCTGTGCAAGCTGATTCTCACAGATGTGCCGCTCAGAGGTGGGAAAACAGAAGTGAGGGGGAGTTATCCGAATCCCTCCAAAGCCATGGAGGAAATTGGTTTTAAAACTGGGATTAGCAGACACTTGAATCCTCTGTCCTGGTCTCCAGGATCACAGTTCTTCCCATGGTAGTGAAGGAAAACAAGGACGAACTTGTTGCATCGTATTTGCTGGAAGAAGTCACTGTGCAAACAACTCTATTGTTTCTATAGTAACAGATGATTGAGAAAAGATCATGGTTAAGCTCACTGAAGTGTTGTTGTTTTTTTAAAAGGGGGGGGGAACTGATCTACAGTTAAGTGGAGAGGCACTGAAATATTTGCCTGAAATTTCACATGCCTCCCACCCCCTTTCTTGCATCAAAAGTTGATTGTCCCATCTGTACGCACAATTTTATAGACATTTCACAGCGCATTATAAAATGTAGCAGACTTTAATTCATTTTCTAAGGTTCCCATAGCATCTCTGACTAAAAAAAATGTAACTGGTATACTTACTTGCGTAATGTAACTTCAAAACGCCTGTCTGTTGGATGGATTTGGGAGTTCAGACATAAAATCCAGACAAGTTGTTTGATTTTGCACTCAGCATTTTTTAAATACTACATTTAAATGCAGGTGTGTGTTCATGTCAATAGTGAGGAATTTTTTAAAAAGTCCAGCTCACATACACCAAAAAATAAGTACCAATTTATAATAAATTAATTTCTAATATAAATTTATATAAAAAAACAAAAACCAGACTTTGTTTGCATAGCAAGGGATGTCGTAGTACCTTGGTACCTTCTGCCTTGGTCAGACCTCACCTGGAGTACTATGTCCAGTTCTGGTCACCACATTTCAAGAAGGATATTGAAAAGGTGGAATGTGTGCAGAGGAGGGTGACCAAGGTGATAAAGGGTCTGGAAATGATGCCTGATGAGGAACAGTCGAGGGGATTGGGTATGTTTAGTCTAGATAAGAGGAGACTGAGAGAAGATCTCTCAGCTTGTTTTCTCCTGCTCCCGAGGCTAGGACCTGAACCAATCGATTAAAGCTACAGGAAAGGAGATTCCGATTAAACATCAGGAAGAACTTTCTGGTGGAACAGACTCGCTTGAGAGATGGTGGACTCTCCTTCCTTGGAGGTTTTTCAGCAGAGGTTGGATGGCCATCTGTCATGGATGCTTTAGTTGAGATTCCTGCATTGCAGGGGGTTGAAATAGATGGGGTCCCTTCAAACTCTACGATTCTATGAACCTATTAACTTTTGCATGCAGAAGGTCCCATGTTCAATCTATAGCCTCTCCAGTTAGCATTGGGGCAAGACTCCTGTTTGATGAAACACTGGATCACTGCTTGCCAATCAACTGCTACTTGGTGACTCCAGATGCCAACATTTGTTGAGGGCAGTTGCGCTTGTCTGATTTTGTCTTTCTTAAATCCTGCCACATCACAATTCCTTTCTCCAGAGGATCAAGGTTGCTAGATGGAGATGTGTCTTAGAATAACAAACCCATCCTTTTTTTTTTCTGTGCGTACTCCAGCGGCCACCAAACAGCTGTCCATATTTCTGCAGGATGTTTGTAAAAACATTTGGAAGCAGCCGCTGGAGAACGTGGAGGATCGATGCTGATAAAAACTTGGATGGCTAGTTGTGAAGCAGGGAGGGAGGGAGCAGAAAGTTCTTCCTGCATTTCTGAGCAGAAACAATTGTGAAATTCATATGTAGCACAGCTGGAGGAGCCTTGGAAGCCATAACATCTGCGGCTGCAGAACACTAAATTGTTTGTTTCAGTTTTGAATCTTGGCTTTACAGTTCTTCTCTCTCTCTCTCTCCACCTCAACCCCAGGCCTTACAGTAAATCGCCTTCGCGTTGCAACATGCAAGATGGGTTCTAAAAACTGTGTGCAGAGTTTTGAGGGACGTGAGAAAATGGTCATTCAGTGCATCCATAACATCCATTTTCGTGTTCTTGTAACCTTTATACCTCGCCTTTTATTCTAAGGGGGTGTAAATGCGACAATGCCGTTCTACTTTAATAACGGCCCTGGGAGGCAGGTTAAGTTGAGAGAGGCAGAGAAGAGATGCTGAGACTTGCCCTCGTCAATTTAATGGTCCAACAGGGATCTGAACTCGCGTCTTCCTGATCCATGCCCAGCACTTCATCCCAGGGGTGGTTGATGTGGTGCCGTCCAGATGTTTTGGACTGCAGCTCCCATCACCCTCGGCATAACTAATGGTCACGGATAATGGAAATTGTCCAGAGCATCTGGAAGCCACCATGTTGACTCCCCTAGCGTTATCCACTGCCACACACAGACTCTCTACAGATCATCTCCCCAGTGTGGTTGTTTTTTGTAACAGGAAATAGGTTATTTTGGTCTATGACAACAAATTATCTTTATGAGATTGCTCTCTGTGGGTAGGTGACCCAAGCACTACTATAAAATCTCCAAACTGCTTTGTTTTTTCCCAAGAGGGAAGACAAAGGAACCCAGTTGCCCATTCTAATCCTAAATTCAAAGGAAGGCATCTACAGGCAACATTACTTTACTCATCAAAAGGTACATTTTAAACGAGTTCTTGGTGGCTGGCAGCTAGAAAAGGAATACAGTGGTACCTTACGAACGACTCGACAACCAAATTTTTCGACTTACGAATGGGGCAAATGGCCGTACACTTATGAATTTCTCGACATCCGAACGGAAACCGTGGCGGTTTTAGATAGGGTTTTTTCGACTTACAAATTTTTAGATGGGGTTGCTCCGACTTACGAATTTTTCTGTTTCCCATGCATTCCTACGGGAAATCGCGTTTCCAATGGCGCTTTTCGACTTACGAATTTTTTTACCTACAAAACTGCCTTCGGAATGGATTAAATTAGTAAGTCGAGGCAGCACTGTATAAATATAAAATGCCTGCTTTTTTTAAAAAAAATGTTATCTGGCATCAAGACCATCTTAAACAGTTTTATGTAGCAGTGAAATCATACCTAGCACATAGCTGGAAATCTCCCAAGCAACCTTCTAAACAGAAGCGGCTCGATAAAACTCGGGAGACGTGAGGATATTGAACAAAATAAGCAAGAATGACAAAGAAAGAATTCCAATATTTTAAAAGGCACTGTGGCACCGTGGTTTCCATTTTCCAGCCTCTTCAAGCTTTTGACCACAGTCCAATCAAATACAGATGCATTCTTCTCCCTGCTTTCCTGACTGTGATTCAGTTACACATCCATACTCTCAGCAAACTTCACCTCAGGCTGTCTTAACTATCCCACAAGCCAATCCAAGCAGTTTCATTTCCCCATTGCAGTTAATTAGTGATCTTGTTGTATTGATGTGTGGTGGTCTGCCTGTCTTGTTGCCTGTACTCCCAACTGAATTTCAAAATAAAAACTTCGTTTTATCAAATAAACAAAAAGTAAGCCGTAAAACCACTTGAACCGGGGCGGGGGGGAATCAAGATGTTGGCTCTGCCCAAAAGCTTAGCAAAGAGAAAATATCTTAATAGGTATCTTTTTAAAGTTTATATGAGCCAGGGGAAGGATGCAGGTATAATGGCCTGGTTTGCATGTCCCAATAAGCCAAACCATGGTTTAGTGTGAATACAATGTCTATCGGAGAGAGAATTGCGGCCATTTTGCTCCTCCCCTCGTTGCTCTGCTGAGCGGAGCCATGTTTGACTTAGTGTGTCATCTGAATCCAAGCTAATGACTTTGCTTTTCTGGATAAACTACAAGCCATAAACCTTGCTTACAGCTTGTGATTAGACGGGAGAGAGCTAAACCTGGGTTAGGATGACATGCTTCAGCCAAGCCATGGCTTAACTCAGAACAGCAGCAGAATGACTGGGTTAGGAGCAAAACAACTGCAACATCTCCTCTCCCAGAGTCTCTGTATTTGCACTAAACCAAAATTATTTCCCCCCTCTTCCATGCCAGCAAGGAAATAATTCTAACAATGATGGACGAATTGCCTTTTACAGGTGATTTACATACCACAAGCACAGCTGAAAATAGTTTTTTTAAACGGTACAAAAAACAGAGAGGTTTCAAAACAGTACAAAATAAACACCTTTCGCCCAGAAGGATGCTAGCCTTTCAGCAGGCTTTAGAGAGAGGGAGAGAAAATTCCCCTGCAGGCATACTAAGTTTTTGTGATCTTGTTTAAAAGACTGGGATAGCAACCACTTTTCAGAATGCGTTTCTCTGCAGGTTTTGTCATCAGACATTTTTTTTTCCAGGGTCAGAGCAAGGCCTTGCCTCCGGGCTGATTAGTCTATAGCAGCTCAAAACCAACATGGTCTGCGGAAGGGAAGCACTGGAGAGTCTTTACGGGCATGTGACTATAATTGACATAAAACAACCCCCGGCTCATTCAGTAGGTTAAGGATGAATGTGCATTCCACGCATATCTGTTGGGAATACAAACATAAAATGCAGACGCTATGTAATGCATGAATACTTGATAGGTGCTCCAAGACTGTGATAGTGCTCATGTGACTTCCCACTAAGTGTGACTTCTCACCACCACCACTACTCCAAAATCTTAATTCTGAGTGTCAAGTTTCAGCCTAAAATCTATCCCATAATCAACAGGCTGCTAGTTTCAATTCACTGAGAAATGTTTTGGCTTTTGTGTGTTGGTGGATTAATTTGATGTAGCTGGTTTTTTGGTTGTTGTTTTTTTAAGATACTTCCATGGACTTCCCTCTTTTTTTTAAAACAATAGTTAACCTGATTTCTTTAGCAGCATTCACTGTCCTAGTTAGCTGATTTTAGACAGATGTTTATCTCTTGTCTTACAGTCTAGACAGATGTGATTTACAAAGTGTAGCCCAGCTGGTAAATTGCCCTGGGATCTGCAGCCTCATTTTCGATGCATAGAATATTGTGAAATAAATACTTCTTTTGCAAGTGCTTTTGCAGCAGCGGAGGCTGAGCCAGCAAAGGTTTATTGTAGCAGCTGAAGATGTCTTTTGCTTTATTCTTAAAAGTTGTCAACGCAGGTTCTATTTTCCAGTTGCAAAAGTATAGGGAACTGGTCGGTGGGGGAGGATATTTATCCCATCAAATCTCTTATCAGAAAAATCAGTTCCCAACATTCCATCATGCCGTAGGTTGTGACCAAGATGCAGAAACTGGGATGGAGCTATGCAAATAGGATTTGTTTCTCACTGGCATGGATCGCCACTGCACCAGGATTAGGAAAGCCAATTCAGCTCCAACGTGCCCTTTAAGACTGGAAACATATGAAGCAACAACAGCGTGGTTATCAGACAGACGGCTGTTCCATGCAGCCCCAGTGCCATCCATTCCGAGTTGCGGCAGCTCCTCAGCATCGCAGACAGATGGCTTCTCCCAACTGCATTCGCTGAAATCCTTTTTTAAAAGCTGCCCTGGCCTGCTGTTTTATCTGCGACCTTCTGCATGAAACATGTGCATTCTGCCACTAAGCTCTGACCCGCTGGCAGAGGAACAGGGGTGCGGCGGGAGCGGGCCGCCCCCGGCACCACTATTCCTGTAGGATGCCATCGCAGCGCCCCCCCCCCCCCCCCCGGACACGCGCCACACACTCCCCCATGTGCTGGGAGCCATGCCCCCACAGGTGGCGCACCATGCCCCCTGCGGTGCCAGCCACGCCCACGCCTGCTCTCCGCCCCCGGTAGCGGAGATTACATGTGACCTGAAACAAAGAAAATCTCATATTCTCAAGAGTGTCGTCCTGTGCTTGGAATACTGACATAACTTGTCAAATATACATGAAGTGTATATTTGAAATAATAATAATAATAATAATAATAATAATAATAATAATAATAATAATAGTTATTTATCCGTACCCCACCCATCTGGGTTGCCCCAGCTGCTCTTGGAAGATGCATAAATAGACCAGTTAGTTGCTCAAATGGGACCAGTAAGTATATTTTCTTGATCAAAAGCAAAAGGAACATTTTATAGTCTCCAGCTTGCTTTTGAGGTCAGCTAGACCTTGGCTGCGATCCCAAGTTTTGTGTCCCTGCCACAACCCCCCCTTCCAATTTTCACATGAGGACTGTCTGTCCCAGAATTGCTTTTTCTGCATGAGGTAAACTCTCTACTTGCTTTCTTAGGCCATCTTTGGCTTCCTGCTTCATCACTTTTGATCATCTGTTTTGGTGGAGCGTGCAAAGAGAGGCAGACTGACTTCACCATATCGAAGGCCAGCTTCCTGCTGTTTGTACCCTGTCATGTGGAAGAAAGAGCAGCACTTATGACATAATCCTTTTGGGTGCAGTCTGCCGAACCACACACACCGAAGACAATTAATTGATTCTGCTAGTTACACCAGTGGCTTCCAGGCTTCCTTCTGTCGCAGAACCCTTTCCATTCGTGGTTGCCGGGGACCTCCTGCATATTGGAGCGGACTCTGGAGCTTGTTCCACAGCACATTGTTTGCACGTCTTTTGAACTCTCAAAGACACCCTGTGAGTGGACTTAGAATGCATCCAGTGTTCTGTGGTTGTGTCTTGCACGGAGCTTTCCCGGTGGTGGACAAAGGGTGCATTCAGACACGGGGAATAGTGCGCTAGTTTCCTTGATTGCAGTACTAGCATTTCTGCCTGATCTTCTCAGGCTGCTTTCACACAGCAGATGCTCTTCCAATGAATAATAATAATAATAATTTATTATTTATACCCTTTCCACCTGGCTGGGTTTCCCCAGCCACTCTGGGCGGCTTACAACAGAAAAATGAAATAAAATAATTAAACATTAAAAGCCTCCCTAAACAGGGCTGCCTTCAGATGTCTTCTAAAAGTCTGGTAGCTGTTTTTCTCTTTGACATCTGATGGGAGGGCATTCCACAGGGCAGGCGCCACCACCGAGAAGGCCCTCTGCCTGGTTCCCTGCAACTTGGCTTCTCGCAATGAGGGAACCGTCAGAAGGCCCTCGGTACTGGACCTCAGTGTCCGGGCAGAACGATGAGGGTGGAGATGCTCCTTCAGGTATACTGGGCCAAGGCCATTTAGGGCTTTAAAAGTCCTGGGTATGAAGTTGGAGAACGAGTGCAGCGTAGCATTCTTATAGTTTCTTATGACACACTCTGTTCTGCCCACGAACTACGAAGCACAGAAGCAAAAGGGAACTTTAAAGGGCTTGGGCCGTCCCGATTTGGGTTGTACTGGGTTTTGAGCTTCTCAGGGCTCTATGTTTAGCACCATGAGAAAGTTAAGTTGATGGTGCAATGATGGTCCAAGCCACCACAATCGCTTTGTTACTCTACAGATCAGGTTTTTGACAAGTGAAACAGCTGGTGGCAGGAAAAGCTTTGCCAATTGTGGGAGGGTGAATCAGAAGACATTTGGGTTCTATTCCGTATGTCCCGAAGCAGACTGATGTGGCTAATTGAAATGTAAAAGAGACCACATGGTTGCCCATATTGTATTTTATGTTGTGTAGGACTGGGTGATATATCAATATATCGTCCCAAACTGGTCCATATTGTGATACAGTGGTACCTCAGGTTAAGTACTTACTGTAATTGGTTCCGGAAGTCTGTTCTTAACCTGAAGCGCACTTTCCCATTGAAAGAAATGGAAAAGTGGATTGATCCATTCCAGACGATGAAAAATACCCCCTAAAACAGCAATTTAACATGACCATTGATCCATAAAATGAAGGCAATAAACAATGTACTGTACTACTATAAAATAAATAAGACAGTATTGTAGATGGGGGGAAAAATAACATTCCCCCCCCCTTACATCCACTGATGATAGTCATTGTTTGGATGGGGGGCTTTTATCCATTTCTGCAATCACACAATCAACCAGTAGCTGAACTGGGCTCCACACAACCCCCAAAACAAGGCAGAGTGCCCCAGAAGTCCCCCAAATGAAGGAGCAAAGGCACAGGGCAGACTCACAGAAACAAATCCCAAAATCCCTTGCAGAATCCCAAATTTTTTCCCCTCCCACAGGGTAGGTGGGCTTACCTGGTTAGGTGCCACCCATCTTGCTACAGCTGGGGGGGGGCAAGGGTTTGTAAAGGGCTTTTCGGCCCAGACTCGTATTTGCTGTCTTAACAGCTTCGGTGCTCTTGGTCTTTGTTAGGTTAAGTGTTCCTTACCTAACCTTGGGGCTGGGATGCGACCTGCTGGGCATCCTGCGGATGTCGGGGCTTGGCTCCGAGCAGCGGCAAGGCCTCTGAGAGCTCGGAAAACTCACTTCCGGGTTAAAAACGTTCGTAACCCGGAAAAACCGTAACTCGAGGCGTTCGTAACCAGAAGTACCATAATTGGTTTAATAATTTTTGACCCAGCAATACATTGCGAATCATGATGTGTGTTGTTAGGGCTGGGCTATATATTGTCCAAAACTGGTTTGAAGTCAATCTTATGATATTGGTTTCATAATTTTTGACCTGCTAATATTGTGTGTGTGTGTGTGTGTGTGTGTGTGTGTGATGCAAAAATCACAATGTGGGGTAAACCGTGAAGCCAGCCCAATGACTCCACCCTTATTTCAGACATTGTGTTATATCGGTATATCACTATGCTTAGCTAGTGATATATAATGATGTTGAAAACCATGTATCTCTCAGCCATAATGCTGATTGCTGGTGAGGAGTTAAAAAGAGCGGAAAGCTAATTTAGGTATGTTTTAGGGTGGAACTTAAAATTAATTGTAACATTGTAATGGCAGGCATTAGAATGGTCTTTTACAAATAAGTTTCTATAGAAGGAAATAAACTGGGAAAGACTTAGAATAGCAATGTACAGTAACCCAGATAACAGAAGGCTGGGGGAGAATTTGGTAGAGGATGCCCACACAATGCTAGCAGCAGTAGTAAAGAAAGTTAGCAAAAGGGATTTAATTAATGTGTACAAGGAAATTATATGATCCCTGCTCTCCCCCCCCCAAAAAAATAATAATAATGTGTCTTTGTTACAGTCCTTTCAAAAAAAGGAGAGGTTGGGGATTAAAGCTGGGAAGGTGATTAATTAGACAGAATTTCCTGAAACAAGACATGACTTCATTCTAGAAGAGAAAAGAAAAATAGGCAAGGGATATGACCACTCTCACTGCTGCAGAATTGAGATTGCTTCTGGAAAATGATGGAAATCTGAGGATGTGATCGCCTTGGCTGGATTTCATCTGCGCATTCGCTCAGCCAGGCTGTGTTGTGCTAATAAGGGCACTGCCAGAATGTGTTATTTGCTGCTGCTGTTGTTTTAGTGCTTTTAAATGTGTGAAATGCCTCACAATCCTATTAACTTATTCTTCCTCACAGCAATCCCGTGAGAGAGTTGGGGGTAGCCTGATGCAAATTGGGTACCTTGCAAGATACAGAGATCGCCATTGTTTTAGGAGGCTTTTTTTAAGAGAAAGAGAGAGAGATTGCTCATATTTATGGAAGTAGTTTATGTCTGTCAGTGCCTGTATCCTATTGCCGCTAAATGGACCTTCCATATGCATAGGGTGTCTGTGTATAAGCATACATACATAATACATACATACATACATACATACATACATACATACATTATCTATTTGGGATGAATATGATAAGACCGTTCCTTTCATGTCCACTATTTGAAACAGAATGGTCCAACTGATCCAGCAATTCATATGTCCACAGTAGAGGATGTGCTTTAATAAATAATAATAATAATAATAATAATAATAATAATTTATTTATACCCCACCCATCTGGCCGGGCCTCCCCAGCCACTCTGGGCGGCTTCCAACAGAAATATTAAAATACAATAATTTATTAAACATTAAAAGCTTCCCTAAACAGTAGTTTTATAGAAAAGGGAATTCTGGCATTTCCAAATTACATTGGCGAGAATGGACAGAATCACTCCTCTCCTTGACAAGCAGCACATCTCAAAATGCACAATCAACAATATGAAGTATAGGGCCGGGTGATATACTGTCAGTCGGTCAGTCAATGTTTATTACAGCAAACAGCCAGCATTAGGCGATATATTGATATCTCACCAAAAACTGGTTTGAAGTCCATATCATAAAAGTGGTTTCATAATTTTTGACATGGCAATATATTGTGAATCATGGTGTGTGTGTGTGTGTGTGCGTGTGCGTGCTCCATGCAAAAAAATGTGGGGAAAACCATGAAGCCAACCAATGCCCCAGCCTGCATGGCCATTGACTGAAGTTAATGGGAGTCCAGCAACTTCTGGAAATCCACAGGTTCCCCATCCCTGATTTAAAGAAACCACAGGCGGGTGATTAGCTCATGTGAAATCATCTGACTGGGAGATGGCAACGTATACCCTTTCAAGAAAAGTATGCCCAAGTGTGCCATGACTTAACATTGCAGACCCTGAGGCTATGCTCCTTGCACTTAATTATGCACCTGGGGGCCATGCCTTGAACATTTCTGATGCCACCAAATCAAGGGGGTGGGTGGTGGAATAGATATGGAGACCAATAACTCCCAACATTGTATATATCATGGAATTTTGCTGTAGGAGCTCAGAAATAAGAACAAGCGTATTCCTATGCATGAATGGAACCGAATTATCAGGTAAATGTGTATTAGATTGCATCCTAAATTTGGAAATATGTTTGTCGTTGAACACCTTGGCTTTGGCGAAATGCTGTAAACCTAATTTAATTTTAGTGCTATATATACAGTAAAAGTAACTAGGCTTGAGGTTTCTGGCCACATTCCAGGTTGACCCCAAAACAGGATGGGGCTTGGTCCTCTAGGACAGTGTTTCCCAACCAGTGTGCCTCCAGATGTTTTGGGACTACAACTCCCATCATCCCTAGCTAGCAAGACCAGTGGTCAGGAATGATGGGAGTTGTAGTCCCAAAACATCTGGAGGCACACTGGTTGAGAAACTGCTCTAGGATCTCTGCACCTTGTCTTGTCTTTCCTCCACGGTTGTGGAGGTAAGAACTTGAAATGAATGCTCTGGGGTGGGGAGGTGGGAGAGGGGAGATAGCCAGCCTGTACCCCCTTTCCCATGAAATGAGCCAACATTTACATGACTTAATGGGCACAAAGTTCCCCAACAGAGTTGGGGAGAAGATCAGCACGGAGATGGATCTAGGAGCCTTGGTAGACCATGAGTCAACAGTGTGATGCAGCAGCTAAAAAAGCCAATGCAATTCTGAGCTGCATCAATAGGAGTATAGCATCTAGATCAAGGGAAGTAATAGTACCACTGTATTCTGCTCTGGTCAGACCTCACCTGGAGTACTGTGTCCAGTTCTGGGCACCACAGTTCAAGAAGGATACTGACAAGCTGGAACGTGTCCAGAAGAGGGCAATCAAAATGGTCAAAGGCCTGGAAATGATGCCTTATGAGGAACGGCTTAGGGAGCTGGGTATGTTTAGCCTGGAGAAGAGAAGGTTAAGGGGTGATATGATAGCCATGTTCAAATATATAAAAGGATGTCATATGGAAGAGGGTGAAAGGTTGTTTTCTGCTGCTCCAGAGAAGCGGACACAGAGCAATGGATTCAAGCTACAAGAAAGAAGATTCCACCTAAACATTAGGAAGAACTTCCTGACAGTAATAACTGTGCAACATTGGAATTTGCTGCCAAGGAGTGTGGTGGAGTCTCCTTCTTTGGAGGTCTTTAAGCGGAGGCTTGACAGCCATCTGTCAGGAATGCTTTGATGGTGTTTCCTGCTTGGCAGGGGGTTGGACTGGATGACCCTTGTGGTCTCTTCCAATTCTATGATTCTATGAGATTTCATCCCTTTCCTGGCCGGCTTTCATCCCTTCCTGATGGATAAATCTGATCTAATTCCTTGGGGAGCACAAGAGAATTGGATACAACTTTTAGAAGACATCTGTAGGCAGCCCTTAATGTTTGATATTTTAATATGTTTTTATATTTGTTGGAAGCCACCCACAGTGGCTGGCGTGTGGTACAAACAAACAAACAAATTACAAATTGCTCCTTCCTTACAAATTGTTCCTAAGTGCTAAGTTCTGTCCATTCAGGAAACGACTCTCGCCATTGATATTTGTAAATTCTTACTGTCTTCTTGCAAGCCATTGCAAGCCATCTTTGGCATATACAGGTGAAACTTGGAAAATTAGAAAATCGTCGAAAAGTGCATTTATTTCAGTAACGCAACTTAAAAGGTAAAACCAATATATGAGATAGATGCATGACATGCAAATCAAGATACTGGTATATGTCAAGCCTTTATTTGTTGTAATTGGAATTATTTGCCGTTAGGCGGGTGAATTATAAATGGAATGTAATTAATGAAATGTAATAGCGATGTTTATTTTTGTTTATTTTTGTATTGTTGTAACTATTTGTTTTATTACTGTGGAATTTCCAAAAGAAAGCATTTGTAAAAATTAAAAGAAAAATAAAAAAATAAAAAGTGGCATTACTGAAATGCACTTTTCGACGATATTCTAATTTTCCAAGTTTCACCTGTGTGTGTGTGTGTGTGTGTGTGTGTGTGTATGCATGTGCAAAGCAGAGTTATTTTTTAAAATATATATATAGTCAAAACCCACGGTAAAACAACAGTATATAAAATTGCAATGTTTCTTTCTGTGAGTTTAGCATTCATTTATGTGGGTCGTGTTGCCAAGGCCAGTCTTTTAATAGATCCACTGAGTTGTCCCAGGCAGGAGACGGTTTCTAGGTCTAACACACAGTCCCCACTTCCAAGTTGTTTTGATAGCGGCAACGGGAGACGAGAAGTGAAATGTATGCTAAAGTCATTTGCCTAGCCCTGAAATAGAGGCAGCGAAGAAAACATCATATAGCAGTAAATCATTCACCTGTCCAACATTCTTTAAAGCCCTTTCCCCAAATGACTTTAACAGTCTGAGGGGTCACACCTGAGGTTAAGAGTCTGCTTGTGCAGAGCACTTCTGACGATGAAATGCAATTTTTAAAAACATTGGATCCGAGGCATTTACAGACAGTGGAGTCTGTTGCGTGTGAGAGTTCGGTTTCATCCCGAATGGCGGCTGTTACTTTATAGACGGATTGACAGATGCTTCTCAGACAGGTTCTATGTTGTTGTTTAGTCGTTTAGTCGTGTCCGACTCTTCGTGACCCCATGGACCAGAGCACGCCAGGTTCTATAACGGGGCCAATTTGAGTGTCAAAGCAGTTAGTGCCTGCTTAGGTGTGAGAACTTAATGCAGAATCACTTCTAATTCTCAAATTGCAGGGCATGTGTGTTAATTTTGAGGAGATTTTGACATATCTGATAGGGACTTGTTAATAAGGAGCAGTGCTATATTTCTATACTCATCATGAACGCCTCCCTTGTTCTTTTTGAATGGCAATGGCACCCACCTGAGAGGTTCCGGCTGGGGGAAAAAGCCCGCATAAGGACGTATTTTAACGATAGATGAAACATGATTGGGGATGGATGTGTAGCCCAGGACAGCTTTTGAGAAGCTGATGAATTAAATGCTACACTCTTCCAGCTAGAGAAAGCCACACTTGCAGGCCTAACCATGTCTACTCAGAATAAGACTCAATTCAATGAGGCATTGGGGGGCAGGGTTGCAGCCTAAATTCCATATAAACTAATGGTGCGTGTCTGACTTTAATTCCCATTGCTTCTAATGGGTCCTCTAATTAGGGACGGCTAATTTTAACTTGATGGAGACCAGAAGCTTTTAACAACTGTTTCAAGGTGGCGTGTGTTTTGTCTGTGAGTACCTGTGTCGCTCCTCTTTGCCTCAGTTTAGGACAAGCCTTGTAAATAAATGCATCTGCAAAAGTTATGACCTATGTACTCCCAGCTGTACTTATAGGAAACATGGGAGGCTGCCTCACATTGAGTCAAACCATTGGTCCATCAAGCTCAATATTGACTACTGGCTGGTCGTGTTTCTCCAGGATTTGAAACGGGACATTCACAGCCCTACCTGGAGACTCCAGGATTGAACCCGAGACATTCTGCATGCAAAACAGATACTTCTATCACTGAGCAATGACACAGCCTGTCTCATGATAGAATGCAAGAAGGAGAGACTTTATTTCTGATGTTGTGACCAAGGCGTTTTGGTCATGATAACTAGAACGCCACCAATTTGTAATTTAGGTTCGTGGAAAGCCTGCCTCTTGATGGTGAAATTTCCAGACCTGGAATTTTAGACGTCCTGCAGCATTTCAGTTAGAACCATTGTAGAAGTAAGACATATGGTGCCTTTAAACCATTCCCTGTATGGTTTCCTATTTTCCATTTTACCTAGATTTATGTAGCTCGGCACCCTAATGCTTATGGCACAGGAGCTGCTGTATTTGCATTTGATACTTCAGAAAGGAACTTTCGACATCCAAGGTTGGAGTTTTGAGTGGAAACTTTTAAGTCTCTTGCTTATATAACCACATTCCTCGGTTAATCCAAACTGCTGAGGTAATGAGTTTCGTGGTCTTCATATGTTCCTGAGGTAGTTCTTCACATATGTAAAAACTGAACGCAATCGGAAACTTTTGGAAGGGAAAGTTTCATCTAGGCCAGTGGGTTACAAACTGGAGATCCTTGTGTACGGCTACTTGCTTTGCTCCTTTACTGTACTGTACCTGTTTGCTCAATAGGTGTCAATGCAGATGCCACACGTAGGCTTGGAATTAAGCAGCAACCAGCTCACTTGCCCAGGGACAATAATTTTGTGCCGAGTATTCCGCCAAGCTGGAATTTGCATGCTCAGACCTTCCCCCAGTATTATCCATCTGATTTTGTGAGATTGTGTGTGTTGTTGTGATAGCTAATGTGTGCCTGCAGACCTTTGTGAATGCCAGTCAGTGTGTGTGGATCACTAAGCAGTTTCAAGAACTGACGTAGCACAACGGCTAAGAGACTAAGGTGCAAATTTGGAAAGTTTGATCTCACTAGGTTGCTTTGAGTGAGCCAGTGTTTTTCAGCCTCATCCCCCCCCACAACCCCCATTTGTAAGAGGGGGTACAATAATACTGACCTACTGCATGGGGTTCTAAGGATTCCAGCATTATATATGTGAATCCCTTTACAAACTCTAAAGTGATTTATAAATCGTAAAATATTTGCTAGATTATTATTTACTAAGGGTGGCTTGTTGTGAACTTAGACCTCCAGAAGAATGAGTATGACCACTTCTAGGGTATAGTGCCAGGCTACTGCCTTCTTGAAGGCCTTCTGTTGCACCCAGCCTAGTGCCATCCAGATGTTTGGGGCCAAGGGGTGGTGTAGACCAAAACATCTGGAGGGCACTGGCTTGTGGGAGTCTGGTGTAGATTTTGAGGGGCATGGTAGAAGAGCTGGTAGTGTTGCATTTTGGCTGAGGAGACTTGCTCAATTCGCTGCCCAGCCATGAAACTTACTGTCTGGCCTTTGGAAGTCAACATGTGTCAGGTTTGACCTGGAGGTAAAAAATAGTGTGATTTCAAGTATGCCACCCTAAGCTGCTTGTGGGAAACAAATGTAATAAATCACTTGTTCACAAAATTGGCACTGGTGTTTGCTGATTATAATTCTAGAATAGTGACTGTAGATTGAATATGTTTAGAAGTTCTAATAAAAACACCAGTTACAGTGGTGCCTTGGTTTACGAACTAAATCCGTTCCCGGAGTCCGTTCTTAAACCAAAGTGTTCTTTCCCATAGCAGTGGTGGACTCAATTTACAAATGGAACACACTCAACAGGAAGCGGTACATGTTCTGCCTCCAAGGCATGGACGTAGGCAGGGGGCAGGAGGGGGCAATTGCCCCCCCCTAGAAGCAAAGGCTGAGGGGCGCAGTGTGGCAGCCCCAGGCTCCCGCTCCTGGCGCGAAGCTCCAGAGTCGCGCAGAGAACGCGAGCCTGGGGCCGCCTCCTCCGAAGACCTGGGAGGCGCAGGCCACGTGGCCCCGCCCACATTTCCGCTGTGGCCCCTCCCGCCCCTTGCCCCCGCCCCTTGCCCCCCCTAATTTTGATCCTGGCTACGCCCCTGTTCCAAGGCCAAGTTCACAAACCAAAACCCCTACTTCCGGGTTTGCAGCGTTCTTAATCCAAGTAAACCAAGCAGTTCATAAACTAAGCAACCGGAGTAATATGGCTGCACCCACTTTTGCCTGGAAACACGTTTATATTATTACTTTCACTTTATGTTTATATATTCAAATAAACAAACAAAAACCTTCCAGTCAGATTGTTTCACTTTAAATGTTTATAAGGTGCACTCGTGGAACATGTTATATCTCTCCCAAGGGGACTGGTGTTGCTCAAGGGTTATGTAAATATGCCAGGAAGCCCAACTGCATGAGTGGAAGTTCTTAAACATTCCTGGAGTGATGTGTGAGGAGCAATTGAGGTGGTATCAGTTGTGCGCTTCCAGGGAGACAATGTTTGGCATGTTGATATCAAAACTGGTTCTACAGATGTCCTACAGGACACATGAACATAAAGCATATCTTAATCGTTTGGTTTTCCCTCTTTCTGTCTTAACAGGACCCGCAGAGGTTCCCATGATGTCGCCAAATGGATCTATTCCTCCCATACATGTGCCTCCAGGTTATATATCACAGGTATGCTTTTATTCAGCAAGAGAATTCGGGTACTGGCAGGGATGTGTCAGTTCAAACATTTGCACGGAATTCAACATCCCGCCTTCTCTCTCTCTTTTTGTGCGCAAGCTTCTAGCCCTCATGGCGGCGACCTGATCCCACCTATGAAGGCACCAGTAGGGTTCTAGGCGACAAAATTGTGTACTTCTTCTCCCTGCCTCCAGCTCGAAATGCCTCTTGTTGAGTCCCTCCTGCTCATAGCTGCCAAGTTATCCCTTTTTTAAAGGGATTTTCCATTATGCTGAATAGGCTTCCTCGCGAGAAAAGGGAAAACTTGGCAGCTATGCTCCTGCTGGCTGGTCAAAGCCACCCTCCCATGGAACTTTGCAGGAGGAATTGGGAAGAAGGTTGGGAGATCTGCTTCCTCCTCTCTGACAGATAGAGGCAGAAGGGGAAGATCTCTTCCAACTATCCCTGGATCATCTATTTGGACGTCCCCATCTGATCTTCCTCCCTCCTCCCTCCTCTTGCATCTAGGGCTGCTCTACATTACCACGAAGAGTAAGCATTGTGAAATTAGCCCTTTAACATCTGAATATAGCAGCTGACCGTGTAGTCATAGGAAAAGCTATATATTGTCTCTCCCCCCCCCCCACATTCTCCCCGTTGAATTGAAACATACTTCCCGCCATGTGGAAAACGAATGTTCTGTTTTTTCAAATGACTTCATACCAAGTAACAGCTTGAAGCACGTAGTAGTCACTTGGTGTAGCTTTTCTGTTGTTGTTTGTTGGTGCTGATGTTATAATAGCTGTGTTCGCCTTATTTGCTCTTACCCGGGCTCAGCGATGTCAGTAATTAATAGGACTATTGAGTGATTATTTAATTTGCCTTCTGTTTGTTTTGGCACTGGCATGACAAGGATGTAAAGGAAATAAGAGCATTCCAGCTTGCAAACGAAAACATATTTTGACTTCGGTTTGGTCGGCCCTCGGAAGGCTGCGTCTCGAGAGCCGGGCAGAAAGCAGATACCCCTGTGGATAAATAACAAGGCCTATTAGGTGAAAGCTATAAAACCCACCCCACCCCATTTTGTTACACCAACCTTTCGGTCTACGGAGTTTTAGCCTCAAACGTTACCTTTGCTGCCCACTGATTGAAGCTCTGGATCAAAGCCACCTAGGTCCTGGAAAAATGATCCGCAGACATTTGTGGTGCGAGTTGGGCTTCATTGACAATCAGCAGGTGAACAGCTTTAAAGCAGAAAGGGGCACAATGTTTATGGGGTTGCAGGATGGGGACTCCTCTTCCGGCTGCTCTGCGATCCCGCCCAATCCTTCGCTTCTTCCTTGTAGATCCCCCTTCCCTCAACTCCCACTGTTTCTGAAACACAAAGAAGAATGGAAAAGCCTCCTCATAGAATCATAGAGTTGGAAGAGACCACAAGGGCCATCCAGTCCAACCCCCTGCCAAGCAGGAAACACCATCAAAGCATTCCTGACAGATGGCTGTCAAGCCTCCGTTTAAAGACCTCCAAAGAAGGAGACTCCACCACACTCCTTGGCAGCAAATTCCACTGCCGAACAGCTCTTACTGTCAGGAAGTTCTTCCTAATGTTTAGGTGGAATCTTTCTTGTAGTTTGAATCCATTGCTCCGTGTCCGCTTCTCTGGAGCAGCAGAAAGCAACCTTTCACCCTCTTCCATATGACATCCTTTTATATATTTGAACATGGCTATCATATCACCCCTTAACCTTCTCTTCTCCAGGCTAAACATACCCAGCTCCCTAAGCCGTTCCTCATAAGGCATCGTTTCCTCTGTCTCTTTCCAGCCTTCCCTTTGTTTCTCCTCACTGCTGAAGCCTTAGTTTTGTAAGCTACTTGCAGCTGACAATTTGTTTCTTACTGCCCATTCTGTAAAACATCCCGTACTTTGATAGTGATACACACACACACACAGAGAGAGAGAGAGAGAGAGAGAGAGAGAGAGAGAGTGGTACCTTGGTTTTCGAACGTCTCCGTTGAGAAACGTTTCGGCTTTTGAACGCCGTAAACCCAGAAGTAAATGCTTTGGTTTTCAAACATGCCTCGGAAGTCGAACAGGCCACATGGCTTCCGCTGACTGCAAGATCCTGAGGTCTAGCTGTCGGCTGTTGAGTTTTTGGATTTTGAACATTTCAGAACTCGGAATGGTCTTCCGGAATGGATTACGTTCGAAAACCGAGGTACAGGTACCACTGTATGCTTAATTTGCAACCCAGAAGTTTGAAAACATACGCCACAGGCGGTCAGTACAGAGCCCCTTCTATTGGTTGTGTTTTCTTTGCTTGCTGAGGTGCTGGGCTTCTCATTGCATTTCTCTTCTGAGGCAAGGGAACTGGTTTTTTTGTGTGTGTGTTCTGGTTTGCTCAAGTCCGTTTGCTGCGTGGCCACAGTGTGGATGTCTTCCCTTGGCTTGATTACTTGGCTATATGAGGTGGTGTCAACTTTGGAGTGCTTTGCTGAATTGCTTTATGTAGGGCAGGAGTGGAGAACCTCGGGGCCAGATGTTGCCCTCAAACTTCTCTCTGACCCTTGGGCCTCTCTCCAAGCCACGCCCCATCTCCCCAGACCACACCCCCTCGCTGTTGTACCACAATTGCACGCACCCCTGTTGTCTTTACCTGGCTAAAATGGGCCTTTGAATTCTGATAATGCCTTTTGCTCATCTGGGTAGAGCATAAAGAGGAAGGGGTGGGTGTGTTCATACGTAGAAACTAGCCTACTGTGGAAAGACAAATTTTACATATGAGTTTGAATGGTCATCAGTCGTGGATGCTTTAGCTGAGGTTCCTGCAGGGGGTTGAACTAGATGACCCTTGAGGTCCCTTCCAACTCTACAATTCTATGATTCCTCGCTCCTCCTACTTTTACCTCTGGCCCCACCAGCAAGTGGCCTTCATAAGGTTGCCCAGAAGTGAATGTGGCTATGAATAAGTTGGCCTATGTTTTACCTATTCTTGAACATTCACTGAAAGTTGGGGGTGGGGTGGAGGGCTACACTTTTCAAAGCTGGCTGAAGTATTCATGAAAAGTGATTCCTTTTTTCTTGGCCCAGCTCTGTTTCCAACACAGTCCAGAAAACCTTGTTCTCTTGGGACGGACAGTGGGAGGAACTCATAGCTTATATAGACTCAAAAGTGCTGGGCTGTGTGAACCTGTAAAGTCAGACAGAACATTATCTAAGCCTGAAGGAAACGCAGATATGATTTCTTTATGATGTCTTGGGTAAATCTATTCAAATGCGCGAATGTATTGAGTCTCCGTTAATTCCCAAGGTCACAATGAAAATACAATTTACCTTTTATAAACATGACTATAAACTTTAAATCTCCCCATAGAGAACTTTCCCCCCCAAACATACCCAGAGTCAGAAGTAATATACCGTTATTTGTCAAAAACGTTAGGCATAACCTAGCCAAAACTAAGTTCTTGGCGATTGTTTTCAGTGGGGAGAGCTAAGCACGAACGTAAGAAGATCTCTACTAAATCAGGCCAATTGCCCACTTAGTCCAACACTTTCTTTTTACAGTGGCCAAGGAGATGCCCATTATGGGACATGAACCCTATTAACACACACACACACCCAACTAAAACTTGGAACTAGGCGCTTTCTGCAGTACAAAGTAGATGTCAGGCACATCTTGTGTGCTTCAAGGACATGCGGAAGGTGACTGAGCTGATTTAATTATTAAAAAGAGGTGTCGGGGTCAGCTCTGGCTCCAGGATAAAGGGGTATTCTCATGTAGGATATCCACAGATGGGCAGTCCATTTGAATATAGAAAACTGCCTCGTGCAGAGTCATGCCATCTATTACAGGGGTAGCCAGTGTGGTTCCCTCCTGATGTTTCATAATACAACTCCTATCAGCCCCAAACATGGATCATGGATGATGGGAGTTATAGTCCATAACAAATGTGGAGCACCGTGTTGACTGCCCTTGAATTATTGCGTACTTGGGATTGGCAGGGACTCCCCAGATTTAAGTCATCCCCTGCTACCTGCTCCTTTGAACTAGAGATGCCAGGGGTTAGACATGGGTCTTTCTTCATGCAAAGTATGCATTTGACCACTGATCTATGGCTCCTCCTTCCTCCTTTGCTGCCATCACCTTCTGCCTCTAGGCCTAGTTTCCATCACTACCCAGAGAGTGAGGGCAGCTCACTCTTCCCCCCTCCCATTGTGATTCACTCGGGAAGGACAGTTAAGCCAGCATCAATTGCAAGAAATAGCAGTGATGGAGGTATGGTGGACCAAAGCAGGTCCCCATTTGAGATGTTAGCTATGGTAGATCCCCAATTATACCAACCTATAATGCCGCCTTTGGTCAAGAGAAGGGAGCTAAAGCCACCGCAAATCTGGCCAACCTCCTCTTCCCCCAAGTACTGAAATAAGAGAGGCCCCATCTGTATTGGCATTCCGCCGGCTTTTGAAGGCATAACTATTTACACAAGGTTTCCCTTGATCTCTCAACTAGAGTCGCCGGTTTTAATTGCTGTTTGGGACTGCTTTATTGCATAATCTAAGAATGAATGTTTCCATTTTAGTGTGTGTGTGTGTGTGTGTGTGTGTGTGTCATTGGTTCTTTTCATACTTGTAAACCACTTAAGCCTGTTTTGAAATTAAGCTGTGTATATATTAATGAATAATACCTTCATCTCCCACAGTTGCTTCCCACATGGCATATTGGAAAGGGGCTATTGGGAGCTTAGCTGCAAATGGTGGTTGGGGAGCCTGCACTCTCTACCTGCGGTGCCCCTTCTTGCTTTTAAAAACAGATACTACCCCCCACTTTGTACAGTCATGATGGTGGCAATTCCGTGTTTAAACATATCTGCTGCTGCTGCTGCTGCTGCTATGCCCAGTTCAGAACTGTGTTCGATCCTAATTTATTGTTTGCCCGTTACAGCTCCTTTATCCAAAACGGTGGATTCTTAACACTTTTGGTTTCTTTTTTTACTTGTTGCAAATAAACAATGCATTATTCACCATTAGCTCTGTCCATGCTGTTCGGTGTTCATGAATAAGGGAAGGTTTGTCCATTCAAAGGGGCCACCGGTGCACGCATTTCGGTTTTCCTTTGATCTCCATTCAAAATTCCATTGATAAAGCAATTACGGAATGCCTTGCTATAATTAGTGTGGCTGCCTGAGTGTCTGCTTTGAATGACGTCACCACCAAAAGTGCTGGCGCTTGGATATGGACATTATTCTTACTAACCATGAAAAGCTTTTTATTATTATTAATGGGAGTAAAATCTGTGCATCTTAAAATTATTTCACCTGCGAATTGCATCCATTATATCAACCTTGCTGCCTCCTTTTTTTCTTTTCAGGTAATAGAAGACAACACGGGTGTTCGCAGGGTGGTGGTCACACCTCAGTCTCCGGAGTGCTACCCTCCCAGCTACCCTTCTGCCATTTCTCCAACCCACCACTTACCCCCGTATCTTACTCACCACCCGCATTTCATACATAACTCCCATACGGCTTTCTACCCGCCGGTGACTGGGCCTGGAGACATGCCACCCCAGTTTTTCCCTCAGCATCATCTCCCCCCTACAATCTACGGAGAGCAAGGTAAGAGGACACTGGTGTGGGGTTTCTAGCCTAGCAGAAGCAGCTCGCTGGGTGCGATGCTAGCCTCCCAACAGGTGGGTCGCTGTTGCTCACAGGGAGATGGGCACACTGCAAACACACTGGCAGAGCCAATCCACCACCCCTGCCAATGTGTTTCCACCATGCTGCTCTCCTTTCTGCGTCACCCTCTCCTTCCCTATAAGCAACGGCCACATAACTTTTGGGAATCAAGCATCATGACTCTGCCCTACCCTGTGAGCCTCTTCAAACCATCTAGACTGTGTATTTTGCTGTTTTTCCCCAGCATGATCGTATTTTGCACTTATTTTTTTAAAAAAGAAACAAAATGTGTACAATACGAAGCGGATTGAAGTTGCATGTGTATTACGAGGAAGGGATTTTTTTTTTAAAAAAAATGTCCGCAGTATTTGCTCCATTATCAATACCAGGCTTTGAAGTTGTACAAGTCAGGACCTGCTGTAAAATGTTGCAGTTTGCCCCTTCAGCTATAAGAGGAGCAGCGTTCGAAACTCCCGTTGTCCTAGGCGCATTTTGCGACAGGGTTTTTCATTAGCACAAGCAGTTCCTGAGCTCTGGGCGCAGTGCTGCGCCTAAGATTTCAGATTAAAACTGCAGAGTGGAAGGAAAGGGGACCTTTTCCTGCCTCCCCACTTCCACCTACTCTCTGAAGACTGGAGAAGAGACCCACTTAAGAATATTAGGGGTGTGGGCAGGGGAAGGACTAGACAAGGTGAAAAACGAACATAATACTTTAGCTGCAGTTCATTCATTTTCAGCTTTGCATTCTTGTTATTAAAAAGTGTGCCTAGACATTCTGTTGTTGCGCCCATAACCTAGGTTTAAGGTGCCATGTAGCTCCTAGCTTTCATATCTCAGTTTCTCACACTGAAGAGGAGTGCTGCTCCTTGCGACTCCAGTCATCTTAGAGCTTTGTCGCACTGTTAGGGGCTCGCTGGCTGGGAGGGACTTCAGGAGATTTGCTTTCGAGGAAGCATTAGGGAGAAATTTCTAATTATAAGACTAGGGGAGTTGGAGGCAAGATGCCTCTGGATACTAGTTGCCTGAGAGTTGCTGTTGGGTATCTGGTTCGGGGTTGTGAGAAAAGACTGGCCTTTGGCACAGCTTTTCATAAACGGGGAATCGCTTTTCTTGCAGGCCTTCAGAAAGAGGCTGGGTAAGCATCTGAGGGACCAAGGCTTCCTACCATCCGGGCGAGGGGTGGTGGTGGTTGTGCTTGTCCGGTGCATTTGAGTTTAGCCAGCTGCAGTCAGGTTAGCAAAGAAAATTAGATCTGACAAGCCTTGCCCTGCAGGCAAGGACCACTGTCAGAAAGAAGCAAACACGAACCCCCGTTTTGTCGCTAATGAATAGAGACAAAGCACCTTTATCCCTCATGTCATGTTAAGTCATGCTGGTGGCTTCTCAAAAATGGAAAAGACGAGAGGTGTCATTTATTTATTTTGCAAAAAAAACCCCACACAACTCCCAACAACCGTCTTTTGCCTTCTTCTCGAAAAGAATGTGCAGTGGGTCGCTGTGAAACTGTCTCATGGTCCCTGAGGGTAACAGGGCCATCCTTATTGTGTGTGAGAGATTTGAGCAGTTTCTTGCATCAGAGATGCTTCTCTTCATGTGTGCTGCGAAGGGAGATCCTTCCCCATTTATGATAGGTCACCAGAATGGAAGACATGCAGCTGAAAGCAATTGAGAGCAGAATTGTTTCTGATAGGTGTGGTTGATCTGCGTCATACCCAAATGGTAGAATTCAAAACAGAAGCAGGGACTTTGCAGTGAGTTTCTCAACATAGGAAGCTGCCTTATACCAAGTCAGACCATTAGGTCAGTACTGCCTGCCCTGGCTGGCAGCAGCTCACCAGGGTTTCAGGCAGGGGTCTCTGCTAGCCGTGCTTTGGAGAAACCAGATATTGGATCTGGGACCTTCTACTTGCAAAGCAGATGCTGTTGCCCCTGAGCTAGGTCCCTTCGCCCCAGGTGTTCTGAACGATCACATCTTTTCAGAGCTCATTTTCCCCACTGATGGGATTGTTGCTTCCTTTAGGGGGGGAGTCCCATGAGCTATATAGCCTTTGGTGCAGATGAAAATGCTTCATTATTAACTGTTGTTTAAATAAAACTGCCCTGAGATCTATGGGTATGGGGCGGAATACACATTTATTGAATGAATGAATGAATGAATGAATGAAACAACACGATGGAAGTATCACAATTTGTTATGACGATATAAAGGTAAAGGGACCTCTGACCATTAGGTCCAGTCGCTGACGACTCTGGGGTTGCAGCGCTCATCTCGCTTTACTGGCTGAGGGAGCTGGCGTACAGCTCCCGGGTCACGTGGCCAGCATGACTAAGCCGCTTCTGGCGAACCAGAGCAGCGCACGGAAACGCCGTTTACCTTCCCGCCAGAGTGGTACCTATTTATCTACTTGCACTTTGACGTGCTTTCGAACTACTAGGTGGGCAGGAGCTGGGACCGAGCAACGGGAGCTCACCCCGTCACGGGGATTCGAACCACCGACCTTCCGATCGGCAAGCCTAAGGCTCTGTGGTTTAGACCACAGCGCCACCCGCATCCCGTTATGGCGATATACTCAACCCTAAAATATCCAGTAGACAATGTAAAACCCAAGATTTAGAAAAGCTTTAAATAAGTAACGCCCACAAAAGCACATTTTTCCTAAGCCTTTAAGCCAGGGCTCCGTGAGCAGGGTGTTGCGTATATTTGGGGCCATTACTGAAAAAGCCACACTTTCCACATAGCATTTCTTACCTCCTTTTTCATTGAGAGAACTGTGAGCAGGGTCTCCGGTGGAGACCTCAATGAATTGTGCAGTATACACAGCTATGCCTGGCATTACCGCCAGTTTTCCATGTGGCTGCAGAGGAACTGGCAATGCCATGATGCTGAGCTTCACCCTGTGGTCAGAGGCTACTGCCTCCCCATGGAGTTTCAGATGCCGCACAGTAAATTTAGGTGAAGGTTGACTTGGCCCAACCTATAATTTATGGAAATAAAGCCCTTTGACATGTGTTTAGAATTAGGACATGAGAGGCATAGCTTTACCATCCAGAGAGTTATGAATAGTAGTCTTCCATTTCATTCCTCGATGCTTTAAAGTCTTTTAGGTCTTGGGATATGCTTTTAGGTCTGGAGCGAGTTTGGAAAAAGTCCACGTATCATTATATAAGCTATGCTCACAACTCTAGCATTTTATGCTACAATATCTCCCAGATTCTGCAACTACAGAAGATGTGTTTTGCAGTTGAGCAGTTGTGCATGGATGAGCATACAGTGGTGCCTTGCTAGACAAATTTAATTCGTTCCACGGGTCTTTTCTTATAACGAAAAATTCGTCTAGCGAATCGCATAGGAATGCATTGAATTTTTTTTTGAATTTTTTTTTGCCCATAGGAACGCATTAATTGAATTTCAATGCATTCCTATGGGAAACCGCGATTCGCTAGACGAAAACGAATTCGTCTAGCGAGGCAACCTCCGCTAGAAAAACCCTTTCGTTAAGCAGGGCATTTGTTAAGCGAGACACCACTGTATTCCGTGCTCTTCACAGATTTGATGCAAATGTGCTAAATATATAAAGGAATGACGGGGATCTATCAAAGGAGGTGCCCACGTATGAATGCACTAACTGAAGCAAGCCCCACTCCCTCCCTCTCAGCTACTTCAGTGAAGATACAGTACAAGTTGTAACAAAACATCTGTTGTTGTGGTCACCTGCGGTTCTTGGCTGCATTTGCTCGAAGGACATTTTCAAATTAAAGGATGGCCAGTTTCTTTTTTTAGACAAGAATGGGCAAGATTATCAGGATTGGCTCATGGTGCAAAACGTTAATTTCAGGCATGTGCATTTCTAGGGCTCTTGTTGGCATTATGTTTGGAAACCTGAAATAAAAAATATTCTAGGTTTGAGAGATGCCTACTGGCTCTATGAGACACCTTGACTTGAGGCTGAAGCATTTGCATGTATTTAGAAGAGTACAGTGTTAATAGAAGGCATCCCCAAACTGCGGCCCTCCAGATGTTTTGGCCTGCAACTCCCATGATCCCTAGCTAACAGGACCAGTGATCGGGGAAGATGGGAATTGTAGTCCAAAACATCTGGAGGGCCAAAGTTTGGGGATGCCTGGTCAATAGGATGCAAGTATTCAGTGATCTGATTCACACAGCATGGTAAACCTAACTTGTTTACCATGCATACAACAAGTATTTTTGAAGCTTCAGCAATAACATGGAGTGCAATTTCACTCTGTTCCTCCCTCTGTCCTTTTTTTACTGCTGCACAATGTTGAGCCAAGGCAAGGTTTGGTTTGCATTTCATCTAAGCTGAGACTTGTGGTCATGCTGTCTCCTTAACCAAGAACAATCCTTGGCTACAGCTCATGGTTAGTGAGAACAGAGCTTCACCACCACTCCTGGATTGGATGATTTGTTAAGCCAAGTCTTGGCTCAATTCAGTAGGAAAGAGGGCTTGGGAAGAGGAAAGCAGCTACAAGCTCCTCTTTGGGAAATATCATGGTCCTTGTAAGTTTAGCGTTGTGTGGAAACGCAAGCAGTGTTTTTCATTTTGGTGGTAAATGAGTGCTGATGAAGCTAACTTTTGGAGTCTAAGACAAACCTGTTTCTTTTCTTTTAATTTCAGAGATTATACCACTATATGGAATGTCCAGTTACATAACCAGGGAAGATCAGTACAACAAACCACCGCACAAAAAAATCAAAGAACGGCAGATCGATCGCCAAAACCGTTTGAACAGCCCCCCCTCGTCCATCTACAAGAGCCATCTAGGAAACTGCTCCACCGTGTACAATGGCACCATCAAGGCTCACAATGGAGCCGCAAATGGGGGAGGAGGAGGAGCAGCCGTGCCTGTCGTGAAAAAAACCGAACGCAGAGCAAGAAGCAGCCCAAAGTCGAGCGAGCAGGAACTGCACGGTAAAGTTAGCTGGTGCTTCTTTGTAATATATTCAAGGTTTTTAAAAACCATACTCTCAATGAACTAAGCTGAAGGGGGCACCAATGTCGTTCATGAAGCATCGGACGCATAAGCAGAGTTGCTTTTGTTTTGAAGTTCGGAAAAGATTGGGACAGGGGAGGTTGGATAGAGCTTTGCTTGTTCTCTCTTTGTGGAGCCACTTTGTGCATTACAGAGTAACCTGGGCTTTCCCATAGACTGTACACTCAGCAGGGAGCTGTAGCTAAAGGGAGGTGCCTGACAAGTGTCCCTGCATTTTGTCCTTTTTGGCAAAGACATCGGCCACATTTTTTAGGTTAAAACATCGGCATGCCACCTATAGTGAATCCCGGAAACAACCCTTGAATGCTATCTCGTACCAGCATTAAAAATAGCTTCTGGGTTGTATCTAATGCTGCACATGCCATGTTCTGCTCGTGTAATGGAACTTCCTCTTGCCCTTCTCCCCTGCCTCCTGCAAATCTTCTCCAAGAGGTTCCCCAAGCCTAGAGTGTGCGGGGAGAGGGGAGGAGGCTGAAATTCCATTGGGCAAGCAAAAGTCTGCTGTGCCCAGTGGTTGGCTCCATTGGATACAAGTGCTGGTTTTTTTATTTAAAAAGTACATAAGATTAGATAGCTTTCTTGCATGTATGCTCACTTGGAAGTAAATTTTATTCAGGTCACTGGGACTTACTCCCAAGGAACTACGTGTAACTGCTACCTGTGGGCTTTGTTCAGTTCCAAGCTGTGATTTGAATGCCAGAGTTTAGATATGTGAAGAAGTACTTAATTCTGCCCGCACATGCCTTTCCAACATTCAGCTTCATGGAATGGCCCTGAGTCAATAAGAGAGGAAGAAGCACTTTTCTGGGTCCACTTTCTCTGCACCATGCATAGTTTTGTATAGTTTTTTTCATTTTAAAAAGTTAACCTTTTCTATATGCATTAAAAGCCCCTGCCCAATAAGGAGTAGAGGGCAAGTCTTTTAACTGCATTGCAATATTACCCCCCATCAGTTGCAACTCAAATTTGTAGCCATTACAGATTTGTATGCGAGCGACACAACGGCCGCCCCCACCAAAGACATTATGCTCCCTCTCCTGGAGATTAAAGCAGGAAACTGAATGTCTACAAATCTCTGGAGGATATAATTTGGGGCCAGCTCAGTTTGGCCCACTTTGACTTTCAGCTCTCCAGCTGATGGACACTGGGACATGTTTTCAGATTTGCTGGGTGCTACACGTTCTAAATGATTATGCAGAACCAGCAGCCCTTTTTGGCATAAAATATACCTTTTGGCTGAAGCTCTTCTGGGTACATATGCAAGTAAACACCCCTTTCACCACCTGCGAGGTCTACACCCTCTTCACTTGCAGGAAAGATGAAGGATGATACCTTGGAGCTATCTGGCAACTCTGGTCGCTTCCTCTTTCCCCAGACACAACAAATGAGTTGCTCAGGCCATAGAGTGAAGCGTACATCAGGGCGTGGGTGTAGCAAATGCAGGAGGTGCCCTGCCCATTGATTTGCTTAGTACCCAAACCATTTCTTATGCCCAGGAGTGCTACGTTTGTCCTGTGTACTTGGCTTCGCTACTTGAAAAGATCAAGCAATAGCTGATCGAAAAAGACCCTATATTATCATATGATATATATCAGGAATGTCCAACTCCCAAAGGACTGTAATCTACGCCCGGGGGGGGATTGCAGTGATCTATCCATTGGGGGGGGGCAGCCAAAGTTGTTGAGCTTTTTTTAGGGGGAGATCCCAATTTCTGTTCGTTTTTTTTGGGGGGGGGGAATCAAGCCGTTAATCGCTCACATACATATAAACCGTGCAGCGATAACTCCATCTTCCGCTTTTGCAATAGCTGCTTGGTTTGCAAAAATCCTGACATGTCTCTGTCTGAGTTGCAAGCATGTTATCCTAATACTGCAAGTGTTTGTGTGTGACACAGGGTCAGCGGGCACCCTTGGAGAGTTGCTATCGCCAAGGTCTCCTTCCCCTTCTGACTTAGTGGCCCCCAAGGCATTTATGAAATGGCACACCTGTGCCCAGGTTCACAATGCTCCCCTTTGTTTCCAGTAGTGATGACTCACGTCAATAAGGGTCTGCATGTCAGAGCTACAAAGGTTCGTCTTTCTTCCCTCTCCCCTGTTGGAATGCTTGGCCTTGCCTTTGACTCCAATATGCAGCTCCTAGTGCTGAAGTTTCAGGAGGGGAAAATGAATGCTTTTCTTTTCTTTTGGTTTGTTTTCCCAAGCTGGCAGAAAAAAAGTGTAGCTGTTCTCCCACCCCACTTTTTTTTCAAAGGGGCATTGTGCTTCAGCGTTTGTTTGCTTCAGTCTCGCTGGTCTCCGCAAAGATCCCTTTCGAAATTTACCGATGGCACAAGCAAGCACTGCCTTGGAATTTTTCTGCTTCTCAAATCTCGCTTTTTTCTTTCAACAAATTCTGGCTCGGCACTTAGTGCTGCAGGAAATAGTAGCTTTAATTTAATTTTCCTGGGCAAAGCTAGCTCTCCTGTAGAACAAATGGGATTTTTGCATCGGGCACCAGCTGTTGGGGCTTCAAAATGAGCTGATATTCCTGAGCACGCAAGTTCAGCTGTCCTTGTTTTAACCATGAACATGTAACCGCATCATATATGTATATAACCTCTGTATAGCCACTGCTAAACAGACACTAGGCTTGGCCCTCCTCTCGTGTTTTTTGGGGGTGGGGGTAGGGATGAGGAGGACAAGAGTGACATTTGCTCATCACTAGGCACGATGCACAGGCAAATGATAGTTGTCTAGCAATTTCTAGTGACTTTCTGTGTTTACCTAAAAACCACTTTACTCTCTGCCCCACCCCTTCCTGTCCCTGCCCTTGTCCTATCCTATCTTGGTTTTTGGAACAGAACAGAAGAAAAATGGTTGGGTGGGGCGATGCAGCGCTGGTGGTTGATTTGGAGCGGTGCTTGCTACAAAATGAGGTGTGGGGTACCAAGAGGCATCAAGCAAATTGGGGGGAAGGTATCTGGAGGAAGCTGGCAGAAGAAATACCAGGCCAGCGCTTGGCAAGGGAAAAGTGGGCACACTGATTTTCTAAAGGAGGCATTTGGTACAGAAGAAGCCGTAGCATACAACTAGCAGTCTCATGGGACAGAAACTTCTGCCATTTTCTTTGAGTAGTTCTGCTTGTTTGATGGATATATTTGTGTTGCTTTCCATGTGAATAAGTGCTCAAGGAGTCACCACATCAGATAAATGGGATGCGTTTTATTACGAGGGAGCAGCATGCGTGTTTCTGGGTACGCAGCATGGCTGTAATTCTGACCAAAGATGGAAATCTCAATACTAATCGAACGCCAGTTCTGGGGCTGGGCCAAAGCCATATCAAAATTCTCCAGCTACTTTGGGGCATATGTTATGAAATATTGAAAACTTCTGTGTGGCGGGGGGCGGGCAGGAAGACAACGTGTGAAAATAAAAGGAAGACATTTGTAACATCTGAATGTGAAAGTATGTTTTGGCGGTGAACCTCAGGTTATTATTTCGTATTTGAAAAGTTCTTTGGATCATGCCGCAAGACCTCATGGAAGTTGGTTGCTTCTTCTTCTTCTCTGCCATTCTTCGCCTAAAAGAAGTGGACTTGTTTTCTTCTGCCCTGGCTCTGATTAGAAGATATTTTGAAGCTACATTTTTCTGGGAAGTTCTGCAGGCCGCACAGCTGTGGAGCATGATCATGGCTAGAAGATGCCAAGAAAACAGAATGAAGTCAAGTGTTGGAACGTTCACTGGGTCAGCTAGGGAGTGCTTTTTAGTTAAAATTGCACAAAGGAAAAGGACAGAAAACAATGCAGGAAACGTTAATCAAATTGGTGTGTGTCTGAGAGGAGGCTGGATTTATTTACTGCCCTTTCAAATAATCTTAAAAGGAAGAGGACAGTCTTGCCTTTCGGATTCTGGTTTTGCAAAGTTTGCTCCCTAATGAAACGGCAAGTCGAAGAATCTCAGAAATACCTTCAGCTCCTAAGATCGGATACCCTGTAAGCTCTGAAGTGGAAAACTAGGGAGGAATTTCCCAGTGAAGGCAAAGAATGTGCATTTCCCAAAGCCATGGAAGCTCTTCCTGTAAGGCCTAGAGCCAAACGCACCAGAACGGGGATGTTTAAAAAGCCTCTTGTGGGTCGGCTGTCTTCCTATTTAAATTTACTTGGGACATCTTGCCATTGCACCTGACATTCTTCACAGCAGGATATTGCGAGGAGGAGTTCTTGGATGAGCCCCATTAAAGCACAAACTAATTTTGTCCAAATGGCCCAGAGAGGGGAAAGGGATGTGCATAATGCAAAACTGTGTGACCCTCAGAAGGTCACAGGTCCGCTGTTCACATAGTGTGGCACCAGCAATGTGTTCAGCTCTGAAAATCTGGAGTCGTAGAAGCTGGCAAGAGATTGCTTGAGTTGGGTTGGGGTAAGGAGCCAAACCTACTTACTTAAGAATGTTTGGAGGTAGAGTAAATTGCACCTTGTCGAGTAGATTCTGCTCTTTTTTTAAAGTGTTTCCCATAGCATCGCTGAGAGCGTTTTGTGGTGGTGCGTTGAATTAAAGAGCCCTGGATTCAAATGATAGCTGTGGTCTGTCTCCATTGTTTGGAAACCTCAGCTGGTGCAGAATTTGGCAGCCAGGTTGCTCACCAGGGCAGGATGGTTTGAGCATATTACGCCGATCCTGGCCAGACTACCCTGGCTGCCCATTAGCTACCAGGCCCAATTCAAGGTGCTGGTCTTCACCTATAGAGCCTTAAATGGCTCAGAACCACAACTCCTCAAGGACTGCCTCTCCCCATATGAACCTACTCAGATCCTGCGATCATCCTTTGAGGCCATTCTTCGTGCGCCTCCTCCACGAGAGGTCTAGAGGGTGGAAACACGAGAAGGGGCCTTTTCTGCAGCGGCTACCTGTTTGTGGAATGCTCTCCCCAGGGCGAAAGTGTATAACGAAGGCGCCAGGAGAAAACGTTCTCTTCCACCAATGCCCTTTAAAATGTCTTTGTGGAAGGAGGGGATTATTGGTTTGTTTTTGTTCTTGTTTTCATTATGTATCTTGTTGGGTTTTTTTATATATTGTAATTTTATGTTGTGAACCGCCCTGAGATCCATGGGTGAAGGGCAGTATACAAATTTAATAAATAAGAATAAGAATAAGAATAATTGTCAGGGGCAGCATGCCTCGTGAGTACAAGATGCTGGGAATCATAGGCGGGGAGCACACTGCTTCTGTGCTCTTTTCCTGTTGTGGGCTTCCCACAGGTATCTGGTTGGCCATGTTGAGAATCGGATGCTGGATTAGATGGGCCACTGACTGGCATCCTTGCTGCTCATACATTCTTAAGCCCCAACTGCAGTGACCCTAAAGCTGGACCCTGACCTGTTTCCCATGTCTAATAGAAATCCAGCATCACCTCCACTTAGATCAGTGTGTGCTCTCACAGTCGTGAAAGTTTAAGAACTTTAGTTGCTGCACCCAGAGCAACTAAATAATATTTTTTACAGCTGGTTTAGTCCGAGTTTGACAAAATATCTTGATAAAGTTATTTGCATTTTAGGACGCAGGAGGGAGCCTCCGCTATTCAAAACACGATGGGGTGAAAATAAGTTTTAGAGGAGACTTCGAAATGCAGCCGTTTGCATGCACATTCGCACAAAGCCGCAATGTGTGGTTTGTTAAGAAAGTGAAAAATTCAAGCAAAAGCAGCATTCGGCATTTGTAAATGAAGTCCACGGTTTAGCTGACATGTGTATGACATGGCAGCTGGCAGCCTGCTTCTGGATCTCCGGAGCAATCTGAAGAGCCAGCTTCTGCGATGTGATTTTGGCAGGCGTGTTGCTGTCAAACAACAACAGTCTTGTTGCCACACAAGCTGCTAAGGAATGGTGCTTCAGGATCCCTATACATAACTGGTGCTGAAATTCTCTAGGACTGGATTCTGCTTGCACTGTAAAGTAGGAAATGGAGCTTAGGAGAAGCGGGAAGGGTTTCCGTGTAATAGGCAGGCTGCTTAACAGAGTTTTGAGGTTTTGAAAAGCAACTGCGACATTTTGCAGGCTTTTCCGGACGACATGGTGTTTTGGTTTTTTTTGCACAATAAATACACTAGCCGTTTGCTGCAGGATCTTCTTCCCACAGCTAGCGCACCTGTTGTGGGGAAAAAATGCACTTTCCAGCTACTAAGACAAATGTGTCTCTCCCCCCCCCCCAAAAAAATAAGATTTTTGTCCAGGTAACATGCTTACAGGTCACTGCTACAGACCCCTGTCACATCTGTTTTGATAGGTAATGCTGTTCTTTTCCCACCCTAAGACATTTTATGACTAACATTTTATTTATATATATATATTTACAAACTTAGAGGCTGAGCAAGGGCTCAGATAGCTGCAGTCATTTGTGGCAAGGTTCATGAGCTCTTTCGAAGCATGCAAACATGCAAGATACGAGTGTGGTCAGTTTTGTGTGTTCTGACTCACCAGTATGGGAGCACACATTGATTAAACCATGGCTTAGATCTGTTTTTTTCCTTCCATTCTTAAGATGATTAGCATTAGGCTTTGCAAGTTCACTTCTGTCTTCATGGTGCTTCCACCTCTGGGTGTATAGCAATGGCTATAGCTGTAATTTGTAAATTCATGTGTCATGCCAAACCATAGACTGCACAGACTATCGTCTCTGTAAACTGACTTCAGTTCAAGAGTTCCAATTCCAGTTTGTCAGCCGGTTGCAAATAACAGCTTATCAGTTCAAATGTCAGGCCAAGCATAATTATGATTTGTTAAAGATGGTTGGGTGTCTGAAGTGAGCTGAAGGGTTGGTTCAGAGATTATTCTAAATTATTTTTGCGCTAAGTGCAGCGATTGAAATCATTATTTGCTTTTGAAAATGTACTGGCAAACTATGGCTTATGCAGTTTATGTCTGCCCCAACCTTCCCTACAACCCTACAAATCTCCACACACTGTGCTAGACAGTATTATTATTATTATTTATTTATTTATTTATTTATTTATGCCCTGCCCATCTGGCTGGGTTTCTGTGCCACTCTGGGAGGCTTCCAACAAATAACAAAATATATTAAAATATCACAGATTAAAAACTTCCCTAAACAGGGCTGCCTTTAGGTGTTTTCTAAATGTCAGGTAGTTGTTTATCTCCTTGATCTCCGATGGGAGGGCTTTCCACAGGGCGGGCGCCACTACCGAGAAGGCCCTCTGCCTGGTTCCCTGTAGCTTTGCTTCTCGCAGTGAGGGAACCGCCGGAAGGCCCTCACGCTGGATCTCAGTGTCCGGGCTAAACGATGGGGGTGGAGACGCTCCTTCAGGTATATAGGACCGAGGCCGTTTAGGGCTTTAAAGGTCAGCACCAACACTTTGAATTGTGCTCGGAAACGTACTGGGAGCCAATGTAGGTCTTTCATGACCGGTGTTATGTGGTCTCGGCGGCCGCTCCCAGTCACCAGTCTAGCTGCCGCATTCTGGATTACTGCAGTTTCCGGGTCACCTTCAAAGGTAGCCCCACGTAGAGCGCATTGCAGTAGTCCAAGCGGGAGATAACTAGAGCATGCACCACTCTGGCGAGACAGTTTGCGGGCAGGTAGGGTCTCAGCCTGCGTACCAGGTGGGGCTGATAGACAGCCGCCTTGGACACAGAATTAACCTGTGCCTCCATGGACAGCTGTGAGTCCAAAATGACTCCCAGGCTGCGCACCTGGTCCTTCAAGGGCACAGTTATCCCATTCAGGACCAGGGAGTCCCCCACACCCACCCGCCCCCTGTCCCCCCCAAAACAGTACTTCTGTCTTGTCAGGATTCAACCTCAATCTGTTAGCCACCATCCATCCTCCAACCGCCTCCAGGCACTCACACAGGACATTCACTGCCTTCACTGGTTCTGATTTGAAAGAGAGGTAGAGCTGGGTGTCATCCGCATACTGATGAACACCCAGCCCAACCCCCTGATGATCTCTCCCAGCGGCTTCATATAGATGTTAAAAAGCATGGGGGAGAGGACAGAACCCTGAGGCATCCCACAAGTGAGAGCCCAGGGGTCTGAACACTCATCCCCCACCACCACTTTCTGAACACGGCCCAGGAAGAAGGAGTGGAACCACTGTATGACTGTCCCCCCAGCTCCCAACCCCTCTAGAGGTCCAGAAGGATGTTATGGTAACCTTATCTCGTGAGTGGTGTGGATTGTCAATGGGATAAATAGGATTTTGTGGCTTGCCTTACAAATCTGGCTACTGGTTTGCAAAACACAGTGCAGCTGGTGGTACCAATTAGCTCTAAGGAGTTAGACCAATTCCTTATGCAACCTCTTCTTTCCTATTCCTATTCCTATTCCGATCCAGTCTTAGGAAACAGATTTGGATGCCCAGCCTTAAGTGCCAGCAAAACTAAACACTTAGCTCTCCCCCCCCCCCCATTGCTGTTTTATAGTTGTCACAGCAGGCCAGTCGCTGCCTCCTTGCAGCAGTTTGACTTCGCCTCCAAAGGCACATTCTTCCATTGTCTCCCAAGACAGACAGATGCCAGCAACAAGAATTTCAAGTAACAAAACATACCCATATAAGGAAAAGAGAGCTTAGCGGTTGTACAGGAAAGATGGTTGTAGTTTTAGATGTTCCAAGAAAGGCCATCAAATGAACGTGTCTCTCCGTAAGATTCTGTGAGTTGATGGACGGTGAAAAGCATGATCAGTTGTCTCAACAAAGTCAGTAAAAAGGATGGCATGCCGTATATAAGGTGTGATTCTTCCCCCACCCCTGATCAATATTCCTTTTGTGAAATGGTTAATTTGTACATAAACACGATGTCCCATACTTGCAAAATTCAGACTTCAAAAAGATTCGCATTTAAAGTCATCCCAATTATTATTATTTTGGCCATTATTAATCTAGCTGCGGTTAATAAAATGGAGGGTGGGGTCTTTGTTGGTTTTATGTTCTTACTCTGAGGAGTAAAGCAACATAGTAGGGCTGATGCTGAGGCTGGTTAAAGCGCTTTTGAGGCTGGTTGTAGCAATTGCCCGCAGTAGGACCACATCTGGCCACCCGAATGCCTCTTGCAGTTCCAGTTGCCAATCCATAAGCAAAAGAGACACAGAGAGTGTAATTCTTGGTGGAAGGTCACCTCCCTTCTCAGAGGAAAGCCCATTGTTGACCAGGGTCATGGATTACGAAATGCGGAGGAGGAGAAAATGCATTTGCTGGCTGAGAAAAATTGGACATTTGGAGCTGTGGGCAGGCAGGCTGAAGGTGTATGTAGAAGGGAAGAGATTTCCCTGTTGTAAAGAGATCACTAGCCTAGTATATACAAGGAGGACTCTTATTTAAAAGCTTAAAGATACATCATCGTTTCAGGCAGGGTCTCTTTTGCTTGACAGCTGGTGCTTCGCCAGGGGTGTGTTTCTGTGAATCTTGCCAAAGAGTTTAGTCTGTGATAAAATAGCTGAACTTACATACAGAGGAGGCCCAAGACATTTGCTGCCTCAGGCAGCAAATTCCACTTGACAGCCCCTCCGCCATGGTTCTGAAAATCATAATAATAGACAAGACAGTTGGCATGCTACTTAGCCTGAAACGATACCTGCAAATCCCCTTCGCCCTGCATAAATGTTGGAGCTGGCCTTTTTGCTTAAATGGTAGGGCTTGTCCTTGCATAATATTACTGCATTTTCATAGATTCTTAGTATGAGATAGCATCCTTTGCTGTGTTAACTTGCTGCGTGTGGCGAGAGCCGAGAAGCCAAATTCTCACTGAATGTGGATGACTAATTTTTCACAATGCTTCCTCAGCCGTATTTCCTGCTTTCGAACTACAGAGTTCCTGTCTTGCAGTTTCCAGCTCTTCCCCCGCAACCCCGGTCTCCAACCAAAAGCAGGGTGAAAATTGACTTTTGTCGCGTCCATGATTAGTTTCGCCTGTTCTGCCATTCTTTTGTATCAGGGAGATAATGGAAACAAACCTTAGGCATTTGATCATAGCCTATTGCCATATTTGGAGGGCAGCACATTAACTAGACATGGGATTAATCTTTAATAAAAAAAAACTAACTAATGGGAAGGGGAACCATTGGCCATGCTTGCTGCGGCTGATGGGATTTGGAGTCCATGGATACCTGGAGGACCACAGGTTCTTATCCCTAAACTTATCCCACAGCATGAGAAGAAATTCCAGTCTTATATCTCGAAATCTAAAATACCAATCAATGGCCTACTGCAGACATTATGTTCCCAACCTCTCCAGCATAGTTAGGAAGCAGGGGACCCTGTGTGACCCTGTAGGGCTTCCCTTTTCAGAACCAAACATGGTGCAGCGTTGCATTTTCACCAACTGGAGTGGGCTGACCAGGGTTGTTTTCATGCCCAGGTTCTGTGGGTTTTGAGCCTGGTAGGGTCAAGTCTGTTTGCAGATGTTACCCTGCTTTATCATTTGGGAGGTGATCTGCATGTGGCAGAATTGGGAGTGAGGAAACTCCGAAAGTTGCTCCCGCGGGAGGCAGTGATAGACGGCAACTTTTTGATGGCTTTAAAAGAGGATTAAGCAAATCCATGGAAAATGAGGCTATCAGCGGCTTCTAGCCATGATAGCTGTGCTCTGCCTCCACGGCCAGAGGCAATATGCTTCCGGATATCAGTTGCTGGAAGCTGCAGGAGCAGAGAGTGTTCTTTTGCGCAGGAACTGTTTTGAGCAGGCATAGGCAACCTTGGCTCTCCAGATGTTTTGGAGCTACAACTCCCATGATCCCTGGCCATTGGCCCTGTTAGCTAGGGATCATGGGAGTTTTAGTTCCAAAACATCTGGAGAGCCAAGGTTGCCTATGCCTGGTTTTGAGCTTCTGTAGGCATCTAGTTGGCCACAGTGATAACAAGATGCTGGATTTGATGGGTCTTTGGCCTGATCCGGCAGACTCTTCTTATAATTCCTGGGGTATTATAATAATTCTTATAATTCGGCTGATCGCCGAAGAACTGATGCTTTTGAATTATGGTGCTGGAGGAGACTCTTGAGAGTCCCATGGACTGCAAGAAGATCAAACCTATCCATTCTGAAGGAAATCAAACCCGGGTGCTCACTGGAAGGACAGATTCTGAAGCTGAGGCTCCAATACTTTGGCCACCTCATGAGAAGAGAAGACTCCCTGGAAAAGACCCTGATGTTGGGAAAGATGGAGGGTACAAGGAGAAGGGGACGACAGAGGACGAGATGGTTGGACAGTGTTCTCGAATCTACCAGCATGAGTTTGACCAAACTGCGGGAGGCAGTGCAAGACAGGAGTGCCTGGCGTGCTATGGTCCATGGGGTCACGAAGTCGGACACAACTAAACGACTAAACAACAACAACATCCTGGAGAAAGTGGAATGGACCATTATAAATTAATATTTTTTAAAAAACCAGTTCCCCAGCTTCTGTGGCCTCATAGCTCTGGTCCCACCTTTGAATGGTTGCCATTTGCCTTCCTGTCTAGATTTGGGAACCATTTCCCCCCCAGCCTTGCCCTGACAGCTCTCTCTTAAAAGGCAGGTGCCAGACGCTGGATCGGCATGAAGTTTCGGAGCAGCCATCAAGGGCAGAGTCACATGGATGCTGCATTCATTGCAGAGATGTGTGCTTTTTTTATATATATAAAAAACAACCCCAAAAAACCCAATTCTGGCAGTGAATGCTAAGGAAAAGTTTTGAAGGGCCTTGGGTTCTCATGGTGTGGAGCAAGCTGCAGTTATTAAAGGGGATTAGAGTACACAGCTGGTGAGCAGATGGAATGCTTGCAATTTCAAAGCCGCACTCAGCCGTAAAACAAAATTTACACAAAACCTATTAGCTTCCCCCCCCCCTTAATTATGACTAGCTCAGTTCATTTACTACTTACTACCTGGGCCTCTTAATTCAATTCAAATTTGAGGCTTTACGTAATATTCTCAAACTGAGCCCTTTATCGCTTTGGCTGCACCCTAGTGTGGTCTTGGGAAGGGGGGGGGTTCAAAATATTAATTGAGAGAAATGGTTAATAAACTCTGTTTTCTCTGTTTCTTGGGTAATAACTTGGCTCAGGCTATCCTATTAGCCTCTACTTGTCTGCTGCAGAATTTCCCCGGTCCTCTCCCCACAAAAGCCAAGTGCCTCTTGCAACAGATGAATGAGGAATCAAAAGAGACTAGTCTGGACTTTTCAGCTTCCTTTTCATCACCCTGTGATGAAAACTTGCATCTTGACTCTAAAGCAGACACTCGAAATTCCTTCTCACCAGCAAAAGAGAGAGAGACAGACAGGGAATTCTTAAGGCTCAAGTCTTCCCTTTAGCCTTTGGTGAAATATCCAGCAAGATCGAGGGCGTCGGTTCACGAAATCCCCCAACCCATTCTTAAATTCGAAAGCAGCTCTCCGTGGCTTGGGCAATCATCATGAAAAATCTAACACAATGAATTGAAAAATTCCTAATTGGGTATAGTAATGTTTCACAGGTGGGTTTTTTTTTAAAGTTTCTTTTTTTAAAGAAGCCCAGGTTTGTCTCACCAAAGCATTTTGTGAAACTTCTACTTGTCCAAGTACCAGGAAAACCTGCTCTGCAGATGGGATGCCTGTTTGTGTCCTGATGCACACCCAAATTTGCAGTGCATATCTGGATGCAAAGTTGGATGGTGAGAGCTTCATCTGCCTGGTTGGAGATACTGCCCTTGGTGATAATTTTGCATATTGGTGATCTCTGGGGTATTGGACTAATTTATAAAGATAATGTAACTTGTTGTGATAAGAATCTTCATATTTTATTAGGATGCTTGTTACCTGTTGTGAGGGACGAGGGATACAGGGAAGTCCCTCCCATCTTAAGTTCCAGCCCATCCCCAAGCGCGGGAGAGAGTAAGGAGAGCTCTGCCTCCAGCGGAGAGTCAGGAAGTGGTGTCCGAGGCTCAGGCAAGGTTGTGGAGCCCAGGCCGCAGGTGGGACAGGAAGTAGGACGCACAGGGGGGAGGCCAATTCCCCCAACTCCCGAATTGCGACGCAAACGTAGGGGGAAGAGGTTGGGTCTACCAAAGCTGTGGTGCTGGAAGAAAACGCGCCAATCGCCATTCGGGAGTTCAGACACCTCACCTTAAGGATGCATTTTTACTGCTCTGAACACTGTAAATAATCAGCACTAAATAAAAACCTTAAAAGACCATGCTGGAGTCGTTACTCTAGAGTAGCCATACCAGGCCCTCTGACAGCAACTCCCGAATCTTTTTTTTGGCTACTTTGGAGTGCAGCGATGAGCGCTCAAGAGGCTGAGCATTGGAGGCTGGAGGCCGAAGCAGCGAAGCAGGAGCTGCAGAACCTCACAGCGCACGCACAGCAGCAATTGCATGCCGCTCAGGAGGAAGCGCGAGGGGCGCAGGAGGAGCTGAACAAGCTGGTGGACCAGGTGAGGACAAAAGAGGAGACTGAGAAACAGCTAAGGGTGATGGTTTTGGACCTACAGAAGAAGTTAGAAGAGGAGAAAGCCGCTAGAGGTGGGGGGGTGCCCCGGCCGCAGCTAGTCCAAGTGAGAAGGGGACAGAGCCTAGTCACCAAGTTTAGCGGCGACCCTAGGGAGTACCTAGGATTCGAGACAGAAATAAATTATGCGCTGGAATTGCATGCAGCAGAATTCCCAGATGACGCGCACAGAGTCTCCTTTATCATAGAGCATTTGACGGGGGCCGCCCGAGAATGGGTAAGACCGCTCATCGCGCAAAAAAATCCTTGCATGAAGAACGCAAAATTATTTCTAGAAGCTTTAAAAATAATGTACGCTAGTGACAGTGAAATGGAGGCCACTAAAGAGGAGCTTCATAACTTAACACAAGGAAAATCGACAGTTAGGGACTACTGGGCGAGATTCACCATGCTGGTGCACAAACTGGGGTGGGATCTGCAAAGTGAGCCAGTGAAATCAGCCTTCTACATGGGTTTGCACGCAGACGTTAAGGATGAGCTGGCAAGAGGTCCCAAACCGCGAACTATGGATGAGTTAAGCAAAGCGGCGCTAGCGGTGGGGGTGAGACAGGAATCCAGATGGAATGACAAACAAGCGACGCGCGCAGCAAAACCTTGGTTCCCACGCTCCCAGGACAGACCACATCACCAAACCCCACCCCAGGGCCCGCCCCCACACCCGCCCAGGCCAAGCCCAGAGCCGGAACCGATGGAGATCGGGGGAGCGCGCGCGCGGGCTTTTCAAACCCCGGCGGCGCCAAGACGCAAGGAGGGAAGAGGCGGGAATTGCTTTCTCTGCAACTCCCCCAGGCATCGCGTCAGAGACTGCCCTCATCGCAGAGAGTGGCAAGGAAAGGCGGGAACGGTTGTACCTTCCCCAGCTGACGCAGCACCACAGCAGGGAAACGAGACAGCCTGGCTGCAGGAGACAAGGGGGAGCGGCCAGGCACAGTCAGCAGACAACAGCCCCCGCCCGCCCACCCGCACAGAGAGGAGCACAGCCAGCCCACCCCTCCCAGAGCAGGAGTGGTTCTAGAAGTCACGCTCACGCTCCCAAATGGCTATCCCCTGACAGTCCTCGCCTTAATTGACAGTGGTGCCTCAGCCAACTTCTTCTCGAGAAACTTTGCGGAAGAGCACCAGATCCAACTTCTGCAGCTGGATTTTCCCCTGCACGTGGCCACCATTGACGGCAGAGAGCTGCTGGGAGGGGCCATCACGCATCAAACCCCCCCCCATGAGAATGACGGTGGGAAGGCACTCAGAGACACTGGCTTTCAACGTCACAACCATCTCAGACCCCCCCATCGTCTTGGGCATGAGCTGGCTGACGCGCCACGACCCCTCCATAAGTTGGCACCAGAGATGCATCACTTTTGGATCGGACTTTTGTCTGGAACATTGCATGCAGCACCAACCAGGGGAGGGGCCTCCGATAGCCACGGTGGCCACCATGCACGTCAAGGGGGGTGAGGCAATACCCAAGCCGTACTGGGACCTGCAGGAGGTCTTCAGCGAAGCGGAGTCCGACCACCTACCCCCACACAGGCCTTTTGACTGCCAGATCAACCTGGTGCCAGGGGCAACTATACCCCCAGCCAAGCTGTACGCCATGTCAGATCAGGAACTGGAGGATCTGCGCGCTTTCATCGACAAGAACCTCAAGCGGGGGTTCATCAGAGAAAGCAAGGCAGCAGGGGGCAGCCCGGTCTTCTGGGTGGACAAGAAAGACACGCAACAGCGCCGTCTGGTGGTGGATTTTAGACGGCTGAATTCGGTGACAGAGCCAATGGCTTTCCCCATGCCCAGAGTGGATGATCTCCTGACAGCGGCACGCAGGGGCAAGATCTTCACCAAGCTCGACCTAAGAGGGGCGTACAACTTGATTAGGATCCGGGAGGGTAATGAATGGAAAACCACGATGTTCACGCCTCTGGGCTCTTTTGAATATCTGGTGATGCCCTTCGGGTTGCAAGGGGGCTCAGCATGCTTCCAGGCCTTCATGCACCACGTCCTGGGGTCCCTCCTCTTCAAGAACTGCTTGGTCTTTCTGGATGACATCCTTATCTACTCCAATGACCCAGTGCAGCATGTGAAGGATGTCAGGGAGGTGTTGCAGCGCCTGAAGGACAACCACCTGTATGTGAAGCTGGAGAAGTGCAAGTTTCACACCAAAGAAGTGGACTTCCTAGGCTACAAGCTGTCAGACAAGGGGCTGGCGATGGACAAGGACAAGGTGCAGGCCATCCTGGACTGGCACAGCCCCAGGACGCGCAAAGATGCCCAACGCCTACTAGGCTTCGCGAACTTCTACAGGAAGTTCATCAAGAACTTCTCTCGCGTCACGGCTCCTATCACCGACTGCCTGAGAGGCAAGCAGAAGTTCCGGTGGACACCAGAGGCGCAAGCAGCGTTCGAAAGCCTCAAGAGGGTATTCGCTTCAGACCAGCACCTGTTCCACGTGGTGCAGGATGCGCCCCTACGCCTGGAGACAGATGCTTCGGACAAGGCTCTGGGAGCGATTCTGTTGCAACTGGACGCCAACAGAGAGTGGAGACCCTGTGCCTTCTTCTCCAGGAAGCTGACCCAGCCGGAACGCAACTACACAGTGTTTGACAGGGAACTTCTCGCGATCCACGCTGCGTTCCAGCACTGGCGACACTTTCTGGTGGGCGCCAAGCACCCCATCCAGGTGTGCACAGACCACAAGAACCTGGAGTTCTGGAGAACTGCCAGGGTGCTCAACCAGCGGCAGATACGGTGGGCAGAGTTCTTCTCGAACTTCAACTTCTCCATCCACTACATCCCGGGAGAGCAGAATGTCAGGGCGGATGCCCTCTCCCGCAAGCCAGAGTACATGGAGGAGGAGTTGCCACCGGCACCCAGGCATATTTTCCCCCCATCAGCATGGTCCTGCGGAGCAACAGTGGTGAGCGAGGCAGAACTCACAGCACTGACAGCAGCTGATGAATTTGCCACCCGCATCTTCAGAGAACTGAGAGGGGGGGGGAGCAGGCCAAAGACTTTGAGGAAAGGAGGGGTTTGCTTTTTTACAAGGGAGCCCTGTACCTGCCAACCAAACAGCTGAGAGGTAAGGCCCTCAAGCAGATGCACGACAACCCAACGGCGGGTCATTTTGGAAGGGACAAAACCACTCACCTAGTCATGAGACACTTCTGGTGGCCAGGGGTGCGGGAGGATGTTCGGGATTATGTAAGGGGATGTGACACCTGCCAGCGAGCAAAGGTGGTCAGAGCGCCACCAGCTGGTTTGCTGGAGCCCTTAGCCACACCGCACAGGCCGTGGGAAGTAGTGTCCATGGACTTCATCACAGACCTGCCGTCGTCCAGGGGCAAGACCGCAGTGTTGGTGGTGGTGGACCTCATGTCCAAAATGTGCCATTTTATACCGTGTGCCAGGGCGGTCTCGGCAGAAGAGACGGCCAAACTGTTTGTTGACCACGTATTCAGACTGCATGGATTGCCTTTAAGGGTTATTTCGGATCGTGGCCGCCAATTTGTTTCCAGGTTCTGGAGGCGGCTCATGAACCTCCTGCAGGTGGAGGTCAGCTTGTCGACGGCTAGGCACCCGCAAACCAATGGACAGGCGGAGCGGGTCAACGCCATTCTGCAGCAGTACCTGAGATGTTACGTCAGCCAGAGGCAAACGGACTGGGTGGATCGCCTGCCACTGGCAGAATTTGCCTACAACAATGCGGTGCACGTCTCCACAGGGGTGTCGCCCTTTAAGGCCAACTACGGGCGCGACCTCAGATCTTTCCCGGAGAGGGAGGGGGAGGAGGAGGAAGAGGGCCCACAGGCAGAGGATTGGGCAGAGGACCTGGAGACGGTGCACCAGCAGCTCAGAGAACACTTGGAGAGGGCCAAGGAAGCGTACAAGAAGGGGGCAGATCGCCACAGGCGACCGGGAGAGGTCATCAGGGTGGGGGACAAGGTTTGGTTATCCTCGGAAGGTCTTCCCACCAGGGGGCGATGCAAGAAGTTAGCACCCAGGAGGCTGGGCCCCTTCACGGTCACGCAACAGGTCAACCCGGTAGCCTTCAGGCTAGCACTGCCGGAGGACATGAGAGTGCACCCAGTGTTTCATAGATCGCTGCTGTCGCCGTACAGGGAAAGTACCAGGTTCAGGGACAGCGATCAGCCTCCAGAGGGAGGGGGGGAGACGGGAGACGCCCGACAGCTCAATGAGGCAACTGAGATTTTAGACTCAAGGAGAGGGGTGAGAGGACTGGAGTACCTGATAGCATGGGAGGACACTCCGCCGTCCCACAATGAGTGGATACCGGCCACAGAAGTACCTGAGGAATTTTTAGTGGAAGAGTTCCACGCCCTGTTCCCCCACAGGCCCAAGCCCTGGCACATGGAAAGGGAGGGAGAGGGGGAGGGGCAGGAGGAAGGGATAGCAGGCAGCAGCTCTCCATGGAGATGGGAAGCGGAATTTGAGGACACGGAAGAAGAGGTGTGGGTTTCACCGAGGTCAACGACGTCAGAGGCAGGAGAGGACTGGCAGAACATTTTTACTCCCACCAGCTCTGACGCCACTGACTTCTTGGGATTCCCGTCTTCTCAGGGGGAAGGAGAAAGATCGCAGGATTGGGGGGAAATTTTTACACCCACAGGCTCGGATGCCACAGACTTCTTGGGGTTTCACTCGTCCCCAGCAAGCGGAGAGCCACTAGGAAGGGGGGGAGAGGAGCCTGGGAGGGGGATGGATGTGAGGGACGAGGGATACAGGGAAGTCCCTCCCATCTTAAGTTCCAGCCCATCCCCAAGCGCGGGAGAGAGTAAGGAGAGCTCTGCCTCCAGCGGAGAGTCAGGAAGTGGTGTCCGAGGCTCAGGCAAGGTTGTGGAGCCCAGGCCGCAGGTGGGACAGGAAGTAGGACGCACAGGGGGGAGGCCAATTCCCCCAACTCCCGAATTGCGACGCAAACGTAGGGGGAAGAGGTTGGGTCTACCAAAGCTGTGGTGCTGGAAGAAAACGCGCCAATCGCCATTCGGGAGTTCAGACACCTCACCTTAAGGATGCATTTTTACTGCTCTGAACACTGTAAATAATCAGCACTAAATAAAAACCTTAAAAGACCATGCTGGAGTCGTTACTCTAGAGTAGCCATACCAGGCCCTCTGACAGCTGTATATAGAACGGTGTTCGTTATCACTGTTGTTTAGAACATAAGAAGAGTCTGCTGGATCAGGCCAGTGGCCCATCTAGTCAGAATCAGAAGTGTAGAGTTAGAAGGGACCCTGAGGATCCAGCCCCCTGCAATGCAGGAATATGCAGCTGTCCCATTTCAGAGACCTATTCATCCGACTGGGAAAGCCTGTTGGAACAATTTTGGCTTCTTGTAAGGCACTAAACTGTCAGCAATAGTCCACTGAGGGTAGACCAGATCTGGTTCCAGCCTTCGGACTAAAAAAGGTCCTCAGCGCCTGTACTATAAAGCAACTGTTGTTGTTTTTTCCTCATTCTTAACTTTTTGCACTGGGCTCCTAAGACAGATGTAAGGGGGAGAGAGTATAGAGAACCTCCCCCTATCATCAGGAGCAGCTCCTCCCCAAGCAGCCACAGAAGCGCAGGGTCTGAAGGAGGGAGTCAGGAAGCAGAGAGGGAGAGCCAGCAGGGAAGAGCCCCTGCTCCACAGGCGGGAAGAGAGAGAGACGGAAAGGGGGGAGAGGGAAAAGACGGAGCGTAGACCCTTTCCCCCGGCAGCGGAATTAAGGAGGAGGAGATTAAGGAGGAATTAAGGGAGGAGATTCGCTGTCCCCAGGCTCTTATGTTGGTCCAAGGGGCGGAAAGGGGCAGTGCCAGATTCTGACACGGAATAGCGTGGACATGAACCCGACAGCTCATCACACTGTAAATAATGTGCACCAATAAAGACTCTGAAAGACAAGTTTGTGGAGAGTCGTTACTCAGGAGTAGCTGCAATAACCTCTGACAATTTTCAGTGCATGGTGTGTAATCCGGAACCCTAGCCTAGGTTGAAATCAAACTAATCACTTGATAATACCAATTTATTAGACTGCATGGGCATGGATGAGGGAAAGAACAAGCCCCAGATATTCTTTGAAAGCTTTTCAGGCTTCTTTTTTATGCACAGTGTCTAGCTTTTGCTCTGCCATCATTTATGCTGTTGTCTTAAACCCAATGGCTTTGTGTGATCCTTTGCCAATTCAGTTTATTAGTTCAGGCTAGAAACCTCTTAACCCAGACCATAGTATGGTTTCCTTTGGAATTCAGTTGAACTTCTCAGACCAATTTGCATTTACTGTTCAAAGGAACATATTGCTCAGTTTTGGATGTGTCTTTTAAATAGCATGTTTGTTTACACACACACACCACTTCCCGCTAAAGGGCATTAAAGCTGATGGTCCAAGAATACTCTTATCTCCTTGAAACCTTGCTTTACAGGTGTGTGATTTCCTTCTTAGAAGACTGATCAGGATGAGGCAATGTTAATGAAACAGAAGTCAGAGGAATGACATTTTCCTAAGCCATTTGCAACCAATAGCTGTAAACCTAAGAAAGCAACACTCAGAGTTTAGATGACAAAATTCTGGCTTAACAAGTCACGATACGAACAAGCCTCTTGTGCTCTCACAGAGGTCACTGTAGTTTCCCATTACATCCAAACTCAAAAATCTATGTTTAATGACTTCTAAACAACCCAGAATATGACGGCTCCATGTTCTATTTTAACTGGGGTCTTCTTTATTTATTACAAATATTTATATTCTACCTTCCAGGTTACCTTGCGAGAAATGTTGGTGGCAGGTAGTCCTTCTCGCTTGCACAATTGGTTGCATGCAGGGGACAGCTCACTCCAGCAGGGAGTGAGACGCTTGGATCTCAGGGTTGTGGGTTCAAGCCCCACTTTGGGCAGAAGATTCTTGCATTGCATGGGGTTGGGCTAGACCAGTGGCATTCGGTCAGTGTACTAGAGGAACTAGGTCAGTTCCTTAAATGTTTGCTGTAAATTAGGGTATCAAAGCCTGGTGCCTCCTTCCCAAAGCCAGGGAGAAGCTTCTGCCTGGCTCAGGGAGGGAGGCGCAATGCTCCAATGGGTCCAAGACCCCTCTCACCACCTTCCGAAAGCCCGGGAAGCTTCTGCCTGGCTTAGGGTAGGGTAGGGTTGCCAGACATCCCCGGGGGACAGTCCCCGGATTTGCAAATCTGTCCCCGGGAAACGTGGCAGCAGTAGCCTCAGCAGCCCGGAGCCAGCCTGGTAGCGCAGTTGGCTCTTGCTGGCTCCGGGTTGCTGACTGCCACTGCCAAAGGGGAACCAGGGACGGCCGGTGGTACAGATCTCCTTCCCCCTTTGTTTTGACTGATGGGGGAGACTGGGTAGTTGCAGGTGGATGGCCATTGGCCAGGAGGGGTGCATGGTGTGCAGTTTCTCTGCCCTTCTTACGCACCCTTTAAAAACTGGGCAATGGTGTGCCGCCTGCCCATGACTCCCGAGCCTCCCCCGATCGTCTGCACCCCCTGTTTGGACAGATCAGGGGAGGCCCGGGAGCCGCAGGCCGGCAGCCATTGCCCAGTTTTTTAAAAAACTGCACATTTATGTTTCACAGGGTGCGAAATAAGGGCTTTGCACCTTTATACAATATGCATGTGTGCTTGGGCCCAGGGTCTTTTGCCTCACCACCCCCACTACTGACTCCCTGTTGCTACTCAGCTTAAAAAAAAAAAGAGTAACCATAGGATAGGAGGCACGCTGCTCCGACAAGGGAGGAAGGTGTGATGCTCACATATGCAGCCGCCAGCCTCTGGCTCTGACTCAGAGCTCAGCAACCTTTTTCAGCCATGGGCCGGTCCACCATCCCATTCACACGAAAACCCATTCACATGAAAGGCCATAGCTTACTGGTAGAGCATCTATTTTGCATGCAGCCGGTCCCAAATTCTGCCCCCAGTATCTCTAGGTAGGCTTTAGAGAGACCCGTGCCTGAAACCCTGAAGAGCCTTATAGACAGTACTGAGCTAAATGGACCAATGATCTACCTCCGTGTAAGGCATCTTCCTCCATTCCTATGGTTTGTTTGTTAAGTCGAGGTTCATTCATCTGACCGTGGCCACTGTGTGTGAGTTGTTGCTTTCTTTCCAAGACGAAGTCTGAAAAGATTGTCACATTTCTCCTTGGCTGTCCCCGCAGAACCGAAGTTCGGATGCTATTGTTATTTGAATCTGTGACCTGCTCTGTCCTATATTCCTGGAGTGTGTTGCTATGTGCCTAAAAAAAAGAACTATAAAAATAAGCAAAATATAATGGGAGTAGCATTGCTACCCCGTGTCACTTTTCACAGCACAGCTTCTGAAAGTTGGAAGCAAATATATTCTCCTAAAAATAGGTCATTTGCAAGGATATGTGGAGCAATTCGTTTGCAAACCGCACAGCAGCCTTTGCAAATGCTGCAAAATAAATGCTAATTTACAAATTTCTGCCGCTGCTGTCATTCATTAGACAACTAAACGGTTAAGCGAGATGCTTAAAAATAAGATTAAAAAGTTAAAAGCAATATAGTTAAGGTGGTAAGTTAGGGAGAAACTCACTGATGAAATCCTGGAGAGCTGCTGCCAATCAGTGCAAACAGCATTAAGCTAGAGGGACCAATGGTCCGACTCAACATACAACAGCTTTCTATATTTATTACGTTTTTATTTTTTTAGTCTGTTAACTACTTTGAGCTCCCGAGCAAAGGCAGAGCAATTCTTTTAAGAAATAATGCGTAGGATGGCCATGGGTCCTGCTTCACAGAGCCATTTCCTGTAAAGTCATATGGAGTCATCCTCTGTTTTAAGGGCTATCTGGCCCAAGCCTGATTTGAAGACAGAGAACTATAAGAAGGGAGAGCAGAAGCCTTGGATTTTGCCAACCAACAGGTAATACTAGGACTGCAAGCACACAGATCATCCGGTCACAGCATTCCGCACTATGGCGAGATGAATCGTATTTCCCTTTAAATTATAGTAATGATTTCTTTAAACTTGCATGCATATGCAGAAATTAGCATGTGCAAATTTTATACAGGTCTATGCCCTCGTTGTTGTTGTTGTTGTTGTTGTTGTTGTTGTTGTTGTTGTTGTTGTTGTTGTTGTTGTTGTTGCATTTCCTGCATTTACTTGCCAACTACTAAGGGACCAGCCTAACAACACGGCTGTTGTGAGAGTCATAGCCTTGTTGTTTTGGATGGCTCAGGGCTGAAGCTGAGACTTTTCTGAGCCAAGGATTTCAAAGCTCACCATCCCCAAGCTAAGATGGCTGAGCAGCTCTCCAGCCTGGATGCATTCAGAGCATTCCAGACAAAAGTTCTGTTTCTCGCTGTAGCCACCAAGAGGCCACCTAGCTTCCGAGTTGGTGGTTAACGTTGAGAAGAAAGGCTAAAGTTCAACCCGCTGATTCTGGACTTGCCTTTTATCCATGTATGCAGCTTCTGTATTGCTGTTTAATTGGCGGATGCTTCAAAGCCGATGAGCCGTGGCTGTGCTCCATGCTGTGTATCTGTCGTTCCCCTTTGCAAGGCAAAAAGCATTCCTTCAAGGGGGCAAAACACATGTGGTATCAGCTGTGCTCGCCCTCGTATATTGTCATAGGCAGCACCACATTACCAAGAAAGCTTTGCTTGGCCTTCAGTTGGCCAGCTGTATGTTGTTCATTGCAAGGACTGGCTCAGATCTTGGGCCAGTAATATTTGCAGGGGGTGGGTGTCCGCTGTTGCTGTATTTAAGCAGTTGTAAAAAAGGAGGAAGGAAGATCATAAATCCAAGCTGTGACCTTCATGCTCGTGCCACCCAGAGTTCTGTTTCATGTGCTTCAGCATCCTACTTCCTTCTTCACCTAAATCGCCACCCAACTTTGCTTTCGGAAATGAATATAAGCAAAACGTCAAAAATATTCAGTGATGTATACCAATCACTGATCCTCTGAAATCATAGGTTTCCTCTGATACCTGTCACCATCGATCTTAGATCCCCATGAACAAGCTGGCCAATTGTGGTCTCAGGTATGGTGGTGTTGGAGAACCTCAAGTTGTTCTTTGTTTGTTTGTTTGTTTGTTTGTTTGTTAATTTTATTTTCAATGCAAAATTACAAACATAAAATCCAAAAATAAAACTAAAAAACCAAGCAGAACAGACAAAAAACCAAAAGAACAGAGAACAGAGTTGTTCTGTGGGACTTGGACATTCACACTAAGACAGTTCTCAATGGTCAGCTTGGGACTTCTTGGCCGCCATGAGAACCATGCGGTTTTCTCAAATGGTCCATTGGCCCAACTCGCAAGGTGGAGCATAACTTCAGATTGGTCCTTGCTGCAGAGCTTGAGTGGGATGGTCTGGGGCTGTGATTCCTCTGTTATCCTGGTCAAACCATTTCCTGGCATGCCTGGTCTCACAACAACAACAACAACAGCCTCCTCTGCTAGGGTAGAAGACCATTAAGTTGGTCTGCCTCCAAATGCTTAAGGATTCTTGAATGCCTATTTTCTAGAGAGCTTACAATCCTATCCAGGTCTTAGTCTTGGTATGGAACGGAATGGTGCAATGGGCCAGGCACCCTCTCTGGCCCTGCAGAGCCCAGTTTGCCGCTTGAAATACTAGGGATTATCTGGGGTGATGGAGCAGGTGGGGTGATAGCTAGAGCACAAGTACATAAAGCTCACTGAAGCTGGCTAAACACACGTTAAAATACAGAATCATGCCTATTGCATGATGGTGACGGCAGCAATGAAAGAAGGTAACTTGGCCTCCTGGCAAGGGATGTAGCTGCACAGGCAGGTATATGGTGATTTTGGTTGCTGGCTCCCAAGGTCACGCAAGCTGAGTGAAGGCATGTGAAGTTTATGGGATTCGGACAACCTACTGGCAGCTGCCATGAGAGCACGGAAGCATGTGGGGGGGCTATTAGGAATCGACCTATGGGGACGACGACACACTCTCTTGTCTAGCAAATTGGAGGCTACACTCTGCATCACCAGCGAAAGGTTTCTGCCAGCAATTGAAGTGGTCACGGCCTCTGGAAACCTGGAAGAAATTCTGAGCGCGCAGATGATGTTATGACTGGCATATCTGCAAGCGAGGAACCGCGCTTGGGAGTGAGGCATGCAGCATAGAAGGACCCAGTCCTTATGTCACCACCCTGGAATGGAGGGGCTGCTTGAAACAGCAACTACTTTTCTATCGCCAGGCTGCTAAGTGTCTAGCTGGACCTTTTCCGTTTTTGCTGTGAAGGAGTCGAGGTGGGGGCAGGGGCCGGGCAGAGAGAAGCCCTTAAGCCGTGTTTACAGTGGAGATATTTTAATTAGCTTTTGGGCTTGCAATTCAAACAATTTGCATAACACAGCTGCTCTCGGAGCAAACATGAGAACCGTTCCTCCCCTCGTGGGAACTTGATTTGGTTTGCGATGCATTTACTTTACCCACCGTCTGTTTATTGTGTGCATGGAAGTCCGTCCTTGCTTTCATAAAGGATTTCTGCGAGGGTGCAATAAGCAGTAGGCATGTTCTACTCTGAGGAAGCGCAGAGACATTGCGTAGCTGAGACTTTTAACAAGCTCTTTTTTTTATTGCGTACCTGACTCTGGCACTGTAAATTCCCCATGCTGGAGGTTTTCGAGATTTCTACCCTCAGAGACCCTGCGCCACATGGATTTGTCTGTTGAGAAACTCCTACATATCTGAACTTCACAACATCACAGAGGATTCTGGAGCCTATTTGAAGGCGCCCCTCTCACTCAGGCAGAGGCATGCCTGAAACGTTTCCTACAGTCTTTGCCATGGCTGCAGGACAGAATCAGTACAGGTAGGCAGGCAGTCTTCATCTGTCATTAGCTAATCTCCTCGCAGCCAAACGGCATGTGACGGTGCAGTCATGCATGTCCCTGTCCCTGTCAGATACATAGGCAACATGGTTTGGTGGAGTCTGGAAAGTGAAATCCCGATTGGCTTTGCTACGTTTTGCAGCTTTAAGAAATTCGCCACCGGCCACTCAACTCTTGATTCCGGGAGCGAATAGGGGGAAACAGCTTAAAACAGCCTTCCCTAACCTGGCGTCGTCCAGACATTTTGGACTGTTAACTCCCATCAGCCCTGAAAGCTGCCAGTGTAGGCTAGGATTGGTGGAAGTGGTAAAGCGAAATGCCAGGTTGGGGACAGAGGGCTTAAAAGCAACGAAACCTTGGTGTTATCAGCCCCATGTGCTATCCCTGCACTGATTTTGTGCGTGCGTGCAGGGGGAGTTGTTGCTTTTTACATCACATCCCTTGCTCCCTCCATCGAAGGACCTCTGGTATGCTTCCGAGGACCTCCAGGGCTCAGCATAGCATAGTTTTCAAGCCATTGGCTCACATTCTTGAGCTGCAGTGGTTGGACTAGAATTACCCTGGTGGTCCTTTCTGACTCTACAATTCTGTGATTCCTCTATGATCCTCAACGCACATAGCTGGAAGTAAATTCAGATAAGATCAATGGGGATTTATTGCATATTTTACTATTTTTTGTTGGGAGCCTGCCAGTTAGATGGGCAGCATATACAATTATTATTATTATTATTATTATTATTATTATTATTGCTGTGCAATGCGGTTCCCAGGCCTGGATACAAGATGCTGCTCCGACCTTCTCCTTTCTCACCTTGCCTACACAGGAAAACAGGAAAGATCCCGAACGCTTCAGATTAGACAGGTGGTAAAAATGCAGACAAATCAGATGCCACAGTCATTAAGCCGAATCCTGCTTCCTTCTCATCACCGCCCGCCCTTTGGAAACCTACTCAACTTGGCATTTATATTTGCTGTGTTTTTGAGAATTGGTCCCGTCTGCGTGGCTTTCTAAAGTTCTTGTACTTTTCTACCCCTCTGAGCATTAAGACGGGATCTTTCCCCATTCCTGATGTCGCCTGCAATGCAGGGCATATGATGGGGTGGTGCTGGAGGAGGAGAGGAGAAGGAACTATTTTCAACAGAACAACTCAGCTTGCAGAACTTTGGGTAATAATCCTTTTCTGTTTGTTGTTGATCCAGGCCAGCGTGTAGGCGTCCTATAGGCCTCGTAAAAATCCATCTGGTTCGTAAAAAGAAGCTTTAAAACCAAGAAACGTGACAAATCAGCGCAAGGTTCTAGGGGGCTTCGTTTATTTTTTGAGGCTTTGCTGAGAGCCAACACCACTAAGAGTCACCTTTCCTGTGCCTTCCTTCATCTTTCGCATTCGTCTAAACTCAGTTTTGCCACATTTATCTTACTCCACAGGGAACGGAGGAATGAAAGTTACCGCTTAAATTATTGCAATTCTTCTTGATCCTCCTCACTCCCCAGATTTCCTTCCCATTGGAGTTATGGGGTTCCTGTTTTAACATGGAGCACTCCATTTGGCCAAGGGACACGAGTGGCGCTGTGGGTTAAACCACAGAGCCTAGGGCTTGCCGATCAGAAGGTCGGCGGTTCGAATCCCCGCAACGGGGTGAGCTCCCGTTGCTCGGTCCCAGCTCCTGCCAACCTCACAGTTCGAAAGCACGTCAAAGTGCAAGTAGATAAATAGGTACTGCTCCAGCGGGAAGGTAAACGGCGTTTCTGTGTGCTGCTCTGGTTCTCCAGAAGCGGCCCATGGTTCTGGTTCTCCAGAAGGCCCATGGGCCGGAAGCAGCCCAATCGCCTTCTCAATCCGGCCCACGGACGGTCCTGGAATCAGCGTGTTTTTACATGAGTAGAATGTGTCCTTTTATTTAAAATGCATCTCTAGGTTATTTGTGGGGCTTGCCTGCCTTGGTATGGTGCTGTGGTCCAAACCACTGAGCCTTGGGCTTGCCGATCAGAAGGTTGGCGGTTTGAATCCCCACAACTGGGTGAGCTCCCGTTGCTCGGTCCCAGCTCCTGCCAACCTAGCAGTTCGAAAGCATGTCAAAGTGCAAGTAGATAAATAGGTACTGCTCTAGCAGGAAGGTAAACGGCGTTTCTGTGTGCTGCTCTGGTTCTCCAGAAGCGGCTTTGTCATGCTGGCCACATGACCTGGAAGCTGTACGCTGGCTCCCTCGGCCAATAACGCGAGATGAGCGCCGCAACCCCAGAGTCGGTCACGACTTGACCTAATGGTCAGGGGTCCCTTTACCTTTACCTTTACTCCATTTGGCCTCCCCCAGAAAGCTTAGGTGTGCTTAGCTAGACTTCGAGTTCTCCTCTTCTTCATCTTCATCTTCACAGGGTTGTTGAGGATAAGGCGGGTGGGAGGAGAACCATGCATACCACTTTGAGCTCCTTGGAAGAAAATTGGGGGGGGGGGTATAAATGCAAAAAATAAATCATGCACAGACAGGCAGACCACTATTCTTCCTTTGGCAAGCTGGCAGCGTAGTGCAGAAGGGAGAGACTCCCGAGCACATGCTATGCATGAAAAGAGCTCCAGATTCAGTTCCTGGTTTCTACAGGTAACACCAAGGACGATCTACATCTCAGAAGAGCTGATGCCACTCAGTATAGACAGTATAGATTCTGAGCTGAAAGGAAATAATGGTCTGACTTTGTGTAATGTCTATGCTCCATAGTTTCTTCCTGGATCTTGCTGTTAGCTTAGTTCAGGGTTTCGAAACTTGAGTCCCCAGCTGTTTGGGGACTATAACTCCCATCATCCCTGACCACTCGTCCTGCTAACTAGGGATAGTGGGAGTTGTAGTCCAAAAACATCTGGGGACCCAAGTTTGGGAAACCCTGGCTTAGTTCAAGAGTGCTGGTGCCTTGCACCAAGCACTTTTTGAAAGGGCTGTAAGTGATTCCCCATGCATTGCACAGAGTTGCTATTCGTGATTTTAAAAAAGAAAGAAGAAAAGTTACACTGACCACAGGAAGTTCATCACACAGTCCTGTGGTTTGTGGCTTATGTCTAATATCTGAGGATCATGCCAATCCTGTAAAATACTGGCACACTGGTTTATCTGCTGCTGATAAGGATGAGGAGGCCAATTGACCTCAGTTTGCATTTAAAGTTGCTCCTAGCTAATTCGCACTTGGTGAAACCCTACAAAAACTATTAAAAAAACAGCCTTCCATATTTGCAGTTATCCGAATTTTGCAATGTAGTTCTTCCGCTCAAGTCATATGTACAGTGGTACCTCGGTTTAAGAACAGTCCTGTTTACAAATGATTCGGTTTACAAACTCCACAAAACCGGAAGTAATGTCTTGGTTTGAGAACTTTACGTCAGTCTAAGAACGGAATCCGAACAGGGAAGGGCACCAGTGGAGGGGTTGTTTTTTTATTATTATTTCTTTATACAAAATATTTATATTCTGCTCTTTTATAAAAGAGAAATCAGAGCATTTTACAACAACAGCACATAAAACTAGTCAATAAAAGAACATTAAAAAGTTTGGAAAGCCAAACTAAGGAATGGAAAAATGAGGCATTGAAAGGAACCAGAATTGATAGATTACCCCATCCCTAACATTGTCCTTTTCTCCATAGTTGCACCTCCCATTTTGCCATAAGTAGATGCATTTTATAATAAAAGGCAAATCTGGAAACAATGCAGAACTTTCTCACTGGTCCTATGAAGGTTAGAATCATGGGTGTGTTTCTTTGATGGGCATCTTGTTTCTCTAAGCCTTTGTGGAGTCATGTGTAATCTTTTATTTGCTCCTGTATCTTTTCGGTGCTTGGTTCGCTTCATGATCATTTCAGAAGGTCCTCCTAGCTCTCAGCTGACCTCTGCTGGATGTAGAGCTTTTAACAGGCAGATAAATGTATACCTGGGACTTGACCCTGCTAACAGGACTTCCTGGCTGCAGAACAAATGTGTCTTTAGAGCATGTGGAAGAGCAGTGCGCTAGGAATGCTTGAGGAATGGTGGATCTGAATTCTGAAATGGGCCCACCTGATCCTGGTCAGAACATAGACCTCCTATGGAATCAGGACTCCAACAAATTCCACAAGCAATCTGCCTCCAACAGCTAACAGCCCCAGGGAGCAGCTAGAGCCGCAGGTGTTGAAAATGGGTCTGCAAATGTCCCAGGGAACAATAGCATTTAATGTTTTGCCATCCCTCCCGGGGACATTGAAAAAATATAGCTGTACTAAAAAGTTCGGCTTTGTTTTCTTGAAGAATTTCTTGAAGGGTGATTTGTTTGTTTCTTCGCTTGTTTTAATCCACATGCGAAAATGGGCCAGTACAGGCTTTGAATAAGGAAGTTTTAAATGTTTGATGCTTTACTGTCTTTTGATTTGCTGGAAGCCGCCCAGAGTGGCTGGGGTATCCCAGTCAGATGGGTGGCGTATAAATAATAAACTTTGCGGTTTACTGAATACTTATTCATATTTCACTCTTCGGTGTGTCTCGTGCCCATTTAGATGTGCTTCTTCCCTCCTTTCCCAATACCATTTATATGTCATTTGTGCTGCGGGATGTTAGTACCCAAAATGTGCGAAAGTGTTATGGACCAAATTTAGGCTGGCAAGTCCACCTCCTAACTTGCACTCGATTTCAGTGGTTGGGAGCAAAGCCTGATTTATCAATGAGTATTTTTATAATTAATATAAATACGTGCCATGAGCTTTTTAAAGCTGGAATGGGGAACCTGTAGCCCTCCAAATGTTGTTGGATTACAACTCCCATCATCCCAACTATTACGTCACGCTGGCTGATGGGAGATGGGTGTCCAAACAACTTCTGAAGGCCAACAGGTCAATGAAAGGGGCCTAAGGAAGACAAGGCCTTTTGTGGTAGGAGGAAGAGGCCTATGTTACACATTTACAGTGGTACCTCTACTTATGAATAACTCTACTTACGAATGGAGCTCCGTCCGCCATCTTGGATGCGGTTTAGAGAGGATTTTTTCTACTTGCGAATTTTTAGATAGGGTTGCTTCAACATGAATTTTTTCTCCCAAAGGGATTCGACTTACAATTTTTCCGACTTACGAATGTGCATTCGGAATGCATTAAATTCGTAAGTAGAGGTACCACTGTATATCCTTCCCAGAGAAATGATATTTGGCCACCATTTCCCCCTGTCTGGGTACAGCAGCGTCATAGTCCATTCTTGGGCCTCAGCCCTTAACAATATGACCCTTGCCAAAGTCATAACAGGAATCGGTCATCCCTCACGGGAATGTATGTTTAGAGTTCTGTTCCCCACCCCTTTAATATCTAAAATAACCGCCATGTTTGTTTTATAGTCCCTGTATCCTATTTTTATCCAGTGCTTCAGCTGGAGTGTGCTAGTCATCAGTGACTTGAAAAGGGTCAACGCTGAGCTTAGTTACTGTAGAAAATTGTCACTTTTTCCACATGGAGAGGGAAATGAAATTTCATTGAGCTTTGTGGGTTTATTTTTATCTCATCTCATTACTGAGTGTGACAGGAATCCCAGCTATAAAGTAATGTAAAGAGAGAAAATCTGGTCCACATGTTAAGGATTAAAGGTCAAGAATGATTCAGCTTCAGCTTCTGGCAGCTAAGGTGAAGTAATAAGTATAAAGAATTTTGCAGTGAGAAAGAAAAGGGGCATTTGATTATCCCCCACCCTGAAGATTTCAGGAGGAAATGCCAGATCCACTGGGTAGTCATTTTAAGTTATTTCACATCATTTCAAATTTGCACACTGCCTCTCCATATTAACTGTACTTGAGATGGTTTACAGTCCATAGAAATTGCAAAATACGTGACAAAAATCACTTTGCCATTCTGTAGCAATTCGAAATATGGCTGAAAACAGACGAAACAAAAATTCAAGAATCCACTTTGCATACTGTGTTGCAATAAAATAACAGAACAAAATTATCAGAAAGCAAAACAAAAATTCACCCATCATTAACAAATGCAAATAAAACCAATAAATACAACCCATAATAAAACAAAAAAACCATCCACACCAATTCCAACTAATTGAATAATTACATAATTACAATACACCGTTTATGTTGAGTTACATCCAGTGTTTCTTAACATTTAGTGGCTTGTGGTTTTACTGTTAAGATACATCTATAAGAAAATTTTGAAGTTAATATTGTTACCTAACAAAGGGAGCCTCCATTACTGAGCCATATGAATTCTTATTACATGGTACTTTCTTCCTGGAAAATCCATTTTGTTCAGAATTCATCTGTTTCCCATTGTGGTCAGTTGTGATCGTATCAATACAGAGCTCCAAATGTTCCATGCATTCATAGTTGTACTGCATCATTGGTTGTGAAGCCTTGAGACTGTGGAGAACTTTTCACACGTGTATATTTCACTTACAATGTGTTTTTTGCATATTAAGTGGTTCATTGAAAGAATGCAAATAGTTTGGATCTGGATTCTTAAAGTACTATCAGAATGGCCTTTGGGATTTTCAGAGATTAGTAGCTTTCCGTCCACATTTTGGTGTCATGATCTTTGGCAGCCAGGCGATGTCATGTGTGATCCGCTTGAAGATTATTTTCTTGGAAAGCACTGCTTTTGGTCAGGTTCTTTATTTTCTTTTTCAAACTGAACTATTCTTGTTATTAAGTGGACAAGCTACCACCATATCCTTTCCTGTTATGAGTTGAGTAGTGATGTCTTATTGGCCTTGAGCTTGAATTAACTCAAGTAGAGAGAGAAGAGGAGCAATTTGGGAGCAAAATTGGGAGCACAAATCCAAAGGATGGGAGATAGATGGTATAATCAGGATTGAAAGGATTATTACTATGGAATGTTCCCATAAACAAGGGCATAAAGATCTAATTGGCTTTCTTCTGTGCCAAAGTAGGCAGAATCAGAATGATATGTAAGACTTGTTATAGTTGTGCTCCAAATGCCGTTCGGAGTCTTTGCCAGAGGCTGAATAATCATCCTGTGTTCCTTCCTTTCGAAGGAAATTGTCTGAAGCTGGCAGACCAGTTTAGCATAGTCTGCCTGTCTCTGAGCTCAACAGTGTCGCCATGCTCAGCCATCCTTAAGTGTGTTGTCTTCCCCTAGTAATGTACCTGGAAAGATGGCTTGTCTGCTAGATGGTTCGAATGCAAAAGGAAACAGGCCAGCATTCCGCTTCCACAAATGGCAGGATCAAGGCATTTTCAGCCCGGTCAACAACTATAGATCTTCCGTGGACAAAACTATACACAGCTTCATAATTCTTCTTTCGTAGCCAAATTCTGAGGACTTTCCTGACACTGAATTATTAAACCTGCTTTCTTACTCATGATTCTGTGCCCAGTTGTTCATCTTCCAGATGTCACAAAGACAGTTCTTTTGCCTACCTAATGGCCTGGATCGGGTGTGGGGAACCTTTGGCCTTTCTGATGCTCCTGGGCTACAACTCCCATCACTCTTGACTGTTGGCCATGCTGGCTGGGGTTGATGGGAGATGTAGTTGAGCAGCAACTAGAGGGCCCAAAATCCTGCCCCCAGGCCTCTCAGTGCATACTAGATTAGGTTTTGGGCAAAATACTCTGATTCTAAGAGGGACCTAGGAAATTCCTTTCACCCCCTGCTCCTTACCTAGGGTTAGAGGAACAGAATGGCACTTTTCTCCAGCACAAATTCCCTCACTCCCACCTTAACCATAGTTCACCATAGCCTTCCACTGGCACCAAGCTTTAAACCCTGGCTTCATAATCTGGTTGAGATTAACTTCAAAACCTTGTATTTTAAGATTGGCGGAAGGGCCCTCCTGGTAGTTCTGCTGCCTTCAGACACTCGGGTTTGGGGTGGCCTAGGAGGAGGGCATTTTTTGTGGCAGCCCCTAAGTTGTGGAAATCCCTCCCTACAGAGGTGTGTCTGGCAACTTCATTATACATTATTCCGGTGTATAATATATACACAACTTCAGGTGTATGTTTTCAGGAAGCAGCCTATTTCCTGTGATTTCATTATTATTTTTAATTGTAGGTTTTTAAAACTGTTTCCAATGTTACATTTTAAATGGTTGTAAAACACCATAGGACATTAGGGTGAACGGCAGGTAATAAATTAAAATGACATAAACAGCAGTTCTTGACTTTGACTAAAGCTGACATCCATTTCTAATCTGCACCTTGCATTTTACTGTGTATTGTTATTCTAATACATTGGTTTTTATATGGTCTTTCTGTGATGTGTTGATAGATCCCCCCCCCCCAGGTACATGCCACTTTGGAATTCTCTCAATGAAATGTAGTTAAAAGAGGTTCGGAATAAATAAATAAATAAATAAATAAATAAATAAATATAGTTGATCTCGGCATGAGCCTTAGAATACTGGTCGTAGTTTGCACCGGAGAAGGAAGGAACTATCATAGCTGTCAACTTTAGGATTTAAAAATAAGGGATCACTTGCCGAGTGCTGCCAGAAATCGCCTCTGCGCATGCCGGGGCATGTGCAGAAGTGATTTCCGATGCTGGCTCTGCCCATGTGCAGACATGCACAGAAGCGATTTCCGGTGCCCAAACATGGGCAGAGCGGCACTGAAAATCGGTTCTGCGCATGCCCGGGCATGCGCAGAGGCAATTTCTGGCAGCACTCGGCAAGTGAGCGAGCAGCCAGCCGCCAAGCGAAGCATTTTTACCGAGCGGCGGCTGGCTGTTTGCTCGCGGGGGGGGGGGGCGCTGAGTGGAGCCTCCCTGACCGGCAGGGAGGGACAGGAGCTGCTTCCTTTAAAATGCGGGAGCTTTACAGGATATTTTACAATCCGGGCTGCCAGCGGGAAACGGATTGAAATAAGGGGGTTTCCCGCAAAAAACGGGAGGGTTGACAGCTATGAACTATACGCATAGGGAGCATGAAAGTTCACAGTGCCTCCCTTTGATCCATGGTTAAAGCTTTGCCTCTACATTACCTCTCCGATACTCGCATGTGGATGATTTCAAAACTTGGTTGACGCTCTTCCTGCTGAAGCAAAAGTTGTAACTAGTGTCCTCTTTTTTTCTTTCTGCACAGAATGCGACACAGAAACAAAAAGGGTTCAAGATGTCCTTTCTGGAATTGAAAAACCGCAGGTATGTGATCCGCTGGCCTTGGACGAAAAATAATAATTACACAGCAGTGCAAAATTGAAGATAGGGGATGGGATCTAGTGTAACATTAGTGCAAAGTAGCTTTGGAGTTTATGTCATTGGTAGCACACAAGCTTATTTTTCACAGTGTAGGGGTTGCTTAATAGTAATAAATTTATAATATTATAATAATAAATAATATTATAAATTATTGTTATTATTATTATTATTATTATTATTATTATTACCATCATCATCCAAGTTCACAGCTCCCATTGGATTTCACTGATTCCACTGTTGTGCTGTGAAGAACGAGACTCCCGCTGGCAGAGTGGCTGCTGCAGACGTGGGCTGCCACGATTGGGTATCATCCAATATTGATACATAGATATTTTCCTGTAATTAAATGAAGGCACCATTATTTTTCATGCCCAAGAGGATGTGCCCCGTTGGCCTTTGCAGTTGGCAAGCAGGACAAAGCCTCTCGATTGCTTTCATCTATATAGAATGTGTGTACAGTATATAGAAATCTAGCAGTAGCTGCTGTACTTCAGGCTTGCTTCAGCCTCTTAACTATCTGCCCAGTAGACCTGAAGGAGCATCTCACCACCCCCATCGTTCTGCCCAGACACTGAGGTCCAGCTCCACAGGGCGGGCGCCACTACCGAGAAGGCCTTCTGGCGGTTCCCTCCCTGTGAGAAGTGAGGTTTACAGGGAACCAGGCAGAAGGCCTTCTCGGTAGTGGCGCCCGCCCTGTGGAACACCCTCCCATCAGATGTCAAAGATATAAACAACCACCTGACATTTAGAAGACATCTGAAGGCAGCCCTGTTTAGGGAAGTTAATGTGTGACATTTTAATGTACTTTTAATCTTTATTGGAAGCCGCCCAGAGTGGCTGGGGAAACACTGCCAGATGGGTGGGGTGCGAATAATAAATTATTATTATTATTATTATTTGCTAGCTGAAGCTGCGTGCTCCAGCCACTGACCTCAAGGACCCCTGAGCCAGAGCAAAAACACCCCTGGTCTAGGTTGGGATGTAGTCATCTAAGGGCGGACAAATCTGTCCCGTTTCCGATCTGTGCTACTTTCATATATTTTTCACCCGTATTTCTGCTGCATTTCTGCCATACCTGCCAAGTTGCTGTCGGAGAAATAAGGGACCAGGCGGAAGTAGCAGACCGGAAGTAGCGCTGCCGCCATTTTGGAACTGGACAGAGCATGCTCAGAAGCGACTTTTGATGCTGCTTTGCCCAGTTCCAAAATGGCCGCCACGCCAGAAGTCGCACTGCAGCCATTTTGGAACTGGGCAGAGCAGCATCAAAAGTCGCTTCTGAGCATGCTCCGCCCAGTTCCAAAATGGCTGCCGTGCCAGAATAAACCGGGGGGGAAACAAAAAAATCCATTTTTTCAGCTAGGAACAGCTGGAAAAACGGGTATTTCCCGGGGAATACGGGAGACTCGGCAGCTATGATTTCTGCACTGGTCTGCATTGTTTGAAATAAGATATCCTATTTAGGTAGGGAATTTCAGTATGAGAAGTGCATCTCAATCCAGTAGTTAGCTAAAGCTGTAATCTTAACACCACTTCGGAGTTTGAATTGCACTCAGTCCTTCAAGCATCCCTGTGGTCATTACTTCCTTAGCTAGGTCCCATCTCAGCAGTTGCCTTAGCCACGAGGCTGCTTTGGCGCAGCTGTGCCTCCTTATCTTAAAACACGTAATTTCCGCTGCAGCTCATGCAATCAGACCATTAGTCATCTGGCTTTTTTTTTTTAAGCGAATGTACAGAAATAGCCCCCGTAAACACGTAAAATGTTTACAGCTGCATTCCTTGCATTATTCCTAGCTTTCCTTTCACATGTGTGGCATGCTGAGATTATGTAACAGGGCAGTCTGGTAGAAAGGTATTTACGGGCTTTCGTTTGAGATGGCCTTAGCGTGCTTCGCTGATGACTTAGGCACATATGTGAGCACGTGAATTAGTAGTTGCATGCATGATCTCATATTTGTTGTGTGCGAGTCCAAATGAGAGAGAGAGAACCATACAGAAGCAATCCCGTTGTAGAAATAGTAATACCAGCCTCGTCGCTGTGTTGCTTAATTGGCTATGTTTTTCGGTTAAGGGGGTGCATTGCAAAAGAAGGAAAGGGTGATTGTTCAATGAATAGTAGACTAGAGAACCAGTAAGAAAATCCAGTGAATGTTGCCTACTGACCTACCTGCTGGTCTCCGTATTTCAGAGACATGGTTGAAGTACTGCTTATAAGAGCAACCCTTTTTTTACAGGGTCTGAGTTGTGGGTTGAAATTTGGAGATGTGATGTGCATACACACAATCAGTACCAGGATCTTGAAATTAAAATGTTTCTGTGGCAGCTGAGAAAACTTGTGCTAGACATACTGATTAAAGAAGCTCTGCCGTGAAGGGTTCTCCCCTCCCCCCCCCCAAAAAAAGTGCAATTAAACTGCAATCTGCTTACTTCATTCCTTCTTAAAGTGGGCATTTTTATTTGGATTATTGTTTCTAACAGACAACTTTGGGTCTTTATCATACCGGATGAGCTATTGTATGGCTAAAGGGGGAAATTAATGTGTGTGTGTGTGTGTGTGTGTGTGTGTGTGTGTGTGTGTGTGTAATAACAGACTGAATAGTTTGGATTACCCAAGCAAAGAAAGGTGCTTTTTGTGATTCTCTGTTCTAGCTGTACAAGAAGAAACAATTTCTCTCAACCTAGATGTATGGCCCTGTGGTATTTTAATTAGGGCACAAACTATATTAGAAATGAATCCAAGCTATGCAATAAGTCCAGCTCTCATTCATTCCGGATGGGGCTTTCACAGGAAAGTTTTCCAATGGAGTGTGCATATAGTAGAGTCTTAGGGACGGGTTGTTTTGCAGCAAATGTCAACTTGCATTCAGCATAGACTGCTTGGTACCTTGTGGCTCAATCCAAGGTACTTAGATGGGTCAGTGGAATCTATTTTGACTCTCCGGTTAAACCAATGAAGCTGCCTAGCACCTCAAGGACCGCCTCTTCCCAGGTGAACCAACCTGGACTCTGCAGTCATCGCCTGAGATCCATTTTTGTGTGCCTCTTCCATGAGAGGTCCAGAGGGCAGCAACACGAGAACGAGCCTTCTCTGTGGTGGCTCCCTGCTTGTGGAATGCTCTCCCCAGAGAGGCTCTCCTGGCACCTTCTTTACATATCTTTGGGCCTCAAGTGGAAACATTCCTCTTCTCCCAGGCCTTTGGATAATTAAAACAACCTATGGTCACTGGTCCCATCACCTCCTGGCAAATAGAAGGGGAGGAAATGGAGGCAGTGAGAGATTTTACTGCCTTGGGTTCCATGATCACTGCAGATGGTGACAGCAGTCACGAAATTTAAAGATGCCTGCTTCTTGGGAGAAAAGCAATGACAAACCTAGACAGCATCTTAAAAAGCAGAGACATCACCTTGCCGACAAAGGTCCGTATAGTTAAAGCTATGGTTTTCCCAGTAGTGATGTATGGAAGTGAGAGCTGGACCATAAAGAAGGCTGATCGCCGAAGAATTGATGCTTTTGAACTATGGTGCTTGAGGAGACTCTTGAGAGTCCCATGGACTGCAAGAAGATCAAACCTATCCATTCTGAAGGAAATCAGCCCTGAGTGCTCACTGGAAGGACAGATCGTGAAGCTGAGGCTCCAATACTTTGGCCACCTCATGAGAAGAGAACAGTCCCTGGAAAGTGAACTTGCCGCAGCCAGCCAGCAGGGGCTTCAGAGACAACCAATTCTCCCCAGGTCAGGACGGTGCACAGGGAGGAAAATGAGCCCGCGATCTACCGCTATCACCTGGGGATTGACCTGTTGATCGAGGTCGACTGGTTGGACATCCTTGATCTATAGGAGGCAAGTCAGCCTCCTTCTATTTCATCGGAAGCTGTGATGCCACCTTCTTCTCCCAGAAAACAGAGCTTTAACCTCCTAGGAGAACAAACGACATAACTTGCTGCCTCCCTGTGTGAAATTCTCCTCTTTCTCCCTGTTTTCCAAGATTTTCTTCCCGGGACGTCCACGGGAATTGCTATTCGTTTTGCTCTCTGGATTGTGCAAATTATTAAAGTTTATAAAGGGATACCAAACTTCTTCTTTTTTTGTTTTTAGCCATATGTTCTAAATGGATACGTGTGTCCTAGCTAGTGATCATAAAGGAAAGAAAGCATTCCAACAGAACATTGGCTGGATACGGTATATTAAGTTCCAAGTCCTTGTCTGAATTTATGCAAAACAGTTATGCAAGCATGTGTCCATAATAAACAAAACCGGGGGGGGGGGGCTCTTTTTAGTTGTGCATTAAAATAAAAGAAAAAGAACCTCCCCCAATCCAATTTGGTTGTATTTTGTCCTCATTTTGACCTATAAAACGCCTAATTGATATCAAACATTTTGTGTAGGGGCTTATTTCAGCTGTAAACATATTTTATTCTTGGCTACCATTTTATCCCTGAGGCATTTTAATTGCACCGTCTCATTCGAGACATTGAGCTTTCACTGCAGACGTCTGGCTTAATTCGATGTCAGCTTTAATCATTCCAGGTGTTTGAAGCAATCACCGTGGTGTTGGTTTTTCCCCCCTTTTCTTTTTTTACATAAGCTCAGAAAAATGTTAATGCTACGTGAACCTCCTCCTTTGCCTGATAAACATGGCCCACAAGATTTATTAACTCGTTTTCGGAGTGGACTCCAAATAAGATCATAAAGTCATTTGTGGACCTTTTCAGGGTTGCAGATGTTTTGGTGCGGGATAAGATTAAGTGCGTTTGTGGATAATAACTTCTCCGGTATCGCTGTCTTTGTTGGCTCGGCGAAAGGGCTCAGAGATTGAGCTTGGCACGAAACGCAGGCTTGGTGTGTCTGGGTCAAAACCAGACATGATGTGGGCGACAGTGATTTTTGGCAGCCCCACTTTCTGTACCTGTCGCCTCCCCCTCCTCGTGTTAATAGCAGCAGAGAGGGCATGGGAGGAAAAAGTTACACGTCTCCCTATGGGACTGCTGATTAGCAGAGGAAAAACATGGGAAATCCTAATCCTATATCTCCCTAAACCAACTTCCAGGCATGTGTCTGTGCACAGGATTCATTTACCGTAGAGGAGGAAGTGGGGTTGAGTGTGCTCAGTCTGCCCCATCAGTGGAGGGCCGTATCTCTAGAGCAGAAGGACTCTGGTTGAGTCCCAGCACCTTCAGGCTGGAAGAGAGTCCTTGTCTGAAACCTTGGAGAGCTGATGCCCTCAGGGAACGCAGCTCTGAGCCAACTGTGTCTAGCTTCCAAGATTTGGAGGGTGACTGCGTGCAGTGCTCCTACTGTGAAGAAAACTTCAGCGCTCCTGTAGGCTCCCTGTGCATTCTAGAAGCCTACCCAACCAGAGCAGGCTCCCACTGCAGAAAGTCCCCCCCCCCCTGAGTCATGAAAGACGATGGGGACAGAGGAGGTAGAATAAGCATAGCTGCTCCAGCTTCTTCCACTAGTTTTAAGGGGGGTGGGTTGTGACTCTTAATATTGCAAATGGGATACCTGAAGAAGGCTTCGGTCATGGGCAGGGATGGGTGCAACCGCTTGGTTCAGCTGCAAAATGTTTCTAGTAGAGCGCAAGCAGCAGTTTATTTGGGGGTTTGAGTACCACCACCCTAACTTTGGTGATGCCGTTGGGTGTCTTCACCTCTTCTATGCATACATGCCCACGATTCATCTCGCCACTGACACTAACGCCATCTTCTTTTGTCTCTCTAGGTTTCCGATATCCAGGCGAGGACAGTTTTGCTCACATGGTCTCCTCCAAATGACCTTCTGAGTGTGGATAGGCACAGCAACGGTTTGCCTTATACCTGTATTTACGAAGTTGCCTTATCAGACAAAGGGAGGGATGGAAAGTACAAAATGATTTACAGGTAGAGAATATGCAAGTGCTACGATTTTTACATGGTGTTTTTTTTTTTAAAGAAATCTAAGGTAGTTGGGGTGGAAGGGTAAAGAGAAGCTGCCATCGCTGTTTTTCCAGAGTGAAGCACAATGTTCCTTCCACTTTCACAGTTGTTGTCATTTTGCCATTTCCTCCTCCCTTTCAGCTCCCCTCCCAGTGTTTTTTTCCATAGTGTTCACCAGCTGGAATAGCCGTCTGCTGTGTGTGTGTGTGTGTATCCCAATGACTTCCAGAGTGGAATATTGGTGGGATGCCAACTTGACTACTGTGTAGTCCACACATTTCATCTAGAAAGAGGCCATTTAGCAAAGAAATTTACGAATTCGCCTTTTGCCTTTGAGAGCATTTCCATAAGCTTGGATGTCACTGAGTTTTAATATGGGAAGCAATGGGGCTTGTGGAAGTGTGGGCTTCAAGTCAAGTTCAGCATCATACCGCTTTGAACAGTCACAGCTTCCTCCAGAGAATCCTGGCGGCTGTAATTTGTTAAGGATGCTGAGACGTATTGGAAGATCCTCTTCCGAGGGAACTGTAGCTCTGTGGGAGGAAGAGGGGTCTCCAAACAACTTTCAGCGCCTTTAAGCAACTACATTTCCCAGGATTCTTTGGGGGAAGCAGTGACTGTTTAAAGTGGTATGGCACTGATTTAAATGTGTAGTGCAGATGAGGCCTTTCTGTTGTAAGTGCTCTGGACTTGGAACGAGTTTAGAACATAGTGGCTGGGCACAATGGGTTGGCTTTCGTAACATAGGTTACATGTTGTGAGCCTGTCACTGTAGTCACACAATCCATATTTTGTACCAATTGGTTCCCGAATGGCTTGGCTCCCGAACAAATCGGCTTCCGAGCGTCGCAAACCTGGAAGTGAGTGTTCCGGTTTGCAAATGTTTTTCAGAAGCTGAACGGCTGACGCACCTTCCGCAGCTTCTGATTGAGTGCAGGAAGCTCCTGCAGCCAGTTGGAAGTTGCACCTTGGTTTTCAAACTGTTTTGGGAGTCAAACGGACTCACAGAACTGATTAAGTTTGAGAACCAAGGTACCACTGTACAGTACCTTTACAGCCATACCCTGATGTATTCCACTGCTTTAAAACTCTCCATGGTATCCAAGAAGGCATTTGTAGTAGTATTTTTATTTTGCCCTTTAAGAGAGGTTTACAAAACGAATGAAACAATGAGCATACGCATACAAAATATATATTTTGTAAAAGCTGTAAAAAAGCGCCAGAATTGACTCGAGAATACCCAAAAAGAAGAAGAGTGGGGTAAGACTGATTTAGGCCTCTAGCCTCCATGATCCATTGATGACCATTTTTCTCTTTGGTATCAGCAATATGAGCATGCCTGGACTGTGTTAGACATTGATTAGAGGTTGCTCTGTCTTTAAAGAAAGAAATATTTACAGTGTGTGTACTCTGTAATGAAAAATAAAACCTGGGATTAGCTCTATTGTGCTTAGTTGCATTTTGCACTGCTTGAAATTACTACTTTTCCTTATGAGGCTCTTTCTTTATGTCTTTAGAAGTGAGGTGTGCTATACATTTATGTAAATTGGCACTCTTTGTATGAATGTTACCATTTTTCATTTCCTTTTTCCAGTGGAGAAGAATTGGAATACAAACTGAAAGATCTTAGGCCAGCAACGGAATATCATGTCAGGTGAGCTACATTGGTTGGGAAGATTTTGCAGTTTCCATCCATTCGGTGGTGGATGTTGCAGCGGACTGTCCCAAACTTTATCGTCGCTGACATTTACATGTGGATATTTAATTATCCGGCTTCATTTTGTAAGCGCTTGAAAACAGAATCTGTTTCCCCCTCTTTGGGGACATAATCCAAGTCAATGTTGGCAACTGCGACCAGCTTGACCGATCGTTGGTGTTCCCCAGTGTATCACTAAGTTTGCAGATATTAACAAAAGTTATCTGGGATTGTCAATATTTGGACGGTCACTGTAATGTGAGTAAACATAAAATACTGGAAATGTTCTGTTTTTCTCTTGACTACATAGGTCAAGGATAAGACCCCTTTTCCACACATGTTTAAACAGGTTGTGTGCTCCAGATCTCTCCCTGCCTATTTAGATTATTTATTTCATCGTTTTACATTCCATTGCTGCTTTTAAAAAAGCTCCTAGAATGGTTGAGTGATAATAATAAGGTAGACTCCTGCCTCAAAAAAAGAAAAGAAAAAAGAATATTGTGTCTCAGTCTTGCTACAGCAGGGTTTCCCCAATCTTGGGCCTCCAGTTTTGGGACTACAATCCCCATCACCCTTACAACTGGTCCTGCTAGCTAGGAATGATGGGATTTGTAGTCCAACAAAAGCTGGAGACTCCAGCACAGGCTTTCGCAGAGTATTAAAAACAAAACACAAAAAAGCACCCCCCACACAAAGTAAGTGTCTCCATTTCAGCCCAGCTGAGTTTACTTGCCCCACATCAAACATGGACATGGCTAGGCCCAAGCAGCCTCACAGCCGAATGAAGAGCCTTGGTGGGCTCAGTTAGGCCTTTGGGCTAGAGTTTCTCCATGCTTGAGTTAATGAATGTGGAACCAACGGATGGTTGTCAACTAAGGTTGAGTTCAGACATGGAGTTTATTGCATTAGTTTTACTGTATATGTAACACTAGTATTTCCGTCCCAATTTCAACTGCCCTTTGCACAGCAGTACCTTGTTGTATTGTAGAAATGTGGCTTTTTGGTTAATACGCCACCATGCTAAATTTTAAATGGCCAGAAAGAACTACAGGCTGCCCCAGACCTTATCAGCACAAAACTCCCACCATTTTCCAAGTTAAGGGAGTTGCAAAATGGTATTTTCCTGGAAACGACACAGAAATGCGCCTTAAGCTTCCACTTGATTTCCAGGAAATGGCTTTTACATTATGTGAAAAGTCACGTAACATGCAAAAAAAAACAGTTATGGAAATGCCTAAGTTTTTCTTAGAGTAGACCCATTGAAATTAATTAGCCTAACTTAGTCTTGTTCATTAAACTTAATGGATCTGCTCTAAGTAAGACGTAGTTGGCTAACTGCCCAAGTTCTCCCCAAATACTACCAGACCCCAGAGAAGGGGGGTGAAAGAAGAAAAGAGATAAATCCCCAAACAGGTTACTGGACCTGTGCTAGATTGAGGGCGAATGAGCAGCTGGTGGGCTTTTTGTTTCTCTGCCACCACCGGAACTCCCTTCTCTGGCATGTCACAGTGTGAGGGAAGCGTTCTTGTCCAGCCGTCGGTTCCCTTTGGTTTAAGGGAGGGAATTGCTTCGGGTTGCCTTGCTACGTTTTGGCAAAGGCAGAGAAGCTGTCTCCTTTGCTTGCTCCATGTGTCGTCTTCCACATTCACACACCAATAAAGAAGGCATCCAAGAGATACGGCCTAGAAATGATTCACAGAGGAGGAAACATACGGCTGGATCCAAATTGCACCCAAAACGACAGCACACCCAAAGTTAAACGGGAGAAGCTATTTATGTGTTCATTTGGTTGCCCAGTTTAGACGAGAGAGCGCAAAAGCGAAGTCAAGAGTGTCTTGACCTTGGCAACCTTTTCCAGAGGTTGACATTTTCAGAGGGATAAACTGTTCTGGAATATGCCTGTGGTTTTTGCTGCGGTGCCTGAGAATCCTACACTATAAGGCTTTCCAGCATCTTGCATATGTCACTCCTTTGTGAGCGCAGGTGTCTTATTTCTTCCCAAGGAGATGTCACTGTGGGTCATGTTCAGCGCTGAGTAGCGTCAAATAGAAACCCACACAATTTTCTTATACGGTTTCTAGTTGCTTTGTTTTGTCTGCATCCCTTTTAAAGGAGCTTTGCAGTCAAAAGATACACGTACAAACACGTAAACATTTGTGATAACTCATTCATTTTACAATGTAGTAGATACAGTGCACATATTGCCATATGTCAAGGCGAACTGATGAGCGAACTGATGGCTGAGGCAAGATTTGCACTGGCTCATGCCTATACCAGTTCTCAAGGAGTGCTAGTCTTCCTTGAGAACTCCAAGCCAGTTCTTCAAAGCTTCCCATTCTAGAACTTCAGTATAGTCATGGGCATGCCTTGCCAAATGGATGGCGCAAATGTTCTTGCCTCTCACACCAGCTTCTGATTCACTGCTCAGCCTGCAAAAAAAGAGAGAACACTGAAACTCAAAATATGGAGAAGCTCTTTGGCATTGTCTCCCCCTAGTCGCAGGAGGCCATTTTTGAACCAAGATAGGGCCATATTGATGTGAATAAATAACCTAAATTTAGCTGAACTTTCTGCTGGCAAGGGGGGCTTGTCTGGACTGAAGATGGTTAGTTTCTGGTTCCGTTCCCCTGCATTTGGTCTGCATATTGAGCTTGTGCCTTTGAACTTGAACTGTTCCGACCATAGCTGCCAAGTTATCCCTTATTTTAAGGGATTTTCTATTATGCTGAATAGGCTTCCTCGCGAGAAAAGGGAAAACTTGGCAGCTATGGTTCCGACTGCCCGACAAAAGCTGGGTCCACTCTAGCAAAAAGAGTCTCTTACACAGTAGCATATTTTTCATTTAATTACTTTTAAAGCATTCCTAAACTGCTTAATATTTCTTTTTTTAAAAAAACTGTTTTAATTTGTATACAAAAATGTAACAGTAAAGTGTATACGAAGCATAAAAACCCGATAAAAGAGTATTATAAAAACAGGAATTCACTAACAGAACTTTCCAACCTTATGGGTTGGAGAAAGCAAAATGATAAAATTCTTTACCAGACATCTAAAACAACTGATGCATAATAACTGGTGCATGTATGGCAGAGAGAAGGGCATTCAACAATGCAGGAGCATTTTAATAGTTTACTTTCAGCTGTTGCCTACAGATTATACAGACACATCTTGGGCTTGAGCTGTGTCCTGTTGATTCATTATTAAGCCAAACCTCCAGATGAGAGCAGCCCATAAAAGGACTTAATTTGTTCTAATACTAACCAGCCGTCAGTCAGGAGATAGTAACTGGCAGTTCTGGAAAGCATATTTCAGCTGGAGACAATAACCTTGACCAGGATTGAAAATAATCTGTATAGATACAGGGATTGGCTCCCTCCTGTTCTTTGGGACCTATCCTCTCCCCTTGGAAGCAAGGTGGGTGGCAATGAGCTAGAGCTCTTCCTGTTTTGTTCCTCTTGTTGGGGGACACATACAGTAATGTATTCCTGGCCCCAGGCTTGTTCCCTTTTCAGACCTTGCAATATACGAAGCCATAGATCTTAAGATCTATCCGCTTAGTGAATAACTTTCATTAGTTGAATGTTCTACTGTATTGTGGTGGTGTTAATTTTCTTCTATAGGTTCCTTTGAGAGCCTATACTGCTGAAAAGCAAGATACATGGGGTCACGAAGCGTCGGACATGAATAAACGACTAAACAACAACAGTGTATTGATTTAACAACCTTCAGTGACTGCATGACCACATAAATGAATCGCTGTGGGTTAAACCACAGAGCCTAGGGCTTGCCGATCAGAAGGTCGGCGGTTCGAATCCCTGCGACGGGGTGAGCTCCCATTGCTTGGTCCCAGCTCCTGCCCACCTAGCATTTCGAAAGCACATCAAAGTGCAAGTAGATAAATAGGTACCACTCCAAGCGGGAAGGTAAACGGTGTTTCCGTGTGCTGCTCTGGTTCGCCAGAAGCAGCTTTGTCATGCTGGCCACATGACCTGGAAGCTGTATGCCGGCTCCCATGGCCAATAACACGAGATGAGCGCCGCAACCCCAGAGTCGGTCACAACTAGACCTAATGGTCAGGGGTCCCTTTACCTTTACTGTAATATACATACACAGCATGTCTGTATACTTGTGCACAAACTGCTCCTGCAACTTATCAAACATCCACTTGTTTTCAGAAAATACATGTCTGTGTGGTATTTATATCCTGCTCCTACATTGGCTTCCCAGTCATTTACCATCCAAGGCTCTAATAAAGTAGATTGGGGGACGGGGACTTGTGGCCCTTCAGGTGTTCTTGGATTTGAACTCCCATCACCCCTGATCATTGACCATGTTGGGGGTTGTGGTCCAGCGGCATCTGAGCAGGTCACGTGTCCTTCATCCATGCAGTAGGTGCTCGGCGAGGCTGCAGCGTCAGATAGCGCTAAGTTGTTCACGTCGCCCAACACCAAACTGCTAAAACAGAGACATTCTAGTGAGGTTGGCGAAAGGAGCCAAGGAGACACTCCTCCTTCAGCTGCAGCCAGATCAATAACGCCTACTTACAGTATTTTCCCCCTTCAAACTTTGTTCTCTATTTCAGGGTATATGCCGTCTACAATTCAGTAAAGGGATCCCGTTCAGAGCCTGTTAGCTTCACCACGCACAGCTGTGCCCCGGAATGTCCTTTCCCACCCAAACCTTCGCACAGGACCAAAAATTCCCTAACGTTACAGTGGAAGGTAAGCAGTGTAAAAGCTCTGAGATCCTTTTTGTGCTGTATCCTTTCAAAAAACAGATTGGTGGACTGTTTCTGGCATATACGAGCAAGGCAATGGAAAGTACATTTGCGTTGACAATAAGCTGTTTCCTATGTGGGCCGGGACTTTGCACCATCACAGAATTGTAGAGTTAGAAGGGATCCCAAGAGTCATCGAATCCTTCACCTTCTGCTAGGCTCGGGGCCCTTCCTATGGACATTCTTAAGGAATTTTTTGAAGGGCTTCTCTTTATCTTCCTGCCTTTGTCAGGCTTCCCTCCTGATCTTCTTCCTGTCTCCCAGCTATCAGTGACTGGCCTGGTTCACCTGTAACAATAAGCCATGGTTTGTTTAGGCCAGGGGTAGGCAACCTGAGCCCCATGGGCCGGAAGCGGCCCAATCGCCTTCTCAATCCGGCCCACAGACGGTCCTGGAATCAGCGTGTTTTTACATGAGTAGAATGTGTCCTTTTATTTAAAATGCATCTCTGGGTTATTTGTGGGGCCTGCCTGCCTTGGTATGGTGCTGTGGTCTAAACCACTGAGCCTTGGGCTTACCGATCAGAAGGTTGGCGGTTTGAATCCCCACAACTGGGTGAGCTCCCGTTGCTCGGTCCCAGCTCCTGTCAACCTAGCAGTTCGAAAGCATGTCAGAGTGAAAGTAGATAAATAGGTACCGCTCTAAGCGGGAAGGTAAACACCGTTTCCATGTGCAGCTCTGGTTTTGCCAGAAGCAGCTTAGTCATGCTGGCCACACGACCCGGAAAAACTGTCTGCGGACAAACATCGACGAGATGAGTGCCGCAACCCCAGAGTCGTTTATGACTGGACTTAACTGTCAGGGGTCCTTTACCTTTACCTTTTATGAACCATGGCTTGTTTTAACTGATGCTGCGTCCAAATCCAACAGCCTTGCCTAACCACCCCAAGAGGCTTACAAAGCAGCAGCAACATGAGGCAAGAGCAGCTGGAGAACAAGCCAAGCTTTAGAGAAACCAAGCCATAGCCTGTTTGGTCGCCTTTGAGGTGATTCATGGTTTGTTGAACCAAAATGCGGCTAAAACCAAACCATGGCATATTGTTACGTCACTTCTCGTGTTAAACCCATCAAGCCATTTCTGCTGAGAGGAACTCCATTGTAGCGTTTTGTGTGGGGAAGTTAAAGACGTTTCTGTAGCATTTGGGCTCAGAAAAGGGAAAATTCAGCAATGTGGTTAAAACTGGCTCAAATCGTGCAGGCTGTTTTATGCTTCCTTTGTGGATTTTCTGCTCAGTGGTCGCCACACAGCTGGTGTGATGTGTGAGGCAATCTTCAGGTTTGCTTCAGAGGGGGAACAGAATTTCTTAAGAGTATTGCTTATGGCCGCCAGAAGAGGCACAAATGAAGGCACTTTATAGCTGATGTGGTAGAACACTTGTTCAGCCTCCGGCATTCCCAGACCCCAGTTTGACACTCTGGAGAGCTGTTGCTGGTCAGTGTAGGCAATACTGGCCTAGATGGTCTGACACAGTATAAAGTAGCTTTCTGTGTTTCTATATACATGATGATCATGAAAGTGTAAATGGAACCCATTTACTCTTTCCAGGTGCAACATCTGTTTAAATTTTTGCTGTGGGGATTTCTAAGAGTCGTTTTCCCCCTGTAAGCTTCCTGCCAGTTTCCCATTCTGTTCTGTTTTCCCCCCCTTCATACACAGGCCCCTATCGACAACGGTTCAAAAATCACCAGCTACCTTTTAGAGTGGGATGAGGTAAGTGAGCATCAATCAGGAAAAACAGCAATAAGCTTTCTGTTTTACCATAAATCTGTTCTATAGAGAAGCACGAAATCCTTCAAACGCAGGAGAATGGAATTCTGGAGGTGTAAAGTCAGCTTTTTTGTGGTTATACCCTGTAAAACATCTTCGACAACATGTAAATAACGCAATTCAGAAACACCAGTACAGTACAAACCATGCAGGTTATTATGGCTGCATATGCACCATACATTTAAAGCACATGACACCCCCCAAAGAATCCTGGGAGCTGTAGTTTGTGTAGGGTACTGGGAATTCTAGCTTTGTGGGGGGATAAACTACAACCCCCAAGATTCTTTGGGGGGTGTCATGTGCTTTATATCCCAGGTATTAAGGTCTTAAAGTCTTTAAAGTGAGTGTAAAATTGTATACCTGAAGGTAGCATCTCCACCCCCATTGTTCTGCCCGGACACTGAAGTCCAGCACCGAGGGCCTTCTGGCGGTTCCCTCGTTGTGAGAAACCAAGTTGCAGAGGGCCAGGCAGAGGGCCTTCTCGGTAGTGGCACCCGCCCTGCGGAACACCCTCCCATCAGATGTCAAAGAGAAAAACAGCAACCAGATTTTTAGAAGACATCTGAAGGCAGCCCTGTTTAGGGAGGCTTTTAATGTTTAATAGATTACTGTATTTTATTTTTCTGTTGGAAGCTGCCCAGAGTGGCTGGGGAAACCCAGCCAGATGGGCGGAGTATAAATAATAAATTGTTGTTGTTATAAAATTGTATATTTTTTGTATTTGCTGACTTCAAGTGCGTTTGCTTTTTTTTTGCTGCCTTAAATGAGCTGTCATAAATGTTAGTTATTTCAAAAACTCTACAGAGGTGATCTTTGTAAGCTCCTGAAAGAAAACGGTATTGTGATTGAGACACCAAGTTATTTCTCAAGTCTGCCAGCTTTGGATACAGAAGGAGAAGCTGCCTTTTAAGTTTCTTTAGAAAATAAATAAATATGACAAAAGGAGAGTTAAGCAGGCACTTCAGTGTAGCCTGCTTAGTGGCAAGCTGTCCAGGAGCTCCCAGACTTGCCGTCGGCTCCACCAGCTTGTTCAGGTGCAAATTTTAACCCAAAACCGAGGCTTTAGTTTGTTGAGGATGCCGATCGATCAATCAAAGTGTGCAGCATAAGGTACATGCAGGCATTGCACAGAAAGAGATGTGCACATGTGCATTTTTTTAACGACGATAAGCAATTAGTGAAAGATTGTCCAATTTTGACTTTGGAAAACGTGACATTTATGAATCCATGTTAAGTTTTGTGCTGTTCTCTTTCAGGGAAAAAGAAGCAATGTTTTCAGAGAATGTTACTTTGGGAGCCAAAAACATTACAAGCTGACGAAGCTTTGTCCGGCTGTGGGCTACACATTCCGATTAGCAGCTCAGAATGACATAGGCATGAGGTAAGTTGCACCTGATCACAGCTGCACCCACGTGTTTCGCTGGCCTCCCAAACTGAACTCTTAAGAATTATAAGAAGAGCGCTGTTGGATCGGACCAGAGGCCTGCCTAGTCCAGAATTCTGCTTTCTACATTGTCCAACCAACTTTGTTCCAGTAGAGCCTGTGGGGCAGCTAGGGTGGATGGCAGGGAGACCAGCAGTCAGGGGAGCCTGAGTCAGTGCCAGGCAGAGCCTGTCCTCCTCCCTGCTATGTTATGTAGGGGCAACACTGAGACTAAGGAGCAGGGTGGATAAAAATCAATGATTTTTAAAAAAAAATCAGAAAAATTGGATTTAAAAAATTTAAATCAGAGAGCCAGTGTGGTGTAGTGGTTAAGAGCGGTAGACTCGTAATCTGGGGAACCGGGTTTGCGTCTCCGCTCCTCCACATCCAGCTGCTGGGTGACCTTGGGCTAGTCAAACTTCTTTGAAGTCTCTCAGCCCCACTCACCTCATAGAGTGTTTGTTGGGGGGGAGGAAGGAAAAGGAGAATGTTAGCTGCTTTGAGACTCGTTTGGGTAGTGATAAAGCGGGATATCAAATCCAAACTCTTCCTAAATTGGATTATTAAAATAAAATGCTTTTGGAGGAAAAATCTTTCTAAAGATAGTTTTCTTTTCAAGTTACATTATAGTATGCAGTATGCTTGAAGGGCCAAGCTCTCCCTCTTCTTTTGCTCCTTAGTGGCTTCAGCCAAGAAGTTGTATGCTACACATCAGGGAATATTCCACAAACCCCTTCTGCACCGAGGCTTGTCCGTGCTGGGGTCACCTGGGTCACCCTGCAGTGGAACAAAGCAGAAGGCTGCACGCCAGAGGAAGTGACCACCTACACCCTGGAGATTCAGGAGGAGGATAATGTAAGTTCTGATTTAATGCAACCGAATCCAGGAAGGTCTGGCATGAACCTGAATACAGGGGAAAGTCCGCACTGGATTGAAAATCCAGGGCACCCCCTCCTCTTGGTGTTTCATTGCAGGTGTATTCTGCAACATGTTCGTAACACGATAATTGTGTACTAGTTGTCCTGCAAGGCTCCCCCAGTGCTGCCGCATTATTGCTGCCCAGAGAGGCTAAGTGCAACAAAAGCGGGACAAAAATGTATTGGAACATTTGTGGTACAAAATGTTACGGGGTGTGACTGCCCCGATAGCATCATGAGCACAAATCGTCCCGGATGTGCAGTAAAAACGAGGTGTCCTTTATCCTTTGGAGGAAGGTTCCCAAACTGTGTGGTCCATGAGCATCATTCAGGTGGTCCATGTCATGCTTGCATTAAATATCCATACTTGTAAGGGGCTGGGTTTACAGGGAACAGCCATCCCCCATCAAATCCAGCTCTTCTAATGGCTCGGACAACAGCGGAAGGACAGGAGACAGGAAGGAGGAAGTGAGTGGAGCGGGCCGGGGCTCAGGCAGCATACAAGAGCCCTACCTGCAGTCTGTGATATCAGCAAGGAAAGAGGGGCCAGCAGAGAGTTCCAGCAGGGAAACAGCAGGGGGGGTGTCCTTTCAAATTCACCCCGGAACTGAAGCAATCAGCGGCTCGCAAACGCAGGGGGAGGAGATTTGGGGCCCCCAAACTACTCTGCTGGGGGAGGAGCTGAAAAGCACCATTGGGAGAATCTGATAGTACTGAGTAGACATGTTTTCATGAAGCTCTTGCCTTGTAAATAGTTTTCACAATAAAAGCACTAAAGACAAGATGGTTTGGATTGTCGTTGCTCGAGGGTAGCCAGCAACCGCCTTGACAGTACTGATTTTAATTTTATATTTATTGCTTCTGTTGCCATTTTGTATATTGCATTTTATTGTATATTATAGTTTGATTTCTATAGAATGCAAAGTGCAATGCAACATAAATAAAAGAAGGAATAGAAATTCAATGATGCAGCATCTCCCAAAGTGAATTAGAGTTGCCACAACAGGCAGAAAAGTCATTTAAGTGGTCCACCAAGACCATCAGAAAATTTCAAGAGGTTGGTGATGAAAAAAGTTTGGGAACTGTCAGGATACGTCAACACGATAACTCTGGGTCAGTTGACATCCACGGAAGTTGACCAACTCCTGAGGAAAACCACGGCTCTGGGTTGAGCAAAGGTTAATTCTTTCAGGTTGGCAGCACATAACTGCCACCCATGCTGTGTCTTCATGGTAGAGAAGTTGGGAAAGAAGTGGAATAGTTCTGTGTCACAGAGTCTCCAGCAGAAGTCTTGGCTGGGATTTGTTTGCTCCAAGTAGACTTTGGAGCTCATGAAACCACGAAGCAAAACTCTTATACTTTCATCTGTTATATGTCATTTGATAAATTAAATAGTGAGCTCATTCTATCGGTGTGGATCCTTTATGCGGCCAAAATGCCACACACAGAGACAGAGACAGGGAGAAGGATATATTAGCAGGCTTGGGGAAAACCTACCCTTTGCAGGAAGGAAAAAATAAAGGTTTTTGGGGGGGAATCTAGAGGGCAGTGGGAGAAAATGAGGGGATGATTGGGGAAGGAATACTCACAGATTATTGGGATGATGAGGCAGGGCAGAAAGCCAGGGCTAGTGTGGTTGGAATGACACATCCTGTAAGGGTTTGTGGGTGGCTGTTGCAGCACTCCATGCTGCAAAGTTTTGTTGCAGGCCCCACTAGACTGTTTTAATAGCTACAGAGGCAGAAATTCATGCAGCTGCACCAATCTGAATAAATTGGGGGCTGCTGCTTATTGAATTGTCTTCCTGGTTGTTACTGATAGAGCCTCAGCTGAAAAGTCGCAACGCCCCGGAATGTCTCAAGGGCCTTTTATAGCATTTGTATAGGTCTTCGAGTCCATTGTGAACAGAGGGTTATATTAATAATAAGATCTCCTATCAACCCGTAAAAAAAGTTATATCTGAATCCAAGCCTGAACCTTCGTCATCAGATGTCCTGGGCTTAAAGTGCTACACTTGAGCGTTCCTATGAAACCTTCGCGACACAAAACGTTTCGCTATGTGGTACCATAGAAACAACATTGAAGGGACCCAGAAATAATGGTGTCCTTGGCTGCAAGGGACAATCTATGCATCCTTTGTGAAACCAGACCAGGGAGTGTTGGAGGCGGAGAGCTTTTTCTGAGTACTTTCTATGTGTCCTTAGTTTCCACTGCGCTTTGCTTAAATTCCCCACCCACCCACCCCCTTTTCTGGGCAGCTCTTCTCTTCGCCCCTGTTGCAGGCTCCCGCATCAACATGTGTGAACTTGGTATGTGTGCAGGGCTGCACCCAAAATGGCTCCCTGTCCAAAGCAAAAGAGCAAATGGGTCCAATTAGAGGCAGTCCTTTTATTGCAGCTTGTCACTGTATGTCAAGCACACACACTGGGGGGTTTTTTGGGGGGGAGGGGGATTAAGGACAAAGCTCAGGTTGAGTCGCTTCTCTCCTGCCCTATCTCAGTGCAACATGGTGGGTCCTTTGTAGCCCCCATGAGTCATCCTCTAATGGTGATGAAATAGCATCAGGGTCTTCTCGGTAGTGGCGCCCACCCTGTAGAATACCCTCCCACTGGATGTCAAGGAGTTAAGTAACCATACAACTTTTAGAAGACACCTGAAAGCAGCCCTGGGTAGAGAAGTTTGTTTAATGTTTTATTATGTTTTTAATATGTTGGAAGCCAACCAGAGTGGCTGGGGCAACCCAGCCAGATGGGTGGGGTACTATTATTATTACCGTATCCTTCCATCTATAAGACTCCCCCGTATCCTTCCGTCTATAAGACTCCGATTTAAGAAAGCGTGGGGAGACACTATCCGTGTATAAGGCGCCCCCTAATTTTTGGCATTGTTTTTTAGGGGAAAAACCTAGCCGATGGTGGTGCCTTAAATCATCAGCTCATGTTTGCAAGAATTAGTGGCTCATACCAGTCAGGCTTGCCCAGTGTTTTGGAATACAAATCCCATCAACCTCGTGGGCTGGGGCTGATAGGAGTTGTAGTCCAAGGCACCTGGAAGGCACCAGGTTAAGGAAGGCTGGCTCACACAACCGATGCACAAATATGAGTATTTTACAACTATTCCAGGTTTATCACACATTACGCAGTGTTCTGGCTTGTTTGATAACCTTTGTAGTGCACCATCAGTTTACAGTGGTGCCTCGCTTAACGAATGCCCTGCTTAACGAAATTTCCGCTTAACGGAAGGTTTTTTTCTAGCGGAGGTTGCCTCGCTAGACGAATTCTTTTTATGAAAAATTCGTCTAGCGAATCGCGGTTTCCCATAGGAATGCATTGAAATTCAATTCATGCGTTCCTATGGGCAAAAAAAAAATTCGAAAAAAATTCAATGCATTCCTATGGGATTCGCTAGACGAATTTTCGTTATAAGAAAAGACCCGTGGAACGAATTAAATTCGTCTAGCGAGGCACCACTGTATAAGCAAAGCATTGGCAAGCAGGTAGAACTGAACAGAACAGAATAGAATAGAATAGATCTTTATTGTAATTGTCCCCTTGCGGGAACAACGAAATTTCTCGGTTTCTGTATCAACTCAATTAAAACACTCCACATGAATTAAAATACTAATAAGCACAATACAATACAGAACAGTAAACAAATGAAAATGAAATGACTTGAGACCACTTCTCAAAATGCAGGGCGCTTGGTGCCACATTTGCAAGTCATCTTTCTTGACAGAAGAGGGCGGTTGCCTTAGATTATCAGTCTAAGGATAATCTTTAAAGCTCATAAATGAGGCTTTATATTCATGCTCGTGAAAAGAGCCTCCCCTTGTGAGAAGGTGCCCACATGGCTGGAAGAGCCAACACTGGGTTGCGCTCTGTCTGCTTGGAAGTTTGGTTTGAGTGCCGCAGTTGTTTGAGGAGGCAAACAGGCTACGGTAGCCCAGGAAGGTTTGATAAGAGGGCAGGGTCTGGTGCAGTCCTGAGAGGTATTGCCAAGTTCTCAGCTTGTTCCCTCGCTCTCCCTCATCCCCTGCTTTTTAAGCCCACAACAAATGTGCCAGAGACATTCTGCAACCAGCTAAATAATAATAATTCAGTCCTGGGAGGAACCTGGAGGATTTTGCCTGCATGAAAGGCACATTCTGCGATAGAGAAGATAATCTGTCGTCATGGGGCAACAGTGCCTTTTCGCTTAGCGACGTAATGAGGTTGACAGTGTTCCTTAATTGCCTCTGTAGTTCCTGTTTAACTTATTTCCTCCTTTACGCCTTAGGATAGTGTGTTTCACCCAAAGTACACTGGAGAAGACCGAACATGTACTGTGAAAAATCTTAAAAGAAGCACACAATATAAATTCAGGGTAGGTGCGCTCTCTCCTTTTTCACACACACCCCCTTTCTATTGCAGGACTTAACTCTTCATATTGTGATGTTATATTTACATGGATCATATTAGATGTTTGGAGAATTGGGATTATTGGGTTAAAAGATGGGGCAGTCTGGGGGAGTTAGCATGCCCCCTGCTGTCTGCTCCAGCTACAGGTGATGGCATCCCCACTCTGTTAAATCCTGTTGCTCCAGGATTAGGATTGCAGCCTATTTTGTTGTCAATAGATATGTATCTTCGATTTCTTTTGCTCACACTCTGAAATATCGTTATGCTATCTGTTACTGAAACAGCAATGAAAATATTTTGGAAGAGGGGTAGAAGCAAAAGTCCGGAATTGGCATCCGGAGGGTGGGGTTTCCGAAAGGCATTTTTGTGAAGAAGAAGGGGAAAAAGACTGAACAATTTTGGGGTCTTCCCTAAAAAAAGGTTTGGTGTGTCCTGGTCTTTACTTTTTGAAATATGGCAACCTTACCATATTTGGCAAACCTCCGTGCTCAATGCATGGAGCAGGTGGAAAATAGCTAGCAATTTAATAAACAAAAACCAGTTTTAAAATGGTTAGAAGGAAAGGCCATATTGAATTTTAGCTTTTTTGCTCTGCTACCCTAACATGTCCGAACCAAAATAGCATTTAAACGAAACCTTTTATGTCTTTCACTCAAGTTATCATTGACATTGAGTTCCTACCAATTAATTAAAAATTGATTTATTTAAAAACTTTCATTCCTATTTAATTTACATCTGCTTGCTGCTCCTCGTTGTGCTTAGAATTTGCACCCACAAAAAAAAAATCTGGATTTAATTTTAGTTGTAATTTTAGTATCTGACCACTAGATGATGCCCTAACTTTGTTTTTTGAGAGTTTATACTTTATGTACATGTAAGAATTCTTAGCTTGATTTGAAATATATTTGTGTCTACAGAAATAGTTACTTAGCAATATGAAAGCAGCTCCATTGTTGAAATTCCGTGTCAGCTCTTACACAGTTGCTCAAAGAAGTAGCAATTAAAATGCCGTGAAATATTCAGAACGAAAGACCTATCTCCTGTTGATAACTATTTTAAGAGTCTATTTCCAGGTGGGGGAGGCAGACAATTTTTGCAGGAATTGAAAGCAGTTTAAAATGGGAGTTGCTGCTTCACTTTCACCTAGCAAACAAAATTTGCAGGTTTCTATGTTGTTTCAGAAACCTTCGAAACCAGTTTCAGTGCTGAGGAAGGAATTTGTTGTTGGCCTGTTTACAATTGCTCAGTTTTGTGATAGAAAATTTACAAGTGAAAAAAATATGGAAAAGTAATTGAAGTGTGTGAAGGGCTGCTGTACATTCCCTCTCGCACCCATTTTCCATTTTTATCTCCGCCCCGCCCCCGCCCCCCAAAATCAGCCAGGCAGCCCTGTATTGGGAAGTTTTAAATGTTTGATGCTTTATTTTGTTATATATACAGTATTCTGTAAGGCACCCAGAGTGGCTGGGAAAACCCAGCCAGGTGGGTGGGGTATAAATAAAATGACTGTGGTGGTGGTGATAATAGTTGTTATTACTATTATTAATCATTCCGTGGACATTGAGCGCACTCAGTCCTTACTGAACAATTTGTTTGTCATTTGGGGGTTTTGCCTTTGTCCCCTCCCCTCTCCCCCTCCCCCCACTGGGAGATTATACCTGCAAACCTTGGGTTCCCACCAAGCTTAATGAGACCCTTCTTTTCATCGGAAAGTGCAATAAGAGAAATTAAGTGACTTGGAAATAAATATGACTAATTTCATTCAGACTTAATTCCAATGAAGGTTCTGTTCGCTTCAGTGGGTTGTATTCAACTAACTTACATTCAGAGTAGACCCACTGAAATTAATAAGTTGAGTAATATCCATTGTTTTTAATGGTTCGACTCTGAGTAGGACTAACATTTGATACAGCCCCAGTACAAAAAACCTATGGTGGTTTGCACCCAACATCTTTCAGATCCTGGTGTAGGAGATGCTTGCTAAGACTGTGTGGGGAAGGCTAGCCAGATAGGCGGGGTATAAATATTATTATTATTATTATTATTATTATTATTATTATTATTATTAGTTGGGTGGCCTCTGAGACACTAAAATCCACCCGTAGACTAGTTGGCTAGGTTGTACTTGAGTAGACCCACTGAAATGAATGAGGTTCATTGATTTCAGTGGGTTTTGCTTTGAGCAAAACTTAGTTGAGGTGCCACCCATATTTTACTTTCTCTCTCTTTTTTTAAAATCATCTTAATTTGGTTAAAATACACATATATATACATACATAAGATCAAGAAAGAGAAATAAAAAGTTAGAACAAAAAAGGAGAAAAGGAAGGGAAAGGGGGGAAAATAGACACAGCATACAAAACCATAATTTACAGTCATATGGATTCATTTCTCAAATAAAGAAAACTTCCAATTCTTCGCATTGTACCATATATTCCGGCGTATAAGACGACCCCCAACTTTTCCAGTTAAAATATAGAGTTTGGGATATACTTGCCGTATAAGAAATTCGACCCGACATATAAGACGACCCCCGACTTTTGAGAAGAGTTTCCTGGGTTAAAAAGTAGTCTTATACGCAGGAATATACATCATTTGTGTTTTTCTTTTTTTCTTTATACTTAGCGCACATCCTTATACGGCAGGGGTCCCCAGACTACGGCCCCCGGGCCGGATGCGGCCCAATTGGCCTCCCAATCCGGCCCGCGACAACCCCCCGCCCGCTCTTATGGCGCGGCGGCGATCTTCAAAATCGGAAAAAAAAACGCCGAAAATCCTTTGTGCGCATGCGTATGGGCCTCTCCCGACCCAGAAGAGGTCATTTCTGGTGCACTTCCGGGTCGGGGGAGGCCCATACGCATGCATGCGCACAAGCGATTTTTGGCGATTTTTTTACGACCGTGTGCGCATGCGCACGGGCGCGCACTCCCCCGCCCTCCGGCCTGCTGCGCGCGCACTCCCCTGCCCTCTGGCCCGCCGCGCGGTCGGCGCAGCGGGCACCGGCCCAAAGCCCGGTAAGTCTGGGGACCCCTGTTGTACGGTATTACTCCTGCTTAATCTTCTTGTATTCTCATCTCATAACAATTATTCAGTATGCTTTACAAGGATCAGTTTAGTTCCGCAATATGTTTTTAGATATTCTTTGAATATTTTCCAATCTTTATATACTTTCTGGTTTAAAAGCCCTCTTACTTTACTTTCTCAAGTGATTCTTTCGGGTCTCTTGCACAAGGCAACTTATAATTTGGAACACAGAGATAATCACGTCCATTTTGTTGCAGCTCATTGCCTCCAACGTAGAAGGGAAGAGCAGTCCCAGCGACGTCTTGGTCTGTACAACAAGCCCTGACAGGCCGGGGCCTCCCACCAGACCCACTGTGAAAGGGCCAATCACATCTCAAGGCTTCAGCGTCAAATGGGGTAAGGTGCCTTTTGCGTAATACTGGGCTTTCGTCGTCTCGCATCTTTAAATTGTGGAATCAGGAGGGGGTCTGGAGTTGCAGGAAGGTGCTATTGTAGTGGTTTCTGTTTGGCATTCCATTTTCCACTATGAGAGAGACTGCACACCTGTCTGTATGCAGGTAGAGAAAGAAATCGGAGAGTGGCGTAGCAAGGAAGAGAGGAGGGGGGGAAATGGGCAGAGGTGCACAGATAAGGGCCAACTAGACTGGTCCAAGAAAGAGACTAGGTCTCAAAATAGAGGGGCTATACTAGTTATATGGGACCCAGGTGGCACTGTGGGTTAAACCACTGAGCCTAGGGCTTGCTGATCAGAAGGTCGGCGGTTCGAATCCCTGTGACGGGGTGAGCTCCCGTTGCTTGGTCCCAGCTCCTGCCAACCTAGCAGTTCGAAAGCACGTCAAAATGCAAGTAGATAAATAGGAACCGCTACAGCGGAAAGGTAAATGGCGTTTCCATGTGCTGCTCTGGTTTGCCAGGAGCGGCTTTGTCATGCTGGCCACATGACCTGGAAGCTATACGCCAGCTCCCTCGGCCAATAATGCAAGATGAGCGCGCAACCCCAGAGTCGGTCACGACTGGACAGGGGTCAGGGGTCCCTTTACCTTTACCTTTTTATACTAGTTATAACATATAAGGAAAAGGAACTCATATGGGAAATGTTTGTTGCTCTGTAGCAGAACACCTGCTTTGCATGCAGAAGTTCCAAGATTCAATTTTCTGCATATTTTTTAATGCGGAAGTTTTTTATAGCTTAAAAAACAGAGAGAAAATGATATGCGAAAGTTAACACGAAGCACATAGCTGTCAACTTTTCCCTTTTCTCGCGAGGAATCGTATTCGGAATAAGGAAATTTCCCTTTAAAAGGGGGGGAAGTTGACAGCTATGATGAAGCAACAAGCATTTTTTTAACATGAGAGAGAGAGAGAGAGAGAGAGAGAGAGAGAGAGAGAGAGAGAGAGAGAGAGAGAGAGAGAGAGAGAGAAAGAAAGAAAGAAAGAAAGAAAGAAAGAAAGAAAGAAAGAAAGAAAGAAAGAAAGAAAGAGAAGGTGGATGTTGTTCCAGGAACGGGAAGGAGCAAGCCACAGAGGCAGCAGATTGGCAGGGAACCTGAATGAAATATCTATGCTTAATGCAAGTTTTGGCTGGCTTTATAACCTGAAAGATCCAGTAACAAGGTGGTCAGCTGGAAGTTTAGTAGTACAATCAAAGATAAAACAATAATCATTTTAGAACACGGGTATCAAATTCCTGCGGGTTGTATTTGAGTAAGTATTACTCAGAGTAGACCGTTGAAATTAAAGCTCATGGTGAACTTAGATCCGTGACAGCAATGCTTCTGAATGGCAGCTGCGGGAAAAGGAGAGAGCTCTTGTGTTCGAATCCTGATTGCTGGTCTTCCCACAGGCATATGGTTGACTGCTGTGAGAACAGGATGCTGGGTGAGATGGGCCATTGGTCTGATCCAGCAGGCTCTTCTTGCGTTCTTAATTTCTGTGGGCTTACTTTGAGTAAAAGTTGAATATAACCCTCCATACTTCTCTAGCATGTGTGCCTCCAACATGGGGCAGTGGGCATGAAACCGAGGGTTGGGAGTGGAAAGAGTAAAGAATTGCACGTGTATGTCCTTGATTCCCATCAAGTCAGCATCAGCTGAGAATACGCCAGTGCAGCTGGGAGTTCCTACAGCTGCTCTGCTGTAGCAACCCATAACTTGCTGGGTTCATTCCAGTGTCTTTGGCCGCTGTGTGGTATTTAAGATGGGATCTGGTGGATGATCTTTGCACTGTACAGAGGGGATCCAACATGTCAAAAAGAATAGATTCTGAATCTACTAGTCACCTGTGAAGAATTCATGCCTGCCCTCTTCTGTAGCTTCTGTAACAAGATCTTTTTTTCCTTTTTTAACAGACCCTCCTCAGGATAATGGTGGTTCAGAAATCCTAAATTACCTGTTAGAAATTTCAGAAGGAAGCTCTGAAGGTAAATTGAACTATTGCAAGAAAACATTATTGAATATCAACAGTTGAGAAGAGGGTTATAATAATTATCTAAATGAGGTTGTATATCAAATATTTTAGATTGTATCAAACTATTTCATTTGAGTTATCGCCCAACCAGGATTTTTTTTATTGTGGATTTATTTTCCATTGACTAAAGGAGCAGGAAGTATGAGACGTGTTGTTGCATTTGATAATATTTTTATTTTTTTATATTTTTTTATATTTAATTCGATTCTGTAGCAAACAAGTGAACAGCGAATGGCATTTTTTCCTGATTTCACTTAGAGGTTTCTCACTTTATATTGCTAATTGGATACCTGGCAAATTAGCCACCCCCTTTAGGAAACAAACAAACCATAGTTAAGAAGTTTTAAATTGTGTCTAGGGTTTGTTTTATATAATGCCATTAATAGTTATTTTTTAGAAGAGAATAACCCTATATTTTAACCTTTGGGTTTTTGTTCTGCCTGTCACAAAACTTTGAATGGAGGCTTTTGTACAAAGCCAGCAAAACAAAATGACCACCTGTACCTTTTTAATGGAGAACCACTTTCAGGAAGCCTTTTCAGTAGGTAAATGAGCCTTGGTTCATTATTTTTTTGGTTTAAATCTATAGACCACTTCTCCCTATAAAGCAACCGTTTCTATTAATTACTGGAAGGCCTGTGGCTTAATGAAATCTAAATAGTACCTTAGCCCTATAGTAATTGTTTATCAGTTACCTGAGCGAGCCCAATTAACCTTTCAGCAAATCAATGGGAAGTGGCTTACAGAGGATCGGCTACAGAATGTCCGTGTACTTACTTGAAACCAGGGACTTTGTATAAGCTCCGGGCATGCTGTATTAGCACTGGTGGACACAGTCAGGTAAGTATGGCTTAACAGTGAAAAGTACCTCTCCTCCTAGCCCTGCTGCCATTCACCTAATTAATTATGGGGAAGCGGGGAATTCTCTTTTATTTCTCCCCATCTCACCCCACCCGCCACATACCTGTTCTAAGCACTGGTTGAGATATCAAGCTAGTGCTTTGTATATTTTTATTTGAGGTTAGGAGAGCGCAGATCAGTCTTTATTTATATGTGCACACAAAATACGTGTGGGGTTGCATCTTCTTAATGCGCCATTGTGACTTCAAGACCTAAGGCTATCCAGGGATTCCCCGCACCAGAGTTTATTGCGTGCTTGCAGCTGTGTGCGTTCTCCATTTCATTTCCAATCCATGTGACATTACTGTCAAAGAACACCAGTCTCTATGCTTTTGCCCTGTAGATTCAGGTTTACCTGATAGGGAGATCATCTTTTTAGCTGGGGAAGCTAATAAACTCCACTTAGGGTCTCAGACTATTGGTTTCGGTGTCCTGAGGTGAGCGGATTGGTTGTTTTTTCCATGCCACTCAATCCCTTCATTTTTATTTTTCCTCGCTGTGCTCATATAGAGTGGTGCCTCGCAAGACGAATTTAATTTGTTCTGCGAGTCAATTCGTTTTGCGAAAAATTTGTCTTGTGAATCACGGTTTCCCATAGGAATGCATTGAAATTTCTTTTTTTGCCCATAGGAACGCATTAATTAAATTTCTATGCATTCCTATGGGAAACCGCGATTCGCAAGACGAATTTTTCACAAAACAAATCAGATCACAAGACACATTCGTCTTGCGAAAAATTCGTCTTGCAGGGCATTTGTCTTGCGAGGTACCACTGTAACTATTTCGAGTGCATCGTCCAGTGGTTCTCAAACTCTTTTCTCTGGGCCACACTTTCAGAATAAAAATTTGCTCGTGCCATGCGAATTTTTTATTGATAAAGAAATGTGTTGGAAAACAAAAAGAAATAACTCCTAGCAGTGCTTGGTTTTTAACATAAAACACAACTTCTTTATAATACGACAATGGGACATCCAGAACGTATAAAACTATTGTTATTTTTATTATACTGCAACAAAATGTTTAAAGGTTTCTTTAATTGTCCTTGAATCTTGCCATCCTCTCCTGCCACACCAATGTGGCACACCACAGCCTTCGAGAACCACTGACATAGCCTTATACTTTGCCTTTTGATCTGTCAGATTCGTACAGAACCTGAAAACTGCAAAAGTGTGTATCGTCGTACCTTGGTTCTCGAACAGAATGCGTTCTGGGAGTCCGTTCGACTCCTGGAACCGTTTGAAAACCAAGGTGCGACTTCTGATTGGCTGCAGGACACTCCTGCAGCCAATCAGAAGCCGCACAGGACGTTTGGCTTCCAAAAATCGTTCGAAAATCAGAACACTCACTTCCGGGCTTCGATCGTTCGGGAGCCAATTTGTTCAGGAGCCACGATGTTTGAGATCCAAGGTACGACTATACGGAAAATCTGCAATTGCCTGACTGTACTTTTGTGCACATCCTGGGTGGGGAAATTGGTTTTTTAAAGAAAAACAAGGGCAGGTATCCGCAGGCAATCCAATTAGCGAGCTCAGTTAAAGCCCTATTCGGGGATTCGCTCCATGTGAGGAACCGTCATACAGAGTGGGAGAATGGAGCTGTGCTTGCTTGCCCCCATCCCTCGCAGATTCACTCACCTGCCCACACAGCCTGTTGAGGAGGAACACCTGGAAAGAGCAGCCCTCTCTGCATGCGCTGCTCCAAATCACTGGGAAAGCCCATGAATTTTTTATTATTATTACAGTGTTACCTTGTTTCTCGAACTTAATTCGTTCCGGAAGTCAGTTTGACTCCCGAAACCATTCAAAAACCAAGCGCGGCTTCTGGTTGGCTGCAGGAGCTTCCTGTTCAAGCAGAAGCCGCGTCGGACGTTCGGCTTCCGTAAAAAGTTTGAAAACAGGAACACTTCCGGATTTTCGGCATTCGGGAGCTGATTTGTTCAACAACTAAGGTTGTTCGAGGACCAAGGTAGCACTGTATTTATTTCCTTAGATTTATAATTCCGCCATTCTTCCGTCGTGGAACCCAAGGCAGCTTGCATTTTCTGCCCCAGTTGGTCACTCATCCAGGCACTGGTCAGATTCAGACCTGCTTAGCTTCAGCAAGGGGATGGCCCTCATGTGCTTTTGGACTCTGTGCCACATGTAGAAGGCTCCCCCACCCACCCCACAGACAATTCCTGTGCACACAAGCACCGTAGACGGCTGGCAGGCTGGTAGCCACCCCCTCTTCCCACCCCCTCTCCCTCCACTGTGTGAAGTGAATGCCCAGATGGGTCTTCAATCTAATTTGCATTGCTTCTTTTTCCAGTGTTCCGAAAGTTTACTTGTCCGTACACTAAGCGTCGCTCCGGGCCAGTGTCAGCCACCCAGAGTACTTGGCAAACCAAAGCATAAGGAAGTGCAGCTGCAATGGGGTAAGCTGGGAAGAGGAGCTTGCTTTCGTAATTGGTTTTCTCCTGTTCCAACAGCACAGGGTTTTTTTTTTGTTTTCGTTTGTTGAAAAGGTACCTGCAACTACAGTAAATAAAAGTCCATCTAACTCAGTATTGTCAACTCTACTTTGGGGGTTCAAACTGCAGCTTTTTCCCAGCCAGAGGCGGCAAGCGGTGTAGGGGGGGAGATAATATAATAATATATAAAGATAAAGGGACCCCGGACTGTTAAGTCCAGTTGCGGACGACTCTGGGGTTGCGGCGCTCATCTCGCTTTACTGGCCGAGGGAGCTGATGTTTGTCCGCAGACAGCTTTTCCATGTCATGTGGCCAGCATGACTAAGCCGCTTCTGGCAAAACCAGAGCAGCGCACAGAAACGCCGTTTACCTTCCCGCCAGAGCGGTACCTATTTATCTACTTGCACTTGACATGCTTTCGAACTGCTAGGTTGGCAGAAGCTGGGACCGAGCAACGGGAGCTCACCCCGTCGCAGGGATTCGAAACGCCAACCTTCTGATCAGCAAGCCCTAGGCGGTGTAGTTTAGACCACAGCGCCACCCGCGTCCCTCATAATAATATATAGGATTACTATATTGTAAATAATTAGTGTTAGATGTCTAAAGGGTTTCCATAGGAAATTGAGATTTTAGTAAATAAAACTGTGCAATTTGCGCACTTAATTTGTGTGCTTTAATATACAGTGGTACCTCTGGATACGCATATCTCCGGTTGTGTATCCTTCAGGATGCAAATGCGGCAAACCCAAAAGTATTTCCCCAGGTTTTGCCGCATGCGCAGAAGCGCTCTACTGCGCGCATGCGCAAAAGCAGTCCTTCCGGTTGCGGAAAGCTCGGGATCCGATCAGAGCTCTGGAACAGATCCTGTACGCAACCGGAGGTACCACTGTACTGCAGCAACAAATGCATTTGAGCTGCAGCTGAAGGACGATGGGTTTTATACAACACATTTTATAGTTCACCCTTGTTTTCAAAGCATTCATGGCCCTTCCCGCCCCCCGCCCCCATTCTGCTGGCCATTAGTTTTAACCAGAAGCTAAATGGGGAGAAAGCTCCGCTTGCTGACAAGGAAGGAATCAACCTTGCTGTGCGCTTGAGTGTGCTGTTCAGTTGGCTTGAATGCAGTTTGAGATAAAAGTGCAAGCCGCTTCGTTACCCAAAAAGAGCTGCTGTGCAGGTGTTGCAAGAGACGAAGAAAGAGAAGAAAAAAGTTCCGTTTTCTTGAAATGGAACCTTCACTGCAGACCTATTCTCACAATAGTCATGGACTGGCCTTATCTTCAATAGTGGTGGAGGGAAGGCTCTTCCTTTCGCCCCATCGCTACTGCTGGGACATCTTTCTGCAACAGCTCTGTGGTTGCAGGGAAATTCAGGAACACAAGGTTCCGGGCAATCAGGACACCTGGGTACAAGGGTGGGGGAACCTGACGGTGAGGTAAGGTTAAAAGGGTAGCCTTACTGTTTATCTCCCGCTTGGACTACTGCAATGAGCTCTACGTGGGGCTACCTTTGAAGGTGACCCGGAAACTACAACTAATCCAGAATGCGGCAGCCAGACTGGTGGCTGGGAGTGGCTGCCGAGACCATATAACACCGGTCCTGAGAGACCTACCTTGGCTCCCAGTACGTTTCCGAGCACAATTCAAAGTGTTGGTGCTGACCTTTAAAGCCCTAAATGGCCTCAGTCCAGTATACCTGAAGGAGCGTCTCCACCCCCATCGTTCAGCCCAGACACTGAGGTCCAGCGCCAAGGGCCTTCTGGCGGTTCCCTCATTGCGGGAAGTGAGGTTACAGAGAATCAGGCAGAGGGCCTTCTCGGTAGTGGCGCCCACCCTGTGGAACGCACTCCCATCAGAAGTCAAGGAAATAAACAACTGAAAGCAGCCCTGTCTAATCCCTTTTTTAAGCCGTCCAAGTTGGTTACCTGCACCACATTGCATCCTGTGGATTATCTGTTTTAGCTATTGCTCTTATCAGAGGAGTTAGTGAAAATTCGCCACCGCCACTCAAAAAAGGGGTGGGGGGTGCTGTGTGCTTCCTGGCACAATGCGGGAATATGATACTGTTACGTCAATATGTGGGCAGGAATTAATAAACCAACAGCTAATGGATAATGGGGAAGGAAGACAAAAATTAATAATTGTAGATTGAATATAAGGAATGAAAGGTGAATTGATATAGAATATCAGATAAGAACATTGGCAGGATTATTGTAATAACCTGCAGTTTTATAAGAGTATATATTTAAAGTAGATGAATAAGTCAGTTTGGTAAATTAAGTTAATTTGGGTATGCAGAAGATATTAAAAATAAATTTAATGAACCGCAGAAATGATTGTAAAATTTGTGAAATGTACAAACTTGAAAAGCATAAATACAAATGTGGGGACACATCTTGGACGAAGAATGGGAAGTCAGCTTTGGTGGGGTTATTAAATTTGATGTAATTTGGCATTGATTTGTTTTAAAAATTGGAAAACTAATATTATTTGGGGGGGGGACACACACACACACACCAGCTTAATACAGCTTCTGGAGGATGCCCTTCTTTACTTTGAGGCTTTTGACACTTATTATTTTAGGACCCACCTTATTTTTATGGTTGTAAGTTGTTTAAAACCTTTTCCCTTGTTGTGTTTTACTATTGTGACCCACCCTGGGACCTTAGGGTGAAGGGCGGGTGATGAATAAATATTAAGAATATAGTAATTATTATAATGTCTTTTTTTATCCAGACGCTCCTCCTGTGTCAGACAGCAGTTGTCACATCTCGGCATACAGTGTAGAAATGACTGGCCCCAAAGAGGCGACATCAGAGGTGTATCATGGTCCGGGTCTCGAGTGCACGGTCGACAATCTCTTGCCTGGGACAACCTATCACTTCAGAGTGAGGGCCCTGAATGACGGAGGGGTAAGCCCAAGCGTTGGAATGAGTCCATGGGGAAACCATTGGGTTGAAATTGCAGCTCTGATCAGAAGCTTGTGAAGAAGAAGAAGCATTTGGATTTGATATCCCGCTTTATCACTCCCCTTAAGGGGTCTCAAAGCGGCTAACATTCTCCTTTCCCTTCCTCCCCCACAACAAACACTCTGTGAGGTGTGTGAGGCTGAGAGACTTCAGAGAAGTGTGACTTAGCCTAAGGTCACCCAGCAGGAGCGGAGATGCGAACCCGGTTCACCAGATTACGAGTCCACCGCTCTTAACCACTACACCACACATTGTGACAATATTCCTATTTATTTATTACATTGCAAGGCCTACCTTCAAGGAGCTTAATGTGCCCCTCCCTTTTTTATTCTTAACAACTCTGTGTGAGGTAGGTCAGGCTGAGAGGTACTGACCAGTCCAAGGTCTCTGACCTAGACCCTGCAATAATCATGAGGTCCTTCTTTGTGTGCCTCTTCCACCAGAGGTCTGGGGGGGGGCAACATGAGAATGGGCCTTTTCTGCAGTGGCTCCCTGTTTGTAGAAGACTCCCCAGGGAGATTTGTCTAACGCCTGGATTATACATCTTTAGGCACCAGACGAAGCGCTCCTCTTCAACCAGGCCTTTGGCTGGAATTATTTGGTGGAGGGGATCCACGATGGTTAAAATGGTGCTGTTTAAAGTTTAAACAGATGGCGTGGATATGACCCATGTCTCCCTGGTCCTTTCCCTCAGTGATCGAATGTAGGGTTGTACACCACAAAGCCATACTCAAGAGTAGGCTTACTGGCATCAATAGTCAACGCCAGTTTCAGTGGGCCTACCCTGAGTGTGACTTAGTTGAGTACAACCCAACTTATGCAACAGGCTACAAGCTAGTTTCTTTCCTTGACTGTAGGCTAGGCTTCTGGGATGCCACACTGAATGTTCAAGAGCATTATATCTGTGGAGAAGGAGGGTTCGCTAGCAATCCTGAGGTACTTGCTATGAAGGATGGGAGACTTGATTTTAGCCAGGAGGGAAAGAAATCCTCTTATTGGGCCAAGAGGTTGTTTTGTGAACGGATATGGCTTTTGAAGTGTGGGGAGGAAAATGAAGAGAAATGTCAATCAAGATCCTTCATTTAAATATACTAACAAATAATATGTGTGGTTTATATTGTGTAATAATATATATGTTTTATTTTCCTTCCTTTAGTATGGGACGTATTCCGAAGCCACAATACTCACAACCGCTGCTGGGCCCCCCGGGCAGTGCAGAGCACCTTCCATTGCCTTCATTTCCGATACAAGTGTACTTGTTAGCTGGGAGGTAAGAGGGGCGTTTTTTAAGTATCGTAATTTTCAGTTTGCAGCTCCCACCTAGGGCTTATCCACACTTAACCTTTCCAGGCACGGGTCTGCACTGTTTGGGTGTTGTTGTTGCTGTTTTTGCCCCTGAGCTTTCCCCATGTTAAAGCCACTCTTTAGCACTCATTCGGAACAAACGTGAATTTGAGTTTTCTGCAGATTGCTGTTTGCTCCGTATGCAGAGTTTGAAAGTTTGAAATAAACGAGTGCAGGTTGTGTAATGATCACAATACATAGCCTTTCATTCCTCGAGAAAACAATAATTTAGCAGACTGAATCTTAAACCACTACTGTATTCCGAAAGCCTAAATGTGTGATTGTAGAATCCTTTCCTGGCTGGAGTTTTGTCTATCTCCTTAGCCCCTTTTTTTAATGCGTCCTCCTCAGCATCCCCGCCTGGCAATGTGACCCAGATGTGTAAGACTAACCCCTTTCTCCTTGGCTGAAGCCAAAAGGGCCTGAGGTTTGCCTCACTCTTCTTCCTCCATAGAAGCCAACTTCTAAGAGCCCTTTTTGTTTTTACCGAATCACTATTTAACTCTTCCTTTCCCTTAGAAACCCAAAGCAGACTGAGAACCGAGCCTGCCCCCCCCAAAAAAAACCCACAATTCTGGATGGCTTAACTTTCTGTTCCTCAGCATTTCATATCTTGATTAGGTCTCAGCTTCCTGCTGATTTCCTCTCAGTGGAATTCCGCTCATTCCTGATTTTTAAAATCTGCACTGAAACGCAGCTAGAACAGCACTGCTGGAGACCGCCAGTGCTAAGAAAAAAAGGTTTAAATCAGGATGGACCTCCATTCTTGAGACTCTTAGCCCCTGCTCAGCCACACACCCAGGCACAATTTAAATGATCTCAGTTTTGTTTTTTAAGCACTTTCCTTCCTTGTTAACCTGTGTTAAGACCATTTTAGGCTCAGATTTGACCCAACAGGCGTGTGTTTGTGTTTCAGAGTCCTGAGAGCTTTGGTGCTGACATCTCAGAATACAGACTGGAGTGGGGAGAAGACGCAGAGTCCTTAGAACTCGCCTACAGTGGCACAGGCAACTCCTTTGAAATCAGCCAGTTATCAGCCGCAGCTCACTATTTCTGTAGGCTACAGGTAAATCGAGACGCTTAACTTTAGGATCATGAAGAGGGTTTTATTTGTATTGCTGCCGGGAGGTAACCTCCTTTCTTCTTTATGCGAGTGTATAATAATGTGGGTTTTTTGCGAACAAGTTAGGATCTAGGTAGAATTAAAATGGAATTTTAGTTCCAAATACTACAAGCTTTAGTTCTATGGATAATTGCAGGTCTGTAAGGTCATCGAAACCAGAGCCGGCCCAGCCATTAGGCAGAGTGAGGCTGCTGCTTCAGGCGGCAGAAGCATATATCTCTATTCACCGAAAGGCCTTGGGTGTAAGTAGCACTTGATGTAATGCAATGAATGTTTCACTCCACAGGCAATAAACCAGGCAGGAGCAGGACCTTACAGTGACCTGGTGACCTGTACAGCCCCAGCGTCAGTCCCTGATGCCGTGACCACTCTCTGTGTATCCGATGATGAGCACTTGGATGCCTCTCCAATTTCACCCTTTGTGTGCCTTGTATTGAACTGGGATGAACCGTGCAATAATGGGTCTGAGATTATTTCTTACAACGTCGACCTCGGCGATGTTATTATCCCGGTGGGGAACGTCACAAGTTACGTCGTTAGCGACCTGCTTCCAGAAACCACATTCCGGTAAGTGCGGGTTTAAAACTGCAGCCGTTTTTGGTCCGGTGGGCGCATTTTGAATTTTGAGAAAGTGCTGTTGTTGGGTGCCAGTCACAAAATGGCTGCCAGAGGGGACATGGCATAACACAACATTTTAAGAAAGCACATTCATTGCTGCTTCCCCCTTGTGTTGTGTTGTGTTGTATTATGTCACTGCTTCTTTATGCAAAACCTTTTGGTCTGAACATCCCCCAGAGCAATGAACAACATATTAATGCAACACAATAAACAAAACAACCAAGCAATCCAAATAGTTTAACATAGCAAAATCATTGTCACGTCAAGTGATTGACAGGCACAACAAACACACATCCAACACACACAAAGAGCTCGCAGGACAGGGATAGACAACCTGGGAGTAGCATTGCCCACAAGCCCCTCTCACTTGTAGCTACCGTGTTTCTCATATTATAAGACATGTCTTATATTTATTTTTTCCTCAAAAAAACAACACTATGGCTTATTTTCAAGGGATGTCTTATTTTTTTCCTCCTCCTCCTGCCGCGGCCAGCATTGCTGCTGCGCCTATCACTATGTCTTATTTTCGGGGTATGGCTTATATTCCTTGAATGCTTAAAAATCCTGCTATGGCTTATTTTATGGGTATGTCTTAAAATATGAGAAACAGGGTACCCATGCTTAAGATTGTGGGAGCGTTTCATGGAAGCCCTGGGTCAGTCTGTTTACTATCATCATTCACTCAGGGTTTTGACCTTCTTTTTGGTCTTTAGATGTTTGGAAACTATGATAGCTGTTCCAGCATTGCTGTGCAAATGAGAACAGATTGAACTAATTATAGCGTACATCCTAAATATGGGAAACAATTAAAGGTTTTGCTGCACGGTGCAGTGTGCTCATTTTTCAGATTTGGGGCAGTCATTATTAAGTGTGCATATTAGCTCTGTTAATGTATCTTTGTGGATAAATAAGTGGCTTAGCTGATAATTATTATGATTCTTCTTCTTTTTTCTTCCCCTGTGGACTTCTGAGAAATTATTTTAATTTAGGAATGAATGTCGGTAAAAGGTCGGCCGGCGAATGTTAATTCTAAGATTGCTCAAAGCTGCCCCATCCTCGGGCCTCTTTCTAATGGCTCTTCAATCCAAATTATCTCTAATAATGGCAAGGGACAGGGAAATGCACACTGAATTTTATTATTAGTTATTGCCTGCTAGGTGCTCACAGGGTGCTTCATGGCCATTAGGGGACCATTAGTATCAGCCCCATAAAACGGGGAACAGAGGCTTAGGGGAATTATTTACCCAATGTCATTCATAAGAACATAAGAGGACAGGGCGAGTGACCCATCTAGTCCAGCATGCCGTTCTCACAGTGGCCAACCAGATTCCCACGGAAAGCCTGCAGGCAGGACCAGAATTGGGGCATTGTCCATTTGTGGCTACTGCTACACAACACCCACTCAAGAGAATGGCAGCTGTATGGGGTGAATGCCGAAAAGAAAGGTTGTGTTAAGCATTTATCGCAGAGATTACACGGTGCAAAGAAATCTGGGGGGAGATGCTAGACTAGATGAACCTTTGTCCAGCAAGCCTCTTAATATTATTATGAAGAAATAGCTCCTGAAGATGGGTCAGCAGTAACTCTCAAGGTGCCAGTGAAATCAACTCTTTATTCAAATAAATAAAACAGCTCAGGTCTAGTGAGCACAGCAACTCTTGCCCCTATGTCTATGAGGTGATCGTGGGGACTGAAGATCTCCGCCTTCTCCAAGTCTCCTCCTTCCCTGAGTCTTTCTCAAGCAGCCTGAGACTTTGTCGCCTTGTCTGTCCCTGCTCCGACCTCTTCAGACCTCGTTTGGTTCTGAGAGACCAGCAGGGAGGGGAGCAGGAGAGCAGACCCCCCCCTGGCTTCTTCAGCAGCCTGCCTCTGCTCTGCCTCTTGGGCCCTCTCTTCTCCAGCCTCCACATCTGCCTCTGATTCTGGGCTTCTCTCTGCCACAGCCTGCTCCTGCTCACTAAACCCTGTTACCTCTTCAGCTTCCGACACCTCCTCCTCCCAGTCTGCTCCCTCTTCTCCCTCTGACCACTCATCATTGTCCCTCCACCAGTCCCCTGGTTCGGAGCCTTTCTTCCTTAGCTCATGCCTCCCTTCACTCCTCTGCTTCCAGCCAGTCCATGAAACTTACAATGCTGGACTGGTCATTTCTTGCTCCAGGATTTGGGTGATTAATGGCACAAGCAGTATATACACAGCCCTGTTCCATGATGCTAATCTTTAAAACTTTCTGCCTTACATTCTGTAGGCGAATTGCTATGATGAGGTCATCCTGCAATTTCTTTTTCAAAAAATTGTTTTCTTTGAAATGTATTTTCCCCCTTAAATACTTAAAAATAAACCAAAACTTGCTGATATTTTAAGGAATATGCTTGTCTCTTTTGTTTCAAATCAGGGGTCAGCAAACCTTTTCAGCAGGGGGCCAGTCCACTGTCCCTCAGACCTTGTGGGGGGCCGGACTATATTTTTTTTGGGGGGGGGAATGAACAAATTCCTAACATAACCCAGAGATGCATTTTAAATAAAAGGACACATTCTATTCATGTAAAAACACACTGATTCTCAGACCGGCCATGGGCCGGATTTAGAAGGCGATTGGACCGGATCTGGACCCCGGACCTTAGTTTGCCTACCCATGTTTCAAATGAACAACAAACTTAAAAGCATTAACTAGGTATTCTGATTGAAAAGACTGCTGCACTTGATCTGTCTGGTGAGAAACATAAGAGATTATTGTCCAGACAGAAGCAATGACCCAGGACAGGACATTTGTATCTTTTTAATGTTCTCCATCAGCTTTATGTTTGCAAGTCCAGAAGGGAGCTGTGGGTGTCCTTCAAGGAATGATGACCAAACCTTGGGTGCTCTGTTGAAATCATAAAGGATGTCATTTTAAATCGCGAATGTAACATTTAGCAAAGGCTGCTGCAAAATTGTTCTGTGTTGCTTGTCTTTGTAGCCACCGCAGCAACTTTAGCTCCTTCTCCATCATTCTTATTATCACTTACATAATTTTTATACTGCTTCATATTTCAAAGCGACATTATGCTTTTATCTTGCATCTTTGCAACTGCTGCTTCCCGCATTGTTTTTGCTGCAATTGTGGCACCAAAGTGACCTCTTTGGGGTGCAAGCCTAGGCAGAATGTATGGAGGTCCCAGGTTGCCCAGACGACAAGGCCCCCCTCTTGGTATCATTGATGTGGGCCAGAGGAAAGCAGAGCAATACATTTGGCACCACGTTCATTCAAGATTAGTTATACTCATAGTAGATTCATTGAAAGTCCATCCGTCGATTTCAGTGAGTCTACTCTGAATATAATTGGATATCACCCATAATTTCCTCTGCACTTACCATTTTACAATAGTTTACTCAGTGTGCTTTTGATTCATTTATTTATTTGATAATTTCTGTCCCATCCTTCAAATACGTTCCCCAGGACACATCACAAAACCACCACAAAGACAATAGGATATAAACTTAATGCAAAAAGCTAAAACAGCATTTACAATGCAAATCATGGTTTAAACTGCTCTTTTAAAGGCTCGTGAAGTAAAGCAGTTTTTGCCTGGTTTGGAAAAAAATAAGTCGGTGGCTATATTTGCATGTCGTGATAAACCATGGTTCATCATGACAAGAACAAATTCAGGCATACTTTGGGCTCTTGTCTCTTCCAGTGTGACTGTAAGGATGATTTTGAGGCTTGTACTTCCTTTTTCTAATTAAACAACAACAATTCATGTCACTTAAACCTCTCAAACGGTGCTAAATCTTAATTAGGCCATGTCTGAAAGAAGCAAACTCAGTCCATAGAAGGCGGCTTGCTTTAACAAACCATAGTTAAAATTACCCAGAGATGGAAAGTGCAGCAGAGGAGTGTGCAAACCCAAAACTTGCCCAGCCTTACTCCTGTCACAATAAACCATAGCTTCTGCATGGCATCACAATGCAGCCAATAGGTCTGAAATATGACAAGGACTTGCAGTACATGGGAAATTGACCTCCATTTTTTCATTTCAGACTGACATCCAGTAAATGTAGTTAAATCTTGCTCACATGCCGACTTGAGATTTCAACTGATTTTGTGTATCCAATGAATAGCCAAGTCCTTTATATTTACAGGAGTCCTGTTGAGCCATTAGCATTTTGAGTTAGCCACACACAAGTAATGGCCTGTTAAAAATTATTTGGAAAGCGGTATGACCTTGTCATTGCAAAAAGACATGCAGCTTTTCTGTATGAGTCGATGCTTCTTGTGTTATTTAAAGAAGGAAATGGTCCAACTGGGCAATTCATCACTTACACCAGGAACTTTGGTTTTTATATTTCCCAATATGCAAAGCATTGGGCCAAGTCAGCCAGCCAGAAAATTGATAGTTCTGGTTCTGGCTGAGCTGCTTGGCAATTGGGTTCTCATAAATAACGTTAACCGCTGGTTAATGGGTCTGATGAAGATGAAATATTTGATTTTGTGCCCCAATGTGGTTAGACCTTTCCGGCATCATTGCATTAATTGTTTGCGCAGAGACAGCCAAAACGTTGTGCTACCTGAGGCAAAATCATCCGAATCACTTGCCCCATGATAAACATGCAAATCAGATAATTAACAGTTCACTCCCCTGTCATGGTACCTCAAAATTTTCTATCTTGAGATTGCATAATGCAGAGATTGCCATCTATGCTGGTGACACTCGTTTAATTTTGGGAGGAGCGTCTTGGAATTTATTTTATACATATATATAAATTTCTTTTTTGCTGGTACCCACAGCAGCGCCTCAAAAATTGAAATGCCCTTGTTATTTGGAAGAGGTTGGTGTGCCCTGATGCAGACCATGGAAGTTTCTGTTGCTCCAACCCCATCTGCACCATGGCCAAATGGCTAGTTTCATTTACCAGTAACTCTGCTCCTGCTCTCATATATTTTCGAAGAACAGTTTCTGTCAACCTGACTTAATGCAAAAATACATTACAAAGTGCTCTCCTTGACTTTAATATAGCCCCATGTTAAACCTTTTCACCAATACACATTTAGACATTCTCATTTCAGTGTCAATTAAGCCATTATACTTCACCTTTTCTGCATCAAGTGAGGGCCAGAAAGAAAACTGATAGGCTCAAAACCAGCTTTTAACGTACAGTGGTACCTCGGTTTAAGTACACAATTGGTTCCGGAAGTCTGTACTTAACCTGAAGCGAACCTTCCCATTGATTGTAATGGAAAGTGGATTAATCCGTTCCAGACGGTCTGTGGAGTACTTAAACTGAAGCGTACTTAACCTGAAGCGAACTTTCCCATTGAAAGTAATTGGAAAGTGGATTAATCCGTTCCAGACGGGTCCGTGGAGTACTTAAACTGAAGCGTACTTAACCTGAAGTGAAGTTTCCCGTTGAAAGTAATTGGAAAGTGGATTAATCCGTTCCAGACAGGTCCGTGGAGTACTTAAACTGAAAGTACTCAAACCAAAGCGTACTTAAACCGAGGTATGACTGTAATTCTTTTTTCTCTTCCACCCCAAACCCCTTGGCTGCTTTCCTACCATAGGATCCGGGTTCAGGCTGTAAATGGCATCGGAGCGGGACCTTTTAGCCACTCGATTAAGGCCAAGACCAGGCCTCTGCCGCCCTTACCTCCTCGGCTAGAGTGCACTGCAGCGGGTCCTCAGAGTCTGAAGTTGAAGTGGGGAGAGAGCAGCTCCAAACAGCACACTGCCGATGACATGCTGTACATCTTGCAGATTGAGGACAAGAACAAGAGGTAAGAAGAGGAAAGAGGGTGAGGCCCGGTTGACACCCGTCTTCTGATCTGCAGCTTTCTGTAGGCACTGAAGTCAGGAAAGAGGTGCTTCACTCATTCTGCTTAGAGGTGCTGGTGTGGCAAGAGTTTTATTTTGGCCAAGCCAAAAAGGGGGGGTCCTAGTCTAGGTTAAAATGCAGTTTTAAGTGATAGGGTGGGAAAGTGGAAATGGGTTCAAAACCATTAGTGACCTTGCTGAAAACAGTTGCCGGGATTCACCACTGGCAAATGGAATATAGGTGCTTCCCCAAAGTACATGTTGCATTCAGACGGATGTTTAGTTGCTGCTAGATTTGCTGCTGCCCTCCATGTTTGTAGCAGTAATCTTCTTACAGCAGAATCATGATTTATTTGCACGTTGTCTAATCAAGCGATTTCCAAGAATATGCTGCTAGATTTTCAGAGGGGATCAGCTTGCCACCTCGAGTCCCACAATTTTAGCTGTACTGGCCCATTAGTCGCTCTAAGGAGACTGGCGGGAACGGTTCTGTCTCATGCTTATTGCCTGCAATTCTTTCCTTATAAAGCTGCATAATGATAAAAGTGCCTTGAGCAACATATGAGAGCCCCACATTTATAGCAATCATGTCACCCTTTATGAATGTAAGACACCAGTTGGATTGTGCTCCTTGAAAGATGGCTGGATTTGTCGTTTCTTGATCCGTTTAAGAAGCAGAAAATGAATAATTCATAGCATAGTTTTGAATCGCCATATAAGCAATGCTTGGGGCAAACATATCTTGTTACTCATTGGCCTAAGTACTTCCCTTAGCCAAGCGTTAACTAGGTCGCACCATCCCCAAAAGGATGTGCTTATTATCTTACAGTAAACAGAGTATCTCGCTTCACTGGGCTCCCTGATCTGGACCAGAACTATACAGCCAGACGTGAAAAACATTAAATAGCTGGGTTTGAATAGGATTGGGGTAGAGGGAGGAGAGTGAACAAATTGTAGTAATTTGTTCTAATGGGTTTAATTCAACCTTATTAGAACCAGCTTCATCAAGCCACATGTTGCATTCATCGGGAAAGGTCAGAAATGTTGTTTGAGCTCTTCCCATGCCACGTAAATGACATATGAGCAACTGCTCTGGAGTTGTTTTGTAATATAATGCCCATTGCTCACCTCTTCCCACCTCTGATGCTGGTGTTTGTCTCAAATGACTTTTTTGAGATTCACTTTGGGAAGCAAGCAATATGCAGACTTGGTCAGAAATCTCAGTTTTTGATTTAGATTCATTTCAAAATGTAGCTGTCATGACCGGACATGTTTGCCCTGGCTTTTTCTTTTTCTTCGAAGAAATTGTTCCTGCTTCTGTTGTAATTGCTTCACTTTGTTCATTTGCCTGCTGTGGAAAGAACTAAGCGATTCTAATTCAGAGTCAGTTACATTGAAACCATGATTGATCTTATTATGTCACATGTTTATTTAGGATGTCATTTCCAGAGTTTAAGGAAGCTCACAAATCATAAGTATAGCATCACTGTTAAAATAAAAAATGTGCATATTTTTTATTTTATTTTTTTTTAAAAAAATTATTTGCCTGGGACTTTAATGTTGATTTTATTTTTTTAATGGTGTTTCAGAATGTGTCAGTTTTATTTTAGTTTCATACTGCTCTTTTGATATTTTATTTTTAAAAGATTTTTGTTGTATGAACTATAATTTATACTTGGTTTCTAAATTTGCTGGCAGTATATATATATATATGAAGAAACCTAACCACAGTAAAAGTAGAACGAGCATTTAGGAATAAAAACCTAATAGGATTTCCATGCATTTCTGAGATTTCCATCCCCCCCCCCCCAGGCTTATTTCATTTATTTTTATTTACTGCGTTTCATATATTCCACTTTTCTGGTAGTGTGTATTTGGTTATATGGAGAAGAGTGAAGGAGCCCTCATCCTAACTGCAGAGAATCAAGAAGCTGCTTTAACCTCACTGCATTCACATTGCCTTTTGAATCACTTAGAACAATATAATCTTAGTATTGCACCGGTACCCGAAGGATCATCTAGTCCAACCCCCCTGCGATGCAGGAAGACAAATTTGTTGGTATGAAGACAAGCCCATGGTTTGGTTGGACCAATGCCAACCCATTGCCACTGCATCTGAACTGGCCCAGTATGTTAGCCTTGAAATGATGCTCTGGGTATAAGCAGTTTGTACGTAAAGCTGTAAACAGACCCCACAAAACACACAGTCTGCTTTGCCCAGTGATGAATACAGTTAATACGCAGCTGCCGCAGGTTTTCAAGGAGTCTAATTAGGAACCCGTTTACACTCTTTTAATTGAATCAAGATCATTAACACCCACTTTAACAGCAGTGCCTGCTTTCAGTCCAGCACCGAGAGCGCCGCGAGTAGATTCTCTGGAAAATACAAAAATAGGTGCATTATCATATTCATTCATAATAATCAGCATGCACATATTTTAGGCTTTGGCTAGCAAGTAAGGAAAGGAAATTGGCAATTAAGACAGAGCCATATGGTTGCTATAGTATTCCGAAATAGCCAAACTCATCAGGAAACAAAAGGACAAAAAAGGGAGTGGATGACACCCTATTTGTCCGAAAGTATTAATTCTATGATATACCTGTGGTACATATCCCATGGGTATGTTGTACATACACACACACCTTTTCTGTTTTCATCTTGTCCTTCATGTTGTCTATTAATTGAGATTCTTTGTGTCCTCTGATTAATACATGAGAAATGTGTACTGTGTCTGCAAGGCGGACTTGTGAAATACTCTTCTGCCATGGTTTGAACTGAGATTCTTAACTCTTAACAAAAGCCTATAGAAAATGATCAGACTAAACAAATTGTAGATTTAGTTTGGTACACGCCATACATTTAAATTGCATTTTCTCCACCAAAGAATCCTAGGGACTGTACTTTGTTAAGGTTGCAGGGAAATGTAGTTCTGTGAGGGGCAAACTAGAGTTCTCAGGATTCTTGGGAGGGGGAGTTGCTTTAAATTTTTGGTATGTGCATAGCCTAAATCAGGGGTCAGCAAACTGTCCCTCAGACCTTGGGGGGGGGGGTCGGACTATATTTTGGGGGAGGGGGAAGATGCAAGAGCACCACAAGCTGCTTACCTGTGTCTTGTGAGCAGCAGGGGCTGGTGGCGGAAGGATGATGAGCAGCGCGCGAAAGGCCTCCGGAGAGGGGCTGCTTAACATCGCAGCCGCTTGAGCGCGATTTTGCTGCTGCTGGCACCAACAAAGCCCAGCCTCCCTCCTCCTCTAGGCAGGGCAGGGAGAAGCCAGGAGGAGGGAGGGAGGGAGGAGGCGGAGGCGCTGTGTGAGGGAGAGGGAAAGAACGTGTGCGCTGGTGATCCACGCAGCGGCTCCCGGACAGTCCGCAGGCCAGATCCAGAAGGCAATTGGACCTGATCCGGCCCACGGGCCTTAGTTTGCCTACCCAAGGCCTAAATGCTGGCCTGAGTTACTGTGCTGCTGCTGTAAGCAAAGCTCAGAGCTCTTCTACGTGCCCCCAAAGAAACTTAGAGACACTTAATTCTCACAATATAACTTGTGGCAATGAATTCCTTTTTTTTTTGGCCTTTATAATAATATTTTATTAATTTTCCAAAAAAAGAGGGGGGGGGGAATTCACAAGACAATAAAAAAACAGCAAAATAAAAAATAAAATACCAATACAAAAAGAAGACAAAAAACAAAAACATTTAAAACATTATATCTTATCTCCTCACATTGTACATTTGGGACCTCCTCGGGTTCCCGTTCCTGTGCTTCTTATATACATTTCTAATTAGCAAATTCTATATCAGAGTATTCACCTCATAAAAATTTCTTCTTTCCCTATAAATAACATCTTCACATATTCCACAGTTTTAATTACAACTTAATTTCTAGTCTAATATGTTACTTTAGCATATTTTTTAAAATACAATTTGAAATCTTTCCATTCTTCTTCCATCGCTTCTTCTCCCTGGTTGCGGATTCGTCCGGTCATCTCAGCCAATTCCATAAATTCCATCATCTTCATCTGCCACTCATCGATCGTTGGTAATATTTGTTGCTTCCAGTATTTAGCTATCAAAAGTCTTGCTGCTGTGGTGGCATACATAAAAAAGGATATCTTCTTCTTGGGAATCTCCTTTCCTACAATGCCCAGTAGGAATGCTTCTGGTTTCTTAACAAATGTGTTTTTCCACACTTTCTTGAGTTCATTATAAATCTTATTCCAGAAGACATTCACTAGTGGACATGTCCACCACATATGATAAAATGAGCCTATTTCTTTCTTACATCTCCAGCATTTGTTATCATGGTTGTGGTATATCTTTGCTAATTTTACTGGTGTAAGATACCATCTATACATCATCTTCATAATATTTTCCTTTAGCAAACTACACGCAGTAAATTTAATATTCTCATGCCACAATTTCTCCCATTCCTCAATCATTATATTATGACCCATATCTTTTGCCCACAAAATCATAGCATTTTTTGTTTGTTCATCTTTCGTATGCCACTCTAGCAACAATTTATACATTCTGGATAGTATTTTCATCTTGTTGTTGTTGTTTAGTCGTTTAGTCGTGTCCGACTCTTCGTGACCCCATGGACCATAGCACGCCAGGCACTCCTGTCTTGGTTCTAACAATTCTGTTTCCACCTTTGACTTCTCTGTTTGAAAACCAACTACTCTGTCCGTTTTAAACACTTCATTTATCTGGTGGTATTGGAGCCAATCATCTAATTTACCTTTTAACTCCTCATAATTTTTTAACTTAAATTGGTCTCCATCTTCAATCAGCAAATCTCTATATTTCGGCCAACCGGTCTCCGTATTTAACCTTTTACGAGCCTTGGCCTCCAAAGGCGATATCCATTTAGGTGTTTTCCTTTCTAGTAAATCTTTATACCTGGACCAGGCAATGAATTCCGTAGGTAATCTAAAAGTGTCATTTGCTTCCTGTTGCAATAATGTCCTGTAGGTTTAACTAAGGCAGATGGCATTTTACAACCCAGAATCATGTTTGCAGACAACTGTTTCGTCAGTTCTATATAGCAACCCGATTTTAACATCATGGGTTTGTAGCTGGAGTTATTTCTACTGAAGAGTTAGACCCACTGCAGTGTCCTTGGCTTACTTGGGTCTATTAATTTCAATGGATCTGCTGCAATGTGGATGGATATACAGTAACTTACAGCAACCTAGCCAATTATACCCACAGTTTGTGTACTGGTGAATTTTTTTAAAAAAATACTTCTATAATTTTAAGTAAGCCCCCGGGAGTGTTTTTAAAGTGGGAAAATAATAATTCTGTTGGTTCTGTAAATCTCAGGAAACAAATACTGCATCCCAGATGGGCATGGTATAAATTTTATATAGAGAGATCGAGATTGAGAGATAGATATACACCTCCTGGCCACTGTAGAAATGGTTTGGTTTTCTTAAACTGTGTTGTTTACATTGTTAAAGCAATTAGCACTTGTTAAAACTCTTGCTACATTGTTTGCTTGCAAAGAGGCTCTGGAAAACAACTTCCTTGCCTGCCGGTGTACCATCTTCATTTAAAGGTTTCTGGGCGTTCAGCAAGTCAAGGGTTTGCCTATATTACATCATCTAATGATTTGGCCCCTTTTTTTCCTACTTCAAGCACTTCTCAAAACTTTGTGCTCTTCAGTTCATTGGCAAATTATCTGCTGCGGTTTTAAAGCATGGAATTAGATGGGGTGGGGGTGGGGGGGAAATCCCATAATTAGCTGCAGGTTCGACATTAATTTCTTTCAAGAGCAGGAGAGATGTGAAGCATTTATTGTCTTAAAACTGGCACTTCCCTGCGATGTGAATCGCATCTCATTTAACTATTAGCGATTGCTGCTTAGTGAGGTGTGTAAACCTCCCTTTCAAATGCCCAGAGAAAACAGCCTCAGGTCAACAGGTTAGCTCATTGGGATATTAATTCTCTCCTTCTTGCTTCCCTTTCTCTGTCTTTTCACCTGGAGTACAAAAAGAGAGAGAGAGGTTGAATTTGCACCTAGTGAGTGGAGCCATCGCTCATCACATTTTAAAAAAAATCTATGCCACTGAATTTCACCTGGTGTTTAAAGCTTGCAGGCTTAGGGTGCTTACCTTTTAGAATGAAGTTGTTGGGAAGAGGAAAATCTCTCTCCGAAATAGAAAATAAAAAAAAGGGAGGAGGGAATCCTGAATAGATGTTCAAAAGCCAAGGGTACAGAACGGGAGTTTGTGGTTTTGTTCATAATTCCCAAGTTTGACTGGAGTGTCTTAAAACGTCAACAGGAAATTCAATGCAGTGGCATGCAAAGAGTTTCCTGGAAGATCCTTACGGAGAATAAATTTATATTGACAACCGCATCGCAGGCTTGCCATCTCCTGAGCCTTCTTTCTAGGAACACCGTGTTCTGTATGTGTGTACATTAATGTTCTTTTTGATATTAGAATGCCAGCAAATAGGGCTGGTTCTCGTTAATGCAGAAAAGATACGAGGGCAGTTTTCTGAGGATCGTCCCCTCCGTCAGTTCATTGCTCCCTGAGCTTTATTAATTTAGACTTTTCAAAACCTGAGCTCCCATTAAAATGTAGCGTCAGTTGGTGACAAACCCGTTGCAAAGTCAAGCTTGGGCTCTTTTGGCTCCCCCCCCCCACACACACACACCTTCATGGCCTTTTCTTGTTTTAGCAAAGTACCTGAAAGTTTTGCTGCTATTGGTTTGCATCCTGGCTTTATTTAGAAGCAGGTGATGCTGAGCAGTGCAATTGGCATCAGGGACCCCTGGACTTGGAATCTGAAGCCTTGCGGCATGAAGTCTCGCAGGTGCTAGTACGGTTCGGTTTGCATTTTGATGGATTCTCTTTTAATTGTTTAGCTGCCTTGAGCAATATAGAAACCAGCAGCGGGGAGCCCCTCAACAGCAAGCCTATATGCCATGGCCACCTGGCGTCCTATATAACGGGACAGGTAACGTCACAGCCCCTGTGCCATTGTTGGTCTGGTTTTATTTCAAGCTGCCCCAGGCAAAGGGGAGCAGGGTTTGGAGAACTCTGCAAAACTCTGAGCCTTTGCCCGTGTGGTTTGAAATCAAGCCACAACAGGCAAAGGAAGATGCTTCTTCAGCCATCATGGTGGCATAAGATATCTGACAGGTGTTCAATATAAAACCATATATCATTTAAACAAAAAATGCAACCTAAATTGGTGTAAAAGCAAATAAAACATATTCAGGGGGTTCATACACATAAAACAGGGCCCAGTCTTGTGGATCAGGGAAAGGCCTGGGCAGAAAGGTAAGTCTTCACAAGTTGTCTGAAGCTGCTGGTGGTTTCAGCTTCACTTGTGGCCGAGGGAAGGGCATGGAAGAGGGGCATCAGTGATGTCATGCACATGTGACGGTCTCTTCCCCCCCCCCACAATGTTGGGAGGAACTCAGCACACCTGATTAGGTGCATCTCTCACCCACCCCACCCCATATCTAATTTCTCTTGCCTAGGGAGCAGCCAGCCATTCTGCTTTGAGATGTGACAAGGAGAAATTGTCAGGGAATGCAAACTGCGTGCTTCAGACCTTAACTGAATTGCACAGCTTTACCTAAGAGATCGGCTACCTTTTGAAGCTTCAGTGTTCATAATAAAGATGGAACTTTTTGTTGTTACTGTTTAATCACAGCATGAGTTTTCCAGGCATAATCGAGATTACTCGTTGGGGCTGTTCTTCCTCTATTTAAAACTCATCGCTGAGGGAAGCCATTTCCTTTCAGACTGTTTGGACTGCCGCCGTCTTGCATATTAGAGATCCAGTGTGGCATAGTGGTTACAGTGGTACCTCTACATACGAATAACTCTACTTACAAATGGAGCTCCGCCCGCCATCTTGGATGCGGTTTAGATAGGATTTTTTCTACTTACGAATTTTTAGATAGGGTTGCTTCTACTTACGAATTTTTTCGACTTACAAATGTGCGTTCGGAACGCATTAAATTCGTAAGTAGAGGTACCACTGTAGTTGTGTTGGACTAGAATCTGGGAGACCCGAGTTCGAATTCCCTTGGGCCAGCCACTGCATCTCAGGCTAATCTACCTCACAGATTTGTTGGAGGAACTAAATGAGACGGGGAAGAGAATTGTGTACAGTGCCTCGAGCCCCTTGCAGTAAAGGTGGAATATAAATGTGAGTTAGAAAATTTAAAAATTGGAGTTGATTAGCTGTTCTCGACCAGTGCCATATGTCTGACATTGCATCCAGGTTTAAAAACTTGGCCTCCAAAAGAATCAGGCAGGTGATAATTATGCATAGAAATGATAATAATGGATGGTGCTGGAATAGACTGAGGTTTGCCTGGTCCAGTGTCTCATGTTTTCAACCATGACCAGCCAGGTGTCTCTGGAACCTCAAAACCAGGGCACAATATTGAAGGTCAAGAGTTACAATACGTATCTGTTACCATAAACGAGTCTGCTTGAAACAGATAAATGAATGAAAGCAATATTGGAAACTATATTGAAAGCCTGACATTGAAAAACTTACGAGTTGGGTCCAAAGGCACCCTTCTGCGTAAAGGACAGACTGATGCAGAATTCCTCTTTCGCTATAGGACGTAGTGACCCTTCACACTAGAGCCCTGCGTGAGAAAAGTGAAAAAGCTAAATCCAGAGATAATGACAAAAACACGTAGCACGGGGACAGATGCTACACCTAGCCTTCGTCTTATGGCACTAAATGAACTCTTGCACAAGCTCTTCTGGAAGTGCTTATGGAATATCATTAGTGTCTTTCCACTCCTCTGTCCTCTGGATCCAACCCAAAATAAAGACGTAGTCCTAACTGGGCCCATTGTTGATTAGGCAGTTCTCCCTTACTTTATTGTGCACATGATCTGCAGAGAAGATTAGCAAGGCACCTGTGCAAGGACAGCATGACAATTCAATAAGCTTTCCATTTTCCGTAAACTGCTTGGGTTTTCTTTTATGCCAGAAGTGTTAAGCAGTATATACATTTTCTAAATAATATTTTTAAAAATATTTTATCTGCCTAGTGGTGTGCGCTGCTAATCGATGACATATGGGGTGCTCAGGGACATAGGATGACACTGGGCTACCTACTAAACATACTCTTTTTACTTTGGGCAAGCTAGTTTACACCAAGGGAGTAAAAACCTAGGTTAGGACTGATTAGCACAACCAAATTTGCCTTGAAATCACAGTAGCTTCTTCCACAGCCACTTGTTGATGGAAATGAATTAGTAGTAAGCAGTTGGTGCTTCCTGGGTATTTAAGGTTTTTTTAAAAAAAAGAAAGAAAGAAGAAGGTTTATGTTTGTGGCACCATGGTCATCGGCAGAACTTGCAGCAAACCATGGTTTTGCCAATCGTAAGCCGAAGTCAGAAATCAGTGCTCCCTCCACCTCTCATGTCTCTTACAGTGTAAGCTCCACCTTTGTTTGCCTGAGAATGGTTTTCCAAGGTGTTAACCAAGGTGAACACTAACCAGAATTCAAAACCAGGGCTTGAAGTGGGTTTGGACATCCAATTAAGAAGAAAACTGCTTAGCGTCAGCACGGTCACCATCATAGCAGATGCTGGCCTTTAACCATGGTTTACTATAACGAGGTAAACAAAGGGTTGCTTTGCAACTGGGGAGCAGGGTGCTCTAAGCCTGACTTGCAAAATTTGCAGGAAGTCAGTTTTACATCTGCAACTGACCCACTGGGTACCCGACTTTCTACAACCTCTCTTTTCAATCCCCATTGTAAGTGTCCTTTGCAGTAGTTTCATCTTGATTCTGAAACATTTTTGGCCACTGAGCTGCATTATGTTTGAGCCCAACCCTTTTACAACCATTTTAATGTTGTGGATCCAGATATATTCCGAGAAATAATTAGTATTCGACTACTACATGAAGCTATGCTCCTGCTGTTGATCATCAGGAGTGCAGAACATCAAAGCAGTGGATGTCCGGACAGTCCAAGCAATCGCTAGATCCAAACCCAAAGTTCACAGCTGTGTGTAAAGAGCACATTGAGTTAATGAAACACGCTGAAGCAGTAAATAGTAACTAACTTGGTCTTCTCTCTCCCCTTGTGTTTTTTAGATTTATTCCAATCTATAGGGGACCAAGTCACACCTACAAGGTACAACGGCTGATGGAATTCACCTGCTTCGCTTTCAGAATACAAGCCGTAAACGAAGCTGGGGAAGGACCTTTCTCCGAAGTGTTTACCTTCAGCACAACCAAATCCATTCCGCCCGCCATCAAAGGTAAAAGAGACACACCTCCTGGTTTGGGCTGTGTGGCTATGGAAGTAAACTAACCACCTGACGCTTTAGATTATTATTAATACCCTGTACAGCACTTGTAGCATACACTATGATTTCATAGTCACTGTTGAGAGGACATGATTGTTTGCCCCATTTGATAAAAGAGGGGAGTAAGACAGAGGTTCTGGAGCTACCCTGATTTTACACCAGCTAGAGCAGCCCCCCCCCCAAAAAAAACTATGGCCCTCCAGATGTTTTGGCCCACCACTCCCATGATCCGTAGCTAAGAGGACCAGTGGTCAGGGATGATGGGAATTGTAGTCCAAAACATCTGGAGGGCCGAAGTTTGGGGATGCCTGAGCTAGAGCTTCATCAAGGGACGTGGGTGGCGCTGTGGGTTAAACCACAGAGCCTAGGGCTTGCCAATCAGAAGGTTGGTGGTTTGAATCCCCGCGATGTGTCCCAGCTATTGCCAACCTAGCAGTTCGAAAGCACATCAAAGTGCAAGTAGATAAATAGGTACCGCTACGGCAGGAAAGTAAACGGCGTTTCCGTGCGCTGCTCTGGTTCGCCAGAAGCGGCTTTGTCATACTGGCCACATGACCTGGAAGCTGTACGCCGGCTCCCTCGGCCAATAACGCGAGATGAGCGCCGCAACCCCAGAGTCGGTCACGACTGGACCTAATGGTCAGGGGTCCCTTTACCTTTACCTTAGAGCTTCATCAATATGAGTTGTTTTCTTAGCCTCCTTTTAGACCATTAAGTGTAACGTATCCGCCCAGGTCTCATTAACACCTGCAGTGAGCATGGAAATGTTTGTGGGAAACCCACAAGCAGAACCTGAGTACAACAGCACTCTCCCCTCCAGTGGTTTGCAGCCTCGAGTACAGTCCTACCTTGGTTGTCGAACTTAATCCTTTCCGGGAGTCCATTCGACTCCCGGATACGGTTAAACCAAGGCGCGCCTTCTGATTGGCTGCAGGAGCTTCCTGCACTCAAGCGGAAGCCGCGTTGGACGTTCGGCTTCCAAAAATCGTTCGCAAACCAGAACACTTACTTCCGGGAGCCAAAACCCCCGAGTACCGAGGCATTCGACAACCAAGGCACAACTGTATTGAGAAGCCATGGAGTCAGAGCCATTGCAGCTAGTCTGTTTTTACTTCATCACTGAGGGTTGTGGTTACACCCATTCATGAGGAAGGCTTTAGGGGTAAACCCCAAGGAAAATCTGTACCCACTGCCTTGTGGGACGTCTTCAGGAGAAGGAACAGCTAAGGAGTAAACCCTACATAAATCTGGAGTGGAGTCCCTAAGGCCATTGGATGGCAACTCCTGCAGCCAAACGTAGTGCTCCGCTTTCCTTCGGACCCCATCAGAGGGGAATCTTGTCATCTGGGCAGCCCAGGACCTCCATACATACTGCCCAGGTTTGCACCCCAGAGAGGTCCCTTCGGTGCTGCTAACACAGCAAAAACAATGCTGGAGGCAGCAATTATGAGTTTTTGCTGCCTCAGCAGTCGCAGAGTTGGGTGGCGGTTTGACTTTACCCCTGGCAGCACACTCCATTGTCTTTCAGGGCAGATATAGGCCAACCATGCAGTACTGAGCAGCTGATAAATTATTTGCATAACTTGGATTTGCCATGATGGCAGTTGAGGTTTCTGCCTACTTTCCATTGACCTTTTGGTGTGTTTTGTCCAGCAACCACACACTCCCCTCACCCTTTTATTCCTTTTAAAATAAACATTTCTTGTATTCCCCCACCCCCTCGGGGTGGAAAACTTTGGGATAACCAGAACATTGCTGCAGATGGTTATAGATGATCGCCATGGGGACAGAAGCATGGCTGTGCGGTTGTCAGCTGCTTGAAAGCTTTCTGCTTTATTGAGAAATCAGATTCCTGTAGCTGATGGGGCCCTAAGTGACATGCAATGGCTTTTGCCTTGATGGAAGAGGATTTCTCTCCCCCCCCCCCCAAGAGTAACAATCAGCTTGTGCTAAGGGCAGTGCAGTGTGAGCTGATAACAAATCATGCTTCCCTCCGGGGCCCAGACTGCATGCTGTGAATCTGAATTGCAGTCTAAAATCGGCAAGTTCCAGAAGCTTTGCTTTGTTTGCCTTTGGTACAGAAAGAACAGCAGAGTCCCTGTGCCCATCCAAGAGTGTAACAATTCCATTAGAATCTTGAAAGGAGGGGAAAGGCTATCTGAATGCCAGTTGCTGGAAACCACAGGAATGGAGAGTGCTCTTAAGCTGGGTCCACACATTTGGCTGGCCACTCTGAGAACAGGATGCTGACATGGGCTGACATACGTCCGGATTTTTCTGGACATTTGGCCGCTTTCCACCTGGACGCTGCTGACGAATGCAGTATTCCGGATATGTCCAGGAAATTCCGGACGTATGGCAACCCCAGCTTAACCATATCTGGTATCTTCAACAAGGAAAGCCACATTCTTCCACATGGCTCTCTCTTTCTCTCCATATATCTCCTCCATTCGTTTTCTACTTTTCTAATAAGAAAATATTTTGGATTAGGATTGGGTATGCATGGGTTACTGTAAATTGAAAGAAACATTGCAGATACATTCTGTGTTTCAATCCATTGGTTGTCTGTTTCACCATACCATCTATGTCAAGCATCCCCAAACTGCGGCCCTCCAGATGTTTTGGTCTACAACTCCCATGATCCCTAGCTAACAGGACCAGTGGTCAGGGGAAGATGGGAATTGTAGTCCAAAACATCTGAGCGGCCAAAGTTTGGGGATGCCTGATCTATGTTCTATTCTCACTTATTTTAAGTCGGATGGGTGGGAGGAATGAATTAATTGTATTTACTATATCTCTTGCCTTTAGCCCCTCGAGTGAGACAGCTGGAAGGAAACGCCTGTGAAATTGCTTGGGAAGCTGTACCCCCCATGAAGGGAGATCCTATCAGTTACATTCTGCAGGTCCTGGTTGGAAGAGAGTCTGAGTACAAACAGGTAGGGAAAGAGGGCATTTTTACCCAAAAGTCAATATGACAATACTAGATTTCCTTATGTTTCTTTTATAGTTCATATATTATTCTAAATCATTTGGCTTGTATAGGAGTATTGGATGATCTTTTTAAAAAGTGAAGTCATGTTCAGAATAGAAAAGCGGGTGGCCTCTTGGGCTTGCTGATCACAAGGTTGGCGGTTTGAATCCCCAAGACGGGATGAGCTCCCATTGCTCTGTCTCAGCTCCTGCCAACCTAGCAGTTCGAAAGCACACCAGTGCAAGTAGATAAATAGGTACTGCTGTGGCAGGAAGGTGAACAGTGTTTCCTTGCGCTCTGGTCTCTGTCACGGTGTTCCATTGCACCAGAAGTGGTTTAGTCCTGCTGGCCACATGACCCGGAAAGCTGTCTGTGGACAAACACAAGCTCCATCGGCCTGAGAGCGAGATGAGCGATGCAATCCCATATTCGCCTTTGACTGGACTTATTCATTATATCCTGCCCGTGGATGAGGATATTAATCCCCTATCTTATATTTGTGTAGCTGCTTTTTCCTGCTTCAGTATAGAACCTTACATTTCTCTCTATTGAATTTCATTTTGTGAGTTTGGGCCCAGTTCTTCAATCTATTAAGGTCATCTTGAATCCCAGTTCTGTCTTCTGTGGCATTGACTACCCCTTCCACTATGGTGTCAACTGAAAATGGGATGAGCATCTCCTCAATTCCTTCATCCAAGTCATTTACAAAGATGCTGAACAATGACGGACCCAGGACAGAACCCTCTGACACCCCACTTGTCACTTTTCCCCAGGAAGATGAGGAACTATTAGTGAGCATCCTTTGGGTTCCAGCTACAAATCCACCTAACAGTTACCTCACCCAGCCCACATTTTATCAGCTTTCCCCAAAAAATATCCTGGGGGACTTCACCAAATCAAGACACGTTACGTCCACAGCATTTTCCTGATCCCCCAAGCTTGTAACACTATCAATAGAACTGAGATTAGACATTAGGCATTTCAGTGTACTGTATTTGAATATATGCCTACCCTTTTTTCCTAGTATTACATATTTCTCAAAATGAGAGTCGAAGGTGAGCCCTTCCCAATGTTATTTGTGAGCAGTTAATAGAAAAAGGGGCAAGAAAAGATTGGGTGGGGAGGGGAACAGTCTGTAAAACACACAAGGGAAAAGTTAACAAAAAAGCCAAAGGAACAATCTGAATGCCTGCACACTTAGGAAAATGAAAACCAGGGCTTTATTCAGGGGAAACTCATCGGAATTCAGTTCCGGCACCTCTCAGGTGGCGCCATTGCCATTCTAAGAGATAGGGGGAAGCGTTCATGGTAAGTTCCGGCACCTCTTTTTCTAGAAAAATAGCACTGGTCAAAACTATTTGAAAAACAGCTGCAATGGGTTGGAGGATTGGTGGAATGGGTTGGAGGGTTGGAGGATTGGTGGAAAGAAGCACTAGTTAATTGTGTGCCCTCCTCAACTGGGTTTTCACCATTCAACTGGAACCACTCAGGTTACTGGCAGAAACATTATTTCCCTAGAGATTGTTCTAAGACGGGGGGGAAGTTGTTTTCAGAGCAGTCTAGGCGCTCCTTTACTATTCTAACCCTCCTTTACTAGTCTTAAAATGTTGTTTGTGCTTGCCTTCACCCTTTCATTGCCAGTTTCAGATAACGGGGAAGCTCGGTAGATTTGAAGGGGAACATTTCCATTGATTCTTTTTCCAAGGTTCATTTTCACTGATGACCGCCTTCAGGCTGCCTCTCCTAATATCCCCCTGCAAATTATACAAATGTCTTCTCGGAAGTAGCACAGCGTGATCACCATCTGTGGACCTAGCCCCCAGCAGGTTCACACCAACGATATGCAAATGGGAGAGTAACAAATAATATATGCAGGTTAGCTGGGTCCCTCAAGCCTGGATTGCAGACATTATGTGTGCAGTCCTTCGGGCTGATGGCATTGTACGTTGCTGTTCTATAAAGCAAGTTTCTAAAGTACACATCTTATGTCTTTGCTCTTAAAGTGGTGCAGCACTAAACTCAGAAGATGATCTGTGAATTGCTTGAAAATAAATTATTATTATTATTATTATTATACTATATAAGTATATTTTTAAGATTATGTAATGCCTAAGGATAACACCCATGTTGGAGCAATAAAGCTGAGAAATGTTTACATCACCTTCAGGCATTGAAAAGAAAAGAAAAGAAATATTGGCAGTGTTACGTGGATTTCTTGTAGATAAGCAATGTTCCCCCCTCAAAAATTTCAAACATGCTAGAATTACATTTTGCTTCTTGGATTCTCACAACCCTTTAACATAAAGACTTATTTTCATATTTTTAAAAACATTTTTATTGGTTTTTACACCTATTTTCCAGCATATCATCCTTTTAAACATCATTTCAAAGTCTTTGGCTATCACAGCCTAAGACTTCCTTCAACCCCAACTGATGGTTTTCTAAAATCCTTTCTAATTATGCATTTTGTTACTACAGTTATTGCTATAAATTCAAATCTTAATACCTATCCTTAATTCTTTTCACAATACTTTATATATTACTCCTTACAAAACCTCTTTTAACCCTACAAGCGATGTCAATTGGTTACAGTTTAGGAAAGTCTGGTCCTGCTGGTTCCGAATTTTCCCAGTTAATCTCGCCATCCCAGCATACTTCATCAATTTCTCTTGCCACTCTTCTTTAGTTGGCATTTCTTCTTACTTCCACCTTTGGGCTAACAATATCCTTGCTGCAGTTGTCACATATAAAAACAATTTTTTATCATTCATATGAATTTCTGTACCCACAATACCCAATAGAAGGGCTTCTGGTTTTTTAACAAATTTATATTTCAACATTTTTTTTCAATTCATTATAAATCATTTCCCAGAAGTCCTTCACTTTCTTACATTCCCACCAGATATGGTAAAAGTACCCTCCTTTTCTTTACATTTCCAACATTTGTTATCTGTTTTGTACATTTTTGCTAACTTCACTGGTGTTATATACCACCTGTACATCATATTCATAATGTTTACTTTCATATTTATTTTTAGCCCCTTTATCATTATTCTTCCAACATCTCTTCCTTATATGACTCAAGACAGTTTGGCAAGCATCCAGCGTTGAAACGGTTGCCCCCTTACTCCTGGTCTGAAACCGGGTACTCAAAAGGGAAACATAACACACATACCATTTTATGTTTTTGTCTTTTCTGCTCTTTCAGGCGGGGCGGCCATTTTGTGTTGATACCTAAGCCCCATGGCAGCCATATTGTGACCGGCGCCCACAGCATTTTCTCAAAATTTCAGATAGGTGCACTGGCCTAAAGCGGTAGGCAGCCTCTGCTGTTGCGCAAGCCTGTACTACTGCGTTGGAATGATTGGCCTGTCAAAAGTGATGCCTTTCAAAGCAATTAAAACAGAACATAGTCCTATACAAGATAAATAAAAAGGGGCATTTTCCTACCATAACTGCTTACAGACAGATAGATACCCAGTCATTCATTTCTCTCTCATGGCAAGCCAGTGTGGTGTAGTGGTTAAGAGTGGTAGACTTGTAATCTGGGGAACCGGGTTCGCATCTCGGTGACCTTGGGCTAGTCACATTTCTTTGAAGTCTCTCAGCTCCACTCACCTCACAGGGTGTCTGTTGGGGGGGAACAAAATAAGAAAATTCCTTCAGTAGCACCTTAAAGACCAACTAAGTTTATATTTTGGTATGAGCTTTCGTGTGCATGCACACTTCTTCAGATACACTAGAAACAGAAGTGTCAGACCCTATATATATACAGAGGGTGGTGGGTGTTGTGGGGGAGAAAGGGAAAGGAGTTTGTTACCCACTTTGAGACTCCTTCAGGTAGTGATAAAGCGGGATATCAAATCCAAACTCCTCTTCTTCTTCAAGCCCTCCCAAGGCAGCTCACAAAATAGCTAAAATCATAAAATTCATCCAAACATAACATGAAAAGCACAATATTTGCTAAAACACCAAAGCCTCACAGGGTATAACCCCCAGCAGAAGTTTGAAGCACTACAGATACTAAATTAGCAGCTGAAAACCGAGGCATGAAAGACTGAGGCGGGTTAAATGCAAAGCTTTGAAGGAGTAGTTTAAAAAATCAGGTTAAAAATAGGTTTTTAGGGGTGTTTGAAAACCAGCCCATACCATGCCTGCCTAGGCAAGGATTCCATAGGCATTTCACAAAATGTAGGAAGGTCAGTAGAAGGAGGGGGCTTGGATATAAGGACTCAAGGGGTCCTTAGGGTATCCTAAGTTGTTCAAGGCTTTTTATATTGTTTTCCAGAAAGAGTAAGAAAATTGAGCAAGGTATCCAAGGGCAAGAGAACATGCACACACAAGGAGCATTAAAAATGCACAGTCCATGGGTATGGATTCTTCAGGATTTTTCACATTCCACCGTAAGTTGGCAGCTTGAGCTGTTAACAAATAAGGGCAGTCCAGAAGCACAAAATTCATAGCAATGTATGTGCTCTCGTGAAAGAGGAGGAGAAGGTAGCCATGCACAAAATAATAGTGCCTTTTAGTGCTGGGAAATGTAATATTCCCTCAATCCAGAGGTAATGTTGAGAGAGGGCGTTTGGGCAGTACATCGCCAAACGGATAGAAGCCACACATTTTATCGTACAAGCACTGGAAAGGCTTTCCGTTTGCGCTCTCCATTTGCCACTGCTTTTTTGAGGGAACCTGTTTACAGCCAAGGCTCTCTCTGGGTAAATTGGCAGAGCGTGTCGCTGCTTACAACCCGGGGGTGGGTGGCAGGCCTGATGATTTCACCTCAGTGGCTGTTACTTGCTTCTTTGCACACTTGCCACCGTGCTTAGAGCGACGGTGCTCGAGTTTGTGTGAATGGAGGAGAGGCAAAAAGGCCTTCCTGCAAAATAGACGCAAAGACTGAAAACACTTGTTCCCAGTTAAAAGGGACCGAAACTTTTGACTGCCTCCCAGAGCAACTGCGTAACGAAAAGGCCGAGCTGTAAGAAAGCGGACCATGAGCTAAAATTTCTGTGTAATAAATAGGAAGCATGCAGCCACATGCTCTTTTTTTTACTACTTATTTAAGCAGAAGCTGCGAGCAAGGGATCGTGTTTAGCTTTGATGTACTGTACCGAAGTCTGAGGTGCTTCGGTACATCTTCTCCCTGCTTCCACCGCCACCCTGTCTTGTTTGCAGATCACTCAAGCACATTTATCGCTGGGGTTATTTTGCTGTTAGCCTTCGCAGCGTGGATATAAAAACGGCAACAGCACTTTAAATGTGAAGTAATACCACAATAAACAGCAAACAGTACAATTAACATCACTGAACTGTTACAGCATTCCCAAGGCCGATTGCATGAAGCTCACAACACCAGCTCTTCCTTCCTGTCGCTCATGCCGTAATTATTTTGTCGGTCTTTAAAAGAGCCACGAGGCTCCCTTGTCTGTTTTGCTGCAAAATACCTCAAGGAATGTCACGAGAGGCATTATTTGTCAAAAAAGCAGATCTGAATTTGGTAGAGGAACGTGCATATCTTGATTACAGTACCAGCTTGCTCTTGCCCATTGATTAAGATATTCTGTCTTAAGATATTGATCAGAGCTGCAATTGTTAGTGACGTATCTCTCTTGAATAGGTGTTTGTCTGGCAATCAACTGCAACTCTGAGCGAGATAATAACACTTCCTCTTCAAGAACCGTTTTGTTATATAAGTGCCCCCTTTCTAGTTTTTACGAGTGTTATTTTTTGCCTTGGGTATTGAGCGTAGGCTCCACGTGTATCCTTTCGCCAGGAGTGATGGCCAGTATTGATCCCAGCTCTGATCCTCTGCTGCTGGTGGTCATGTGTGTGTTTTTTGCCTCTTTAATGCAAACATCTCTCCCTCTGCTTTGTTTGGCTGCTTTGAGGAAAAGTCAGAAATGAGAGGAATTAGTTTTATACAGCGCTGCTGATATGCAAAGTTTTAAAAGGCGTTAAGTTAATAAGTCATGCAACATTTCTCTGCAGTGGAAATTAGGACGGGGGGGGGGGGTTGTATTAAGATGTTGGTAGTCACACCATGCAGGGCTTGTGCAGGATGAAGAGCTGGGTATCTTGTGTGTACAGAAAGAGAGAGCATGCTTCTAGTCTTTAAGGCTGCTTTCTTTCAGACCTATCTCAATATTGTCTGCTCTGACTGGTAGTGTCGCTCCAGGGTTTAAGCCAGAACTCTGTCCCTGTGCTAACTGGAGGTGCCAGGGTTGAGTCGTGGACCCTGTGCATGAAAAGCAGATGTTCTGACACGGAGCTGCAGATTCTATAGGGATTCAATTTTATATAATTTCAGGCACAATCATTGCAAACTTGTTGCATAATACAGACATAGGGTGCATTGAAGGGGGGGGGAGTGAGCAAAGCAAATTGACCCTGTTTGCTTTTCCAAATGGATGCAAGCTACTTGCAAAGCAGTTGTCCTGAGATGACACAAAGCAATGGCACATGGGTGAGGGGAGGAAGGGCGATCACCTGCCTCTTTCTCACTTTGCACCTGCCTGCGGCACAAAAACAAAGAGGACTAGCTTTAAAGGAAACAAGCCCCCCTGGTGGTTGCAGAGGGGCGGGGAGCTCTCTTGGCAAATTTGCGTAGAAGTGGATGGGGTTTTGGCACTTTCCCATGCATGCAGATGGCGCTGCAAGGTTTGTTTTGTTGCTGTAATTGCCTGATGATCATGCTTTTAGCGTGCGACAGCGAGGGCGTGTGGCGGTGCAGTTGGCAGGCACGATTTCAGACGTAAACAGACCGAATGAAGAAGACAAGCTTGGTGCTGTACTTTTCCTGAGCCTAGTAGCCATTCTCAGCTATGCCTTTCCCCCTATCAGCCGACATGGGGGTCGAAAACCAAGCAAGAGTCGTGCAAGACAGCAGGTGACCTTTTCTATCGCCAAAGCTCCAACAAAGCAGGAGTGGAGGGCAGGGGGTGATGAGGAATGGTGCAAAAATGGTCTAGCACAATCAGTAATATGGTGATCGTGCTGGTCAGCACAACAGAAATCCCACACGATTGAGCCATGATGGAGCGCAGATCACAAGGGCTGGCTGAGCACCAAAGCATGGGCAGTATGTGTTAGTGTTGCCCTAAGGCGCAACGACCCCCAAAGAGGAGGGCAGAGGAGATCACAGTCTCTTTGCTCTTCCCTGATAGGTTCACTGGTCTTCCAAACCTGGATTTGTGGTTTAACTTTCTCTAGACTAACCATGAGTTATAAAGGTTTGTCTGAGAGAGCCCAGGAACCACAAGCCTGTGCTCGAACGGTGGGCTAAGCCAAACCATGGTTTAGCACAACAGCAGAACAACTGACAAGCTGGAACGTGTCCAGAGGAGGGCAACCAAAATGGCCAAAGGCCTGGAAACGATGCCTTATGAGGAACGGCTTAGGGAGCTGGGTATGTTTACCCTGGAGAAGAGAAGGTTAAGGGGTGATATGATAGCAATGTTCAAATATATAAAAGGATGTCATATAGAGGAGGGAGAAAGGTTGTTTTCTGCTGCTACAGAGAAGCGGACACGGAGCAATGGATTCAAACCTCAAGAAAGAAGATTCCACCTAAACATTAGGAAGAACTTCCTGACAGTAAGAACTGTTTGGCAGTGGAATTTGCTACCAAGGAGTGTGGTGGAGTCTCCTTCTTTGGAGGTCTTTAAGCAGAGGCTTGACAGGCATATGTCAATAATGCTTTGATGGTGTTTCCTGCTTGGCAGGGGGTTGGACTGGATGGCCCTTGTGGTCTCTTCCAACTCTATGATTCTATGAACTGGAGAAGAATGGTGGCTGCAATCTCCTCTCCCAGGGCTCGGAGAGTCTGGCCACAGTGATCCATTCACAGATGACCTCAAAGCTGGGGCTGTCGTGGAAGTTGTGGCTGGTGCAGAATGCAGTGGCACAGCTGTTGTGTGGTACAGCCTGTTGGGAACACCTTTGTTCAATCACTGGCTGCCTGTTTGCTACCAGGCCAGATTCAATATACTTATAATATTGACATGCACCTAGTAGCTTGGAACCAGAACTCCATGCCACAACGTTCTGTTGCATCTCCTGTTCAGCCGATAGAGTTCTTTACACCGAAGCAAATCTGAATCTCTGCGGTGTTGAAAAAAGGAAGCTGATAAGAGAAGGTGGCCATCCCCCCCCCCCAAAGAGACTGTAGCTTTTAAATCCAGGGCTTAAGCAACAGGTGGCACGTCATAGCACTTCACTGTTAAAATTTAAAATATTGACTACTTGCTCCCTAAATTGTTGAAAAGTGGTTTGTTATTTACAAAGGTTGTTGCAAAATCCCTATTGGCTTTTTCTGCCACCTAAATCTGAACACCCCGTGCCAGGCATTTATGCAGATTCATATTTTCTCCCACTTAGTGATTCATATTCACTGAGTCATAGCTTCCCTGTGTTTCATTAGCCTGTATTGGTGAAATCTCAGTAGCAATCTTAATAATGATACCAGTAAATGCACCCGAGAGAAACTTTTTTACATTGTTTTCCTACCTGTCTTGTGTACATAGGAGGGCAACTCTACTCACCTGCAACTCTTTGGGTGGAAGGAGTAATTCATCAATTGCTATCTAAAAAATGAATAATGCCTGCTATGATACATGTATTGTGTGTGTCAAGTGCACATTTACTCCCTGTTTGTCATTATGGCAATTATGTGTGGTTTGCAAATGCAGATTACTGATCATTTCATTGCAACATTATCTGACAAATACATACGGCAGTGAATGGGACCTGGGGTTGGGGGAATTATTTAACCCTCCTTTTTTGAGTCCCCCATAGGTCATGCTGTCTGGTATAACTTGTGGCTGGCTCTCATTGCAGCATTGCACATGAACGGACAGAGATTTTGTTCCAAGCTCTGCCAATGCATGATTACCCTCACAGGACAACAATCGCCCTTCCATCTGACAGGAAAACCCTGAGTCAGCTTTTGACAACTCATATCCCATCTGTAATAAATGCCATGTCTAAGGAGTTTTCCACTACCCCTGCAGAAAGTCAGGTCTGATTGTTGGTCGCTGTGTGTAAGATAAATGACCGAAAAGCAACTTGTATTGATAAGGAGGGCTTGCCCCAAACATTGCTTTAACTGCTAAAAGCCTTTTGGGACATACATATCTTGTACATGCCCAAGATGAAATGCGTACAATCCCTGGGATGATGCTCCATGATCCAGCCACCCTGTGCCCAGTTTTGCCTCCTTCCCCTGTAATATGCAGTTGATAAAATGCAGGGTGCGGCTTTATACAGTTTGCTTGTTCGTATGCCTCACAACAGCAAAGTTGTCTGGGCATCTTGTTGTTGTTGTTTAGTCGTTTAGTCGTGTCCGACTCTTCGTGACCCCATGGACCAGAGCACGCCAGGCACTCCTGTCTTGCACTGCCTCCTGCAGTTTGGTCAAACTCATGTTCGTAGCTTCAAGAACACTGTCCAACCATCTTGTCCTCTGTCGTCCCCTTCTCCTTGTGCCCTGCATCTTTCCCAACATCAGGGTCTTTTCCAGGGAGTCTTCTCTTCTCATGAGGTGGCCAAAGTAATGGAGCCTCAGCTTTACGATCTGTCCTTCCAGTGAGCACTCTGGGCTGATTTCCTTCAGAAGGGATAGGTTTGATCTTCTTGCAGTCCATGGGACTCTCAAGAGTCTCCCCCAACACCATAATTCAAAAGCATCAATTCTTCGGCGATCAGCCTTCTTTATGGTCCAGCTCTCACTTCCATACATCACTACTGGGGAAACCATAGCTTTAACCATATGGACCTTTGTAGGCAAGGTGATGTCTCTGCTTTTTAAGATGCTGTCTAGGTTTGTCATTGCTTTTCTCCCAAGAAGCAGGCATCTTTTAATTTCATGACTGCTGTCACCATCTGCATCTTAGCGTCGTAATGAAAAAAACATTAAAATTAAATGTTTCATTTCAGTTCACTTACTTTGTGGTTTTTTAAGAATCATTCCTGTGCGTGCACATGTTTTTCGGCATACGAATGGGTTGCTGCTGCGGAGCCTCTGCGAGGAAGTAAAGCAGACATTTTATAAATAAATAACAGATGGATAAGTTGTGCAGCTTTCTACAAAGTATTATTTCCCATTTTTCAGCAGAGACCGGCCATCCTTCCTTGTCTCCTGTTTCACAGCATTTAGCCCCCCCAGTATTTGGGAATCGAAAGTTTCCGAGATACCTACGGTAGCTACCAGCCATTAAGTGTATGTGTGTGTGTGTGTGGACTTGATCCCTGAGCAACCTTTTTTTTTTTTTTTTTTGTCGTTTGTTCCCCAAAGGTGTACAAGGGAGATGAGACGACGTTCCAAATCTCAGGCCTTCAGACAAACACAGACTACCGATTCCGTGTGTGTGTTTGCCGCCGGTGCTTGGATACCTCACAAGAACTTAACGGACCTTTCAGCCCATCTGTTGCCTTTCTGCTCCAGCGGAGGGAGCTGATGCTCACCGGGGAAATGGGAAGGATAGATGACGCAAAGACGAAAAGTATGATGCCTTCGGATGAACAGTTTGCCGCCCTCCTAGTCCTCGGCTTTGCCAGCGTCTCCATCTTATTTGCCTTTATACTACAGTATTTGTTTATGAAGTAAAGATTCCCATTACAAAAGTATCATTTTAACTAATGCTACGCATTATCCACATGTTTTATTCAGATATTCCTCTTATTGTTATTATTATTTTTCTCCTTCTCTTTCCCCCGCCCCCAGTGGTGTTTTCCAATACATTTTATACATTTTTCCTGGATTAATGTGGGACGGGGTGGGCATAGGGATAAGCCCTATTTAGGAAATATTGGGAGTTTGGGTGTTCCTTTTCGAAACTCAGAAGACTAGGAATTGGTCAGAAATATCCAGGGCATATACCAAAAGCAAGTAGCCTGTTTTTGCCTTTTTTATTTTTATTTTTTTTAAAAAATAATCTATTCTGTATTTGTTACTTTGCTTTCAATGGATTCAGAAATGTAACCAATTTTGCCTTCACTTTCTTGGGGTTGTTTTTGTTTTGTTGGTTTGTTTGCTAACATCATTGCAGTCTTTTAAGTTGCAAGTTTTATTACATTAGAATAACTGCTTTCAGCTCTTCCGCATCTACAAGCCTTAATCACCAAGTATAGCATCGCGGTTAGAATGTGGCGTTCGGCAATACACAGTGTTGGACAAAAACAATGATGATTTAATCAACTTTGCATACAATGATATCCACTACATTTCTCTCCTCCCTCCTTTTTTCCCCCTTTCTTTCTACATGGTTTTTTTATTAAAAAAAAAATTAAACTCCGCTACATTATCAACTATATATTTAGCACATTTCAATCCAAATAATTTATCCTGCAACATGAAGTTCATTTAAAAATAATAATAATAATCTCCTTATTCCAGTTGTTTGCGCACTATGAGCTGCCTGCATAACAGATCTGATAACCAGATAGCTTTATAAGTGACAAAGCATTACAGTCCCTACCATTTCTTATTTTATTTTATAGCAGTAATTTTAAGAGGGCATTGTGCAATAGTTACTCCCGTGTCCAGCTGGTCTTTTTTTAAAAAAGAAAAAGAAAAAATAAAGCTGCTTTTAACTTGTTTGCCTTTGTATATACTCTTAATCCAATCACTAGATATATTCACCTTGATTTATATGTTTAGAACTGGCGAGAGAGAGCTTGCTGCCTTTGCTATTTATATTAAGTATTATTACCTTTTTGACGTTAAGTAATTGTTCAGTCAGCCACTTAAAGGGGGGAGGGGAGAGACGCCCATCTGTTGGGGAAACCTGGGAATGAGTCCTCCTCAGAGGCATAATTTGAATGCGAGGCATTGCAGAGCGCCATGCCCATAGCTGCCAAGTCTCCCGTATTCCCCGGCCGAAAAAACTGATTTTTTTGTTTTTGCCCAGTTTATTCTGGCGTGGCGGCCATTTTGGAACAGGGCAGAGCAGCATCAAAAGTCGCTTCTGAGCATGCTCTGCCCAGTTCCAAAATGGCGGCAGCGCTACTTCCGGTCTGCTACTTCCGGTCCAGTCCAGTCCCTTATTTCTCAGGCCGGAACTTGGCATGCCCTGCTCCTGCTCCTCCCAGGAAGCACCTGCCGCGACAAAACGCAGGGTGTGACTTCGGCGCATTGCAAGATGTCCTCTAGCCCCACTCAACTTCTCAAGGCTGCTGCTTCCTGGGCAATGTTTCGGGGCACACATATCACCCATGTTGCAGTAAGTAGGGAGGAACGGAAGAGGAGAAGGCAGGGCGGCCGCTAAGTTCAGTGTACATCCCGTAACATCTCAGTCCAGCCTTAAGCTTGCGCTCTTCCCACAGCAAATGTGACCCATTGCAAGAGCCAACGTCAAGGTTGTGTTTTTTTCTTGTCTTCCTTTCAGAACATTGTCTTTACATCGCTGGCCCAGATGGGCATGTTTATCCAATCCATCAAAATCCTTGATATATATACATATATATATATATATTAAGCATTTGAATCATTGGCTTATTTATACAATATCAATGTTGTCCAAGTGCCTCAGGGGATATTGATAGGCAGGAGGGGGGGAATGGATTCCAAGAGGGCGCAGCAGACACAGGCCAGGAACTTCCCCTTGTACCACAGCCCCAAGTCGCAACGGACTCAAGTTGTGTTTCTGCAGCGCTTGCACAGGGCAAACGCCTGCCTCACGACTCCTGGCTTGGCAGGGCAGCTGTTGGGAAGTTCCAACACTTTGCATATCCCTGCTTTTTTAAAAGAGAGGGGGGAAACACACATAAAAATAATCGTTTTGTATATTTTTGCTGTCTTTGGTTTGGCTTGGCTCGCCTGTCCTCTATGTTAGCTACAACACAAGTGTCCCTGTAGTAGCATATATTCCCATAACCAAAGTAATGGGGGAACCAACATTATTTTTGATCTAGGTTTATTTATACTATATACTGCATACAGTACTTTAAATGCCAATTACAGTGCAATCTTATTATTTATTGTAAAAAAATAAAATAAAAAGTGTACTTATGTACTAAATTTCCCCCGCCCCCTTCCTTTGTAGCATGTTATATTTTCAATTTTATTTTATTGTCAGTTTTTGTTTTATATAAGTGTAGGTCTACCCACATCAGCATTCCTAGGATTATTAACCTTCTTACACTTTTACTTGCGCATTTTGGGGGAATGGGAGTGTCTTAGTATATTAATTGCCAAAAATAATGAACCCCTCCCCTCCGATATGGGGTCTGATAAGCCAAGCAGCTTGCTGTGGAATGGCTTCGAAACTGAATTAATCTGTGGGGTTTTGTCTAGTATCAGAGCTTGTTGAATTATACGCTTGATCAACGACCGAAAAGTTTACATGTAGCCAAAGCTAAAGTGAAACGCAAAACATGACCATCTCTTGGAAGGATATTCTAAGGTTTGACGAATTATTCTTTGTGCCTCTCTAGATGTAGCAAACTAGTACAAAGGTTCTGTATCTTGTTATTGACTATCGTTAGTTTATAAATTTGCCTAGAAAACTAATGGTCTTGAGCTTAACTTGCCTCTTTTTCTCTTCCCCACTTCCTTTGGCCAAAGTCAATGGCTTGTCAGATGTTCCTTAGTGGTGTTTATATGTGTGCGTTTTAATTTAAATTTATTTCTTGTGTGGAATTTGGGTGACCACAAATATAAGTTCCAGACATGCTGTTTTGGTGAAATTTTGTCTCTTTAAGGGGAGGGGGAAGTGCCCCTTTTAGAAAAAGTTAGTTATGCATAAATTTCATTGAACTTAAGGGGAGAAGTGAGTCCTGGGATGTTGGGCTCTCATGGCTTCTAATGTCTAAGCAATGTATCGCCCTTGGTCTTCGCTGTAGCTAACTTTTCTCCGGAGTGGGGCCAGCTGGTTTTGAAAGCTGATGATTCAAAACGCCACAATTTTGTAGAGGTCCCTTCCCCCCCCCCACTCTTCCTCTTCCACCACCCCCACCCCACAAAAAAAAAATCTGGTTCACTACAGCAAAAATCTCTCAACACCTTTAAAACTGAGTGGGAAACAAACTACTGTAAACTTTGTAAAGGCGCTCTAGAAATTGAGATTTATACATTTTGAGTGTTTAAAAATAAAAGATATGGAATTGTAGTTTTACATAAGGTTGAATAAATGTGCCGAGGAGGGAAGTCTGTAACACTTTATTATCGAGAAAGTATTTAAAATAATTTGTTACGTATTTTTATTGTAGTTTTGAAAATCAAATGTCTCTTCCTTAGCCCTCTCCCCTTCCACACACACACTGCCATGATCCATGAAATATCGTGCGATGACATGTATGGTTCTCTTTGCAAACACTGCCATTTATGCCATAGGGATTGACTAGAACTAACCTCTCTGATGCAGATGTAGAAGAAAAGTGTTGCAAATCCAAATCATTCCTGATTCTGCCTCCGTAAACAGCAGACTTGTTTCTGCTTATGGCTTTGTTATATTTCCTTATACTGTACGTCTATCCTGGCCCAAATCAGTCTCGGCTGTGTACAGGCAAGCTCCCCATTCCCAACCCTGTAGACTTTAAAGAAATTGTAAAAAAATTAAAAAATGCAAAGTTGGGAAAGTATTTTAAGAAACTATTTAAGAGGAAAAGAAACATTTTTATATTATCTGCCTTGTCCTTTATGAACTTGAAATGTTGTAGTTTTCTAATCCTGTTTTCGTCAGCGACAGTAAATCAGTATTCACTGTTATCATGGGGAAAGTGCCCTAAATTGAATGTTTCCGAACGTTATCCTTGCACAATTCTTTAAATTGAAAAAATAAATAAATAATAATAAAAGGGTTGGGGGGTTTTTTAGGTTGGTTTTTTTTTTACCTCACTAATAGGACATAAACATTCCAAGCTTTTCAACTCTTGAGAGAAATAATCCTAAGTTTTCTTGTATTGTAAATTTAACTATTTCATACGCATTGTATTAAAACTGCCATATCGATTTTAATGTATAGATTTTTGCAAATATTACGCTATGTATGTATCTGTATCTGTAGTGTATATGTAATATATTTATGCCCAATAAATGTTTTAATTCTTTATTGATAGCAAGATTCCTTTTTCTGTGGCTGGTTGACCACCGATAGCCTTATAAGTAGGTTGCAGTGGCAAACCTATGGGCCGCCGAGTCTATGGGGCTGTGGTCCAGTCCTGTTAATTTTGCTCAGCGGAGAACTTGATCCATCTCCTTTCCTTCCATTGCGTAAGTGTCAAGGTATTAAAAACTTGTCAACTGGAGCTTGGGGGGCTATTTGTAGCCTGTTTCCCACCTTCAGTCCTTAACATCTTCTACAGATTCAACAGAGTGTTGATTCCAATCTTCTCCCACGTGTAGCGAAAGACAGTAGGGGGCTGCTGTAGACCCTACATTGCATTCTTTACGTCAATATAGAGCAGGCAACAATGTGGAAATTGACTGCAAAGATAAGAAACCCATCGACCTCAGGCCTGGCTCCCTGGGAGGTAGCTTTCACAAGGAAACAACAGGGGGTGAATGCTTATGAGCAATCAAGGCCTTCTAAACAAACAGTCTGTTTTCAGGATCAAAGCTGGTTAGCAGCTTGAACATCACTGTCGCCTTAAAGAAGCAGGTTCTGAGGACACACGTCATTCTCAGAGCTGCAGTTGGGTGACCTTGTACCATTTAGTGTTGTATCTGGTGTAACTCTATGCAGGGGTGTACCTAGAGATTGGCTAGGTTCAGTGGTGTAGCGTTGGGGGGGGGCACAGAAGTGGTTGCCCCAGGCGGGAAATTGTTAGCGGGCACAAAATTTCGACACCCGGCGCTGCCTCAACACAGCTGTGCTCTTCTGTTGCTGGGCTGCAGTGTGGTGTAGTGGTTAAGAGCGGTAGACTTGTAATCTGGGGAACCGGGTTCGTGTCTCCGCTCCTCCACATGCAGCTGCTGGGTGACCTTGGGCTAGTCACACGTCTCTGAAGTCTCTCAGCCTCACTCACCTCACAGAGTGTTTGTTGTGGGGGAGGAAGGGAAAGGAGAATGTTAGCCGCTTTGAGACTCCTTCGGGTAGTGATAAAGCGGGATATCAAATCCAAACTACTACTACTACTCCTGGGTGACGCAGACACCTCTAGGCAGTTGAACAGGGCCGTCCCCGCCCTCACAGCACGGCTTCGTCACGCAGTGCCCCCCCCCTGCCGGCCCGGCGCCCTGGCGCCCTGCACCACCGGGACTACACCTAGAGCCGGGCCTGCAGTTGAACATACATTATATAATAATAATAATAATAATAATATAATAATAATAATAATAATAATAATAATAATAATAATAATAATAATTTATTATTTCTACCCTGCCCATCTGGCTGGGTTTCCCCAGCCACTCTAGGTGGCTTCCAAAAGAATATTAAAATACAAAAATCTATTAAACATTAAAAGCTTCCCTAAACAGGGCTGCCTTCAGATTTCATCTAAAAGTCTGGTAGTTGTTTTTCTCTTTGACATCTGATGGGAGGGCGTTCCACAGGGCGGGTGCTACTACCAAGAAGGCACTCTGCCTGGTTCCCTGTAACTTGGCTTCTTGCAACGAGGGAACTGCCAGAAGGCCCTCGGCGCTGGAACTCAGTATCCGGGCAGAACGATGGGGGTGGAGACGCTCCTTCAGGTATACTGGGTAGGGGTCAGCAAACCTTTTCAGCAGGGGGCTACTGTCCCTCAGACCATGTGGGGGGACGGACTATATTTTCAAAAATAGTATGAACAAATTCCTATGCCCCACAAATGACCCAGAGATGCTTTTTAAATAAAAGCACACATTCTACTCATGTAAAAACACCAGGCAGGCCCCACAAATAACCCAGAGATGCTTTTTAAATAAAAGGACACATTCTACTCATGTAAAAACATGCTGATTCCCGGACTGTCCGTGGGCCGGATTTAGAAGGCCTTAGTTTGAGGACCCCTGGTTTAGGGCTTTAAAGGTCAGCACCAACACTTTGAATTGTGCTCAGAAACGTACTGGGAGCCATTGTAGGTCTTTCAAGATTGGTGTTATGTGGTCTCGGCGGCCGCTCACAGTCACCAGTCTAGCTGCCGCATCCTGGATTAGTTGTAGTTTCCGGGTAGCTTTCAAAGGTCCCACATAAGAGCGCATTGCTGTAGTCCAAGCGAGAGATAACTAGAGAATGTACCACTCTGGCGAGACAGTCCGTGGGCAGGTAGGGTCTCAGCCTGCATACTCCGTCTGTTTCCCTCCCACCTCTCTGTGCGGCCCCGGGTGCTTGCAATCAATGCTACGCCACTGGCCTCCACCAAGGGTACAGGCCTGGGAGTGGGTCACAAAAATTGTGCCTCTCCACTCTGGCTCAGAGTGGGCTAGGAGCTCACTAGCCCATCCACATGCTCCCAGGGCTGCTGCTCCCCTGCTCAACGGATGGCGATGGCCCCAATGTAGCTCCTTGCCAAGACCACAAGGGAGCCTGGATACGATTCTGACTCTACTGACCCCAGCTTGCTTTATGCCAGCTTCTTGTGCCTAGGGTTGTTCCCCCAGAGTGGTCTGACTTAGTCCAGGCTGCTGCATTGTGCTGAAGAGGGACAGGCAGCCTCAGCCTGGCTGATAGGCTTTGCCGTGAGTAATGGAAGCCTCCACAGTGTGAAGGGAAGTTCTCTCTGGCTCATTAAGCCCTGCAACCTTGCTGAAATTGGCAGCAAGGAGAAGGATTGTAAAGGTAGGAACTTCAGCTGCAAAATGTGGAGGCAGGCGAAGTGTCGTCTCAGATGCTGTGCACTGCAATTACAAGGTTGCCTCCAGACTGTCCTGGTTTTGTGGGAGGGAATTCAGGTGCAGACCAGAAATTTAGGTTTGCGCAATTAATGAACTATTGTCGCCCTGGTACAACAAATCCACTTTTGTGTGTGTGTTTATTACTTGTAGTTAGGAAATTGATGGGGAAATGTGGTGGAAAGTGTGGGGCGAATGGATGATTAACAGAAAGATGTATAAACAGACCATAAGCAAATCGGGATGAATTCCCCCTGTCATATAACTGCCCTGCAAACACATCAGAACTCAGTAAAGACCAGACATTGTCTAACCTCCCCATAAGCAAAGCAGGATGAATGTGCAATAAATAGGTCGTAGGGAAGAGCCAAAGGACTCTGGGGATGCAGGGACGAGCCATATGAAAAACAATTTGTCAAGTGAAAATGACCGTGACATTATTCATGGGATCAGTACGGATGGTGGCTAATGTTATGCTGGGGGAACGGAGCCTGCTGCACCAGCCAGCCTTACAAAGTGGCTCAGGGAGGGTGGCACGAGGTGGTCGCGACAGCCACGTGCCCTTCGATCCCAGCTTCGCAAATCGCTCCTGTGGTCCTACGTTTTGCTACAACAGCAGAACACCCATTTCTTCAAAGGCAAGTCAATCAATTTCCCATCCAAATCCCCCTTTAATTAATGCTCTTCCCATTAACCACCCAGCCAGGTATTTGGTTTATTTGTACCACATCCCAAATAAGTTCCTCTTCTGTTAATTTACACACACGCTGAGCCCATTCCAAATCAAATTCCACCCCTTCAAGAATTCCAGTAGGATTTTCTGCGCCCAGTTTACTGAAAGTGGTTTGATCCCTTCATCTTCTCTGAAGGAGAAGTACCTGGGCGGGGGGGGGGGGGAGTACGAAAATTGCATCGTTTTTGGAGGAAGGGGGCTATTGCATGAGGTGGCCGAGTTGTTAGGTGGTGTAAGAACATAGGGAGGTGCTGTCCACTGAGTCAGAGCTCTGGTCTATCTAACTCAATATTGTTCACACTGAGTGTCAGAAGCTTTCCGGGGATTTTGATAAAGGTTAGGACAAGCAACAAAAGTTGAAATAGCAGAATTAGTGGCAGGATTAAAGCAGACTCGTCATCCCCACACAAACAGTTTCAAATGTCTGAGGGGCCTTGATTTTGTTTCCCCTTTGGAGATATTTGAAAAGCAATGTTTTGAAGTAACAGGTGAAGGCAAGTTTTTAGCAAGTTAAAGCCACATATAAAAAAAATTCATTCAGTAGCACCTTAAAGACCAACTAACTTTTTGTTTTGGTATGAGCTTTCGTGTGCATGCACACTTCATCAGATACACTGAAACAGAAGTAACCAGACCCTTATGTATATTCAGAGGGTGGGAGGGTGGGGGTGATGGGAATGGGTGATGGGCTGATAGGAGTGGTAAACCTGTTGATGACTGTTAACGACTGTTAATGACTGCAATTGGTCTTGCGGGGGGGGGGGGAAGCAAGGGCTGAGGTGCTAAGGAAAGCTTGATTATGTATAATGAGAAAAGAATCCTATGTCTCTGTTCATTCCAGGTGGCTCCATGGTTTTAAGCTTGCTAATGAATTGCAATTCAGCAACCTCTCTTTCAGAAACTTTCCTTGCTCCCTGTGCCTCTGGGTAAATCTCTGGGAAGAATGGGAATGGTCTTGTCTGCATGAAAGGACTCTATGAATTGAACAGGTAATATAAATAAATAAAAGGAGGCAAGGTGTGCGGCATACAGCCCAGCTCAAAATAACTTGGGGCCGAGCCCCCATCTCAGGACATCCCCTAACAATGGCCAGCTTCTTTCTTATAACAAAGCGATGGCAGTGTTGCGTCACTGCAATAACGATGTGACAACAAGCTTTGCAACATGGAGCAAGCACTCTCTTGGTGCCCTGCCACTTGTCGTGCCTCAACAACACAAAGTTTGAGACCCATCCACTGACATCTTTCCAGCAGGCATCCTGTGACAAACTGTCAGGTGATATACCTGTTTGTGCGAGTCAGCCCTAAGCGTACATCACCAACATTTCCGTGTAATTTTTATTTTATTTTTCCTGAGCAGCAGCATTTGGCTATGATTAGGATGAATATTGCAAACCTGGCAATCCTATAGTGAACAAAAAAAGAGAGGGGGGAAGCTAAGGTTCTCACTGACCATTCTTTAAACATTCATTGCTGACATTCTGTTCACTCATATTGAAAGGCAGCAGCTCTCTAGAGTGTGTCAGCTATTGTATAGAAAGGAGCTGCATCGTTTTGAAATGTGTGTGTGTGTGTGTAAGAATTGAATGGAGACACTTTTTGGAGCTGTCAGTTGTAGCATTCATAGGAACAGGGCTGTCCTGAGACTTTAATGTTAACATCCTCTCCCTGCTGCTGAATCGTGGATATCCTATGCTTGTCAACTCTTGGCAAGATCTCATTCATTCTCCCACTCTCACAGGTGCCCCACTCACCTGTAAGAGTCCATATTGCATCCCCTTCAATCCACAACACTCAGAGAACGTCTAGGTCCACACATCCCTCCCCGCCCCCTTGCATACAGATGTTCCCAGACCCAGAGCCTGGAAAGCTAACTTCAAAAAGAAATGAGTTCTGGTTCAGCTTCAACATGTCTAAAAAGGGATTCCAGTTCAGGCTCGTCCATTTACAAAATGAACTAGCTTAGTTCACAGTCAGTTCACAGCTCGATTGAAGTTCACCCAAACGATCCTCAACAAAAAAAAAAACACCTTTCATCATTCAGAATGTTACAAACTACTGTGCTGATGCATAAAACATACTTAAGGTGGCTGCAAAAGCATCAAAACACAAAGTGGGATGTGAACGGTTTAATCAACTCCCCACAACAATTGCGATATTTAAGATTAAATGCCCAGAGAATTTAAAGAGTAAAAAAAAAAAAAACCATGTAAGAGTATGGACTTGAAGATGAGCTAGAAATAGTTCAATGTTCTTAATTCATGGTTGGTTCACTCAGCAATTATGGGAGCTTGCTTTCAGGTGCAATTTGGAGATTTCTGAACAAATTCGGTGAATCCAAACGAACTCATTCCAAACTCTGGAGGTGCCCCAGAGACACTGGATTCTGCATTCACATTCCCTGTCCTTAGCCAGTCACATGTGAGCATCCGCTGCCGCTTGGCAAATCAGTTGAGTGACGATCAATAGGCTTTGTTTGAAAGAGATGCAGGAGAAGAGAGTTCCCCTACCTTGGGCATGGCCCTGACATCTTTACGGGATCTTTGAAATGGGAACAGGAAATGAGCTCTGTGTATCCCTCTAGAATTTCCTTCATTGCTCTTCCTGGGCTCTCTGTAGCACCACACCCCATCCTGGCTCTGCCCAGCTCCTGCTGCTTGCCCCACCGTTTACCACAGCCCTATTAGCCCTATTAGCTCATGTCCTGCATCTTGTGGATGGCAAACAACCTTTCTTCCCAGTGATAGAGAATCACTGAAAATGGTAGAAAAGGTAGGAATTTTCTCTCTCTCTCTGCTGATGTTTATTATGCACAAAACTTATTTCCACAATACACTCTCCACTCCACAGAAAGCTCCACATCGGAAGCTGCCTTCTACGGAGCCAGGTCATCGGTTCCATGTAGCTCCATATAGTCTACACTGACTGGCAGCAGCTCTCCAGGGTTCCAGACTAGATACGCTCCCAACCCTACTTGGAGATAAAGGGGGTTGAATTTGGGACCTTCTACATGCAAAGCAGATGGTTGACCAGGGAGCTCCTTTAACCTGAATATATTTCCCCTTCTATTGTGGCTTTAGGTGACGGCTAGGTCCAATCCGCGGCGTCATGTTTGTCTGACACTGGACTCTGCCCACACTGGAGATCCTGCCTCCTTCAACCCCAACAGCCTTTTCTTCCTGTGTGTCTTGATGCCGAAGAGCCTGTAAGCCGCCTTCCGGTATTTCTTGGACATGATGTTGTACAGGATTGGGTTGATGGCGGCACTTAGGTAGAAAAGGACAAACGACACCAAGTTGCAATATTGGCTGATGACAGCTATTTCCAGGGATCCGTCCTCAAAGGATTTGGAAAACAGGTAACGTCCGAGGTGGAAAGGCAACCAGCAAAGGATGAAAGCAAAGACCACCACCGCTAGAAGAGGAGGAGGAAGAAAGAAAGAGAAAACATACATGTCAGGGAGAAATGGAGATATCATATTATTTGCTAGCCTTTCTCCTTCCACCCTGCTGATTTACAGAGGTGGCGTAAGATATTACCGGTAGTGAAAGGTCCAGCTAGAAATATGGTGTTGGAAATCTGCTGGAAAGCAGGAAGAGGTGTAGTTTGCCTTAGAAAAGCAGCAGCTGGGAGGGGCTGCTTGACCCTTCCACACTTTCCTGGGCATCCATCTTCCCCTGCTACTTTTCCCTGCAACACCACAAACACCCTTCCACAGAACTTCACCCGAGGGCGCAAGACCCAAAACAGCAGGCTCCCCCACCCTGCTGACGATATATGACATCTGGGGTGGGTGGCTGTTCTAGTCCCACAACATCTGGGGAGCCACAGGTTCCCTGCCATAAAATAAGGTCTGGGCTGCAATCCGACGCACACTTCCCTGCAAATAAGACCCACTAAACACAGCCAGACGAACACCTGAGTCCATCCACATGCTGTTAATTGGATCCAAAGTTCATGGGGACTTGCATTTGCCTAGAAGCTTTGGATTAGGGAGTGTTACCTAAATTGCATGAGAAATATTCTGCCGTATATTCATTTCTCTCTTCAATGCTCAATTCTTTATAGCTAAGAAATGACTAGCAACAGCACTAAGACAGTGGGATTGTTGTCATTAGAGAAATGGGTTCTGCCCAGGTTTTCTTTTAAGCCCCAGAGTCAAAACATAACACACAAACCTCTCCTCCATCAAAGGTATTTACTGTATTTTCCCGTGTATAAGACACCCCCTATTTTGGGGGACTCAAAATTAAGAAAATGGGCAGAGATTGCCCCCATGTATAAGACTACCCCCTCCCTTTTTAACATTATTTTTAGTATATATATAGGAAAAAAACCCTAGTCTTATACACGGAAAAGTGCGGTAATCTCCTTGCAATCCTGAAAATCCCTCTGCCCAGTTCTTATGATGATAAATCATACAGAGTTTCCACAGTGCAATCCTCTGCATGTCTACTCGGAAGTAAATCCCTTGCAGCTCAATGGGGCTTACTCACAGTTCCAGAGAAGTGTGTCTAGTGTTACAGCCCTAATTGCCCAGATTTAATTTAACAGGACAAACATAGGCCGCTCTGTAGCAATTTATGGCAAGTAGCAGACATTAATAAAAATGAAGTCAGTTTAATTTCCTCTACGCAGAATCAAATGACTCTGCCAAGTGTGGGGGCATGACTGCAGTGATTATTAGGCTTTTCTCTAGACTGCCAACCTCTAACACTTCCCTGGGAGTAAAGTCTCAGTGAACTAAATGGTATTCGAAACCCCCATTGTTCTAGGCGCATTTTGCGACAAGGGATTTCATTAGTTTCTGAGCTCTGGGCACAGTACTGCCCCTAAGATTTCAGATTTAAACTGCAGAGTGGAAGGAAAGGAGGACCATTTTTCTGCCTCCAAATTTCCAGCTACACTCTGAAGGCTGGAGAAGAGACCCTCTGAATAATATTTGGGGGTGGGTGGGCAGGGGAAGGACTAGACCTGGTGAAGATGAACATAATCTTTTACCTGCAGTTCGTTCATTTTCAGCGTTGCATTCTTGTTATAAAAAAAAGTGTGCCCAGACATTCCATTGTGGCGCCCATAACCTAGGTTTAAGGTGCCATTCAGCTCCTAGCTTTCATATCTCAGTTTCTAACACTGGTTAGATCTGATTAGATATGCCTAGGATTACGCACTTTAAAAAACAACAGTTTGTGGAATGAATTCTGTAATGACAGTTGCCTGAGGTGACCGAATTTGTCAAGGGCCATGTATATTTATCACTTTTAATAGTAACTTTACATGTGTGGGGTGTTTTTGTTTAGAACAGCAAAAAAAGAAAAAAGGAAGCAAAATTGGAGCGGGTGCATTTTCTTGCGAGAAGTCCCACACAAATATATCCATGCGCAAACATAACATAAACACGTATTGATAAAGTTTGGTATAAGTAATTTCTGTGTTGGTAACTTGTGGGGGCCTGGATCCAGAGTTCTTTGGATTACGCTTATTTAAAATATTTATATGTGGCCTTTCAGAGGAGCTCTGCGTGCATTCATTACTGAATTTCTATGCATAAGTGCATCGGGCATGTGAAGCTGAGTCAGATCTCTCTGTCCTCCCAACTGTTCTGTCCTCCACTGTTCAAGTAGAAATTCACTACAAACTGAGTTAATGGTTTAACAGACTTGATTCTTGATGAAGCCTGGGAGCCCGCACAGAGTAGAAATAAACTTCGCCACCTAGGACACAACTCTGAGACAGCTCTCTCTGGGAGCTAGCCTCCAGGGACCTGAACATTTCTCATAAAGGGGCCACATGCCAGGCATTTAATTGATAATGCATGCATTACAATCACCTAAGAGAGCAGAAGGACGCAGGAAGAGCCTTCTGGACCAGGCCAGGATTCATATTCCCACTTGCCCATGAAATGCACTTAGTGATATTGGACCAGTCATTGCTTCTCTACCTAACCTACCTCACAGGGTTGTTGTGAGGGGGGACGGCGATGTACACCACCTTGAGATCCTTGGAGAATATTGGGATATGAATGCAATAACAAAAATAAAAGGTGTAGTCGACTTAACCAGCTGATGCTGATGATAGGTGACGGGTGACTGGGAGTGGCCGCCGAGGCCATATAACACTGGTCCTGAAAGACCTACATTGGCTCCCAGTACATTTCCGAGCACAATTCAAAGTGTTGGTGCTGACCTTTAAAGCCCTAAACGGCCTCGGTCCTGTATGCCTGAAGGAGCGTCTCCACCCCCACCGTTCAGCCCAGACACAGAGGTCCAATTCCAAGGGCCTTCTGGCGGCTCCCTCACTGCGAGGTTACAGAGAACCAGGCAGAGGGCCTTCTCAGTAGTGGCACCCACCCCGTGGAATGCCCTCCCATCAGATGTCAAGGAAATAAACAACTGAAGGCAAAGTATTTAATGTTTGATGTTTTATCGTGTTTTTAATATTCTGTTGGGAGTCGCCCTGAGCGGCTGGGGAAGCCCAGCCAGATGGGTAGGTTATTGTTGTTGTTGTTGTTGTTGTTGTTGTTGGCAGTCCTTGCCACAGAGGCCACCTGGGCCTCCAATGATAAAAAATGGTTCCAAGAATAACCTCAAATGCCAAGGTGAATTAAAAACTACAAATAAGAACTGTCCAGTGGTTAACTTTGGAAGGAAGGAAGGAAGGAAGGAAGGAAGGAAGGAAGGAAGGAAGGAAGGAAGGAAGGAAGGAAGGAAGGAAGGAAGGAAGGAAGGAAAGAAGGAAGGGATAAAATGTCATTGCCTTGAAGATTTCCTGAAGATTTTCAGGAAAGGAAGTCATATGGACCTCCTTACTTGGTCCCAAGAGGTCCCATCAGTATTGGCACTCTGCCGGCTCCTGAAGACACATTGATCCCACTGAATATCAGTTGCAGTAGAAGCATAGCATGGATGGGCCATTGCCCATTGTGACGGAGGATAAATCTCTAATCTGTTGGAGCAGTATGTATGAGGGAGGCTCAGCTCAAACAGTGACTGGCTCACAGCACCTAGAGAACGCCACAACTGATCAGGGATGTGCACCCAGGTCTTCACTAGCAAAGTAGACATTGATGCTTTAGCACAGTGCTAGAACCTTGGGGTTCACGACCCAGCATCCCCAGGTAGGGATGGGAGGGACTTCCTGTCCAAAACCTCAGAGAGCTGGTGTCAGTCAGTGTAGACGGTAGATTCCTTTGCTACCAAGGAGTGTGGTGGAGTCTCCTTCTTTGGAGGTCTTTAAGCAGAGGCTTGACAGACATATGTCAAGAATGCTTTGATGGTGTTTCCTGCTCGGCAGGGGGTTGGACTGGATGGCCCTTGTGGTCTCTTCCAACTCTATGATTCTATGATTCCTTTGTTCTTCAAGTCCAACAATCTATCCAATACAACTGAGGTGCCCAGCATGGTGTCCTCCAGATATTGTTGGACTGCAACTCCCATCTTCTCCCCCCCATTGGCCATGGCTGATGGGGCTGATGGGAGTTGGAGTCCAGCAAACATCTGGAACTCACACTGGCTACTTCTGCTTGCTTTACCTGCTGTGGGATGCCATGCACTTTGAATTTTACCACAACGCCACTGGTATTGCCCACATGTGCCGCTTCTGGGCTTCCCTGAAGCATCCAGTCGTGAATCTGATAGACCTTTGATCAGAATCCAGTGGGGATCCTTTCACCTACTTATTATGCCTGGGAGTGGTGAGAGAAATCTACACTGCTCAGAGGCTATGATCATAATCAATAATAGCATTTTCATACACTCAGGAGCTTCAGTCCTAGTTTTGCTCCTTCATTTGAGTACAAATTGACGTACAGATGGAGATGACCCATGCATTCTATGCCGTTTGCACTGAGCTTGCAAGCACACACCTGAACATGTGTGCACATGCAGGCTCCTGTAAAGCTCCATTTTCCAAGGGACCAGACCATGCACATGGGAGCCTGTGTGTGCTCAGTTTTGCATGTGTTGGTTCTGTGCAAACTCTACCCCTTGAATGCATGGAAAGATGTCCTACCAATCTGCCCTTTTGCATGTGCTCATGCGACCCAGAGCAGGAACCTCGTTCCTTTTGCAACACAACAGATGCCTGCTATTTGCACTTTCCAGAAACCATTGAAGATTTTTTTGTTGTTGTTCTGACAAGCCTTCCCAGCTGGATGAGCGAGACTCTGCCATGGATGTCTAATGGATTTTTCATTTTTTTTAAAAAAAAAAAAATCTGCTGCTATTTTCTACATTGTCTTAAAGTGTTTTAGCTGCTTTTGCTGCATTCTAACCATTGCATCGAGATGCATGTGGAAGGCAATTAAAATATAAACACAATAATTCCAACTTAGTCATACTCATAGTAAACGGAAGATACATTTGCACCATCTGTTCAAAGCGCTATGATACCACCTTAAAAAGTCATAGCTACCCCGCAAAGAATTCTGGGAGCTGTAGTTTGCTAAGGGTGCTGAGAGTTGTTAGGAGACCCCCTGTTCCCCTTGCAGAGCTACAGTTCCCAGAGTTCCCTGGGAAGAGGGATTGCTAAACCACTCTGGGAATTGTAGCTCTGGGGGGAAACAGGGGTCTCCTAACAGCTCTCAGCACCCTGAACAAACTACATCCCCCCGCCCCCAAAAAACCTTTGACTATTAGGAATCACAGTGCTTTAAATGTGCAGTGTGAAATCAACGGACTTAAGTTACCATGAGTGTGACTGATGCTAGATATCACCCCTTGTAGCTGTTCCAAAATTTCACATCTCGGGTCTACAGCAGCAGGGTTTCCCAAACCTCCTTCCCCAGCTAGGACTACAACTCCCATTATCCCTAGCTAGCAGGACCAGGGGTGATGGGAATCATAGTCCTAGCTGGAGACCCAAGTTTGGGAAACTCTGGTCTACTGGGACACACCATGTCAGAAACAGAATCAAATTACCCTTACCTAGCATTTTCACTGTCTGCCTGTTGTACTTGTCCCGGATGGATGTCTTGGGCCCGATGTCCTTCCTCTTCCTCCTCCAGAGCTTCCTCACGATGAGGCTGTAGAGGACGGTCAGGCAGAATACGGGCAGGAAGAAGAAGACACTCGAGGTCCACACCATGATGGTCAGCAGCCCCGACTGGATCGCGTACTCAGTGGCCCGGCACTCGTTGGTGTCCGACGGGTTGGTCCCGTTCTCGTGCTCGACCCCGACCAAGACAAAGATGGGCCCAGCGCTGGCGAAGGATACGGCCCAGAGCACCAGGATGACCAGCTTGACTTTGCCCTTGGTTACGACCACCTTTGCCCACAGCGGGAAGCAGACGGCCAAATACCTCTCCACGCTCAGAGCCGTGATGTTGAGGATGGTGGAGTAAGTGCAGCTCTCGCTGACAAACTGGAAGAGCTTGCACAGGAGGTCGCCGAGGTTCCAGGGCCGGTACTGCCAGAGGCGGAAGAGGTCCAGGGGCATGCAGAGAAAGATCAGGAGGTCCGAGAAAGCCATGCTCGACAGGTACAGGTTGGTGGTGGTCCGCATGTCCCGGAACCTCGAGACCACCAGCATCGTCATCACGTTGCCCAGGATCCCGACCACAAAAAGAAGCACGCAGGTGACAGTGACGCTGGTGAGGAGAGGCGCGGGGAAGAGGTGCAGAGGGTACTCGGGCAACGTGTCGTTGTCGCTGACGTAATCCATCGCAACCTGCAGGCTGCTCTCGTTGTACATCCCCAGGGGTTCTCGCCGGGGCACAGGCTGGGGCAGTGGGGCGGTCTGAAAAGGCTACATCAGCTGCTGCTCATGCCCGAAGCGGAACAAGGCAATTGTGGTGGTGGCAGCGACAAATGGCACGGGAGGTGCTGTATGGAAACAAACCAATAAGCTGGTTAGGAGGAGGCCTGGATCTAAGGGCTTAAGTCCCAGGGAGAAAGGTGCTGGTTGGAGCTTCGTGATGGACTTCAGCAAAGGAAGCCATTGCCAGGTGTGCTGGGTGGGCTTTTCCTTGTTTGAGATCTTCGAGCAGAGGCTGGACAGCTGTCCATCGGTGATGCTCTAAGCCAGGCACCCCAGACTTCGGCCCTCCAGATGTTTTGGACTACAATTCCCATCATCCCTGACCGCTGGTCCTGTTAGCTAGGGATCATGGGAGTTGTAGGCCAAAACATCTGGAGGGCCACAGTTTGGGGGTGCCTGCTCTAAGCTCTGGTTTCCCTACACTTAACAGGGGGTTAGGCAAGTTGACCTACAAAGGCCTCTATAACAACCCAAACCAGATGAGCAAGGCTTTCAGGAGCAGAGGTATGGGAGTCAGAAGAGAGCCTGAATCTGAGATAAAAGCTAAATTCCAAACTTCAGGTGCCTTTCCATTGAGGCCACACAACCGATAAGTGAACTCATGTGGAATAGCAGTCGCCCTCGATTCCTGATGGGCAGACAGTCAGAATTAACTATAATCACATGTGCCTTAATTCACTTGATTGCTCTACACCTGGCGATGGCTATTGTGTGAAAGTGAGAATGGACTCGTTTGAAAAGCACTGATGGTCATAATAAGGACAAGACGGATACTGACGGACACAGTTCAAGAAGGATACTGACAAGCTGGAACGTGTCCAGAGGAGGGCAACCAAAATGGTCAAAGGCCTGGAAACGATGCCTTATGAGGAACTGCTTAGGGAGCTGGGTATGTTTAGCCTGGAGAAGAGAAGGTTAAGGGGTGATATAATAGCCATGTTCAAATATATAAAAGGATGTCATATAGAGGAGGGAGAAAGGTTGTTTTCTGCTGCTCCAGAGAAGCGGACATGGAGCAATGGATTCAAACTACAAGAAAGAAGATTCCACCTAAACATTAGGAAGAACTTCCTGACAGTAAGAGCTGTTTGGCAGTGGAATTTGCTACCAAGGAGTGTGGTGGAGTCTCCTTCTTTGGAGGTATTTAAGCAGAGGCCTGACAGGCATATGTCAAGAATGCTTTGATGGTGTTTCCTGCTTGGCAGGGGGTTGGACTGGATGGCCCTTGTGGTCTCTTCCAACTCTATGATTCTATTCTATTCTATTTAGATTACGTGTCCTGTAAAGAAACGTAGAGTCGGAAGGAGACCCCAAGGGCCATCTAGCCCAACCCCCTGCAACGCGGGAATCAAGTTGCATTAAAAACCCCATGGCAACTTCTAAGCATGCGTTGATGTGGGGGCACAGGACAACCCGGAGCCTTTTTGCCACTCTTTAAGCCCCCACCCACCCCAGCCAGGTCAGCAGCGCCAGTCAAGAAGCAGTAGGCAAATTGATCCTTTCAGGATGGCTACTCCCTCTCAATGGGCAATGGCTTGGGAATCCCAAAGCTGATTTGAGAGTGGGGGGGGGAGCAGAAATCCAGGGCCCCACTCAGCAGAAAAAGGTTGCCTCCCAATGCAGCAGGTCCTCCTCATTTTGAAGCAAGGTAAAGCACCCTCATCATCGGACACTGTGAGAACATTCGAAATAGTAGCGCACATTACAGGCTAAAGAATGCCCCCTCTCCACCATGAATCCTAGCGTGCAAGTTACCGAAATGACAACTAGTCTGAGTAATTTTTTTGAAAGGAAGGAAGCTCTCCCTCCCCCTTTTAACCGCTCTAGTTCTCTTATTAGGAACACACAGAATAAGCCCATTTGGTCTCCCTAGGCCAATGCTGTCTACAATGACCGGCAGCAGTTCTCCACGCAAACAGCCCTACCTGGAGATGTCAGGACTCGAACATGGGACCTTCCTCTGCATGCAGACCCCTGAACTGCGCAGCCCTTCCTTCTTTATCCCAGCCGCTTCTTCCGGCGTGCTCCTTGCACCTCCCTGCAGAAAAAGCCTTGGGCAGGCGAGTCTCCCTCTGAGCAGGTGCAGAGCGCCTCCAAGCTGGGGAAGGAGGGTCGGGCTTGCAAGAAAGGCGCGGTCCAGGCAGCTCCCGGGCTCGCCCAGGTAAGCGGCGGCAGGATCGAGGGCGGAATCGCCGCCTGCTCCTAAACCTCTGAGCGGCGATGAGCAGCGGCGCCCGGCGCGCCCTCGACGCGTCTCCAGTCTAAGGAGAAGCAGCTGGGGAGAAGCAGCGCGAAGCAAGCCCCGCTCCGCTCCGGAGCCAGCGACTCTGCCCGCAAAAGGATCTCCAGCCCCCCGGCCTCCGCCTCGACGGCTCTGGCGAAGGAAGCGGTAGGTGCCGCGTGCTGCGCGCCGAGACGACGAGCCGGTAGGGGAATGAGAAGCGGGAAGAAATGAATGAATGGATGAGGGAAAGGGGGCGTGGGGTATTGGCGGAGAAGCTCGTTCACACGTCACGCGGAACACGCTGTCGCCGCCGCCGCGCCCGTGTCAGGGCGAGAGGTGGGCGCACGCTCGCGGGCATTCGCGCGGGGCGAGCCTTATTTGTGGACGCACGTTGCGCGGCCGTTGAACGTAACGTGTGAACGGCGATTCTGGTCCTAAAAAGGGGGGGTGCTCTGACTGTGCGCTGTCGTCCGTCCGTGTTCTGAGTGTTCACCAGTGTTCATTCATTCATTTATTCTGTTTTCCGCTGTATTTTTACTCCAGAGGAGCCAATGAGGTTGGGGAAAGTGAATTAGAGATGGGGGGGGGGGGGCTAGACAAATCCATACCAGGCTGTCAAAGGGTTTGACTTTGAGCCGCTAAGACTGTGTTCTCGCTCTGCTGTTGGAGTCAGGGTGCCTCTGGAATGACAAGTGGGGAAGTCCTTCAATTGGGCTTCCCGTGGGCAACTGGTTGGTCACCGTGAGAACAGGACACAGGACTTTGGTCTGATCCAGCACAGCTCATTTTATGTTGTTGTAACCCAGCGGCAGAGATAGCATTCAATAAAACACAGTGCGCGTCGTCAAAACTAGCATTTAAAAAGACACTCGCACACAACACAACGCAACGCAGCAGCGCAGTTAAAAGGGGGGGGGGAGCCTTCAGCATCCCCAAGCCCTTTCTGAAAGAGAATGGTTTGTGTGATAACGTGCATAAGGAGGGAAAAAATCCTCTGCACCAAAACCGATGAGAGGTATTGCGTGTGCCAATGAGAAAGGAAAGTATAGGTGTTTGTATCAAGTGCTAAACTATATTTGTGAGTAGAAAAAAGCAAGGGTCACTAATTGAGATGTTTCAAGAGCAGAGAAGTTGCCATTTGGCAACTGCGTGCTGTAGGGATTTGGAAACAGAAAAGAGGTGTGTGGGGGGGGAGACAGAGCACCAGGAGACATTCGCAGAAGCGGCTTGCAACCACAGGGTGAGAAACAGCACTGCTTCACCAAAGAAGAAGATGATTTTACATCATTTGTGGACCCATGTACTTGTGAATCACTAAAGCAGCAGGGAATGGGATGATTCCAGGGCTGCATCTTTAAAAATATGTGCCCACAATTAGCGCATGCCTTCTTTTGTCTCATGCCTATACCAGCTTTGCCTGGTCAGCCAGCTGTGGCAGAGAAGTGATCCATGCTCTGATAACCGTAGAGCTGGATAACTGTAATCCATTACACATGGGCTGCCCCCTCCTACGCCAGACTGCCTGCACTGTTAAGATCTTCAGACGAGGTCTTTCTCCGGGTACCACCAGTTGTTGAAGCACACTGTGTTGGTACACGGTAGGAGGAGCCATAGCTCTAAAATGCCCTCCCCAGGGAGGCTTGACTCCTGCTGAAGCTACTTTATTTTTTGGCGCCAGGGTAAGACATTTTTCAGTTATCTATCTATCATCTATCTATCTATCTATCTATCTCATCTATCTCTCATTTACCATCTATCGCATATCTGTATCATTGCACATCACCCTGGAAATCGTCAGATCTGGGGAAGCACTGTAGCTCGGTGGTGGTGGATCTGCTTGGCATGCAGGAAGGTCACCGGTTCAAGGCACTGCCAGTCAGTGTAGGCTGTACTGAGCTACATGGACCAGTGGTCTGACTCAGCCTATGTTCTGTGTTCAAAATCAACAGAATTGTAGAAGGGGCCGTAAGAATAGTCTAGTGTAGTCCAACCCCCTGCAGTGTGGGCATTTTTCAACCAGCATGGGGCTCGAACCCATGACCCTGAGATAGCTCTACTATCAAATTATTTCTCATGAGCTTAAGGCAACCTAGCACACACAACAGCCTGCTATAGTGACTACAACACACTGTTATTGCAGCCCTGAATCAGTACTTTATTTTAATCCAGGCTTCCTCAACCTCAGCCCTCCAGATGTTTTTTGCCTACAACTCCCATGATCCCTAGCTAGCAGGACCAGTAGTCAGGGATGATGGGAATTGTAGTCTCAAAACATCTGGAGATCCGAGGTTGAGGAAGCCTGTTTTAATCTGTCCTGAATCTTCCAACATTCGGCTTCATTAGCTGCCCCCGAGTTCTAGCGTTATGACGGAGGAAGAACAACTTCTTCTCTCGATCTACTTTCTCCTTGCCGTGCCTGAATTTATAAACTTCTGCCATGTCACCTTTGAAGTAACCCGAGAAAGATAATTTCATTTCGATTCCCTGCACTTGATTACCTGATTCACACACCGCGTCGCTTGAGAAAGGTCACTGTGTTATGTTTCTTCCAGCAGAAACAAGCAAAGGTGTCTCGTGACACCTTAAATGAAAGACGAAGCAGTTTTATCATGGCGCAGAGATGCGCAGTGTGTTGTCCTAATTTAGCAATTTTATAGATGCACATGAGTGCAGAGACAAACATGCATAAACAACAGGGTCAAAAGGGTACAGGATGCTCTAGGTACACTTTGTGACATCTCTGTGCAGGGCTCAGCTAGAAATGTCACAAGCTGTACCCCCTGCATTCCCTGGCCATTTGGACACCCTGTTTATTAATTCCTTTATTTCTCCAACAGATCCAGCCTTACCATTAGGCAGTGTGTGGAGCAGCTGCCTCAGGCAGCAGATGAGAAGGGGTGGCCTTAGAGCAAACAGATCAATCAACATGATCTAGTGGTTAGTGCAGCCGTCTCCAACCTGGTACTGTCCATGTGCTTTGAACTACAACTCCCATATGCCTTAGCCAGCTTTCCCCATGGTCCGGGGTGATTAGAGTTGCAGCCCAGCAGGTACCAAGGTGAGTGAAGGCTGGGTTAGAGTGCCTAGGCATTGAGGGGGCCTATGGAGGAAGGACAGGAGGAAAGTGAGAAATGTGTTAAGAAAAGAATGAGATAAGTTCAGATATTAGGCATAGATATTGGAATGGTTGTTTTAAGAATAAGAATTGAAATTGGGATGAAGAAGTCTGCTATGGACATTATTAGAAATTATGAAAACCAGGAAAAGGGGATATGAGGAAGTCACTAAGTCAATGTTAAGAGATTTAGATATTTGATGGTTTGTTTGTTTTTTCTTTTTCTTTTCCCCCCTTTTTTCTTCTTAATCTTTTATTCTTTTTCTTTTAGATATTAATGTAATCATGGAAAATTAGCTGGGTGGATACCCGTCCTCACCCTTCCTTATCATACTGGAGCCTCTGGTGGCAGGGGGGTCCTGGGGGGGGAGGAGTGAGGAGGGGAGAAGCTCAACTATAAAATGGACCACCTTCGACTGCTCACCTTTTATGAGACTCTCTTGTGGCAGAAGGGGACTCGTGGAGGGAGGGAGGGAAGAAGGGGGAATATGTTTTGTATTTTCTTTTCTTTATTATGTAAAATTAATAAAAATTATTACAAAAAAAAATAGTGTGCCTAGGCATTACTTTGTGGTGACCATAACCTAGGTTTAAGGTGCAATTTGGGTGATTAGCTTCTATATCTGAGTTTCTAACACTTCTTGGGTCCCCAGATGTCGTCAGAGTACAACTCCCATCACCCCCTGACCATTGGGCCTGTTAGCCAAAGATGGTGGGAGTTGTAAGCCAACAACATCTGGGGACTCAGTGCTGAGAAATGTTGCACTAGAAGCAGGGGTGGCCAACTCCCAAGAGACTCTGATCTACTCACAGAGTTTAAAAACTGGTTGTTGAGCTTTTTTTAGGGGAGCCAATGTTGTTGCGCATCTTTGGGGGGAAGCCAGTGATCTACCAGTGATCTACCACAGCTGTCCAGTGATCTACCAGTAGATCACCATCTACCTGTTGGACATGCCTGCACTAGAGCAACAGGACAAATTTGCTCCATCCTCTATGTGACAGTCCTTCATGTATCTGAAGACAGCAGTTTTCTGCATGCAGGGAGATTTAGAATCCTAGAGGAGCACGTTGTTGCTATTTTAGTGACATTCTAACTCCACCCTAGTAAAAGCCACAGCCCATTGTAACACCTCAAGGCTCGATCATTTAATTCTGCTGCGTTCATAGAGTTTAGACAGCGCAGAGCTGGAAAAGCATAAAGGTGAGCAAAGGGTGCCTTGTTTTTGCTGCGTAACGCTCAGCCAATCAAATTGTTCAAGGAGGAGTTGATGGCCCTTGAAATTGCTTTCCGGTTGCTCCTTTGTCTTCTGGGTTTCTGGGGGTTTTCCTGTTGTTATTTTGTCTCCCCCATTAAAATTATGGACTGGTCATTTCTTCGTCAAAGGGCAAACGGGCAAATTTAGCAGGGGATCAAATACTTTTCCTCCTCACTGTACCTACCTGCTAAAGCAGGTGATCAGCAGCAGAGGCAAAACCACCCTCTGTCCCTCCCCGCCCCATTTTTATCCTGTCCTAGCCGAAGAGGTGGTCATGGCATCTCAATTTGTCGCCATAGAAATATTTTCAAACTCCGTGCAATCATTGTGATTTCCTTTGGAGGATGATAAAAGGAGAGGGAGGAAAAAAACATGACCATCAGAAAAGAGCCGGGAGTGAGTGAGTGGCGGCGCAGGGGGGGGGGGGAGAGAAATCTACCTATATTTTGAAATGACATTATTTCCATCAGCTCATGGAAAAGTGGAAAGGAACGACGGCGTTATTTGATTACTGGATGTAACAGGCTTCTTGCTTTTGCCTAGTTGAAAGGCGCCACGTTTGATACAGCCGCAGTACATCATGATTACGTTTTAATGGCTTATGATAAGTTTGCCACTCGGGAGGACAGTGTGCGCTCACATTTGGCATATTGATGTAGAGCTGCAAAACCGGAGAGCCTGTGCCAGTCACTGCAGACAATAAAAAAAGGCAAAGGACCCCTCGATGGTTAAGTCCAGTCAAAGGCGACTATGGGGTCGTGGCACTCATTTCGCTTTCAGGCCGAGGGAGCTGGCGTTTGTCCATGGACAGCTTTCTAGGTTATGTGGCCAGCATGACTAAACCGCTTCTGGTGCAACGGAACACTGTGACGAAAAGCAGAGCGCACAGAAACGGCGTTTACGTTCCCACCTATTTATCTACTTGCACTGGTGTGCTTTCAAACTGCTAGGTTGGCAGGAGCTGGGACCGAGCAACAAGAGCTCACTCCGCCGTGGGGATTCGAACCACCAACCTTCTGATCGGCAAGCCCAGGAGGCTCAGTCATTTAGACCACAGCGCCACCCACGTCCCAACTGTAGACAATATTGAGCAGCCTGCCTGGTAGTTTTTAGAATAACCTACATCTTGACATGCAGTTTCCCAGGCTTCTGGGAAGCTAACAAGGACATCATAGAATTTCAGAGTTGGAAGGGATTCTCGAGGGTAGTCTAGTCCAATCCCCTGCAATGCATGAAGAGCATTACAATACTGCTCCGTTTCTCTTGTATTTTCAGACACACTTCTGCCAATTTCACATTAAGCTTTTAGTAGGCAGGAGATGGGAAATCTCAGGCTTGGGGGGGTGGGGAGAGAGAAATGCTGCCCTCCAGACTTCTCTCCCTGGCTCCGGGGACCCTCAGCCACCATTCTCTCCTCAGACCACATCCCTCACTGGTGTTTTGGCCATTGCAAAACTGAATTTGCTCCCCCCCCCCTATTTTGCTTGGTTCCAAGATTGGGCACCTTGCCTGCCCTTGCTGAATAGAGGGGCAAAGATTCCACTGAGCACAATGGTGAGCCAAGGCAAGTTGTCTCCCCAACTGAAGGAGGAGCATTAGCAGGACACTTTTTGTGTTCATGCCAGATTAAATGTGGCAGCCATTTTGTGCTATATTCCAACGAGCCCGGCATGTCTAGAAATCAATCAGTGTTCACTAGCGGTTGAAAACAGCAGAATATATTAAGAAACAAGAGGATGGTACTAGATTAAAACAGAAAATTAAAAGCGCAATTGTATATAATTTGAGTTCTAAACAATTATTATTATTATTATTATTATTATTATTATTATTATTATTATTATTTTAAAAAAAGAGTATTCACCAGTGATCCATGCCACATAGCTTGTGGCTGCAGATTACATAAATTGTGTGTTTCCGGGGAAACATTTACTGGGACGGTGTCAAGGACTGGTGGACAGAAGACTGGAATGGTGGAGGAGGACAGTATATACAATGGTGGTTTGCAGGTCATGACTCTGAGACAGAAGCACAAAGCTGGAGATAATGGAAGGAGAGGAGGGGGTAGCAGCAGAGCCAGAACAGCTGGCTGACACGTTATCATTAGAAAGCATTCCAGACCCCGCTTCTCCTAGGACCAGGGCGGCAGTGAAAGTGGGAGAGCAGAAAGCGAAGGGCCTCATGTAGCCACCATATAAGGGGTGGAGCTGCTGACGACAGAGTAAAAGGGGAGATATTACTCGGAGCAATGCCATTATCCCAGAGACTGTATCCCACGTCTCTATGTGAATACTGAATACCTTGGTAAGAGCTTCTTGTATAGCTGTACCTTGGTTTTCAAACAGCTTAGTTCTCAAACGTTTTGGCTCCCAAATGCCACGAGTGTTCCAGTTTGTGAACTGTTTTTGGAAGCCGAACGTCCGACGGGGCTTCCGATTGGCTGCAGGAGCTTCCTGCAGCCAATCAGAAGCCACACTTTGGAAGTCGAACGGCCTTCCGGAAGGGATTCCATTCCAACAACCAAGGTACAACTGTATTTCCATTACTGGCAAGCTGCCATGAATGAGGGTGGGTGATCGGGTTCCCTGACATTCAAAGGGCTCCCTAGGAAGTGGCGGGGCTGAAGGTGGCACCTTGCCAAGCCCTGCCCTGCGGTGATGCAGCTATAGCCACATGGCTTCCCCATGCTGCTGAGACGCCACTCAATACTGGAAGCGAAATCAAGTGTGTGATCCCACTTCCCCTAGGATGATGCGTGACTACAGTGGTACCTCGGTTTATGAACACAATTGGTTCCGGAAGTCTGTTCATAAACAGAAGCGTTCATAAACTGAAGCGAACTTTCCCATTGAAAGTAATGGAAACCGAATTAATCCGTTCCAGATGGGTCCGTGGCGTTCGTAAACCGAAAATTCATAAACCGAGGTGTTTGTAAACCAAGGTTCCACTGTATATCTATCAATGGGGAGCTCTTCCCAGCAGCCTTTTCAGTCATCTCATTGGTCTTGTTTTAGCAACTCTCTAAGAGATCTTGCTGCTTTTTGAACCTGTTCCTGCAGCTGTCAAACAGCAAAATCTGAATTGTGGCCATTACAAGGCGACTTTGAACGGTCTACTTCCATGTCATGAAATGCTTCACTTCTTTCTCTTTCTTTCTTTCTTTCTTTCTTTCTTTCTTTCTTTCTTTCTTTCTTTCTTTCTTTCTTTTTTAGGGCAACCATAGGTTTTGGTTTTCTTTAAAGGACTTCCCTGCCCTGGCAGCTTTAAAACAGATATAAAATGTTTTTTTCCCTATGTTTTTAGCAGTTCTTATTTTTTATGTGTAGGCTGCCTTGAGTATCTGTAAGGGTAAAAAGATTAGTAATAATTATAACGATAATAATAAATAATAGGCCCAGATGCATGATGATGAAAAGACACACTTTTGTAGAAATTTTTGTTTTAATAAAAAAATATTTACAAAATTTGACAATCATCTTAAGAAAACTGCATGTTGGATTTGTTTTATACAAAATTCTAAATAAAAAGAAACATTACAAACGGGGTGCATATACTTGGGAGGGGGCTCGGTGACAGACCCCCCCTCTCAACATGTTGGAAGAATACATGAGGGGGGCATGCAGGCTTAGCTCCACCCTGTTGCACGCAGTGGCCACGCTCCAGCCGCCCACTCCACTGCCTTGAGAAGGCGCTCACGCACATTTGCACACAGGTGCCGGCCTCAAGTTCCTCCAGGCTGAGGGCAGAATCTGGCTCAATCAGGATTGCCCCTTGCATGGAAGTCAACGAGCCTACATCAGGACACACACAAAGCCCCTCTGATGGCACCTGAATGTGCAAGAGGGCGGGGGGTGAGACTGTGTGAGCCAATGGCCCTACACATGCACTTTCAATATGGAGGCTGGAGGCTGACTTAACACCCACACGCCCCCGACACAAGGCACAAAATTTACTATTTTTATTCATATATGACCGAGGGATAGAGAGGCTCACATATGGCTCCAGCACTATGCAGCCTTACTTGGGAATAAACACTCATTGAGCATTCTGTTTTGTGTTTAATAACTGAGGGAAGCTTTTGACCTATCTAGTCATAAAACACCCCCCCCCCCCGTCGCCTCTCGTGATCCTGGAATTCTGAGAACACGGAGCAGTAATTGTAAAAGCAAACAGCTGTGTTTTTCTGGGATGCATGGCAGGGTCACCTGTAGCCCGTCAAATGAATATGAGAGGCCTTCAGGGAAAAACCAAAGTCCAATCGCCAGTTAAAGAAAAAGATAAAATGCAGGCAATGTGTTACTCATCTTCAATACCATTAACTCCTGTATTTGTATCTCACTCAAAAGCACCCTCTGGCTCAAAATGTATGTTGTTTTTCAACAGTATCTCCCTGAGAATGGTAAATGCCACAGGTGGTTGCCACCTTTTTAGAGATGCTGGGGCTTGCTGTGCATGTAACGCTAAACCACAGTTTAGTGCACTGATGGGGAAACTGTGGCCTTATGGATAATATCACACTCACAATTCCCATCAGCCCTGTCTGTCAGTGGTCTGCGATGATGGGAGTTGTGGTTTGACAGCATCCAGAGGACCTCAAGTTCCTCCTGCTGCAGTTTAGTGCCATGCAGACAATCCTCAAGACGACTTAGCAAAGCCTTTCTCCTCCTGAATGGCCAGGAGAACTCATGCAGTTTCTCTTTTCACTTTTAAAAGAATTTGGGATTAATGCGGGCATAGAGAATGCGCAGTCCAACCCCCAGATTGGAATGCAACAACACAAAGGAGGCCACGTGCTCCCTATTTCCTGGCGTATCGCTATGTGAAAACCAGGAAACCGTGGTTCAAATCAAACTCTGGCTAGTCCCAATGAGCCAGCTTCATAAACCATGGTTTGAAGTTGACTTACTATCGAACTGTTCCAAGTGTTTGGTTTAAACGTGGATTCCTGGTTCATATGCAAGCTAAGCCACAAGTCTTTAAAAATGTCACTCTTCCCCCGCCACTGCGAAAAAACACAAGATTACTCACTTCTGCATCACATACTGGATACACCTTCCAGTTGAGATTTACCAGCTGTTTTTTTAAACTAGGCCCTGTTTTTGTGCAATTAGCGTCAACCTCATCAGTCAGAATGCTCATCTACATCGGAACTGGTTTCTGTGCAGCTCAAATGCTGTTAAAGGCAACCTTATCTCCAGTGTTCAGGCTTGACTGAATTGAAGTGGTCTGTGCATGTGAATACTTCTATGTTATTTATTTGCTTAATTGTTTTTTTAAAAAAAATATTAACACGGGCTTAAGGTTTTTTTATAAAAAAAAATCAGGGTACCAAGGCAGAGTAGCCTGGTTTTAAAGAGAAATATTCAACAAGTGGGCAACAGTTTGCAGCCTGCGATGTGGGTCATTTCCCCAATCTTGTGTATAATCAGAGAGCATAAATTTTGCTCTCTTGCAGACTTTATCAATAAGATGATTGGTAAGAGGTGAACAGCAAATATGGGTATGTCACATGGTGTAGCCCTTCTGGGACTGTTCCTCTTCAGACAGCGTAAAACAGACCCCATATTTTAATGCCTCACCTCCCAAACATTCATGTGCAATGTTGACATGTCAAGTAGTTTAGCCTTCCAGTCTTATCTCTCCCCCCGAACTCCAGTATGAAGTGGTCCAGTCCTGGGAGGGCTCTTCCACGTGACAGTTCTCAATATGTATCTCCGCTCCTCCTGCTTGTGGAAGGTTTGCAGTGGAAATATCCTGGCCAGAGGCAACCGACTGTTTATCCAACTCCTGAACGTTCCCATTGCCAAAGGCCACCACCTCACTCCACCCAACGCAACCTGCTACACAAGAGGGACAACCGTCATCTGGTGGTGCAGGAAGAACCTCACGCCTTGCTCCGTGTGGTTTCCCAGCATGCAGGAGCAATGAACTGTATGTAGTGGTTCTGCAGGCTATATCGTTCTCAGGGGACAGGGCTAGTACAGCCCTATCCTCTTCCAAAGTGAAACTGGATACACTTTCTTACAAGTTCCATATACATGGCATGGCAGCCATTAGCACCCGGTCTTTCTTTACAGACATTGACAGATAGATGAGGTTTGTTTTATTTCTTGGCAACTTCAGGCTCTCGCTGGCAGTTAATCTGCCAATAGGATTGCACGGGGGCTCCATTTCTGCATGCAGAAAACTGGAGAGTCAGTGTTGTCTTTGTGCAGTTCAAAGCCAGGTCGTTTTCTTGTCCGATTCAGTCTGTCTCCCCCGCCCCCTTTTTTTTAAGAGACCAGGAAGGCTCCAAAGAAACTTGCTTCTTTATCCATGTCCACGAGCGTCATATCACTGATAGAGACAAAAATCCGATCGTTTCTCTTTAGCTGGAACACTCCCCCTTGGTAGATAGAGTAAAGTCCGTATTCTGCCCTTTTCGCCCAACAGCTAGTTCTTGCGCTTTTCATCAGCAGAATCGGGTCTGGGTAAGTATCAACGCGCTTGGAAATGTACTGAACCATTTGCCTGGCATTCCTGACGCTGTCCGAATCAGGGTCGGAACGGCGTTCGACATCCTCCTCTTCACGGAACCGGAAATACGTTTGGGAGTAAATGTAGTAGTAGCCTGCTTGCAGTATAATCAGCTCCCCGTCCAACAAGCCTACATTGTGGAGGAAAGAATGAGGCCTGCTGGCTGTCTGCCACGTGCCGATTTTGACTCCAAAACGGCTTCTGCTCGAGGAATCTGCAGCGGGTTGGTAAAGAAGGAAAACGTGTATTTTAGGTGTGTAAAAAATAAAAAATCTAGAGCAAATTCCAGACCTTTCAAGTACAAAATAAACAGCTAACAGTAATAATGATAGCGATGATAAATTAATTGCAAATGTGTACTTTTGCAAGTTCTGGACAACTTTTTATTTCAATCTTGTCTCTTTGCTCACCCTAATGCTTCTAAAGACATACAGCTCACCATTCATTTTGATGGTGTATGTTGTTGCTTATTGCTGCTGCAATATACAAGTGGGACTAGAGATGTGAAGGCCCGGGAAAACCCCGGGAAAAAAACAGGTTTTTTCCAATTTTTTCCTGAAGCCTTTTTTGTTTTTTTTCCGAAAAATTGGAAAAATTGAAGAAATAAAAAATGGAATGTTTTATTTTAACATGATGAATAAAATATTTTAAGATAAGGGGTGCAAATATTTTATAAATCATTTTTTAAAAAATACGTATGGTATCAGATTATTCTAATTTCTGTGAGGACAAGCAAGTCCTAGGTTACAAACTGAACTCTCCAATGCAAGAACAAGGTACATTTCTTCCTTTAGGAGGTGCTGTTGTCACCGGAAAAGAAAAAGGTTTCAGTTTTGTTTTTGCATGTGTGTGGTATGCATTGGATCTGTTCCTCTTCACTAGGCCTCAAAGCACTGGAAGATCATTACAGCTCAGAAAATGATTCTGATTAAATTTCATTCCCATTCACTGAAACTTAGTCCCACTTCCTTCTTTTTATGAGAATGTTTTTTTAAAAAAATACTGTGAAGAGGAAATATGAATAATTGTTACTTCTGGATTTTTAAAAAATGTTTTGTTGAGGTTTTTTTTGTTCCACATAAGCTAGTAAACAGTTCAGGAGATTGTTGCTCCATTTGTTACAAATACAAATAAATATTATTTTAAAAGTAAATTCTGTAATAATTGTTTGGATACACTATATTTTTAATATGCTAGTTGTGATAATATTATGCCCATTAAAATTATCCATAGTTATATTTTATGTTTCTAAAGTAACAGAATGACTTTCAATCTGGAAAAGAAAAAAGAAGTGCTAATATAGCATTTCCCCCCCCAAATTTCCTGAAAATTCCAGTTTTTCCGAAAAAAAACTGGAGTTTTTTCCTCGAGCTTCAAAATTTCCGGAAATTTTACATCTCTAAGTGGGACCTGCAGCTACGTGTTGCGATGTACAGTGAGCTCTTGTTCTGTGTTCCAGCCAGCCCTTTCCCAGGATATTCCATTTCATCCCCCACCAAGACACACAGCACTCTGTAGCCACCGAACATGCTTCGCATCGGGCTGTTTTTTCTCCCCAAGACTTTCCCACCACTTATGTTTTCTTTCTGAAAATCTGCTCCTGTAAATCCTGGGGAGTTTCTCCAAGCTTGCCAACGATGCCCCTTTTCTTGTGTGTGGATGATGCCCATTTTAACTACAAAGGGATCAACCAATCAGAAAATTCTGAGTTCAACCTTAAGAACATATAGGACTGGTGTGGGAATCTCTGTTGCTGAACGACAGTTCAGCTCAGCCCCAGCAAGCGATAGCCAATGACAGCGGATGAAGGGAGCTGTAGTTGCTGAATATCTGGAGAGCCAAAGATTCTCCCCACACCAGATAGAGGTTATCTGTTCTGCTCAGAGAGCCCTCAAGAGTGGCTTATGTTTTGCTTTTGTGTTTTTATGAATTGCACGTGTTTCTGTATAAATGCGTCACATTGTAATGCATTTTTAATTATGTTTCAGCTACGGTGCAAGTCACTTGGAGACCTCTTGTGTAACCATAATAACAGCAGCAATAATAATATATAAATACGATTAAGCAAAATAAAAAAATGTCATTTAAAACAATAGCCACTTAATATTTAACACAGCGGCAGAATCGCACATTAAAAGCAACATCCAAATGCTTTTCTTTTATTACCTAATTTAGCAGATGCATAAGCTGATTGTCGTAAAAAAAATAGAAGCATACTCTTGCCGGAATAACATAGCGACTTACTCTGTGTGCTCCAAACACTTTTCCCAATTCGGCTTCCAGTCAAGTGAGCTGCCGTTCTGGGGACGACACTCTGACTCGCCGTAGAATCTACAGTAGAAGCATCGCCTTGGATGAAAGAGGAAGAAAGGTCAGGATTTTAATCTTGAATTACTATCGCAACCACAGCATTGCTGCAGGCGAGACAGGATTTGCATATGGCCTGTGGTCCTCATTCTCCCTTTGCAGCTTGCAGCTGAAACACCTGGTGTCATACGGCATGCCTGGTGTCGTATGGCGCCAGGGGAGCAGCAGGTGGCGAGCCCTACCCAGATCGGACGCAGCCCTCTGGACAAAAGCAGCCAATGGGGAAAGATTTATGCCTCAGGTCTTGGACAACAGCTAATAGTCAAAGGCAGATGGTGCTTGGGCTAGAAGATAGATGGCTCTTGTGGTTCCACCTGAAGCAGTTTCACATGTCAGGTACATTGGTGCTCCAGACTTTATGTTCATTTAGCCCAGTGCTGGCTACTCTTGACTGGCAGCAGTTCTTCAAGAGCTTTAGCAGGTCTTTCCCATCGGCTATGGCCTGATGGAGGAAAACTGGAACGGGGTCAGAGGAAGGCAATGAAACATCCGTCAGCCAAATGGAAAACAAACCCAGGTAGGAGGAGAAGGATGAATGAACTGGTCATGAATGGCCTGGAGAACATGTCAAGAGGACATGGCAGCTCTCTTCAAATACCTTGAAGGCTGTTGCATTGGAGGAGTCAAATACCTGGGTCTTTTCCACCCCAGAGGTCAGGACTAGATCTAACAGGCTCAAGTTATAGATTTTCAGCTGAGCATTCCTGCTACTGAATGGCAAGTGAATGGACCAGTTGGGCTTTGCAGGCAGAGAGATAGACAGCTATCTGTTGAGGGTGTCTTAGTCCTGGCTTCCTTGCGTTAGAACAGGCAACTGGATTAGACGGTGCAGGCCCCTTCCAACATTATGGGTTGTATCCAACTAAGCACAGACTCATTGAAATGGATGGACCTAAATTAGTCACGTCTGTCATCGTCAGTGGGTCTCCTCTGACTTGGATACAACTCTGCGTATACCACCCTGGGCCACCAACCTCTCTCGCTACAGATGAAACGTAACAAGTGAATAGAAAGAGAGCCCGTCTATTTGATGCTGACACGAAACCCCACAAGTACACAGCAAAAAATATAAATTTTGCCACCACCCCTCCTCTCCCCCCCCAACTTCTTCCTGACCTTATAACTGTATTCAGTACTAATGTCTCATAGCAAATAGAACTGATCTGTAGAAAAGACTCTAAGACTTGAACAAAGGGATAAGGCATGTACTTTTATATACCTGAAGGAGCGTCTCCACCCCCATCATTCAGCCCAAACACTGAGGTCCAGCTCTGAGGGCCTTCTGACGGTTCCCTCACTGCGAGAAGCGAGGTTACAGGGAACCAGGCAGAGGGCCTTCTTCGTAGTGGCACCCGCCCTGTGGAACGCCCTCCCTTCAGATGTCAAGGAAACAAACAGCTATCTGACTTTTAGAAGACATCTGAAGGCAGCCCTCTTTAGGGAAGTTTTTAATGTTTGATGTTTTATCACAGGCATGTCCAACAGGTAGATCATGATCTACCAGTAGATCACTGGACGTCTGCGGTAGATCACTGGTAGATCATTGGCTCCCTCCAAAGAAGCTGAACGACTGTGGCTCCCCTAAAAAAAGCTCAACATTTTACCTCCTCCCTGAAAAAAACTCAACAACTTTGACCCGAACCCCCTCAAAATGGGCCCTCCTCCTTCCTAAAAAAGCTCAACAACTTTGACCTGAATCCCAAAAAAGGGGGTAGATCACTGCCAGTTTTTAACTCTGTGAGTAGATCGCAGTCTCTGTTTTATCATGTTTTTAATATTCTGTTGGGGCTGCCCAGAGTGGCTGAGGAAGCCCAGCCAGATGGGTGGGGTATAAATAATTTGTTGTTGGTGGTTTACAACAACAAACAACAACAAGAAAATGTTTAATAATAGTAGTAGCTACACAACTGAACCTCCAACACACCTTTTGCATTCGAAGTAGAGAGCTATGGTGCTTCCCCAATGACATTCTTTGCCTTTTCTACTGATGCACTTCCCCCCCCCACATACACACGACTTGTCTTCCACCACAATCTACACATTCAAGTTTCCAGTGGATTTAGCCATCAGGCATCTGCAACACCAGCATATTTACTGCTCATATCCACCCCCGTTCTCCAGCCCAATACGGTGAGTAAATATGTTGCCTGCATCAATACCTTGGACCGAGGAGCTTGCCACTTCCGCTTGGTTCCTGGCCATCATCTGCAAGTGCAAATACAATCAGTTAGCTTTCCCCCAGCCTGGTAAATTAGCGGAGGGGCAAGGTGGAATTCCATTCTGTAAGGTGATTGTGAGTCACCAGTGAGCCTTTTGGGGAACTAGGATTCTTGTCAATAATGCTGGGCACGGTGGGCATTGTTCATTTAAGAAATGCATTTGCTTAAAATTATTTCTTAACTGCCCTTCGTCAAAAGATTCCAAGATACGAACACAAAGCTATGAGCAAAACTATTTGCACAACGTACAAATGCAACAAATAACATCGTAAGTGATGTTAACTGTGCTGTCATTATGACTTTTCAACTGTGCGTCTTTTCGATGCCTTTGTGAACCTGTCTATAAAGTCCCTTTCTACAGCAGCCTTTCTCACGCTTCGGTCCCCAGGTACTGTTGGACTACAACTGCCATCCTTCCTAGTCAGCAGGTATTGTGGGAATTGGTAGTCTGACAACATCTGGGGACTCGAGGCTGCTCTACAGGAGAGTAGAGACCTTTTAAAGCAAGACTAGACGTTCCGGTTTACTTAAGCAGAATCAGTATGCCTTAGACGTAAAAGAGACACCTGTGGATCTGCTCTGGCTTTGCGCACTGTCTGTGACATCATGCTCGAGGCTGCAATCCTATACACACTTACTTGGGAGTAAATCTCAACTCAATGGTGTGGGCTTCAGAGTAGACATATACAGGTATAGGATAGGAATGGTAGAACCATTTCATACATTAAGTGGAGGCAAAACCAGTTTTGCCATAGAAAGTATGCCCCACAGACATAGCCCGTTATGGCAGCATGGGAAATTTACCTGTATAAAACACACAGTGTTTCCAAGTTTTTGTTGCATTTATTACTACAGTGGAACCTCGGTTTATGAACACCTCGGTTTACGAATTTTCGGTTTACGAACGCCACGGACCCATCTGGAATGGATTAATCCACTTTCCATTACTTTCAATGGGAAAGTTCGCTTCAGTTTATGAACGCTTCAGTTTATGAACATACTTCCGGAACCAATTACACCCATGCTTCGGGTTAAGTACGCTTCGGTTTGAGTATTTTCAGATTAAGTACTCCGCGGACCTGTCTGGAACGGATTAATCCGCTTTCCATTACTTTCAATGGGAAAGTTTGCTTCAGTTTATGAACGCTTCAGTTTAAGTACTCTGTGGACCGTCTGGAACAGATTAATCCACTTTCCATTACTTTCAATGGGAAAGTTCGCGTCAGTTTATGAACGCTTCAGTTTATGAACAGACTTCTGGAACCAATTGTGTTCATAAACCGAGGTACCACTGTATTGCTATTTATTATATCAGCCCCTGCTCTTTGGCCTCTAATAATTACTTATGGCCTGCTAACATAGCAAGTAATAATATTTATTTCCTTGCTATGAAAAAGATTCACTCTGTTCGATTCCTGTGCATCATCAAGCTGTTGTTGAAGGCGTAGGAACACAGGGCAGCTGTTCTTTTCCTGGTCAGTTGGCAACCCTGTCAAACGCTATTTGTTCCACCTGTACTTCCTCAACCTGGCGCCACCCCCCTCCAAGGTTTTGGACTACGGTTGCTATCATCTGTGGCTGTTGGCCATGCTAGGTGGGACTTGTAGTCTGGACAATTTAGAGGGCACCTGGTTGGGGGAAGAGTGCCTTAGATCTAAGTACACCCTTCAGATGTTTAAGGTACTCAACCTACAAAAACTGCAAGCCCTAAGATTCTTGTAGCAAAGTTCTTTTTCTGATTTCACTTGACACAGATATTACAGACGTACCTTTTTTATTAACCGTAAGAGCTGCAACTTGACCTGCCAGCAGGGGTCGCCCTCTTCGTTGTAATTGGTATCATCCAAGTCTTCCAGGGAAAAGTTTTCTCTGGTAAGGCAAGCATAGCCGTTCTTGGAGTAAGAATCTCGAAGCTGTGTTTGGGAAAAGAAGAAAAAAGGAAGTGTAAGACAATTGGGCAAAACTCCAGAGAGGTCGGGAGATGTGCAATATTTCAGTTAAGTGAACATCAGAAATTTCTTCTGGAGGGAGGGAGGGAGGTAGCAAAGCCCTTTCTGTTCTCCTTTCTGTTTGCCATTTAGCTGGTTTGGCAGACATTTTTAAGCACAAAGCAGTAAGTAGCGATCCTCAACAATCCAGAAAAATGACTAGGTTTGTCTCGACAGAAGTACTGTGAGGGGGAGAGCTTTATTTGCCATTTGTCCAGATTCAGCTTTAAAGAGCAGGTTTCCTTGGGGATAGTGGTGTGGCAAAATAAAATTAATAATAGTAAATAATAATAATAATAATAATAATAATAATAATAAATTATACCCCGCCCTCTGGGCAGCTTCCAACACATTTTTAAAATAAAAAAACAAGTAATAAAATACCAAATATTAAAAACTTCGCTATAAGGGGTTGCCTTCGGGGGTCTTCTAAAAGTTGTGTAGTTGTTCATCTTCTTGGTATCTGAAGAGGGTGGGTGCCACTACAGAGAAGGCCCTCTGCCTGGTTCCCTGCAACTTGGCTTCTTGCAATGAGGGAACCGCCAGAAGGCCTTCGGAGCTGGACCCTCAAGTGTCTGGGCTGAACGATGCAGGTGGAGACACTCCTTCAGGTCTACATAAAAGCGGGGAGACTCTGACACAGAGCTTTAAAGCGTGAACCCCGAACGTAGACAGTGTGGTGCAAAAGCAAAGTGTGGATCTACTCGCTTCCTTCACTGCGCAAAGCTTCAAGTCCGGTGGATTCCAGCGATCAATTTCTCCAAATTATGACAATATTTGTTTATGTTGTCATAAAATGAATTAAAAAAAAGGGGGGGAAAGTGGTGTGAGTGAGCCCCAACTCTTGAATTGCTCAAAATACAAGAGACAGAAAACAGCTCAGCACAGGAGTAGAACAAACCATCAGTCCTGATATAGACTGTTCATATATTCAGTTATGATGTGTATGGAATCTTCTTAGGACAATCAATTCAACAAACTCAATGACGCTTACTCCTGAGTAGACATGTGTAAGATTGCACTGCTGAGCACCTACTGCAGTTCGCATCCAATGAGATTCCTCCCCATCCTCACCATGGAGGGCAAATGCACCCGCATCTGATGAGCAAAACCAGTATAAATGATGCACAGCAACAGTGTGGAATAAATTGTGCAAATTTGTTCAATAATATATGCACGTCACTGGATTTTTTAAAGACTAGATCCCCCACTGTGTTCCCCTTAGGAATCCATGCTCGATTCTACCGCGTGGCTCATTAGAAGAAGGAGTTTGGATTTAATATCCCGCTTTATCACCACCCAAAGGAGTCTCAAAGCGGCTAACATTCTCCTTTCCCTTCCTCCCCCACAACAAACACTCTGTGAGGTGGGTGGGGCTGAGAGACTTCAAAGTATGACTAGCCCAAGGTCACCCAGCAGCTGCATGTGGAGGAGCGGAGACGCGAACCTGGTTCCCCAGATTATGAGTCTACCGCTCTTAACCACTACAATACACTGGCCTCAGGATTAGGATTCCCCACCCCTTTTTTCCAATCAAGGATTTCATAGATGTGGAGGACTTGTAAACAGAGGTTGGTGGCACCTCAGAGCTATGCATCCTTGTGCTGAGAGGCAGCCAAGGAGAGCCCCGCCGGCTGCACCTCAGGGGATCAAACACAGCTGGATGTAAACACAACTGTGCCACAGATGACCTGGCTTGGCTGCAGGTACAGTCTGAAGAGGCGGACTAGGTCCCAGGCGATAGGGTGCGTTGGAGGAGGAGAGCCAAGCAGAGGCGGCAGCAAAAAGGGAGAGGAAGGTTTAGGAGGAATGTGACCACAAGATTGAAGCCAGTAAGGGAGCTGAGAAGAGGCAGGTTGGAAGACTCTGAGTGGAGCAACTGTGGTTGGAAGGGAAAGAGTGTACAAACCTTTGGATGGCGACTAAAACAGCAATAAAGTCTCGTGGAAGAGGCTAATGTATAAATAAAGAACTGTCTCCCCAAGTTGCCTCTGTAAACTTAAGCCAACAAGGGGGTCTATTAGGTGGGTTTCAGGAACTATTGACAAGGGCAGCGGCTCCCAAACTTTTTGTGTTGTGGAGCACTTTTCAGGAGAGAAATCAGTCATGCTTTCGTCACCCTTATACCAAAGGCACATATTTATTTATTTTTCTTTCCAACGACTTTGTGGAGCAGAGTTTGGGAACCACTGGACAAGGGGGCAAGATGTAAAAATGATCTGTGCAAAAGTTCAGCACTGAAAGGAAGATTCTCAAATCTGCAAAAAAAACAAAACCCGTTGCTCTTGGCAGATGTCGGAAGGTGGTGTGAAGAACTGGAGTGAAACCCAGATTCAAATCACCGGAGGCGCACACCATTGTGAAGAAACGAAGAGGGGGCCCTGTAACTGGATCAGGCCGAAGATCCACCCGATTATGTGTACTCTTGTGACTAACCAAATGCCCCAGGGAATCCCAAATGAAATGAAAGTATGTTTGCAAAACACTGGAAATTCTGGAACTCAAAGAAAACCAAAAGCAGACACATTAAAAATAAATACAATGAACATTTTATTAATCGGAGCAGAGAAAGGAGGGGAGAACCACCAAACAATAAAAAATAAAAACCTTCCACCCACCCTGAAAACAGTATTAAGCAGTACTATGGACTTTAATATTGGACCTTTGGGAGACTGGATGAAGGAGGGCTTATCCAGCGTTGGAAGAAAGTTGATGTCTTCCTGGCAGCAGCTCGCTCTTCATTCCACCTGTCGCTGTGTCCTTCATTCGTTGGCCACTATCTAAAAGTGAAACAAGGTGGAGCATTTAGCAAGCCCTTCTGCCAGTCGCATCTGCTTGCTCCCTCCCTCCCTCTTCATCAAACATAAGGCCAAACTATCCCCTAGAAGTTAACCTACCCAAGCAATCAGTGTGGGAAGCTTGCCAGCCACCGGAAGTAGATTCTTCTTCCTTTGGCATGATTTGGAACCTCTTGAGGACCTGTCAATTCACAGGGAGAAGGGAAACAAAGCCTTCTTCAGGTTATAAACCGGGAATGGGGAGCCTGTGGCCTTCTATATGTTGTTGTAGTACTACAACTCCCATCAGCTGTGGGAAGATGGGAGTTGCAGTCCACTAACACTGGGAATACCACAGGTTCCCCCGTCCCTGCTATAAATACTGCCATCACACCACGTCATGGCTCTTTTCTTTGCCCTGTGCAACCCCTTCTGGGTTCCCACCAATAGATACGTACCCATTCATGCATTCAGTGGACGCCGCCGCCCTCTGCTTTCCTTTTTCAGAGAATTGGACCTTTTTTTGCATTCCTTTCCAGCAAAACTCTGCAGCAGTTTGCATCTCTCTCTCTTTTTGTGTCTCAAATCTCAGGGTCGTGGGTTTGAGCCTCACATTGGACGAAAGATTCCTGCCTTGCAAGGGGGTTGGACAAAACGACCCTTGAGGCCCCTTCCAACTCTACACTTCTGTATGGAGAATTCTGCACAAGTTTTGAAGGCATTCAGGAAGAGCTCTGTGCAAGCTTTGAAGCACAGCTCAGGTCTTTGGAGGTACCTTAAAAACCACAGGGTGGCCAAACAAACAAACAAACAAACAAAAACCCTCACGGTCAACCAGTTGAAGCTCTGTCCAAGCTTAAACTTCTTTCTCTGTCATGGAACTAAGCCAGAAATAGCAGCCAAGCCCATTTCCTTTCTAGCCCAGTTTGTTATGACTTGGCTTCACCCCAGGGCGGACTGGGTGGGGGAATTTTCAGCGTCATTTTCTGCCGGTGGGTAGTTTCTCACAAACTGTGAGCCAGAAAGTTGCATGAATGCTGGGCAAGGAAAAATACAGAGCTGTGAAGAAAAAATCAGCACACAGGCCAGCTCGCTCCTCCTGACCCATCAAAACCATTCTACCCCTGGGGCATCTCTGCATTCCTCAGCTTAAGGTAAAAGCCAGAGGAACCTGGAGGGGGGAAAAAGAAGGAAAAGCAGAGAAAACAGGATGTCTCCAATGAGAAGAGCATGCCTCGCACTCTTCCTTTGGTCCAGGTAATAAAGATATCTCCACATTCCAAACCCTTCCACCATCAGGCACAAAAACTTGCATGGGTTAAGGTCCTTTGCTTCTCCTGCTGCTTCCAAATCCCAAGACTGGTATCAAATACGACGAGATCCGTGATTTCGTTCAAGGAATGTGATCTACACACACACACACACACACACACACACTAAAATCATTTGTGGCTGGCTTCCCTTTTCATTTTCTTGCAGCATCCAAAAAATCAAGTGCTTATTTGTTTTCTTCGCAACCCCATTGGGAGCGAAACTTGAAATCTCAAAATCCACATTCGGTAAAAAATGCCTCTACGACCAGCCAAAATGTTCCAGAAGCTGCATGCAGAGTTTTCGTGTTCTCCAGAACGCAATTGTCCAGAAGGAACCAACTTGGTTACTCATCCACGATTTTCCTCTTGGGAGGTGGGACCCAAAAGAGAAACCTCAGAAGAACCAATCCACTCAGCAGATTCACACGGCTGCATTTTCACCCTTCCGCACAGCAAACAAGGTGCGGAAAGCATTTTCATACGTTAGACCAGAGTTTCCCTTCCATGTAATGCCTTCACCGAGAGCCCTGCAAAGGGGCCGCAAGGAGGAAGCTGCTACCGGTGTCAAGAGACATTTTCTTTGTTCCCCCTTCCTGCAGGAAACCCCCTTTGAACAAGGCTCTTAGAACCCCTCAACCTTCGAGGATGTGGCCCAGAGCTATGACGTGGCACTTGATCAACCGCAGAAAGCAGCCAAATTCAGTGGGTTGCGGGAAGGCAGAGGGAAGCGTTTCCATAGAATGGCGGTGCACTTTGATTGGCGGCCCTGCGCTTCCACTGCGAGAGCCTCCATAATCAACTGTGAAGCCTAGCGCCAAGCTTAGAAACTCGGATATATATAAGCTAATCGGTGAAAATCGTTGTCGTCATTAAATTTCATTTCTCTGCCGCTTTATATTTTAAAGGGGGAAAACTCAAAGCGGCTTACAACACACTGAAACGACCCAGTGACAATAAATTTCCATGGATTAGCCGGCAAGCCATTGCACAGAGTAGCATCTTTTGTGGAGAGCAGTCGCCAAACCCGGCACCAAGACACCTTCACTTGGTTGCAATTGGACCCACGCCAGTCGCAAAACGCGCCTGGGGAATTTCGAACACTGCTCTCTGTGTGTGGCCCTCAGGACTCTTCCAGACCCCTTTTCTCCCCAGTGCTGCTCCACAGCCTCCTTTTGAGTACCTAGAATGTGCCCTGGAACTGTGGAGATGCCTCTTTGCTTGCCTAGATGGAGAAACAAGATTTGTGGGTATGTAGAAACCTCTGGGCTCCTCTGTAGCTCCAGTGTGACCAGCCAAGACAGAGAAACTTATTTCACCCACTTCCCCCTTGCCCAGCCACCACTTGGAAAGCGGCCAATGACATCATGCAGCCTTCAGAGTGAAGAAAAAGTTCCCCCGTTCTCCCGCCTAGCAATTCTCTTTCCCCCGAAACTCCCGCAACATGCTGTCGAAAGTCCGACATTCTGTAGCTATGCTGTGTCTCAAGAGTTTTCGCTTTCAGAGCGGTTTTTCAGCCCACATGGATGACTCTTGCAATTAGCCAGAATGCTCTGCATGGGAGAGCTTCATTCTCGGCAACAACTGGAGCTTTATTTAAGGTTATGGTGTGTGGGTGGCTGGGTGGCCGAGCCGGCAGATTCATATGACTCCAGGAAAAAGCATCTAGCCAGGAAAACCACAACAGATCTTCTGCCTGGATGGTTTTGGAATTTTATTTTATTTTTTAAAAACTATCCAAAATTTTTTCCCATTGTCTAGATTAAGTTTTTTATGAACAATGCAATAACTATCCACACCCCCTCCCCCCAAAAATGAAAACTGATAGAAAAGGAAAACAAGCAAGAGGAATTGGAAGAGGGAACAGTGGGAAGAGCAAGTTAAAGTCAAATAATAATAATAATAATAATAATAATAATAATAATAATAATAATTTATTATTTATACCCTGCCCATCTGGCGGGGTTTCCCCAGCCACTCTGGGCGGCTTCCAACAGAAAAATAAAACACAACAATCTATTATAAACATTAAAAGCCTCCCTGAACAGGGCTGCCTTCAGATGTCTTCTAAAAGTCTGGTAGTTGTTTTCCTTTTTGACATCTGTTAGGAGGGCGTTCCACAGGGCAGGAGCCACCACCGAGAAGGCCCTCTGCCTAGTTCCCTGCAACTTGGCTTCTCGCAACGAGGGAACTGCCAGAAGGCCCTTGGTGCTGGACCTCAGTGTCCGGGCAGAATGATGGAAGTGGAGACGCTCCTTCAGGTATACTGGACCGAGGCCATTTAGGGCTTTAAAGGTCAGCACCAACACTTGCAGCTTGGTCTATCACTAACAGTTTCCTTTCTTCTATTCAAGGCTATCTGCTCCTTAGCTATCAAGTCCTCTTACCATGCTGCATCTGAAACACTGCATGAGTGTTCAGGAACCAATCCTGGCACTTGTCCTGGACTTCCTCCTCCCACCAATTGCACAATCTGGCACAATGAGTTTGTTTTCTTGTGAAACAGCAAGATTGCAGGATTGCACCATAAATTGCCGGAAAATTTACAAAGAAGCAGGTAAGAGTTTACAGCGAGACAACACCTGGGCCTTGCGGTTTCCAGAACAATTATGTAGTCAGGTTTAGCTTCTGCTAAAAGCAGACAATACTAGCAACATGTCTGGGTAAATAGGTGCACAAGGAAGTCGCTTTGAAAAAAAGATGAGCAGTGACCTAGAAAAGGGACAACAGTACAAGACTTTTAGACCAATTGTGTGTGTTGCATTCAAGCACAAGGAATTGGCTCTATGCTGTTAGTATTGCTCCTCCAAGCACAATTCCACCACTTCCTCCCTTACCCCACCCCCAGTACAGATGTGGAAAATCTCCAGATGGTGCCAAACCACAGCTCCCATCATCCTTGGCCATGCTTGCTGGGGTTGATGGGAACTGTAGTTCAGGAACATCTGGAAAGCCAAAGGTTCAAGATGTTGGGAGTACAACTCCTATCAGTCTTGTGCAGGCTGGATTTGATTTTAATCAAATCGATTTAAATCACTAGTCAGTAAGACTTGATTAAAATCATTTTTTTAACAGAAAGACTCATTCTTGCTGGTATAATCTTAATACAGTATTTACAACCCCGATGAAGGTTTCATTTTTGGAATAATAAATTTTCAGAGTAGTTTTTACAGTTATATCAAAAATTACTGATTTGGTTATACTATTAGAAATTTATTGTCAGATAATTATGAAATTATTGTGAGGTTTAATAAGTTAATTGTTTATATTTGGACAACTTTTCTGCTGTACTTTATTGGAAAGAGAAACAATTTAAACAATTTATTTAACTAAAACAGTAACAATATATATGTATCCATGTTTGTTAACTGATGTGGTTAAGCTAAAACCTTAGATTGAGTTTTAGTACACATGAAAAACTTAAATCCTTATTTCTTGATTAATAGCCTTTGGATTATAATGTAACTTAAATAGAAAACTACCTTTCTTAAGAAAGCTTTTCCCTCCAAAGGCATTTTATTTTAAAAATCAAATTTAAATTTTAAAAAAATCTGATTTAAATTTTTTTAAAATCTGATTTTTTTATTTTTGTAAAAAAAAAAACCATTTATTTTTATCCACCCTGGTCTCATGGCTAATAGTCAAGGAGATGGGAGTTGTAGTATAGCAGCACACCTGGAGGGCACCGCGTTGGCCAACCCTGGTGTAAGAGAAAAGCCTGTCTGCAGGCTTGTATTAAGAGCCCTGGCAGGAAGCTGTATAAAAGACCACATGGGGAATAGATTGTGCAATCAAGGTTCAGCAGAGACCTGCAGGGAGTCTGCACCACCAGTTTAATACGCTATACCAGTGGTTCCCAATTGGTGGTCTACCAGAGTTAGCTAAATTTTCAAAAGTACGCAGTCCATGTTCTTGGCTCTTGGAAAAATAGGGGGTCTGCAGTACTTAGCTAATTGGGAACCACTGAGCGACACAATTAAAAGCACAATTCTCTGCCAGTTTTACCCTGAAACTGCTCTTCTGTACCAACACTATAGACCAGGGGTAGGCAACCTATGGACTGCAAGAATATCAAACCTATCCATTCTGAAGGAAATCAGCCCTGAGTGCTCACTGGAAGGACAGATCGTGAAGCTGAGGCTCCAATACTTTGGCCACCTCATGAGAAGAGAAGAATCCTTGGAAAAGACCCTGATGTTGGGAAAGATTGAGGGCACTAGAAGGGGACGACAGAGGACGAGATGGTTGGACAGTGTTCTCGAAGCTACAAACATGAGTTTGACCAAACTGCGGGAGGCAGTGGAAGACAGGAGTGCCTGGCGTGCTATGGTCCATGGGATTACGAAGAGTCGGACACGACTAAACGACTAAACAACAACAAGGCAACCTAAGGCCCTGGGGACCGGATGCAGCCCATTCGCCTTCTCAATCCGGCCTGCGGACGGTCTGGGAATCAGCGTGTTTTTACATGAGTAGAATGTGTCCTTTTTATTTAAAATGCATCTCTGGGTTATTTGTGAGGCATAGAATTCGTTCATCCCCCTCCCCCCAAATATATAGTCTGGCCCACCACATGGTCCCACGGCTGAAAAAGGTTGCTGACCTCTGCTGTAGACTAACTAAAGGGTTGCGTTTTTGAACATTCAGAAGGAACACTACAAGTTCTCAAGATGCCAGGTCTCACTGTAAAACTCTCAGTAAAAATTAAAGAGGCAAAAAATTAAAGAGGCAATGTTTCATGCTACTAAGGCATGCTACCCAAAGACCTCCTTGAAGCGATGTGTGACTTCAGTTTGACAAATCTGTCCTCTTTTCTAAAGTGAGGTTTAAGGAGGACTCTGGGGAATTTCTTCTTAAGTGCATTGTTTTTTTACTCTGGGCTGTTTGCTCTTATGCACTTTCCTGGAGTAGGGGGTCTTCCCCACCTTTCCCAAAGGATGTCAAACAGACAAGACTTAAAAACAAACCAACAAAAACTCTCTCTAGGCTAATAACTCTATTGTTTGGAAGACTTCCTGGTTCCTTTAAATGCATTCTCCCCTCCTTTGCAGTATAAGTGACAGCTGCCCAAACAATGGGAATGGGAAAATCCAGGATTGTATTTGTGATCGCACAGCCATGTGTCCCCACCCCTCAAAAATGAAAGTAGAACCAAAGACTTTTTTCCAATTCAGGAAAACATCTTATTTCATGCGGAAAAACTTATTTTTTTTTAAAAAAAAAGTTTTGTGGTTTTGTTTTGTTTTTAACCCTTCTTCCAGTGAAAATAGAAAGTTTCTGCTGCTATTATGCCCATATTGCAGAATGGAGTGGGGTTCGGGCTCAGTGTATATTGCTTTTAACACCCCTGCAGTGTGGTCCAATGTTAGAAGTAAACATGAGCGTGAGAGAACTTCCTCAGCAGTCCTGCAACGCAGTCCAGTATTTCTGAGCCTATACTGTATTGCAAAGCAGGGATTCGAAGATGGAAGTATATAACAACAACCCTTCAGTGCAACCCATTGTTATGTCCAGTTTTCTGTTGTTGGTGTTTGCTTGTTTAAGGAAAACGCAGGTGACATTACAAAGTTGCACTTCCTTTCCCACCTTTGTGAGTCCCCCTATTCTCCCCACCACCCAAGCAGAAAAGCAGCTGGAAATGTATTTGGACCATGGAGATATCCCTTCTGCAGAGCCTCAGATGCAATATTGGCACCCTTTTCCCACAGGGCTACATTTCCCTACAAAGACACACACTCAGAAAACCCATTAGTAATCCAAGCCACATGGTTATTACACAAAGCTTAATAATGCTAGTCTGCAGGTTTATAATGACCCATACACTCTTGCCTCTTTCTGCCAGGCATTTGTTTGCACCACCACCAAGTACATCCCAGTTTTGCATCTAAAGCCCAATGTAACAAGATTGTGGCTGGAGACTCCCTTCCCAGCTCAAATTTGGTTGCATGCCGACAGAATAGCAGTCCTCTGACTTGCATGCAGTTCCGCTCCCCCTAGCAAAGCATGGACAGGAACGATCCAAGTCACTTTGAGCAGTGTGTGTCAATCTGACTTTCTTAAGTCTATGGTAGAGAGAGATGTTAATTCTGAGTGGGAAATGCAGGCCCCAGGTATATAAAAAGTGCAAGACCAGTCAAGATAAATAAAGCAGTAAGGCGCACCCCTCCTCTGCAAGCCCTCCAGGAATAGCTCGCGATTTGCCCATGTGAGCAAAACACTTGTGTGCCCAAACAAGAAATCGTAATAAAGCTATGCCCCAACGCTAGTCAGAGAGAGAGAGCATTTATCACATTGGTAACTTGGGACTTGATCCTAGTTGCTCAGGGCTGACAAACCCTGGTTTGTCTCATTTGTCTTCACAACAACCCTGTCAGGTAGGCCAGGTTGAAATTCCCAAAGGCTTCCACCCTCCCTAGACAGCAGGGTAATTGATCAGGGATGATGGGAGTTGTAGTTTATCAGGTGCTTTAGGAAAACAGTAAAGATGTATCTGAATGCCTCTTCCTAATAAGAAGGGCACTTCTGTTCATGGAAGTGGAGAGAACAGAGAAAAACGCAAGTGGAGGTGTGAATGGCCCTCTTTGGGGTCACAAGAGGTTGTTCGGCCTTCTGTACCAATGAGAACTCTTGTGTATGAAGAGCACAGGTGTGGAAATCAAAGGTCTTCTATAGTCTCCTGCCCGTGCCAATGCAGGAAATCCAGATATTTATTTGTTCCTAAATAACCCTTCTGGACTGTACACAACTGCACAGACCAAGATTACGCTTAAGTCTCTGTGAGTATTATCAGAATCCACCTTTGCTCAGGAGTCCTGATGGCTGGGCTGGATTTGCATGAGCAGACAGAGGTTCTTTCACTATATATGGAAAGGTAACTTGGTGGGATGTTGCTACAACTGCAACACGAGCTTGTACTACTCAGGCGTACAGTATTACGAATGAGAGATGCTTGGCAATTTTATTTGTTTTTATTACAACCACTAAGAGAGATTTTTATTGCATTGTTTTTTATGTAACAAAAATGACACACACACACACAAACATGCAAAATCTTCTCCAGTTCAGAATGTAAGAAACCACGCAGCCTTATTTTTGGAATGTGCTATCAATCTGGGAAGATCCTCAGTTATTTCTTGCTTAATGTTTGCTGTTATTTGTGTTTGTATGTTTGTTGAAAAATTACTTTCTAAGAAAAAAACAAAGAAAAATACCACTGTTGTCCCCCACCCAGTTCTAAAACTCTCTTTTTGTGATGGATGTTTTTTGTTTTCTTAAGGAAAGGGGAGGAGTCAAACTTCCAAGGATCTTGCCACCAAAGTTGGTTGTAGGTACTGTTACAACTGGGCTATTTGATAAGGAATGCACAAAGCAGGCTGCCATTCCATGCAGGATCTCAGAAAAACTGCTCATCAAAACAACTTGTAATTTCCAGAGCCAAATGAAGAAAGAGGAGTTTTCCTTAGAACTGGCTGGCATACAGAGGTTATCCTGCAAACAGAACCCTTTATCTCCTTTGGAAAGATAAACAGAGATACCAAGGGGAATTAAGCAATCAAAGACTTCTATTTTCCAATGAGCCTTTTGTTTACGCCAGCTCAAAAAAATTATGACCACGTTTTTCTTCTCTTTTTTAACAGAAGGAAGCAAAACAAAAACAGGGGGACTTGTTGGTCACAGCTTGAAACGCCAGTTGAGTTTAGCCACTGCATTTGAAAACAAAAGCACTGTGTTTGGGAAAGAGCTTCGAAAGGGGGGGGGGAGATGAGCCCTTTCTGTTTTAAGAGAGGGTTATGGAGCCATTTAAGGATCTCTCTCACACATCAAACCATTTGCCCCTTGCAGTGTTTGAAAGCACATTTTCAACAACAGCAAGAACTTGGGGAGGTAAGGAACATTTGTGGTGTACCCAGGGGTGAGGAAGTTGTAGCCCTATTCCTAGCCATTGGCCACATTGGCTAGGACAATAGGTCCCCCTTTGTAAAGCATGAATAGCCAGCTGTTCTTCACCTCTCCAGCTTCAGCTACAGCCAGCTTAACCAATGGTGAGGGATGATGGGAGGGCTGGAGTGCCAAAACATCTGGTTCGCCATTGATGGTTTAAGGTAGAAGAGCCCCTCTTTTTCCTTTTTCACTTGGCCATCTGGGGGGTCATCCATTCCGGCAAGAACAAAGACTACAGCTGTCGGACCCCCTTCCCCAAAAGTGAGCAATGGTCCCCCCCTTTGGCATTTTGTCAGGGGAGTTTTCACAACAGGCAGAATCGAAATGCAAAAAAACTTTTCCTGCAGCTCCAAAGTGGCCGGCTGCCAGGGCTATGGGAGGGAGCTGCATGTCTGGAATGCGCACAACCCACACAATGAAAAGAAGACCCTCTGCCGGGAGTGGGCAAAGTTTGACCTATTTGCTAGACTACAATTCCCATCATCCTTTGACCATGGGCCAGTATAGAGGATTGCTGGGGGTTGGAGTCAAACAACATCTGGAAGGCCACAGGTCCCCCACCCACCCCCGCTCCAGATGTTGCCCAAATCCCTGGCCATTTGCCAAGCTGGGTGGGGTTGGAGGGAGGCCCAGCGAGAGCGCCACATATACTTCCTAATTTGGTGGCGGTGGGGGGGGGGAATTTTTGTAATATATCTCGCATTCAAATCCTTTGCCTCGTTTCCTCGGAAGCAAGTCCCGTTGTGGCCAATGCAACTTGCTCGCAAGGAACTTACTCGCAGAGCACTGGGATCCCGATCCTGCCGGAAGCATTATAGCCTCAATGCAGCAGGATTACTGGAGAGTTAAGTTGCATCGGGTTGCAGACGTGCAATTTCCGTTTCCTAGGAAATAAGCGCGCGCGCGCGCGCTCAGGGGTGCAAAACGAGCACGCCGCCGCCCCATGCACTTTTACTTGCAAGTAAGCCCCACCAAAATCAGTGGCACTTACTTTAAGGCAAATAGGCTTAACCTCTGCCAAACTTTTGTTTTCAGGTAAATGGAACCCGTTGCCTGCTAAACGTCCCCCGTTTTTCTTTGTGCGGCAAGGAAACAAACGGTTAAATGAGTTTGAAGAAACCAAAACAAACCCGCAATTGAAGCATTTTCCCCGTTTTTATTATCCTCTTCCTTCCTAGTTTTACTTCAAAGTAACCCTGGTGAGAGGATAGCTGGGATCCCTCGAATTAACCACGCCTCTCCGCCTAATGGCAGAACTTTCCTTTTGCTTTACGAACAAAGGAACTAAGAAAAAAGGCAGGCAAGTTTGGGCGCGGGAGCGATCCGGCGCTTAATCCTGATAAACAAGCCCGACCTGTTGCAACTCGCGTGGGAGCGTAAAGGCAACGCTGCAAAATGAAGAAGGAAAAAACCATGCATTTTTTTTTTTTTGCATGCACTCCCAGGGAGCTATGCCCCAGTGAACTCAACGGGGTTTACTCCCGAGGAGACCTCTGCAATATTTCTAAATATACCCATAGGCTTGCACTGCGAGGAAGCTGCAAGGGTCCGCCCTCCTGCGGCCGAGGAAAAGAACCCCCAACACGGATTCCCCACGCGCGAATTTTCCACTGACCTGTTGCAGCTCGTTTGAGAAATAGAGGAAAGTAATAGCCACGCATATGGACTGCAGGAGCAGCGAGAAGATGAGCACCAGGCCGCAGGTCTGGCCCATGCTGGGGCCGCTGGAAGCCAGCATGATGCTCGCTAGAGACAAAGGGGAGCGCGCGGAGCCCCACTCATCTGCTTGCGTGTCTCTCTCGGTGGGGCGGGCTGGGGGCAGAGGCAGACAAGGCGGCGGCTGTGCTGGGCAGCCTCCCCTACTTCTCTCTTTAAATGAAGGTGGAGCCACTTCCCGCAGTTCAAACACTTTTATGACTCCTCCTCCTGCTGCTGCTGTTCCTTCCGCCTCCCAGGCCACAGGAGCCTTTAAGGACTTTTTAAAGAAACGAGAGAGGAGGAAGAAACAGAAAGCTGCGGGCAGCAAGGCTAAGCCGGATTTATCGCTAACGCTCCGGAACGAGCTGCTGCGCTTTTTTGTGTTTTGCAAATCTTTGCACACCCCTTTTGCAAAAGCAGTTCGTCTCCCCGGGGATGCTTTCGGCGTAAAAAGGGTGCCCCGTAAGCGTGGTGCTGAGTTCAAGGGTGCAAAGCCAGAGACAAGTATAAACAGGAGGGGTCGAAACAGAGATGGGGCGCCTGTGGCACCTCGGGGTGTCTAGCCAGTGTGGAACATGGTCAGGGACAGAGAGTTCCCGTGGCAAGAGGTGCCACCCCCATGTAGTCTCCTGGCAGCGACCCGTGTAGTGTAGTGGTTAGAGCAGGCATCCCCAAACTTCGGCCCTCCAGATGTTTTGGACTACAATTCCCATCATCCCTGACCACTGGTCCTGTTAGCTAGGGATCATGGGAGTTGTAGGCCAAAACATCTGGAGGGCCGCAGTTTGGGGATGCTTGGGTTAGAGCGTTGGACTAGGACCCTTCAAATCCCCACTCAGCCATGTAGTTCACTGTGCCTCTCAGAGTCTAACCTACCTCGCAGGGTTGTCCTGATTGTAAAATTGGAAGGCAGTGGGTGGGGAAACCATGTTATGCCACCCCCTTGGGCCTCAGGTGGGGGTATAAATGCAATTGTGAATAAATAAACCACTGTCAAAATCTGTTTGCTTGCTATTTCCACATTATTTCTTCCACTCCTGCTGTCTGGAGCAATGGGCTGCACACAACTCTGGGATAACCAGTATCACAATATCAGCAACACACTTAAAGTCTAATCAATGCATGAAGGGTTAATACCATAGAGCAGGCATAGGCAACCTTCAGCCCTCCAGAATTTTGGCCTACAACTCCCAATGATCCCTAGCTAACAGGACCAGTGGTCAGGGATGATGGGACTTGTAGTCCAAAACATCTGGAGGGCCGAAGGTTGCCTATGCCTGCCATAGAGTAAGCTGTCCTGCTAGGTTAGCTACATTGCTTCCCTTACCTTGGAAGGAAAGAGGTATTCAAGTCTACCAGAGAAACTCATTGTTTAGGGAAGTTGGAATTGGTTACTCCAGCTCAGCTGCATGGCTATCACCAGCCACTCTAGAGTATAAATAATCTAGGAATTTGTATCACTTTGTAACTAAGTTTTACTGTCTCTGCAACTTTTCTCACTCATGTATGGAAAAGCACATGAATCTGACCTGTGATCTTGGGGGAAGAAGGAAATTCTGGAACACACTTGGAAGGGCATATTTTTAAAGTCTAACAGTCTATATTTCCAGGGTTTACTTTGCTGCATATTTTGTGACTTTAAAACTTTTCTGGGGGTTCTCTCACCAAAGAGTACTTGCCCCAAGTTTGACTCTTGGCATCCAAGAATCTATAACTATCTATATCTATCTATCATCTATCTATCTATCTATCTATCTATCTATCTATCTATCTATCTATCTATCTATCTCTATCTATCTATCTATCTATCTATCTATCTATCTATCTATCTGCACCAACACAGATACCATACAGTACATTTAAAGCACATGATTCCCCCAAAGAATCCAGGGAATTATACTTTAAGGGTGCTGAGAATTGTAGTTCTGTGAGGTAAACTTACCCTGTTTTCACTAGGCCCCTGAGTAAGCAGCAGCAGCCAAAGCAGTTTCCAAGGCCAGAATCCGAGCAAATAAACAGAGACCCCCAACAAAGGGACAGCCAAGAGGCAAAGTTTGAAGTCAGGTTCCAACAGCTCTCCCAGCCCAGCTCTGGGGTTTTTGAGCTGGAGCTGCTGGACCCCACAGCTCACCTTCAGCAGGCTCCTATCAACTCCTATCATTCTCTCCAGAGGTCTCCTTGAAAGGAGTGTCTTACTCCTGTGAGGACCTTTCCTCCTGAGGCACCTTCACCAGTAGTCACCAGTAGTGGGCCAGCTTCCCACCTGATGTTTAAGGGGCTGCCTTCCTCATGGGCTGGGAACCCATTTGGCTTTAATGTCATTCGCCCTGGGTGTGGACGGACCCTCCTCATCCATGATCTTGGTTTTTTTGATGTTGAGCTTCAGACCATATTTTGCGCTCTCCTCTTTCACCCTCATTAAAAGGTTCTTTAATTCCTCCTCACTTTCTGCCATCAAGGTTGTGTCATCTGCATATCTGAGGTTGTTGATATTTCTTCCGGCAATCTTAATTCCTTAATTCCTGCTTGGGATTCATCTAGTCCAGCCTTTCGCATGATGAATTCTGCATATAAGTTAAATAAGCAGGGAGACTCATGGCCACTGGTCCCATCACCTCCTGGCAAATAGAAGGGGAAGAAATGGAGGCAGTGAGAGATTTTACTTTCTTGGGCTCCTTGATCACTGCAGATGGTGACAGCAGTCACGAAATTAAAAGACGCCTGCTTCTTGGGAGAAAAGCAATGACAAACCTAGACAGCATCTTAAAAAGCAGAGACATCACCTTGCCGACAAAGGTCCGTATAGTTAAAGCTATGGTTTTCCCAGTAGTGATGTATGGAAGTGAGAGCTGGACCATAAAGAAGGCTGATCGCCGAAGAATTGATGCTTTTGAATTATGGTGCTGGAGGAGACTCTTGAGAGTCCCATGGACTGCTAGAAGATCAAACCTATCCATTCTTAAGGAAATCAGCCCTGAGTGCTCCCTGGAAGGACAGATCGTGAAGCTGAGGCTCCAATACTTTGGCCACCTCATGAGAAGAGAAGAATCCTTGGAAAAGACCCTGATGTTGGGAAAGATTGAGGGCACTAGGAGAAGGGGACGACAGAGGACAAGATGGTTGGACAGTGTTCTCGAAGCTACGAACATGAGTTTGACCAAACTACGGGAGGCAGTGCAAGACAGGAGCGCCTGGCGTGCTATGGTCCATGGGGTCACGAAGAGTCGGACACGACTAAACGACTAAACAACAACAACAACAAGCAGGGAGACAATATACAACCTTGTCGGACTCCTTTCCCAATTTTGAACCAATCAGTTGTTCCATATCCAGTTCTAACTGTAGCTTCTTGTCCCACATAGAGATTTCTCAGGAGACAGATGAGGTGATCAGGCACTCCCATTTCTTTAAGAACTAGGGAGCATGCAGATAGCACCAAACTTTTCCTTGGGGTACCCATTCCCATAGCAAGGTCTATGTGGGCAACCTGGCCCCGCCCATTACAGTTCTCCTAATCGAGGAACCCCAGATATGTGTTTAATTAGAGAAAATCAATGATTGACATTTATTAATGATTGCAAAGCCCTTATGGACTTTTTGCACAAAAAAAATGGAAAAGGAGTTTGCGATAGCTGGGTTTGAAGGTTGAAAAAAGGTTGGTTTGCGGAAAGAAGAGTTGGATGTTATTATGGAGGAAGAGTTTTGCGTAAGTTTTTAAATGCTGATAGCTGGAGAATTGGAAGTCTTTTATTTTCATCTTTATGTTAAGAAAAATGCTTGATATTTGCTGTTGATTTCTGTATATTGTTTTTTCTTTGTTTTCTAAAGCTTTAATTAAAAATAGCTTTTAAAAATGAACCCCTGGTACATTTTCAAGAAGAAACAGAGAACTGTTTGAAAATGGATACTATCTATTCTAACTTATCTCTCTGGTTCCTGAATATCTGTTCATTAAAAAATATTAATCTGAACTTGCAAAACATTTCCTCTACCCTACTCCCCTGACACCTCTACTTTCTCATAACAAACATTTTGGTTTTTATAGATTCCTGCATCTGACTAAGCAGACTCTAGCCCAAGGAAGCGCATGCCATTAAACATATCTTTTCTGATTTTGCTCCAACAAACTCAACACAGGCGTTTGCAAAAGGCAGACTTGTATGTGCAAGCAAATGAAACCTTGAAAATTGTGCTTTAATGTGGGTTTGCAGTGTGGTTTTAAAGGGAATAGTTCCACAAATATTTGGTGTTTGTTTTCAAGTAGGAATGGGTCACTATAGGGCTGTCCTAGGGATAAGAAACATCAGACCCTGACCCTAGGAACTTCTCCCAGACCACACAATTTCCACAGCCTTTACTGGCTCTGCATTGACTCCTGAGTGGTTTTGTCTGGCTGGGATGTGCTATTGAACTCTGATAATACCTCTTGCATGTCTGGACGGAAGATACATAGGGTTGTGCACATAAAACTGGCAATCCTTGTTCCACCAACTTTTGCTTCTGGCCCCAAGGCAATGTGGTCCTGAGGCTGGAAAAAGTTCCCCATCCCTAGGCTAAGGAACTATCAAAGTATGATCCTAAAAATGTTTACTCAGAAGTAGAATTATAGAGTTGGAAGGGACTCTTAAGGGTCATCTAGTCCAACCCCCTGCAATGCTGGAATATTAACTAGTTCATCCATGACAGATGACCACTCAACCTCTGCTTAAAGACATCCAAGGAAGGAGAGCCCACAACCTCCTGAGGTTGCCATTCCGCTGCTGAACAGCTCTTACTGTCAGAAAGTTTTTCTTGGTGTTTAGTTGGAATCTCCTTTCTTGTAACTTGAATTGATTGGTTTGAGTCCTACCCTCCAGTGCAGGAGGAATCAAGCTTGTGCCTTCTTTCATGTGACAGCCTTTTATATATTTGAAGATGGCTATCATATGTCCTCTCGGTCTCCTTTCCCCCAGGCTAAATATACCAGGCTCCTTCAACCATTCCTCATAAGGCTTGGTTTCCAGATCCTTGATCATCTTGGTCAGCCTCTCTGCACACATTCCAGCTTGTCCGTGTCCTTCTTAAATTGTGATGCCCAGAACTGGACACAGTATTTCAGGTGGAGTCTGATCAAGGCAGAATAGAGCAGCACTTTTAGTTTCTTGGAACTGGACCCTAGATTTCTGTTGATGCAACCTAGAATAGGATTAGCTCTCTTTTTTTGCTGCTGCTACATCACACTGTTGACTCATGTTCAGTTGGTGGTCTACTAAGACCCCTAGATCCTTTCCACATGTACTACCAGCAAACCAGGTGTTCCCCATCTCATCTTTGTGCAGTTGGTTATTCCTAAATTCTCCTATCTGTTGAGGCCATCTTTAATCCTAATGTCCATTGTACCATCAGATGGGGTAGATTTCTCTTTCTAGGATTGAAGTGTTAGAAGTTTGGCCACCATGAGTGCTCTTGGAAGCCAGTTAAGTCGTCCCTCTGCCAGGTTCCAGAGGATTGGTACATAATCCAGTAGAACATTAACATCTGTAAATCTCAAAGAGGTACCAGAAACAATATTTATCCAGCAGATGACTTCTGACCAAAAGACTGTGACTCTAGCACAGAACGAACGCCTGTGACACCAACACTCATCAATGCTAGTGAAAGTTTTCCTAAAAAGAAGGTGCAGGGTCCAATAAACTCTGAAAATGGTTTTTTGTTGTACCCAATGCAATCAAAGATCTGTGGCCAATATTTTTTCCCCATTGCCAGATGTGAACTGTATACTAAGGCACTACCCTGAGTCCCTCCGGATCTGATTTAGAGCTGTTCATAAAGGTTAGGTAAAGACGCATCATTGGCTTAGGGTGTAGTTTGGAAACCTTTAAGTCCTCCAACAATGTAGGGGTCTCTGAGGTGCTTAGTGCTTCGTGGCCAAAGTAACAAATGTTTTGATTGCAAAAAGATCTGTTAGAAAGAAAAACACCTAAATGGATTTCACCTTTGGAGGCTAAAGCACATAAAAGATTGAACATGGAAACCAGTTGGTTAAAATATAGGGATATGCTGATACAAGAATGAGACCAATTTAAGTTAAAAACATATGAGCAGTTGAAGAATAAGCTTGATGATTGGCTCCAAGATCATCAGATCAATGAAGTATTTAAATTGGATAGGAAACTTGGCTTCCATTCAGAGAAGTCAAAGTTGGAAACAGAATTGTTAGAACCAAAAACAAAAATACTTTCCAGAATGTATAAGTTATTGCTTGAGTGGCATATGAAAGGTGAGCAAACAAAGAATGTCATGATATTGTGGGCAAAGGATGTGGGACATAATATCTTGATGGAAGATTGGGAAAAATTATGGAAACAGAATGTGAAATTTACTGCGTGTAATCTTTTAAGAGAAAACATAATGAAAACGATGTATATATGGTATCTTACACCAGTAAAATTAGCTAAGATCTATCATAATCAGGATAATAAATGTTGGAAATGTAAGAAAGATCCTTTTACCACATGTGGTGGACTTGCCCACTAGTAAGGGATTTCTGGGAGAAGATTTATAATGAACTATAGAGAGTGTTGAAAAACACATTTATTAAGAAACCAGAATCCTTTCTATTGGGTATAGTTGGAAAAGAGATTCCCAAGAAAAATGTTAATTTCTTTATGTATGCTACAACGGCGGCAAGAGTATTATTAGCTAAGAACTGGAAAACCCAAGAACTACCAACAGTGGATGATTGGCAAATGAAAATGATGGAGTACATGTTTTTATTCTGACTTTTTTTATTGGATCAGATGGTTATTAGGTATGTGATCTCTGCTGTCTGTTTGTTTCTTCAACTTGTAAAACACCTTGTGTGCAGTAATATAGAAAGGCAGTATACAAATCAAAAGTGAAATGAAATGATTCCTTCAGGTTAGAAAAAGGGGATAAGTTCCTGTCCACACACAGACACACACCAGCATGCAGCCCCCAAAAGATTAACTCCAAGTGAATGCTGCCCTCAACACAAGGTCCCCCTGCCCCTACTATGGACAGTTACCTGGGAATAGGTTCCAGAAACTCAACACTTGCCTCCAAGTAAAACATGTAGGATTGCACTGTTTAATGTAATTCTGTTGGTTAGCAGTTAGCAACAGGGGGAAGCAGGCAGTGAGTTCAGGAGATAAGGTGTTTGTATATTGGTGTGACACAAGCGACGTAATCTTAGGTGTTACTTTCAGACTGGCTTAACAGAGATTTTCAGCTTCCCTCCTCCCCTTGTGCTAAGCCATTTTTCTCCCAGTAGAGGTTCAAGACTGAAAGTACCTCCAATTCAGGAAAACAAGCCGATAGCCGGAAACAGACAGAGTTTTTTGTGTGGAATGGCACAGATTGTGGGGTGTGGGGGTGGAGTTCTGTTTCTTTCTTTTGCTCACCCATGCCAAGCTCTTAAATTTCAACTCACCCCCCAATCACCCATAACGAATAAGCAAGATGCAAAAGCGGTCCTACCATTATCATCTTGCAGCACCCCTAAGAACATGCCCCAACGAAAGAGTTCCCTGGAGAGCAAGAGGGAAAGTACATGTGAAGTCACCTCCTACACTGGTGCAAGCCTTGGGAAACTCCTAGACCAAAATTTAGCTGTAAAAATTAAATGGATAACTGAACGCTACTCATGTACAATGGACATTACGTACTCACGCAAAAGGTGTTAAAAAATAAATTAAAAAGAACTTTCTTGTTATAATGACAGGGGGAGTTCCTCACCACTTTATAAGTCTTCAGAGGATAATGGTATATATATATATATATATATATATATATATATATATATATATATATATATGTTTATTTGGTTTTCAGATCAAATTTTTACAATCACCTATCCAACACACAACATAGAAACAAGATTCCAAAGAATCTCCTGGACTTCCCTCCTTTGTGGGTCCTATCCTTTTACATCTCTGTGTGGCTTTTTAAAATCTTTATAAATCCCCAGCCTGTTTCTAGAAAAATGAAACTTTTTGCGTGCCCAAGATAACGGGAAACAAAAGTGAAACCAAGATGTTGAGTCAGAGACAGAAACCCAGGGCCTTTTCACTACCGGTATCACCAGCATTCACTTGATTAGAGCGTGGTGCTGACAACGGCAAGGCTGCAGGTTCAATCCCTGTATGGGGCAGCTGCCTATTCCTGCATGCAGAGGGTTGGACTAGATGATCCTGAGAGTCCCTTCCAACTCTACAGTTCTATAATTCCATGATAACATTTCATGCTCTTTGGAACCCCAACACCCTGAAATAAGACCCCAACCATCCATCGTGTGGTGAAGGTTGGGCCTGTAGCTCAGAGGCAGAGCACATGCATTGGGCACAGAAGGTCCTTGGTTTCATCCCCCTCATCTCCAGGTACGCCTGGAAAGACTTATATTTGCAAACCTGGAGAGCAGCTACCAGTTAGTGTAGACCAGGCATGTCCAAAGTCCGTTTCGGGGGCCTAATCCAGCCTGCTGGTTGGTTGTGCCCTTCCACAAAAGCTTATGCAATCTGAAAGTTTCCCACTCTGGAGGACAACCCACTCTGGGTTGGTATTATTATTATTATTATTATTATTATTATTATTACTACTACTGCTGCTACTGCTACTACTACTACCCTGTTTCCCCTTTTTTAATACGTAGTCGTAAAGTAAGCCATGGCAGAGTTTTTAAGCATTTGAGAAGTATAAGACATACCCCGAAAATAAGGCATACTTACGCGCTGCGGAAACCAACCCCCACAGGCACCTCCACTCACAGAGTCACTCCATGCGGCCGGCACTGCAGGAGTGCGATCAGCTGTGAAGTGGCGCTCCAAGAGCTCCGCTTAACAGCTGATCGCGCTCTCGCCTTGCTGGCTGCATTCCCGCGCTCCACCTTCTCGTCCACAGTCATCCCTGCCGCTTCCATGCTTGCCGCCACCACTGGGCTCACTGCTTCTTCCTTGCCTGGCCCGGCCAAGGAGCTTGGAGCGCCCTGCAGTGGCAGGCGGAGCGCCTGAGCCAGCGGCCTCCACCTGGCCCGGCCAAGGACTCCTGCAGCCATAGCTGCCAAGTTTTCCCTTTTCACGCGAGGAAGCCTATTCAGCATAAGGGAAAATCCCTTTAAAAAAGGGATAACTTGGCAGCTATGCCTGCAGCCCCGCCACTCAGAACCGGTGGCTGCTGCAGCGCCGAGCACTCAAGAGAGCCCAGCAGCGCCCTGAGCCAGTGCCCTGAGCCGTAAAAACCGTACCAGTAATAAAAAAATAAGACATCCCACCGAAAGTAAGCCACCCTGTGTTTTTTTGAGGAAAAAAAGTTATAAGACGGTGTCTTAAAAAGGGGGAAACACGGTACTACAGTACCCAGTCTGTGGGCTTTAGAGTTTGGTCTTTTCTTATGCACCAACACAGCTATTGTTGGTTCCCCTCCCCCTACAAGGAGTCTATTAGTCTTTTAAGGTGCCTCAAGACTTTTCAACCTTTTTAGGGCAAGAGAAGGCAATTCTTATGTAACTCTTTTGTGGTCATTCATTCACAAAAAAAGGGGGGAAAGAACACATGTTGGTGAAAACGAAGGCATCCTGGCATTAGTAAGCTAATTCGGACATTAGGAAAAAGGGTTCCCCTCCAGGGAACAGCACTGAATTGCTTAGTTGGTAGTTTCACACTGCAGATTCCTAAAACGTATAATTTCTCAGCTGAAATGGACCAATGGTGTGGCTTTAACACTGTTTGCAAACAGAGCTGAAACTCTGCTTCCTTGTCCTCGTTACTACGCTGAAGGTATCTTGTTGTACTTCCTCATATACTAGATTCAGAGGCTTCGCTGTCCACTCATTCTGCAAAAGAGGAAGCACAGTCTATTTCTGAGAACTGGTAAAAATAGAGCTGTGTGGGAAAGCCCCTCTCTTGGCATCATGGCTGGGTGTTATGAGCTCTCCCAGGGTCTGATACTGGCAACCTTTATTGCAAGAAAGAGCTACCTTTCCTCATTGCTAGCTACAATAAGAAGCCCATCAAGTCCTTGGACTCTGTTCTGACCAGGAAAAAACATACAAACACCAAAACAGCTTAATAAGAACAAATGTGCCTTTGAGCTAGCCCCATTTACTGACATTTGTCCTCACCTATTACTTTAAAACATGGCTTTGCAAAGATCATCACTCCAGATTTAATATTTCGAAGTACAGTAAAACAAAATCAAAGCCCCTCTGGCATTTTGAACAGGGTGTGGGTGTGCATGCACGCAGGCACGCACAAACGTGAATCTGCTTTAATCCTGCAGCTATCTCCGCTATTTCAACTTCTCTGTTGCTTATCCTAACCTTTCGAGTAAACAGTATTGAGGAACCTAGGTAAACAAGATGAAAGAAAGAAAACCATTGTGCAAACTTTGTTTTCTTCGGGGAAAGCTGCAGCTTAGCGACATGGCATCTGTTTTGAAGGCTGAAAGTCTCAGGTTCAATCTCCGGCATCTCCGGAGAGCAGCTGCCAATCAGTGTAGACATACTGCGTTAGATGGACCCAATGGACAAACTTGGTGTAAGGCACCTTCTAGAAAGCTCCAAGGCAGTGTGTCAGGTCCAAAAGTATTAGGAGGTAGGCAACCCCACAGATTAATTCTGTCTTATTAGAATAACAGAATCATAGAATTCTAGAGTTGGAAGGGACCTTGAGGATCATCTATTCCAGGCATGTCAAACCTGCGGCCCTCCAGATGTTTTGGCCTACAACTCCCATGATCCCTAGCTAGCAGGACCAGTGGTTGGGGAAGATGGGAATTGTAGTCCAAAACATCTGGAGGGCCGCAGGTTTGACATGCCTGATTCCAACCCCCTGTAGTTTAATAAAGGTGCTGAGAGGTGGCCAGAGCTATAATTCGCAGAGTCCCCTTCGAAAAGGGGAAACCACTCTGGAAACGGAAGCTCTGCGTGGGAAATAGGGGTCTCCTAGCAGCTCTCAGCATCCTTATCAAACTACAGCTCCCAGTGTTCTTCGGGGGGAAGCTATGATTGTTTAAAGCAGTATCATAGCATCTTGGTTCTCAGAGTGGCTGGCCAAATGGATATGGGAAGCCCACAAGGATGTGAGGGCAGTTTCCCAGTTTTGCTGTTCTCCCCAGCACCTAGTATTCAGAGGCATAATGCTTCTGGAGGTAATATACATGCATTGACTTGTAGCCATTAATACCCATAATCCTCAATGTATGCCTCACCACAAAAATTCCAGGTTCCAGATAATTATTTGCATTTGAGGCACTGCTCCTGCTTGTATTCCTTTGCCTGTTACAACAACATAAACCAAAGTTACTTTAGGGCAGGATAGTGTAACATTGCCATTACATTCATCTTGTTTTGACGTGGTTTTTTTTGGGGGGGGGTAGGCCTGAGACCCTTCTAATTCCTGGATCCAGCATGGGTTGCAAATCTAAGCAAGGATTCAAATTGCTGGCACACGTGCTAAACCTTATCTGTGGTGCCTACCCTTTCCCCAAAGAATGAGACAAGGGACCAGAGTATGGGTTCAAATTGGCCACAACTTTATTGAGCCTCAGAAGTGGGAAACTTGGCATAGGCCTTGGCAGGTAACCCTCTCAGCCCGTCTGGCTGAGGATATGCAGGCTGATGAGGTGCAGTGGGAGGGGACTGTAAAGAAGTAGAAGAAGAAGAAGAAGAGGAGGAGGAGGAGGAGGAGGAGTTTGGATTGGATTTGATATCCCGCTTTATCACTACCCAAAGGAGTCTCAAAGCTGCTAACATTCTCCTTTCCCTTCCTCCCCCACAACAAACACTCTGCGAGGTGAGTGAGGCTGAGAGACTTCAGAGAAGTGTGACTAGCCCAAGGTCACCCAGCAGCTGCATGTGGAGGAGCGGAGACATGAACCCGGTCCCCCAGATTACGAGTCTACCGCACTTAACCACTACACCACACTGGCTCTCCAGCACAAACTTACACAGCATGCCCTTCCACTAACCTCGTCCCAGGAGTTTGACCTACATGCTGCCGCTCTAGGGCCAGGGACTCTCGGTTTTGCCCTTTAACGGGCCCTGCAACCGCCACCACGTGTAAGGGAGCATGAGCATGAATGCATCCCCCCAAATTGATGATAGACTAAAGGATACCTTGCCAAGGCCTAAAACCGCCACCCGAGGCCCCTAAGGGCCTCGCCGCCAAGAGTCCCACAACCGAGGAACAATCACCCATGCTCTGCCATCAAACCTTGCTGTCTACCCAGTCCCTGAGGACTTGTCGCAAGTCGTGCAGCCAGAGGTCATTACCAAATGGTGTCAGATGCACTCCGTCCGCCCTGAATAGGCCGGCCGTATCTGCCCTGATGGGGTGTGGGATAGAGAATCCGCCAATCAGCCACATGGTATTGCGCATGGCCCTGTTGATTTTTCCCACCGCATAATTGATGCGAGAGGGATTGGAAACCCCTCTCCAGCGCAAGTGGGAGAGGAGATTGGACCAGCTGCTGTTGCTGTTCTTGCTTGCGAAAGATGTTTCACGGGGTTTGTAGTGTGTACCTAATTTGTATCTATTACTGGAGTGTCACCCATGCTGCAGTTACAGTGGTACCTCTACTTACTACTACGCACATTCGTAAGTCGAAAAAAATTGTACGTCGAATCCCATAGGAATGCATTGGGAGAAAAAATTCGTAAGTCGAAGCAACCCTATCTAAAAATTCGTAAGTAGAAAAAATCCTATCTAAACTGCATCCAACATGGCGGACGGAGCTCCATTCGTAAGTAGAAACATTCGTAAGTACTGTAGAGTTATTCGTAAGTAGAGGTACCACTGTATATGGATGGTCAAACATCAGGTTTGCTTTTTCAGTTAGCTGAGAATGCTGATTAAGTGAGTGTGAGTGGACTATCTGGAAGTGCTTAAATAAAACCTCTCAACTGCAATCAGCTCCGCTCTCTTTCTGAGCCTGCTGTCTCCTGACAAGGCAAGCCTTTTCATGCTTGCAGATCCAGCCCAAACAGCTCAGTGTGGAGGTTTCATAAAAGTCAGGGGAACCCCCAGGTTTATAGAAGCAGGAAGAATCTCAAGAGGGGGCCCAAGAACCTCAGAATGGGGAGGTGACCCAAAACAGCCCAATGAGGACTGAGCATGCCCAGTACTCTGGAGGGGAAAAGAAACACAGGTAGAATGGCTGGCATCCTGAAAGAGGGAGTGCTCTATTTTGCATAAAGTCCTAGTTGCGAAGATAAACATACTGATTTACTTTTACCAAAGCTTTGGAAAAGACTCCAGTCCGAACGGGTGTAAAGTACTTTGGTTATTCAAGGAAAGTACTATTTATACCTTAAGTACAGTGCCAGATTTGGCAGAGACAAATGTGTGACAGGTTAGCGGGGGCAACAAACAGCATCCTGCCCTGAGCTATGTGGATGGTGTTATTTTGCTTATTACAATGGTATAGTCCTCCCAGATTGTAGGGAGTCATCAGTGCCTCACCTTTCCTCCTGCCCCACCCAGGTCCCTATGTCAGCCTCCCAAGAGCCAATGAAAGGAGAGCATGTGAGCCACGCAGAAGAGTCTTCTCACTTGGCTCTCAGTGGCTGGCGCATGCCGCCACTTGCATGCTCAATGGCTCCTAGAAGCTTGAAACATCCACAATGGCAAATTCAAACCAATGGAAATGGCTTGGTGGTGCCAGATAAGGGGCTCCCCCTCCCCACTTGGTTGGCTAAGTGAGTATTTCTGCCTGTCTGGCATTCCCATTACTCACTTCCTCTCTTGCCAGCTGGGCAGCCAGCCACGTTCATTAGCAGGCATAGATGCAACACAGCCAGTGCCAGATTTACATATAAGCTAAACAAGCTATAGCTTAGGGCCCCACTCTCTTGGGGGCCCCTAAAAAATGTAAAAGGAAAGAGAACTGGATATACATTTCCTACATACAGCAGCAGTGTTTTGTGTTGTGTATGGACCTATTGAGTCCATAAATTACCGTATAGCATACAGTATATTAAACACAAAAAACAGTGACAAAGGACGCTGGACATATAAAGGGCCCCATTACCTTCAGTAGCTTAGGGCCTCATCAAACCTAAATCTGGCCCTGAACACAATAGGGTTATCGTACGTCTGCAAAAACCCAGACATATCCTCTGTTGGCGAGCCAACATGCCCATCCAGGCAGATTTTTTACATTTTAAAGGAAATGTCCAGGGGGGCCTCTGCCAGCCCAAGCCAGAGAAAAAGGCACACCTCTTTTTCCCAACTCGGGCTGGCAGCAGCTCAGGCTGCCCTCTTTTTTTTTGCTCTTCAATATATGGCAACCCTATGCACCCACCTTCAGGCAAGTTGGGAACTAACTTCCCAAAAGAGGGAAGAGGAGAGCTGCCACAGGTTTTCTCTGCAATCCAGCCGCGTGTCAAATTTTGTTCAATAAATAAATAAAAGCATATGAAGTAGAACTTTCCGTTATTCGTATCCAGCATGTTGCAAACACTGTGTCCATCTTAACCTCTGAACTGAATCCAACTGCCCCACTCTTCAACCCAAGGTATATATGGAGTTGTTTTAGAATCTAGGACTGAGGTCAGAGGTCTCTTCCTGAGCCCTTTCTTTCATTTCCCTCCCTACTCCCTACGGTACTCCCAATTCTCAGTACAATATATACAATGTCTTTCAAAGTCCCCTGTCTCCGTTGCTCATTTACACGTCTTGGACATGCTTTTGCAAGTCACCTGGGCCTAACCAGGTGATTCACCACATTTGTGTATTTGGTGGAATAATTTTAACTCACGCCTCTTAACCTTAAAAAAATCTCAATGCGCTTTTGCTACTTGCCTCAAGAATCTCTGCTGAACTGAGCAGAGAGGTATGCACGCCACAGCAAAGAATGGCCTAATTCTGAACTTTAGAATGACCTAATTCTGAAGTTTAGAATGTAGGGCATTGCTATGGTATGCATCCCACATGTGCCCTCGACCTAATTTCATGCAGCCTGCAGAAATGGGGATGGGGAGAAAGAATGAGAACTATACTGTAGAATCATGCAGTACAACAAGCAGGCTCAGTTTTGGCTCTGGCTCTACCCGCCCAATAGGCTTTTCCCATTGGTCAATTATTTTCCTAGGAAAGGATTCCCACACCATTTCTAAAGGATTTTTTTTAATGTTTCAGCACTTCCAGCTTCCTCAGTTCACACAAAAAGCACACGAGGTGATTAGAACTGTTATCAAACTTCAGGGCCAAGAAGATTAAACCTATCCATTCTGAAGGAAATCAGCCCTGAGTGCTCACTGGAAGGACAGATCCTAAAGCTGAGGCTCCAATACTTTGGCCACATCATGAGAAGAGAAGACTCCCTGGAAAAGACCCTGATGTTGGGAAAGATGGAGGGCAGAAGGAGAAGGGGACGATAGAGGACAAGATGGTTGGACAGTGTTCTCGAAGCGACCAACATGCGTCTGACCAAACTGCGGGAAGCGGTGGAAGACAGGAGTGCCTGGCATGCTCTGGTCCATGGGGTCACGAAGAGTCAGACAAGACTAAACGACTAAACAACAAACTAAATTTGGGGGTGCTGGGCAGATCTTTGCACCCTGGCGGCGCATATGCTAAAGACAGCCCTGACAGAAACATTTTGACAAGGCAGCCCCTAAGACCTCAAAAATTTGGATCAGGGAAGTGTGTGAGACGAGGGATTTGCGTAATGTGCAAAGCTGCAGGTCCTTATTCTCTAAGAAGGAAAATGCCTTTTGTGGCAATCAAGAAGGTATTGGTGCCTTGACAGCATGAGATCTGCTGATAGCCTTATCCCAGATGGGAGGTCTCTGCCTTCTTGCCATCTAAAAGAGACAGACCTTGCAGCAGCATCATGCCTGATAAGGAAAGCAGAGATTTAAGTTCCTTGCTGCGACTTGCTGCGTGTGGACCTTTGAGATAACTGGGGATGGGAGAGATGTTGCACAATATTTGTGTATGCGCACAGAGTATTTATTTATTAATCTTATTAGTCGCTGGTCACCTACAAGGTCTCCCAAGGGACTTAGACTGAGGAACACATTATACATAAACACATTATAAAACAGAAGTGGGTTAAACATTAACAAGCAAAAGCACTGGCAACACAGGGACACAGATCAAATAGAATTATACTCCCATTAACCTGAAGAGATAAATTAAAGATCAAACCCTGACCCTTCCTAGCACAGACATTCCTAACCTGAAAGTCACATCATCTTCACACCGCTGTGTCAAGCCCAGTGTTGTAAATCAGTGGGGAAGGTGATTCCTCTCTAGATCAGACAGCGGCAGCAAAGGGTTAAGGAATTGTTTCATTCTCCCCGCAATCGAACTGTGAAACTTAATAAGTTTTGAAGAAACCTTCCTTCTTTGCCTCCCCCTTCTTCAACTGTGTGTGTTTTAATTAAATTATTTCTAATGAATAAAACACAGGGTTGGTATATTTATAAAGTGTCTATCTATTGGGATAGAGAATGTAGCAGGCTCAGTGCCAACTTGCCCTCACCTCGTGCTTTCTCTTAATTTGTTACTGGATACCTAATAGTGAATTAAAATTCCGATAAAGTTGGAAGGACCCTTGGTCCAAATCCTTCCCCAACCTGGTGCCCTCCTGATAATTCTCCCATCATGCTCCATGGGGGTTGATGGGTGTGGTACAGAGGCAGTGGCCTCTAGTGGTTAAAGCAGGGGTCACCAACATGTCAACCTCTGGATCTGGTTGGACTACAACTCCCACCACCCCTGGCTATTAGCCATGTTGGCTTGTGTTGATGGGATTTGGGATCCAACAACATTTGCAGGGCCTCATATTTGGCTAGGTTCCCAATTAGCTAATTACTGAGGACCCCCTATTTTTCAAACGCCAAGCCATGGAATCCCCACTTTTTGAAAACATTGATAACTCTATTGTAGTTACCTGTGCAAAGCAAGTTTTGAAAGAAAATGTGGGGCAGCCCCTAATAAGCAAGAGATTTTAGGTATGCTAAAAAAACAGACCATAAATTAGTCTCCATTGCTCCACTACAACTGAATAATAAAAAAAGCAATTGTGTCCTTAACTTGCTAGTGTTCTAGATGCAGAAGGCTATTTACCAGTATATGACAGAGTATGCAAACATGCTATTCCTTACTTCTGATCTGAGGTGGTACATTTTAGCAAAACTTTGCAGCATGTGGTTCCGCTAGCTGAGGGATCTTGCACCTTCAAGACATAGGTGAAGGCTTGGTCAGGACTTGATAAAGTATTGGTGAAGACTGAGTAGAAAAGAGCTGGAATTTTGTAATGTTGGTAGTAGTAGTTGTTGTAGTAGTAAGGCGGGAAGAAGCAGCTGAGATTTAGTGCTAGGGCTGGGAGATACTTTCTTTTGAACATTGTTCAATGTCAGCAGCTAAATACTGGTATATGCTGATACATCACGATGATTCCTGGGCATCGTGATTCATCAGAGGGTGATCGTAGTGGTATTTGCTTAGTTATTTCCCTTGCTGGACTTCCAAGATGAGACCCGAATCCCAAACTCATAAGGCAAGATTCACTGAGAGTCCTCTAAACTTGATAGTCCTTGAAAGCAATCACAGTGGTACCTCGGTTTGCAACCGCAATCTGTTCCGCGGAGCCGGTCGCTCCCTGAATCGGTCACTCCCCGATGCACGCTTCTGCGCGTGCGCAGATCGCTTCTGCCCATCCGAGCACCGCAGAACCCGGATGCAAACACTTCCGGGTCTGCGGTGGTGGGAAACTGAAGCAGTCGCAAACGGAAGTGGTCGCAAACCGAGGTTTGACTGTAGAAGTTATTTTCAGTTTAAAAGTAGAGAGCAAGGGGAAGGGGAAGGGATTCCTTACATGAGCGTAGCCGGGGCATGGGGCAGGTGGGGGGGCAGCTGCCTCCCCCTAAATCAATAAAAATCAATAAAACTACAAAACTAACTGAGGTTCTGCTCAGCCCCAACAAAAGGTCTGCCCCCCCAATCCTGTCTACACCCATGATCCCTTACATTTTTAATGTGCTTTCAATATACGGCGTGGGTGTGACTGAAATTAATAAATGGGTGCCTATGTAGAATGAGACATTTAATCAACACATTTGAACTAACATAGCACTCCCCGTCTAGATATGCCCAGTTTATCTATAACTAGCATAATATTTGAGCAACAATCTGGAGGCGTGTTTGGAAATAGATGCCAACATTTCTGTTGCTGAAGTTGCACTGTATTTATTTTCATTTCTTTTGCTGTTTCCCTCTTGTGTGCTTTTTTAAAACCTATGTGCGATAAGCTTTATGCATCCGCAAACAAAGCTTTAGGATGTGATAAACAGAGCCCTCCCGTCCTCATCTTGTTCCAGACAGGATTTCCCTATTCAGCAAGCTGTCTTGTGGGAGTGCAATCTGACATGACAAACACAATTGCTGAATTATCGGTGTTTTGTGGGAGGCAGAGCAAAAAGAACAACTTGCTGTGTGACCGGGAGCCTTCCATGGACCTCAAGAGCTGGGTGAGCCAGCCGCGTTCACCGCGAGAGTCGAATGGGCATGGCTTTGAATAGACATGCAAACATTACACTCTCCAGCATTTCGCAGGTTGTACATTTCTAACACTCCAGTTCTTCCATCAAGAAGAGTTTCCCAAGCTCCTTCCTGTTGCTGGGAAGCATTTTGCAGGTTGTAATGGACAAGATGTTACACGTTACCACTTCAAGCCACCATCATGGCTTCTGCCCAAAGAATTCTGGGAGCTGTGTCAGTGGATTTGAGGTCTGGATGCATAGAAAGAACAGAGAAGAGGCTCAGGCATGAAGTTCAGTGGCTGCTAAATCTCCTGCTGCAGATTTAATGTTAAATCTAAAACAATGTTCTCGAGGCCTGAAAATCTCATTTTGTGTGTGACATAGTTACTGTGTCAGAGATAACCCTGCACACATTTTCCCCAGCGTAGCAAGCAATCAGATTTTGTAGCTTCTCGGTATAGGCAAATTTTACTACTTCCAAACCAAACATTGTGAACTACTGTAGGTCAAGACTATTAAGACCACTGCACCTTATTTTCCAGACCTCTCATAAAATAATTATGGGCCTCAAGATCAGATGTAAAGAGCAGTGGGGTGGGGGAAAGCATGAACAACATGTTTGGCTATAACTCTCTCTTGCAGGTAGAGATGTCAGAGAATTCTGACGAAAATGGAAGCAGGCATGGAACTTGCTGGTGTTCCCTCATCTGTCCCCTGTCTGGAACCGATACCAATCCAGCAAATACAATTGGTGTTTGCTACCGTTGCCTTTAGTCTACAAATGGTATGCTATCGATTGTGTGCATTCTCCCGCCACCATTTGCATTGCACATCGCACATCCTTTGCAATTAAATGAACAGGGTGGAATAATGTAATGCAGTTTACAAAATTCCACCACAGCAGACTTTAAGGTGAATTACAGTCATACAGTACCTCGGTTTAAGTACACTTCAGTTTGAGTACTTTCAGTTTAAATACTCCACGGACCCGTCTGGAACGGATTAATCCACTTTCCATTACTTTCAGTGGGAAAGTTCACTTCAGGTTAGGTACGCTTCAGGTTAAGTACAGACTTCCAGAACCAATTGTGTACTTAAACCGAGGTACCACTGTACGTCGTTTTTTGCAGAAGCTGAACTGTAGTGAAACGGAAACAGCGATGCACGTGACGAATGCAACTGAATATCAGTCGCTGGAAACCACAGGAAGGGAGAGTGTGGTTGTGCTTCTGTCCTGCTTGCAGGGTTCCAGCAGGCATCTGGTTGGCCACTGTGAGCACAGCATGCTGGACTAGATGGGCCATTGGCCTGATCCAGCGGGCTCCTCTTGTTCCTTTCTAGGAAACCTGCAGTGAGTGTTGTGTGGATAGTGTTGTTACTCTTCTGTTCCTTGATGAAAACAATAAAGTTCTTGTCTAGCTTCTTCACTAGTTTGCTCTCTAAGGCAGGAAGGAGCAGGAAACATGTAGCCTTCCAGATGTTGAACTCCCATCAGCCCCATCAGCCCCAGCCAGCATGGCTAATGGTCACAGATGACAAGTGTAAACTTACCGTATTTTTCCATGTACAGTGGCACCTCGAGTTACAAACGCCTCAGGTTACAAATTCCGCTAACCTGGAAGAGTTCCCTCGAGTTGAGAACTTTGCCTCGCCTCAAGATGAGAACGGAAATCGTGTGTTGGCGGCGCAGCAGCAGCAAGAGGCCCCATTAGCAAAAGCACGCCACTAGTTAAGAACAGTTTCAGGTTAAGAACGGACCTCCGGAACAAATTAAGTTCATAACTAGAGGTACCACTGTATAACACGCCCCCGTGTATAAGACACCCCCTCTTTTTTAGTACTCCAAATTGAGAAAATGGGGGGAGATTGCCCAGAGTTGTTGAGCGTTTTTGTGAGGGGGGATTGCCCAGACATCTTGAGCTTTTTCAGGGGGTTGCCGAAAATCACTCACCTGCAGGACCTACACAGCCAATCGCATGCACATCGACGAAGCAACCAATCAGCTGCACGTTCGATGAAAGCAAGTGCCAATCACCCGCCCAATTGCCGCAGTAGCCAATAGCCAGTGGACCTTGCTGCACCCACCAATCACCCGCAAAAACGCCACTGACAATCTCCTGCTCGCGGCAGCCACCAATTGCCCATCCCATCTCTCCACTTCTGTGTATAAGAATGACCCCAAATTTTTAGCATAATTTTAAAATAAAATAACCTCGTCTTATAAACTGAAAAATATGGTACGTTTGCAACTTCTGATCAAGGAAACTGAGTTAACTTAATGGCTTCAGATATGCTGAAGGCCTTTAAGCTGTAATGATTGCTATCAAAGACTGAGATTGTTTTACTGCAGCAGGTAGTAATTATCTCAAAAAGGCAGTCGAGGAGTATCTGAAGTTTGTACAGGCCAATAAAACTAACCCTCTATGGAAGGATAACTTGCTGAAGCAATAGCATCATTTCCCTATAACTGGAATCAAGGTATATTTTGGATAGGTGTTTTGTTTTGATCTTTCTCAGCTCCACTGTTGATCTTTCATGAACTTGCTTGCCCAGCCTCTGGCAACAGTTTAGCTCTTTTTAATAACAGAGGCATTATAAAGCATGTAGGAAGAATTGGAGCTGGCTCCATCTTTCACCTTGAGGGGCAAAGTCTGAAGGAGACTTTTATATGTATATTCCCGAATGTGCTCGCACACTTCCCCTTAACCAGGAACTAATCCAACATGGGGAAATGTCATATAAATTTAAGCTAAACAAACAGGTATGGCAATAAAACGTTGCAGTATGCAGTGCGAGTGTTACGTTTTCTAACCAGCCAGCCATATCCTATGTTGATTTACTCCATTCCATTTCCCATTCTTCTTGGTTTCCCATTCCTTCTAAGGTGAATCATTACTGTATTCCATGCTCACTGCAACCATCGTGGGTTCTCCTCCCTTAGGTATTCTTCCTGAAGTTTATTTCTTTAATTATTTCTGCAAACGTTCCAGAAACATTACCTCCTCAAGCCTGCTAAGACTTGCTTCTTCCATGTGGGTGATGGAAGTAGCCTTTTGGCTACTTAGGCAGCAACACTTAGCCCTGAATGTTTATAAGGAAGAGGGGATGACTTGAACTGACTCTCGTTCTGACTCAGATCATGTATCCGTCTGGTCCAGGACAGTATTTTTGACACTGACTGGCAGTGGCTTTCCAGGGTTTCAGACAGGGTGATGATCTCAGCCCTGCCTGAAGATTGAGCCTGAAACCTCCTGCATTCAAAGCAGATGTACCACTCACAGCTATAATTCTCTCCCATAGGAAGTGTGGCTGAGAGGTAGGACATCTGCTTTGCCCACAGATTCAGTTGCCAGCATGTTCCATTAAAGGATGGGAAAGACCCTCTGCTTGAGACCCTGGAGATTAACTCCCAGTGAAGTAATAAATATTGGGCTAGGCCAGGCATCCCCAAACTGCGGCCCTCCAGATGTTTTAGCCTACAACTCCCATGATTCTTAGCTAACAGGACCAGTGATCAGGGAAGATGGGAATTGTAGTCCAAAACATCTGGAGGGCCGAAGTTTGGGGATGCCTGGGCTAGGCTGACCGGTTGACCTGCTACAGCAGTTTCCTAAACATAATTTAAGCTGGTGAGCAAGAGCCGATTGACAGTGGAACGGGCTCCCTCAGGAGATTGTGGACAAAGCTTGTTTACTAAGCTATTGTACTCCCAACTTTAACTGTATGCTTGTGAAATGTGGACCACTTATAAATACCATCTCCAACTCCTCGAAAAATGTCACCAGTGGTGTCTCTGAAAATTTTTACACATCACCTGGGATGACAGGCAAACTAATTACAGTGTACTGGAAGAAGCAAAGATCACCAGTGTTGATGCAATGGTTCTTCAACATCAACTTCGTTGGACTGGTCATGTTGTGCGGATGCCTGATGATCATCTTCCAAAGCAACTACTCTATTCCAAACTTAAAAATGGAAAGCGTAATGCATAAAAGAGGCCCTCTGCCTGGTTCCCTGTAACTTGGCTTCTCGTAGTGAGGGAACCGCCAGAAGGCCCTTGGCGCTGGATCTCAGTGTCCGGGCTGAACGGTGGGGGTGGAGACGCTCCTTCAGGTATACAGGGCCGAGGCCGTTTAGGGCTTTAAAGGTCAACACCAACACTTTGAATAGTGCTTGGAAACGTACTGGGAGCCAGTGTAGATCTCTCAGGTGGTCCCGGCAGCCGCTCCCAGTCACCAGTCTAGGTGCCACATTCTGGATTAGTTGCAGTTTCTGGGTCATCTTCAAAGGTAGCCCCACGTAGAGCGCATTGCAGTAATCCAAGTGGGAGATAACCAGAGCATGCACCACTCTGGCGAGGCAGTCCGCCAGCAGGTAGGGTCTCAGCCTGCGTACCAAATGGAGCTGATAGACCGCTGCCCTGGGCACAGAATTAACCTGCGCCTCCATGGACAGCTGTGAGTCCAAGATGATTCCCAGGCTGTGCACCTGGTCCTTCAGTGGCAGAGGTTGGGTGGCCATCTGTCTTGGATGCTTGGTCTGAGATTCCTGCATTGGGGCTGGACTAAATGACTCTTGGGGGTCCCTTCCAACTCTACAATTCTTTGATTAGGTGGTGATTTGACACTGCAATATGGGGAGTGTCGCCTCCTGGATTTCTGCTTGTCATGCAGCTGTTAAAGGCACACAAACCATGCCCAAAAGTCAGTCACCTTCACTCCATTACTCTTTTTGACTCTAGAAATGACTGTCAGGTCTCCTTTGCTGCCCCTTCCTATTGGAACATCATTTCTGGGAGCATCTGCCCAGCTACTATTTCCAATTCTCAGGCCATTTTTCATTCATCTGTTCCAATGGTCCCTCAGCATGCTGGAGGCACATGTGGAAATCTAAGAAACTCTTCACGAAGCTGTCACTTGCGCAAGCACACCGGTGACTTCAAATGTACACACCTCAGCTTCATGGAAGTTGGTTTCTGGGAAAATGCATCAAACGGCAACATTTCTCAAGAAACCACAGGAGAGATATGGATTGTGGCTAATGTCATGTGCTCATGCCTTCAAATGCTAGCGTGTTTCCGAGCGGTGGGAACAGCGATGTGTACACAGACACAGAATTTCCTTCTGAGAAAATGCCAAGAGGAAGGACATGGAATTCTCACTAAAAGTCCTGTATTTATTTGGAATAATCAGCCAGATCTTGGGCTGTTGGCTAGTATATCCTTCTAAACAGCTACTTCCTCCCCCCCCCCCACCAGTGGAGGAAGATTTTATGAACGTGGACTTCACAGTATCCGTGACAAGAACCTTTAATCTTGCAGGCATGTGGTTTTTGTGATTCACAAGTATTTTCAAGCAATTTCATATTTCTAGTATATGTTGAGTTTGTGGCGGGGGCAGGAGAGGGAGAGATGGATGCCCCCAACAGTCTGTCAGTGGCACATTTGACTTCATTACCCTTGTTCTCATCAATATCCAGGGTTACCTTTCTGTCCAGCTGCGCACAATTCATTTTGGCAAAGCCTTTAGCAAATGAAACGTCTTCTCAATGATCTCCAGGTTCAGGACCCCAATTTAGAGTGTGCACTTTCTTTGATTTATATTACAGACAGAAGAAGCACCGGAAGGAAGGGCAATTATCTTCAGCCTTTGGCTCCCAGAATTAAATTAGAAAATGCCAGTTAGCAAAATAATGGTGGCAGATGTACAAATAATAATAATAATAATAATAAAACATTATGTGTTGACAATATTTTCTTCCTTGTGCTGCTAATTCCCTCCTTCAGAGCTTCCCGAGGCAGTTAGAGCTGAAAGATGTATAAGTTTTATCCTCAAGATGCCATTTTAAGGAGACTATACCCATTTGCAAGAGAAAAGCAATGACAAACCTAGACAGCATCTTAAAAAGCAAAGACATCACCTTGCCGACAAAGGTCCGTATAGTTAAAGCTATGGTTCTTTTCCCAGTAGTGATGTATGGAAGTGAGAGCTGGACCATAAAGAAGGCTGATCGCCGAAGAATTGATGCTTTTGAATTATGGTGCTGGAGGAGACTCTTGAGAGTCCCATGGACTGCAAGAAGATCAAACCTATCCATTCTTAAGGAAATCAGCCCTGAGTGCTCACTGGAAGGACAGATCGTGAAGCTGAGGCTCCAATACTTTGGCCACCTCATGAGAAGAGAAGAATCCTTGGAAAAGACCCTGATGTTGGGAAAGATTGAGGGCACTAGGAGAAGGGGACGACAGAGGACAAGATGGTTGGACAGTGTTCTCGAAGCTACGAACATGAGTTTGACCAAACTGCGGGAGGCAGTGCAAGACAGGAGTGTCTGGCGTGCTATGGTCCATGGGGTCACGAAGAGTCGGACACGACTACGACTAAACGACTAAACGACTAAACAACAACAACACCCATTTGCAAAATAAAAGGGAAGTCTGAAGAGGGAGGAGAGAAGTGGGGGAGAATGGGAAAAAACTTTGAGAGAGCTTCCTTGACCTCGCATTGAACTAGGATGGATAACTTTTAAACTGGCCCTTGCAGCATGAATGGGCATTAAACGGTGCAGCAAAGGAGTATGTGATTATGTGGAGCAGCTCCTTGATATAGCTAAAAACTTTCACCCGCTTCTTTCTGTGTAGCAAGCTTCCTTCGAAGCCAGAGGATCAGGCCCCACTACTTTATTTATGGCCAGTTGACAACACCATTTGAGACCTTTTTAAGGGTGGCATCAAACAAAAGCAGCCTTATATTGGGGGTCTATCTGAGAAGTATAGCCTTAGATTGGGGTGGGGAATCCTATGGCCTTCAGATGTTATAGGATTTCACCTCCCGTCAGCTCCATCCACCACAGCCAGTGGTGCAACCTTCTTTGGAGGTTTTTAAGCAAAGGTTGGATGGCCATCTGTCATGGATGCTATAGCTGAGATTCCTGCATTACAGGGGGTTGGACTAGATGACCCTTGGGGTCCCTTCCAGCCCTACAGTTCTATGATTCTCTGGTGCTATAGTTTGCCTGGTGCCTAAAGGTGTGTAATGAAGGTGCTAGCTGAACTTCCCTGGGGAGAGCCTTCCACAGACAGGGAGCCACTGCAGAGAAGGCCCTGTTTTCGTGTTGCCACCCTCTGGACCTCTGAAGGAGGAGGCACACGAAGAAGGGCCTCAGATGATGATCTCAGGGTTTGGGGAGGTTCAGTTGGAAAGAGGTGGTCCTTGAGGTATTGCGGTCCTGAGCCGTTTAACTTTAACACCATCATCACCACCACCACCACCACAAGTGGAGCAGAATTAGGTTTCTGGTGTTGTCTTCCCCTCCCTCCCTTTCCTGGGCTTCTTCTTTCCCCAATAATTTATTTGTTTATTGAGTTTATATCCCAGCTTTTTCTCCAAGGAGCTCAAGGTGATACAGTGGTACCTCTGGTTACGAACTTAATCCATTCCGGAGGTCCGTTCTTAAGCCGAAACCGTTCTTAACATGAGGTGCGCTTTCGCTAATGGCGCATCCCACTGCTGCCACACTGTCGGCGCACGACTTCCGCTCGCATCCCAGGGCAAAGTTCACAACAAGGGGCATCTACCTCTGGGTTAGCGGAGCTCGTTACCCAAAGCATTCGTAAGGAGGACGGTATGTAACACGAGGTTCCACTGTACATAGTATATGGTTCCCACCTTTCTCATTTAATCCCAACTACCGCCCTGTGAGTTAGGCTGAGAAGCAGCGACACTAGACCAAAGTCACCTAGTGAGCTTCACGGCCGAGTGGGGATTTGAACCCTGGCCTCCCGGGTCCTAGTCCGACACTCTAACCACTATGCCACATAATACTGGTACTAAGATGAACTAAAAGGTTTACATCTGAACCATTTTAGCTCCATTGTCATTGTGCTGGAGAGAGTTTATGGAACTGAACAATCTGCACTTCTGAGTTGTGGTTTAAGGGAAACTTATCAACAGTCTTGTTGCATTTAAGTGTGAGGTTGAGATTAGCTGTAGACCAGGCATGTCAAACCTGCAGCCCTCCAGATGTTTTGGCCTACAACTCCCATGATCCCTAGCTAGCAGGACCAGTGGTTGGGGAAGATGGGAATTGTAGTCCAAAACATCTGGAGGGCCGCAGGTTTGACATGCCTGCTGTAGACAATGTTTTATGATATTTAATCGAAGAGGTGTGCATCCTCGCTCCCTGCTGAATCCACTTTGCACCTTTGGAGAAAAGAACATCAAAGGCTCCTCCGGAATCTAGGAGGCAAACAGATTTATCATAGCTCAGGCTTGGATGAACCAGTCTCCCCTTCAACTTGATGCATGAATTGTTATCCTCAAGTTGGCAGGCACATTTGTTTTTGCTGCAATGGACTAACTCGACTACCTCTTTCAAAAAAGGAAAAAATAAATCACTGCTTTAAAGCCCAAGAAATGGAAGTAGCCCGTGTAAACTCCTTATCCCCCACACCACAACTATTAGAAAGCAAGAGAAATGCTCTCCCCCACAAAAAAACAAAAACAAAAAACCATTTGTGTAAGTTTAGAAACATACCAAATGCTGAAATTGTGGGGGATGAGTTTGTTGACAAGTCCTGAGCAATCAGAAGCACTTATTATCAACATTGTCAGTTATTTATATCCACAGCCCCAAAGACTGGAATGACTCTAATCTTAACTTTCTTTCCCTCCTTGCGAGCTTAGAGCCCAAGCAAACAAAGGCTACATTCAACAAATTCTTTGTGTAAACCAGAGGCTACAAACAAAGATAAAGCAATAGAGGTCGCTTTTGGACAACCTGTTTATTGAGCATTCATCCTGATGAGTTTCCACAAAGTTTGTGGGGAGGTTGAACCCGGTTGGCTATTTAGTTCATTCTGATTTAGGAATATAGGAAGCTACCTTACACAGTACTGAGTCAGAACATTGGTCTATCTAGGGCAGTAAATCCAGGGGTGGCCAACTCCCAAGAGACTGCGATCTACTCACAGAGTCAAGAACAGGCAGTGATCTACCCCCTTTTGGGGGGTTCAGGTCAAAGTTGTTGAGCGAGGAAGGCCCATTTGGGGGGGGGTTCGGGTCAAAGTTGTTGAGTTTGTTCAGGGAGGAGGTAAAATGTTGAGCTTTTTTTTTAAGGGGAGCCACAGTTGTTCAGCTTCTTTGGGGGGGAGCCAATGATCTACCAGTGATTTACCGCAGACATCCAGTGATCTACTGGTAGATCACGATCTACCTGTTGGACATACCTGTAAGATGGGCAGCAGCTCTGCAGAGACTGGGGATACTGGAAATAAATTTAGGATCCTCTGCATGAAAAGTAGATGCTGTACCACTGAGCTGTGCCCCTCATCCTTTGCTTGTGGGTCAAGCAATTGTTAACCCACACTTTCCAGTGCCTTTCCCCACTCCCCTTATTGCAAAAAGTCTGGGATTTGGGGCTCTGTGGGTTTCTTGCGCAAGAGTGCCAAATCAGCCTGCATTTGCCTGTTTGTGACTAAATCTCACCCCAAAACAGTGGCAGTCTGGAAATGCCCAGTCTTGAGGCACCTTAAAGATTAGTAATTTTATCTCAGCATCAGCTTTTGTAGACTACAGTCCACTATGTAAAGTGGTTGTTCTGAGTTCTAGGCACCCTGAGGTTCGTGAATCACCATTAATAGGCAACTGTGATCGTTCCCCCCCCCCCCCAGCCTGTCGCTCGGCCAGTTGTCTTTTGAAGTTCCTTTGTTCAAGGATGACCACGGTTAACAGAGTATCCTGGGAGGGTAATGTTCCTATAAAAGGGGCTGAGGGCCTTTAAATTGTTTAAAGAATCTGAGGCTCTTTTTTTTGTAGAGATTTTTATTGATATCAGAAGCAAGAAGCGTGCATAAGAAACTTCAAGATTGCTGCATGTTGTTGTTATTTCTTACCCACCTTTCACAGTTAGGTCCCTGGGCAGGTTACATCAGTATTAAAAACAATTTTAAACAAAAATACGGGTGCAATAACAGGGTGGGTCTACACCCCACACTCCCACCTCAGGTGTCAAAGATCAGGGCAAGACAGTGCGACATGTGTGTTGAGCATATTTAAAATGGTAATGCTCATCAAATATAAGATATGAAGTGTCTTTCTCTAATGAGAGTTGGCGTGGATGCTTTTTGAGTTGGTCTAAAGGGGAACCAGGTTCAAATCCTACCCTTAACATAGATTCCTTGTCCTTAGACAAGTCACTTGTGAGGGGGTGGAGAGTTTGCGTAACATAGCTCCAGCCTCTGCTGCTGACATGTTAGGAGACTCCTGTTCCCCTCACAGAGTGGTTTAACATTCAATTATTCCTCTTCTCTGGAAACTCTGGCAATTGTAGCTCTGTGAGGAGAATTGGCGTCTCCTAGCAACTCTCAGGACCCTTACCAAACTAAAGCTTCTTGGGCTTGCTGATCAAGCTTCTTGGGCTTGCTGATCAGAAGGTCGGCGATTCGAATACATGTGATGGTGAGCTCCCATTGCTCCGTCCCAGCTTCTGCCATCCTAGCAGTTCGAAAGCATACCAGCGCAAGTAGATAAATAGATACCGCTGTGGCGGGAAGGTAAACGGCGTTTCTGTGCACTCTGGCACTCATCCTCTGTGCACCAGTGGCGGTTTAGTCATGCTGGCCACATGACCCAGAAAGCTGCCTGTGGACAAACACCGGCTCCCTCGGCCTGAAAAGTGGTATGAGCGCCACACCCTATAGTCGCCTTTGACCGGATTTAACCACCCAGGGGTCCTTTACCTTTGTTATAGAGGGGATGTGCTTCCTCTCCACACCAAAATGCAAACCTTTAAAAGAGATGTTTCTTCTTGGTTCTGGGTCTCTCTTGCCTCCTTGCAAGGAGGGGAGGGAACTCTGTTGCAACAGAAAAATATCTGCCTTGTTTTCACTGCATCCTGTCTCCATCCATTCATCTCTGACCGATCATGGACTTGGGGGACTCAGTCCCTTGGGGAGTTGGGCAGCAAAAGCCAACCACCCCTATTTTTTCTATATCACCTTTTACCTCCCAGGATCCTCTGGGAGAAGCACAACTGTAATAGTCGCCTTTCGCCGACAGACATCTCTCCCTGCCTCTGGGCTTTCAAAACTGACCAGTGCTGTTTCTCATTACACAACTGACCCTTCACCTCTGCAGGATGGGTTTAGGGTCAATCCTGGTCCTACCATTATGCAGAGAGAGGTGGTGGCCTCAGGGGAGAAGATGTGTGCCCATTCTTCCAGATACAGGTAGGTAGCCGTGTTGGTCTGAGTCGAAACAAAATTAAAAAATTCCTTCAGTAGCACCTTAAAGACCAACTAAGTTTTTATTTTGGTATGAGCTTTCGTGTGCATGCACACTTCTTCAGATACCTCTTCTGTGTATCTGAAGAAGTGTGCATGCACACGAAAGCTCATACCAAAATAAAAACTTAGTTGGTCTTTAAGGTGCTACTGAAGGAATTTTTTAATTTTGCATTCTTCCAGAGTCCCTCCCTTGACCATGCCTCTTTGTTGGAGCACCACACACAAACAAAGTGCTACCCCTAAACAAGCCTAGGGGAGGCTGTCCTGTTGCCACCATTGAAGTAATATTCCTCTGCAAGTCCGGTTGGCTTCAGTACACAGAACTGGGGAAAGGACACAATCTTGCCCTTTTCCTCAGCAACAAAATGTCTTGGGTCAGTGCTACTCCAGGCTCAGGTGAGTATTTCATTTGAAAACAGGGAGATTTCCTCATTCTTGAGGAGGCCATCTCCTAATCATTAGCTCTCACAGTTGAAATATCGACCAAAGATCCTGGGCTATTAACCAGCAATCTGACTAAGAAAGGAATGTGTTGTTCAAGGCGGTCTTTGTCTGCCTCTGCTTGGTTCAGCAAACCCACCTTCTTGGGGGTAGAAGTTTGGCTTTTTTATATGTCAAGAAGCTGGGGGTAGAGTTTTGGGTTGTTGTTTTTTTAATATGTAAAGAAGCGCTGTGATCTACATCAAGGTATGATAGTCTCTCAAGTGGTTTGCAGAGATACAGTACAAAAGAGAAAAGTAGGTTAAAACCATGCAATCAAACCTAAAATGCCTGATGGAATTTATTATTATTATTATTTTTAAAAAAGGCTTCAGTAGGCACTGGAAAGAGAAGCAGAGATGGAGCCTCAACAGGAAAGGCGTGCCACATAATTGGACGCACAATACTACACATGCCCTCCTCTGATTACCTTAGTTATCAGGAAGGGATATAAGGGACTGTATCCTGGACCCATTTTTTTAAATTTTTAAAAAGACTTTCTGGATTACTTTCCAAACAGAAATATAAACATACATAACATAAATATACACGAAAATCAAATGTAAATCATATATACACTGAAATCAAATCAAAAAACATATATCGACAATTTAAAGCAAAGAGAGAGAAAAAAGAAAGAAGATTTTAAAATATAAGATAATCTCATTTGCAAGACAGATATGAGAAATATAGCAATGAAAAGACGAAAAATAACTGTGTACAACAAAAGAAATTTGAACCCTCCACCCCACACCCTCCACCGCTTGTGACTTCCAGCCTCTCCTATATTCTGGTCTTTATATCCTTGACAGACTGCATACTTTTTACTATATTTCTTTTCCTTTATACATTTTGGGCCCTTCATACCTCTGCTATGAGGTTGGCTTTTTCTATCTGCTTCATTAAATATTGATTTTAAAAAATTCCAATCACTTCCTGCTTTTTAAAAAATTTATTTACAATATATCAAAATCTATCAATAAAAGTTGGGGTAATGAAAGGGTTAAGCGAAGAGAAAGCTGGACCCAAATTATTATGGGCCTTGTAAATTTATACACTAAACTTGAACCTGGCCTGGTAGTGTATAGGCAACCAGCACAGACTTGTGTGCTGGTGATAATCTGTCCCCATTAATAGTCCAGCCACAATGTTTCACCCCAGCTGAAGCTTCTGGACCAGGGCCAAGGCTAGCTCCACAAAGTGCACATTGCAATCATAGAATTGTAGAGTGGGAAGGGACCCCGAGGGTCATCCCGTCCAACCCCTTGCAAGGCAGGAATCTCAACAGGTGGCCCCTCCATCCAGTTTGAAACTGTAGTGGATCCTGCTTAGCTTTGCCAATGTGCCAGCAGTTCTATTGCTGCACCACCAGCTCATGTGTTGAGGTTATCAATGCATGGATCACCGTGACCAGACTACCGTTGTCCTGGAACAGCTATAGCTGTTGTACCTCCATTGGCTTGAAAGACCTACATTGGCCCCCAGTACGTTTCTGAGCACAATTCAAAGATTCCTGATCTAGAAAGTGGGAAAATGCATACAAATGCATATCAAATGAGTTGGAGTGGCTGTTCAGCTATGATGTCAAACCACTTTTTGTTGCCATGTGAACACGCCGTGAAGGACCTAGGACCCTCTTCTTTTTATTCCAAACCCCCCCCCCCCGCTACCCCTTTCTGGATTAAGGCAAACTTAGATCATCGATTATCAAATCATAGAGTTGGAAGGGACCCTGATAATCATCTAACTCAACTTGCTGCAATGCAGGTATATGCAGTTGTCCAATACAGGGATCCAACCTGGTGTTATCAGCACAATGCTCTAACCAACTTAGCTATTCAAACCATAGTTTGCTGTTTCATCTGAACCAGTAAAGAGTGGTTAGCTTTTGCCCCTCCCCCAAAAAAAACCACTCACCACAGTTAGAAATCTGGATCAAACAATGGTTTCCAAACTGGGTTTTCATGACAGGCACAAATGATAGCTTTGAGCTCAGGAAAAATGGAAAATGATGGTTTGCCTGGAAACGGGGAAGGCAGAAAGGAATCAGGAAGGGAGTTTGGGTGAGCCCAAAAGTCCTTCAGGGCTCAGCCACCTTTGTGTTCTTAAAAATGTAGGTTATGCCCAAAGCCCTGTAAACAAGTTGCACTGAAAAGTCTTTGAATGGTCAGAAACGTGTGGAATTGTCTAGGCAAATTAGGCAGAAAAGCATCACTTAACAAGTTCACAACAAGTTTTTTTTTGCCTGCCCTTAATTTTTAAAAACACAAAACCAACAGGCTAAAGGTAACCAACATTGGCAGCATTCAAATCCTTTGTAAGCTAAAGTTTGAAAGGCAATTGGCAGAAAAAAGGGTGTTAACTATTTTCCTAGCTGTGTTTGGCATCCAAGCTTCTCACAATGCAGCAAAGGCAAAAGTGAAACTAATGGAAGGATTATGGGAACCTGAAACCTAAGTCTGCTGGAATTGTTTTGCTGTAAACAGGGAAACAATTGGTGGGAAAAGCAACACCCTCTTTGTTTGCTGTGTAAGGCAATTTACTTTTAAAACAGAATGCTTGCAAAAGAGCTAAACTGAAAATAGCCAACAAGCATTTTATTAATTTGCTTACCCTGTTCACATATAAAAGCAGAGAGGGGGTCTTTTTATATTTGGTGTTGCACGCCAATCTCCAAATGGTGCAAAATTCCAGGGTTCGTGTTTCCTCGGAATGAGGACTGTTGTGTCTTGATGATAAAGAGTTTATTTTCATGCATATGCAACCTGAGCCTTCGATGGAGGGGTTCACACCATTAGCACCCCAAAAGGATCTTGCTTCTCCCATAGCCACAGCCTTGGATTCAAGCAGAAATCAGGCATGGCTCTGTCTCTCAGCTGCCCAGCCTTGTGTCCAGCTTCTAGCTCACATAACTCAACTCCCAACTTTCTAACCACCCGACAGCTCAGGGAGCAGGGGTGGCTTGTGCCAAACCTCTACAGGCGAGGAGTTCCACAGGGCAGGACTAGCCCCATCCAGCATGGCCAATTGTCAGGGGACCACCATTACTGGTCCTCATACCCACCTAGTGAAAAAGCAGCAGGAGACCACCCTTTGTATCCTTACAATCTGGACCCAAGTTACAAAATAAACACAAGGTGAATTGCTGATGTTAACAGCAGCTGATCACAAAGAACGCACAGCTTGAATAAATTAGGTCACATCAACAGATGACCTAGTTCTATATGCACACATCCAACTGATGGGAAATGATGTGCTTCAGTGGCAAGGCAAGTTTTGATCTGCAAGACTCAAAAGAAACAAAAGAGGGCTTAAAGAAAATGTGCCTTCGAAGGAAAGGGAGTATTATTTCCCCAGAGAAACTGGCGCCGTGCTCCGTTCCTCAGAGGTGGAACCAGAAAGCACATAAACAGTAACTTGATGGGTGGAATTCCCCAAGCGCTTCTGCAAGCAAACAACTTGCAGACTGTTCGGCCAAAAACGAAAGGCCTAGTTATAAACAAAGTGCATTTGCCAAGTTTCATTATCTGACCTTGTAAAGAGAACGCAACCTTACCGTTCCAAGTCCAAGGTGTCCCTCCCTGCGCTTTGGAACTTGAAAGCTGGACACCTCAAAAGGTCTGGGCTGAAGGAGGAAATTGTTAGCAGTAAGAGCCACGTTGCCTCCTAGAGATTCTTCTGCAGGGCAGTGACAGACAGGACCGAAGGAAAAGTGGGCAGAGTAATGGATTTACATGTACAGATCTCTCCATCCAGGCTAGCATGAGACATTATCACAGGGACAAGCTAGGCAAGAGGAATCAGAGCAAGACTGGTTAGGCTTGTGGGGTAGGCAGGGATGGGACCTAAATAGGCTTGTCAGGCCTCTCCAATTGAACTTCCTGGCCATTTTGCTCAAGCCACACATACCTACAGCTGGCATCCTATATGTAGGGCAAGACTTGTCTCAGTTGAAAAGGGTTTGCAGGCGGTGTCAATCAGCTGATCAGTGGTACCTGCAGGGGTGCCTTGGGAAAAGTGCTTCACAAGCCCCCATAATCAGCTGATTGTCAGGACTTGCAAAGCCCCTTTTCCTAGACTCTGCAATACCCAACTGTCAGCTGATGGTGGGGTCCCCTGAAGCACTGCGCTAGGCTTCAGGGTACCCGACAATCAGACAAGTGAAGTATTTCAAAAAGTGTTTTGTGGGGCTGTGCATTTTCCCGCATGGTACGGTTTCAAACCGTACCGGCAAAAAAGGCTTACCTGGTGTCATTGTGATGCCAGCTGATTGACAGCTGGGTGGCCCCACCTACCTGTCGAATTTGACCTGGGCAGGATGGGGGAGATAATGACCCCAATTCCTGGTCTAGGGCCAGTTAGAGAGGCTGGAAGCCTGCCTCTGGGTCTGAGGCTGTGCACCCCTGATCTAAGCAATTCTGCCAGGGTTAAGAAAGTTTATTCCGAACATGAAGCTATATTTACAATGAAGCTTGTTTTTAAACGCTCTGCTTCCTTTATTACAGTTTCTGAAGACTTCGTGGCTGGGCATTGTTTACAAACCTTTGTAAACATGGCATTTTGAAAGAACTCGTTTGCATCACATAAAACATTTATGCAACCAGATCCAGACTTGTAAGCACCCTTTTTATAGTCGGTTATCAAGTTTTCAACTGACCTCTGTATATGGAGAAACAGGCCAGTAATCATGTTCTCAGGTCAATGTTCTCAAAAGCGCCACCTGTTCATATCTGCAGCTTGGGCTGCAGCAGGTGAGAAAGAGAGGACAGGACCTCTGCAACTTTTAATAATGGTGCAGAAATGGAAATGTCAGCAGTCTCTGCTCTTCCACACACCAATTAAAGGACCTATTTTGCCTTTGCCAACCTTATGTTAAAGGCACAAAAGCACAGCAGGCTATCTGCTGGTAATTTGGCAGTGATATGTTTACCTTTGTTCAAGAAAATTGGAGATATGATTGGAGATATGAAAGGAACATTTCGTACAAAGATTACCATAATCAAGGACAAAAGTGGTAAGGACCTAACAGAAGCAGAAGACATCAAGAAGAGGTGGCAAGAATACACAGAGGAATTATACCAGAAAGATATGGAGGTCTCGTACACCCCAGGTAGTGTGGTTGCTGACCTTGAGCCAGACATCTTGGAGAGTGAAGTCAAATGGGCCTTAGAAAGCACTGCTAATAACAAGGCCAGTGGAAGTGATGATATCCCAGCTGAACTATTTAAAATTTTAAAAGATGATGCTGTTAAGGTGCTACACCCAATATGCCAGCAAGTTTGGAAAACTCAGCAATGGCCAGAGGATTGGAGAAGATCAGTCTACGTCCCAATTCCAAAGAAGGGCAGTGCCAAAGAATGCTCCAACTACCGCACAATTGCGCTCATTTCACACGCTAGCAAGGTTATGCTTAAAATTCTACAAGGCAGGCTTAGGCAGTATGTGGACCGAGAACTCCCAGAAGTGCAAGCTGGATTTTCGAAAGGGCAGAGGAACCAGAGACCAGAGAACAACTGATTGGTTCAAAATTGGGAAAGGAGTACGACAAGGTTGTATATTGTCTCCCTGCTTATTTAACTTATATGCAGAATTCATCATGCGAAAGGCTGGACTAGATGAATCCCAAACCGGAATTAAGATTGCCGGAAGAAATATCAACAACCTCAGATATGCAGATGACACAACCTTGATGGCAGAAAGCGAGGAGGAATTAAAGAACCTTTTAATGAGGGTGAAAGAGGAGAGCGCAAAATATGGTCTGAAGCTCAACATCAAAAAAACCAAGATCATGGCCACTGGTCCCATCACCTCCTGGCAAATAGAAGGGGAAGAAATGGAGGCAGTGAGAGATTTTACTTTCTTGGGCTCCTTGATCACTGCAGATGGTGACAGCAGTCACGAAATTAAAAGACGCCTGCTTCTTGGGAGAAAAGCAATGACAAACCTAGACAGCATCTTAAAAAGCAGAGACATCACCTTGCCGACAAAGGTCCGTATAGTTAAAGCTATGGTTTTCCCAGTAGTGATGTATGGAAGTGAGAGCTGGACCATGAAGAAGGCTGATCGCCGAAGAATTGATGCTTTTGAATTATGGTGCTGGAGGAGACTCTTGAGAGTCCCATGGACTGCTAGAAGATCAAACCTATCCATTCTTAAGGAAATCAGCCCTGAGTGCTCCCTGGAAGGACAGATCGTGAAGCTGAGGCTCCAATACTTTGGCCACCTCATGAGAAGAGAAGAATCCTTGGAAAAGACCCTGATGTTGGGAAAGATTGAGGGCACTAGGAGAAGGGGACGACAGAGGACAAGATGGTTGGACAGTGTTCTCGAAGCTACGAACATGAGTTTGACCAAACTGCGGGAGGCAGTGCAAGACAGGAGTGCCTGGCGTGCTATGGTCCATGGGGTCACGAAGAGTCGGACACGACTAAACGACTAAACAACAACAACAAATGTTTACCTTGCCCCCCCTTTTTTGCAAGCTGTAGACACCATGCACTTTGACCAAGGAGAAAATGCATGTTGACTGTTGTACAGTTTTTTTTTTAATGTAATTTTTTTTGCAGTACTTTTCTTCCAGAAAAAAGGTGCCAGTACTGCGTACCCTTGAGTATCACCAGAAAAATCCCCCCACTGATTTGGTGGGTGGGTGGGTGCTTTAGGGAAATAACATATCTGCAGGGAAAACCTACCATTGTTGTTAGAAGAGTTCTTAAGCCTGTTACAATCTTTGACTAACGTAATAATATGTCTTAAATGGCAATTCTACACACACAGCTATCTGGAAAACAGTCCCACTGAACTGAGAGGGACTTTCCCCCCTTAGTAAATGTTATGGCTATGTATCATATTTCTTACCGGTCTTTCACCATAAGAAATGCAAACAGGCAAACCATTTACAACCAGAATAGGGTGGGTCCTAAAATAGGGTCTTAAGGTGGAGGCTGGTCTGTTGATAGGCATTGAACGAAACAGATTGGTTATGTGCAAACTCTGTTCCGGCAATATTTGGTGACAGATTATGTATATATCGAACTTTCAATTATTCTACCGCAACTGGTGATGAAGATTTAGAGACTTTGGTTGTCATTTCTGATCATTTGTATTAGTCTATAAATAGTGCCATTGTTATTGGCCATCGTGTTGTGTTATATTGTTCAGCATGGTCTGTTGATGGGGCATTGCCCCACCAGCCAGAAAGCGCCTCCAACCACTTGCCTGCTTTCCTATTTACAACCTCTCTAGCACAGTGTTTCCCAACCTTTTCCCGTCTGTGGCCCTCTTCCGACTTGTTTCCTTCCTGTGCCCCCCTCCAGGCGTAGCCTAGGGGGGTCAGCTCCCTCCTAATAAGTAAAAATCAATACAAATCAATACAAATCCGAGGTTCTGCCCCCCCCTAACAAAAGCCTGCCCCTATCAAAAACCCTGGGTACACCCATGCCCCACTCCCCTATCCTACCGGCAGAAAGGTAGCTATTTAAATGTTTTGTTTGCGAACAGGACATGTTTTATTTATAATTTTTATAATTTGTACCAAATACAATTGCATAAAATGATAGGAACATGATGAAATATTGCTGAAGCATAAAAACACAGAGTCATGGAGCTGGAAGGGACCCCAAGGGTTATCTAGTCCAACCCTCTGCAATGAAGGAAACTCAGCTTAAACATCCATGACAGGCGGCCATCCAACCTCTGCTTAGAAACTTCCAAGGAAGGAGAGTCCACAACCTCCCGAGGGAGATTCCTCTTCCACGTATTATAAAAAGTGAAGAACACTTATTTGACCCCAGTTATTTGACACAGAGGGGGTAAACCCACAGATACAGTCCAAAAGGTGTACAGGGAGTTCTGTATACAGTATAGGGGAGAATTTAAGAAAAAGAAGTGGTCCTATTGGAGAACATCATTTCAGAAACGCTTCAGGCAGCAAAACATCTCGGCTTGACGTTCGAGCAAAGGCATCGTTGTTTACTTATCAAAGCCTGTTGTCAGCGTACACAGGGTTTGCTCAGCAGTTTTGTTCAAACAGCAGAATTTAGGTCATCTGAGAACTTTGGCTGCTGAATTTCTGCTTGTTGCACAGCTGTCGAAGGCCACAGGACTTCCACCAAGGGAAAAAAAAGCTGGCAAAAATCATGTGCCATACCTTCCAGCTGCTCCTATTTCTCAGGTATTTTGAACATTTATTGATTTGACACCTTAGAATTTTTTTTTGGGGGGGGGGGTCTGGTAACCCGCTCTTTTATGAATTTGCCTAAACCTTTTTTTTAAAAAAGCCATCCAAGTTGGGAGCGATCATTGCCTCCTGCGGTGTGTGTGTGTGTGTCTTAGTTGGCATGTCAAACCTGCGGCCCTCCAGATGTTTTGGCCTACAACTCCCATGATCCCTAGCTAGCAGGACCAGTGGTTGGGGAAGATGGGAATTGTAGTCCAAAACATCTGGAGGGCCGCAGGTTTGACATGCCTGTGCTGCGTGAAGTGGAGCCCTGAGAATTGTAACTCCGTGTGGGAAATAGGAGTCTCCCAAGAACTCTCAGCACCTTTAATCAAATACAGTTCCCAGGATTTCTTGCAGGGAAGCCATAATGACTGCCTAAAGTGGTATGATACCGCTTTAAATGCATAGTGCAGATGTGACAAATGTTTACCATGAAGCTTGTTCTTCAAGACTCAGGCAGTCGTGGCGGGTCATTGCTTACAGGCATTTGTAAAAGGCCTTGCATGCATTGTACAAACCATTTCTGCAAGCAGGTCAAGATGCATAAACAGCCTCTCTATAGTTAGGTTACCAACTTTTCAGCTGGCCTCCGCAGCCGTGCTTTTGATCTGGAGTAATTGGCTATGACGGTGGTTCCCAATTAGGAGTTGGGGAACCCCGGGGGTCTGCGGCATGATCCCCTGCTAGGGGACTCACTTGTCTTGTTAATTGCACAGGGAATTAAATTTCTCTGTCCCCCCAACTAAATCTTGGTCATTTTTTTGTGTGGTAATATCACAAATTTTAGGGACTTTTATTTAGTATACCTAAAATCCTTTGCTTATTAGGCCCTACCCCACATTTTCTTCCAAAAAGTGCTTTGCACGGGTAACTACCATAGAGTTACCAAATTTTTTGAAACTGGGGCTCTGTGGCTTGGCTTTTAAAAAATAGGGGGTCCTGAGTAATTTGCTAATTGGGAACCACTGGGCTAAAGGGATAAAGCTCAGCTCCATGTAGGGCTGCCATATGTCCAGGATTTGGCCCTTGCATATGGCGTCTGGATGAATTCCCCGTTTGCGGTAAAATGTCTGGGAAAATCTGGACGTATGGCAACCCAATTTTTTTTGGCAAAAAAGAAAAGATGGCAACCCTAGCTCCATGTCTTCCAAAGCTTCTGCAACTCAGGCAAGTGCCTTCTGTTTCAACTTTTAAAAGCCCACTGAGAACTTTACGTTTCCATCAGGCTTATGCAGGCAATGAAGAATACATATTTGCGCCACCGTGGAGATGCCACACGCCATACTTGGCAAGAGGGTGGCATTTTGCAAGTCCTTGCCGCTCATCTTCTCCACCCCAGGGGTGTGCTGGAAGTGGTGGAGTGGGCAGGACATCACCTTTTGCACTTTCACTGGCTGTGGAGAGTGCTTCACCCCACCTCAAAAGTGGGCCAGCTCTGCCCTACAGACTTCAACTGGTTGGCAGCCAATCCTTCTTCCCAGAGAACTCTGGGAACTGTAGTTCTGTGAGAGGAATAGTGGTCTCCTAACAATTCCCAGTACCTTTAGCAAACTACTGTTCCCATGATTCTTTGGGGGAAACCATGGCTGAATGATGTATGGAAGTGAGAGCCGGACCATAAAGGGGGCTGATCGCCGAAGAATGGATGCTTTTGAACTCTGGTGCTGGAGGAGACTCTTGAGAGTCCTGTGAACTGCAAGATCAAACCTTTCCATTCTTAAGGAAATCAGCCCTGAGTGCTCACTGGAAGGACAGGTCCTGAAGCTGAGGCTCCAATACTTTGGCCACCTCTTGAGATGAGAAGACTACCTGGAAAAGACCCTGATGTTGGGAAAGATTGAGGGCACAAGGAGAAGGGGATGACAGAGGACGAGATGGTTGGACAGTGTTCTCAAAGCTACCAACATGAGTTTGACCAAACTGCGGGAGGCAGTGGAAGACAGGAGTGCCTGGCGTGCTCTGGTCCATGGGGTCACGAAGAGTCGGACACGACTAAACAACTAAACAACAACACATGGCTGAGTGGCAGTGACTGGCCCAAAGACACACAGTGAGTTTCTGGGCCAAGTGGCAGATTTGAACCCTGGTTTCCCAATTCCAAATCCAATCTAACTTTCTTAAAAGACAGAGTGCTGAGTTTTGTGATTTTCTGACTAGATTTTTGAATTATGTATTGCTGTTGTAGCTAATGTTGTTATGGCTGCTGTTACTTTGAACATGTTAGAAATAGCAACATGATAACTGGACTGTGCTTTCCTGGTGTACATACATCACAGCAACTAACCACCACAAATTTGCTATTCCAAGGATAGGGTTGCTTCTCATTCAACTGTCTCCTCTCCAGCAGTCGAGTCTTAAATCAATATTAGCAATGGGACAGGGTCATCTGCCGGACCTGAGGGAAGTCAGCAGTTTAGTTATGTGCACCAGTTGAGAGTTCACCATGGATGGTGAAATCTCAATTTCTAGCGCTGCACACTCCCTCTGGCCAAAATACCAGATCCCAAACCAAATTGGGCCAATTTTGGTTGACCCAGGGTTCAGCTGGAGTGGATTGAGAAATAGCCTCAGGACAGATTGGGTCCTCCCAGAGCAATCTGGGGCTGTCAAAAGGGGTGAGCAGTTTTGAGGAGGAGATGCAGGCAAGCAGATTGGGTGTTTCTGCCCCCTAATAAACACTGTGCAAAACCCCCAAAGTGCCAAATCAGGCCCTAAATTGAAACAGGAGGGCCATGCAGAGCCCTGCCAGTTTTGGTTTTTTCTTAGTTTCCCTTTTTTCCAACCTTAAGTTCAGTTCTCCACATTTTCACATCAGATTGTATCTTTCTAAAAAGTCCTGGTTAAAATTCAGTGCATTTCAGCACAAATTTCTCCTGAATACACATTCTGGTATGCAATTTTACCCATTCTTTGGCACAGCAGATTCCCCTAATATATAATGCATTTTGGCATGTTATCTGCACCAACATATGCATTAACCCTTGTACGGTAGATGCAGATTTCTTGGCTGTGCTGTTTTCCTGATCTAAACTGCCCCTCACTCCAGATTTTGGCATTAGCCCTGGGGCTTTAACATACAGGCACAATAATAAAGTTACTTGCATCTTTTTTGGGGAGGAAAAATGCCAATCAAGAAAACAATGTGGGGCTGGTTAACCCAGACAAGGCTGTTCTGATCAAAATTGGAGACCTCCCTCCCCTTGCATGCACCCGCTTTAAAAGGAAGACAAAAATCAGAAGGTATGGTGATGAGTCTCCTTTGTTTTGACTCTTGAATGTCTATTTCAAAATAAACCAGTCACATTTCTAGATCAGCTGCCCTGCTGGTGGTGGTGGGAAAATAAGTATTTTGAGGATGAGTGCAACTCAGTATTTCCAGGGAAAACTGTCATCTATTTCTAGAGTTAAAGACTGTGTATTAAATTGCAGCCCAGGGAGCTATTTTCAAGTTCGCCACCTGCTGGCATAACTTATTTCATATTTTAATATTTGTATTAATATTAGTTCAACGTTTACTGTAGTCTTTTTTGCCCTTTTCTTTTTCTTTTTACTCTTTTTCTTCTTTTTTCTTTTTATTATCTTTTTCTTTTTGAGCTTTTGCTTGATGTAAGAAAAAAGCAGAAGGAAATTTGATGTAAGTGAAATGATGTAAATATTTGGTTGTAAATTTGTAAACTAAATAAAGATCATTGTAAACAAAAAACAAAAAACTTATTTCACTTGCATCCGAAGTCCAAAAATAACCAGCTTCCCTGAGCTATTTTCGAGGCAGATAAGGCTGCATTTTGAATAATAAGCTTCTTTTTCCATTAACCACTGGGTCAGACATAACAGTGCAACCCAGAGAAGTCAGAGCACTGTGCTCTTCAGTGAGTGAAAGGCACTCATGCGTTGATAAATTTAAAACTGGCTGCAAGAGGTTAGCTGGAGATGCCTTACATTCCAATCCTAAAAAAATCTTTAAAAATGTAGTATAAACACTGACAACTGGGAAACCCTGGCCTGCGAGCGTTCCAGTTGGAGAACAGCCTTCACCAAAGATGTCATGGGCTTTGAAGAAACTCGATCTCAGGATGCAAGGGAGAAACATGCCAAGAGGAAGGCACGCTTGGCAAATCCACACCATTATCAACTCCCGCCTGGAAACCAATGTCCCCACTGTGGAAGGACGTGTGGATCCAGAATTGGCCTCCACAGTCACCTACAGACCCATTGTTAAAATCGTGTTTATGGAAGACAATCTTACTTGGCTACGAGTGATCGCCAAAGAAGACGACAACATTCCAATCCTAACCATGCCTAGTGGGAAGCAAGCTCCACTGAGTTCAATAGAACTTACTCTTAGGAAAGTGTCTATAGGATTGAATCATTAGGGTGACTCCAGGCAGCAACAATTTTGCAGGAGGGGTTCGAGTGCCTTCTGAAAAACACCCCAACTTCTCTCCTGTACACCAGAGATGGGAGTCTCAGGAACAAAGACTGCTCTGAGAAATAGTCTGATAAAAAATAATAATCAAAATATATGTTATGAGCAATCTGGAACAACCCTGATAATTCAGTGTATGGAAACAAATTCAGGTGTGTTCCAGTTATCGTCTGCAGATGTGATCTTTTTAAAAGACCAACCAGCAATAGGAAGTCAGCACCTAAATCGGTCACAGGTGTTTTGTTTTGTTTTGCAGTAATTCCTTTCAAAGTTGGTAGTAATATCCTATGTGGTATGAGTGGCTAGTATTCATGTAGTAGGCAAATTCTGAATGGGGGGGGGGAGTGGATAAAAGTACATCGAATACAGATGGACAATAGCCAGGCACCTCTTTAAAGAAAATAAGTATCGGTCGCAGAGCATAAGGTATTGCACTCTTAGCTGCAATTACTGTACAGTGGTACCTCGGTTTATGAACACAATTGGTTCCGGAAGTCTGTTCATAAACTGAAGCGTTCATAAACTGAAGCGAACTTTCCCATTGAAAGTAATGGAAAGTGGATTAATCTGTTCCAGACGGGTCTGCGGAGTACTCAACCTGAAGCGTATTTAACCCGAAGCATGGGTGTAATTGGTTCCGGAAGTCTGTTCATAAACTGAAGCGTTCATAAACTGAGATGAATTTTCCCATTGAAAGCAATGGAAAGTGAATTAATCCATTCCAGATGGGTCCGTGGCGTTCGTAAACCGAAAATTCGTAAACTGAGGTGTTCATAAACTGAGGTTCCACTGTACATTGCCTGGCTTTTTGCAGGGGCAAGCCATGGGGCACCTTAAAGACCTTTCCGGACTATATTTTTTGGGGGGGCGGGGGGGAAATGAACGAATTCCTATGCCCCACAAATAACCCAGAGATGCATTTTAAATAAAAGGACACATTCTACTCATGTAAAAACATGCTGATTCCCATACTGTCTGCAGGCCAGATTGAGAAGGCGATTGGGCCGCATCCGGCCCACGGGCCTTAGGTTGCCTACCCCTGCCTTAAAGACTAACCATTTTTTGGTGGCATATGCTTTTGTGGTGGAATAAACAAATTAAGAGTCAGACACGACTAAACGACTAAACAACAACAAACAAATTAGGGTCACATCCAGGTGGCGCTGTGGTTAAACCACTGAGCCTAGGGCTTGCTGATCCGAAGGTCGGCGGTTCGAATCCCTGCAATGGGGTGAGCTCCCGTTGCTTGGTTCCAGCTCCTGCCAACCTAGCAGTTCGAAAGCACATCAAAGTGCAAGTAGATAAATAGGAACCGCTACAGCGGGAAGGTAAACGGCGTTTCCATGTGCTGCTCTGGTTTGCCAGAAGTGGCTTTGTCATGCTGGCCACATGACCTGGAAGCTATACGCCGGCTCCCTCAGCCAATAATGTGAGATGAGCGCGCAACCCCAGAGTCGGTCACGACTGGACCTAATGGTCAGCGGTCCCTTTACCTTTACCTTTTACACTGTTCATCAATGTACCAAGCAGACATGTACACAAATGTATGGGCCACATGTGTGAAGCAGCAAAGGGGACAGTCCTGAAACCATTTTGACTCTCCCAGACTGACCAAATGGTTTCTCTGAAAGGAGGCAAGAAATGGAAAAAACCTCCCCATTGTCTCTCTGCTCACAAATCCTGCCTTAAGGGCACATTTAAGGTGTGAATAGGGTGAGCCTGTTCTCATTACAAAAAGACTGGCCAGGCTCCCCACCCCCACCCCATGATCCAATAAAGTGAACATTAACAGGCAGCTGACAGACATGGAATAAACAATGGGACTCAGATTTCTGTCGTGGACCGCCCTTTTCTGTGATGTATGATGCACCCGGTAGGGGTGGTGGTCTTGCGCTACACCCCTTCTGTGATGTATGTATGGGGCTTCTGGGGGTGGTCTTGAGCGCCAGGACAGGGAATTTCAAAATGTCTATATAAGGGCAGGCACACCTTTGTTCTGGGTCCTTCTCTTTTCTCCTGTGTGTGAGAGAGAACACCCTGTTTGCAACAGTCAATAAAGATCAAGCTTATTAGCTGCTTTGCTTCTCAATATTCTCTGGTTGGCCTCTGTTATTTCCTCCTACCGATGGAGAACCTTCAAAGGACTCTACAAGGGCTCTTGTAGGGCAGATTTTGTTTATTACAGTGGAATAAAGCCCATTTGATGGTAGACATTGAATGTAGTCCTTGGTAGCCTGTTTTATGCTCCCTCGTCATTAGTGAGGAACTTGAATAGCTGCGCCTGCTTGTCCTGCAGATTGGGCAAGCGAAGAAAGAGTTCACCCCAGTCACAATACCATTAACGTTTTAAATACCAGCACACAAGATGAAGGATGTGGTACAGAGGGAGAGCGAGATACATTATCCGTTGGCTCCTATCTCCCCAGGATCAGCACCTGATCAGAAAGGAGGCAGCTGTATATAAGCAGTGTAGAGCTTACTGGGGGAGGCTCCTTAGCCCTACCAGGGAGCCTCTTGCATTGATGTTAGGACACACACAAAAAAAGTGGCTTCAAGACGCTGCCTCGTACTGAAGTCTTATCTGTGTCAGTGCTGTCCACACAGGGGTCACAATTGTGTCTGCCCACCCATATCACCTATGGTACCCTCCAAAGGTCTTGGAAGGTGTCCCTTCCAAAATCCACAATGCATGAAAGAGAGTTTCCCTCTTCCTCAGTTCCTGCTTGCACTGGCTCGGCATCTTCTCACCCAGGCACCCCCAAACTGCGGCCCTCCAGATGTTTTGGCCTACAACTCCCATGATCCCTAGCTAACTGGACCAGTGGTCGGGGAAGATGGAAATTGTAGTCCAAAACATCTGGAGGGCCGAAGTTTGGGGATGCCTGTTCTAACCCTTTAAACATGCCCACATTCCACAGAACACCAATGCTCCCATTGTCTCTGAACAGAGGAGAGGTGCAAAAAGTTTGTCTCTGTGAGCAAACATGGCTGCGGCTGGCGTAGGTCCATTTCCCCCATTGCTTGTGTGTGTGTGTACGGTATGTGTAATACTCATCCATCCCAAGCTGCGTTCCTTTTCTCTTTTAAATGTGGCGGCCATTTTGTGTTGCCATTTTGTAGCTGGTGCCCACAGCGCTCGCTCGAAATCCCAAACAGAGCTTTTGGTACCCAAAAGGTACCAGCACCAACCAGCACAGGATGCGACCAATCTAAATGTCGTAGGATAAGATTGCAGCTATGGGACCCAGCCTCGCTGTCTTCTATTTACATCAGGCCTGAAACACTTGCGACCCATTAAATTAAGCTTAGGCATCTGGTGGCTTGCCGAGCCTCCAAAATGGCAAAAAGCAGGCTGATAGGAAGCAATAAATGGGGGTGGGGTGGGGTGGGGTGGGGTGCTTTACACTTGCCGGGTCACAAATCAGGTCTGATGGATAAGCTGTTTCTCCTAGTCTTTGAGAGTGACAGTGGTGCTTAAGAGTAACAGCCCTGTTTTGATTTGGGCCATGTTCACACTATACATTTAAAAGCACTATTATACCACTTTAACACTCACAGATAATCCTGGCCACTGTAGTTTGTTACGGGTGCTGGGAAGTGCAGATGTTACCCAGCAATTTGGACATAACTTGGGGCCTGGTCTCTATGGCCAGAACCCAGCGAAGCATTTCCACTGGTAAAAGCACTTCAGGCTGCATGCTGGAACAGCCTCTCCCTCTTCTAAATATGCCCCCTAAATATGTTCTGGGGTTTCCCCACCAACTTTCCAGAGCAGTTTTAGGGGACCCATGGTGGAGGAGAGGGACAGGAAATTCCGCCGAGCAGCCAAAAATACTTTTGCTAGCAGAACTGTTGAGCTGGATACACACCCTATATAGGCAGCAGAAAGAAATGGTGCAATGAACTATATACCATTTCAGACTTGCAGATGGGAAAACCCATGTTTTTTAGCTCTTCCTTACAGCTGACAAGCAAATCCTTCCTTGCAAGCAGAAAACAAGCTCAGTAGGGAGAGGGCCAGGATAGAATTGGTTACACTGCTGTGTCAATGTTCCACTTGAAGAGAGCTTCTATATGGGAGAATATTTTCATTCCTCCTCCTGCAATCTGAAGTGTTAGCCTCATTCTGCTACAGGTTGGGTCTGACTCTCTTACAATGCCTTTAGGGTCTGGGTTCAAGACTACCCAAAGACTCCCCCCCCCCAAAAAACCCCCCAATGGTGTACAGTCCAAGCAAATCATTGGCGGCACACGACTCTGCTGCAACGGAAAACTCTCCAACAAAGTCTTCAAAATGGATGGCACAAGATTGCATACAAAGGTGTACACATGACTTGGGGACCAGTTACAGTTTTTAGTTTTTAAGAGGGGGACACTTCACAGGTTTTGACTCAGCCACTTGATGTAGCTGTCCCTGGTTTGGATTCCTGCGAAAAAATTGGTAGGCCAAACGGTGAAGATCATGCAGCCGTGAAAACAGTCTTCAAAGTGGTCGATAGTCACCGCCACACCCGCTTTCTCTAACCGTTTGGCGTACATGAGTGCGTCATCTCTCAAAACATCTATCTCGCAAGTAAGGATGTAAGTCTTTGGCTGGATGCGGAAAACCTCCTTCTCAGCTAGCAAGGGAGCAGCACGGACGTCTAGCAAGGCAGGTATATCCCGGATTATTTCTGCCTTCCCCGTCGCGTGTGTGACAGGTTTGTAGTTCTTCCTGAACCTTGAAGGTAGGAGGAAAGTCCAGTCCAGGTGTTCTCTGAAGGCATTGGCCTCACTCACGTCGAGGGCGGTGTGGTTGTTGACCACCATGGAATGGGCAAAGTCGTAATTTCCGTTGAAGTAGTCTATCCAGAACTTCGCCATGACAAAACGGGGAAGGACAGGCGTGACTTCGTTCTGCTGGTACGAGGGGGTGTTGAAATCGAACGGCTGAAGGACCGGATAAATCAGAGCCTGCAGTTTAAATCTGGTGGTGACATTTTCCTCTTGACTCATCTGCGGAAGCAAGGCAGACAAACAGGGCACGATTCAGACGTTGCATGCAATACTAATACAATGTAACATATGTGTGAGGGACAGGGGATATCGCGAAGTCCCTCCCCTCCTGAGTTCAAGCCCGTCCCCGAGCAAAGGGGAAAGCAGGGAGAGTTCCGATTCCAGTGGGGAAGCAGGAAGTCGTGTCCGAGGCTCAGGCAAGGTAGAGGAGCCAGGGTCCCAGGTGGGACAGGAAGGGGCAAGTAAGGGGGGAAGACCCATCCCCCCAACTCCAGAATTACGCAGGAAGAGGAGGGGCAAGAGGATGGGTCTGCCAAAGCTTTTGTGTTGGAGAAAGACGCGCCAAAAGCCATTAGGAGGTTCTGAAACCGACTGACAACCTCGCTCCGTGTAAATAGCAATGACTTGAGCACTGTAAATACGCAGCACCAATAAAAGAATAAAATGCAGAGCTGCGTAGCGTCGTTACTCTGAAGTAGTCCACTCCGGCCACTGTGACAGCAACCTCCTAATCATTTTTGGGCTACTTTGGAGTTGCCGGGATGAGCGTGTCAGAGGCGGAGAAGTGGCGGCAGATCGCTGAGCAAGCCCAGCTAGAACTGCAACAGCTGTCGCTGCAGGCGCAGGGAGAATTGAAGGCAGCTAAAGAGGAGACTAAGAAGGTCCAGGACGACCGGCTACAACTTGCGGAACAGGTGAGAGAGCTCCAGGAAAAAGAGCAGCATTTAAGGGCGGTGGCGGTAGACCTCCAAAACAAGCTGGATGCAGAGAAAAACAAGGCGGGAGGGGCACCCCAAGTCCAAGTGCTGCCAGGAAGGAGAGCCGGGACCCTAGTAAGCAAGTTCAATGGAGACCCGAAGGAGTTTCAGGGCTTTGAGACTGAGATTGTGTATGCTCTTGAGCTGCACCACGATGAGTTCCCTGATGATGAGCACAGAGTAGCGTTTATTGTGGAGCACCTTACAGGGGCGGCCAGGGAGTGGCTAAGACCGTTAATTGCAACAAGGAATCCTTGCATGAAGAATGTCAAACTATTTCTAGAAGGTTTGAAAACGATGTATTCGTCCGATAGTCATATGGACCAGACTAAGGAGGAACTTCATAATTTACGCCAAGGAAATATGACAGTTCGCGCGTATTGGGCGAAATTCACCATGCTGGTGCACAGATTGGGGTGGGATCTGGAGTCTGCCCCAATGCAAGCGGCGTTTTACTTGGGGTTGCATGAGGAGGTGAAGGATGAGCTCTCGAGAGGTCCAAAGCCCAGTAATATGGATCAACTGAGCAAAGCGGCTCTGGCGGTGGGGGTGAGGCAGGAATCCAGATGGAGCGACAAGCAAGCAACGCGCGCAAAGCGGGCTTGGTTCCCACGGTCGCAGGAGAAGCCACTCCCTCAACAACCCTTTCAAGCCACGCCTGGGGCCAGTCAGGACCAGGAACCCATGCAGATTGATAGCGCGCGCGCGCGGGCTTTTCAAACCCCAGCGGCGCCAAGACGCAAGGAGGGAAGGGGTGGGAATTGCTTTCTCTGCAACTCCCCCCAGCATCTCGTCAGAGACTGCCCACATCGCAGGGAGTGGCAAGGAAAGGCGGGAACGGTTGTGCCCTCCCCCACTGACGCAGCACCACAGCAGGGAAACGGGAAAGCCTGGCTGCAGGAGACAAGGGGCGGCAGCCAGGCACAGTCAGCAGACAACAGCCCCAGCCCACCCACCCGCACAGAGAGGAGCAGAGCCAGCCCACCCCTCCCAGGGCAGGAGTGGTTCTAGAAGTGACGCTCACGCTCCCAAATGGCTATCCATTGACGGTCCTCGCCCTAATTGACAGTGGTGCCTCAGCCAACTTCTTCTCGAGAAACTTTGCAGAAGAGCACCAGATCCAGCTTCTGCAGCTGGATTTTCCTCTGCACGTGGCAACCATTGACGGCAGAGAGCTGCTGGGAGGGGCCATCACTCATCAAACCCCCCCCATGAGAATGACGGTTGGAAGGCACTCAGAGACACTGGCATTCAACGTCACCACCATCTCAGACCCCCCAATCGTTTTGGGCATGAGCTGGCTGGCGCGCCACGACCCCTCCATAAGTTGGCATCAGAGATGCATCACTTTTGGATCGGACTTTTGCCTGGAACATTGCATGCAGCACCAACCAGGGGAGGGGCCTCCGATAGCCACGGTGGCCACCATGCACGTCAAAGGGGGTGAGGCGATACCCAAACCATACTGGGACCTGCAGGAGGTCTTCAGTGAAGCGGAGTCCGACCACCTGCCCCCACACAGGCCTTTTGACTGCCAGATCAACCTGGTGCCTGGGGCAACTATACCCCCAGCCAAGCTGTACGCCATGTCAGACCAGGAACTGGAGGATCTGCGCGCTTTTATCGACAAGAACCTCAAGCGGGGGTTCATCAGAGAAAGCAAGGCAGCAGGGGGCAGCCCGGTCTTCTGGGTGGACAAGAAAGACACGCAACAGCGCCGTCTTGTGGTGGATTTTAGACGGCTGAATTCGGTGACAGAGCCAGTGGCTTTCCCCATGCCCAGAGTGGATGATCTCCTGACAGCGGCACGCAGAGGCAAGATTTTCACCAAGCTAGACCTGAGGGGGGCGTACAACTTGATCAGGATCCGGGAAGGCGATGAGTGGAAAACCACGATGTTCACGCCTCTGGGCTCTTTTGAATATCTGGTGATGCCCTTCGGGTTGCAAGGGGGCTCAGCATGCTTCCAGGCCTTCATGCACCACGTCCTGGGGTCCCTACTCTTCAGGAAATGCTTGGTCTTTCTGGATGACATCCTTATTTACTCCAACGACCCAGTGCAGCACGTGAAGGACGTCAGGGAGGTGTTACAGCGCCTGAAGGAGAACCACCTGTATGTGAAGCTGGAGAAGTGCAAGTTTCACGCCAAGGAGGTGGACTTCCTGGGCTACAAGCTGTCAGACAAGGGGCTGGCAATGGACAAGGACAAGGTGCAGACCATCCTGGACTGGCACAGCCCCAGGACGCGCAAAGATGCCCAACGCCTACTAGGCTTTGCCAACTTCTACAGGAAGTTCATCAAGAACTTCTCTCGAGTTACGGCTCCCATCACTGACTGCCTGAGAGGCAAACAGAAGTTCAGGTGGACACCAGAGGCGCAAGCAGCGTTCGAAAGCCTCAAGAGGGTGTTCGCCTCAGACCAGAACCTGTTCCACGTGGTTCAGGACGCGCCCCTACGCATTGAAACAGATGCTTCTGATAAGGCTGTGGGCGCCATTTTGTTGCAACTGGACGCCAACAGAGAGTGGAGACCCTGTGCCTTCTTCTCCAGGAAGTTGACCCAGCCCGAGCGAAACTACACAGTTTTTGATCGGGAACTTCTTGCGATCCACGCGGCGTTCCAGCACTGGAGACACTTCCTGGTGGGCGCCAAGCACCCCATCCAGGTGTGCACAGACCACAAGAACCTGGAGTTCTGGAGAACTGCCAGGGTGCTCAACCAGCGGCAGATACGGTGGGCGGAGTTCTTCTCGAACTTCAACTTCTCCATACACTACATCCCAGGAGAGCAGAATGTCAGGGCGGATGCCCTCTCCCGCAAGCCAGAGTACATGGAGGAGGAGGCGCCACCAGCCCCAAGGCACATTTTCCCCCCGTCGGCATGGTCCTGCGGAGCAGCAGTGGTGAGCGAGGCAGAACTCACAGCACTGACGGCAGCGGATGAATTTGCCAACCGCATCTTCAGAGAACTGAGAGGGGGGAGGGAGCAGGCAAAAGACTTTGCAGAACGCAGAGGGCTGCTTTTCTACAAGGGTGCGCTGTACCTACCCACCACCCAGCTTCGACGTACGGTCCTCAAGCAGATGCACGACAACCCTACAGCGGGGCATTTTGGAAGGGACAAGACCACTCACCTAGTCATGAGACACTTCTGGTGGCCAGGGGTGAGGGAAGATGTTCGAGACTATGTAAGGGGCTGTACCACCTGCCAGCGGGCGAAGGTGGTCAGAGCAGCGCCACCAGGGTTGCTGGAGCCCTTAGCCACACCACACAGGCCGTGGGAAGTGGTGTCCATGGACTTCATCACAGATCTGCCTTCGTCCAGGGGTAAGACTGCAGTGTTGGTGGTGGTGGACCTCATGTCCAAAATGTGTCACTTTATACCGTGTGCCAGGGCAGTCTCGGCAGAAGAGACAGCCAAACTGTTTGTTGATCACATTTTCAGACTGCATGGATTACCTTTAAGGGTTATTTCGGATCGTGGCCGCCAATTTGTTTCCAGGTTCTGGCGGCGGCTCATGAACCTCCTGCAGGTGGAGGTCAGCTTGTCGACGGCTAGACACCCGCAGACCAACGGACAAGCGGAGAGGGTCAACGCCATTCTGCAGCAGTACCTGAGATGCTACGTCAGCCAGCGGCAAACGGACTGGGTGGATCGCTTGCCACTAGCAGAATTTGCCTACAACAATGCAGTGCACGTCTCCACAGGGGTGTCGCCCTTTAAGGCCAATTACGGGCGCGACCTCAGATCTTTCCCAGAGAGGGAGAGGGAGGAGGAGGAGGAGGGCCCACAGGCTGAGGATTGGGCAGAGGAACTGGAGACGGTGCACCAGCAGCTCAGAGAACACTTGGAGAGGGCCAAGGAAGCGTACAAAAAGGGGGCAGATCGCCACAGGCGACAAGGGGAGGTCATCAGGGTGGGGGACAAGGTGTGGTTGTCCTCGGAGGGCCTTCCCACCAGAGGGAGGTGCAAAAAGCTGGCACCCAAATGGCTGGGCCCCTTCACGGTCACGCAACAGGTCAACCCGGTGGCATACAGGCTGGCACTGCCAGAGGACATGAGGGTGCATCCAGTGTTTCATAGATCGCTGCTGTCGCCGTACAGGGAAAGCAGCAGGCTCAGAGACAGCGAACAAACCCCCGAGGGAGGGGGGGAGAGGGAAAGCAGGGAGCAACTCAATGAGGCCACGGCCATCCTGGATTCAAGGTGGGGGGTGGGGGGCCTGGAGTACCTCATGGCATGGGAGGATGCTCCACCGTCCCAGAATGAATGGGTTCCCGCCACTCAGATACAGGAGGAATTCTTGGTGAAAGAATTTCACGCCCTCTTTCCCCACAGACCCAAGCCCTGGCACATGGAAAGGGAGGGGGAGGAGGAGGAGGCACGGGAGAACAGCTCACCATGGCGCTGGGAAGCGGAGTTTGAGGAACCAGAGGATGAGGTATGGGTGTCGCCAAGATCCACCCAGTCAGAGGAAGGAGCAGATTGGCAAAACATTTTTACCCCCACCAGCTCTGACGCCACGGACTTTTTGGGATTCCCGTCCTCCCAGGCGGAAGGGGGGGGCTCGCAGGACTGGGGGGAGGTGTTCACACCAACGGGCTCGGAGAGCACCGAGTTTTTAGGCTTCCAGTCGTCACCGACACATGGGGGGGGCCTGGGGAGGGGTGAAGGAGAGCTTGGGAGGGGGGTGGATGTGAGGGACAGGGGATATCGCGAAGTCCCTCCCCTCCTGAGTTCAAGCCCGTCCCCGAGCAAAGGGGAAAGCAGGGAGAGTTCCGATTCCAGTGGGGAAGCAGGAAGTCGTGTCCGAGGCTCAGGCAAGGTAGAGGAGCCAGGGTCCCAGGTGGGACAGGAAGGGGCAAGTAAGGGGGGAAGACCCATCCCCCCAACTCCAGAATTACGCAGGAAGAGGAGGGGCAAGAGGATGGGTCTGCCAAAGCTTTTGTGTTGGAGAAAGACGCGCCAAAAGCCATTAGGAGGTTCTGAAACCGACTGACAACCTCGCTCCGTGTAAATAGCAATGACTTGAGCACTGTAAATACGCAGCACCAATAAAAGAATAAAATGCAGAGCTGCGTAGCGTCGTTACTCTGAAGTAGTCCACTCCGGCCACTGTGACAATATGTAAACACAGTGAGAAGAAATGGATTGCTTTATTCTCTTTGACGCCCTCAAAAGTAAATTTCACTCTCATCAGAGAACAGAACATCAAGCCATCAGGCTTTAAAGACAGGTTTTTTTTTTTTTTGGTGGCGCAAGCTTTTGTGGAATTAAGCCCATTTGATGATATGCACTGAATGTAGTCCTTAGTGGCCCGTTATATATGCTCAGTGGTGTAAAGGGGAAAAAATGGTAAAGGTTGGAGATAAATGCACTGGGATGAGAAATTGTACTCTGTGACAATCCTCCAACTGAACTCTTACAGACTGAACTTTTCCCATTCTGTTGCCATTTACTTCCCATGAGATGATGCAGTCCTAGTCATGCTTTGCTTGTCCTACTTCCACTCCCTGTTTTCTGTAGTCTGCAGTTACTTGGTGCCACAAACTGCAGAATACGGGTTGGAACTGGGACATTTTGCAGTGTGGCTCCACCCTGAGTAATGGTCCCCAGATTATTCTCCACGCTTTAGGATCCCTACACGTGTCACTTATGTTACCTCTTGGCATACGGCAGCGGCCAAGTTTCCTCCTGCGCTGTCGCCCGAAATGGCAACTCTGCTGGGATCCACGGAATATCGAGCAAGGACTTCGGGGAGCATAAAGTGCTTCGTAGCCTGGAGGACGTCGTTGAACTGCACTGGGAAGTGGAAGTCTGGCACGAGCCTGTACCTGCAACGAAATAAGCAGTGTCTCTTGGGAGCAGTGTTCTGGACTCGGTGCTCACATTTGGCGAGGCTAAGGCCTCGGTGTGCCTTCGGACCGTATTCAAAATCTGCCATGGTCGAAAAGAACAGAAGCACACAGCCCTGCAGGATCAGACCCATGGACCGTTCTTGTTCTCACAAAATACCGCGCTTTTCCTGTGTATAATACGCCCCCATGTATAAGATACCCCCTATTTTGGGGGAATAAAAATTAAGAAAATGTGGGGAGAGAGTTTTTAAGCTTTGTTTGCAGAGTATTGCACTCACCCGCCTGGCCGACGCTAACACTCGCGTGCGTCGCAACAGCCTCCTAACGTCTGTCCCCTCGCCGGCAGAAGCAGCCTATTGCCCGCCCAATTGCCGCAGCAACACCCAATCAACACCACCCCTTGCTGCAGACACCAATAGCATGCTGCAGACCATCTCCGCCTCGCGGAATCAACCAATCCCACATCCCCCCTAGGCTTTCATGCAGTTCCCAGTGACTGGTACTCAAAGACATGATGCTTCTGACAGTGACGGTAGAATTTAGCCATTGTGGCTTGCAGCTGTCGATAACCAGAATCCTTCACTAGCTTGGCTAATCATTGGGCCGTAAGAGATCCAGAAATGCCAGGGAATGGCAAAGCAAAGGAGGCTCCACCATGGGAAGGGTACAAAGGGAGTTCCAACCCTCCTGGCTCAGCCAGCCTCTTGTGGTTTCTGGCTTGGGAAGATCCTCTGCTTCCACCACCAGCCTCCAGGCAAGCCTATTTTGCTACTGTGTGTAGAGCAGGCACCCCCAAACTTCGGCCCTCCAGATGTTTTGGACTACAATTCCCATCATGCCTGACCACTGATCCTGTTAGCTAGGGATCATGGGAGTTGTAGGCCAAAACATCTGGAGAGCCACAGTTTGGGGATGCCTGGTGTAGAGTGAAACATAGCTCCACTTTTAATCCAACGGGAGGGTGCCCCGGGTATCATTTTGGGGGGAAACTGCTGTAGAGCAAACATGTTTCTATATCAATGTTGGTCCAATAAAAGCTCTCCTGTTTGTTTCAACCAAAACACACCAGAGTGTTAAGGAATTACCTGGTGTGTGTTATTTTTTCATCAGGAACATGTATCACTCTGTGGCAGCTATACATAGCAACAAGAAACCCAGCGGCCACGCTTAAAATGCCAGATTTAACAGATTTAACATAGCTTCGCCTTGCTCAAAGCTGTCATTTGTTTTCTTAGAAAAGTTGGTGCTTTATGTAAAAAGTTTGTCATTTGCACGTAAGGCCACTAGAGCGCCAGTAGGTGCCCTGAGCTGGATCAAAATAAACAGAACACTTTTCATCCTGAAAAAGTTATTGGTATTTTCTTATGAATGTGCTATGTATGTTTAATGCAAACTGCTTAGGGATTTTTTTTATAAAAAAAAATTAAGCTGTCTATAAACCTTGTTAAATAAAATAATAATAATCAAGAGTTTGGGTAAACAAAAACAAAACAAAACAACCATTTGCAGACATACATTTATAACTAGCAATATGTGCACAGTATATTTATATATTGTGTCTGAAAACAACAGTAAATATGGGGAGATAATGAATGAACCAACTGAGTGCAAAAGATCCTTGAGGGAGCAAATCAGGCAATTAGTCCTCCTTGTGGGGTTTTTTCAAGGAGAGAATCACACATCATTCAAGGAGAGAATCACACATCATTATAGTTACTTTGCCACTGGATTCCACTGGGAATGATCACAGAATAAATTAGAAAAGGGAGGAAGAAACCCCATTACTAGATATTTATGTTTTTGCATAATCAGTTACTGGGTTGTTGTTTTTTGAGGGGAGGAAGAATAACTGGGAAAGGGGGCATTTAAAAAATAAGTTAAGTAAACACTAGTACTTCATCACTCTGTTCTGTTTACTATTATCCCGGAGATTTAAAATTCAACACCTGCAATTGCTTCTTAACTATGTTCTGCTATAATGCAGGCACCCCCAAACTTCGTCCCTCCAGATGTTTTGGACTACAATTCCCATCTTCCCCGACCACTGGTCCTGTTAGCTAGGGATCATGGGAGCTGTAGCCCAAAACATCTGGAGGGGATGCCTGCTTTAATGCTTGCATGAGGAATGCCTCTTCTGAGTCTCAATTCTGCTCCCCCTCCCGTTAACGTTCTGGACACTGGGAAAGAACTGAGGATCTCTTTTAAGCCCTCTTTATGAGTTATTGACCCACATTAAGTAAACACACGGGGGGGGGGAGAGAATAAGCATACTAGCCACACCTCTTGTTACCCTGTAGGTGTGCTGGACCCCCCACAAAGCTTCAGACACCTGATTTTTCAAGGATTGTAAAGCACAAACAGAACACCCACAGTATTATAGGATGTTCCCCACTTCAGAAGATTGCCCTCCAATTCATGAATACTGTAGTTATGGGAATGTCAACTGGGGGTGGAGCTTTTACACAATCAACATTTCCCACCTTGCTTGTTGACTTTACTTGAGAAGATAATGCACGAAGATAGGATATTGCTGCCCTATTCCCCTGCAATGTAATAGCTTCTTGCCTATGGACTTCTAACAATTTTTTGTTTAAAAAAGCAACTTCCCTGACGTATGCACTAGGATTGCCACCCAATTATTAGAGCCAAGTCCATTGATCAAGTGCATTGTAAACAGCCATCAGTTCTTCAAACAATTGCCTAGCAACAGTTTTGGAAAAAAGGCATTCTTCCTTTGTATATTGTAATGTGTGAGGGGAGAGGAAACTCCTCCTTCAGAGACACTGCACGTCACTTGCGGTTTTTGTAAGGCCTTACACTTTGCCAATGTATTGCCCAATTAAATGGGGACTGCCCCTTTTAATGCCTTGGAAATGGGTTTAAGTAGAACAATACATCCAATCAGGGCCGGGTTTAGGTTTGATGAGGCCCTAAGCTATAGGTATCTATATAGGCACCCTATATACAGTGGTACCTCGACAACTGAATGATTCGACTTCCGAAGGTTTCAACTTCTGCGCTTGTGCAAAGTGGCGTGTGCGGTCGGCGCACGCGCAGAAGTGGCGCTTCGACTACCGAAGACTTCGACTTACGAAGACGGCTGCGGGACGGATCGTCTTCGTAAGTTGAGGTACCACTGTGTATAAATGAGCAAACCAGTGATATTTTAGGGAGCAAACCAGTGATATTTTAGGGAGCAGGCTAACAAGCGGGCCCATTACTTACAACATAGGAGCCTACACACCACAAAACATTGTTGCTCTTTGTAGGTTTTATTTCATTTGTTTTGCATCTTATATTTTGGAAATGTACATTCAGGTTTTTTTTCCTTTTAATTTTTTTTGGGGGGCCCCAAGAGAGTGGGGCCCTAAGCTATAGCTTGTTTAGCTTATACGTAAACCCGGCACTGCATCCAATCAAAGGCCGCAGCCCCGGGGGAACAGCTTTTCAGAATCTATAAGCTATAGCAGAACCTCCGTCGACCTGGACCCTTCTAGATGTTTGGGACCGCAGCTCTCATCAGCCCCAGACAGCATGGTCAAAGGTCAGAGATGGTGGGAACCAGGTCAGAAGGCTGAGCTACAATGCGAGGAACTTGCCCCTACAGGGGGAAACTGTTGCAACAGCACAACAAGGATGAGGTATCTGGATCCCTACCACCTAGGAAGATGTAAGGTCATTTGATCACAATCTGGACCAGTCCTGCCTGCTCTGACTTGGCAGCTGCTCTTCACTGTCCCATCCCTGCTACCCAGTGTTGGTTTCCAAAGTTTAGTTGTTGTTGGGACATCATGGTCATTTCAACCACTCCGACAAAGAAATATACATCCTATCCCCACCATACGGAATGCACATAGATGCATCATTAAAAGACACTGTTAGCCAACTTATACATACTGTATTTTTCCATGTATAAGAGGATGTTTTTGTATGATAAAATAATGTTAAAAATTGTGGGTCGTCTTATACACGGAAAGTGCAGAGGGGGGGACGGGTGATTGTCTGCAACCATAAGCCGGAGATTGTCAGTGATGATTGGGCGGTTGATTGGTGGCTGCGGCCATGTCTGCTGTTGATTGGCTGCCGCTGCGTCAATTTGGTGGGTGATTGGAGGCTGTGGAAAGGCCTGCTGTTGATTGGCTGCCGCTGCAGCAATAGAGCATGCGATTGGTGGCTTTGGCGGTGCGTGCGATTGGCAGTGTTGGTAAGGCGGGTGAGTGATTTTTGGCAATCCCCACCCCCCAAAACTCAACAACTCTGGGCAATCTCCCCATTTTCTTAATTTGGAGTCCCTAAAAATAGGGGCTGTCATACACGAAATAGGGGCATGTTATACACGAAAAAATACGGTACATATATATCTTTTAAAATGTGAACTGAGTACATGATTTTCTTTATTTCATTGATGATCAGATCACTACACCAATGTCTGCTTCTCTGGGTATGCTATGCTGGGGATTAAACACAGGACCATTTGCAGACATCTTGTATTTTCTACCACATGCTTTTTATACCTGTAAAGAACAATCTAGGTGAATTAATGTGGTCCTTCGCTCAGGCTGCAATCCCAGACACTTACCTGAACTGGCAGTATTTCCCACAGTGGCACTTAACCTCTGAGTATAAACATTCATAATAACACAGAGCCAAAATGCAGTGGTACCTCAGCTTACTAATTTAATGCGTTCCGAACGCACATTCGTAAGTCGAAAAAAATTGCAAGTCGAATCCCATAGGAATGCATAGGGAGAAAAAATTTGTAAGTCGAAGCAACCCTATCTAAAAATTCGTAAGTAGAAAAAATGCTATCTAAACTGCATCCAAGATGGCGGACGGAGCTCCATTCGTAAGTAGAAACATTCGTAAGTAGAGGTACCACTGTACTGTGTTTGGAAGAGCATCTGACTCGGCCAATGGTGGATGATTTGTGTTTGGAAACCGGGAGACAGCAAGGCTGGTTTCTGCATCGGATTCCTCACTAAAAACTACAAGGGTGAATGCCTGTATAATTGCAATGTTATCCTAAATGCAGAGGTGGCTTCCCAGGTAGGGCAATGTGGCTGTGCTAGTTTTCTGGAAGGTGCCTCGCTGTTGTTTACCTGGGGCGGGTGGTGGCACAGTCAAAACACAATGGCAGGATTGCTGGATTGGCTTAGCTGGTATATTTGGGGCGGGGGGCAGCAACAGCAACCCAGCTGCCAGGAAGCTAGGACAGCTGCTCCTCTCCACCTGCATGAGCAACTACTGTGTTTTGCTAGTCTTAACCACAAAGCCTTTCCAAACCATCCAAATTACATTGAAACCCAAGATGTACCAGCTCACCCCATGCTTGCTGTACTCACTCGATTGAAACGACAACAGCGTCCAGAGATTCAGCCATAATTGAGCAAAGATTGTTATAGTAACCTCCTCCTGGAATCAGAGAGACAACTAGTTATCTCATGAGGCATGTCTAAATCACCTTTTATGCAATGGTCATAGGGCAGATTGCAAATTAAGAATATCCTAAACACCCAAGGCATTAAAACTAACCAACACTTAGGACAATTACAGGGCGATCACATATATCTAGATTTAATCCTATAAATTGGTAGCAGGGACTGGCATCCCTCTGTATGTTGCTTGGCAACGCCACCTCTATGGACTACTGCAATGCGCTCTACATGGGGCTACCATTGAAGGTGACCTGGAAAGTACAACTGATCGAGAATGCGGTGGCTAGACTGGTGATTGGGAGTGGCCGCTGAGACCCTGTAACACCGGTCTTAAAAGACCTGCATTGGCTCCCAGTATGTTTCCAAGCACAAGTTAAAGTGTTGGTGCTGACCTTTAAAGCCCTGAACGGCCTCAGTCCAGTATATCTGGAGGAGCATCTCCACCCCCATTGTTCATCCCGGACACTGAGGTCCAGCTCCGAGGGCCTTCTGGCAGTTCCTTCCCTGTGAGAAGTGAAGTTGCAGGGAACCAGGCAAAGGGCCTTCTCAGTAGTGGCGCCCGCCCTGTGAAACGCCCTCCCATTGGATGTCAAGGAAATAAACAACTATCTGACTTTTAGAAGACACCTGAGGGCAGCCGTTTAGGGAAGTTTTTAATGTTTGATGTTTTATTGTGTTTTTAATATTCTGTTGTGAGCCATCCAGAGTGGCTGGGGAAACCCAGCCAGATAGGCAGGATAGAAATAAATAAATTATGGTTACAGGTAGGTAGCCGTGTTGGTCTGGATCGAAGTAAAATAAAAAAATTCCTTCAGTAGCACCTTAAAGACCAACTAAGTTTTTATTTTGGTATGAGCTTTCGTGTGCATGCACACTTCTTCAGATACAGTGAAATGGAAGTTTCCAGGCACTTATGTAGAGAAGGGGTGGGGAGGGGTGGGGATGGGGAGGGGGGATCACTCAGAAGGGTGGTGGAAATGGGTGATTGACTGACTGATAGCTGTTGATGACCGGAAACGACTGCAAATGGTTTTGCATGAAAAAGCAAGGGTTGAGATGGCTGAAGATCGCTTATCATGTATAATGAGATAAGAATCCGATATCTCTGTTCAAACCAGGTCCCTCCATGGTTTTGAGCTCGGTGATAAGTTGCAATTCAGCAACTTCTCTTTCCAGTCTATTTCTGAAATTCTTTTGTAGTAAGACAGCTACTTTGAGATCTTGTATAGAATGTCCTGGGAGATTGAAGTGTTCTCCTACTGGTTTTTCTGTCTTCTGGTTCCTGATGTCAGATTTATGTCCGTTTATCCTTTGGCGTAGGGTTTGGCCTGTTTGTCCAATATAGAGAGCTGAAGGGCACTGTTGGCATTTGATGGCATCATCAACAGCTATCAGTCAGTCAATCACCCATTTCCACCACCCTTCTGAGTGATCCCCCCTCCCCATCCCCACCCCTCCCCACCCCTTCTCTACATAAGTGCCTGGAAACTTCCATTTCACTGTATCTGAAGAAGTGTGCATGCACACGAAAGCTCATACCAAAATAAAAACTTAGTTGGTCTTTAAGGTGCTACTGAAGGAATTTTTTTTATTTTAAATAAATTATGGTTATGATTATTGCCACGAGGCAGCTTCCTCTGCAACTCAGGACTCTTTGCATCTATTGGTTCCACCCTCCATCGATCACTCAGATGTCTAAACTGCTGTTAACTTATCCAGGGAGCACAAAACAGGGGTGTGGAAGGATGCAGTGGGAAGAGCACATAGCAGCTGTCCAGAAGACATACTTGCACTTGCCAGGGCCCATCCTCCTCCGTGGATGTAGACCACACTGCGCCTTAGTTTTGCCCCTCCTTTTGCCAGCGGCTCATACACTCTGACCTCCACGCCATCAAACTGAGTATCTGTTATCTTCACTCCTTCCGAGGACTGGGGATTCAGCTGTTCGAAGGCACCAATCAAGAAGTTCAGGGCTCTCAGATGATGGCCAAGTCCCAGGAAATGAACCAGATTGCACTGGAAGGAGAAGAACGAGAAAGGAAGCTGAAAAAAGAGGGTGGGGTTTGAAAGGAGGAGGGAAGCAAGAACCCCTGTAAACATTAACTTCGCCAAAGAGCATGCCTTGAAGTGTGAACCTTTCTATTTGTTCTAAAGTAGTAGGATTGCAAAAGTCTTAGAAACTCAAATGACCCTCTTTGGCTGGCGGATTTACGTCCTCCATCAACACAAAGGCTGCAATCCTATTCTTGCTTTCCTGGGAGTAAGTCCCACTGAAACTTAATTGTGAGCTGATTATATAGGATTGCATGGTTAATGTTTCCTGCCTCAGCATGAGATCAGGTTACCAGTGCCTGTAAAGCTAGGAAAGGGAACCTGCGACCTTTCAGCTGTTCCTGAACTACAACTCCCAGTCTCTTGCTATCAGCCCAGCTGGCTCCATCAATGGCTGGAGGACCAAAGATTCCTCCCATCGCTGCTCTAAAGCAGGGGTAGCAAACCCACAGCTCAATGTGCTAAAACAATAAAATGATGCAAGGCCTGAGAGCGAAAATATGGCAGAGTGCCTGAATGTTTTGTTGTTGACTTTTAAAGTAGGCATGTCAAAGGAACAGAGAAGTGAACCTTTAGCAGAGATTTTGTAATGCGTCAGATGATCAGTGACGAATCAATTGCAAAATCTTTTTTTGGGGGGGTGGGGAAGTACTCCTCCAACCACAATTAAGGGTCATAAAAGGTAAAAGGCAAAGGACCCCTGGACGGTTAGTAAGTCCAGTCAAAGGCTACTATGGGGTTGCGGCACTCATCTCACTTTCAGGCCGAGGGAGCTGGCGTCTGTCCACAGACAGCTTTCCGGGTCATGTGGCCAGCATGAAAAACCGCTTCTGGCGCAATGGAACACCGTGACGGAAACCAGAGTGCACGGAAACACAGTTCACCTTCCTGCCACAGCGGTACCTATTTATCTACTTGCCCTGGTGTGCTTTTGTACTGCTAGGTTGGTAGGAGCTGGGACCAAGCAACGGGAGCTCATCCTACTGCAGGGATTCGAACCGCCGACCTTCTGATCGGCAAGCCCAAGAGGCTCAGTGGTTTAGACCACAGCGCCATCCGCATCCATTTTACCTTTGTCTTATTAAGGGTCATAATGTAAACCTAGTTGTATTAAAGCGAAAGGGCTGCCTAACTGCGGTATTTTTTTAAAAAGCAGCACACGGTGGGTGTCATTCTGAGCAACCAAATGACCACTCTTCTAACACAGAGCCCATTCACACAAATGCTTTGGTGCTCTCAAGGTCACCAACAAAGAAATGTAGCAAAGGAGTTGCCTGAACGCTCTGCTAAAACCCCAGTGTGAATTTGAGACACCATGATAAACACTGTGATTGCTTCACCACTGGTAGCAAGCAACAGCAGATTTGCAAAATCCTAACATGCCACACCGGGAAGGGATTTCTATGGGACATAGAAAATGCTATCAACTAAGACTGCAATATATGCATAGGTAGTTTGAGAGGAAGCTTCACTGAAAACAGTGTGGTGGCTAGTTTCAAAATACAAATGCACAGCATCGCAGTGCAACATTTAAATTAGAATTATTTATCTGTGCTAGCAACTTGTGTATATGAGTAAAGAAACCTATTTTTTTTTGTCCAACGTCCATATTATTCATATAAGGTAATGACTGGGTTCCAATTTAATACTAAATTATGACTGAGCATTACATGAACAAACCTTGGGCCTCTCCTTGTAAACTTTCACTTCCATTTTCAACTAACCACAGTTTAGCGTTCTGTTATAAAATCATATTGGGGGGGATTGCAGGACACCATTATTAATGAACAGAGAGGGGTGACAGAATTTGACAGCTGCAATACCCAGAATCCTGTTCAATGCCATCTTCCCTGTCTCCCCACCCCTCCCGCTAGGACGCGACCCTGCCTGAAGGAAGGCTTAAGGATCTGCATATGCACAACAGTTAGCATAAACTCACACATTTCCCCTCTCCACCTCCCCTCCGCCCAGAACAAAACAATGTTTCCAGAAGAAGGGGGGGGGGAAACCGCCCAAATCCAAACTGACACTTTTCTACTCAAGTTAATAATACAGCCTATTATATGTTCTCTTACCATGAAATCTCTATCCGCTGCCTCTGTATTAGAATTGCTGTTTTATATCTTAGAACTGTATATGTCAGGACTGCTACCTTTTAATTAGAAATCCCTGTATTAGGTATGTTTTCCAGGTATATTTTCTGTATGAACCCTGTATGATCCCAACCCACCTGAACCTTGCCCTACTACCACCCTATACCCATTCAAGGACACATGGACAATAGAGGGATTAGCTGGAACAACTTTATTCAAATAAATTGCCATCCTCAACGCCTGGAGGAAAACACCTGCCGGGTGGACTTCCACCCCACGGAAATTGCCAGGAACTGCCCCACCTCTGCACCCATCTCGACTGATTGCCCCTCCTGCCAAACAAAGGGAAATGCCATCAATGACAGGGGAAGAGCGATTGACATCTCCCCATCTGAAAGGAAAAGCCATCTCCGCACCCAGCTAATCCGATCCCCCACCTGTCGCCCTTGTCTCCCCCTCCCTCCCAGTCCAGAGATTTCCATGCAGGAACAGGAGGGTATATAAGGGGACTTTACCATTTCCCGGGGTTCCTTCCTTTTCCAGAGGCAGGGACCCTACAGCTGTAGTTTCTGCATTTCTGCAATAAAGGGATCAGTTTGTTTTTCCTGACAGCATCATGTGGTCTCTGTCATTTTCCCGGCGGAGCTGAACTTAGTGCAAATTTTGGAGCTTCCGACCCGCGTCTGTCCTTCTTAAAAGGCAACGCATTTTGGGGTACATTTTTCATAACAGTTCCATCTAAACGCTAAACTGTGGTTAAGCTCAATTGCAGTTTGTTGAAAGCAAGCCAACTTCATTAACCACAGATTGAAGTGGGCTTGTTTCCCAAAAACTGAAGGGCCCAATCATACGGTAGTTAAGTCTAACCACAGCTTATCTGGGTTCAGACCAAATGCTAAACTATGGTTAGGTAAAAAAGGAAGTGAAACCTCCCAATCTTCTCATGGCTGCACTGGAGGGGGAGAGGAGAGCTAATGAACCTAAAGATAATTCACATAACACCAAATCAGGGGGAGGGAACCCCAAGGATCACATTCCCTTTCGACAATCTGTTGGGAACTGCAAAGGCCAGAGCCAAATGTGGGCAGGGCACTCCTTTTACATTTATTTCTGCCACTTCTTTCCCTACTTTCTACCCACATGTTATTAGCCTGAGTACCACTGGCTGCCCACCTCTGCACTATGCAAAACCATAGTTTAGCTTTGCACGGCAGTGAAAAGGATCAGGGAGGAGCGAAAGCAGCTGCAAGCTCCTCTCTGGGAGGCTGCATGCTCGCAGTCCTGTTGAGCTTTCTTTTTTTTGCTTAGTGTGATGTCTGCACCATGCCAAGGGCTCACTCTCCTGACAACTTTCCCAGGAGGCTGCACAAGAGAATTTCCTGATGGATCGTGTCCCATAAGTGCAAACCTTAAGGAGCTTATGCATGAGGAGTTTTGTTTATATATTTCAAATAGAAAAACTTCATTTGCCACTTTGTACAATCCAAACAACCTAGAATTAGGGCTGGGTGATATCTGGTTTTCAACATTGCTGTATATCACCAGCTAAACATCACAGTATACTGATATATCACAATGTCTGAAATAAGGATGGAGCTATGTAGGAGCACTGGGTGGCCTCGTGGTTTTTCCCACATTGTGCTTTTTGCCTAGCATACACAGAGATTCACAATACATTGCCTGGTCAAATTTTTTTGAAACCAATATGATATGGACTTGAAACCGGTTTAGGATGATATATCGCCCAGCCCTAACACACATCATGGTTCGTGATATATTGCCAGGCCAAAAACTACCGTATGAAACAGATATCACAATATGGACTTCAAACCTGTTGTATTATGTTGCTCTTTCGTATGGCAAAACCTGCTAATAGCTGATAGTTTTGCAAAGCTCTACTCCTTTCCCTGTTGCCTTTGGACAGTGCCAGATGGTTTTATATTTCTTTAAATGCAGCCACTGAACTTTCACCTATTTCTGAATGTGCTCCTCTTTGTCCCAATACTTTCTCCCTTTGGGGTTCAACTGAGGGCAGAGATCACCCAGCTCTGCTGACTGTCTAGCTGTACAAATTATGCAAAAGGTTGTTTTTTAAAAATATGTTCATCTGAAAGCAATAAATATATCATATGATAAAACTGCCCTTTCACCCAGTAATCTAAGGGTTTGCTGTTTTAACAACAAAAGTGGTGATAATGGCAAAGTCTTATCTTGGGATGTTCGGGGGAGGGGGATTGGAAACCTTCCAAATGAGATACTGTATTCAAGATAAAGGTAAAGGTAAAGGGACCCCTGACCATTAGGTCCAGTCGTGACCGACTCTGGGGTTGCGCGCTCATCTCGCATTATTGGATGAGGGAGCCAGCGTACAGCTTCCAGGTCATGTGGCCAGCATGACAAAGCTGCTTCTGGAGAACCAGAGCAGCACATGGAAACGCTGTTTACCTTCCCGCTGTAGCGGTTCCTATTTATCTACTTGCATTTTGACATGATTTCGAACTCCTAGGTTGGCAGGAGCTGGGACCAAGCAACGGGAGCTCACCCCGTCACAGGGATTCAAACCTTCTGATCAGCAAGCCCTAGGCTCAGTGGTTTAACCACAGCGCCACCTGGGTCCCTGTATTCAAGATAGGGCTGGGCAATAATATCAACAGATTGTCCAAAATAACCTGCCTCTCTCCCCGCTCACCAGCAGCATGCTGCCCTGGAAGGATGTGTGCCCTCAGGCTGTTCTCCTAATGTTCTCCTAATGGACTTAACCCCTCTTCCATCACGCTCCAATATAGCAAATGCAAGACATAATTCGCCTGAGCCAAAAGCAAGGTGACCCGCGTGATTCCAAGCCCCTGCCGTACCAGCTTATCCCAGAACAAAGCAGATTACGGCTGCTACCTCCCTAACAAAGACAACACAGCTTATTGTTGTAGATCTCATCAGGCTGAAGGTGTTCCAGGAAGGAATTATGTTGCAGGTGCAGAACAAATCTCAGGTGCCTTTGCAAAGTTGCTATTCCAGCATCGATGCAGCAAAAAGGATTTTGGGGGTCCTCAGCCAGACTTCTCTTGCTGGTTGGTCTCAGTCAATTGCCCTGTGCTGTCAGAAACCTAGGAAGGCAACGCAGCTAAGAATTTGCATGCTGTGATCCATTTAATTCTAGGATCAAAGAGGTGAGCCAGATGAGGTCAGGATAGGTCAATAAAGGGTGGCTGTCGCCACCATGCCCCGATTCTGAGCTTCCTGCATTGGGGGAGAGGGGCAACTCTCATTGGCCGTAGTTGAAGTCACAACACTGATTCAGCACACCCTTGGTCTAATTCAGTGAGGGACTGACTACAACTCCCATCATGCCCAACCACTGGTCCTGGTAGCTAGAGATGATGGGAGTTGTAGTCCAACAAAAAGCTGGAGACGCTTTTTGGACATCTTTTTGTCCATAATAGTATTTGTTCACAGGACTATGGTATGCATTTTTTATGCTTTTATATTGAAAGCCACTCTGTGATCTTTGGATGAAGGGAAGGAGGGAGGGAGGGAGGGAGGGAGGGAGGGAGGGAGGGAGGGAGGGAGGGAAAACAGAGCCTAAGCAAAAAGGCCTAAGCCCTGTTGTGCTGGTTTTCTATATCCAGCAAGCTTGCAACACAGGAGTCCATTCTAAAATGTGACTCCTGCTCCACAGGCCAAAGTGGAGCAGTCCATTCTACGACCTCATTCTGTCATATTTATAGGCCAGACCTAAGTAATTTGTAGCGCAACAAAAGCATGGTTCACAGGAGGGCGTTTATGCATGCATGCACCTCCACCAAGTCAGAACATTTGCCCATGCAGCTCAGTATATTCTACACTGACTGGCAATAATTTCAATAAGTTCAATAATTTCAACCTGAACCCCCCAAGAATGGGCCTTCCTCCTTCCTAAAAAAAAGCAAAAAAGCTCATCAACTTTGACCTGAACCCCAAAAAAGGGGGTAGATCACTGCCAGTTTTAAACTCTGTGAGTAGATCGCTATCTCTTGGAAGTTGGCCACCCCTGGTTTAAGACATTGAGAAGGCTAGTCAAGCAGCCTGGGTCACCTGTTTGCCCTCACCAAAGGCATGAAAGCACTTCAGGAAACAATTCTGCCTTTCAGGTTTACAAACCAGTTCTACTCCTGCAACAATTTTTAATGGTGGGACGCGGTAAGGAAAGGTGTCGAATGCACCCTTCAACATTGGTTATTTCAATGGTTTACGAATTTTCATAAAACTGTCTTTGCATCAGTACATCTGGGGAGCAACCTCTCTGTCTAGCAGAGGATTCTGAAAGCCCAGCGGTGCAGTTCTGTGATGTTAGGCTATGCGATTTATAGTCTTACGGGCTGCAGGTCTTGTTTCAATGGCAATGCACATTGCTAACTACTGTACTTGAAGCCAGTTTACTTAAAGGATCAACTTACCTCATATATGCCCAATTGACCACTTCACTTTGCAGAACTGGAACTACAAGTGCCACAAAATGTTTATTCTGCAGTTCCAAGGGACTGATCCATCAGTGTGGCAGCTCCTTTGATATTAAGCAAGTTCCTTTCCTGTACTTTTTTCAGCACCTGCTAAAGACCTTTTTTGCTTAGGCAAGTCTCCCCAGAAACGTAAAGTTGACATGTATTTTAAAATCTTATTTTATTAACGGCTGGTTGTTTTTTTTGGTTTTGTGGGGGGATGTCCAGCTTGTTTTAACTTTGGGCTTTTATCAATAATTTCATGTAAACCACTTAGATATTTTTACGATTAAGTGATCTACAAATTCCATGAAATAAATAAAATGAATATGGCAAGGCTGCATTGTAGGGCTTGTGTGTGTGTGTGTGTGTGTGTGTGTGTGTGTGTGTGTGTGTGTGTGTGTCTGTGCCCTCTTGCTGAGTGGAACCCTGAAGTTAAGCCCTGGCCTGATTGTGCCATGGGGAAAGTTTGCTAAAAAATACATTCATTTCATACAAGACAATGCATCACATAAACAGAGAGTGTGACCTTTTAAAACACCCACAACCATGCTATCCTTGGACACTTATGGCCCTCTACATGTTGTGGGACTCCAATTCCCATCAGTCCTTGCCAGAACAGCTGTTGGCCTTGGGTGGTGAGGCCACAGGTTCCCCCTTCCTGTTGCATGAGCAGGAAGTCTAGTTCTGGCGGAGAAAGCAGTCTGTTTCAGAGCTCTTATGCTATTGCTCATCTTATCACCAAGGGACCTCTGATCAGCTTCCAGAACCGCCCGTCCCCCCATCATTCCCAGGAGCACAACTTAAAAAACACAAAGGTATCGGAATGTTGTGCATTCCAAGGGCACATCTTTTAAACATGAACACCACCACCTGACATCCTTTTTCAAGGAGACCAGGCGCGATGCAAAATGTGTTTGTTATCTGTCAAAGGGTTTCATTGCTTTGACTTGGATTTCTGGGGCACCTGGGAGCTTGGGCTAGGCAGCAGCGCAGGGAAATATTTCAAATAAACAAATAAATGGCAATGCCATATGGAAGAAAGGCCTCTCAAGCCAACATAGCTTACTAGAGTACGTCTGGAAGGAAAAGATGCTTCAGATAGGGAAACCAGATGATAAGGAAGATCTACACTCTGCCCTAGGTGTACCAGGGGTCCCCAAACTAAGGCCCGGATGCAGCCCAATCGCCTTCTAAATCAGGCCCATGGACTGTCCAGGAATCAGCATGTTTTTACATGAGTAGAATGTGTCCTTTTATTTAAAATGCATCTCTGGGTTATTTGTGGGGCATAGGAATTCGTTCATTTTTTTTCTTCTTCAAAATATAGTCCGGCTCCCCACAAGCTCTGAGGGACAGTGGACCTGCCTCCTGCTGAAAAAGTTTGCTGACCCCTGTTATACTGTTCATCAGGGCTGTCCTAAGCATATGCGGCGTTGGGGTGCAACGATCCGCCCGGCGCCCCCCCCAGGTTGCCCAGTCCCAGCCGCTTAGGAGGGCAGAGCCGGCCAGCTGCCTCAGCTTCTCGCTGGCTCGGTCAGCCCCAAACTCGCGGCGCAGAGCTGTCCCAGACTCAGCTCTCGGGCCTCGGACTCTCGGTCTGGCGTCCCTAAGAGCCCAGTGCCCGGGTGCTCCGCACCCCTAGCACCTATGGGTAAGACAGCCCTGCTCTGCGTACTACCTGAAGCTGAAGTATGGAGGGTGGACACAAGAGAGGGGGCATTTCTGGCACTGTCCTGTTGCCCCTGCAATTGTAGAATATTCACCCCAAAGAGTCTTGTATAGCGCTTGTGTACATGTATTTTCCAGCATCAGACAAACGCCTCTTCCTTATCTCAAGCTTTTTCCATTTTTAAAGAACATTATCCAATATCTTTCTACCATCTTTTATTGACATATCTGAGCCTTCAGCAATTATGATAGGAACTGCAGCTCAAAAACCTGGAGGGCATCCGATTGGAGAAGGCTGGGCAATATGATAGTGCCAATTAGGTGTTTTGAGCTCTTTGCAATTTGGGCATTGGGTTTTTAAAATGTTTTTAATACATGCTTTTGATTGCACAGAGACTCCTGGCTATGGGGCAACTCAGGAATACAACGAAGAATTTTTATTTTTAAGCTGAACAAGGCAAGACACCTTGAATCACCTTTGCAAAATGCACATGCATGTCAGAAAGGGTCCCCCATTTCTAACATTTCTAAATAATGCCCATCCTAGAGGAACTATAGCAGGGACAGGGGCCCCTTTGCCCACCCCAGATGTTCTTAAGATTCAAATTCCCACTTGGCTGCAAAGCTCCCTGGGTGACCTTGGGCCAACTCTCAGCTTAACCTGCCTCGAAGGGTTGTTGTTGAGGATAAGATGGAGATGGGGAGAACAACTACACCACCTAAAGCCCCTTGAAGGAAAGACTGGATGTTTTAAAAATGTAAGAAAAATAAACTACATATTGTCTACACTGACTGGCAGCAGCTCTCCAGGGTTTCAGGCAGGGAGTATGTCCCAGCCCTACCAGAAGCTGCCTGGGATTGAACCCGGGACCTTTAGAAGCTCTCAAGGCCTTCTTATCCCCAGGGCCACAAGTTCTCCTGCCCTGGATTACATGAAAGAAGACTGGGGGGGGTGTTAATGCTTTGCTTTTGTTTGTTTCATTATGTATTTTGCGTTCACGTTTTGTGTTTTTATGCTGTGCAACCGCCCTGTGATCTTCTGAGGAAGGGCGGTCTACAAATGTAATAAATAATAGCAACAGTTGAGAGCAGCGCCTCCAATGCCATTCCCGCGAGTCATGCGCCGCAGTGGATCGGAAAAGGGCGACTGGGGCGGGACCGCGAGAGAGAAGGCTGGAAAAGCGGAACGAACCAAGCGCGACCTGCTGCGTCAGGCAAGAGAAGAGAGCCCGGTTTGCCCGGCGCTGAAACGGCGGCTTTGCTGTATTTTAAAAGGCTGAACGTCCCCCGCGGTTGCGGGGTGCAAAAGGGGGGAGGAGGAAACGCCCACCACCCCCATTTTTAGCAATTGCTCCGTCGCCGGCGAAGGAGGAAAGAAACAGAAGGGAAGCACCGATTTCTCCATTACGCACAGCAAACACACGCCGAAATGCGCGCCCCGCTGCTCTCACTGCAGCAAAGCGGCACGAGCTTCGCATCGCCGCCGACATCTGCTTGAGAGATGCTTTCTCCCAAGCAGGCAGAAGATCCCCGCCTATATAGACCCTGAAGCGGTTATTTCTGCTTCAAGCGATCGCGGAGATCGGAGGGGACGATCGCCAATGAGCTCCTCGCGGCGCCTGCCGTTATCTTCCTAACCCAAGGGGGGGGAGAGATGGAGGGGGTAAAGAGGGGTTTAGCTTGGGAAGAAAGGAGGTGCCGGGGGGTCCCCCGCCTTACCGATTGCTGAGCCACCCTGAACGAAGCATCCAGCAGCATCAGCCGCCAAGGCTCCGAGACAGTGCTGGGCAACGGCAAGTAGACATAATAGGCAGTGAGAGCCAGCAGCCCAGCCAAGAGCACCGCGGCGGACTTCATGGTGACGGGCGGTGGGGATGCTCGAGCGCGCAGCCTCGCCTCTCCGGCTCCTTTCGCGAAGGGGTGACTTTTTTGCGGCAAAGTTTGCTCGCAGCGCCCATTCAAGGGTTTCATAACCTTCACAAGCCAATCAGAGGGGAGAGCCAGCAGAGGAAGTCCAGGCTCTTCCGTCCCCTGCGAGCCCTCGTGTCCTTGCGATTGTTTTCATTTTGGGCGCTGCTGGCGCCGAGCCGCGCGCAGAGACACCTAGGGGTCGAGCGCAAGCGGTGCAAGGAAAGGAGGGGAAAGCCGTCCTCTACTCTGGCTCGCCCATAATTAAGGTCCCAGGGAAACGACGAAGGCTGTGCTCGCACAAGGACACAAAGCAAGAAGAGGAGCCTTGCCTGGATCAGGGCCCATTATCCTTCCAGTCCAGCATCCTGTTCTCCCGTGGGAAGCCTGCGCCCTGGATGATGCCTCTTGACGGGAGTGGAAGCATTGTGGCTTTTGGCCAGTGATTATCCTTGCCCTCCATGAATTTGTCTACAGCAGGCACGTCCAACAGGTAGAGCGTGATCTACCGGTAGATCACTGGACGTCTGTGGTAGATCACTGGTAGATCACTGGCTCCCCTCAACAATTTTGACTCCCCTAAAAAAGCTCAACAACTTTGACCTGAACCCCTAGAAATGGGCTTTCCTCCCTATAAAAGCTCCACAACATGAACCCCCTAAAATGGGGTACAGTAGTACCTCTACTTACGAATTTAATGCGTTCCGAACGCACATTCGTAAGTTGAAAGAATTTGTAAGTCGAATCCCATAGGAATGCATTGGGAGAAAAATTTCGTAAGTCGAAGCAACCCTATCTAAAAATTCGTAAGTCGAAAAAATCCTATCCAAACCGCATCCAAGATGGCGGACGGAGCTCCATGCATAAGTAGAAACAGTAGATCGCAATATCTTGGGAGTTGGCCACCCCTGGTCTACAGTAATCCTCTCTTAAAGTCCGTGCTTTTTTCCTGGGGTACTCAGGGGTACGCAGTACCAGCACAATTTTTCCCCTAGAAGAAAAACTGCTTTAATCCATCCAAGTTGGTAGACATCACTGCCTCCTGGGGAGGGAACAGGGGTGCTGCCAACTAAATAAAATATTCAATAAAGTCACATGACATGGCACACACATCATCTGAATGGCAATGCACATCAACGGGGGGGGCGGACCCCTCAAGTATTTTACTGGAGGGCTGAAGGGACCTCGGCCCCTAGGAATTGGCTCCTATGGGGTGGGAGTTCCGTGGTTCCAACCATGCAGTGCTTGAAGAAATGCTTACTCTTGTCTGTCCTGAATCTTCCAGCATTCGGCTTCATTTGGATCTCCATGAGTCAGTGTTATGAGAGGGGTGGGGGGAGCTTTTCTCTGTCCGCTGTCTTCATGCCATGCCTAATTTTATAAGCTTCTATTGTGCTGCCGCTTACTCGCCTTTTCTCAAAACTTGAAAGCTCCTAGTGTGGGAACCAAGTTACCCCATCCCTGTGGTCATTTTGATTGGCATTCACTGCATTTCCAGTGTTGGGGTTTTAATCACATATTCACCTTACATCCAAAATGCAAATGTATCCTATGCTTAGTTGTGAAATGCTATCATTTGATGTGCTCTTTCTCAAACAAATGTCACACCCTGGGAAGCCCTTCCTAGTTTGTTTCCGAGCAAAGTGTGAACACCTTTGCATGGGGTAAAAATATTCCCACCCTGTCAACATCCCCTGGTATGTACGCAAACAGAAATGACTCTGGCGCTAATTAAGCCATGTTAATGAAAACAGCTGGGGAAAACACTCTGAAACACAATGGAAATGACAGAGAATTCAGAAGTTTCTACAAACACCCAGCTGTCCATCCCCGAAGCATGTTCACAGTTCAAGGAACAGTTCAATCAGGCAAAAGTCCTGCATCTGGCTTCTGGGCCAGAGGCCGCCTTTAATTTCTCAGAACTGCATTCAGAACTGGGCCTGAGGTCACCCAGAACTTCCCAGCATTCCAGTTACCAAAAACTTTTCAGAACTGTGCAGCAAAGTGACAAAGTATTGGGCAAGCTTCCAGCCTCTGGAGCTCTTCATCAGGCTTGATTGGTGGTTCCCAAAGTGGGGGGTAGTGCCCCTTGGGGGTGGGAATTACCCGGGGGTGCAAAGAGGCAAGGAGGCCACGAGAGGTCCAGAAGGTGTCAACATGAGAACGGAGGCTCCCCATTTGTGGACTGTCCTCCCCAGGAAAGTTCTTCTGGCACCTTCATTAGGCACCTTTAGGCGCCAGGCGAAAACTTTTCTCTTCAACCAGGCTTTTTCCTGATGTTCTATTAGCTTTTAAATGTGTAGGGGGTATTGTATTGTTTTAACTATTATTTTGTGCTTCTTTCCTATATATTTTTCTTGTGAACCCCCCCCCCCCCGCAAAGATTTTCAGATGAAGGGTGGTATATGAGTTAATAATAATAATAATAATGGGTTTTTTTTTGCAGAGGGTGGGGGTTTACATGCCTTCTTTTGCTTTCTTCAATATGTGACCAGGCAGCCCAGCTGAATTTGGGTCCTTGGATGTCTGCCCCAAAGCCATTCCCAATGGCACCACTGTCTCAGAACATTCCTCTTGCTAAATCAGAGTGTTTAAGCTATTTGGCAGCGACCGTAAAACTTTCCTGGTTGACGCTTGAATTGCACAGATGTTGCAATACGTGGGAATTCTCTGGATTATTTCTACATTCCCTGTTCCTTTGCTTTATAGTTCTGCAGCTCTTTCTGAATCTCAGAGAAAAGTCTGTTTCCATCTGGCATAGCAAGCCTGGCAGAAATCAAGCAAAGTGTACAGCGAGGAAAGTCAACTTCCAGAACTCAAGCATTGAAGGTTGTGTAGTTGGGGGAATTAAGATCAAATGCTTGAAGGCCAAATAAAGATTAGGATCTGATGGCCACACTCTACTCATGATGCGCTGGTACAAAATGTTTTTCATTTCAAAATTTATGTATTGATTGCCCTGCTCAGTGGAATCGTGGGGCTGTGCAGTCTGAAAACTAAACCTAGAATCATAGAATCACAGAGTTGGAAGAGACCACAAGGGCCATCCAGTCCAACCCCCTGCCAAGCAGGAAACACCATCAAAGCATTCTTGACATATGCCTGTCAAGCCTCTGCTTAAAGACCTCAAAAGAAGGAGACTCCACCACACTCCTTGGTAGCAAATTCCACTGCCAAACAGCTCTTACTGTCAGGAAGTTCTTCCTAATGTTTAGGTGGAATCTTCTTTCTTGTAGTTTGAATCCATTGCTCCGTGTCTGCTTCTCTGGAGCAGCAGAAAAAATCTTTCTCCCTCCTCCACATGACATCCTTTCATATATTTGAACATGGCTATCATATCACCCTCAACCTTCTCTTCTCCAGGCTAAACATACCCAGCTCCCTAAGCCATTCCTCATAAGGCATCGTTTCCAGGCCTTTGACCATTTTCGTTGCCCTCTTCTGGACACGTTCCAGCTTGTCAGTATCCTTCTTGAACTGTGGTGTCCAGAACTGGACACAGTACTCCAGGTGAGGTCTGACCAGAGCAGAATACAGTGGTACTATTGCTTCCCTTGATCTAGATGCTATACTCCTATTGATGCAGCCCAGAATTGCATTGGCTTTTTTAGCTGCTGCATCACACTGTTGACTCATGTCAAGTTTGTGGTCTACAAAGACTCCTAGATCCTTTTCACATGTACTGCTCTCAAGCCAGGTGTCTCCCATCCTGTATTTGTGCCTTTCATTTTTTTTGCCCAAGTGTAGTACTTTACATTTCTCCTTGTTAAAATTCATCTTGTTTGCTTTTGCCCAGTTGTCTAATCTGTTAAGGTCATTTTGAAGTGTGATCCTGTCCTCTGGGGTATTGGCCACCCCTCCCAATTTGGTGTTGTCTGCAAACTTGCTCAGGATGCCCTCAAGCCCATCATCCAAGTCATTGATAAAGATGTTGAATAAGACTGGGCCCAAGACAGAACCCTGTGGCACCCCACTAGTCACTACTCTCCAGGATGAGGAGGAGCCATTGATGAGCACCCTTTGGGTTCGGTCAGTAAGCCAGTTACAAATCCACTGAATGGTCGCATTGTCTAGCCCGCATTTTACCAGCTTCTTTACAAGAATATCATGGGGCACCTTGTCAAAGGCCTTGCTGAAATCAAGATATGCTACATCCACAGCGTTCCCTTCATCTACCAGGCTTGTAATTCTGTCAAAAAATGAGATCAGATTAGTCTGACATGACTTATTTTTCAGAAACCCATGCTGATTTATAGTGATCACAGAGTTTCTTTCTAGGTGCTCACAGACCATTTGCTTAATGATCTTCTCTAGAATCTTTCCTGGTATTGATGTCAGGCTGACTGGGCGGTAATTGTTTGGGTCCTCTCTTTCCCCCTTTTTGAAAATAGGGACAACATTTGCCCTCCTCCAGTCTGCTGGAACTTTGCCTGTTCTACAGGAATTTCCAAATATTATTGCCACTGGTTCTGAAATCACCTCTGCCAGTTCTTTTAATACTCTTGGATGTAGTTCATCTGGCCCTGGAGACTTGAATACATCTAAACTAGCCAAGTATTCTTGTACTACCTCCTTACTTATTCTGGGCTGTGTTCCCCCTGCTGAATCATCTACTCCAACCTGTTTCTTTGGCAGCAGCCTCCATGCAGCATAGAAAGCGTGGTTTTTTTTTGTGTGTGTGTGTGTGTGTGTGTGTAAATCCCTGTTTTTAGAAGATGGTTGGTGTACAGAGCATGAATGAGAAAATGTGTAATCCAGCCAATGAGATGCCAGACGAGATGAGTACCAAAAACTCTAGGCAGCTTGACTGAAAGGCATGATGGCTAGAAATGAGACAAACAAGGAAAAAAATCCTGGCAGAAGTGAAGCAATCATAAAGAAGTAGCAGAATAGGCTTTAAGCATGGCCCTCTAATACTCTTAACCGCTTGCTACTTAGCAATTGATACTGTTGTGTGGTACCCCAAATTCTGAGAGGCGATAGACTTCCAGGGGTGCCTGAGCTTAACCCAGTGTTTGGTTTCCTTTGAATGAAGGCTGTGGGTGTGTTTAGGATGTATGGTTTTATTTACACATATATACAAGCTGAGCATAGGACAGAGCGGTTCACAGCATTAACATGCCAACAGATCTAATGTCATACATGCAGGATAACAGCTCTGAAAGAGACCCATTGATCGTAGATTTATTGCATTACAGCAAAATTTGCCCTCAGAACTGGAGAAATTTTGGAAACTACTGTAACACATTTTGCTTCAGCTGCCTCCAGTTTTGCAGTCTAAACAGGCCAAAAACCAAAGTCTGAATGATAAGAAGAAACGACTCCCAATAATTTAGCATATAAAAGAGAAATTGGACCCAGGCTACATTTTTTATACCAGACCCTGGGTTACCTTTATGCTGTAAGTGTAAAGCAACTTGCTGGGCGTTTATCAATAAAAAGAGCCGGCAAATGCAAAAACCCTCCTTTCCGACTCACAAAGTCTGAGTGTAAAAGAGGAATAAAACGAATAAATTTGAAAAACATTAGGTTCAGTCAATTTTATGCCTTCACATTTCATTTACTGCTTCCCATATCCTCCTTATTTTACTTTAAGGTTAATCATCCACACAATCCACTTCTCCATCTAAAAAGCAAAAAGATGCCTCCTACACCAGGCAAAGCCTGTTAATTTTCCATTTTTCTATTTTGGCGCTTTATCTGAGTGTTCAGTGCAATTATTTTTAAACCATCGTTTCTGAAAAACCTTTTTTTAGGGATATTGAAAGGTGCTTGACAGATTGAGCTGGGAGAGCTCCCTGCTGGCTTTTAACACTGATGCAACATGGGCAAGGGCTGAAATGCAGAAGCGGGAACAGATGGAGGAGTTTGTTCTTCAGTTTGAGGGGCCATGACAACCTGACCCTGTGTTGAGTGTGAGTGGGTGGCGTTATTGAGCCAAAGCAATAAAGTCAAGGGGTTGTGTTCAAGTAGCGCTAAGGTGAATGGGTCTGTTACTGTAGCAACTGAATGTTCTCTCCTACCTTTCTTCCCCAGATCTGGGGAGAAGAAGAGAGAGGACATTCCCTGCACTTCATTCTCGAGCAAAAAGTTCATTGAATACCACCCCGGGGACTAAATGAACACCTTGTATTTATAACATGAATGCAAAAGAAGTTTAAAACTTCACAAATAATCAAGTCTATGGCCAACAGAGTACAGTGGTACATTGGTTCTCAAACTTAATCCGTTTGGGAAGTCCGTTCCAAAACCAAGGTGCACTTTCCCATAGAAAGTAATGCGAAATGGATTAATCCGTTCCAGACTTTTAAAAACAACCCCTAAAAAAGCAATTTAACATGAATTTTACTATCTAACGAGACCATTGATCCATAAAATGAAAGCAATAATAAATGTTGTTGTTGTTTAGTCGTTTAGTCGTGTCCGACTCTTTGTGACCCCATGGACCATAGCACGCCAGGCACTCCTGTCTTCCACTGCCTCCCGCAGTTTGGCCAGACTCATGTTGGTAGCTTCGATAACACTGTCCAACCATCTTGTCCTCTGTCATCCCCTTTTCCTTTTGCCCTCCATCTTTTTGACATTCAAGAGTCAAAAAAGGAGACTCATCACCATATCTTCTGATTTTTGTCTTCCTTTTAAAGCGGGTGCATGCAAGGGGGGGGGTCTCCAATTTTGATCAGAACAGGCTTGTCTGGGTTAACCAGCCCCACATTGTTTTCTTGATTGGCATTTTACTTCCCCCTCCCCAAAAAGATGCAAGTAACTATATTATTGTGCCTGTATGTTAAAGCCCCAGGGCTAATACCAAAATCTGGAGCAAGGGGCAGTTTAGATCAGGAAAACAGCACAGCCAAGAAATCTGCATCTACAAGGGTTAATGCATATGTTGGTGCAGATAACATGCCAAAATGCATTATATATTAGGGGAATCTGCTGTGCCAAAGAATGGGTAAAATTGTATACCAGAATGTGTATTCAGGAGAAATTTGTGCTGAAATGCACTGAATTTTAACCAGGACTTTTTAGAAAGATACAATCTGATGTGAAAATGTGGAGAACTGAACTTAAGGTTGGAAAAAAGGGAAACTAAGAAAAACCAAAAGTGGCAGGGCTGTGCATGGCCCTCCTGTTTCAATTTAGGGCCTGATTTGGCACTTTGGGGGTTTTGCACAGTGTTTATTAGGGGGCAGAAACACCCAATCTGCTTGCCTGCATCCCCTCCTCAAAACTGCTCACCCCTTTTGACAGCCCCAGATTGCTCTGGGAGGACCCAATCTGTCCTGAGGCTATTTCTCAATCCACTCCAGCTGAACCCTGGGTCAACCAAAATTGGCCCAATTTGGTTTGGGATCTGGTATTTTGGCCAGAGGGAGTGTGCAGCCCTAGAAATTGAGATTTCACCATCCATGGTGAGCTCTCAACTGGTGCACATAACTAAACTGCTGACTTCCCTCAGGTCCGGCAGATGACCCTGTCCCATTGCTAATATTGATTTAAGACTCGACTGCTGGAGAGGAGACAGTTGAATGAGAAGCAACCCTATCCTTGGAATAGCAAATTTGTGGTGGTTACCGTAGTTGCTGTGATGTATGTACACCAGGAAAGCACAGTCCAGTTATCATGTTGCTATTTCTAACATGCTCAAAGTAACAGCAGCCATAACAACATTAGCCACAACAGCAATACATAATTCAAAAACCTATCAGAAAATCACATAGCTCAGCACTCTGTCTTTTAAGAAAGTTAGATTATCGGACTTGGAACTGGAAAACCAGGTTCAAATCTGCCACTTGGCCCGGAAACTCACGGTGTGTCTATGGGCCAGTCACTGCCACTCAGCCATGTTGTTGTTGTTGTTGTTGTTGTTGTTGTTGTTGTTGTTTAGTCGTGTCCAACTCTTTGTGACCCGGTGGACCAGAGTACCCCAGGCACTTCTGTCTTCCACTACCTCCCGCAGTTTGGTCAAACTCATGTTGGTAGCTTCGAGAACACTGTCCAACCATCTCGTCCAACCATCCCCTTCTCCTTGTGCCCTCCATCTTTCCCAACATCAGGGAAGGTAGCCAAAGTAGTGGAGCCTCAGCTTCAGGATCTGTCCTTCTAGTGAGCACTCAGGGCTGATTTCCTTCAGAATGGATAGGTTTGATCTTCTTGCAGTCCATGGGACTCTCAAGAGTCTCCTCCAGCACCATAATTCAAAAGCACCAATCCTTCAGTGATCAGCCTTCTTTATGGTCAATCAATGTACTGTACTATAAAATAAAGAAGACAGTATTGCAGATGCTAAAAATTAAAAATAATAATTCTTACCTGCACTGATGACAGTCATTGTTTGGACAGGGGGCTTTTATCCATTCCCACAGTCACACAATCAATCAATCAATTGATCGATAGCTGAACTGGGTTCCATACAGTCAAAAAAACAAATGAACCGGAAAAGCCTCAAAAACAAAAACGCAAAATAAATAGCAAAAACAAAAGCACCAAACTTACTCCGTTCTGGAAGTCTGACTTTCGAAATGTTCGAAAACCAAGGTGCAGCTTCTGATTGGTGCAGGCACCCCGAAAACAATAGCCAATAGCCGCATTGGACGTTTGGCTTTCCAAAAACTTTTGAAAACCGGAACACTTACTTGCAGGTTTTTGGCGTTTAGGGACCAAGGTGTTTGAGTACCAAGGCGTTTGAGAAGCAAGGTACCACTGTACTGTATACAATAACATCCAGCAATCATTTGTGACCAAAGCTGAAAATCAGATACTTTGTATAAGATCACATCAATGTACAGCTTTCTGAAGTTGGTCTTTAAGGTGCTACTGAAGGAATTTTTTTATTTTGCTTCGACTCAGACCAACACGGCTACCTACCTGTAACTACAGCTTTCTGAACTTTTCCTCTTGGTGACACACTTCTTAGACATGCATCATTTTGTGGTGCCGTAATTCAGTTTTACTAGCAAACCAGAGGCTAAACTAACACGTTACAAGAGATATGGACACACATACATAAAATGTATGGGGACACCATAGCTGCCAAGTTTTCACTTTTCTCGCGAGGAAGCCTATTCAGCATAAGGGAAAATCCCTTAAAAAAAGGGATAACTTGGCAGCTATGGGGGACACAACATATCTCCTGAAAACGTTTCATTTATATATTAAAAATATATGATTTGTAAGACAATAATATACATTTCCAAGATTGTTGTCATTTACACGGGTGGCGCTGTGGTCTAAACCACTGAGCCTAGGGCTTGCTGATCAGAAGGTTGGTGGTTCGAATCCCCGCAACGGGGTGATCTCCCGTTGCTCGGTCCCAGCTCCTGCCAACCTAGCACGCTCCGGTGGGAAGGTAAATGGCGTTTCCGTGCACTGCTCTGGTTCGCCAGAAGCGGCTTAGTCATGCTGGTCACATGACCTGGAAGCTGTACGCTGGCTCCCTCAGCCAGTAAAGCGAGATGAGAGTCTTTCACGACTGGACCTAACGGTCATGGGTTCCTTTACCTTTTACCATTTTTGTGGCTCTGAAAAACCCATGCTTTTTTGCCGTGGTTCCCCCTCTCACACAAACACAGAGAGACAGAAGGGGGGAAGAGAACATATGTTTTTTTAAACAAATAATAATAATAATAATAATAATAATAATATATTATTATTATTTATACCCTGCCCATCTGGCTGAGTCTCCCCAGCCATCCTGGACGGCTCCCAATCGAATATTAAAACAATACAGCAAGAATATTAAAACAATACAGCAAGAACAGCTTGGCTTGACTTCACACCAAAAATGTGCATTTTAGCACCTTTGCGTGACACACCCACACACTGCAGGTGACACACTAACGTGTCACAACATACAGTTTGGAAAGCTCTGATGTACAGTATACTAAAATATATAGCTCTGTTCCCTGAATGCATCTGTCAAATCATGGGCGTAGGCAGGGGGGCAGGAGGGGGCAATTGCCCCCCCCTAGAAGCAGGGCCACTGGCCAGCCTGCCCCACTGCCCGCCCGGTGCCGTCTCCCTTCTCCCTGGCTGGCTGTGGGGCGGGCGGCGGGAAAGCACCAGAGCCGCGCAAAGCGTTTGGCTGGCTTTCCCTCCCTCCGCCCCACAGCCAGCAAGGGAGAAGGGAGACGTCCCTTCTAGCCGGCTGGCTGTGGGGCGGGCGGAGGGAAAGCCAGGCAACTGCTTTGCGCGGCTCTGGGGCTTTCCCTCCACCTGCCCCAGCAATTGCAGAGGGGGAGGAGGGGATCGGAGCAGCCCGATTTCGGGCTGATCCTGGCTCCCCCTCGTCCCTTCCGATCGCGGAGGGGGAGGAGGGAGTCGGAGCAGCCCGATTTCGGGCTGATCCTGGCTCCCCCTCGTCCCTTCCGATCGCGGAGGGGGAGGAGGGAGTCGGAGCAGCCCGATTTCGGGCTGATCCTGGGTCCCCCTCGTCCCTTCCGATCATGGAGGGGGAGGAGGGAGTCGGAGCAGCCCGATTTCGGGCTGATCCTGGCTCCCCCTCGCCCCTTCCTATCGCGGAGGGGGAGGAGGAAGTCGGAGCAGCCCGATCGATTTCGGGCTGATCCTGGCTCCCCCTCGTCCCTTCCGATCGTGGAGGGGGAGGAGGGAGTCGGAGCAGCCCGATTTCGGGCTGATCCTGGCTCCCCTTCGTCCCTTCATATCGCGGAGGGGGAGGAGGGAGTCTGAGCAGCCCGATTTCGGGCTGATCCTGGCTCCCCCTCGTCCCTTCCGATCGCGGAGGGGGAGGAGGGAGTCGGAGCAGCCCGATTTCGGGCTGATCCTGGCTCCCCCTCATCCCTTCCTATCGCGGAGGGGGAGGAGGGAGTCGGAGCAGACCGATTTCGGGCTGCTCCGATGTGGCCCCGCCCCCGCCCCTTGGCCCCGCCCCTTGCTCCCCGCCCCTTGCCCCCCCTGATTTTCATCCTGGCTACGCCCCTGTGTCAAATGCTTTTCAAGGAGTGTGTTTCAACATGCCAGACATGTTTTGACTTATAAAATCATCTTCAGTGGCTTATAGCTGGAAAAGGGCATGGGCTCAGAGGGCAAATTCACATAATATATTATGGTACTGAAGAGTTTTGTAGCTTTTTCTGCAGTATAGCGATGTCCAAGCCCCAGTGACCTCCAGTCCTCATTTGCTGTCCTGGCTGCTGCCCAAGACATGAAGACAGAGGCTCTTACTTGGAAGTAAGAAAGAGACCTTTGTTCAGGCAAGTAATGGCTCAGGCTCAGCAGCAGACACAGTACTCGGGGATCATGGATTCAGGAACTCGGGAGCAGAACAAGAGATTCCGAGCTGGATGGAAGCGATGAAGATGTCACAAGTTTCAATCTCATACATATTTTTCCTTAAAGTAAACCCAATGGTCTCAGGGAGACTGGCTTATGAGCTTGTGCTTCTGGAGTGGGAAAAGAGCTGGCAGAAAAAGGGCTGTGTGTCCTCTCCTCCTTGCTGCCCCCCTCAGCTTATCGGATCCTTACAAAAAGCAGCAAGTGGTACTTCATTATACACAGTATGTCAAGTGTAGCTTACCCAAATTTCCAACTTGGTTTTATATTCAAGAGTGTAAGTGCGATGAAATATTACAATGATGAAATATCGCCTTGGTAAAATCAAGGACTCTTGGCTAACTTCCTTTCATTGTGGAAGGATGGTATATTTGCACAATGTGTTTTGAGAGGTAGGTACCATTTCGCGGAGAAATTTGCCTGTAAAAGGAACCCTACTTCATCCTCTGTACTCACTGGAAGGACAGATCCTGAAGCTGAGGCTCCAATACTTTGGCCACCTCATGAGAAGAGAAGACTCCCTGGAAAAGACCCTGATACTGGGAAAGATTGAGGGCACAAGGAGAAGGGGATGACAGAGGACGAGATGGTTGGACAGTGTTCTCAAAGCCACCAACATGAGTTTGACCAAACTGCGGGAGGCAGTGGAAGACAGGAGTGCCTGATGCGCTTTGGTTCATGGAGTCACAAAGAGTCGGACACGACTAAACGATCAAACAACAACAACACTTCATCCTCATTTTTTCAGATGTTATCCCCACTGAGTTAAATGAGGCTTAGGTTCTGTGAAAACCGTACTTTTAAATAACATTCCCCCCTTCCCAAAGAATCATGGGAACTGTAGTTTACCCCTCACAGAGCTAAAGGAACCCTTAGCAAACTACAGTTCACATGATTATTTGGAGGGAAATGTGCCTTAAATGTGGTGTATGTAAGCAGCCTCACTTACAGCACACATTTAAAGCATGTCCTCTCTCAACCAAGAATCCAGGGAACTGTAGTTTGATGGGGTGGGTCTCCTATCAATTCTCCTCACTCTTAGCAAACTACAGTTCCCAGGATTCTGATGGCAGGGGTGTGCTTTAATTGTATAGCATGTACACAGCCTAAGCGGGATTTATTTCATGTAAACATGACTGGTTTATATAAACTTGCCCCTCATGATCATAGACAAGGGAATTTTTTTTTTTTGTATTCAGAGATGGGAGGAATGCATAAACTCCCCTACAGTGGTCTGCCAAAGAGGTAATGAGTAGGAATGTGTGATGGAATCATCCTGGAATTTCTTGCATTTGTCCCAGAACCTTTTGATCTAGGTCTAATAAAGTTGACACTGCAATCTTTGAAGCTATCATGTGAGTCTAATTGTGTAAGATCATTAATAGAAGGTGGCTGACAAGATAGAGCTAGAAGCTTTAGGATGCCATCATAGCTGCCAAGTTATCCCTTTTTTTCAGGGATTTTCCATTATGCTGCATAGGCTTCCTCGCGAGAAAAGGGAAAACTTGGCAGCTATGGATGCCATTGAGATGGGCGAGAGGATGCAGCCAGAGTCGAGGTCAGTTTGCACCTCCAGTGATATACTGTAGGCCTCACATCTCCTGATTTCCTCACCTCAACATCTGTCTTGGTAAATCTTGAGTCAGTATAAAAGAAAACATATTTCCTCCATGGCTTAAAGCTGGAAGAAGCAGCTTACCTGCTATGTGTTATTTCATTTAGTTTTTAGGAAACCCTATTGAATATTGGTGTATTTCTATTGTTTTGATGTATTGAATATTGGTGTATTTCTATTTTTTTGATTTTTATTTTATTAAGCAGTATAACAAACAATACAAATAGAAAAATAGTTAAAACACAAAGATTGCTGCTGTGCAAAAGGGGTGAGGGGACAACCAGGTGGGTGATTTGCAAATTGGGCCAGCTCTAGCGATGCACAATTTATGGGAAATTTGACCATTTTTTAAAAAAAGTGAACAGGAAAAATATTTCTTTTTGGAAAACTGAAATGTAGTCAATACTTCCTTTCTTATCAGATACATTTTGCGGCTTTAACAACATAAAACGTATCATTTTTAGCTTAGGGTTGGTGTACAAGGTAGCCCCCTGCTGTCTTGATTTGACCAGTGACAAATTGGTACCATTGTTCCAGCCTGGGGTTGAGCTCCAAGTGGTGTTCAGCCATTAAGACTAATGTTCCAGTTGCAGCCCCTTGTGGACACTGCAACGTGGAAGAGAAGAAAGCCTAACCCTGCCAAATCAAAAACCTTAGCAGAAAAAAGCTGGAACTGCAGCTTTCAGGTAAGAAATGAGCTTCTCTCACACCAAGAGCAAACATTCCTTGGGTGTGTCATGTTGAAACTGAGTAAATACACTGAGTCAATTTTCTATACATGCTTCCTGTATATCACGGGTGTCAGACACAAGGCCCGGGGGCCAAATCCGGCCCGCCAGACCTTGTCATGTGGCCCGCCAAGCGCCCCAGCCAGCAGGACCCAGCAGCGGGAGCTTGCTGCTGAAGCACCGCGCCGACAAAGCGCCGACAAACAACTTTGAATCCTCCTCCTCCTGCCACGGCTCGGCGCCTGGAAACGGCTGCTGCTGCTGCTGAAGCACAGACAAAGCACCCAGCAGTGCCGTGTGGAGGAGGAGGAGGATTCAAAGTGCTACAGAGCACTGCTGCGTCCCAGAGGCTCGGGACTCTCCGCACGGTGCTGCCGGGCACCGACCCGGGAAGCCGCCGCCTCCTCCTCCTCTTGCCTCACCTCCTCCTCCTCCTGCGCGGCTCAGCCTCATGAACGTGAGCTCAGCAGCGGCTCAGCCTCACGAACGTGCAACTCTGAGGCTTTACGCACTTCTCCTAAAACGGACACCCGCTGCCTCACGCTGCACGGGAAATGCTTTTTGCCCCTGGGTCCCTTCGCGCTCTTTTCTGGCGCTGAATCAAGGTGGCGACCCCCCCTTCCCTTTCTTTCTTCCTCTCTCTCGTTCTTATTCTTTCTTTCCCTCTCCTTCCTTCCTTCTTTATCTCTGTCTTCTCTCCCTCTTTCTTTTTCTTTCCTTCTTTATTCCTTCTTTCCTACTCTTCTTTCTCTCACCTCTTTCCTTCCTCTCTCCCTCCTGCTCCCTCTTTTCTTTCTTTCTTTCTTTCTTTCTTTCTTTCTTTCTTTCTTTCTTTCTTTCTTTCTTTCTTTCTTTCTTTCGTTCTTCCTTTCTTCCTTCCATCCTTCCCATCTTTCTTCCTCTCCCTCATTCTTATTCTTTTTCCCTCTACTTCCTTCCTTCTTTCTCCCTTTTCGTCTTCTCTCCCTCTTTCTTTTTCATTCCTTCTTTATTCCCTTCCTTATTTCCTACTCTTCTTTCTCTCCTCTCTTCTTTCCTTCCTTCCTTCCTTCCTTCCTCTCTCCCTCCCACTCCCTCTTTTCTTCCTTCCTTCCTCCCGCCCTCCCTCCCCTCCCTCTCCCTCTCCTCAGAAACATAGGATGCTGCTTCATACTTCTGGCCCTTAAACCCTGGAACCAGGAGAGCAGCTCCATTGAGTCAACCTCAGCCAGTCCCTTTGGTGAAGGGTGGTGGCTCACTGGCAGAACATCTGTCCTGCATGCAGAAGGACCCCAGCATCTCCAGGTACTAGTAGCTCTGCAAAGGTCCTGCATGAAACCCTAGCGAGCCTCCACCACCCAGTGCAGTTACCAAAAATCATTTTTCAATAAATTGTACAATAATTGTACATTTGAATATCTACTTGCCATTATTCTGACTATGTTTCTGCTTTCAGAGCTAGTTATTACTTGTTGTTGTTGTTTAGTCGTTTAGTCGTGTCCGACTCTTCGTGACCCCATGGACCATAGCACGCCAGGCACTCCTGTCTTGCACTGCCTCCCGCAGTTTGGTCAAACTCATGTTCGTAGCTTCGAGAACACTGTCCAACCATCTTGTCCTCTGTCGTCCCCTTCTCCTAGTGCCCTCAATCTTTCCCAACATCAGGGTCTTTTCCAAGGATTCTTCTCTTCTCATGAGGTGGCCAAAGTATTGGAGCCTCAGCTTCACGATCCGTCCTTCCAGGGAGCACTCAGGGCTGATTTCCTTAAGAATGGATAGCTTTGATCTTCTTGCAGTCCATGGGACTCTCAAGAGTCTCCTCCAGCACCATAATTCAAAAGCATCAATTCTTCGGCGATCAGCCTTCTTTATGGTCCAACTCTCACTTCCATACATCACTACTGGGAAAACCATAGCTTTAACTATACGGACCTTTGTCGGCAAGGTGATGTCTCTGCTTTTTAAGATGCTGTCTAGGTTTGTCATTGCTTTTCTCCCAAGAAGCAGGCGTCTTTTAATTTCGTGACTGCTGTCACCATCTGCAGTGATCAAGGAGCCCAAGAAAGTAAAATCTCTCACTGCCTCCATTTCTTCCCCTTCTATTTGCCAGGAGGTGATGGGACCAGTGGCCATGATCTTGGTTTTTTTGATGTTGAGCTTCAGACCATATTTTGCGCTCTCCTCTTTCACCCTCATTAAAAGGTTCTTTAATTCCTCCTCGCTTTCTGCCATCAAGGTTGTGTCATCTGCATATCTGAGGTTGTTGATATTTCTTCCAGCAATCTTAATTCCGGCTTGGGATTCATCTAGTCCAGCCTTTCGCATGATGAATTCTGCATATAAGTTAAATAAGCAGGGAGACAATATACAACCTTGTCGTACTCCTTTCCCAATTTTGAACCAATCAGTTGTTCCATATCCAGTTCTAACTGTAGCTTCTTGTCCCACATAGAGATTTCTCAGGAGACAGATGAGGTGATCAGGCACTCCCATTTCTTTAAGAACTTGCCATAGTTTGCTGTGGTCGACACAGTCAAAGGCTTTTGCATAGTCAATGAAGCAGAAGTAGACGTTTTTCTGGAACTCTCTAGCTTTCTCCATAATCCAGCGCATGTTTGCTATTTGGTCTCTGGTTCCTCTGCCCTTTCGAAATCCAGCTTGCACTTCTGGGAGTTCTCGGTCCACATACTGCCTAAGCCTGCCTTGTAGAATTTTAAGCATAACCTTGCTAGCGTGTGAAATGAGCGCAATTGTGCGGTAGTTGCAGCATTCTTTGGCACTGCCCTTCTTTGGAATTGGGATGTAGACTGATCTTCTCCAATCCTCTGGCCATTGCTGAGTTTTCCAAACTTGCTGGCATATTGGGTGTAGCACCTTAACAGCATCATCTTTTAAAATTTTAAACAGTTCAGCTGGAATATCATCACTTCCACTGGCCTTGTTATTAGCAATGCTTTCTAAGGCCCATTTGACTTCACTCTCCAAGATGTCTGGCTCAAGGTCAGCAACCACACTACCTGAGGTGTACGAGACCTCCATATCTTTCTGGTATAATTCCTCTGTGTATTCTTGCCACCTCTTCTTGATGTCTTCTGCTTCTGTTAGGTCCTTACCACTTTTGTCCTTGATTATGGTAATCTTTGTACGAAATGTTCCTTTCATATCTCCAATTTTCTTGAACAGATCTCTGGTTTTCCCCATTCTATTGTTTTCCTCTATTTCTTTGCATTGCTCATTTAAGAAGACCCTCTTGTCTCTCCTTGCTGTTTTTTGGAAATCTGCATTCAGTTTCCTGTATCTTTCCCTATCTCCCTTGCATTTTGCTTGCCTCCTCTCCTCCGCTATTTGTAAGGCCTCGTTGGACAGCCATTTTGCTTTCTTGCATTTCCTTTTCCTTGGGATGGTTTTCATTGCTGCCTCCTGTATAATGTTACGAGCCTCCATCCATAGTTCTTCAGGCACTCTGTCCACCAAATCTAAATCCTTAAACCTGTTCCTCACTTCCACTGTGTATTCATAAGGGATTTGATTCAGATTGTATCTTACTGGCCCAGTGGTTTTTCCTACTTTCTTCAGTTTAAGCTGGAATTTTGCTATAAGAAGCTGATGATCTGAGTTACAGTCAGCTCCAGGTCTTGTTTTTGCTGACTGTATGGAGCTTCTCCATCTTTGGCTGCAGAGAATATAATCAATCTGATTTCGATGCTGTCCATTTGGTGATATCCATGTGTAGAGTCGTCTCTTGTGTTGTTGGAATAGAGTGTTTGTGATGACCAGCTTGTTCTCTTGACAGAACTCTATTAGCCTTTGCCCTGCTTCATTTTGAACTCCAAGGCCAAACTTGCCAGTTGTTCCTTTTATCTCTTGATTCCCTACTTTAGCATTCCAGTCCCCTGTAATGAGAAGAACATCCTTCTTTGGTGTCATTTCTAGAAGGTGTTGTAGGTCTTCATAGAATTGGTCAATTTCACTTTCTTCAGCACCGGTAGTTGGTGCATAAACTTGGATTACTGTGATGTTAAAAGGTCTGCCTTGGATTCGTATCGAGATCATTCTGTCATTTTTGAGATTGCATCCCATTACAGCTTTTGCCACTCTTTTGTTGACTATGAGGGCCACTCCATTTCTGCTACAGGATTCTTGCCCACAGTAGTAGATATGATAGTCATCCGAACTGAATTCGCCCATTCCCTTCCATTTTAGTTCACTGATGCCCAGGATGTCGATATTTATTCTTGTCATCTCCTTTTTGACCACATCCAGCTTACCTCCACTCATGGTTCTTACATTCCAGGTTCCTATGCAATATTTTTCTTTACAGCATCGGACTTTCCTTTCGCTTCCAGGCATATCCGCAACTGAGCGTCCTTTCGGCTTTGGCCCAGCCGCTTCATCAGCTCTGAATCTACTTGTACTTGTCCTCCGCTCTTCCTCAGTAGCATGTTGGATGCCTTCCGACCTGAGGGGCTCATCTTCCAGCGTCATAACTTTTATATGCCTGTTGTCTTTGTCCATGGAGTTTTCTTGGCAGGGATACTGGAGTGGCTTGCCAGTTCCTTCTCCAGGTGGATCACGTTTAGTCAAAACTCTCCACTATGACCTGTCCATCTTGGGTGGCCCTGCATGGCATAGCTCATAGCTTCTCTGAGTTATTCAAGCCCCTTCGCCACGACAAGGCATTGATCCATGAAGGGGAGTTATTACTTACATTATTACAAAAAACAGTAATAATTGAATGCAGTGACAATAATTTATGATAATAAAGAGTGGACACATAGTCCTACAGATACAACCGGCCCTTTGAGGGTGACCAAACTGCTGATGCGGCCCCCGATGAATTTGAGTTTGACACCCCTGCTGTATATGATTCACAAGCTCATGCCAATGAGATATAGTCTGTCACATGCATGTATACTCAGAAGTAAGGTCTAGTTCTCACAAGCATTCCATTCTGGAGATGGGTTTCTGTCTGGGGTATTGTGATTTAGAATTTTAGATAACACCTTCCTGGCATCCTTTGCAAGACCAATAATGTGAGGCCTGACACTTTAGAGAGGTGCTTGGTGTATGTGATAGCACTTTTTAAAAAAATGATCCAACATGCTTCTAACTTTATTAAACAATGATTGCACGAACTTCTATTGTACTCCACGGGAAAGGTTAAGTGGCTGAAGGTATTCATGATAGTTGGATTTTGAAAACATTGGTTGAGGGTGTTCAAGAGATAGTTTGAGGGCAAAATTCTACTTCCTCACACTCTTAACCTGGAGGCCCACCCATCTGACAGCCACTGTCCAGCCTTTCGTTCACCACCATTCAGTATCCCCTCGTCAAGCCTAATTCAGTTGCACATTTCTTGCCCACAGTAATATAATAATAATAATAATAATAATAATAATAATAATAATAATAATAATATGTTATTTATACCCCGCCCATCTGGCTGGATTTCCCCAGCCACTCTGGGCAGCTTCCAACAAAATATTAAAATATTAAAATACAATAGTCTGTTAAACATTAAAAGCTTCCCTAAAAGCTGTCCAATAAGAGCTTCATCAGAATCTTGCACTTGAGATAACAGAGCAATGGGCTTTTGGAGAACCACTAGGAAATGGGTTGGAGCTTGTGGGGAAATGCCATGGAGCACAAGGCACTTCTCATCCTCCAAGGATCTTCACAGGGATCTCTTTGCAGATGATCATCCTAAAGATGGTGTCCCTGCCCGGCTGCCATCGCTCTGCAACCCACCCATGTGATGACACATCTGAAGGATTATGGAGTCCTTGTTCCATTCATGCCATTTCAGAATGTGGTGCTTCCTTGCTTTGCTTCTTTGCCTTGTTATGGTGCTGGGAGCCCAGTACAGTTATTTAGAAACCAGGGGCATTTGTATGTGCACAGTGCTGCGTACCCAAGCGAGCTCCTTTGCTCTGGAGGTATAGCTGTTGTCAAGTCTTCAGTTTAGCACGCAAGCTCAAGAGACCAACACTTCTGATGTGTTAGTTGGGTATCCCCCACATTTGTCCCTATCAGGCATAAGCTTTTTTATTTATTTAGGCAAAGAACAGAACCACCACCGTAGCATATACAGTCAACAACATAATAATAAACATGCTTTTGTGTGCCTTCACAGCCTATATCTTGAGATATATATCATGTTTTGATCAGTTTAATGCATTTTGCTTTCCTCTTGGTATTAAGTGCTTTGTGTCACCCTGGGCAAGGGTGACTAACAAATTCTATTATTAATATTAATATTATTAAATATAAGTAATAATTATTAATAATTATAAGTTGAACTATTTTCCCCATTGCAATAGATCTTTCCTTTCTTCAAAGGATGAGCGGGGGGGGGGGAATGAGGGGATCAGATGATTTGTAAGGGAAGAATCGATTAGCGTCTGCTTTACGCTCTCTTCCTAAGACTACAACTCCCAGGAATCCTCGCGTGGGAGGGAAAAGAAGGCGTGGCCAGAACTGTTTTTAAATGTGCACACATTCGCTTCAGATTTATTAATATTATTTTTAATATTATTGTCTGCAAGGGCAACCTTTTAGGGGAACAGTGGCGACATGGAAACCTCCGGACCCCTTCGCTCTCCCCCCCCCGCCCATTTAACAACCGTTTGAAAGAGTAAGCACGAGCGTGAGGGGCGGGGACGACTCTTCCCCAAATCAGCCAATCCTCAATCGAGCTCACCCCTCCTCCCCGCGGGGCTTAGGCGTAAACTTGGTACGGAGACCCGGCTCGGCCAATAGAAATCCGCCTTGTAGGTGGGTGGCGCCCAACCCAACGTTCGGAAACAAACCGGGGAACTATGGAGACGAGCGCGAGAGGCAAACAGAAAGTGAGGAGCGGAGCCCCCGGTAACGTCTCCCGCCCCGCCCCCGAAGGAGCCACACGCCAATAGGAGGCCGGCATCCGGGAGCATGAGCTTAGCGTCTGCCCACCCCGCCCCCCTGTGCGCCAGGCAGCCAATGGGAAGCGGGCAGGGAGCGGACGCTCGCTTTTTTGAATTGGCGTGTGCGTCGCAGCAGGTTCCGGAATGGCGGCTTCCCTCTGAGCGGAGAGACGCTTTGAGTCGCCCTGGAGGGTGAGGCGGAGGAGGGCGGAGCCTGCGGGACGAGGCCGGGGGCTCCGGGGGTTAGTGAATGTGGGGGGGGGGCGACTGGGAAGGGGGAGTTGGGCGAGTGTGGCTCGTGAAGGGGAGAATTTGGCAACGGTAGCAGGTGGAGAGTGACGGGGAAGCGAACCGGCTGAGAAGTGGGGAAAAGGCCTAGAGTGGGGGTGGTGGTCGTAGTTGCAAGTGCAGCGAAGAGGGCTTGGTTTTGGTAACGCCCCCCCCCCCACCAAAGGAAGAATTAAGAGGCAAAAATATTCTAGAGTCTACCTGGAAGTACCTCTTTTCCATCTCTGTCTCCGCCACTCCAAACCCAGACATATGGAGACTGGCCAGGGGTGAAAGAAATGCACTCTGTACTTGCTTGGAGGTGTCACCTTTTGCATTTTATTTTTTTACATTCAGGGTTTAATCTCTGGGAATGGGGAATAAAGATGGATGAGCCTTAGTGTGTGTATTATAATAAGGGGTCTATTAAGTAAAATGGAAGCTTATTATTTTATATATGTATATATGTATATATTTATCCCCAGCATCTGGGAATTGGAGAGAGATTGTCTCAGAATACTGTACAGAGATTCCCTTCTTGGCTATAAAGGGTAACAACTACGTAACTTGAGATAACTGTGCTCCATAGATGTTTTTTTAAAGGCCATCTAAACTAGTGAATTGTTGGAAGCAAGTAGCTAGTTGCCTGATAAAGCCTATTAAAATAAGGGGTCCAAAACAACAGATTCTCTTTGTGCTATTTGGTAATGGAAGGATGAAAACAGCTGGAAAAAGTGAAAACAAACAAACAAACTGGAACCAAATGATCTGGGGGACAGAACAACTGTCCTGTGAGAAAAGTTGGGGTTATTTCGTTTAGAAAAATGAAAAGCAGGCAGGGGGACATACAGGTGTATAGAATTAGGCAGCGTGTGGATAAAGTGGATAGAGGGAAGTTTTTCTCTTGCAATACAGAATTTGATATTATCAAATAAAGTTGAAGGGTGGGAAATGCAGAGCAGAGAAAATGAAGTATTCCACACTGCACAGCCAAGCTTTACAATTTGCTTCCACCAGATGTGATGGCTGCTAGATTAGATTACTTTAAGAGGGGAACAGACAAATTTATATAAGTGGGTGTGTTTGCATGTCATGCTAAGCTATGATTTACTGTGAACATGCAGATCACTCCTGCATTAATTGTCCCTTCTGACAAGCAGGAGCAACAAACCAAGATCCTTGGCTTAGTCTTGTGGCTCAAACAGAATTAGTAGTTTCTTTAGCTCCAGGCAAACCAGGATCTGAAGCCAAGGTCTGTTCTTGGCTTACTGGTACCTGCTGTGCTTTGCTTGAATCATGATTCCAAGACACGTACTGTAGATTGTTGCCCCTGCTGACCTCTGGAGTGAAGCAGGAGTGATCTGCGTTTACTATGACATCTGAATGCAGCCATGCTTCTGAATGCCAGTCACTGGGGAACAACAGTGGGAGAGGGTTATTGTGCTAATGTCCTTCTTGTAGACTTTCCAGAAGTATTTGGTTGGTTATTGGCAAATAGGATGCTGGACTAGATATACCTTTGGTCTGATCTAGAAGGGATTATCTTCTGTTCTTACAAGGTGTTCTAAAATAAGAGGTAGTCCTTAAATCACTACTTTGTAATATTGAACATAACCTTGCTTTTGAGTTTCGCTTTAGAGATTTGGCAGTCCTGCTCTGCCCCACAATTACAGTTTGTTAGTACGGTAATGTTTGTCACCTAATGTCAACACATGTGATTTATTGTGTGTATAGGTGTTATAAAACAGGTCAGATGGAAAAACATCACACTGAAATACTATTGATTTATAGATTTGTTTTGAGTAAGGATGAAGTAATGATACTTAAAATACAGTTTTGGGGGGGAAATCATGGGTCTGTATGTGATGATGATGATGATGATGATGATAATAATAATAATTTATTTATACCCGCCCATCTGGCTGGGTTTCCCCAGCCACTCTGGGCGGCTTCCAACAGAAAAATGAAATAAATAATCTATTAAACATTAAAAGCCTTCCTAAATAGGGCTGCCTTCAGATGTCTTCTAAAAATCTGGTAGCTGTTTTCCTTTTTGACATCTGATGGGAGGGCGTTCCACAGGGCGGGTGCCACCACCGAGAAGGCCCTCTGCCTGGTTCCCTGCAACTTGGCTTCTCGGAATGAGGGAACCACCAGAAAGCCCTCGGTACTGGACCTCAGTGTCCAGGCAGAACAATGGGGGTGGAGACGCTCCTTCAGGTATACTGGACTGAGGCCGTTTAGTGATTTAAAGGTCAGCACCAACACTTTGAACTGTGCTCGGAAACGTACTGGGAGCCAACGTAGATCTTTCAAGACCGGTGTTATGTGGTCTCGGTGGCCGCTCCCAGTCACCAGTCTAGCTGCCGCAATCTGCATTAGTTGTAGTTTCCGGGTCACCTTCAAAGGTAGCCCCACGTAGAGTGATACAACAGATTAGTTTTATTTTAGATGCATCCTTAAATTCTTGATTCCATCTTCTACAAAAAGTGTTGTTGCAGGACCTGAAACTTTGGAATGTGGTGGGCAGGGTTTATGAGCTGAACTATCAGTGATCAGAGATGGAGCATGTGTGCATTTTCATCTGCCCATATGAAGCTCTGATCTTTCATGTTGGGTATTGCCTCTCTTTGTTCCATTGTTCACTAGTGCATAAGTCATTGGTAACTGCTGGGGGAAAAATTGATTTCATATTAAGACTCCGTGTTGCAACACTAATGCTTGGCAGCTTCAGTCATGTGCTTGTCCAACTCACATGATTCCTTCCCTTACCAGCACTGCAAGTGCAGTCCGCTGACCCAACTGTGGGAAGTGACCACGTGAGCCCAGGTTTCATGGACAGCTAATGTATTGGGCCCGCCTACTGCTTGCTTCTTGCTTTCTTTTTGATTTCTAATAATTTGAAGAGCTGTCTTCTTGTTCTCATATCTTAAAATGAAATAAAAAGCATATGCAACAACTTTCAATTCATGCTGGTTGTGCACTTGTTCCTCTTTGATTGGATATCTGTCTCAACTCAGTTGGTATCTGAAGAATTGTGCATGCACACGAAAGCTTATACCCAGAACAAACTTACCGCATTTGGTCTCTAAGGTGCTACTGGACATTTAAAAAATTTATTTCAACCCTCAGTGTTTAGCAAAACTGTAGATCACAATACTGGTCAAAGCATTTGCACCCATCTAAAATTAGGGATGTTGGGCAGGGCAGCATCTCTTTTGTGTAGTGTAGATGATTCCATCTGTTCTGTTCTGTGCTGAAATTACTCTGGAGCTAACAAAGGATATGGAGAGACAATTGTAAACCTGGGGTGGTCTTAACTTGTCATGCATAGTCGATTCCCCCTTCTCCCAGTAGTCCATTGAGGTGTTAAATGTTCTGAATACTAAAAGACTATCTAATATTCTAATCTGTGTTAAGGTGTTTTCAGTATGCACTCTTGTTCAAATTCAAAGTGCCTTGCTGGTTCAGATCAAGATCCAGCATTTACACAAGAATCACAGCAACCAGCTAGGTGGTTCATTGGAAATTGGCCTATGCCTTCTGCTCCACCTGTCACACTTCTATCACAGAGTATAGTAGTCTATCTCATTTGCTCATATTTTACCTTAGCTGTGTGTTTAGCCCTTCACTCTCTTATGACAGTGTTCTTAAAAAAAACAGCATTCCAGCCCCACCCCATAATAGCTGTGAAGTCGCGTACAGTTGCATAATGAAAGGTGGCATATGAAAGCTGAAAGTTAAGCAAAGCTTAGAAAGAGGGCTATGAGCAATGATGGAGTGGCTGCAGGGGAAGCTGTAGATGAAACACCTTGAAGTTTAGGTAGAGTCTTCATAAGTAATGGGGAGAGATGTTTTAGCAGTTCTGAAGTTACTGAAAGGGAGTAAGACAGACAGGAAAGCATACCGTACAAGACAGACTTTCAGGTGTCTGGGCTTCATCATACAAAATAAAAGGTCAGACCTTATGTAATGAAGCATGATTTTTCTACACTCGGTACAAGCTTGAAATGCAGGGCTCCTCCCTGAGACGACTGTTTAGAAAGTGAGAGGCTTACTATTCCTCAGATTTTTTTAGTTCTTTTACTTAAGCTCCTCATATCTGCGTCTGCCTTGCTTGTTTTTATCATTAGGCGTGGCAATAAGTGATGTGGATATTATATGTGAAATACGGCTATCCTTTCACCCTGTCTACTTTCCTTGGGGTATAGTGTTACCGGTAGTTCTTCTATACACTGTGGAGACCAAAGGCCTGACTCATTTGCTTACATATGATCTGGATTCTGCAAATCCTTCAGCAGCACTGATTCCCACTGTCTTTGTGATGTCAATCTCCGGGGTTATTCCGATGATTTACCACTCCTCCTTGGCTCCTGTATCCTGTCAGCTTACCCAGCTGATGTGCCAGGATTTGCTCTGGTACTTGTAACACTTGCATGAGCATTTTACATAGCATGGCACACTAATCCTACAGATACCTGAAAAAGCATGCTTTCTCTCTGCAGTGGTACCTTGGTTTACGAACTTAATCTGTTCCAGAAGTCCGTTCTTAAACCGAAACCGTTCTTAAACCGAGGCGTGCTTTCCCTAATGAGGCCTCCCGCCGCCGGTTCCCTTCCACTGTTCAGATTCCGTTCTTAGACCGAGGTAAAGTTCACAAACCGAGACACTACTTTAGGTTTTGCGGAGCTCGTAAACCGAATTGTTTGTAAACAGGACTGTTCTTAAACCGAGGTACCACTGTACTAGAGAGTCACGTACACCAGAATTCCATGAACACAGAGATGAGCACAAATGAATACAGTACTATATATAAATAAATAGCATGTTGAGAATGTTGCTCATTTGGCTCCAGCATATTTTGCAACATCTGGACAGCACATTGTTGTTGTTTAGTCATGTCCGACTCTTCGTGACCCCATGGACCATAGCACGCCAGGCACTCCTGTCTTGCACTGCCTCCCGCAGTTTGGTCAAACTCATGCTCGTAGCTTCGAGAACACTGTCCAACCATCTTGTCCTCTGTCGTCCAGCACATATACCGTAGCTATAGAAAAATATGTTTTGCATAAACATCTTCAAGTATGATCTTATTGCCCAGGTATCTTTCACCCACCCAGAAAACCCCCTTTCCCCCTCTAGTGTTTAGACTCTGTAGATCTTAATTGCAAAACAGAATAGGAAGCAGCAACGGCAGGAATTGGTAAATGCAAGAGGAAACTTGAGGCTTTGACAATGCAGGTACAAGCTCCGGTACGAGTATTAAAGTTGCAGAGTTGCTTTTGGAGTACGGTTAGGAACCTTACATACCGTGTTTCTCATATTATAAGACATGTCTTATATTTATTTTTTCCTCAAAAAAACACACTATGGCTTATTTTCAGGGGATGTCTTATATTTTTCCTCCTCCTCCTCCTGCCATGGCCGGTATTGCTGCTGTGCCTATCACTATGTCTTATTTTCGGGGTATGGCTTATATTCCTTGAATGCTTAAAAATCCTGCTATGGCTTATTTTATGGGTATGTCTTAAAATATGAGAAACAGGGTAGATTGCTAATACTGTAGTTTCGTATACTGTGTTTCCTTAAAAATAATAATACAGTAACTTACTGGATTATTCCCTTGCAGCTGTGGAAGTGAAATACCCTTTTGACCATGGCTGACAACAGTACACTCATGTCTGATACAGGGAGGAGTCTTTTGGCAGATTCTTCCATTCTTGACTCCAAAATTACAGAATCTTCAAAGGAGAACCTATTCAGGGGATCAGCTTCAGATGGTGAAGGTAATGTAGTGAATGGTTCTTATTTCAGAATGTGGATAAAAGTCACTTGCTATAGAAACTCTTGCAATCTATCTATGAATCTAGTTATACTTCGTATTCCTCTAGTTTTTTCAGATGGGAGCTGTAATGGTGTTGCGGCGACTCTCGAGTAAGGATGCCCAAGTCCATGCTTGTCTTTAAAGGTTTTATTGTGCATAGTATTTACAGTGCAGAGATAGCAGAAAACATGACCTCCTAGTCACTTGCAGAATCCGGGAGTGGACGTTTCCTGTTGCATGACCAGCATAAGAGTTTGGGCACCCTGAAACGCTTCCTCCCGACCTTACGTTTAGTCGGGCGCCGGAAAGGGCTGCCTGTTCGCCTCCACCTCTTGGTCAAGGCGGCGCAAAGGCTCTCCAACATCACTGAGCCTTGCCACCTCCATAGTGCTAACTTCCTCATTCCCCCACCTGACCCACTGCTGCTGCTCTCACTGGGCAAAGAGCTGGTCAACAGGATGGGGGGAGGTTCCCTGTAGGAAGCATCCCTGACAGGAGCATTCAAATGTGTGCTTTTATAGCAATATTTATGTTATACGGTACTTAGCTAAAGCACAATGCAGACTCTTTCCTATAGGCTTATTATTTTGTTTTTATTTACTAATTAAAGTATTTCTATTTTGCCTTTGGCTTCACAATGGAACCCCAAGGCAACTGTCCACTTCATTAAAATAATAAAAGCAAGTAGAACACAAACAGCAGCCTCAATTTTTATTGGATAGCAAGATGTTCCATAATCTCTAAATGCCCATTTTGCACATAATGCTAAGCCAAACCAGTGGCTTGGCGTAAATGAACAAACGTGCGTTTCTCCCCCAGCCTTGCTTCTGCTGCACTACCTGGCACTAAGCAACGGTTTAGCTTAGCATTAAACCTGAGCCCAGACTTGTGGTTGGCCTCACTCTAGACCAGAGGTTTTCAACTTTTTTGAGTCCATGGCTCCCTACACTCTTTCTGCGGCACCCCTGTGGGGCTCAGGAGCTCAGCTATGTCACCCCTTGCCTTCCGAGCTGGCAGCGCATCTCGCCCCTTTTCAAACACCCTCTCTTGTGGAGTGTTCCCTCAGCCTTCTCCTTGGGAGTGCCCTGGGCAGCCACTGCTGCCGCCCCTGGTCTCTGAGCTGCCCCCCTGCCCAGGGTGCATAAAAACCAATGATTTTTTTTTAAAAAATCAAATCGGATTTTTTTTTATTTAAATCGGATTTTTTTGATTTAAATCGGATTTTTTTGATTTAAATCGATTTTTTTGATTTAAATCAGATTTTTTTAAATAAAATGCTTTTTGAGGAAAATATGTTACCATCCAAAGGTTATTCCATCATGAAATAAAGATTAGTTTTTTTAATTATGTAGAATAAGGTTGCATATGTTTAATTTTTTTCGGTAAATAAATTCCATTAATCCATTCACAATGTCATGCTCTTCCAGAGGTTTTTGTAAGATTATTGGGCAGTTTCTCTGCCTACAAGATATTATCACAGATGCTTGGTTTACTTTTTGAATTTGACTCAACAGAGATCACATGCCTCTTCTTCACAGCAAAAATGTTACAACATGAACAGAGTTGAGAAAAAGACCTTAATCCTATTGTTCTTGAAACCTATGAATACAGAAACAACCCCTTCAGTGCTAAGTTTCAAGAAGTTCAGTGAATAGAATAGAAACAATATTTTTTCTGATTGTTTGGAGTGGACAGTATTTATGTTTTTCATGTGTAGGCTGGGCTGACAGTCTAAGTTTCTTAAAATAGATATATTTTGTTTTTGTTTAGCCAAATTAGTTAACAAACATGGATGTTTGTTTAAGCAAATAACATATGCTGTAATGTTATTGTTTCAGTTGAAATTTTTTTATTTAAATTGTTATTATTAAGACAATGATTATTTTTCTCCTTCCTAAGTACAACAGTAAATTTGTCCAAATATGAATGATTAACCTATTAAACTGGGGATAAAAAACTAATATGAAAAGTTGTTATTCTAAAAATCTTCATCTACTTGCATATTAAAGTTATACCAGCAAGAATTAGTCTTTATGTAGAAAACTATGATTTAAATCAAGCCTTACTGACTAGTGATTTAAATCAAATCCACCCTGCCCCTGCCCCAAAGAAAAGTGCTTCCTCACACTGCCCTACTGGGGCATCAGAAGAGGATGCCCCTAGTGCATTACGTATCTGGATCCATTCCCAACCAAGATTCAGACCTAGCTTCAGAACTGTGTCAGCCTTGGTTACCCTGACCTATGTCCTTTATTGGGACAGGGATAGAGGGAATGTGATCCTGTTGCTTCTCTTTGATCTCTCAGCATCACTCAATACCATTGACTATATTGGCTGGATCGACTAAGTGATTTGTTGTTGTTTAGTCGTTTAGCCGTGTTCGACTCTTCGTAACCCCATGGACCAGAGCATGCCAGGCACTCCTGTCTTCCACTGCCTCCCGCAGTTTGGTCAAACTCATGTTGGTAGCTTCAAGTACACTGTCCAACCATCTCGTCCTCTGTCGTCCCCTTCTCCTTGTGCCCTCAATCTTTCCCAGCATCAGGGTCTTTTCCAGGGTGTCTTCTCTTCTCATGAGGTGGCCAAAGTATTCAACCCTCAACTTCAGGATCTGTCCTTCCAGTGAGCACTCAGGGCTGATTTAAGCGAGTTGGCAGTAGGAAATATGGCGATTCTACAGGGTTGTTTTCAGTAAGTGACACTAGGAGACTAAATCTGCCCTAGTGGCCCAACAGAGAGTGGCCAAAGGTGAATGTGAGGTCAGCAACTTACCTTGGGAGACAGCAGCAGGCACTGCCAGGCCTGCATGGCGGAAAGGCTCCCCTTCGGCTCTGGGCACTCAGTTCCCAGGGTGGCCTTGCACACAGCCAGCACAAGAAAGGCCTGCCTGCCTGCCCAAACTCCCACTTGTCTGTCCGTCCCAACAGCAAGGGCTGATTGGGCTCCCTCACCTACTTGCTTGCTTACTCCAAGGCTTCCTCCGCTCCTGTCAACCAGCATCCCCTGGCCAGCCCCAGAGCCACCATTTACCTGGGGAGCTTGTAGCTAGAGCTGCTGCAACAAACAGCTGTGCAAACCTTTGGGAGGCAGAGACGTGGGAGGGCATCAGAGGAAGGGAGGAAAGGAAAGAAAGACACAGGCCAGTGTTGGCCGCAGCACCCCTGACCATCATTCAAGGCACCCCGGGGGGCCAGAAACTGAACCCCCACGCTAAATGGTTGCCACCTGTACAGGTGAATTACATGTATAAAAGGATGTTACTGGGAATATAAGCTTCTTCTACTTCCTCTCCCTTGTTGAGAGAGAAGATAGGTCGCTTTATTTCTGCAATCATATGTTTAGATACTGTTCGTTCTTTTTTCACCTTTCCCAAAAGAAGAAATGGCGCAGATTGAAACTAGGGTGGTCCTACTTCAAGAAGCTGCAAAATGTGAAGAACTTGTGAAAGCTTTGGAGGTAAGATTTATTAGAATAGAAATAGAATAGAAATACTTTATTGTCACTGTACCACTTGTTTACAGTGAGATTAAACGAGCCCCCCCTCCCCCCCAAAAAATCTCGCAGTCCTTTGTTACTCTCTGGGTACTGTCGCCCGTAACTGATATTGTGCCCTTGAAGATTTCTGGTGCTCTCAAAATTCTAAATGCCTATGATCCCAAAATGGTATGTGATCCCTCATGTTATTGAAAACTTGTAGTTGAGGCTTTGGTTTATTTCGTTCTCATACTGAAGTTCTCCTCTTCTGCAGACCATTAAGATAATGGAAGTTCCCGTTATAAAGATAAAGGAAGCTAGTTCTGGTAAATCGGAAGAAAAACTTATTAAAAGTATTATCCATATGGTATGTAGGGGCAACTACGTGTACGTGTCTGCATGCAGTCTTTTGCACTACTGGGACAGAAGTGGGCAAAATCAACATTCTCATCACTTGGTATATGGATAATATAAAAGCACAATAGTAGTGAATGGTGCACAATGGAGCTAGCTAAATCAAAGCTTTGACACTTTAGGGTGTTGGCGTTGATTCTGAATTGTTGTACACCTGTGATTGTTCAGATGATGCACCTCGTGCTCATGAATTAGAACTCAAATTTGATTTATCTATTAAAACTCTTTGCTTCTATCTGCAAAAAAGGAGTCACGTTTCTGTTGAGCTAGCTTCAAATTTAATGGGCAGTTTCTAACTCACACTTATTTTTATTGAAATAATCCTGCAATATAACTTACAGGCAGAAAAGCATTTTTGTTAGCTTTACTATTGTAAATAATACTTGATTTTTTTTGTAAACAATTGAAGGAAATTAAAGTGCCCTACATAAAGACGGACTCAGTGGAGGAGTATAAGAATTCCGATTCGCCAGAATTTGAGACCATTTTTGTGATAGCAGACTTTCAAGGTCCCATTTTCAACGATTTGCACAAAGCTGACTGCAGAGTCCTTGGGCCCCCAATAGTACTGCACTGTGCCAGAAAAGCCGAGGTAAGAATATACTGTACATTGTAGGAGATCTTGAAATGGTGGCTAGCTTCTGTTTTAGACTTGCATATATTTGGATACAATCGTGGCTTCCCCTGTAACTCCTGAAACTGGGACCTGTTTAAAAATGTATTTTATTCACTTGCCCTTTGGGATACACGTTGAATTCTTGCTCCATATCTGTATTAAATAACACAGTCATAACCTTTGACAGATCTGTTTTCCCTCATTTTTCCACCTTACCACGTGGCTCTCTGATATCTGCAGTGCAACATTTGAATGGAGCACACTTCTATTGTGCATCTAATACTTGAATAAAAATAGTATTGTGGTACCTTAAAGACTTTGTTGTTGTTTAGTCGTTTAGTCGTGTCTGAATCTTCGTGACCCCATGGACCATAGCACTAACAGGTTTATTAGGGCATAATAAAAAATACATCCATAATGAAAATGTACGTACACTAAACAAAACATGTTAAAACAGGAGGTTCTGATCAGGGTCTGTGGTCCTCTTCGTACATTGCTGTAACTGTGCTTTCTTCTTCCCACACAAATCTCTCCTCCTCCCTAGGGAGTCTTTAGCTTTAGTGTCCTTTGTCTTGTAAATGTGACTTCTTCATTTAGATGTTAACCAAAACAGTATAGGAAGAAACAACCAGGAAGTGACTTCTATAGCGCTGTAGGTTTGATTAAACCAGGTCCCTAGTTCCCTGAATGGGTGGCGGTTTATCTTTCAAGTGCATGATTTTCAAACACGCTTACTTAATTGTCCTGGGGAGTCTTCTGTGACAATCAACCAGTTTACTTTTATTTCAGCCTCTGCCTTTCTCATGCCGCCCGTTGTACTGTGCCAGTATGCTGAATCTTGTGTTATGCTTCACAGGATTCAGAAAGAAAGAAGAATTGGTAAGATTGCCTTTTTTCCCCATGCCCCTTAGAATAGTTCACCTACATTGAATAATAGTTGAAGAGGTTGCAGTATTGAGTGGAGAACAAGTACTGTACGTGGAGATCCGCATGGAGCTTGGTACTGACTGCTACAGCAGCACTACTTGAGGAATGTGCAAAAAGGGTTGTTTTTAGACACAGGGAATAGTGTGATGGACATGAAATGGGGACATCTGGATTCAAGCTTCCACTCAGCACTGAGTGATATTCAGTTGTGGATTGGTGACTGGTCCAACTTGGAGACTTGATGTGTATCTATTCCTGCAGGCATTTTAAGGGCGTTTTCTGATTTTATTTGTTATGTGCTGTCACAGTGGCCCTGTCCCTCACATGTGCTTTCTGTGATTTTTATGCACACTGCTAGGAAATTTTTGTATATAAATAGTTGAAGTAAACAGAATGGGCATAATGCCATATACACCACCATATGGGGTCCTCCTATGGAAGACAGGAATAAAAATATGGGACACACAAGTTGGTCAAAAGTACCAAATGCTTGTGTGGTAATACTGTGAGTGCCAATTAGTAGAGTTAACTCACTGCAGTCAGCAAGTAGTTATCTTCTCTTTCTGCCTCTGGGTGCCTTCACTAAACATTTATTTAAAGTTTTGGATTTTAACCTATTCCTTCCATGTGGTAGAGTAGTATGGCATTTGTGGGGTGAGTAACTAGGCTTTGGACCGTCCCAACTCGTATACAGTTTTTTCAGTTACCCTCACAACATTGTAGCCAATTGGAAGTAGAGTAGACATCTGCTTCTGCTTCCCCTTAATTGCCAGGTTCATAGGATGAATTTTTGACTCTCCTGTGCAAAGCATCCCTGAGCAAACCTTGCTTGGAACTCTTGACCCTCCTGTGCAGGAATGCATTTAAAGAGAGAAGTAACCATTTTACAACCCAAATGTTGCAACATAAACTGAAAGGAGAATGGCTGGAAGTACTGTTGCTTCATACATTGAATTGCAAGCAGCATATTCCCTTGGTCTAATAGCAGTTTTGTTTAAAAAATAATTAGAAAACTAACGAGCCCAATTTTGTTCATAGGTGAAGCTGGTGACCTTGGCTCATCATATGGGAGGGATTATTCGACGGGATTTCAGTTCAAAAGTTACACATTTGGTGGCTAATTCTACGCAAGGAGACAAATTCAGAGTATGTTCATTTCCCTTTCTAGTTCAGAGTTTGGGTGCAGAATATTTTTTTTTTTTTGCATATACCAGACATATGATGCAAAGGAATGATAAGTATGTACCTTAAGCTGTGGGCAGGAGTAAATGGATTTTGCATTTAAAGTTTTGATTGTGCGTCTTTATTTTAAGAGGCATTTCAATATTTTGAAGGATGTCTTGGAGGTATATTAGAGTGGCAGGAGCATTTGGAGTTGCATAACTTTTCATTTAAATGTCAACTCCAAAGCAGTTGAAGATACAATTAATGTACATAAGCATTCTGTCGCAAAGCCTATACTTGCAGCCTGATGCTGTCAGCTGGAGATCTAAGAATGCAGTAGTTCTTATGGAGCTACCTTACGACCCAGTGGAAGGAGATGTTTAAAAACTGGACAGCAGTTTTGTTCTGGTTTTGTTGCATTCAGCCATATTAAAATGAAATCTCACTTGTGTCTACGTATGCTTTAGCTGTCTTCCATGAGCAAACATCTATTTTATTTAAATCATTTTAAATGCAGTTGACCCTCCATTTATGGCTTAGTAAAATAATGAATTGTCCATATTCATATATATGATGGATTTATTGAGGGCTGGATAATATGGCTCCCTTCCAAAATGTTGGGGTGGATAGACATAAATCATTGATTGAAAAATCTGATTTACATTGGCTTCCCCCTCCTGCAGAAGGACTGTAGCTCAGTGGTAAAGTATCTGCTATGCATGAAGAATGTCCCATGTTCAATCCCTGGCATCTCCAGGTGGGACTGGGAATGTACCCAGTCTAGAATCCTGGGGAGACTATGCCAATCAGTGTGGACAATACTGAGCTAGATGGACCAGTGATCTGACGCATTATAAGGAAGCTTTCATTCCCCCTGTTATTTGAATAAAGGAAGCAATTCAGTTGTTTTAATATTTCCTGAAGGAGCATGTATACTAATCAACTTAAGTAATCAAAGCATATTGGCTTGCCATTAAATAAATCTTTTATATTACATGGGAGCAGAATCTGACCCCCTCTGGTCATGACCCCTTTTATATTACATAAATCTTTTATATTACAGTCGTACCTCGGTTTACGACCCGCTCGGGTTGCGAACAGTTCGGGTTACGAACTCCGCAAACCCGGAAGTGTTTTCGGCGCGCGTGCACCCCGCGCATGCGCAGAAGCAGCGCACGCGCTTTGCGCATGCGCATAAATGGCGCTCGGCTTGTGACCTTTTCGGGTTACGAACCGCGATCCGGAACGGATCGTGTTCATAACCCGAGGTACTACTGTACATGGGAGCAGAATCTGACCCCCTCTGTGTGTAGTCAGGAATTCCTAATACTTTCATGCAAAAGAAAGGTGGGAGGAAGGAATGTGCAAGCCTGAGTATTGCCAAACCATGTTTTGGGGTTGATGTTGAATATGTGAGTGCATGTTTCACTATTATAATGTTTGACTCTAAAGGCCAAATTCCACCTGCTTTGTTCTTTGAACTTTGTGTTTCAATAGGGACCCATGGATTCAATGTTGTGAGCTTGCCACACTTTCACTAACATCCAGTGTTAAAGTACAGATCTTTTTTTTTAAATTAAAAAAGCCCACAAATGTTAATTCTGTTTATCAAGCATAGATTTTTGTGTTTTGTGAAATACAATGATCTTTACGAAGTAAACTTTTGCAAAGGCATTCTCTTTTTCAGTCTGCATAGGAACAGTACCTGTTGCTTCTTTCTCTGTTGATTTGCAGGCAGCTGTGAGTCTAGGCACACCCATCATGAAAGCAGAGTGGATTTATAAGGCCTGGGAGAAAAGGAATGACATGTATGTATACATTCTCCAAAGTGGCACCATGGTGTAGCATTGGTATTTGCACTTGCATGCAGGACAGTGAGCAGAAACCATTTTCTGCATAGGAAAACATGGTGCAACAAGATTTAAATCCCTCATTCCCATTTCCCCCCCACTTAGCGACTTCTGTGCTGCTGCTGAGGAATTCAGGAAAGAATTTAAAGTTCCCCCATTTCAGGACTGCATGTTAAGTTTTCTTGGATTCTCTGACGAAGAAAAGAAGAGCATGGAAGAAATGACAGAAATGCAAGGTAAATGTGAAAAAGCAATTGCAGTTAAAGCGTCTATGTACATAAAATGCCTTAAACCTCCTCATGCCCTGGACAGAAACACTGTAAAAAGATACTTTTTTGGGGGGGGGGCACACATAATAAATAGCCAGCATGTTATTATATTGCTGATACTACAGATTTTGATGCTCTGTTTTACCGAGAACGTGTTAATCGTGTTCATATTTGTAAATGTATTACAGCAGTTGATGACTTGTTTAATGAGCTGTATACCCCTCTATTATACCTATCTATGGAAAAATGCTTTTCTACTGATTTGCACTTAAAAGAGGTTGACATCACCATCTAAAGCAAGTCTAAATGCTGAGAATTCGTTACAGAAGAGATGTCAAATGCTTAAGCTGTATCTCAAATTGCATTTGTGCAGATTTGTGCTTTTTCTTTAGTTCATGTACAGCTTCCTGAACGTAAAAATGTGGAGAGCCAGCTTTGCATCATGCATAATAAAAATCTGAAGCTGTGTGAAAGAAATCAGTGCTCTCTCCTTTAAATACGTTATTCTAAGTATGGTTAGCGTTGTTCGTAGGTGCTCTGCAGTTCTTGGAGCACTCCATATCTTCATATCCCTTACGCTAACCTTCAAAAAGGCCAGTATTATTCCTAAAGTACAGACAGAAGAAATAAGCACGTTCCATGTAGTGAGTTCATAGCTGTTAGATTTCAAGTAGGGACATTTAGGTTTATCCTCTTAGCCAATATGTAGCACTAACTAGAGATGTTCTTCCCCGTTCCCTCCATTCCCTAAAATCTGCATCTGCTTGCCATTGAGTCTCAGGTTTCTTCTATATCTTCCTTTCTAAACTCTTATTCTGAATAAATAAGGGTTTGGGGGTCCTGTGGTCCTCTTCCTAATTTCATGTGTGCAGCAAGGAGGGGAAAATGTTGAAGACGAGTGAAAAAAGGGATGTGCCCCAGCTACGTTTGGCTCTGTCCCCTGACAAACTACATGTGAGGGACAGAGGAAAGTCTCCTCTCCCCCGCGTAACATAATACTTTGAGAATAACTGCACATTTTTCACTGGGCAATAAGATTCCTGCCCCCCCTCCGGTGTTACTGTAGTGTACTGCAATGAAAATTAAATGTAGAATTTAGAAAGGAACAGATTAATCTTGCCAACCCTCTTTTGTCTTCAGGTGGACAACACCTGCCTGTTGGTGACGAAAGGTGTACTCATCTCATAGTTGAAGAAAATACAGTAAAAGACCTTCCATTTGAGCCATCACAGAACCTCTATGTTGTAAAGCAGGAGGTCAGTTTTAATAGAAAATCCTGGATTCTTAAAATGCATCCTAAGCCTAAACCCCATGGCTTTTGCTTTTCAGTAGCTGTTTTTAACGTTGGCAATGATGGATTGTTGTATATGCTTGAGCAAATCACAGAAAATGTTTTTTTCTCCCTCTAGTGGTTTTGGGGAAGCATTCAGATGGATGCCAAAGCTGGAGAGTCTATGTACCTTTTTGAAAAGGTGAGCTGCTACAGAAGGAAATCTAGAATATTGAAGACAATTTATAGAACCAGAATGGGATCTTTAAACTGGGCAATTCTTGGTATTAGCTTATTAATGAAATATAAGATGGAATTTTGGGGGTGATTTTTAAACCCTTCAGTTCCATTAACCGTGTCAAAGCATTTTTTGTTTCTGTATTTATGTAAAACACTAATGGCCACTTTTATGAGTAAAACTCAATCAGGGCAGCTTACACAGTGGCCTGGTTCACTTGTTGACTCAAACCATAGTTCAATACAAACAATGGTTTAATGTGAACAAGCAGCAGATCGCAGCTCAGAAGCTCTTGTGGCATTCCTCCTCTTCTGGTGCTGCGCCAAAGACTAAACAAGGCAGACTTGTGCTTCTCATGTCATCTGAACCAGAGCTTGTGGCTTCCTTCCCCTAAACAAACCATGAGAGGTAAACCAAGAACAAAGCTTAGCTACTACTCATGGTTTGTTTGGAGAGAAACAAACCATAAGCACAGGTTTTGACAGCGGAATGAGCCAGATTCTGGGTTTAGTTTGTGGGAGCAGCAGTGCAGGAACCTTTGAGCACCACCATGCTATTTGTTCCCATTAAACCATAGTTCATATTAAACCATGGTTCAGGAGTCAGCAAACGTCTTCAGCAGGGGGCAGGTCCACTGTCCCTCAGACCTTGGGGACGGGGGGGACGGGACGACGACTATATTTTGAAGGGAAAAAAAAAGAACGAATTCCTATGCCCCACAAATAACCCAGAGATGCATTTTAAATAAAAGGACACATTCTACTCATGTAAAAACATGCTGATTCCCGGACCGTCCATGGGCCGGATTTAGAAGGCGATTGGGCCGCCTCCGGCCCCCGAGCCTTAGTTTGGGGACCCTGGTTTAATATGTCATGTGATCTAGACCAATAAGAGACTGAAATGCAGTTTCTAACAACAAAATAAAATAGAATACAAAGCCTCCTATGAAAATTTGAGTAGTAATAAATGCTCATCCAGCCCAAAAATAAAACACTCCCCCCCCCCAAGAAAGACCATCACCTCAAAGGAACTCAATATTAGCAGAAGATAATTACTAAAGAATCAGCCAGTGAAAATAATTGGGTCTTCAAGGCCTTCCTGAAGGGCTATATAGTAAGCTTTACAGTGAAACCAATAATTCATTTCAGTAGCAGGATTTTACAGCTTCCTGTGGTTCTAAGCTGTAGAGCAGGAGTACAGTTACCTATCTGAATGTTTATATTTCATTGCAGTTAGACAGTCCTGGACTGAAAACGTCTGTCTCACAACTTTCACTGAATACTCCAAATAGCAACCGGAAGAAACGTCGTTTAAGAGAGACCCTTGCTCAGCTGACCAGAGAGGCAGACATGTCTCCCTTCCCACCTCGGAAGCGGCCATCAGCTGAGCATTCGCTTTCAATGGGATCCTTACTTGATATTTCCAATACTCCTGAATCGGGCATAACTAATGGAGGTAAAGCAAAATCAGCTCTGTGTCATTTAATAGTTGTGGCAAAAATAAAGCATTTCTGAATACTGACATGAGTAACTAATTTCCCCCTTCTCAATACTATACAGGGAGCAGGATAGAATTGAGGAACGTGGATATTGGTAGACAGAAGGGCAACTCTCATTTCTATAGACTTAGTCGGATGAGGAAGAAATCATGCAGGCTTTCCAGATGTATTCCTCTGGATAACGTTGCCCATAAATGTTGCATAAACTCCTTAGAAAATCTGCAACAAACCATCAAGGCAGCTAGCAGTAAGCTACCTGAAAGCCTAGTTAATGAAGCACTGCAAATGAATCTTCAGAAATTCATTATTTTCCCAGTCGAAAGCAAGGAAACTTCTGTAAGCCTCCGTTCCATTCCAGTTTTGAAAGATTTTGCCTTATGTGAACATCATGCAGTTAGAGATGTACCGAGAACATCGCAAGGTGATGATGAGCAAATTTCCTTAAATTTTTTCGATTGCAATGACCATTTAGGTAATGCAGAACTTAATTTGGGGCATGAGTCGTGTAAAAAAGGCAATTTCAAAATACAGATTAGATCTGTTTGTGGCACCTGACTTCCAAGGTGAACCAAATTTGTCCCAGCAAGAGTAGAGGTGGAGACATCTTACTGAGGTAAATAAGGTTGCTTCAACTGTACCAACTTCAATGCTGAAGTTCAGGAAGTGAATTGTGAGAGAAGCAACAAGGAACAACATGAGTGTAGTTTTTATGATGGAACACTGGTTAATGACAATGATAGTTGGATAGGAAGACTTGAACCAACCTCTGAATTTAATTCAGATGCTGGTTTCGCTTGCACTGCTTCAGTGCTTATAAGAGGTAAGCTAGGTGCTGTTCAGATTCCTAATACTGTATTGCTTCTGGTATCGAAATATTCTGGGGATATTCCCTAATATTGCTAAAATGATGGGCATTGGCTATTTTATAATAGTAGCACAGAGAGAAAGTGGTAGATAAAACTTCACCTTGCATGGTGGCACGGAAAGTAGAACCCACTTAGGGCTTTTCCTGTTCAAGCAGGTTTTTATTTTGTGTGACTTTAAAAAGCGGAATAGCATTCAAATCTTCATATTTAAAATGGATTAACACATCTAATGGAAACAGTTGTCTTAAAGAGATCACCTGTTAAGAATCCATTGTAGTTTCCCTGCCTGTAAAACAGAACAAAACAAAAACCCCACAAATAAAAACCCAAATAAATCCTTTTTACATCTTGTGTCTCCATCCTTTACAGAAACTCCAAAATCATGTGCAAAGCCATCCAAAAACTCGACTCCATTTCTGCCAAAGCAGTCTGCGAGATGGCAGGTTGCGAAGGAGCTGTATCAGACGGAGAGCAACTATGTTGATATCCTGACAACCATAATCCAGGCGAGTCAATAGGTCCCCCCTGCACCCCGTTACCTGATGAAAACTTGCTACAAATCAATAGCACTTTCCAAAAAGATCCATTACAAGGGGCCTCTGTTACGACTAGTATTGCAGTAACAGCCCTCTGCGGGCTGATGGGAACCTTACACGGCAACCGTGTTGTCTGTATGCTGTGTGTGTCTCATGCCAGGTAAGGAGAGGTGTGTCTGCAAAATATGTGATGTGGAGGCAGTCAAGTGCCAGGAAGCTATGGCTGGCCTGTGCTTCCTGGCAGTTGTCTACCATGCACACATGACTGAGGTTCATAGCTGCCAAGTTTTCCCTTTTCTCGCGAGGAAGCCTATTCAGCATAAGGGAATTTCCCTTAAAAAAAGGGAGAACTTGGCAGCTATGCTGAGGTTTAAATAGGCTTTTTTTTTTTACATGGGGATCCTTCAGTTCTCCCATCCAGATGACTGGTTTCATGCTTGCTCATCTTCACCACTGCTTCAGCAGCAGGTGCTCCAGAAAGTCTGAAACAATGCTGCTGCATTAGAACACGAATCATTTCCAAAATATAATTATAAATGCGACTTCTCCAGCACTTTGTTCGAACAGCGTTTCTGGATCGCAGCTAGGTAGTCCTCGGTATCACCGATGCTCTTCCTTTCATTTAGAAAAAGATACTGATCCGTATTTTGTAAAATAAGAATGTTTTAAAAATACTATACTATACTGAAATGTTTAAATGTTTCTTTGATTGTCCTTGAATCTTACTGGCACCCTTGCCGTCCTCTCCTGTCACACCCCTGTGGTGTGCCACATCCTTTGAGAACCACTGCTCTAACTGTGTCACTTGTGGGTTGGTAATGCAGACAGAGCTGAACCAACATCAATTTATATGGGTATTAGGAAAGCCTTCATTTTTATTGTTTAGGGCAGGGGTGTAACGGGACTGACTACTAGGCAGCAGCATCTTGGCACGGTAAACCTGGCCCAGCACATAATTGCCAATAGGTGGCTTTAGGGAAACTGTTATCTCCTGCAAAGAGCATGAATCTGCCTTGAGTGCAGCCTTCCAATTAAGACGACTCTGTGGTATTAAATGTATTTGCTGTTTTCATTTTTCCCCAGGTCTTTCAAGTCCCCTTGGAAAAGGAAGGACAACTTGGAGGGCCCATCCTTGCACCAGAGGAAATTAAAACCATATTTGGCAGTATCCCTGACATCCTTGATGTACACACCAAGATAAAGGTTGTCTTCAAGACTTGTACAATGCAGATCTTTCATCTGTGTTGCTTTACTCCTGAGTTTTAACTTGCTTGTGCCGCCCTGGGAAAACATTAACATTTGGAACAACTAAGGACAGAAAATGGAATTTGAAGTTGCAAGTTTAGCATTTGTTCTACACTCTTCAGCTCAATAGTTCATGAATAGATTCCCTGAAACTGACTCACATCAGGCATAATACCAAAAAATAAGGGTGCTTATATTTCCCCTTGCTTCCAAATGTGGTATCAAATTGTTATTGTTATCATTAATTGAATTTGTATACTACTCTTAACAACAGAAAGACACAAAATGAGAATTAAAAATACATAATAAAAACAAACCAATAGCACCCCCACATATTAAAAAAACCCATAGATTGTTAATCTGCTGAATGCCTTGTTGAAGAGAAATGTTTTTGCCAGGTGCCTAAATATATGTAATGAAAATATTCCTTCCAGCAGCACCTTAGAGACCAACTAAGTTTGTCATTGGTATGAGCTTTCGTGTGCATACCAATATATGTAATGAAGTCGCTTATCTACACTCAGTGTATATGCCATATTTCTCCGAAAATAAGCCATACCCCGAAAATAAGCCATAGTGATAGGCAGTTTAACCTTGTAGGTTAAACTGTACCATACTTAATAAAAAAAATAAGACATCCCCTGAAAATAAGCCATCGTGGGTTTTTTTGAGGAAAAATAAATTTAAGACGGTGTCTTATTTTTGGAGAAACACGGTAAGCACCTTCATTACGTATCTTTAAATTAAAGCCTATTTGGGAGCAGAAAAAATGCACAAGTTCAGAATGCTAATATAACTTTCCATCTTACAAATTGTAAGCATTTTTAAAAATAGACAATATGTCATTTATGTTCTAGGAGGACCTTGAAGACCTTATGATAAACTGGACTGAAAGCAAAAGCATTGGTGATGTCATACTCAAATATGTAAGTCTTCAACACTAACTGCAATACCATGAGTGCTCGCATAGCACACGTGGAGGAACCTCCTGGTCTTGGAGGAATTGGGGGAAGCCTTAGTAACCTCGAGCAAAGTTTTGCATTGCATACTTGTACTGTTGCATTTATATACTGCCCCACACCTGTAGATCTCAGGGATGTTGGGGAAGACTGCTGTGGAGTGCCTCTTTAGTGGTTTAGTGGTGACTGAAAATACTTCAGGGCATGATGGTATATTTAAGCTGGTTACTGTAAAGGACCAATTTTTAAAATTACCTTTTCCCACTTCAGCTTTATGCTTGTTGTAAACGAAAGTTCTGCATTCTTTCAGTCAAAAGACTTACTGAAAACATACCCTCCTTTTGTGAACTTCTTTGAAATGAGCAAGGAAATGATTACTAAGTGCGAAAAACAGAAGCCAAGGTTTCACGCTTTCCTGAAGGTAATTACCTTCCCCCCCTTTCCCTTGCTCCCCCCTCTGTGTATATATGTATATGTATATATGTATGTATGTATGTGTGTGTGTAAGGGATTTCATCTGTGTATTGACTTGGAATATGTTTTTGACTTCTGTGTAATAAGTTAGCAGCGTCTAACTTCAATGCCTTTAGAACAGGTGTAGACCGAAGGTGGATTAGGATCTTACCAGTAGATTGGCAGGGTTTCCCCCCCTTTTTTTCTGTTTTTTTAATTAAGGATTTTATTGGTATACAAAGGTAGTACAATGCCTCATATTTTTCCATGTATTGTTTTTACACGTTAATCTTGATTGTTGAGACATTAGGAAGAAGTGGGGGGGGAGAGGTGGGGGGGCTGATTGGCAGGGGTTTTTCACTCCTACTTGCTGAAGCATTTAAAATATTGCTTACCTGCTCTTCATTGCCAAGGTAATCCCAAAGCAGGTTGCCTAAAAAGTCACATATGTGCTACTAAAGGTAAAGGGACCCCTGACCATTAGGTCCAGTCGTGACCGACTCTGGGGTTGCGCGCTCATCTCGCATTATTGGCCGAGGGAGCCGGCGTATAGCTTCCAGGTCATGTGGCCAGCATGACAAAGCCGCTTCTGGAAAACCAGAGCAGCACATGGAAACGCCATTTACCTTCCCGCTGTAGCGGTTCCTATTTATCTACTTGCATTTTGACGTGCTTTCAAACTGCTAGGTTGGCAGGAGCTGGGACCAAGCAACGGGAGCTCACCCCGTCCCAGGGATTCGAACCGCCGACCTTCTGATCAGCAAGCTCTAGGCTCAGTGGTTTAACCACAGCGCTAATGTGCTACTACATTTTATCAAAACAAAGTAAGCGAGCAATAGTAGCACTAACAAACAGTCCACAAGATAGTAATCAAACAGATTCAAGTTTCCTCTCAAGCTATTGCCTAGATGAATGAAGTCAGAGTTTGCACCAGCTGTATTCTGGCCTGGGCAGGGAGACAGGGAATTCCATATGGAGAGCCCCCCCCTCCCCCGGCATTGCCACATAGTGAGCTTGGTCCAAATGCATCACAGTGAGCAGGGCCTCCCCTTATTTATTTATGATTTGTACCCCGCCCATCTGACTGGTGCCTCCAGCCAATGATAGATCTAAGAGCACCATCAGATTGCACATCTGTTTGTTTTGGAGGGAGGGCAGCTCCGTCCAGTGTTGAAAACCTGCCCACTTCTTTGGCCTTACTATCCACAGGGCCTCTATCTTGTTAAGATGGAGCTTCAACTTGGCCCTCATCCAGCTCACCACTTGTCTAAGAACCAGGGCTTGCGCCTTCCTTTCTGACTTGGATATACAGAGAAAGTAGAGTTGGGTGTCATCAGCATACTGAGGGCATGTCAGCCCATAACACTCCATACAGTTCCCAGTGGATTCATATAGATATCCAGTAGTCTTGGGAGCAAGATGGAAACCTGCAGAACATCACAGAATAATTGCTATAAGGCTGAGTTTCTTAGTGACATTTCTGAAAACACCCCTGTAGAATTGCCGTATTTCCTACTGCCAACCCGTTTAGTCGATCCAGCCAATATGGTCAATGATACTGAGCGCTGCTGAGAGATCAAAGAGAAGCAACAGGATCACATTCCCTCTATCCCTGTCATTGGTCAGGGTAACCAAGGCTGACTCAGTTCTGAAGCTAGGCCTGAATTTTTGTTGGGAATGGATCCAGACAATGCAGTGGGGGATTCTCTTTCCAGGCCCCTGTGGGGCAGTGTGAGGAGGGTGGGGCAGCTCAGAGACCAGCGATGGCGACGGTGGCTGCTCGGAGGACTCCCAAAGAATCAAGAGAGGACTGAAGGAATAGTCCACAAGGGAAGGTGTTCAACAAGGGGTGAGGGGCTGCTGGCTCTGCAGGCAAGGGGTGACATACCGGTAGTTGTGCTTTGGAGACTCAGAGCATTTCCCCACAGGGGAGCCGCAGAAAGAATGTAGTTGGTCAGGGGAGCTGTGGACTCAAAAAGGTTGAAAACCTCTACAGATAATGCATTTTTTCTAAGAGCACCTGGCCACTACACTTTCCTTAGAAAGGGGATGTTTGTGACTGGGTGGTAGTTGTTGCAAACCTCTGAGTCTGGTGCAGGTTTACTGAGGAACGGTTGCACTACTGCCTCTTTAAAGACAGCGGGCATCTACCCCTCATGCAAAGAAAATAAGAATTTCACACATAGCAATGGCAAGGATTGAGTCGGTACTTTGCTCTCAATAGATAAATCAAGCTAAACCAGAGTGTGGTCGACAGAGTTTGGCAGAACTCCTCATCCGACCTGTTCAGAGGCTGCCTAGTGTTGCCCTTCTTCTAAATGGTAAGTGAGGGCTAGTTTTGCATTGCTTGTTTTTGTAGAGGAAGTGAGATGATTCCTTAGTTTTAGTTGCTTTGAATTGGGAGAGCTAAACGCTCTGTAACTGAAACGGGCTTCATCTGACTCCATGCCCTTTTCTGAAAATGTACATGACCAGAGCTGCTCTAGGGATGGTGGATACTTGAGCATCATTGTGTTTTAAATTTTCAAATCGATCTGTTTAAGGCTCTAACACTACGGAGATCTTTAAACTGGCTTTCAATTAAGAGGAATAATGGAATGCAATTGGGCAGTGACTGACAACTCCCCCCCCCAAAAAAAACACCTCTGTAAATTATCTATCACTAAAACATATGCAGTTCTTAAATCCGTTTGCCACCTACTGTTAAGTATAGTCATACAGGCCTAACCTGCATAATTTACATCAGGCCTTGAAATAGGTGTGGCTCACTGTTTGAGAGTGTTTGAGAGTGTTTCTAGGTGAGCATTGTTTTTAAAAAGTTGCACTTTTTGCACTTCCCTGTTGTAGACATTAAGAAACATACGGCAGAAGACAATCCTGACAAGGCAACTCTAGAGAGAGCCATTGAGTCGCTAAAGGAAGTGATGACGTAAGTGGTGATACTAGTTACTAGGAGATATTATCTGGTTCTGATATTAGTATGGTAGACTAGCTTGGCAGTAAGACAGTAAGACATACTGCCTATTGAGCAGACAAGTATTCTACATCTCTCTCTCTCCCCCTACCTACCATACTTGTCTGTTCAATAGGCAGCATGCATTATATATAGTTTTTAAAAGTTGTATTTATAAATGTAATTGTATTGACTAATTCAGTACAGTGGTACCTCAGTTTTCGAACGTAATCCTTTCCAGAAGACTGTTCGGCTTCTGAAATATTCGAAAACTGAGGCGCAAAGGGTCTTGCAGAGGCAGCCTGCAATTTCAATGGAGAAAAACGCAGTGGAAGCTGTTCAACCTCTGAGGCATGTTCGAAAACGGAATCATTTACTTCTGGGTTTTCGGCGTTTGAAAGCCGAAACGTTCGGTTTCCAAGACGCTCAAAAACTAAGGTACCACTGTATATGTAACTGATCTATTCTCTTATATTGTAAATTCATTTGGCATGCCTCATGGGAAGCTATCAGCAAATGAAACTCCTGCATTGCTGGGGGTTGGACCTTCCAATTCTACTATTCTATGATGCTAGGAAATAAATAACAATGGTATGGTTTATCCTGTGGTATATCGCCGGCCTGTATTTCCAGTTGCCAAAAAAGAAAAGAAAAGAGAAAACAAAGCCATGGTAATGCTGCTGTTGTGATGAGGTAGCTAGGTTCCCAGCTGAACTGTGGGTTCCATCTCAAAAGCCACACATCAAATTGTACTCAATGGAAAAAAGTTACGAGCGTTTAATTCTCCTCGAAACTGGGAGGCCCTGCTTTGGCACTGCTATCCATTTGATACATCATTTTGTAATGAGAGGTGTCTTACTTCAAAGATAAGTTACCTGCTGCTTTTCAGAACCTTTTTGTGGAAAAGGTGCTTTTTCTTGTTACAAGAGCTTTTCCTTAAGGTGATGGGATATATTATGAATCCTTTCCCTTACTCCCGAAGCCAGTGAAAATTCAAATGACGACGATAGGAATTCTGTAGGAATTGCTTGTGCTGCAGGAGACTCCCATGACTGCTGTCGGTGTGAAGGGTCAGCATTGTAGCAGCTGCCTAGTACGTAGCTTTGCAGCACTTTAAGGGAGGAAAATTCAGCAAATTTCTTTTGATGAACCCCTGCCCCCTTTGGGCCTTCCTCAAGTGGAAAACACTTCTCCTTAGTCTTCAACTGCTGACACGGCTGCTCGTCGCAGTCTTTTCACATTTCCCAAGTCTGTGCGGGAAATTAATGTGGGCAGAATTTAAAAACGGAACTCTCATAAAAGGTGGTGTTTCTTTTATTTTTTTAAAGTAATTTTCTTTTCTGTCTTTACAAATATAGCATACAGCTTACATAAACATCTCTCCCTCCCCCCTTTTGACTTCCCTCGACTTTCATTTCTGATTTATTAACCTCATCAATATATTCTGCTATTTTCTACAAATACCACATTTTCCCTTTTGTTACATTATCTATTCCCTATCCATAAAAGGTGGTTTTCTGTTTGTGTGTAGCTTTGTATTTTTGCATGGTGTTGGTATGCATATAGATAGCTTAATTCTCCTGTGGTAGTCTTGGTTTCTGGGTAGCCGACTTAACGAAGTGGCCGTTCTGCAGATGAAGGGGCTGTTCAGCTATAGATGTGTGCATAGACACATGTTTGGGGTGTGTGTGTGTGTGATTGTGTGTGCACACTCACACTCCCCACCCATAATAGTCGCTGAGCAAAAGCTTATGTCAATAACTTAAAGTAGTGGATCTGACCTTCACGTGCAAGGAAGCAGATACCTGGATGCCCTGTCTGCATTGGACCTAAACCCTTTTCAACTGAAAAGTCTTTTTCTGCTCTTTTCCCCAGGCATATTAATGAAGATAAAAGGAAAACGGAAGCCCAAAGGCAGATTTTTGATGTTGTCTATGAAGTAGATGGCTGCCCGGTAAGTAATGGTGCAGCTGAGCCTGATGATGTGTGGGGTGGAGTCCTTTTGTTAGCCAGATATGACCCTTTGTTAGGGGGAGGAGGAGGGGAAGAATAAATTTTAATTGGAGAGTCTTCCCACTAACACTCCCGGGCCAGTGGGGTTGCTGTGGGCCCCAGCTCCTGTTTGAAATATTGGTTCAGCTTTTCTCTAGCAAACCTGAGCCGCTTCATACTCTACACGCTTCTCAACAATTGTGAGGTCAGCTATCCTGTGCTGTTTCATCTCTCTGCACTTCGGTTTTTTTTAAAAAATGTATGTTTAACTTGCTACATGTTCAGGGTTTTTATTGAGATGAACGGGAGAATGAAGCTGCCCAACCCCTAATTGAACTGGATTATATGCTCGGCAAGTTCTTAAAATAGGGTAGAGGAAATTAATTGGAATTTTGGTTGTACCATAAATTCCACCCTTTTTGGTTCTGCCACTTCAAGAGGACTAGAATATTTTCCCTGTTTTTGTAACTACTAGCAGATTCCCGTATCTAATCAAAAACCACTGCAAGGCTTTATTGGACCTTAGGAGTAAGTTTTACCCTAGGAGGTTAACTCTGCTTCAGGCTGGCTTTATATTGGTACAGGAACTATAGTTTTCATAGTGCAAACTTCTAACATGGATTTCTTGGTTGCAATATTCTGTTGAGCTCTCCAACCCCATTAGGTTATCGGGGTACTTTGGATTCCTTCCACTATGAGTTCAGTACATCTCCTATGCTTTTTGTTTTTCTTTCTTGTCTCCTTTCTTCTTCCAAGGCTTCCACATAGCCCAATGAGTTAACACTGTGGAACCTAACATACCCCAATAGATTAGGAATGTGTTCCATGTTTTTGGAATGTGATATCATTAACAACTAATTTTTGCATGCTGAACTGGAGTAATTTTGAAATTCATCATTAACTTTATTTCCAGATAGAGTTTTTGAAAGCGTCTATTGACCCTAATAATGCTGTAGAAAAAAATGTGTAGGGTTACAGCAGGGGTCGGCAAGATTTATCTTGCCTGGGCCAGTTCACTCCAGCGGAGATCCCTCCGTGGGCTGGATGCATACGCGCGTGAGTGCGCGCGCCAGCAATTTCCGGAGTCTGTGTCTGCTCAGATGCAATTTCCAGCACCGCAGAAGCGAGTCCCTGCACTGCGCTGCGCCAGTTTAGTGCAGCGCGCAGGGACTCGTTGAGCAGATGGCTTGGTTCGGGGGCAGCTCGTGGGCTGGTTAAACAACCCCCGTGGGCCACTTGTGGCCCACGGGCCTTAGGTTGCCTACCCCTAGGTTACAGAACAAATAAGCTGATGTACTGGATAAGTATTCTGTTGTTGGACAATGAGAGGACTCCTGTATGAGCTTCTGAAAGGGTTCAGTAAGGCAATGTTACCTGCTGTGAAATCTAATCTGCAGAATAGCATAAATATTACTGTCCAGCAGGTTTTTGAATGTTATACAGATCTTTTAGGTTAAAAGTCTGCTCTGTTTAATTTTATTTCTTGGTGACAAAGCACCTTCCTGAACTATTCTGTTCTATTTTTTTAAATGAGTTTCTCCTATACCCCACAGGCCAATCTCTTGTCATCTCACCGAAGTCTAATTCAGCGGCTGGAAACAGTTGCGCTTGGTGACGACCTCTGTGACAGAGGGGAGCAGGTCACCCTGTTCCTTTTTAACGACTGCCTGGAGGTAAGTCTATAGATATTCATTTGGCTGTGACATTCTGGAATGACTTGCAACCCAGAGGAATAAATAGTAATCCAAATACTTGCAACCTACGAAGGACGACTGGAACATAGTCTTGACAGAAAGCTTTACGCTATATGTGCCACTCAGTCAGTTGGTAAGAACTGCTGCACAAACTGTCAACAAGGAACACTTTATTTCTGCGGACTTAATGGTTGGTAGCTCGATACGGGGATTAGTGGAGAAGACAGAGCAACTTTCTGCTGCCATGTCTTACTATTAGTAGTGAAATATTTGCTGCAGGAGAGATGCTGCCACTGAGAAGCAAGCAGAGAGACCTTTGAGTAATTCTTCCCCCTACACGAATTCTCGCAGAAATGTACTACACTGGCATTGTATGGGTTATTGACTTACGAGCAGAGTTGTGCTCTAGAAAATTCTTCCGCAAGAGGCTGAATTCTGTAACCTGTATAAATTAGGCAAGTTGAATAAACTTGCATCTCGAGTCATGACATTGACGCCCTGCTCCTGAATCTCTACTTGGTCCACCCTTTTTCTTTTTTAAGGAGCATCTGCTGGCCCTGGAATGCTGACATCTCTTGCAATTTTGGGTTTCTGCTGGCAGATGCTGGAGGTGGAAAGTTGTTAACAAGCCTCCCCCAGTTTTTAGATCAAAGATTTGGGCAGGGGGAGGTTGCTGATCAGTTGATTGCCATGTGTACATTTACTTGTGGTGGTAGTAGCTGCTCTGGAATAACTCGGTAGAGCATGAGACTCTTAATCTCAGGGTCATGGGTCCAAACACCACCTTAGGTAAAAAAATTCCTGCATTGCAGAGCGTTGGACTACACAACCTGTATGGTCCCTTCTAACTACCATTTTTTGATTCCATGACTACAACCTCGTCTGGCTGTCTCTCCCCTCATAGTTAATCCAGAGCTCTTTAAAATTGCAGTATTACAACCAAGGCAGTTTTATTGGGCTGTTGCATGTAGGAGCAGCACTTCCTACATCTTATTTACAAAACTCAGCATGATCCTGGGCATATTTACATAGAAATAACAACCCACTGTGTTCAAAGGGGCTTTACTCCCAGGTAAGCGTACATAAGATTACAGTCTGTGTCAACTGAGGAAACTATTGCTGGGTTCATCGTTTCCTCCAGTCTAGTTGGCTGATGCTTTTGTCAAGTGTTGGCTTCTTGCACCTCCGTATTTTGATTAAACCAGTGTTCTCATTTCTGTAACTGAGTACTTATTAACCTGAAAAAGAGAGCTGCTTTAAATCTCCCCCGCAGCCTTCTTTTTGCCGTCCTTTTTGCCGTCCTGTCTTCCCATCCCTAATGTCCACCTGATGCGATGCAAGCAAAAGAAGATTGCTTTTCACATCTTTGGGATTGATGCATCTTGGTTACTCTAGTGGTAGCTCATCAAAATCGGTTGGTCTCTTGGCGCCACTTAGAATCCTGGCATTTGTTTCAAGTTCTCAAGACAGTGGCTCAGCAGCGCACAAAGTTCTCGTGGGGCTTATTTATATTTAATGTGAATAAATAACATGTCTGTGCCAGGTAAGTCTGTTTTGCTTCTGCTTAAGCTATACAAAATGTGTGCGTAAAGTGTCCACACAAGCAGTATAACCTGTAATTGCTGTTGGAAAGATACTGAGCTAGGGGAAAAGAAACTAATCAAGTTTCAGAGGCTTGAGTCTATAGCATGGGGGAGGCCATAAAGCACACATTTCATTGTAGTCTGTACAATTTGCAACACCAGGGATGTGGAACTCTGCTTAAAAATCTGCCTTCAATAGCCACAAGTTAGCTTGAACCTCACCCTTGACCAGTGGTTTTTAAGAATAATAATAATAATAATAATAATAATAATAATAATAATAATAATAATAATAGAATACTTATACCCCGCCCATCTGGCTGGGTTTCCCCAGCCACTCTGGGCGGCTTCCAACAGGAGATTAAAAATACATTAAATCTCCAACAGGAGATTAAAAATACATTAAAACATCAGTCAATAAAAATCTTCCCTAAACAGGGCTGCCTTCAGATGTCTTCTAAATGTCAGATAGTTGTTCATTCCTTTGACATCTGATGGGAGGGAGGTTCACAGGGCGGGAGCCACTACCGAGAAGGCCCTCTGCCTGGTTCCCTGCAACCTTGCAGTGAGGGAACTGCCAGAAGGCACTTGGCGCCGGACCTCAGTGTTCGGGCTGAATGATGGGGGTGGAGATGCTCCTTCAGGTATACTGGGCCGAGGCCGTTTAGGGCTTTAAAGACTTCAACAGTGGCCCATGGAGCTGTAGTTGTCAAGATGGTAGCCGGGCTGTGAATAATGTGTTGTTTGGTTGCATAATCCAGTTTTCTAAATCTGCTTTTACTTTGTGTCAGACAAAATCAGTCAATCAATCCCTGTCTAGCCCGTATGCTATCATTGAAAAATATTTTAGTCTTGCCCTTTTCTGCTTTTTAAGAAGGAGCTTCACGGAAGCTAACTATAGTAAAAGGCAATATCAATAAAATCTCAAAAACATAAAGCAGCAACAAGTTTAGCAAATCAGCAAGCAGATCCCAGGTACACACTGTGTCCAACTGAGATGTATGTGTCTATATTGGGGATGATTAACCTTTTTTGGGGGTGCTGGAGAGCCACATTCACCTTTGGCCAGCTTTCTGGGGGCTGCATGGCTCTAGTGGGTGTAGCTACCCCATACTGATTGTGTATGCACATACAGCACACAGCTGTGCAGATCAGCTGGGAGGTGGGGAGCTGTCACCGTTGCCCCATTCATGAAATGGTTGCTCTGTTGATTGAGTTGTGGGTATTTTGCATCCCAACCCAGTACTCTGATGGAGAGCTTTAAATCTCTCTACCCACCTCAGTGCTTTGTCTACTCCCCCCCCCATTGCCAAAATTGGTGGACCCAAATCTGGGGTTTAGACACCCATCATCTAGACAGTATGAGTAGGACTTAAAGTGGAAGAGCTAGACATAGTCTCAGGATAGGAAGTTTTGCAGCAGGCTGCCTATATCAGGAATGCCAAGGATTTCATATTCTCCAGCCGTGTGAGATGCAACAATGGGGCCTCCTATGAAGACATATGACATACAGAGGCAGTCCTTAAAGTTCTCCAGGTTTTGGATCTATATTTGGCATGCCTAGATGTGTTAATGTAATGATGCTGCTCTTAATTTGGAAGCTGGTCTACGTTCTTTGAGCTGCTTGGCTTGCTTGTGTTGTTGCCTTCTGCTTGCTCCCAGTTCTTTTGTATTTTAGGCTGATGATCTGTTCTTATTAAGACTCCCTCCCTGGATGAAGGAATTGCTGCAAAAAAAGTTGTTTCAGTTGGGCTCTCTCCTCATTTGTTGTCTATAAACTTGTTCACATTAAACCGTAGTAGTTTTATTATTATTACAGTCGTACCTCGGGTTACGACTACCTCGGTTTGCAAACAGTTCGGGTTACGAACTGCGCAAACCCGGAAGTGTTTTCGCCGTGCGTGCGCAGAAGCGGCGCACGCGCGATCTGCGCATGCGCAAAATGGCGGCGCCCATCGCGTTCGGGTTACGAACTATTCGGGTTACGAACTGCGATCCGGAACGGATCGCGTTCGTAACCCGGGGTATTACTGTACTATTATATTCCACCCATCTGGCAGGGTTTCCCCAGCCACTCTGGGTGGTTTACAGCATACGGTGCAATAGTGTAGCATATATACTTGCTTGCAAGGTCCTTTCACAATTGAGGGGACTTAATTCAAAATGTATCTACTTGTGGGTGGAAGCGAGTACCCTTTTTTTACAAGTGCCTGGTACAATGCGCCTTTACTATCCATATGCAATTCTGGAGCATTTTACAAGTAGAATGTAGAATTCAGCATGTGGTTTTTCAAGGGAACATAAAAACTGACTGCCTTTTAGGAAAAAATAGTGAACTTAGCATTTTGCAATAGAAACATGAATCTGTATGTTGCAATTGTTTAGGATTTTCAGAAGCTGTCACCGAACTTTCAGTCTAAATGTTTCTGGGGATATAGGAGCTGGTTGTTTTCATGCTTCTTTTCTTCTCCTCCTCTTTTTTTTAACAGATTGCAAGGAAGCGGCACAAAGTCATGGGTGGTTTCAAGAGTCCTCATGGCCATACCAGGCCACCAGCCTGTCTCAAGCACATAATCCTTATGCCTCTGTCTCAGATCAAGAAAGTACTAGACATCCGAGAGACAGAAGGTATGAACATTGGCAATGGAATGTGGATTTTTGAGGACTAATAATGCAGAGTGACGGACTTCAAACGCTGATATGTTTTGGCACAGCTAAATAACAAGATACCTTCCAAAGAGGTTTCACCTGGGGGCCAGGGAGCTGGAAGTAACCATTAAAAGGAGCAGTGAGAGAAGACAGTCAAATGTCAGGAGTTGGAGAAAATCACTCAAGGCTTTCAGAGCTCACAGCCCTTCAACGAGTGTTTCCATGTGCCTTGGCAGAAAGCTTTGTCTAAAAATAAAGCTTTATATGTGGGCGTATTAACCTTTTAAGAGCAAAGATTGATACGACTGGCACTTGAAACTTAAACAGGAGTTAAACCCACAGTTCTGTCTTAAGATCCTTCAGCAGGCTTGTGTAACTTTCTCTAGACCAGTGTTTCTCAACCAGTGTGCCTCCAGATGTTTTGGGACTACAACTCCCATCATCCCTAGCTAGCAAGACCAGTGGTCAGGAATGATGGGAGTTGTAGTCCCAAAACATCTGGAGTCACACTGGTTGAGAAACACTGCTCTAGACTATCATTTATATGGCTGCATGTTTCACTGAAATCAGTGCGACTTCCTTCTGTAGATAGCACTGTAATCTTAATATCCTGCATCTGCAGACTCTGCAATGATGTGTGGCAGAGCATCATTCTAGGGTGCTGGAAAGATTCTCTTCCTGTAACTTCAGAAATAGTGTTCTGCATCAAGGTCAGCCTCTGTGCAGACCTGCTTGTTACAAATTTAAAGCTAACTGAAGTTAAGGAGGAAGCTAAGGGTTATGTATAATTTCCCTATCTGCAAATACCCACTCTGCCTGGGTTTGACATGAAACCTTAGCAGTTGCCATCCTGGATAAGAATGAGCCTTGTTGTCGTCATCTCAACAATGCTGTTTTAAACCAGGGTTGCAAAGTGGGTTTAAGAGCATTCCCAGGATCATTTTAACTTAGCTTGGCGATTGCATGTAGAAAAGCCAGCATGGTATAGAGCAGGTATGGGAAATCAGTGGCTCTCCTTTCTCCTGAACTTCTGCTCCTGTCATCCCTGCCGATTGATATTGCTTGCTGAGGCTCATGGGAGCTGTAGTCTTTAACATTTGGAGTGCCAAAAGTTCCCCACACCTGGTAGAGAGTACAGTGGTACCTCTACTTACGAATGTTTCTACTTACGAACGGAGCTCTATTCGCCATCTTGCATGCGGTTTAGATAGGATTTTTTTCTACTTACAAATTTTTTCTCCCAATGCAATCCTATGGGATTCAACTTACAATTTTTTTCGACTTACGAATGTGCGTTCGGAACGCATTAAATTTGTAAGTAGAGGTGCCACTGTATTGACCTACTGAGAGGAAGAACTTGGTTCAAGTCCCTGTTGGGCCATGAAGGCTGGTGGGTGACCTTGGGCCAGGCACTTGCTCTTGCACTCCAAGCCAAACCTTCATGACCTGGCTGTGATTGAAGGAGAGGGAAATAAGGTGGGGAGGCGACTTTAGTTCATAGGCGGTGGAAAGTTATGCACAAAATCCTATGGCTTTTTTTGTGAATAATTTTTATTCTTTTTCCAATTTAAAAACATATTAATAACAAATCAAACCAAATATTTCCACATTCAAAAACAAAAAACAATATAGCCAATTATATAATCCGAATTAATTAATTTCAGTGGGACTTACCGTGTTCTGGATTTCAAGAGCTAAATGTCCATCCTTTATCGTTCTGTTAACTTCTCTATTACAGTGGTGCCTCTATTTACGAATAACTCTACTTACGAATGTTTCTACTTATGAACGGAGCTCAGTCCGCCATCTTGGATGCGGTTTAGATAGGATTTTTTCTACTTACGGATTTTTAGATAGGGTTGCTTCGACTTACGAATTTTTTTCTCCCAATGCATTCCTATGGGATTCGACTTACAAATGTGTGTTCGGAACGCATTAAATTCGTAAGTAGAGGTACCACTGTACCTTGATTTGCCCTCCTTTCACTCTAAGGTCCTCAGGCAGATTAAGAACAATTTGTATTTAAAATGTTACGTGAGTTGTCAAAAGAAAGAATCCCTGAATACAAGCAATACCAGGAGGAATAATTTCACTAGGTATTCTCCCATGCCCGAGCAGTAACAGTGCTTAAAAACCAGGGCATAACTGCAAAACACAAGGTCTTTTAAAAGCACCATACACTATGATTATATGGTAAGGTTGAAAGGTTTGGACCTTTGTCACTGAAGGTGTGGCAGTGCCACTCGCCTCTTGCTTCTGAATTCTGTGGATATTTATCTTCTGGATCTTTATTCTGCTCACACGGCTTTGTAGACTTCACTGTCCCCCGAGATGCTGTACCTTGTTTTGGTCACGGCAGACCTGTAATGGTTAAATAAAGCATCTTGCAGCTTCACTACTGCTTAAAGAGCTTGGTTGAACTTTGCCCCCTTGTTTTCTATGGGCGGGAAAAACTGACCCACCTAATGTCCGACATGTGGTGGTGTTTTCTCAAGTATTAGAAGTCCTGTGCCCTGGTTCTCCATCGCAAATGTGCAGGACGTGTTTTTAGACCTCCTTCTGTAGCCCCCCCACATGGCGGCTGAAATAGGGAGGCGCTGCTGAGATGAATGTATGAAGGGTCAGTTCTGTGCGGAGATGGCCTGCATGCTTCTCTGGTATGCAGGCTTCTAAAATTCGGTTCTTGTGCTGACCTAGGACAATACTCAGTTGTCCACACTTTCCTCCTCCTCCTAATAGCGAGTTGCTAAGATTGCTGACAGATCTGTTGCTGTTGTTTGCAGAGTGCCACAAAGCATTTGCGTTAGTTGTGCGACCACCGACCGAGCAGAGCAACTTGTTGTTCAGCTTCCAAATAACGACTGAAGAACCTCCCAAGGAGAACTGGCTGAAGATGCTGTGCCGGCATGTAGCCAACACGATATGCAAAGCAGATGCTGTAAGTTCTTGATATCGGAGCTGATGAGGGGGCTGTACCTTGAATCTGTTTAAAATGTGTAGAGCTTTAAGAGTTCTATGTAAGATGGCTATGCCAGGACTAACGGGCCCACTGGTAGCATGTCTTGCGGCTAAAAATATGCAGCACAAGAGGGGAAAGGGGCAGGGAGGGAAGAGGAAAATCAAAATCAAAACTCGGGCATCAGTTATTAAACAGTTGTTCCTATAACAGCCCCCTGGCACAGTTCAGGGGCAGGAGGTGCCACAGAGCCACAGCTCAACATGTTTGGATTCAGAAAAGACCCCTTTGAGTTAAATGGCACTTAACTCCCAAGTGAGGATCAAAGCCGTACGAACAACAAGAGCAGTGCTCTTGTTTGCATGGTATGCTTGTCTGGAGTTATTGCCGTAACAGGTGCAGCACATCTGTGTTTGGAGTGCACTGTTGCACTTAAATAGGGGGGTTTAGCAGCTCCGTGCATACTCCAAATAAGGAGGTGAATTGAAGTGATGTGGCCCATGATTTCACGTTTCCAAGTTGAGTTGTGCTGTTAACAAGCCATATGGTGGGGGGGGTCAGGGACCTCCTAAGCTTCTGATTCACTTTGGGACTTCTCTTCTCCCCCCACCCACAAGATGAAGCCTGCCAAATCTCAGAAAAATAGGTGCACAGAACCCTTTTTCCTTTTCTGAGAAACGAAACCAAGCTGCCCAGAGCTTTGTAAGGGTGGGGTAGGGTGCGGGAATCCCTTGTTTTGCTAGACAAGCCGAGCTTTTAATCACAGTGAATTCTTTTTCTGAATCACTGCAGTCAGTGATTGGGAGGGGGGGACGGGAATGATGTTGAAGTAAATAAACCTCTCTATGTGGGTCATCTTTCTCTAAGCTTTGGCTGTGTGATAGCAGGACATACGGAGTTAGGTTATTGTGTCAGCCTGCTTCTTTCCCAGTTAGTCTTTTTCATAACAAATAACCTGCTTGTCTGCACTTCTGCTGGTTTCCCACCCAGGGGCAGCTTCATCATGCCTCCCAGCTTTCAAACTTGATTGCCCACAAAAAATAAAATAGAAAAATGATATGTATTTTCCCACTACAAAATGGGAAAGTCTGCTCCTGTGCACCTATTTTTCTGAGATTTGGCAGACTTCATGCTCTCAGAAGGGGCATTCATGCCTGCAATTCGCAGCTAATTCTGGCAGAAAATAAAGCGTAAGAGGTCTTTTTTTTATTTAAAGGGTGTGTCCCCGCAAAAAACGGCTGCCTGAAATTTGGCAGGCTTAATGCATTCTGAAGGGGCTTTCTTGCCTACAATTTTCACCCACTTATGTGAAGGTTTTTTTTTGAAGGCTACAACAGTTTTTAGATTCCCCATATAGTCAGTGGGTGTGAACTTGGGATCTAACAGATCAGATTTGAACCTGAAGTAATGAATCCAATTATTCAGTTTGGATTCAGAGCAGATTGGGTTGCTTTCAGATGCTGCCAATACAAGGTGAATTTTGTTGCCATTAATCACCCCTAATAAATAGTGTTATATGGAGACCTGCTTTGCCTGCCCACCTATTTAGTATGAGGTAGCATACATTAAATGCCATAGTAGGTCATCCTTTCCAGGAAGCCTGTTGGGCCATGAATGTTAACTATCTCTATTATTTTATAAAAACTCTAAAACAGCAAAATAAAAAGTACAATTAAAATAATTTAATCAAATAGCTTTGAGCAAAGCAATCATTATTTTAATTTGTTGTTGATAACTGCCTTGATGTCTGTTGGGAGAAGACAGAATGTGTGTGTGTGTTAAACAATTATCTTATTTCCAGCAGATCCTGTATGTGCACCATTAGGCTTTTGGTGATCACTTGATTGATTCATTCTTCTAGGGAAAGAGGATTGCCTAATGTCAGTTGTGCATGTATATGCTTAGAAAAGTAAAAGAATGTAGCACTAGGGCTATATCATAAGGTGCCATTTGCTTTCCATATTACTCACAACACACCCCAATTCTAAATATTCTGTATTTCAGTGGAACTGATTTAGGATTGCAAGTGTTCCAAGGGAATTTATTCAACGAAAGACATTGTTTTATATAGTTTTTTTTGTGTCTGCTGCTTTGGTGTAGGGCAATGTCTTATTCACTGGTTTGTGCTTTTAGCCCTGCCAGATTCCTTTAACAACTGCATTTTAAGGAGTTGACTGAAAAGGAGCAATGCATAAGTTCTTGCTCGTGTGTAAGAGTTCTCTGTGGTCAGGACACCCAGCTGTCCTGATGTGACGTTGGGGATGGGGATAAAAGCACAGCATTGCCCTATGTATGAAAAACACAGTTGTTGTCAGGCTGAAACCATGTACAAGTACAGTATATAAAGCCTCATTATATCGGATTCTTCTGACTGTACTTAGGATTTGGCTCCTAAATGTAAAAAAAGACCTTTGAATGTACAAACGGTCTTTGAATAGGCTTTCTCCTGGCAGAGCTAAATACAGTGGTACCTTGGTTCTTGAAGTTAATAGATTAAGGGAGTCCGTTTGACTCCCGAAACTGTTCAAAAACCAAGGAGCTTCCTGCACTCAATCGAAAGCTGTGTCAGACGTTCGGCTTCTGAAAAACGTTTGGAAACCGGAACACTCACTTCCGGGTTTACAGCGTTTGGGAGCCGATTTGTTCGGGAGCCAAGCCGTTTGACTACCAAGGTACCACTGTATCTTGTAAGACCTCTTAAAAACATGGAACATTTCATGGTTGAAAGTGTGCTGCCGTTGAAAAAGGAAGTGGTGTGTATTTTAGCTGCTGTAATAAACTGTGAATGCTGAGAGATCCCCATCACTAGGTTAGACTGGACTGGAATGGTTGCCACCTTGTCAGTTGAAATCGCAAACTTTCCCTTTTCCAGACTAAAGGGACTTCGCTTTTTCATACACTGACTTCCATGCCCCACATGATGGCAGTAAAGCCTTTAATTTTGCTCTTTGTTTTTCCTACCTGCTGGCTAAGCAGTAGAGTTCTGAAGCTTTGCAACTCCTATCTGGAAAGTTTTGTCTTTTGGTAGTGAGAATCTGAGGACTGTGTCTGAGAATTTGAAGTCTGCTGTTGATTTTTGAAATGTGAATCTTTTTAACGCTCATCGAGTAAGTTCTCAAGCCTTCTTTCTTTTGCAGGAAGATCTCATTTATGCTACTGATCCGGATTCCATTGAAGTAAGCACGAAGGATGTGGACAGCACACTGAGCAGGGCATCCCGGGCAATTAAAAAAACATCCAAAAAGGTACGAGGTTTAACTAATAAAGAAATGCTATTCTGAAGCTATCTCCTCGCATCAAGCTTTTTCATTTGGGGGCAAAACCCATTCAGTTCCCTTCCCGGTGACAAGTTTTATTGCACTGGAATATTTGAGCCTAAATGTGACACTTGCACATGCTCCGCACATCAGGAGAGAATGAACGTAAACCACTGACAAATGTTTCCAGAGGTATATTGTGCCAGTAGCCCTCAGTTGTGTAAGGAGCTTTTAGCTGGTGTATGTTGTCTTCTTTCAATCTTTTACGTGTTACTATTTCAGCACAGAGTTTGAGAGCTTAGCACCAGTAAAAAGATCATAACTTTTTCATGTTGAAACAAATTGTGACAAATTTGAGGGGGCAGGGCCATGTTAGTTTTTGTTTTCGACAGTGAAAACAGTGGCCTTTTATGTCACTTCCATTGGCATTTGATTCCACTATTTACAGTTCCCCCCACCTTTCTATATCCAGGGCGTGACTGTTTCTCTATGTATGATTCCTCCCTCCTCATTCCTCTCAATATAGATGTTGATCCTGCATCTGAGGAAGTGAGCTCTAGTCCACAGAAGCTTACACCATAATAAATGCGTTAGTCTTTTAGGTGCTTTAAGAATCTTTGTTGGTTCGTGTTGTTGGGGGGGGGAGTAATATAATGTTGTTTGACTAGCAAATCTATAGGGATATGAAGTGTGAGGCTAGAATAGGCATAAATGGGAACAAGATGGTTGGATGGCCTTACAAGATGGTTGGACGGCTTTAAAGGAACATTAGGCAAATTCATGGAGGGTAAGGCTGCATTTTTAGCCTCCATGGCTATATTGCCAGAGGCAGTATGTCTCTTTGAGTACCAGATGCTGGGAATCATAAGTGGGGTGAGTGCTGTTGGACTGCAGATGTGTTGGACACATCTGGATGGCCACTGTGAGGAAAGGATGCTAGACTAGATGGGAATCTGGCTGGATCCACCAGGGATGTTGTATTCTTATCGAATATATTGAATATATTTAATCCTTGCTGCTTTGGCTAGTGGTAAGCAAAATGCAACAAAACGTATCAGCGCAGAACAGCAGAAAATGCCTTACTGAAAAACGTGGAATGGATTTTCCCGTATTTTAAATAAGGGTAACACTGTAGTCTTTTACTTAATGTGGTTCTTAAAACTCTGCAGGTCACACGAGCATTCTCATTCTCCAAGACGCCAAAGAGAGCGCTCCGGAGAGCATTGATGGCGCACAGCAGCGTCGAAGGAAGGACTTTCTGCCCAGCTAGTGAGAATTACTTAGGAGGACGCCTTGCCAGTACTTCATCGCTAGCTGTAAGTGACTTTTCCCAGAGAAGTCTTGAATAATATAAAAGCCCCGAGTGGGGAGGCTGGCTGTTCTTATTTCAATAATGAAGCTTATTGTAATCATGTCTGTTAATCTCTCTCCGGAAGTCATAACACCTGTGTGGTCAATGTAATTAAAAGATCTCAACTGTAGTAGAGAAATCCACTCTAAATGTCAGCCAGAAGTGAGCATGCCTGGAGGAGATAGTGAGGAATGTATCTTACAGAAGAAAATCTGCTCTCTTGTGACCAATTAAAGACATTTGAGAAAACAAAACGTTTCAGAAACTGAGCTACGAAGGTGCTCAGAGGTTCTGCAGCCATGAAAGAGAGAACAATGTGAGCACAGGAAATTCCTTTTTGGTTGATAAAAGTTGGGGGCCAGGGTGCATAGGAAGCTGCCTTATGCTGAGTCATGTGATTGAGCCCGTCTAGCTCAGTATAACCTACACTGACTGGCAGCAGCTCTTCAGGGTTTCAAATGTGGTCTGTCCCAGCTCTATCTGGGGATGCCAGGGTCTGAACGTAGAACCTTCTGCACTCTGAGCAGATTCCTGAACACTGAGCTACAGTGGTACCCCGCAAGACAAACGCCTCACGCAACGAAAAAATCGCAAGACGAAAGCGTTTTGCAATTTTTTTTGAAGACTCGCAAAACGAAGTCGTCTATGGCTGTGTTTCGCAAGACGAAGCAGCCTCGCGACGGGAAGGGAAGCCGCCGCCTACCTTTAGGACTCCGCCATTACGGCCGGGGGTGACATCCACGGCCACCGCTTCTGCCTCTGGCAGCGCGGCACTCATTGCCTCGGCCTTGCCCTCCTCGGCGGTCATGGCGGCCTCTGTGGCTCCTCCCCGGTGGGATCCGGCAGGAGCAGCACCGGGGCTTGCCAGGCGGCCCTTGGCAACAGTGGCGGTGCCTGAAGGAGCGGAGGCTGTGGCGGGAGGAGACCCCTGGCCCTCCTCCTGCTTCCCCCTCCCCAGAGCCTTAAAGACTTCTGGCCGTGGCGGTTGAGTCGGCGCCTTTTTATTGCGCTTCTTTTTTGCCCATAGGAACACATTAATTAAATTTCAATGCATTCTTACGGGAAACCGCGCTTCGCAAGACGAAATTTTCGCAACACGAAGCGACTCATAGAACGAATTAATTTCGTCTTGCAAGGTACCACTGTATGGCCTTCCTTTAGGGGGAATTTGGATCTTATTAAATGTGGTTATGTTTTCTGGCAAAAAAAGGGCTTCCCAGAAAAGAAGAAAGAAAAAAAGAAAATTGACAAGGAGTAGTTAAAAATATTACAGCTATAAAGATTAATGAAATGCATGGGATGGGATGACACTCTTGAATCATATAGATAAATGTACATTTGGACTGTTAGTCCCTTTGGAGGAGTTGCATTCAATATTTTGTGATGGTGTCTAGATGAATGAATCTAATGAAGGGTGGCTGGCCTTGTCTCCACAGCAGGGCTGCTTGCTCCTCTGATGAACTGTTCAGCTAACCACAACAAACACGGCCAAGTTTTCCCTTTCTACATCAGGCCGTAAGGGAAATAACCTTAAGAGGGTGTCCTTGCACCGTGACAGCACTTGAAATGGGAATGCTCAATATCTCTCGAAAACACAATTTGGTGCTGCCATCCTGCCAAGCAGTGTCTACCATCCTAAACTGGATAGATAGACCTCGTTCCCAGAATATACATAGCTCTCAAGCTGTTGGGAGCAGGAAATTTCTTTGCTCCATTGCGTCAAAACCCATAAAATGTCACAGGTCTCTACTTAGTTTACCTGTTCCCAACTCACTTTTACTGTTATTACGAAAGCAGTTGCATGTGGTGTTGGTACTCTGGGTGAGCCTCTTGGAGCAGAGAGCCTTTGAATAGAATTTTTGCAGACTCTACTCCAAAAGTTTTTTTTTTTTGCCCAATGGAGGAAAGGGAGCAGATGTTAGCTCTGTAGATGTTAAGAAAAGGGGGCTATTGTTAGATGAGCAACTAGTTCTTTCCTAAAAGTGCAGGCGATTTGTTGGGCAGAACTTGTCTCTGAACTGGGAGATAAGGCTCAATACAGCCATGGTGGATATGCTGGGTGGTTTTGAACAAGTTCCTGTGTCATCCCTGAAATGGCAATGTTGACCAAATAATTTAATGACTCCCATCGCAGGGGTAGCATAGAGACCGATTAAGACTGACCTTTAAGCCCAGTAATCTCCAGTTCAGTCCTTGTCTCTGCAGTGTGCTCAGCCGATGACCTTTGCCAAAGTGGTCAATTTTATTGGCTTTAGGTCCACTCATAGATTCTTCGCTTGTAATATTGGCATCTATTGTTGCAATGGTGACTGTAATGAAGTATGCAACTTATTCCACATACTGCTAAGTATTCTCATGGAAGATGAATGAGAAAACATGGAGGTGGCCACTTAAGATGAAATCTAGGCCATATTGTGCCATTAAAAAAAAAATCTACTCTTGCAATTGAAGCACAGTGAGCGCTTTATAATTTGGATATATATCAGACCTAGATATATAAACTAGGTCTGAAGGCTTAAACTAGGTGGTGTCATACACCTGCAGATCTCTTCTTAGAGCCAGAACTTCTCTAGTGCCCCCCCCCTCCACTCTACAACACAACAGGCATTTCCCAGCAGTAGAGTGTCCTTGGGTTGAAACAGACTTTTGTTTTGGACGGTATAAATTACTGAAATAGAGAACAGAGGGATTAGTCATACAGATGGAGAGCATCGTAATCTCTGAAAGGTAAATCTAGTTCAAGCGCATCTTGGACTGAAGGGCTCAAAGGGAAGCAGTTAGTATGTTGTCCTTGGTGTGTCACCTTAGCCAGGCTCTTCCTTAATCTAAAATAAAATGGTATGGGGAGAAGCACAATGAGTGACCGTGAGAGATCTGGACTGAATGCGATGTGTGGATTAACTCTCCGTTCCCCTCTTCCCACAATGTTTTTAGATTACTCGCTGCGCTTCTACGTACAGCTTAAGTGGACCAGTTAAGCACTTTGTTAGTGTGCAGCGTTCCAACTCCGTTGATGGGAACTCCCCGAGCTCTAGGCCTCGGCCTCTGATAGCTGCTTCCCATGGTGTAGAAGGGAGAGTTGCTTCCAGCTCTGACAACCTAAACACCTGTTCCTTGCCCAGCCCTTGCCCAGTCATCAGCACCACCAGAGAGGAAGCTACTGATGGCCTAAAGTGAGCTCTGCCACCTCTTTGCTGGGCACTTCTCGGAGGCAAAGGCCTTAAATAAGGCCTACAGTCTGTCTTAACATTTTTCAGGTTCTGGGCCTCTCCTAAGCACTCTTTCACTTCTATCCCGAAATGCTTGAATTCCTTCATTCGAATTAATGGTGTTTGCCTGGTCACCACTGATACTGATCTTGCTCTGGGTTTCTTTCCATGTTTTCTGGCATTTTAAGGTACATATACTTTTAAAATAAAACAAAACTATGTGGCTGTTTACTTGAAAAATAAGGTAGCTTTGACATTTGGAAGTTCTGTCCATTCCTTCAATCTCTTGCAATGGGTATGTAGCAGAATTACTAAGATAACCGGACATCCTAAAAGAAGTCATTTGGCTAAAGTGACCTGCAGGGCACTATTTTTTTGGGGGGGGGGGTGTTAGGAGCTTCTATAAAATATATTCTTGCACCAATTACAATACCTTTTGCCTGCTGCAAGCTGGCAATATTTTTAAATGACCTTGAAGCTTGCCCTGTACAAAAACAAAAGCTTTGAGTTGTATAGCAATTGTGGATAATTGTGATTGTGATCTAGTTGTAAAATGTATAGCGATCTTATTATAGTCCGAGAGGGTTTTTCTATCTTTCTTGCCCTTCTTTTAGACACCACTTTGAAGGCACGAAAATGCAGCGAGGGCAGAACTGCTCTTGCATACGTTTAAGTAGAAAGCAATGCCTCATCTTTATTTCTCTTGAGGCTTGGCTACATTAGAAAACCTTACATGTCTAAAGGCTGAGTTGGGGAAGCTGCTGCTTAATAGAAATGCAACACACACACAACCTCTCAATAGTGTTTCTGAAGACGTATGTCCGCCTAACTTGCTGACACTTTGAAAACCTGGATTTTTAAAGCGGGGAAGATCTCTCCTTCCTTGTGATCCCCTTGAACCTCCCCCCTCCTTTTCCAGGCACACATTAGAAGTATTTCTTCCATGGAGATGTAGACACTTAATATTTCTTCTTTTCTTTGAACAGGGCATCCACTCTCCGTCCTTGATCAACCTGCCATCAGTGTTTGAAAAGAGGAGTCATACTTTAAGTCGGTCAACTACTCACTTAATATGACATGGACAGGAAATGGAGTTGCAACTTACAATTTTGACTGACGGAAAGTGGTCTAGCTTTTTGAAGTGACCATTTACTGACATGAACAGTGGTACTTAGTTAGCACTTAGTGGGAATTAGTAAGCGTTTTAGATAACACTAAATTAATCACCAAGAGTTTTCTGATGTGCCTACTAAAAAACTGAAGAACTCAACCTTGGCTTGGAGAGAACATATTCCTTTGCACAAATCATCCTATTGGCATAATGGAAATATTCTGCTTAGTGTAAACATTGCGCGGTGACTTAATGAATAAACCGATGTTGGACCTGCCTGCGGAAATTTAGGAGTTGCTCACTGATGCCCACACTGGCTGAGGATGGCGGATTTTGCTTTTAAAATAGTGTTTGTACGTTTATAGGCTGACTGTTTGAATTAACCATTGCATAGACCAGTATCCAAAGTGAAAAATTTGCTTCCTGTTTAAAGTATAAATCTGGTTTTTTTAAAAGCCTAAATTATACTTCAAGCATGATGAAAGTGCATTGGTGGCGGTGGTTTAGTGGAAATATGCAAATGGTTGGCCCATATGTCTGCTGGTCTGACGCTTTTTAGCTGCTAGGTTATACTGTTGCCCAACAAAATGCAAAATCACCTGAAGTGGAAGCCCCTAGAAAAAAATCACTGTACTAAATTGTATTTATTATTTTTGAATGGGGACCATTTTTTTAATATAAAAAAAGCTAGATCTAAAACTTAAGTGAAACACCTCAATTTCTTAATATACTTAGTTTTTGTGCACAGATTTCAGTATGGAGATGAAAATGTAGATTTGATTTCAGTATCTACAGCTGCTATTTTTTATTATTCAAAGGCTTTCATATAAAAATGTTCACCTTGTTTTCTTTTGGGTTTTTTATATACATTATTTTCTCACATCATAAACTTTTTTAAAATCAAGTTTTCAGACTATACTTCTAAACTCCCTCTGAAAATTACGTTTCTGCATACCATAAACTTGGTTTGTTGCTGTCCATATATGGGGGTTGAAGTGGGTGGGATTTCTAATTTCCCATTTTCTCTTAACCACTGACTGCTACTAATAAGTGTAACCTGTGCCACTTTTTTTTTTTTACTACTTGTATCTTTTAAAATTCTATACTGGCAGAAACTTGTGTAAATAAATAGAGTGGTTTGTGTCGCTTATCTTAATTTTTCATGTTTAACCCTGCAGATCCTACCCTCCCAAGTTCATTGAATAATTTTTGCAATATCCTAGCAACGCAAACAACGTGCACCCTATTCAGCTGCTTTTGAGCATTTCTTAGAGTGGAAAATTCACCAAGGGCATGTCTATTACTACTTACTTTGAACAATGAAATCCTCTCCCTGTAGAATTACTCCTTAAACTTATTTCCTTCTTCAAAGAAAGATAAGAATGTGGGTCTGGAGACAACAGCGCTGCAGAGATGACAATACGCAGAATCTACTGGGTGGGAATGGAAAAGCTTTTGTAGCATTACGGGTCTTGACCAGTAATTGTGAGTGCCAAAGCTTTTCTATGTCCAAATGTGAAGGGGTGGGGCCTTCAAAGTGCACAGAAACAAGCAAAGTCCATGAGACCTTGTGATTGCCAGCACCCAGCCCACTTGAACCATGTGCTGTTTGAGGAACGGTAGTTCCTGATTAGTAGAGTGTACCCCTCTATTCAGCCCACCATTATATCCTTTAAGTACCATACTTGCCACCAGACAAGGGGTTAATTATTTCCCATTAACAGCCAGCCTCCCAATTTCCCCTGGGGTCTCTCAGAAGCCTTATAATGTAGCATAGGGTAACAACAACAATTTATTATTTATACCCCACCCATCTGGCTGGGTTTCCCCAGCCACTCTGGGGGGCTTCCAACAGGAGATTAAAAATACATTAAAACATCAGACATTAAAACTTCCCTAAACAGGGCTGCCTTTAGATGTCTTCTAAAAGTCAGATAGTTGTTTATTTCTTTGACATCTGATGGGAGGGCGTTCCACCAGGCGGGCGCCACTACTGAGAAGGCCCTCTGCCTGGTTCTCTAACCTCACTTCTTGCAGTGAGGGAACCGCCAGAAGTCCCTTGGAGCTGGACCTCACTGTCTGGGCTGAGTGATGGGGGTGGAGATGCTCTTTCAGGTATACTGGGCCGAGGCCGTTTAGGGGCTTTAAAGGTCAGCACCAACACTTTGAATTGTGCTCAGGAACGTACTGGGAGCCAATGTAGGTCTTTCAGGACCGGTGTTATATGGTCTTGGCGCCTTCCAGGGTGTTAAACTAAGAGGACACACCAAGATGATGAAACTTGTGAAGAGTTTACTGCTATGGAAAAGACATGCAATGCATCAGCCCAAACCCAATGGCCTCAAGTTATAAGAAGGGATATTCTGACTGAACATCAGAAAGACTAAGAGCTGTTCAACAGTGAAGCAAACTTCCTCAAAAAGTGGTGGACTCTCCTTGGAGGTTTTTAAGCAGAGATTGGATGGCCGTCTCTCATGGATGCTTTAGTTGAGATTCCTGCATTGCAGGTGGCTGGACTAGAAGACCCTCATGGAATCTATGATTCTATGAAAGGAAGCTAATTCAAGAATATGGAGTTCAAGAGAAAGATATGCAATACAAAAGTTACAGAAAACCAGTATATCCCTTTTGAGCAAGATAAAATAGGTTAAGTCTAGGGAAAGTAGGTGGTTTTTTAAACAGACCCTCATCTCGCCAGATTCTCTGAGGAATCTTGCTGTCAAGTAACAGCCGCATCACAGAGATCCTCCTTGATCTTAATATATATATATATATATATATATATATATATAGCATGGCTACTTGTTAAAAATTTCCTTTGTCAACCACATGCACCCCCCCCCCAGGTAACAGTCTCAAGTATGGAGCTTTTAATTTTCCCACTTTCAGACAAGAGATGTTCCATTTCTTGTATCCACTAAAGAGTTTCACTGCTGAGATTTTTGAGCTGATCCAAAACTAGTTAGCCTTGTAATCTCCAATAGACAAACCAGCAAGATCTGCAACAAGCAGGAAAAGCAAGCACACCCACATATAATAAGCAGCAGTCCAAACAAGTAGATCAGGAAAACAGAGTCCCAAGTCCTTCACAACCCAAAAGCAATATTAAAAATAATGAATGCTAACAGAAATAATAAAAGCTATTGCAGCAATTGTGCATTAAAATATGTGAAATAAGCCTGCATAATAACATTATTAGGTATTATTGTTGCAATATTGTACTTTGCACCAACTATTTCTTATATTCTTTTCAGCTCCCGTGTACTTGGTCTGTGGTTCTTGTGCAATTCTAAAATAACCTATTTAAAAACAGCATGGCTCCAGTGAAAGAATAGTACACAAGGCAACGAAAGGTTGGATAGACTGGCAGCTTTCTAAAGGCTGCCAAAGAGAGGGGACTATTTGTTTCTTGGATCCACAAAGTGGTACAAAAGTTTTAATTTCAAGCTTTACATTCTAACAATAGGTTGTGTGGTGCTGGGAGACAAGAAATGAAGTCTTATATATAAAATGAAGTTTTTTGTGGGGTTTTTTTTAAAAAAGAAATCTGCTAATGATGTGCAAACTGTGGCTTGTCCCACGATGAGCAGTCATCTTAATGCTGAAATAGTTTGCCCACCCACAGTCTGGCAGTGTCACAAATCCTGCTATTAAAATTGTCACCTTTTTAGGGTTAGGAACCCTCCTGATGAAATGGGTGAGATGTCTTGAAGGGTGGAATTAGTTACGACCTTAAAGGCAAACATCTTTCTCCCTATGTCAGCACTGTACTGTTCCAGTCACTCGGTTCTATTTAAAGTTCCTAGTGCTGTTTGAAGAGGCATATATTCTCACTGCAAGCTATTAAAGCATTTATGGACTATGATGATTAATCTGTGTTCTTTTCTGAACAGAGGTGGTGGAACAGTTGTGAGAGTACCTGTTGCTTATAAGTTATCCCCAGGAGTTAAGAGAGCTGCCCTGTGCTATGCGCTAAAAGGGCTCTTACACTGCAATTTCTTTTTTCTTTGCTTGTTTATTAAACATTTCAACATCTAAAGACAGAAGCAGAAAACTGAACTAGCTGGAAACGACTGGCTTGCACACCCCTTATGCAGAGGGCCTTCTCGGTAGTGGCGCCCGCCCTGTGGAACGCCCTCTCACCAGATGTCAAGGAAATAAACAACTATATGACTTAGAAGACACCTGAAGGCAGCCCTGTTTAGGGAAGTTTTTAATGTTTGATGTTTTGTTGCTTTATTATTATTATTCTGTTGAGAGCCACCCAGCGTGGCTGGGAGATGGATGGGGTATAAATAATAATAATATTTATTAACAACAACAACAACCAATAGCCTCTCCAAAGCTCGAAATGATTCAGTTTGGCCCTACTTGGCTAGCTGGCTTTCCTTTCCTTACTCCTACTTCTCACAAAGGCACCAATGTAACTGGGAATCGCAGACATTTATTCTACGCTGGCTCTCAAAACTTGTTGTTGTTTAGTCGTTTAGTCGTGTCCGACTCTTCGTCACCCCATGGACCATAGCACGCCAGGCACTCCTGCCTTAAACTGCCTCCCACAGTTTGGTCAAACTCATGTTCGTAGCTTCGAGAACACTGTCCAACCATCTCGTCCTCTGTCGTCCCCTTCTCCTAGTGCCCTCAATCTTTCCCAACATCAGGGTCTTTTCCAAGGATTCTTCTCTTCTCATGAGGTGGCCAAAGTATTGGAGCCTCAGCTTCACGATCTGTCCTTCCAGCTCTCAAAACTAGTGTTTACAAAATATAAGACTGGAAGAACCTTTGGTCTTATTCCTTTGATCCAAAATCAACCATCTCTTGCGACTGCTAAGTGCAGTATTTATATGGAGCACTCTGGTCTCACGAGGAAAAGGGTGGGTTTGTTTCATAAAATGTATATACCGCTCAATTGTAGGGAAAACAAAGTGGCTTGCAAAACAACAACAATAAAATTGCCACTAAAAAAGATTTACAGCCATAATTTAAAACGTACAGAAAATGGCAACCACAGTAGAACAGACTAAAACAAATTAAAACTTCTTGTTCTTAACTCTTCCCTCTATAAAAACTTCCTTCTGGGCAGGAGGTTGTTAGCCTTCTCTTAGCTGGGTGATCTACTTCCATGAGTGATGCATTTGATCGATGAAAGATAGTTCTGATACAACATACAGTTTTCATTGAAGGTATTCCCTTATGTGAAGGTTTAGGTGGTATTTCAAAGAGAACTGTACCACTGTGTTTCAGCATAACTATTACATGCATGTGATTAGGGGTGACCTATTTTTATTTGTTTATTTATTTGCCCAAAGGTTATTTGTTCCAAATTATCACACGCTTTCCCCACTGCAGTGCTGCATGCAGGGGGGAAAAGCCAACTCTTGATATTCTGCTTGCTGTGTTGTGTGAGAGAGAGAGAGTGAGAGAGAAAGGCCTGTAGACCCATCTTGGTATTGGGAATCTTCCAGAGTTGGTGAAGCTTAATTTGCAAAAAAAGCTTGGTGTACTCTTGAGAATCTGAGATCAGTGGTTATAAACAAAATGTGCTTCTTTAATAGCACTTCATTTAAAATTAGCATGCACAACACACATTGCAAGGGCCGTTTATGCTGAACAAATATATGGAAATTGAATATTTGTTTGCTTCCATGGTGCTTTAAAGGGGTAAGTGCTAAGCAATGGATGTGTGCTCTTGTGACATGGCACACTTAGTGGTATATGTACCTCGATGACAGGCTGATGAATGAGAGTCCTCTTGTGATGGAAGAGATGCTCTTGAGTTAGAAGCGCTATTCCAGCAGAAATGGGAAACGACTAAAAGCATGATCTGTTGTGCTTTGCTCTCCCATCAATGTCAGAAGAAGTGTGCATGCACACGAAAGCTCATACCAAAATAAAAACTTAGTTGGTCTTTAAGGTGCTACTGAAGGAATTTTTTTATTTTACTTCGATCCAGACCAACACGGCTACCTACCTGTAATCAATGTCAGAGTTCGCCCGTCTGTTCACTGCTGCTTAAGCCTCCCAGTGTACAAAGCATGTGGCACTAATTCAGTGGTCAGGATCACATGCATGGGGAAAGCACTAAAAGCAGCATTTGGTACAGAATTCAGCTTTCTGGGAATCTTTACTTCAATGTTTTAAAAGGGCAAGTTTTTAGCTTGTGTGGTTGAAAGGGTATGGGCGATTCCGAGTGCAATTGTGGAAGCCAGCTCACTTAAGGTTTCATTGTCCTCCTCCCACTCCTAACTAGCAAAACTAAAGGATGCCAAACAAGTATTTGTTTAGATTGTGCAAAATGAAGGATTATGCAGGCTGCTCAATCAACACACAGTGGTACCCAACTAAGTCTTACTCGATATGGACCCCCTTAAGTGGACAAAAGAAGGTTGTTGACTTCAGTGGCTATATGCCGAGAATGACAAACATTGGACATCACCCATAATTTATTTTGGTTGTAGAATGGAATTTCCCCAAGACTCCACAAGCATGAAAAGAAAACACTAGAGTTGTTTGCATATTCCTTGCTGACGCGTTCCAATCATACGTGAAGTGGCTTTCAGTTAGATCCCTTTAGCTAAAGGATGCTTGTCCTTGAGAATAGACCAAGGGAAACATGGAGCTGCAAGTATGAAATATTGTAAATGCTACTCCAGCTACACAAAGCCAAGCAGCTTAATTTAAATCAAACGGGGCCACTGTGCTACAAATGTGTATAGGTGCTTCACGAATTTATTTCCCTTCCTGCCCAGGTTTTAATTTTGTGGCGTAGATAAGACTCTAAATTCCATAATATAATCCAATCCTCTCTGCCCCTGCGTAACCTGAGGAATTGAAGGCTAAAAGGCCCCTCCATCATTGCCCTATTCTGCTTAGTACAGAGCTGAGTCGGAAGAACCAAGGAAAGCAAACTTTTTCAGAATATTGTAGGGTTTTTTTTTGTTCTCTTAAGTCCTGGCGAGCTGCTATGTGCACTTGTCTTGTCCTTTTCCTCATCCGGAAAGCACAGCATGCTCAGCATTAACCTAGTTATAGAGTCTTCTAGACTGGAGTGGAGTGGAATATAAATCATACGGCTCGGGAGTTTTGTTTCGTGTACCTTTTCAAAATGACGGTGCCTGCTTGCTGCTTGTTGCCGTTCGGAGTGGCGGGGAGGGGGAGAGAAAGAGAAGATACTAACTACCTCTCAGCATCAGTGTCCTTATAAATATGCAAACTCTCCCTTTCTTTGCCTAAAGAGGAAGTGAATTATTGACTATATTGGATGGGAAGCACCTCCATTGCTTTCTGCTGCTCTGCGACGGTAAAGATAATATTTCGGTTACTTCCGCAGCGTCTCAGCCTGGGGTGAAAGCAAACATGGGCACAATTGATTTCCAAAAGAGTACTGGGTCCCCCACTTTTCTCTCTCCTCTGCACTGCACTAGTGTGTGTGCGTGTTACGAGTGGAACGGCTAACGAACCAGGCTCCCAATTAAAAACGTAGCAGAGGCTCGCACCTTCTCAGATCAGAAGTTTCTGCTAGGCTGTGAACACTAGCAAAGCTCTATGGGTAACAGTCTAATTATTTGATTTTTTTTGTTGTCGCTGCTGTGGACTTAAAACAGTTCACAGCTATGGGAGCAATGGCTGGCAGCCTATTAAGGACATAAGACAAGCCCAGCCAGAGCAGACCAAAAGCTGATCTAGGAAGCCCCCAAGCAGGATGTAAAGACAACAGTCCTACCCTGCTGCTGTTCCTCAGCAACTGATACCCAGGATCCTGCTGACTGCACCTGGAAGTTGCATATAGGCATCCTGGCAAGTGATGGATTTGTCATAATCCCCCTTTGAAAGCCATCTAAGCTGGTTGCTTAGAGATAATAAGGGGACAGGGTGCATCTTAGTTCCAAACGTTCCGGCTGGAGCTCTGTCCTTGCATCTAGTGTCAAGTTTGCTGGAAATGAAGAGGATAGACAGGATACGAGGGTTTGGGGAACAAATATCTTGTTCTCATCCTGCCCATCAAACTGATGAGGAGCTTAATCGTTAATATTTTAACTGGTATTTTTTGAGAATGAATCAACCTATGGCACATTCTATTTATTGCATTTCTAAAAAAGGTAAAGGGACCCCTGACCATCAGGTCCAGTCGTGTCCGACTCTGGGGTTGCGGTGCTCATCTTGCTCTATAGGCCGAGGGAGCTGGCGTTTGTCCGCAGACAGCTTCTGGGTCATGTGGCCAGCATGACAAAGCTGCTTCTGGCGAACCAGAGCAGCGCACGGAAACGCCTTGTACCTTCCCGCCGGAGCGGTCCCTATTTATCTACTTGCACTTTGATGTGCTTTTGAACTGCTAGGTTGGCAGGAGCTGGGACCGAACAACAGGAGCTCACCCCATTGCAGGGATTCGAACCGCCGACCTTCTGGTCAGCAAGCCCTAGACTCTGTGGTTTAACCCACAGCACCACCTGGGTCGCATTGCATTTCTATGCCCCCTATTAAAGCTACTTTCCCATATGTGGTGCCCTTCATCTATTTTGTACCATGATTCCAGCCATCCCTGACCCTTGGAGGGCACTCTGTTGGAGAAGCCTGTTTGAAGGTGTTTGAGGCAGTTTACAACTTAAGAAACAAAAAGTATGAAATACATAAGAAAACAGCAAGCGGGCTTGTCACCATGTCTTTGCTTTGGGTGAGGATGACATCGAGCCCTGTTTTCCTCATCCTTCCTTGAAATATTACTTTGTATGTTTTAGTATAATTGAAAATGTGTCCCTTCTCTTTGATGATGGAAAAGCTAATGTTCTGATCCCTCCATGAAGCAAAATGTCTGTAGGCCATTTTAGTTTAGGTGGCTAATATGAAATTCTGCGTTGGGGTTTTTCATATATTTTTTTAAGCGAAATGACACCGCTGTGGGCGAGAATAGAGAAAAGGTATCTAATGGTGCCTCAATGCCTCAGCATGTTCCCTCATGTGCCATTTCCCCTCATGGATCTCAGCCGCATCCCCATGAAGGACAATGAAGCCTTGAACTTTCATCTACAGATTGGGACAGTTCACCCGCCAGGATTTGAGGCCGTTTCCGCAATTTAATTCATTCCCAGCGCTAGAATGGTCCTTAACAAGAACGGCATATTTTAACTTTAACTTTTTCCAGCTTTCCATTGTTAAAAGAAAGCGTAGGAGTTCTTTATGAGACGGTCAGCACCTACCCTCTGTGCAGGAACCTGCGAAGAGTTGGGAAGCCATGTTTGATAGAAATGGCTTCACAGAAATGGCTGGTGATATTCAAAACATTGCTCAGATGAAATCCAGAGCTCATTAAAAAGGGGGCATTATGCTTGGGAGGCAAGCCCAAGGCAGCCTCAGGTTTGATTAGGACTACCTTGCGTTCTAAGTGAAATCTCTTAATTTTTCAAAAGAATATGGGGCTGGCCTGATCTGTGGAAATTTAATTGGGAAAGCCTGGAAAACAGAACATGAATCGTCTTTGGGAATGTCAAGAAGGCATAGTGTCTACAAGTGCAGATACGTGAGTGGTTAGGAAGAAAAATTGAGATGTCGGATGGTCTTCTCCTCCTGAGTACCCGTGAGAGCATTGATGAGGCCTGTAAGCAGTTGCCAAGGCCTGGAAATCTACTGTATATTTCATCTTATACCCTATGATGGTAAAAATAGTAAAAAAAGAGGAAAAAAACTCAGTGTGGGAGCATCCCGCTCCCCCCCCCCCGCCACTTTGCCTCAGAGATTTCCCTACAAAAACCAGCACTTTAGTGCTCAATCGGAGCAAACACTAACTTGGAGTTCTATAGATTGCTGTTTGCTCTGATGGAGCTTGAAAGAGTGGGTTTTCGTGAGGAAAACTCCGGAGCAAAAACAAAAGGAGGTTTAAAGTGTGGACCGTGCCTAGAAGAACCGGATGAAAGGTACGTGCAGATAAGCCCCATATTCAAGAAAATTCACTAGTCACTAAGGGCAGTAAGAACATCAGCCACAGCCTGATGATTACCGGCTTATGGTAACTCAAGGGCAGACTTTCTTACTGTGGCACCAGTGTTGTGAAAGGCTCTCCCTGCCAAAATATGAAAGGCCCCAATGGCAAATGAAAATGCTGGACTTTATGGAATTGGCAGAACTGACAGGAAGACTCCGAGATCAAGCAAGTGATAGAGTTGAAAAAGATTGGAGGAAATTTAAAATATATTTAGGGAATTATTTTTGAAAGTAGAAAGTTTGAATATCTAGGGAAATACAGAAGTTAAGGCAATAGGGAGAAAAGAGGAGTTTAAAAAGTAGAAAAATTGGTATATAACTAGAAAGATGAGCACAAAAAGAATCAAAGGAACTATTATGAATGAAAGTAAAAAAGATGAAATAGAAACTGCTACAGATGTATCTAAAAAGAAAATCAGATAGTGGGGAATTGGGGAAGCCAAAAAGACAATGAATTTTAAAAATTGATTCAAGATGATATGTTTTTGTTTTGTTTTGTTTGTATTGATGTATTTTTGTATTTTTTGATATTTTGTGTTTTTATGTTATAAAATGCTTAATAAAAAATATTACAAAATATGAAAGGCCCCATCAGTATTGGCATGCTGCCGGCTCCTGAAGACACACCTGTTTAGGCAACCATTCCCCTAAACTGGACTTTTGGTTTTGTTCTTTTAACCTTTGAAAGCAGTTTTAATTGTTATGCTTTTTGATTCTTTGTTTCATTGCCTTAATTAGGGGTGTTTTAATGCCTCTGTGTGTTTTAATGGTGAATTGCTTTTATAGATCTCTTAGAAGCTGTTTTGGCATTTGTTGTTGTTGCTATTATTATTATTATTAGTAGTAGTATACGGTCCTATACCCATAGATCTCAGGGTGGTTCACATCATAAAACCACAATATAAAAACCACAAAATACATAATAAAAACAAAGACAACCCAATGATCCCCCCTCCACATCACACATTAAAAGGGCATTGAATGTCAATCAGCCAAAGGCCTGGTTAAAGAGGAATGTTTCTGCCTAGTGCCTAAAGGTGTATAATGAAGGTGTATAAACCGAACAACTGAGCATCCAGAACTGCAGGTGTCGAGACTAATGCAGGAAATGTGCCAGTAAATAGATCAATGAGAGCTGGTATCACAGTGATGAATAGAAGAGAGAACCAAAATTGCAGCATCAGCAGAGGAGGCATGGGAGGGGTGGCCCTGGTCATTTCAACAAGTTCCAGGTCTTATAATTCAGGAGTCGGAGAGGAAAGGACTACGGATCCCATTGTCTCAAGCCATTGGCCATGCTGATGGGCTGATGGGAGTTGGAGCATACCTGCCAAGTTCCGGCCTGAGAAATAAGGGACTGGACCGGAAGTAGCAGACTGGAAGTAGCGCTGCCGCCATTTTGGATCTGGGCGGAGCATGCTCAGAAGCAACTTTTGATGCTGCTCTGCCCTGTTCCAAAATGGCCGCCGCACCAGAAGTCACGCTGCAGCCATTTTGGAACTGGGCAAAGCAGCATCAAAAGTCGCTTCTGAGCATGCTCCGCCCAGTTCCAAAATGGCCGCCACGCCAGAATAAACCAGGAAAAAACAAAAAAATCGTTTTTTTGGCTGGGGACAGCTGGAAAAACGGGGGTTTCCCGGGGAATACGGGAGACTTGGCAGCTATGAAGTTGGAGTCCAACAACATCTGGAGGGTCACGGGAAAACCCCACCCCTCCTTCTCTGTTGGCTATCTCAAGACTCACGAATTATGCCCCAAACTCAGAAAGCCAGTTGCGTTTCTTGTCCTGTTTATTGTCACGACCAACTTGGATCCTGTTCATTTTGATGAGGTGTAAGCAGGACAAGCCTTTTCAAGCTTCGGGTGCCAGACAGTTTTTTTTCTTTCAGCTTCTCCTCCCACATGCGAAACGTCAAATTTCAGGCTCTACCCAGGTAGATCATAGCTGTGAGACGCTTAGTCACCAGGAATCAAAGTCTATTTATTCAGGGACCCTCGTTTTTCTCTCTCGTTCCCCTCCACAACTTGGGGAGAAGTGTTCACCTTTTGCTGCTGGATACAGAATGGAAATAGTCACCTGGTCTTTTTATTTTTATCAATCTCTGTATCTTTGGCCATGTGCAAAAGCAAAGCCCCCTCTCCCCGCCAGGTTTATTCAGTTAGTGTGTGAGGGTTATGAAAGCAGAACACGATACCAGATTTCCAACACTTGCAGTCTGGGGGGGGGGGGTGCCATTCAGTGTTAACCTTTTTAATATTCTGCAGGCTAATTGTCTGTCCATTCCTCCTTTCCCCCCCTCCCAGGTTAATGAGGTGGTTAAGAAGAGAGGAGAGAGAGAGAGAGAGAGGGAAGGCTTCCCGATAGCATTGCCAAGCAAACGGAAAAGGTCAGGGTAATACATTCTATTATCATCTCTCATAGGCAGCACAAAGGCGTCCCAGATTTGGCATTGCCTCGTGATGGATTGTAACAAGAAAAAGGCTCGCTGTTAAATCTGCTCTTTGTGACAATAATTGTTGCAAAAAGAGAGAAAGAGAGAGAAATGTAAAAAAAGAAGAAAAGGGGGGGCACCTGGAAGAATGCAGGCCCACCTTTCTCGGCTGGTCAGAAGATTAAAAGAAGGCCATGGCTCTGAGGAGATTGCCAGATGCTATTCTTGAAAAACAGCAAGGGCAGATCTGCGCATTTCCGAGTCTGTCCTTTGATTGTAATTACTGCATGGTGGTATTTTCATCCTCTGGGATTCTTTTCCTTCTCTGCCTCGTGCTGTCGCCCTTAAGCAAATCATTTAACTTCTCAGTGGGTACCACCTTCCCACCACTGCCTTTATATAATTTAATCTCGCCACACACTTGGTTTCTTCAACATTCGAGAAGGCCAGGCATTTTCCATAGGAAGCCCCCCAAAAGTTGTTTCCGTTGTCTTGGGAAAAAAATCGTTCTCTGGTTTTTTGTTTTTTTTGGCACTCTACGAAAGTATCTTTGTCAGGTATCTTTGGAGTGTTTGCGTGAGGATTTGTTGCAAAGCAGGCCCCAATGCGGGTTCCATGCTTTGGGGAGGCCTCAGTGGGGGCTGGTTCAATAGCGTGAATGGGGCTCTGCCCCCCCACCTCAGCCAGCCCCCATTGGCTCTGGCTGTCAGCTTCCACCTCAGCAGAGGCATATCTAATGTCCCTTGCACCCTTGGCAAGGAATTGTGACGGTGCCCCCCTGTAGAGAAACCACTTTACCGCAATAGCCATATTAGAAATCACTACATTTTACGGGACCCAACTACAGTACAGTACTTGAAACCCTGGCAAGCCTTGTAGAATGGAGCACAGGCCAGGTCCTTTGCTTACTGGGCTATTTTGGAGTGCAGTTTTGAAAAAAGCAAATGTTCCAGTGAGCACCATCCAAAGTGTTTAAGAGGTCACACGCACCCATCTATTTATTGGGCATGCTGTCAATCTACATATAAGGCAAGTCTTGTAAAGGGTTCCACTGGTGACACCAAATAAATCAGCCAACAGCACAATCCTCTGCAGGCCTACTCAGAAAAAAACCCTATTGGAGTGCAAACCTAGACAGCATCTTAAAAAGCAGAGACATCACCTTGCCGACAAAGGTCCGTATAGTTAAAGCTATGGTTTTCCCAGTAGTGATGTATGGAAGTGAGAGCTGGACCACAAAGAAGACTGATCGCCGAAGAATTGGTGCTTTTGAATTCTGGTGCTGGAGGAGACACTTGAGAGTCCCATGGACTGCCAGAAGATCAAACCTATCCATTCTGAAGGAAATCAGGCCTGAGTGCTCACTGGAAGGACAGATCCTGAAGCTGAGGCTCCAATACTTTGGCCACCTCTTGAGATGAGAAGACTACCTGGAAAAGACCCTGATGTTGGGAAAGATTGAGGGCACAAGGAGAAGGGGACGACAGAGGACGAGATGGTTGGATAGTGTTCTCGAAGCCACCAACATGAGTCTGACCAAACTGCGGGAGGCAGTGGAAGGCAGGAGTGCCTGGCGTGCTCTGGGCCATGGGGTCACGAAGAGTCGGACACGACTGAACGACTAAACAGCAACAACAAACCTATGGAGGGCACCATGCTGGCTTTCCCTGCATTAGAGGATAGGCCTGTTGTCTTTGGATGCAGTGGAGAAAGTTATCCTATCACCATTGTTGAAGTGAGCCTCTAATACCGGTTGGATCTTATACATAGACTTGGAAGGAAGGCTCCATCTTGCCCTTTGCTCCAGCCCTGGGCAACTTTGTTCTTAAGCTGCATGATGAGGAGAGGTGCCATGAGACCCTTGAGGTCCATCATCAGAGAGTTGTCTTTCCCAAACCTGGTGCTTTAAGAAAGCTGGAAAAATTTAGAAGGCAATTTTTAATGATGCTTGTGGCATCCCCCTTCCTATTTAACTTGCATGCCTTCATCAGAAAGGAATGTCTGTCAACCTGTTAGGAACACCCCCCCCCCAAAAAAATGCACAATTACCTGTGCCACCATTCGCCACCTTGGATTATGCAGAAAACATTTGATCAATTTTTGATTCCATCACACAATTTCTTTGAGTCGCAGTTGCATAAATCAAGCTGTTATTGTGCTGGCGGGCTCGTGCGGCTTTTATTTTATTTTTCTGCGTGCATTTTTATTTAGGGACTTATGAAAACCTTGCTGGCCTTTAGGAGGCAACATATTCCATGGGTGGGTGGCGAGAAAGCCACAGGCAACAGGAGGAGGAAGCCAGTCATGCTAGCCAAAGCTTGATCGGGATGCAGTTGATGGCAAAAGAAAGAAGCAACACATGTAAATGGTCTGAAAGAAGTGCTGGGTTCACACACAAGCTATGGAAATGAGAGCACTTTGGATTACGGCGGTTCTCTAAATATATTCTTTTCAAACAACAACAACTAGATTTCAAGTTTTGCCTAAAAAAATAAAGGAAACAGAGGCTCTCTTTTGGGAGAAAGACCTGTCTACTCTCCTTCCTTGGTCTCTCAGTAGGCTTTGATACGCTATTGATCGTTGTGTCTTGAACATCTCTCTGTGTTGTGGTTGGGAGAGAACAGTGATGCCATTCGACTTGCAGGGTTGGTTTCAGAAAATCGTATTGGGGGATTTCTGCTTAGCACCATGACATTTTTGCTGTGTGGTCTGCAAGGCTCCTGTATTATCTCCAGTTATTTTGGTTTGGAACCGAGACCCATCCCATTAGCTTGTACTGTAGTTACTTTCACTTTCCTATGCAGTTGTGTGTTAGTCTGCTCACCAATAAACATGTTCTGGGCCTACAAAGTAAGTGATCTCACCACATCTCTCTAGACTATATTTTTTGTATGAAAAATTGTTGTCACGCCAATAGATGGTCACACCAACTGCAGCCTGATGACGGAACAGTTGGTTTGTGAGCACTTAGAAAAGGAAATCCAGCATGGAATGTTTTGTTTCTCAAAAACAAGCCATGCCAGACAAATCACTTTTTTTAATGGAGTTACAAGTTTGGTGGATGAGGGGAATGCTGTGGACATAGTGTATCTAGAATTCAGTAAGGCTTTTGACAGAGTCCCCCACAATATTCTTGTGAGGAAGCTGGTAATGAAGTAAACCAGGGGTGTCAAACTCAAATTCATCGGGGGCCGCATCAGCAGTTTGGTCACCCTCAAAGGGCCGGTTGTATCTGTTGGACTATGTGTCCACTCTTTATTATCATAAATTATTGTCACTGCATTCAATTATTGCTGTTTTTGTAATAATGTAAGTAATAACTAGCTCTGAAACCAGAAACATAGTCAGAATAATGGCAAGTAGATATTCAAATGTACAATTATTGTACAATTTATTGAAAAATGATTTTTGGTAACTGCACTGGGTGGTGGAGGCTCGCTAGGGTTTCATGCAGGACCTTTGCAGAGCTACTAGTACCTGGAGATGCTGGGGTCCTTCTGCATGCAGGACAGATGTTCTGCCAGTGAGCCACCACCCTTCACCAAAGGGACTGGCTGAGGTTGACTCACTGGAGCTGTTCTCCTGGTTCCAGGGTTTAAGGGCCAGAAGTATAAAGCAGCATCCTATGTTTCTGAGGAGAGGGAGGGGAGGGGAGAGGAGGGGAGGAAGGAAGGAAGGAAGGAAGGAAGGAAGGAAGGAAGAAGGGAGGGAGTGGGAGGGAGAGAGGAAGGAAGGAAAGAGGGGAGAGAAAGAAGTGTAGGAAATAAGGAAGAGAATAAAGAAGGAAAGAAAAAGAAAGAGGGAGAGAAGACGGAAAGGGAGAAAGAAGGAAGGAAGTAGAGGGAAAGAAAGAATAAGAATGAGGGAGAGGAAGAAAGTTGGGAAGGACGGAAGGAAGGAAGGAAGGAAGGAAGGAAGGAAGGAAGAAAAGAGGGAGCAGGAGGGAGAGAGGAAGGAAAGAGGTGAGAGAAAGAAGAGTAGGAAAGAAGGAATAAAGAAGGAAAGAAAAAGAAAGAGGGAGAGAAGACAGAGATAAAGAAGGAAGGAAGGAGAGGGAAAGAAAGAATAAGAACGAGAGAGAGGAAGAAAGAAAGGGAAGGGGGGGTCGTCGCCTTGATTCAGCGCCAGAAAAGAGCGCGGAGGGACCCAGGGGCAAAAAGCATTTCCCTGGCCCCAGCTGTTTGTCGGCGCTTTGTTGGCGCGGCGCTTCAGCAGCAAGGTCCCACTGCTGGGTCCCGCTGGCTGGGGCGCTCGGCGGGCCACATGATGAGGTCTGGCGGGCCGGATTTGGCCCCCGGGCCTTGTGTTTGACACCCGTGAAAAACTGTTAGGTGGATTTGTAGCTGGTTGACTGACCGAACCCAAAGAGTATTCATTAATGGTTTCTCATCATCCCGGGAAACAAGTTTCAAGTGGGGTGCCACAGGGTTCTGTGCCGGGCCTGTTGTTGTTCAACGTCTTTATAAATGACTTGGACAAAGGACTTGAGGGAATGCTCATCCAAACTTGGAGGGGTAGCTAATGCCATGGAATACAAAACTGGAGAACCGGTCCCAAACTAACAAAATGAGTTTCAATAGGGACAAATGTAAGGTTCTGCACTTAGGCAGGAATAACCAGATTGCACAGATATAGGATGGGGGACAAGTGGCTTATTAGCAGTACATGTGAAAAGGATCTAGGGGTCAGCCTGGTGTCCTCTACTAGTTGTGTAGACCTGTCCTATGTGCTGGGAAGCAATAGCCAAAGGCTTGCAGCCATTCTTTATTCTTCTGTGCATGACATGTTTTCATGCCATTTTTATAGAAGAGGCAACTTGCTAGCTCCGCTCCTGGCTGAAGGGTGTGTGCACTACTCCGTGCACCCGAGTGGCTACCCTGCGCCTGGGAGGGCACCCTCTCTGCCCTTCTCCCCTTGGGGAGCACGCCCACCCTGGGCAGCGGGGCATATGCTCTACCGCTGTCTCCCAGCCCTTCTGGAAGATGCCAGGGGTGAAACCCGGGACCTTTGGAATGGAAAGCAGTTGCTCTACCACCGAGCTGTGGCCCTCCCCCAAAACCTCGCACATGGAAAGCCCCTCCTTATGTTCCTATGCTTAGCTTAACTCTGGATTAGAAAAGACCTCTTGCAAGACCTCTCTGGTTGCGTTATATGCCTAACGCAAGGGGATGTTGCAGTGATCCAAATTCCCCACCAGGTTTGGATAAACAAGCCCATTCTGCATAAGAATCCAGTCAAGCATCCCGTGAAGGTTTTTATTCCTGTCAGATGAGACTAATGAAGTGCAGGAGCTTGTTGCTAAAAGATGAGCCGTACGGAGAGGACACCTCATTAATTTGAAGGCCGGCCTTTGTTGTCCCAGCTGTCAGACTCCTGCTATATTAATGTCCTCTCTTGCCATCTCTGGTGCAGGATGGGGGCCTCTTCCCCCCAGTAGGCCTAGCATGGCTGTTTGCTTTGAAGCCGCTTCATTTTCATTTTCTGCCGCCTTGCTGTTCTGAGTTTTTTGGTCTTTAAGAAACTATCTTCTAATTGGTATAAGAAGTCTTCTATTATTCCAACCTGTAGGCAAACATAAAAGGATATGGGCTGTCAAACAATGCGGCATCCGCCTGCTTGCAGATACGCAACATTTCTTTGTTAAATGGATTACTTTGCCTTCAGAAATGATGGCATTATTATTTAGATGTAAAATTCTACCTTGAAAGGCATATTTCACGCACATCCTGTGAGCTAGGTCTCTGCTATTTCCATTTTACAGATAGGCAGTGGCGCCGGAGCTGCGGCGCCCAATTTAGCGAAAACAAGAGTGAGCCCAAACAACAGAAAATAGTACTTTTCTTTGGAAACTTTATCCATGGGACTTGTCCTTGGAGACTGCACCCATGCGTCAAGACAGATGACCTAACTCCCTTGCATTCACATCTGCAAAAGGAGTGTCGTGTTCACCTAAACTGCTTTGGGTCCCAGGCTGGAAATGATGGGCTATGGGAATTTCTTCCCATTTTGTAGGATGTGGCATTGCCTCTGGACCCTATACTGACCTAGCTTTCTGGACGGAATAACTTAACAAGAGTGCCAAAAATAAATCCAAGCTAGAAGATTCCTCTAAACTACACATTAAAATTATATTGAAACTGGTTTAATAAATCATAGGAAGTATTGTTCAGAGAATATGTTTAACAGCTTCCGTATTAAAAATTTAAACGAGATTGAAATAATCTGTACTGGCTTTCTACAAATATTCTTGGGACTTGCAGCCATAGTGTGATGGAGACAGTGAATTCACAGGTAAAGATCCCTAGACTGTTGCAGAACTACATTTCCAAAGTGTCTTTCGTAGGAGGCCATGAGCAACAGACATGCTTGGAACCAGTTTAAATCTGTACAGCAGACATGCCTTTAGACCAACCTCCCCCAAAACGGTGCCCTTTAGATGTTTCGGATTATGTCTCCCATTATTCCTGACCATTGGCCATGTTAGATCCAACTGGTTACTAGTCCAAAACATCTGGAGAGCACTGGTCTGGGGAAGAATTTAGGACTGGCTTGGAATATTGGGTGTCGGCAATCTTGCATGCCTCTAGGCAGCAGAGGGCAGGGTTGTGACCAACAGGTAAGTCAGGGGAAAATACATTTTGTGTTTTCCAGAAAAACTCCCAAACTCCAGCCATCCCTCTCTGTCTCCTGCGTGATGTATCCATGAGAAACTAGCTTCTACCATGTAGGATTAGAATCCAACGCCATCCATCTAAATGCATGTAAACTATCAGTGCTAGTTAATGTGACAGGATGGGTGGTGGGAGACAGAACAGGGCGGTGAGACCGGGTAGCTCCATCTTCTGCTAACTCTGCTGCTATAAACCCAACTTTATTTTTAAAACCCTAGATGGTCTGTCTGCATTGGCTCGTGAGTGCAGTTCTTGCATGGTTTAAAAGGCAGGATCTCGCCACAAGTGTCTTCAGACCGGGGGCATTATGTGTGAAATGTTGTCTTTTGCCCACCTCTGCTCCCTTCTTAAGAAAATTGGGATAGCCTCCCTCATCTGACAAAGTTCAGGCACATGTGCTTACATGCAGGCACACGTAGGGGTCCTTTATGCGCCTTCTGTTGTTTTCCTCATGTGGGATAGACTGATGCAGCCGCCTTCATTCAACTTGTGCGCCATAGCAATGGGGAATTTATCAAAACACTGTCTTTTAACTGGCATTGAAAAACAGCCAGTTTAAAAGGAAGGCAAGCTGGGAAAATTAATCTTGAGCAAGTTTTCCTGATAAGAAAGAGAATACCGACAGAAGAGAAGCCAGCGCTTCCGGCTGAAAGCCAGCGTGGGGAGAAAAATGTGCATTCCACATTGCCATGGCAAGAACCATTTTTCTATTAAATCAGAATGAAGTTCTGAATAAATACATTTTCCTGAGATATATCATTCACCAGAGGGTTCAGTTTAAAAAAAAAAGAAAAAGGAAAAAAATACGGTAGGAAAAGGGGGTGGGGGAAAGGACGCGAAATGATAATTTTTGCAGACGCCATACATCTTCATCGAGATCAAACCAATAATTATATTAATAAGTGGCATGTTGAAATCCTTCCCCGTACCCTCATGCATCATGAACAGCTTTTAAAACAATTTAAAAGAGCATCTCTATATACGCAGATGTGGACTTCAACCAGGTGTCTTATATGAATGCCACACATACACGCTCACACTCACATAGTTGCAAATCGTCGTCGTTCATGTTTATTCATAGGCAGCGCCACTTTCTCAGAAATGCAAATCGCCCAATAGAGTGAGCACAAGATGGCTTGGAGCCTGTGATTAATTGTACGCCAAGCCACCCCCATCGCCTCATTTCTGAGATGCATGGGCACAGAAGTTATCTTCCCACTGTAATGCCCATTGTTTGGCTCCTTTTCTTTTTTAAAAAAGCTAAAATTAATATATCACTCTGACATCAACCTGGTGGAGCGTATATTCCCTCCTGCACTCTGTGTGGTCGCAACAGACTGGCTGAATATATGAATCAATTTTAATACCGTTTACTGTTATGTATAAGGATAGGACTAGCGCACCCATACGCATACAGCTTTCATGTAGCCCTGTCTGCCTTGTCAAACTAGCATGGCTTAAACAGCTCCATCATCATCAGCGTTTCCCAGAGGTTTGGGTGTTCCATCATACTCCAGTATCTGAAGGACCGCTTTTGCCCATCTGAACCAGCCTGTTTGTTTAAGATGTTCCCTGGAGGCAGGCACATTTCTAGGTAACCAGAAGACTTGAGGCCACAGGCCCAAGGCGCAACGTTGCCCCTGGGCCAATTAAAAGTGGCCGGGGGGGCTTTGTCTGCACTGTGCTTTCTAGTACAGGCATGTCCAACAGGTAGATCGTGATCTACCGGTAGATTACTGGATATCTGTGGTAGATCACCGGTAGATCAGTGGCTCCCCCCAAAGAAGCTAAAAAACTTTGGCTGCCCTAAGAAAAGCTCAACATCTTTGCCCTGCACCCCTAAAATGACCTGAACCACAAAAAACAGGGTTTTCCTTCCTAAAACAAAAAGCTCAACATCGCTTTCTTCCCTAAAGAAGCTCAACAACTTTTATGTGAACCCCCCAAAACAGGGCTTTCCTTCTTAAAAAAAAGCTCAACAACTTTGACCCCAAAAAGATCACTGCCAGTTTTTAACTTTGTGAGTAGATCACTGTCTCTGGAAGTTGGCCACCCGGGTTCTAGTACACCCAGCCCAAACTTGGATCTCCATCTGCTTACAATTCCCATCATCCCTGACCACCGGTCTTGCTAGCTAAGGATGATTGTTGCTAGCTGAGGAGTTATTGTTTCCATAACCCTACCCAGATGGGAAGGTAGCCTATCCAGGAGAAGGAAAACTCTGATCCCAAACCTCCTCCCTTCTTTGGGAGAAGAAAAGGTTAAGGAGTAAACCCTACACAAATCCAGAGTGGAGTCCCTAAGATGACTGGATGGCGCTTTCTATGCAACTCTTCCTTCCGGCATTTCCTGCAACCAGGGGGGTGGCAAACGTATTGCTCTGCTTTCCTTTGGACCACATCTGTGAGGCTGAGAGGGGGAGTCTTGCCATCTGGGGAGCCCAGGACCTCCATCCAGGCTTGTGCCCCGGGGTAGGTCACATCAGTGCTGCTAATGCAGCGGTTTGACTTCACCCCTGGAGGCGCATTCTGTTGTCTCTCGAGACAGACAGATGCCAACAACCCACACACATAATTCAGTTCCTATATTCATTTTTAAAGTTTTGCTGATTTTATCTGTGATTTAACGATGGTTATTCTATGCATACTTTTTTTTAAAAAAAACAGCTTTGTAGATTTTAGCTGTGTTTTATCATGTGCACCACTTCGAGGGCCCTTTGATTAAGCGGTGTGTGAATCTCTCTAAATAAAATAAAATAAAATAAGATGCGCTGAGTTCCAGTTCAACAGCTTGCACTTGCCATTTTGAGTATTACTTGGTCTCAGTTGAACCTGGAGTGACCCCCTACTCCTGCTCTGGACAGTGTTTTTAAATTGAAGCACAGAGACAGGGAACAAAGGCAAGAAAGAACTATCTCCCTCGGTAGCCTGCAGCCTAAACAGACAGATTTGCAGTTTTATGATGAAGGCTGGATCTGGAAGCAAGATAACATTGCTCCATCTGCAACCTGCTGCCTGAAGCAATGGCTTCATGATGCTCCACACTTAGGCTGGCCCTTCCACATCCCACCACATCTCTTGCTTTAGGATTCTCATTGTATGGGAAGAACATGATTGCTGTGGACCACTTTTCATGCGCAACACACTTTGGTACCTATAGGTGGAACGTGCAAAGCATCAGTTGGGTGTTTTGTTGCTGAGTCATGTCTTAGCTTCCTTCCTTCAATATAAACAACTTAGTTCTTTGGATAAAGGCCGGAGAAAGCTGGAATTCTGTGCCTGAATGATTAACTGGGTTATCCCACTGATAGTGCTATACCTCAGGTTGCTGCTGTAGTATGTTTATTCTAGGGGAGTATGCGCAGAAAGCCCATTCAGCATGCCAGCAGAGTGTACCAATGGAACAGAAAAGCACCAGACAGTTCTAGGTAGGGTCAGTGCCTTTGCTGACAGTATGAAGCAGTTCCACAGCTTATAGGTTACATGCAGTAGCAATATATGGTCTTTCCAGCAGCACAGAGTCTCCTTGCTGCGTTCCAAAATAGACCAGGCTCTGGCCATGAGCAAACTTGCTTTACACTTGCTGACTCACTCTTACATGCTTAACCAGTTGCAGGTGCAGGAAAAACACGCTCAAAATTAATCAGTACACCTAACTTAAGACTTTATTGTCCCTTTTCTCTGCAGGTATAAAACCCTTATACATTAACGTCACCAACAAAACACAAGGGGAAAACAGGCTTGCCCACACTTACTCCCACACTGTCCAGGCACGGTCTGCACTTTAAAGCTCTGTGTCTGAGCACTCTTTCTTTTTCTTTTTGCTCTGGAGCTTCCCTTGCAAAAAAACGCCCCCTCTTCAAGCTGAATCAGAGCAAACAGCAACCCATGGCAAACTCAAAATGCTATTTGTTGTGCTTCAGCTTCAAAGAACAAGTCTTTGTGGGGAAAACACTTGGGCCAAAAACCCAAGAGTGTTGGGACATGGAACTTGAAAGTGTGGACCTGTGCTTGGAAATAATGGTGTTAAACCTACGTGTGGCTAAACATTTAGTTATTCCATTTTTACCCACTTAACCAGATAAAGCTATCTATCTCAAATTTGATGAGATTTAACCCAGGTGGCTCTGTGGGTTAAACCACTGAGCCTAGGGCTTGCTGACCAGAAGGTCAGCGGTTCGAATCCCTGTGGCGGGGTGAGCTCTCGTTGCTTGGTCCCAGCTCCTGCCAACCTAGCAGTTCGAAAGCACGTCAAAATGCAAGTAGATAAATAGGAACCGCTACAGCAGGAAGGTAAACGGCGTTTCCATGTGCTGCTCTGGTTTGCCAGAAGCGGCTTTGTCATGCTGGCCACATGACCTGGAAGCTATACGCCGGCTCCCTCGGTCAATAATGCGAGATGAGCGCGCAACCCCAGAGTCGGTCACGACTGGACCTAATGGTCATGGGTCCCTTTACCTTTATGCTCACAGACCAGCTGACCTGCCTTGCAAATTCCACCCAAATCCGTCCCAAAATAGAAAAGTTATATATGTTTCTCTTAAAAAATCATCATCTAACTTGAGAAGGTGTGCAGGAAGGCATTATCCACTCTGGAGGGCTAGCCCTTTCTGCATATTTTAGTCGCTTCTGTCAAAAGAATAAATAAAAAGAGAGAGCCAACTTTTGATGACCCAGTAGTTCGGAACGATGTAAGTGGAGTTAGATGAACCCTGAGACAAATGGGGCGCCTCAAACACAGGTGGGCTGTATCCTGAAGGCCCAAACTGAATCCTGTGTACATCACTGATTTATTCTAGTTCTATCTGATCTGTCAGGAGGAGACTTCAGAACCATCATCTTCTGTTGTGCTGTGTAAAGGGTGGGGGGAACTGTTGACTGCATAATTGATTGTTATGTCACCACAACCGCTGATGATGTTCCTGCTGTAGCACTGGAGCCAATCAAGCTGTATAATTAAACTGTGTGTCACCGGTCCGTGCAGGCACCAAACTGGAACGGGATTAATCCACTTCCCATTACTTTCAGTGGGAAAGTTCGCTTCAGGTTAAGTACGCTTCAGGTTAAGTACGGACTTCCGGAACCAATTACACTCATACCTCAGGTTAAGTACGCTTCAGGTTGAGTACTCCGCGGACCCGTCTGGAACAGATTAGTCCACTTTCCATTACTTTCAATGGGAAAGTTCGCTTCAGATTAAGTATGCTTCAGTTTAAGTACAGATTTCCGGAACCAATTGTGTTTGTAAACCGAGGTACCACTGTGTGTGTGTGTGTGTGTGTGTGTGTGTGTGTGTGTGTGTGTGTGTGTGTATACAGTGCTAGCTGATGGCTTTCTGCCTGCACTTTTCATTCTAAAAAGCAAACGGGGTGGGAGAGAACACCAGCCCTTTCCCTCTCTTTGCCATTTCCAAGTTGCCAGTTCATCTGCTTTTTCTAAAAGAAAAAATAAGGCACAACGGTGCATCTCCTTGGGAAATGCTGGCTCCTTTTTTTTGTTTGCTTTGTTGAAAAGCATCTAAAGTGCGAGACCTGGATGTCAGGTTGAAGCGATGCAGTTGGCAGGTGGCAACCGAGGGGATATCAAAGAGCAAGTCTTCATTGAAGCTGCCAGGGCTGCTGTCACCAGAATTGGGCTGTTTCAGATGAAAGTGTTTCCTGGCTTTAAATTATTGGAGGTGCTGCTCAGAGGAAGAGCCTTTCGCCAGCAGAGATGCCCTTTGTGTTCCACTGCCCTCCGAGGTGTGTTTGAGGAGCACCTGAAACAGAACCTTCTTAATGGTGGCACCTTCGAGAGGCTCATTTAACCATTTGCCTTCCAGCCTTCAGAAAGGTAAATAAAATGCTGAACGAAAGCGTATGCTTTTCTGTTGATGTGCTTTTCTTGCTCTTTCTGCTTTTAGTGAGTAGCTGTTTCGTTTAAAAAGTATGTTGTTGTTATTTTTGAAAGTCAGGTTTGTGAGCTACTTTGGGTGCCCCATATGAGGACAAAAAACGACTGCTGGGATAGCTCAGCTGGAAGAACATGAGACACTTTTAGGGCTCAGCTAAATTGGCAAAGAAAAAAATGTTTTATATGCGTTGTTTATGCATTCTAACACTGTGACACCAGATGGCGCTGTGGAGTTCTGTTTTTGCTAACCCGATTTCTCATACAAAGTTTGCAACGCGTTTAACTGATACACTTCTTTGATGTGTCTAGATCCAGCCTTAATCTCAGGTTCATGGGTTTGAGCTCTACATTGGGCAAAAGATTCCTGAATTGCAGTGGGTTGGATCAGATGACCCTCGTGGTCCCTTCCAACTCTACAATGCTATGACACTATGATCTAGGGAGACTCAGGATCATTTTCCTACTTGGCTACGAACCTCATTGAGTGACCTGGGGCCAATCACTGCCTCTCAGTCAAGCCTACCTCATAGGGTTGTCGTGAAAATAAAATGGGGGTGCCGGGAGAAGATGTGTTTGCTTTATTGAGACCCTAGGAGGAAATATGGGTTTATTAATAGCTCTGGTTTTCCTCGGAAAGTTTTTCATTTGAGAACTCACAACTGCTGATTGATGTTTGGATTTTGCAAGTAAATGAAGTCTCTCTCTCTCTCTCTGTATACACACACACACACACAAGCTCATATAGGGCCAGGCCTTGGTGGTCAAATAAGCAACTCAGCTCACTTGGCTTTCTGTCAGCCCAGAGGAACAGATGGTTCTGCCTGGATGAGGCCTCAGGTAGATTTTGGCAGGCGAAGCCCACCTTCAGCAGCGAGGGCGTCCCTTTCCCACAAAACATCTGCTGGGTGCCAGGTTCTAAGTGCCGTGGCAGCTTCAACAAGAAATAAAAAGTGAGGTTTTTTTATGGAATGAAATATGTAAACAGATAATAGGCTCGGTGCAGTTTATTCCTTGTGCTATTTAATTTGATATTAAATCCAATTCGTTTTACGCCGTCCATAAATTTTCCCGGGCGCTTCAGATTTTTTAGCACTGACAGCTCGTAACTGCACTGCAGACATTGTCATTTTTCGAAGCCAGAGGTTGATCTCGAAGGGCTCGTGGGAAGCGCTCGGTGCCAGGAATGCGAGAGGGAAGCCGTATGTGGCGCAAATAGACGGGTCAGGCATTAGAGACTCATCACAGAAAGATCACCGGGGCAATTCTAAAGGTTAAAATGGCCGCCTTTTAATGGCCGCGACACCCCAGCCCTTTTAAAATGATGCTGACTGCGGCTTCTGTGTGGAAAGAACGAAGACTTGTTTGCATTTGCCGTGTCCTTACAAGATTTGCTTGATGGTTACGTATAAAGGCTAGAAGCCTAGCAACGGATGGAGGGGCAAGATCTAATCCCAATGAGATCAACTTCGCCCATCTATGGTATGTGCTGTCTGCTGCTTCTGTTCTGCCTACTTATCTGAAGATGTGAACATTATGTGCTATGCATCTTGACCTCACAGGGCCATGAAAACCAAGTCAAAGCCATTGGAAGCCAAGACTTATTCACTGCCAGCTGCCACCTTCCAACTTGGGCAGACACCCTCTCTCAGCTGAGAGGGTGCAAGGTGAGGATATGCAAAGCAGTTGGGGTGATTGTGAAACCAGGAGAGCCGGTTTTGAAGCTGGGCAACTGTTTTTTGCTCGAGATGTTCCCTGCATACCTGCCAAGTCCCGGACTCCAGAATCCGGGACCGGCAGCTGCGTGACACCAGAAGTTGCGTAGACGCAACTTCCGGTGTCGCTTTGCCCATCTATGGGCACCAAATATGGCCGCTGCTGGCTTCGAAAGTCGCGTCTACGCATGTCCGGACATGTGTAGACGCGACTTTCGAAGCCGGCGTTGGCCATTTTTGGTGCCCATAGATGGGCAGATCAGAAAAAAAATGGCCGCTGGCAGGAGAATATAAGGGAGAATAACGGGAGACGACGTGATACGGGGGACCGCCGGGAAAAGGTAAGAAAAAACGGGGGTTTTTCGGGGAAAACGGGGTACTTGGAAGCTATAGTTCCCTGCTTCTGATGTCAAGGTTGCTTAGAAAACACCCTGGCTACTGATGGAAAGGAGCTAGAAGTAACGGCCCTCAAAAGCAAGCGTTGATTTCTTTCTTTGTTACTTGCTCGCAAGAAATCTTTTCGTTACCTAGATCCCCAAGGCATGCGTTTTATCAGAAGGTTGTGACTGAAGCGTATTTATATTCCATTTTATACCCCACCTTCTTTTCTGCAGAGATGGCATGCACCTGTACCTTCCTGCTTTCTGTGCAACACCAAAGAAACCTTAAAGCACTTTTCATCCTCATGCACTGGGAGAAGATGAAAGGTATAATTCACTTTGTAAATGGCTGGATGGCCGACAAGTCAATTATTCGGCATTATATGTTAATTCTAAATTGACTACAGAAAAGGAGATGGCCTATGGTTCATTTAGCCACAGAGGAAAGGAGCAGTGCACATTTGACAAAAAAAAAAGCTATTATATTAGTCTGCGATAATGTGGGGGAAATTACAAACAGTTAAGTATTTTCTCTGCATTTATTAAAAACGCTGTCGGGCGGCAATGAAGTCTCTTTTCACAAGGTAAGTGGATTAAGTTGAGGACACCGAACTGTGCAATTGCTCCTCAATCAGCAAGATGGATTTTTTAAAAATAAAATAAAAAAACTTGAGAGGGGATGTTTTTATTCAGAAATATCTCTCCACCTGTCTATGCTCTCCACCCGTGGGAAGCAATATTAGATGGAATAAGTTCCTAACTCTGCCTCGAGATAAGAAGCAACATTTATGTCTGAAATGCATAAAGATTTCTCAGGTCAAGACTAAATCTTGCAAGCATCTTGCAAAGGGCCTAGATGGTTTGCTAGTATATAAAAGGGGGGGGGAGCAAGGTTGGCGCAGACTGCCAGTAAAAAAGAAGAAGACCCAAGACATAGCGATGCTACAGACTTAAAGTGATCTCTCATTCCATTTTCCCAGAGAAACCTGAGAAATGTAGTCCTGCGGTGGAGCTGGGGAGAGCAGGGTTGGCTCAAGATGGTTTGCTGGCCTAGGCGAAGGAAAAGAGGACAACCTGTCCTCCCAAGTTCAGAAGCTGATTGGCTGGCAGTTAGACCTTGCATCCTGGGACAGTCAGTATCCTGGGACAGTCAGCATCTTTCACAGCACCTGAGGCCAGCAGGCTAGTTTAGGAGGTGCAAGAAAAGCTGAGTGGCACACATGGCTTTGATCTCCGGCAGAAGGGAGTGCCTGGGAGGCTGTTGCTGCCGCCCTCCTCCCCACTATGTGATTTCATCTGCCTAAAGGTAGGGCCAGCCCTGGGGCAGAGGAATGCAGATCTTTTAGAAAATGCTGAATACCTTGCTAAACTGCAACCCCTCCCCGCCCAAAGTTCCCGTCGCTACAGTGACATCTACAGACACTGCATAGATTACAACAGGCCTCACTAACCTGGGTCATGCATATGCTTCGGACTACAACTCCCATGAGGCAGCAGCTGTGCGTTGTGGTCCAAAACGTTTGGAGGGCACCGGCTTGGTGAAGGCTGTATCGATGCACACAGTTTTATTCTGCTATCAAAAACCATGAAACTTTGGAGATCGTCTAAAAGCCACAATGGTGAATAGGAATATTTGCAGCTAACAACGTTCTATTCTATGTGCAATAGCAGATTCCTGTCACTCCGAACTTTCAAAATTTTGCGAAACATTTTAAAAAATGGTGTGACTACCGGTACCCATATTTATTATTATGCTTAAAAAGCAGAGACATCACCTTGCCTACAAAGGTCCGTATAGTTAAAGCTATGGTTTTCCCAGTAGTGATGTATGGAAGTGAGAGCTGGACCATAAAGAAGGCTGATCGCCGAAGAATTGATGCTTTTGAATTATGGTGCTGGAGGAGACTCCTGAGAGTCCCATGGACTGCAAGAAGATAAAACCTATCCATTCTGAAGGAAATCAGCCCTGAGTGCTCACTGGAAGGACAGATCGTGAAGCTGAGGCTCCCATACTTTGGCCACCTCATGAGAAGAGAAGAATCCTTGGAAAAGACCCTGATGTTGGGAAAGATTGAGGGCACTAGGAGAAGGGGACGACAGAGGACGAGATGGTTGGACAGTGTTCTCGAAGCTACGAACATGAGTCTGACCAAACTGCGGGAGGCAGTGCAAGACAGGAGTGCCTGGCGTGCTATGGTCCATGGGGTCACGAAGAGTTGGACACGACTAAACGACTAAACAACAACAACAACAATTTCCTTTAAATTGCATATAAGAACAGAAGACGAGCCCTGTTGGATCCGTCCAATGGCCCATCTAGTCCAGCATTCTTCTCTGTTAGCGGCCGGCCAGATGCCTGTGGAAAACCTGCATGCAGGACCTGAGTCTCACACAATACTCAGGCTGAATGTTCGCTGGAGACCCCTCTCTCTTCTCACTGTCAAATGTCATTTTTCGCACTCAGCTGGGGGGAAGACAATTGAATATGCATACAACTCCTTTTTTAAAAAAACCCATCAGCATTTGACATCAGAAGCAGTATGCGGAGATTTCAAGTGTCTGAAATTGGAAAGCAGAAACAAAAAAACACTACATTGGATTCACTTGCGGTGCGACACACTCTTGTCTTTCTGCATCTGGGATTGTCCTTTCATGTTTTGTGAGAGGGAGATAACCCCTGAAGGAAAAGAAAGTCGTCTCTGAAGCCTGCTGCTGTGCTATCCGAGACAGGAAGCTTCGAAGGAAAAAGAAGATGAAGAAGTTCTGGCTGTTTCTCGATGGCTTTTCCTTGAAGTTTCCTTAGAACACCAGAAGGATCCTGCTGGATAGGAACAAAGTCCTGCACTCTGTTTTCACGGTGACCAATCAGATGCCCACAGGAAGGCAACCAACAGGAGCTAATCGCATGTCTCGGTGTGTCTGGCTGTTAACCAGAAGGTTGGTGGTTTGAGTCCACCCAGGAATGGGCCTGGACAGGATTCCTGCATTGCAGGGGGTTGAACTGGACGACCCTATGAATCTACATACCTTCCAACATATCCCCAATGAAAATAAGGACTTTCTATTTAATGATGATGATGATAATAATAATAATAATAATAATAATAATAATAATAATAATAATAATATCCCACATCCCAAACCATTATGAAAGCTCTTTGGCCTTTTAGTACAAATTTCTGTTGGTTCCATACGCACATTTATTTTTTGGTATGCAGCTTTGACAAATATATACGAGCGATTTCCCCTAACCTAATGCATTCTTTTTCTCATTCTGTTTTCTCAAATACATCCATTTGTACGCACACTTTACTATATGCCATTTTGTACGCATTTGTTTGCTCGGAGAACCACTCCGCAAAATTTTGAAAGCTGCATGTTTCAAAGGAAGGTTTTGTTCCAGTTTGCCTATTGTTTCGGGAAGTGTGCATTGGTTGGGTTTCCCTTTAAATGTGGACGGACCTGAATTTCTTCCCCCAGCCCCGAAAGCTGCAACATCTGCCTTCCTTAGCGATGAAGAAAAGGGTGCTGCCGATGTTCACGGTGTTTCTAGCATGCCCTCTGGCAGTTCAGGGAAGAAAAACGGCACATGCTCTTTTCATACCAAGGAATGATCAAGTTGGGAGCCAGCCTCATCCCTTCCACTATTACACTGCCTGGCTTTTATTTTTTTGGCTATATTTCTTTACCATGCAATTGTGAGCCCTGCTCTGATTTAAATGCCAAGAGGGTGACGGCTCCTTTGGCTCACAATATACTAGGATAATAGAACCGTCCTGCTGTATATTATGAACAGTTCAATATATAGAGCCGGCTGCACCCCAGAGATCTTGTCTCTTGGTTTAATGTGGGCCTGGTGAACCTTGTTCCTGCTGAGGGCCACACTCCCTTGGCAGTAATCTCATGGGGGCCGCATGCCAGCGATGGGCAGGGCCAGAGCCATCCGGCTTTTCCAATATCACCCCCTCCCCACTGTTTCTCACACAAGAATTTCAAGAGACTTCCCCAATCTTCTCTTCTCGGCAACAGTTGATGAATAATTGTCCCCATCTGGCCTGCAGCGATGCAGCCATAAAGATGATGAGGAGAGCCAAGGACCTCAGGGAGGAATTCGATGTGGTGTTAAGGAGAGTATTCTGTCAGTGCGCACATTTCAGATTGCCAGATGGAACGATCTCCCCTCTTTGTGTGCTGTTCTGGGGTTCCCTTCACCCCCCAGGCCAATTTGGGGCTGGTTTGGGGGGCACACGAGAGTAGAAGGAGAGGGGACAAAAAGCCCTGTTGCACTAGCAGAAAACCTTGTGTTGGCTTCCAGCAGCGGGACTCATTAGTTGAATCTTGCTCTCAGCATTTTTCTGTCTAACAGCACTTCTGGACTCTTACGATTTCTATATGGGTTTCAATTCCCCACTGGCAAATTAAGGTTATAGAATCAAAGTCGATTTGTTGCTATTGCACACCAAGCCCACTTTCCTCCCTGCCACCATTGACTTTTTGCATTAAGGAAATTGATGGAGAAATGCACTGGGAAGCATGGGATAACATTTACTTGATGCAACAAATCAGAATGAACGCTCAGTAAATATCCAATGCCATCTAACCTCCCTGTAAACCTTGTGCAAACAAATCAGGATGAATGCTCACTAAGCAGATCATCTGGGAGTGGCCTCAATTCCTGCCCAAGCTGCTAGGAGGAACTCAGCCAAAGTAATACAGGCACCTGTATCAAGCTTGCGTTCTCACCCCCCACCCCCGTGGGGATCTCTTAGCATCTTTAGTGAGGTGCATTTTTGATCAGGAAGTTGTCCACTTCAATGTAAAAACAAAACAAAAACCCAGCCTCCAAACAGGATTTTCCCCACATCACATCTCTTCTGGCTCCCTAAACCAGTGGTTTTCAACCAGTGTGCCATGGCACCCTGGGGTGCCTTGAATGATAGTCAGGGGTGCTGCAGGCAACCCCGGCCTCTGTCCCTCTTTCCTTCCATCCCTCCTCTGATGCCCTCTCGCAGCTCTGCCTCCCAAAGGCTGCTTATTGCCGCAGCCCTGGCTATAAGCCCCACAGGTGAATGGCGCCTCTGGGAGGCACCTCTCTTTGGAGTGGGGGTGGCGACTCAGAGACCAGTGACGGCAGTAGCAGCTGCCCAGAGGACTCCCAAGGAGAGGAGAGAGAAGAGGAGAGGAGGCTGAGGGAACACTCCACAAGGGAGAGTGTTCAAAAAAGGGTGAGAGGCTGCCAGCTCTGCAAGCAGGGGGTGACATAACTGGGCTCCTGAGCCCCACAGGAGTGCCGCAGAAAGCATGTAGTTCAGGCATAGGCAACCTTGGCTCTCCAGATGTTTTGGAACTACAACTCCCATGAACCCTGACCACTGGCCTGGTTAGCTAGGGATCATGGGAGTTGTCGTTCCAAAACATGGCCAAGGTTGCCTATGCCTGATGTAGTTGGTTAAGGGAGCCGTGGACTCAAAAAGGTTGAAAACCTCTGCCCTAAACATCTTACTACTGGCTGTTAAGTAAAAGCATTTGAAATGAACTGGGCCAAGTCTCTGCAGCAGGACGATTAGCGTAACAACCTGGGCTCTGTCTATGAAGGAGTTGAAATGCTGCAGCATGCTGTTCCAGACTTGATGCTTCCCAATATGCAGCAGTGCTTTGTCGCTACTAAACAGTTAAGGAAAGCCACTTTGGATGCTTAGCTGCTGGGGGAATGCTAGTTCGCTAAATGAACTGCTCGGATGCCTCCTACCGTGTCCCACAGAGAACCGTCTGCTGCCTTGCTATGTGTCTGTCTCTCCTTGCGTCTGTGGGTACACATGGCAGTCGAACCATTTAGGGGCCGGCTCTACCATTAGGCTGAACTAATGTGGCAATCACCAACCTGTTGATTATGGCTGCAGCGAAAGGTCCGTGAGTTGTTAGCTGTTCAGTTTGTTGTTACTTTACTTTTGCAGCTGCGACAGGAGAGAGGGGCATGTGGCCTTTCCTGTCTCAAGAGCCAAAATACAGTGGTGCCTCGCTAGACGAATTTAATTCATTCTGTGAGTCAATTCATTTTGCGAAAAATTCGTCTAGCGGTTCCCATAGGAATGCATTGAATATATCCTATATAATAAAGTGCAAGTGTCTCTGCGTCCAGTATTCCCTGTGTCCCTGGGTTTGCGCTACTGCGCATGTGCCCCATAGACACAGAGATCGGAAGCAGAGACTTGGAACGCACACTCGCGCGTGCGCTCTCCCCCCCCAGCCCTCTGCCAACCGCCGCTCCCGGCCAGACAAGCGCCTCACTGCGTGAGGAGGAGGCTGCTTCCTTTGCTGCCATCGCAGAAAGAGGCCGAATTGCGGCCTTCTCCTGGGCGCCCGCTGGCCTGCTGACCTCAGCGGAGCACCCCGACGAAGCGGGGGCCGTGGGAGGGGCCAGCCAGCCCCCCCACGCGCCACCGCCGCAGAAAGAGGCCGAATCGCACTGTCAGGCGGGGGGAGGGAGAAGCGGAGGATCGGATCAGTCCTCAGCTTGTGCTGGAGAAGCAAGGAGTGGCCACACAGGTGAAGACCTCAGCTTGTGCTGGAGAGGCAAGGAGTGGTCACTCAGGTGAGGCCACTTGATATCTCACTGCACCTGGTGGCAGGAGCTGGGAGGGATAAAAGCCCAGCATTTCCCTCCAGCTCTTTGCCACAGCAACGCTATCCCTGCCTGGTTGCATCTGGCCTCCTGCTCCTTGGACCCTCGCCTTGTCGATGCCTTGCTCCTCGACCCTTGGACCTTCGCCTTGCTTCTTGTTCCTTGGACCCTCGCCTTGTCGTCGCCTTGCTCCTTGTTCCTTGGACCTCCGCCTTGCTTCTTGTTCCTTGGACCTTCGCCTTGCTTCTTGTTCCTTGGACCTTCGCCTTGCTCCTTGCTCCTGGGACCCTTGCTTTGCCTTCGCCTTGCTCCTCGACCCTCGGACCTTCGCCTTGCTTCTTGTTCCTTGGACCCTCACCTTGTCGACGCCTTGCTCCTCGACCCTTGGACCTTCGCCTTGCTTCCTGTTCCTTGGACCTTCGCCTTGCTTCTTGTTCCTTGATCCTTCGCCTTGCTCCTTGCTCCTGGGACCCTTGCTTTGCCTTTGCCTTGCTCCTCGACCCTTGGACCTTCGCCTTGCTTCTTGTTCATTGAGCCTTCACCTTGCTTCTTGTTCCTTGAGCCTTCGCCTTGCTTCTTGCCCCGTGGACCTTCGTGTCTGCCTTGCTCCTTGACCCTGCAACTGCCTGCTGCTGGACCCTCAGCCCTGCACCTGTTCCTGCTTCTTCACCACCATCTTGCCTCTGGTCCTGACGCCCGCCGACCGGACCGTGACACCTGCCGCCAACAGGAAGGACAGGTCTCGGGGTTCGGAGAAGCGCTCGAACCCCGGGATGTTCTAGCGCCCGTTTACTTAACGGGCTGAATTACACTAGTATATATATATATATTGCCCATAGGAATGCATTAATTGAATTTCAATGCATTCCTATGGGAAACCGTGATTTGCTAGATGAATTTTTCACAAAACGAATTCGTCTTGCGAATTCGTCTCCACTCGAAAAATCTCTTCGTTAAGCAAAAAATTTGTCTTACAGGGCATTCGTCTAGCGAGGCACCACTGTAACTCGTTGGACCTTTGGCAACCTGCACCTTGGCTTTCCATGTGGTTGGAAGGCAGCTCATTTAGGGCAGCAAAATGCCTTGGGACAACCCTGTAGAAGACCAGAAAAGTGCAGGGAGGGAAAAGAATCCCCTCCAGTCCATCCTGAAATCTCCCACTACGTTGGGCCAATGGTTGCACATGTCCCCCATGTCACTGGACTATCCCTTGTAGCCATGGGCTGACCTAGGTTCTGCTGAGATGAGTGATGCAAGAGCCAATAGCCAACTCCTGCCTTCCCTTAAGCCCTCTGGCTTCCTGGTGGCTAGTTTGGGAGTCTTGATTGCCTGGCCTTGCTCCACCTTGGATCTCAAATCTGTCCTGGGGGAGGGGGTTGCTGTGGGCCCATAAGAAGCAGACCCTGTGATGTGCTTCTTCTGAAATCCACCCCCCAGGCTTGGTAGGCTCAGAGGGCTGGTGGAGCTCACTCCTCTGCTGCTGTAACCATTGTGGGGGCAATTTTGTGGCTTGGTTTGAAAGGAAGCCACAGTCATTTCAGAGGCTTGTCAGGTTTACGTCTCCTCTACACTGAAATGATCGCAGCGGCTACAAGAGGCTGTCCTTCTTTTACTTCTCTTTTGGTGTGTGTGTGTGAGAGAGAGAGAGAGAGAGAGTGAGAGAGAGAGGGAGGGAGGGAGGGAAGGAGGGAGAGAGAGGGAGAGGGAGAAAAGGAAGCACCCGCCTTTCATTGAAATACACTGCCTGGGTTCTTTCTATCTGCACAAATCATACTGGTACAGTAAGTGCCGGAGGTAGTTTCTTGGGGGTTTGGTGATATCCAAACCAGTTTGCAACTTGAATCTGCAATTACCGCTCGGAATTAACATAGAATTGATGTTGAGAGGAAAATGGCATGTTAATGCTTTAAGCGTTTTGCTGCAGCAACATGGGGATTTATCCAGATAAGCGTCTTCCTCTCTTAACGTTATCAGTAGAAAGTTAGTTGAATAGTATCCCAGAGTGCTTTGCAAGGCACCGTTTAGCCTCAAGGTGCTCGGTTCGTTTCTCTACAGCTTCTGTCTTTATTCTCCTAACCCACTTGAAGCAGTTTTAACAGGACAGGGAACCCGTCCACTGCCGTTCACACTGTTGGCTGATCCTCGCAGCACTGCATGCCTACTGTTAAGGGCAGGGCCAGCCCAAGATATTTTGCTGCCTGAGGTGAAAGAGAATATGGCGCCCTCCCATATGGCGCCCTCAACCTGTTTATTGAGCATCCATCCTGATTTGCTTGCACAAAACATACTCAGAGGTTAGGTTATATCTCTTCACATCTGAAGATTTGTTCTGACAAGCTTGCAGGGTGGTTATACAACAATGAGCATCCATCCTGATTTGCTTGCGGGGTGTTTATACGCTAGTCATTCTTTGCAGTCCAATCCCAGTAGGAAAGAGACTCCGGCACTTATCGGATGTGACTCCATAAACTAAGTACAGCTTCTGTGCATGCAAGATGCCAGCAGCCACTCTTGCTAAAGTAGATGTAAGAGATAAACCCCAGAATAGTTCCTGCAGAGGTGTGGAGCTATACACAATCCCCACTATATCAGACCTGGTTCACAAGCTATGCATTTTGGTTAGGAAATATTTTATGGCTGCAGCCCAGGGGGCAGAGTCCACACAGACTGCTTCATCCATTATACATGCATGCCTAGCCTCACTGTTTTCAAGGAAGGGGTGCCATAGCTGGCTAGATATTTAGGATCTTCATTCCCGTCCCCCCCCATCCACTAGAGTGATTTCCTAGGGTTCTGAGCTGTAACCTACATGTGGAAGTTGTGGCCAATTAACATCCAATTTCCTGTTGTTGCTTTCAGCCCAGGCACATGGATATTGGGGGGGGGGGGGAGAGAGAGAGAGAGAGAATATGACAATTCCAGGAATTCATAAAATGCAACAAGTGGTCAAAACAAATCAAAATCCGCAGGAGCTCCAAGCCCTTAGCTGAAGCATAATTTTCACCTGCAAGGATCAAGTGCTTTTCTACTTTGATTTCTTTCACCTTAAAAATAAATGTCGTTTTCTTTTTCTTAATCTTAAAAGAAGTGGAAAAGCAAATTTTTTTTTGTTGTTAAAAAAAACACACATGTAACTCTTTCCAACTCTTTTCACATTTGCACACTCCTCCCCGTCCGCTTAGGTGTGTGTGTGTGTCTTCTTTTTTGCTTGTCCAGCACAGCCTCACAGCTAAAGATGCTTTAAGCCTGGCATCCTCAAACTTTGGCCCTCCAGATGTTTTGGACTACAATTCCCATCATCCCTGACCACTGGTCCTGTTAGCTAGGGATCATGGGAGTTGTAGGCCAAAACATCTGGAGGGCCGCAGTTTGGGGATGCCTGCTTTAAGCCTCTCCATGTCTTTGGACCTAACACGGCTGTGCCTTGTGTTCATCACTGGGGACTCATCCAGCAGTTTGGAATGAGAAACCGCTTTCGGACTACTGCCAGAAGTTAGCCCGTTTTTAAACATGGATGTTAATAATTGCATGACACTAAAAACCAGCAGCCCGAGGCACCCACCTCACTAACTGACCGTAGGACTGGCCCCAATGAGTTGCCTAATAATTACAGGATGCATTTCCCTCCACTTCTGCCAAGAAAACAAATTGCAAGGGTCTAGTGGGATGGATGGGAACAGGAAAGTCACGCTGGGCAGGTGGTAGGAATAACAAGGTGTCTGGCGGGGGCTTGCACAGCACTCACAGCTTAACAGGGTCAACTATTCATAGTGGCCGATGAGCGGAACGGCCTTGCTTGCAGCAAAAGCAACACACCAGAAACCCAAACCAATTTTTTGTTCTCTCTTCCTCCTTTATATGTTAACAAGGAAAGGATAGGAGGGAGGGGAGGCGACGGTACTAAATGAAGATGTCTCTTGTTTGAAAAGCCATCTACGCACGAGATATTTGCCCTGATGGATCACTTAGTCATAGAATTGTGGAATTGGAAGGGGGGCATCTGTTCCAACCACCTGCAATGCAGGAATGTGAGCTAAAGCATCCATGACAAATGGGCATCCAACCTCTGCTTATAAACCTCCAAGGAAGGTTGCTTTCACCAAGGCCGACAAGCTGGACCTTAGTACAACAGCTCTCCAATTGGAGCGCTCGCAGGCCAGTGTTTCCCAGTTGTCAGTGTTTATACTACATTTTTTAAGATTTGCCTTGAGACAGTCTTTAAACCTCTTTTGTTGACCACCAGCATTGCACTTTCCATTTTTAAGTTTGGAATAGATTAGTTGCTTTGGAAGACGATCATCAGGCATCCGCACAACATGACCAGTCCAACGAAGTTGATGTTGAAGAATCATTGCTTCAACACTGGTGATCTTTGCTTCTTCCAGGACACTGGCATTAGTTCGCGCCTGTCTTCCCAAGTGATGTGTAAAGGTGCCGTGGGGTTTGAAGACACTCGAACTCAGGACGCAAGGGAGAAACGTGCTAAGAGGAAGGCACGCTTGGCAAACCCTCACCATTACCAACTCCCACTGGGAAACCTATGTCCCCTCTGTGGCAGGACAAGTGGATCCAGAACCGGCCTCCACAGTCACTTACGGACCCACTTTTAGAACCGTGTTTATGGAAGACAATCTTACTCAGCTACGAGTGATCGCCAAAGAAGAAGAAGACGACGACGATGATGACGACAACAACAGCTGCAGCAGCCGCAGCAGCCGCAGCAGCCGCAGCTGCAGTGTTTCCCCTATTTGCAGTTGCCAGCAACTAGTATTCCAAGGCATACAAACAGGGCCGGCTCACCCACAAGGCAGACTGAGGCAGCCACCTCGGGCGACGGAATCCTGTGGGGTGGAGCGGCCACCACAGAACCAAGGAGAGGTGGTGCTGGCTCCCGGTGAGATCTTGCATGAGAGTTGTAGGAGATCTTGTGAAATCTCACCGGAAGACATGGCCATGTGACCCCAGTGGGGGGGGGAGGGGGAGGTTGTGGTAGCACCTTCCCGTTTTGCCTCAGGCAGTGAAATGGAACAGGCCACTCCTGCCTACAGTGGAGTAGGAATCTAGGTACAGTACTGTGCTTTGTAGCCACCGATTAACTTTTCCTCCATGAATTTGGCCAGTCCTCTTTTAAAGCCGTCGCTAGATCTTGTAGGATTGAGTTCCACAGACAAGCTGCATGCAGCAAAACATTGCACACATGGGGGCAAAAACAGGAATGAGAAGAAAAGGGTGGCCTGTAGCAGGAATTCTGTTGCCTCTCCCCCCACTTTTCTAACCATTTGGTATACTGCTGCTGTATCCGCCATTCTGCTGCTTCCGAGCAGAAAGGCTGAATGTTTTCCATTAAGCACAACATCTGCTTCTTTTGCAACAGCCAAACTTCACTGCTGGGGACGATGGTATTGGCACTCTTCATTTAACACTAATTGCACAGGCTTAAATTGTGGTTATTTTCCAACATGTGTAAATTAACACTGCAGCAATAAAGACAAAAGAGTGAACCTGGATTTGAAATTGTGGGAATTTTTTTCCCCCTGAGGGGAGGGAGGAACAGGTGGCAGAGAGGTGTGTATTCATGCATGCATGTGATGATGTCAGAGTCCACTGGAATCAATTTGACTGCCTAAAGGCACAAAGTGCTAAGCACATGTGTGTGTTTCAGCCAAATTAACTGTTAAGAATCAGCAACGGCAACAACAACAACAGTTAGGAAACCCAATGTCTGAATGCTTCCCCTGTCTCTCCACAAATGGAAGTACTAGAGAAATTGTTGTTGAGGGCTGTTGATGACAAGATTGCATATCATTGCATATACTGAGGTGCCAGGTGAAAGCATTACTCCAGAGGTGGATTTAGGACAGAACGGCTGGTTCCCTCCTACTGGGTGCTGAGCTTAGGGGGTGCTGCAACAATGACATAGTGAAGGAAGCAGAACGGAAGGCAGGTGGGGGGCGATTTTGGCCAGGCACAGGCTCTGCTGAAATTTGAAAGTCCATCAGATCCTAATCCTGCTTTGTTTCTTCTGGAACAGCAGCTGCTTCTTCTGCCTGCAGGTCCGGCTGTTGAGTGGAGTCCTCTTCAAGTGCTCAGAGCAAATCTGTGTGAGCTTAGGGAGGGGCAATGGTGGAGCTTCATGCTCCGGCACCGGGGTGGGGGTGGAGAGCAGGCATGGGCGTGGCTGGCGTGCGTCCTAGGGGCACACGTCCCGGGGGCGTGCCCTGCTGCCCACAGGGGTGTGGCGCCCAGCGCGGGCAGGGGGGCAGCCACAATGGCACCCCACCAGGATCACGCTGCTGGGGGCAGTGCACTCTCCCTGCCCCCTCTTCCTCCGCCAGTGTGGCAGGGTGCACACACACACAAGCCCTGCCCCATCCCTGCTTGTGGCAGTTTCAGTTCAAGCCTTCATGCTTAAAGAGGGAAGGTCTGCAGGGATTCCGAGCATGTTCAGCTCAACACACTTGGAATCCTAACTGTTGCATTCATGTGCTATTCACTGCTCTGCATGCAGAGCGCCCCATGTAGAGTTGGGAATGTCCTCAGTCTGCAATCCTAGAGAGCTGGTGCCAGCCAGTGTAGACCAGCGGTTCTCAAACTTTTTTCTCTGGGCTACACTTTCTGAATAAAAAGTTGCCTGCGCTACACGGAGCTTTTTGTTGATAAGGAAACAAATAGAAAAGAACTCCTAGCTGTGCTTGGTTTATAAAACAGACCGCAACTACTTTATAATAGGCTCACGGGACACCCAGAAAGTATGAAACAGTGCAGCTACATAAGAACATGAACCATTCCCAGAAGATTGTAAATGAGCCTCTTACATAAGGACACACACCTTAAGAATGTATACAAATGAGAGGGGTGAGCTTGCAGTTCTACTTAGTGCTCTTGCTCTCATTTCAAAAATATATCTATCCATATTCTGCACTTTTTAGAAATATGCTGTAATGTGCTATACAGTACTATATTGAATGTATAAATGTTTCTTTGATCGTCCTTGACTCTACCCACCATGAGTCGCAAGGCATTTGTCAACCAAAGTATGACTGTACTGTACTATGCTATACTATAAAGGGACCCCTGACCATTAGGTCCAGTCGTGACCGACTCTGGGGTTGCGGCGCTCATCTCGCGTTATTGGCCGAGGGAGCCGGCGTACAGCTTCCAGTTCATGTGGCCAGCACGACAATGCCGCTTATGGCGAACCAGAGCAGCACACGGAAACACCGTTTACCTTCCCGCTGTAGCGGTACCTATTTATCTACTTGCACTGCGTGCTTTCGAACTGCTAGGTTGGTAGGAGCTAGGACCAAGCAATGGGAGCTCACCCCGTCGCGGGGATTCGAACCGCCAGCTTTCTGATCGGCAAGCCCTAGGCTCAGTGGTTTAGACCACAGCGCCCACCTATACTATATACTATATTGAATGTTTAAAAGTTTATTTGATCGTGCTCGACTTTACCCGCCACACTTGCCATCATCTCCTGCCACACCAGTGTGGGGGTGCCACACTCTTTGAGAACAAACTGATGTAGAAAATACTGAACTGGATGGACCAATCGTGTGACTCAGTATAAGGCAGCTTCCCATGTTCTTTACTCTAGCCACTATGTCTCACTGGCCTTAGACACACCATGCTCTCTCTGTCTGCAATAAGGAGCAACTTGATCTAATTCACAGGCTTTCTTAAAAAAAAAGATTAGCTGAAAAATGCATGTGAAGTATGTTTAAAGCACCATACAAAAGCTTAGTATTCTTATAGAGTAGGGGGACTACTTTTGGAATGGCTGTGGACAGGGCCGTCTCAAGCAGGTCGGGCACCCTGGTGCTGAGGCGCGGAGATCACTCCAGCGCCCCCGCCCTCGCAGCGTGCAGGACGGCTTCCGTGCGGCTTTGCCGCGCAGCGCCCCTCCTGCCGGCCCCGCGCCCTGGCGCCCGCGCCACCAGGACTACATCTGGAGCCGGGCCTGGCTGTGGACACAAATGCACTGCAGTTTTGCATCTTGAACAGAACCATTAATGCCATGGAGGGGCAGAAAATTCAACTGGTAGACATAAGCATCATAGCACCATTTGTTGCCAGGGGAAGCTGCCCGTGTCCCTGTGCAAAGTGCTTGTTGTGTGTTCATTAATGAGCGGAAAGGGAGACCTGATCTAGTTAATGCCGCTGATCGCATTAACGACGCAACGCACACTGTGTTTATTTTTTCCAAAGAGTTTCTCTTGCAGACTCCATAAGTAAATGGGAGAGTGAGCAAGGGAAAATGCTCCTGCTTTCATTATTTATCTCTCGAGATGAAACCCGCAGAAAAAAGGGCACTCTTTGTTTTGCTACGCGCTCCCAGGATAAATAACATAAACAAATAAATTATTTGCGCAGGAAGGCATCCTGTACATGCATCAAGAGTCACCAGTCAAGAAAACAAAGCATGGTTATTTTGTTATCTCTTTCTGATATGTGAGCCGCACATGCACTCCTAGAACTATAGCTTTATTGCGAATTGGTGAATAGGCATTCCAAAAGGTGATGGGAAACCTTTTAAATTTCTCCAGTAGTTATATCTGTTTTAATTAATTCATGCCGCATCAACATGGAAATGCTAGCTGTTTGTTTAAACAAATTTAGCACCAGCTGACGTGTAACTGCTGATCTAAGCCCGAGAGTGCTGGGATTGTATGTGGAGGAGTCCTGTAGGGTTCATTAGAGGACTATTATAGGCAATAGGAGGGCTGTGTTGTCTCTGACACAATGTAGAGGTAAACTACGGAATTCACCAGCACTGGGTGTAGTTACAGCCACCCTTCCGGATGGCATTAAAAAAGGGGTTACACTAATCAGCTGAGCATTTCAAGAGGAGACTGCAACATGAAATGGTTGAAAGATCATATATCAAAAAGTTCAGCGCAATTACTTCTGGACTGAATTGGCACAATGGAGTTCATTTCTATCACACCACATGTGGTAGGATGTCTGTTTTATCAACTCCTCTTTCTGCAAATGCCACTGTTGGTAACATAATTATCACGGTCTGTGCTTTTCTGCACTTCACTTCCTTCTAACCTCACTGTTCACAACGCTCTCCTTCCAAATACTGTAATGTATATTTGTACCTGCAACTCGGGATTAACTCTGCACCCGATGAAGTGGCCTGTGGTCTGTGAAAGCTTGTGCTATACTAAACGCGTTAGTCTTTAAGGTGCTACTAGGCTCTTAGCTGTTTACCCTGTCACAAAGTTGCCTTACTCCCTACATTGCTTGATCTTTGTGGACTTGCATAATTTCGGGAGAATTTTCGGATCTGGCACAATAAAGATGTAGGCAAATCAATCATTCCAAACAATTTGGCAATGGCTGCGTACACACTCCCATTTGCTCTGCAATCCACCTCTGGTCTGGGAAGCAGTGCAGACATCAACCATCCACTATTTCTCTTGCTGCTTCATATGAAATACAGTACTGCCTTTTGATGCATTTGCATCCAAATCAGCCTTGATCCGAACTGAGAAAAAGGATGACTTAGCTGCGTTTAAAGTTGGCAATATGTGCAAAGACTTGGTCATCTTGATGGGTTGCACGGGAAGAGTCTATCTCTATCTAGATGAATGCAAAGAGCACCCACCCCCCCAAAACAACAACGAGTGGTCTGGGCACAAATTTGCCATGGCAAAATTTCAGGATGGTGATGTTACTGACTTTTTCAGCAAACAGATTTGACCCCCGAGACAGACCTTTCCTTCCAAGAAACTGCTATATCTGCTGAGTCTTCAGCAATGACTATTTTTTTTTACCTTCTGAATTTTATTCCAGACACGTTCTTTATCACTTTTCCTTCCTTCGAGGGTGTCCATGGCATCTGCCATTAGTGACTGCAGCTGTGACACCAAGATAAAAATTATCGGAATGGAATTCACACAGAAATAACTTCTCTAAATACACAGATTAAAACCTAATTAAAAAATCATTTGTATGCTGATGATTTTATTGCTCATCTTTCGCACAATGAACACCACCATCATCACCTCCTTCCTCTTCTCATCCACATTTGCCTTGTGTTATTGTGGGATGGATAATGCCCAACAATAAGGGTGTGTGTGTGTGTGTTGGTGAAATATCCCGTCGGAAAATGTGCACTTAAGGAATTTTTGAGAAGCTCACTTTGCAATGCACAATGTGTTTGTAAATAGTAGAGTATTTCAGTCTCATTAATTTCCGCGTGAGACTGGAACACCTACTTAAATGCCTTCCACTGAGCTCAACAAGGAACTCGAAAGTGTGCAACTGGCTAGGCTGCGTCCATTAAAAGAAACAAAGACATTTATGAAAAAGGCTTTTCAACACCCCCCCCAAGGGGCACTTAAGGTGGTTCATAAATAAACATTAAAAACGCAAACTGCAACCCAGCTTTTGGGCCACACATACATCTGAAGGCAGCCCTGTTTAGGGAGGCTTTTAATGTTTAATAGATTATTTTATTTCATTTTTCTGTTGGAAGCCGCCCAGAGTGGCTGGGGAAACCCAGCCAGATGGGCGGGGTATACATAATAAATTATTCTTATTCTTATTCTTATTCTTATTCTTATTCTTATTGAAGCAGCACCCAGTTTGACTGAACTGAAGGATCTAATCAAACTGTTTAAAGTTCTCGTTTTAACAAACTGGCAGTGTTCTAAAGGTGCAGCCAGGTGGGTTGCGATGTGAGAGATCAGTAAGATTTCTCTTAGTTAGAAAAAAGTATTTGTGGTGTCATGCTATCCTTTCCCTCTGTGGGTGCTATTAATGTGTTGCTGGTTTTTTGTTTAAAGTTAGATGTGGGAAGTCCAGATTATAGATCTCTTTCTGCATTACTTAACAGCGGTGCCCGCAGGGAAAAGAAAAACAACTTACCTGTCATAGAATATTCTGTTTGGGGTTTTTCTACGGCTGCCAGAAAGATCGAAAGCAATGCAAACACTCCCAAGGTTTGTTGAAATTCTACCCTTGAGAAGGTCACTGTGTCTTCCGAAAGGTGAAGTTTGCAGCTGGGAGAGCCAGCTTTAAGTAATGGTTTCCCAGCATGTGCTCAAGCCATGATGTATGACTTGGTCTGCAACCCATCCCAGAGGAGAAACCACCAGCCACTGCTCATTTGCATGTAGTAATTAATATTTAGACGCATGCAAATGGAAAACGATCCATTGCATTAGTTTGAAGCAGAGCACTGGGCTGCATCTCCAGGACCAGCACATTTACTGGTGGTCTTCAGGGAAGCATTTTTGTTGTTGCAGAATCCCCTGGTGCTCCTGAGATCATAATAAGAACAAACGCACCCTTGCTTGGCGAAACCTCTCCTTGCAATACTAACGGCCTGTGGAATCTTCTCATGTGAGGATTTGAGCTGATAGCGAATGCTGAGTCTGGAGGATGCCAGTCTCAAATTCAGTTCTGCAGCAATTTGTGATTTATTTATTTTTTAAACCCTCACGAAAGTTTCCCAGCATTTCATCGAAAATTTTTCGGAATGCACACATTTTTGCATGCAGTTTTAACTGATATGCGATGCATGTTTGTTATTTTCAATAATATCTGAATTCTTGTGTACACTTTACCTTAATGTACCGTATGCATTTTTGTACACATCCCTTGTCTGGAGAACCGTATTGCACAGTTTGGAGAAGCACAAATTTTGAAGGATGGTTGTGTTTCGGTTTGTATATTGTTTGGGAAAATTTGTTAAGGTTGCCTTTAGATGTGGGCTGAATCAAATTTCTTTCCCATCTGTACACATAGCCCCCTCTGTTCTTTTTTTTTTTTAATAAAAAAATTGCCACTTGGGTGATGGTAGTGGACCGAAAGAGCCCCACATCTCTTTGGTGTCAGTTCTAAAAAGCAAAACGAGTTTTGCAAAATCCAAATTGCTGTGTTGCAAATCGGGTCCTCCCTTAAAGAGGGAACGTGTTGCGGTGAGACCTGGCAACCAAACCCTTGTGTTGTGGGTGGGTATGATTGGATAGCCACAACACCCAATTGGTAGGTCCTTTGATGCAGGGTTTAATCGGGCCAATGGGACGTGAGCTAAACGGATCAAGGGACCTATATATGCCCATGCATGTGACCCAGAGCTTCCTCTTTTGGTGCGTGCATCGGAACACCCACCCACCGCTCCCTACTTTTAGGGCTTGTGCCATAGCTGCCAAGTCTCCCGTTTTTCGTGGGAAACCTCCGTATTTTAAACTGTTACCTGCTGGCAGCCCGGATTGGAAAAAATCCTGTAAATCCTCCGGATTTCCTACCTGCCAAGGAGGCTCCATTTTGGGTCCTGGCGCTGCCCGATTTCCGGTGCCCAGACATAGGTAGTGTGGCACCGGAAGTTTCTTCTACGCATGTCCAGACACGCGTAGAAGCGACTTCTGGTGCTGCTCCGCCCATGCGTGGGCACCGGAAATCGGGCAGAGCGGCACTGGAAGTTGCTTCTACACATGTCCGGACATGCGTAGAAGCGACTTCTGGTGCTGCGCGGCTGCTGATCCCGCATTTTTAAGCAGGAGACTTGGCAGCTATGGCTTGTGCGCTTGACCTTGCTATGCCTTTGCATGTCGTCTGTCACTGGGACAGGGGCACGGCAGGAATTTTCCCCACTTGGCTAATTGGCTGGTGCCATTTGGGTTTTGCCTGCCACGTAGCAAATCGTCACAACTTGTAAGGTTGTGGATAGACTCTGGTTCAGGTGATAGGGATGGGGGAACACTCTCATCATCCCTATGTGAAGGGTATTCCATTAAAGGAATCCAGGGACTCAATGGTTTGGTCAACCTTGTGAGGGGCTTGTGCCCGTGCCTGAGTCCAGGGGGACACCTGGGTGGTAGACAGAGCATGTCCCTGGCTTTCCGCCATTCCAGGTGTTCACCCTAGGCTGACCTATGCTGGTGCCCTGGGTCAGCACTACCTGCAACGGTACAGGGAGCTAGTCGAACCAGAACCTATGCAACCACTCACTTGCTGTAATCAATAAAGTTGTGGCCTAAATTCTGCCAAAAACCAAAATTTGTCTTGTCTGAATTTATTTAAGGGGGAGGTTTAAAGGTCTTCACACACAAATGAGCTCCTCTCAAGGTCTCAGGCCTTTAGCAAGTTAGTGACTGTGATATTTACAGAAAGGTTATGGAGCTGAAATAAGATCAGGGGATTAGTTGTGTTCCCTCTTTAACCAACATTCAACCTCTGTGGCCCAAACGTAACAGCTGTATTGGGCAAATTGGTGGGATTGCCATATTTCCGGAGAAAGCTGTCCCTTTACCTTTAAGGAAAAGTGGGACATTCCAGGATCAAATCAGAAACAGGGACAGCTTCTGTAAATCTGGGACTGTCCCTGGAAAATAGGGACACTTGGGGGGGGGGTTTCTGCCACGACTGTTTAAAGCAGGCATGTCCAAAGTCCTTTTCGAGGGCCAGATCAATTTAATCCAGCCCCCATGGCAGTATATGTCCTGGGGTAGAACCCTAAAAAAAGCTCAGCAACTTCAATCCTAGAAAAAGCTCTCAACCACTTTGGTCGGCCTTCACGCATGTTCACTTCATCAAATCTGGCCCTCTTTGAAAAAAGTTTGGGCACCCCTGGAAGTGATGTGAGAGTGCTTTAAACAGGACCTCTGACTGCCAGCAGCTCTCTGCCTCCTGAGGCAGAGGCCTTCCCCATCACCTGCTATCTCAGGGGCCTAGATGTTGTTGGACCGCAGCTCCCATTCTTCTTGATGACTGGCCATATACCGCTGGGGCTGATGGGAGTTGGAGTCTAACAGCATCTGGAGGACATTTGTTTCTCCATGGAAACAGGGACCTTTGGTGTACAAAGCATGTGCACTGCCACTGTGCTTGAGCTTGTGAGCTTCCTGGTAGCATCTGCTTGCCTGCTGCGAGAAACAGTGTGGATCTTTCATTTTGATCCACTGTGGCTCGAATGTTCTTGTGCTTATTTCCCTTACTTACATCCGCTGTAGAGTCCATTTCTCGCACATTCAGTGAATGTTCTCTCAATCGAATAAACAAACAAACAAAGCTCCTTATTTCATTTTATTTTAGGTGGTTTTCTCTAGTTCGTCTTGTACTCCTGATATTTATGCTATGGGAATGCTAATAATCCTTTTCATAATGGACTTTGTTTCATAATGCAGGAAACACCCCAACATTTTAAATGCAGTGATGCCTCTTGAAGTGCTATATGCCTCTTTTGGGTTTAGCCCTCGCTTTGCCAAAATGTGCCCAGGTTTTCAAAGCAGCTGCTAATTTTTTTATTTTAAAAAATAGCTTCAAGATGGGAAAGGCAGGAAAAAAATTGTGTTTTGCTCCTTCTGCTTGACAAGCAAAGGATTGAAAGCAAGGATTGAAAGCAAGGATCGAAAACCAGATTGCTCACCAGTTCAGCATCCTGCTGGCTGATGTCTTGGAGGTAGGGGATAGTGGAGAGCTCAGCCATGGCTTGGTTGATCACTTGCGATTGCTCCTTGATGCGCTGCAAACGGCCAAGCAGGCTGGCATGTTGCAGCTTCTCTATCACCCCCGAACATGCGCAGAAAGTCTCCTGGGCCCACAATGAAACGCAAGGAGGTTAGACAAGAGTTGAGGGACTTCATATGGCTTTTGAAAATGGCTATTGTATTGTTATTGTTATTATTATTCATATTTATTATATTTCCATCCCTCTCTTCTTCACAAAGGAGCGACAATGCAGCAAAACATTATCTCATACATACATACACCCACCCACACCCACATTAATAAACATCTACCGACCTACCGACCTACCGACCTACCTACCTACCAGCAAAATTTAAAAAGTAAGAACATTTAAAAGCAGTCACATATTCACACCGGTCACAATTCGAAGCTTGCCAGAAACAGTATATTTCAACCAATAAATGTCTGGCTGAACAGGCTGTTTTTTGTTTTTTACCTTAATATTTTTTTATTTAAAGTTTTTTGTGACAGAAAGAGAAGTAAAAACTAGAAAAAGACTTATAACCGCAATCATTCGAAATAATTCAAATTACAAACACAATCATTTTACTTTTATATCACATTCTCAATAATTTTCCAAATACCACCCTCTACATCCCTCCCCTTCCCCGACTTCTCTTCACCCATGTGAGATCTTATTGGCATTTGTATTATTAATTATTATTATTATTATTTCTTGTGTTAGCAGGTATTTATACTTAATAGTCATATCCTTTATAATATCATCTTGTATCCTTGCGAGTCTTTCCTTTTACGTTTATATTAATTTCCATATCCATATTTTTCATATATATCTCTACGCACTCCCCCTCTCTCTTAATTTTCTGCTTGGGGCAGCCCCTAATTGATGCCATTAATTTTGCCATCTCCATAAATTCACAGATCTTAATTCTCCATTCTGATACTTCTGGTATTTTTCCTGTTTTCCAATCCCCCCCCACACTAGTAATCTCGCCGCTGCTGACACATAGAGGAATATATTCTTTTTATCTTTGGGGATACCATTGGTTATTAAGCCTAACAGATATGCTTCTGAACAGGCTGCTTTTAAATTCCTCCTGAATGTTAATAATAAGGAAGGCAGCTGCACCTTGCCAGGGATCACATTTCACAAATGGGGGATGCCACCGAGAAGGCTCCGCTAACAGATCCACCGATATATCTACGTATCCTCAATTAATTTGTCACCCCTTAAAAAAAAAAGCCTTCTAAAAGCAGTTCTATGCATTGCAGGGGGTAGATCTAGGACCAAACTAGATCCATTAATGAAAATCATGCCTACTTACATTTTGGTTTAAAAAAAAACAAAAAAAGCAGCTGTGAGGGCCCAAGGTGCGGTGATAGCCCCTGCCCCTCAATTTGTTGTTGTTGTTGTTTAGTCATTTAGCCGTGTCCGACTCTTCGTGACCCCATGGACCATAGCACGCCAGGCACTCCTGTCTTCCACTGCCTCCTGCAGTTTGGTCAGACTCATGTTTGTAGCTTCGAGAACACTGTCCAACCATCTTGTCCTCTGTCGTCCCCTTCTCCTAGTGCCCTCCATCTTTCCCAGCATCAGGGTCTTTTCCAGGGAGTCTTCTCATGAGGTGGCCAAAGTATTGGAGCCTCAGCTTCAGGATCTGTCCTTCCAGTGAGCACTCAGAGCTGATTTCCTTCAGAATGGATAGGTTTGATCTTCTTGCAGTCCATGGGACTCTCAAGATTCTCCTCCAGCACCATAATTCAAAAGCATCAATTCTTCGGCGATCAGCCTTCTTTATGGTCCAGCTCTCACTTCCATCCATCACTACTGGGAAAACCATAGCTTTAATTATACGGACCTTTGTAGGCAAGGTGATGTCTCTGCTTTTTAAGATGCTGTCTAGGTTTGCCATTGCTTTTCTCCCAATTTAATTGGTTTTAAATAGGGATTAGATTATTTCATGGGGGATATGGCTGTCATTGGCTTTCAGGATCAGAGGCAGACTGCAATGTTGTCCATGTGAGGCTGCCCTCGAGGTTCAGAAATTGGCTACCTGATTTGGATAATGCTCGATAGTTATAGCAATTCTCTATGAACCTACTTTAGGTCAGAGACTAATGGAAGAAGCAACCTAATTCTCAGCTTTAAGGAGCGGGCGGGAAAGCAGGGATTATAGCAGGCTGGATGCTGTCAGGGGTTGTGTTTCAGTGGCAACGAAAAATGCAGAAAGAGAGTGTAAATAACTGCTTCTGGCAGCAATAAGAGCCCACGGGGAGATGAAGCGCATGATGAGAATTACCTGAGCTACAGTGGAGTTCAAGAGGCTACTAAGCTGCAGTAAAGAAAATAATAAAGTGGCCAAGGATGAAGCTGGAACCACCTCATCCCGGTACAGTGAAGGTTAAGTAAATAGCAAGCTTAAATGGAGGCTTTGGGCCGACAGAATTGGATGATTTAGCAGGGGAAAGAGCCGAATGCCTGACAAATGGGAAGAAGGGGGAAAGAAACAGAGCTGGTGCCAGGCTTCCGGTGGGGGGAAATGGGCTTTTTATAAGGAGTACAAGGAGCTATCATAGCAGGTGGAACAAGCACCAGTCCCCCCAATTTATATTGCAGGAAGGCAAACGACAATAACAGAAGAGGGCCCAATTGGGGACCATGTCATGCAGCTCCTGAAAGAATGGGACTGGATGCCTGCCTGTTACCTGGCCCAATTTAAGGTGCTCCCTTTGTGTCTAAAACCCTATATGACTTGTGATCCGGGTACTCACTTGAAAGGATAGCTCTTGCGTTTCCTTCCAGCTGATGGTTTAAAATCTACTTGGGAGGCTCTGCTGAAAGTTCCGTCTGTAACTGCAGCCAGCCCCTCAGTGACTTGTGACAGGGCCTTCTTGGTTACGGCCCCACAGGTATGAAACATTCAAAAGATTTGTCATGCTCATTGAAATCTGTTTCATCTTGCCTTTGAGGATGGAAGGCTGTGTGGGTTGGGCAGTTCCTGTCCACCGTGGTTTCTGTATTGCCACTATCTTGTAGCTGAGCAGTGTGTTGGACCTTTCTGTGGTTTTAGTGTTAATTTTAATGTCATATTTAATTCCAGTCCTTGTATAGCACCCTGAAAACTTTAGCTGAAGGGCAGCCTAAAGGTAAAGGACCCCTAACAGTTAAGTCCAGTCACGAACGAGTCTGGAGTTGCGGCACTCATCTCGCTTTACAGGCCGAGGGAGCCGCCATTTGTCCGCTCTGCAGACAGCATGACTAAGCCGCTTCTGGCGCAATGGAACACCGAAACCAGAGCAGCACACGGAAACACCATTTACCTTCCTGCCAGAGCAGTACCTATTTATCTACTTGCACTTTTTGGGGGTGCTTTCAAACTGCTCGGTTAGCAGGAGCTAGGACCGAGCAACAGGAGCTCACCCCATCGCGGGGATTCGAACCGCCAACCTCCTGATCGGCAACCCCGAGAGGCTCAGTGGTTTAGACCACAGCGCCACAGCCTAGAAGCATAATAAATGGATAATTGAATAGCGCAGTGATTATCGCCAACATTTGGGGGCAGTGGGCACATTAGGAACTTTAAGAAAGTGCCGAGGGCACCAGTAACAAAATGGCTGTTGCATCCCAAAGAGCAGAAAAAGAGTTGAAATGGTTTAGGCCCGTCTCCAACACTGATGAAAAAAGGCACCCCCATCAGCGACTGCTGTCCTCATTCTTTGCACCTCTCTGTTCAGAACAGAAAGGGGAAGGGAGTTCCAGTCCTGGTCTCCTGTGGAATGAAGCCATGTTTAAGGGTTTGTGTTCAATGTAGGAGAGGCTGAGCCGGTGCAAATAGGAACTGAGCAGAAAGAGTCAACAGTCACTGCGGATTTCTGAGGGAATATCTGCTGAGATCTTTTTGTGAGTGCCCACAAGCACTGTGTTGGTGATCGCCGAAATAAGCACATTCATAAAGAAAACACTGTAGTGTGCGGCGTCAAACCTTGGCCCACACTTGTTGGTAGTCTAGAAAGGAATGAAACAACAACAACAAAAAATTGTTCCTGGAATGCTAAAGACGCTGGATTTGAATTTTGCACCCTTCAAATTTCTATCCGTTCACCAAAGGACTGCAAGAGTATTGCGAAGGAGGTCTTTGCCATGCGATTGAAACAAGATAGGGAGGGACTAAAAAAAGAAGCAGCAGCACACACACCTAAATGCAGATGTCTACTGTACCACAATGAGTGATATTTTATTGATAGAGTATGTCTGTTGGAGTGGAAAATGATTTCCTAACTACATGCCACAGCATATGTATGTTGAGGGAGTCACTTTGGATTGCAACTCCCATAAGCCTCAGGCAGCATGGCCAATAGTCAGAGATGTGGGGAGTTTTAATCCAAGAACCCATGAAGGGACTGGGAAGACTGCATGGGAAAATTACCCATAATATCAATTTAATCCTTATATGTTGACAACCAGCAGAGAGCACTAGACGGATAGGTCTCCCGTGATAAAATGCGTGTGACATGTTTTGGCAGAACTCCCTTTTTGTTGTTGTTGCTGGAATATCCGTGCTACATTTTTTTCAGTTTTAAAATCTCGAGGCAGGCAATGATTTATTGGTACTCTGAGGTGAGCAATGAATGCAGCTGAAATGAATTAAGGTGGTGGAGTTCCTGGGTAGTTCTCTGGGAGGTCCCATGTACACCTGATTCCAGGTAATGGCTGGGTGCCTTGCAGTGTGCTTGACCAGTACTAGTGCTAGAAGGGAGGGCAGCTGGAGAGGCGGAATCAGAAATCAAATCCCGTGAATTCTGCAAGGATATGATCTACATGTACATGTGCCCAAGATTTGCTCCCATTATGGTTATGGGCTCTTTTTTCAATTTAATGCTACTTGCCCCACCCCATATTTATTTATTTACTGGTGGTGTCCTACCTTACAGCCAAATTGAAGCAAAATTTAAATATGAAGCAAGACATGAAACTGTTAAAAAAGAAGAGGAAAGCCCCCCCAATATAAATGCAACAAAACAGAATCTGCTGTACCCCAAAAGTTAAACACAGATTTAAGAAACCGAGGGACAGACTACCTAAGTTATTGAAAAGGCTGGTTGAACAGAAAGGCCATTGCTATATCTTGTCATTTCAGATTCCAGAGTTTAACTATCCACTGTTTGGCTTGCAGATTTGGGCTGCTAATTAGTTCTCTCTCTCTCCCCCCCCTGTGTCCTGAGATGCCTCCACCTTCAGCCTTTCAAAGAGAAAACTAGCTGAAGTTTTTGAGATCTTACAGAAAATAATTGCTTCTTTTCAGCTGTAGTGTATTTCCCTCCTTCCCCAACTATCTTTTTGTAAAACCCATGAGAAATTCAAAAAGCTAATAGCAGGTAACTGGAAGGAAAGTGTTCTATAAAGCACATTCTTCCATGGAATAAGTATTAAGGCTGATAAATAATAGCTGCAAATATAATTCAAACAAAAAATTGGACTACTTCTACAGGAAACAGAAGTGTCCAATTTCATCAGTGTCTAGACAGGAATGACAGAGCAGTTTTTGTCCTGTAGTACCATCTTTAGATTGCTTTATAATCAGGTTTTGGGGCTGGGTTCTCACTTTTCATCATCATTATGTAAAAAGATTTCCCCTTCAGTTATGTTTCCTGTTCCTTTTCTGATCATATGAGTGGCAATGTTCTTTCAAAATAATTGATAAACCGGTTCATTTTAAAAATATCCCCCCCCCCCAAAAGGGAGAAAAGAAGCCATTCCACCATATTGTATAATGTTTGGTTATAAAATGGCTGCTTTTGGTTTTAAGGGCTCTCCTCATAGAAGGGTCCATTTTCATGGGAAGGTCAAAAGTACAAGTGGTTGTTCTACTCAGGATCTATTGAACAGAAGGTCAAAAGTTTAGTCTAGGAATGTGGCAGTTAAGGGGAAATGGACACTTAACTAGGAGTTTACTATCCTTATAATTGGCTAAAAGGCTGGTGGGGAGGAGTGAAAATATGGTACATGAGCTGAGTTGAAGAAAAGTGCTCTTCATAGATTCGAAGAGATGGAATTCAAGAGCTGCATGAAAGAGAAAGGGCTAAAACACCAGAGAGAGCAGGGACAATGGAAAGTGGTAGGGAAGTCTGCTCACCCCTTCTGGGTGCAGGGGAGTTGTAGGACGGCAGAGGCTTCTCCATGGCCCCCACAAGGGAATCATGTCACTTGAGTCCCATTTGGATAGGGGGAGTGGGCTCGCGCTGCCTATCAGAAGGCGGATCCTAGCCTACATCCTGGAATGGCAAATAGGGATGCAGGCTAGGATGCAGGCTAGGCTGGAGGGCGGGGCCGACGGAGCTGGAAGGCTTCCCTTGGGTCCACTCCCTGGCCATTTAAATAGTTTTCACCCGGGGCTCTCCCTGTTTTCCCCTCACCGGGTTTCTCGAACCACCCTCCTTTGATTCAAGCTGATGGTTAAGGACTTCACTGTGGCTACGGTGGTCGCTGTTTTATGGACATAAATCTGACATCAGGAACCATAAGACAGAGAAACCAGTAGGAGAACACTTCAATCTCCCAGGACATTCTATACAAGATTTCAAAGCAGCTGTTTTATTAGAGAAATTTCAGGAACAGACTGGAAAGAGAAGTTGCTGAATTGGAACTCATTACCAAGCTTAAAACCATGGAGCTACCTGGGATGAATAGAGACATCAGATTCTTATCTCATTATGCATGATCAAGCTTTCTTTAGCGCCTCAGCCCTTGCTCCCCCCCCCAGGACTAATTGCAGTCATCAGCAGTCTTTAACAGCCATCCACAGGTTTACCACTCCCATCAGCCCATCAGCCCATCACCCATTCCTACCCACCCCCACCACCCTCTGTATATACCGTATATATATATATATATATATATATATATATATATATATATATATATGAGGGTCTGACGCTTCTGTTTCCAGTGTATCTGAAGAAGTGTGCATGCACACGAAAGCTCATACCAAAATAAAAACTTAGTTGGTCTTTAAGGTGCTACTGAAGGAATTTTTTTATTTTGCAGGATTCAACATGGTTTTGGTTGAGGCAACAGTTTAGAATAGGCATAGCTCAGAGGTGAGGAACCTCCAGTCTATGGATCAAATGTAGCCTGCCTCTGCATTTGCTCAGTGAGGCCATTTTGGTGAAGCCATTTCTCACCCACCTACGCCTGAAATCATATGTGTGGGGCGGGTAATAGCAGGACTTCGGAGGAACAACTGTAATCTCAGAGTGACTTCCCAGTTGCTTCTTTCCTGGAGCAACACCCCCCCCTCAGCACCCTCCAAAAGCAGGAGGTTCAAAGAGCAGCATGGGACTGCCGGAAAGCTCTTCCGCCCATGCTGCTCTTCAAATCTCAGACTTCTGGAAGTTTAAGGAGTAGTTTGGGGATTGTTTTTTACGAAGGGCTTTCAAACACTCCCCTGGCTGCCAGTGTTCTGGCACTTCATGCTCTGGCACGGGGGGCGGGGGCGGAGAGCAGGCGGGGGCAGGGCTGGTGCATGTCCTGGGGGCGTGGTGTGCCGCCTGCAGGGGCGGGGCACCCAGCGCGGGCGGGGGGACAACCGCGATGGAACCCCACCGGGATCATGCAGCCGGGGGCGGGGCACTCCCCCCGCACTCCTCTTCCTCTGCCAGTGCTGGCTGCTCTTTGAACTACCCATTTTTTGAAGTTCAAGAAGAAGCACGGGGATATTTGAAAACAGTTTGTAAACATTGCAATACTGCACTTAGAAGTTCTGACAATTGAGAACTCAGAGCTCAGCACTACCACCATGGGTAACCCTACCTACCTGTCAATTTTGGCCCACCAGTGATCAGGGAGATCAGGCTCTGGCCCATTGGCTGGAAAAGGCTTCCTGCACCTGGTATAACTCAAGGGAGTGGCTGGTGCTGTGGTCTAAACCACTTAGCCTCTTGGGCTTGCTGATCAGAAGGTTAGGGGTTCGAATCTCTATTTTTATTTTTATATATCTCTGTTTATTTTTTTATTTACTCTTATGGGTAAGTACTATAAAAGTAGCTCTCTCTCCCCCCACCCCAAAAATTATATTCTTGACTTGTTTAACTTGTTGCCTTCCTTATTTAAACCTTAAGTACTGTATAAGCATTGCTTATTTTTGAAAACTTGGCCCTGCTATTTATCCCACCCCATCTGCTAAACAACCAGTCGGGATTCTGTAGCCCCTGAACCTCATTGAGTTTTTTCTGGGGCTCCCCCCTAGGTTTTTCCACCATAAGGTTTTTGTACTTACACACGGATGATGCAGTTTTGGCAATATAAACAATGGCGATCACTTCTGGATATTGGAAACAGAGCACTTGTTCATTCCAGCAGTTGTGGAAGTAAGAAGGCAGTTGCCACATGTTCTGTAGGAGCTAAATTATAGTGCTGCTGGATTATAATTCTGTGTTTTCCGAATTTTCTAAATTATAATACTGCATTTTCGCAACAGCACGGCAAAGCCGTTCATCACAAGCAGCTCATTCATTTCGGCAGCAGCAGAAGCAAGAAGGCAATTGCTGCAGGAGCTAAATTATAGTGCTGCTGGATTATAATTCCGCATTTCCTGAATTTGCTCAATTATAATACTGCGCTTTCACAACAGCGCGGCAAAGATTTGCAGTTGTCTGCAAACGTTTAGCTAGCGTTTTGTCCTTGTTGAGGACTACATGGGAAGCTTGGGGTGATAGTCATGCCTGAAATAACAGTATGAAACCTCATTACTCACCTTCAGCAAAATATATACCATTTATTGTAAGGGATGGGAACCGTATTAAAAAATATTATCATACTCACAGTCAGTTTGGTGCCTCTGATGAAATCCATTATTGGCAAGATTCTTTTTCCAATTGTCTCCAGGTGTCTCCTTGCTTCTTCTTTTGTGAGAGGACTGAATGGAGCTTTATGCTCTAGGGATGTATAAAAGAAGCATTATTTAACAGAACTAACAGCTGTGGACAGAATCGCATTGAAAAGATACCTCCCTATTGTGTGGAAACTTAATCCCAAGGCCCCGGAAATGGATTAGTCATGACTTGCTGGTTGTCAGCCACCTCATTTTACCACATGGTTGAAGAACCTCAGGGCCTGAGGGCTGGATGTGGCCCCCTGAGCATCAGCACCTGGCCCTCAGTGTTCTTCCCCAGCCACGCCCTGCTCTGAGCCCTCCTCGAGTTCTTTTGTCTGGCTTAGAACATGTCATGTATCAATCAATCAAAGACAGGAAAATAAGACTTGGGGGAAATGACAAAACCAGGAGATACACATTCAGTATCAATGTGTATGTGTGCATGTGTGAGACAGAATCCACATTTGTTACCCGAAAATGCCGGCAGCTTCCTGCTGGACATCTTTTCCAGAAATTTCCCAACTTCCTTGTTTTTGAAGCCCAGGGTCAGCAAATAACACTGGGGAGAAGGGCAAGACCAGTTGGCTGTCTGTGGCAAACTGTGAAGTCCATGAGGGTCTGAAAAATAAGAGGAGGAAGCAGAACATGTACAGCGGTTTGTGGTGTTCTTCAAAACGGCACTCACTTTTGGTTTTTCATCTTTATATGAAGAGAACTTTAAAAACCAATGACACAAATAAATGGCACAAGCACTTCCAGGGCATGTTCCCCATTCTGGTGTCATTTATTGTTTTCCGTTTCGGATTCACAATTCCACCCTCCCCATAATGTGAAATTAATATGTAAACTGAAAGCCAGCGTAGAAATACCCTGAAGGAAATTGGTATCCAAATCAATGGGGTAAAAAGCGCTTAATTAATCTTGGCCGAACCATCCCTCCTGTTGTTGGGTGTCAACCTTGTCACCTGTATATATGTATTCCACATAGTCGGGGTGTTTTCTGGTGAAAGCTTCCTTCAACTTGTCTACTTCTTCAGGTTTTACTTTAGCTGCAAATGGCGTGTACATCACTGAAAAACATTCGGCTCTTGTGATGGCCTCCTCAATCATAGCCTTGAAAAAAAAGAAGGAAAGAAAGAGATATGATACAGGCTCTCTCTGTGTGTGTTTATTTAAAAAAAAAGTGTGATCTGCTATTAAAGAAGGGGGAGAGGGAGGGGGGGAAAGGCGGAAAGAGGAAAATGAAAAATAATTACCTTCATGGATGATATTTCCCCCTTAATAATTGCACAGTCATGCAAAGATAACATATTTTTGGGTTTGAATATTAATTAGAGAAAAATTCAAATTAGTTCCAGAATGCATTGCCTATCTCGCTCTTGGAAAATCAATTTTAATGTAGAAAAAGAACATCTGTAAACAGTTCTCACTGCGGCAGGTCTGCGCCTTGCATGGGAAGAATAAAGGCATTAGGCAAATTATCTCAAAGATAATAAGAAAATGAATTTTAGTTTCTCTGAAGGTCATATCTACACCCACTGGAGATTTTGTTCAAAGCTTGGAGAATTGATCTAAATTTAGGCTGTTTCAAATGTGGATTATCCAGATATAAGAGACAATACACGGGGTATAATGAAGGGGCAAGCAATTTATAATCCATTTGTGAAGAACATCTATGCAGTGGAGCCTGGTCCATTAGGGCGATTGGGTTACAGCCCCACCAATCTCAGCTAACCCCAAGCTGCCTGCCTTTGCTCAGCCAGTCCAAGGGGTAGCACTGCTTGTCAACTTCCTTGTCTTCTTTTCAGGGGGCATTCACACTGCACAATGAATTGATCCAGGGACACATTATCTAGGCAACTGTGGCTGGGAATACACACAGAGCCTTGTAGCATTCAAGCTGCATGTGCTTTGTTTGTCTCACCCATATCCTACAGCTTCTATACCAGGGGTCAGCAAACATTTTCAGCAGGGGGCCGGTCCACTGTCCCTCAGACCTTGTGGGGGGCTAGACTATATTTTTTGGGGGGGAAATGAATGAATTCCTATGCCCCACAAATAACCCAGAGATGCATTTTTTTTTTAAAGCACACATTCTACTCATGTAAAAACACACTTATTTCCGGACCGTCCGCAGGCCGGATTTAGAAGGCAATTGGGCCAGATCCGGCCCCCGGGCCTTAGTTTGCCTACCCATGTTCTATACACAAAGGGTCTGTGTTCAAGGTTCAATTGGTGTGGAGTCATTGGGAGGAATCCCGGTCTCCTTCCACGCAGGGTGGCTTTGATTTAAATCAAATTGATTTAAATCACAATTTTAATCACAATTTTAATCACTAGGGAGTAAGACTTGATTTAAATCACTAGTCAGTAAGACTTGATTTAAATATTTTATTTTTTTTACAGAAAGACTCATTCTTGCTGGTATAATCTTAATATTTACAACCAGATGAAGGTTTCATTTTTGGAATAATAAATTTTCAAAGTAGTTTTTTACAGTTATATAAAAAATTACCGTTTTGATTATACTATTAGAAATACATAGACATGAATCATGAAATTATTGTGAGGTTTAATAAGTTAACTGTTTATATTTGGACAACTTTTCTGCTGTACTTTACTGAAGGAGAAAAATAATCATTTCCTTAATAACAATTTAAACAATTTATTTAACTAAAACAATAACATTATAGCATATGTATCCATGTTTGTTAACTGATATGGTTAAACAGTTAAAAAAACCTTATACTGAGTTTTAGCACACATGAAAAACTTAAAACAAATCCATATTTCCTGATGAGTAGCCTTTGGACTATAATGTAACTTAAATAGAAAACTACCGGTATCTTTAAAAAGATTTTTCTTCCCAAAGCATTTTATTTTAAAAAATCCAATTTAAATAAAAAAGATCTGATTTAAATTAAAAAATCCTATTTTTTCATCATTGATTTTTATCCACCCTGCTTCCACATGTTGATTGTATTCAGACTTAGAATGTATGAATACATAAGTAATATAGCAATTTTATATGGTAAAGAAAGAATTCCATGGAAGGGTGGATGGGAAGTTAATGGATATGAGAGATTTGTTCTGAGTATTGTCTAAAAGAATTTGTAAAATCTGAAAATTTAATTAAAAGGTTATGCAAAAGAGAGAGCGAGAGCGAGAGCGAGAGAGACACAGAGAGAATATGTATGAATAGAGCTATGCTTAGGGATGGGTGAATCTATCAATTTTGGATTCTGTTTCTCATTTTTCCATTCTTAAATTCAGTTCCTTTCATTTCCACATCAGTTTGTAATTTTTTTTAAATACTAAAGTCAGCACAAAATATTTTTGTAAGCAGTTTTTGTTCAGTATAATTGTTCAATCGCACACTGAAAATGGTGAATGCCTTTATGTATATTGCTAAGGGTTTAACACTAGAAAATTCCACTGGAGAGCTCTCTAGCTGAGTTAATGATTAACTGTTGATGTTCTCTGCTCTTTTGCGTGAGTGTTTAACCTTAGCTCATGTGATTAAGGTATTCCATTGCAAATCTTGATTTTGAAAGGGAGTTGGCTTTTGGTCTCTTGTTCCCAGGCAGTGGGAGAAGGATGTGATAATGAGGCCTCCCCAGGAGCTGCATAGCCTTGGGGGGTGGGGGCAGGCTAATGCAGGCAATGGGAAAGACAGAGCTTTGATTTTTTGCTCTGATCATAATTATGTTATATATTTAAGAAGAAGGACCTACCGGTATGCTTGAATATGCATATACTTTATACAACTTTATGGATGCATCATTGATTGTTTTGTACCTGTTTTTAAAGACGTTCTGGTGAGAAAAGCTTTGAATAATGGGTCTGGACAATTTTTATTCCAAAATGGGCCAGCTTTTATGCATCCAATTGCTTCATGCTGTGCAATATTAATATTTGCAATATATATATACATTTTTGAAAGCAATCTCCCCAATATAATGCATTTGCACATGCCGTTTTCATTAATATAAACATTTGTGCACACATTACTTGGCTGGAGAACTGCATTGTGAAATTTGGAGAAGTTTGTTTCAGTTTGCATATTGTTTCGCAAAGGGCAAATTTGCATATTCAGTTTGCATATTGTTTTGCAAAGGGCAAATTAGGTAGGTTTGCCTTCACAGGCAAGCAGGATCAAATTTCCTCTCCATCCCCAGTTACTCAGAAACATGTTTGCCTTTCATTTAACAGCAAAGCCTAATGACACTACACGTTTAATTGGACCAACGTTTTTTTTTAACCCGAAGGCCAGTTTAACAGAGAGTGCCCTTTAGTAGAGACAAATTGACAAAGGCAAAGGAGGAAGGCAAAGATTTTCACCCTGGAATGAGTCGCTGAGAAGTCTCTGTGTGGAACTGAGAAATTACTGCTAGCCGTTTTACTGGCAGACTGAACAAGACAGCACTTCGGCTCTCAAGGTCACTCCTCGGAGATGCAAAATTGCTTGAGAAATTATGTGTAAATCTGAGTAATGTTTCCAAAAGCCGAGACAATTGTCTCTGCTCGGCTGGAATGGAAAGGCTGAGGTAATTCAGTATTTGTCTTCTCTTTTGTAATGGACATAAACAGGTACTTTGGCGCGCATTATGCCACTTCACTTTCGGGAGAACGCTGCCTCGGATGAAAACAGCAATTTGATCTGTTGGCCCTTATGCAATATGTCCTGGAAATGAAATTGAGAAGCAGGTGACCTACCTGCCTTTGCTAACAATTTCACAGTGGAACCTATCGGTTAAAGCAGAAAGCAAAGTGGCTTTATGTCCAGAAAGGAAAAAAATAATAGGGTAGAACAGGGAAATGAAGAAAAAGCCACCAAAAACTGAGGTGGCTGGGGTACCTCTACTTATGAATTTAATGCGTTCTGAATGCACATTCGTAAGTCGAATCCCATAGGAATCCATTGGGAGAAAAAAAATCGTAAGTCGAAGCAACCCTATCTAAAAATTCGTAAGTAGAAAAAATCCTATCTAAACTGCATCCAAGATGGCAGACGGAGCTCCATTCGTAGGTAGAAACATTCGTAAGTCGAGTCATTTGTAAGTAGAGGTGCCACTGTATTTATAACAGGAAGCTGCTGCCTCCCAGATGTTATTGGATTCCAGCTCCCATCATTCCCAGCCACATGGGCAATGGCCAGAGGATGATGGGAATTGTAGTTCAGCAACATATGGAAGGCCACAGGTTCCCCTATCCCAGCTGGGGCAGGCAGGTGGCACAACCCAGTCAACCATGTGCCATTGGGGCAGAGGAACACGCTGGGGCTTGCTGATTAGCCTTTGGGGTGCTGGGAATGTCTCTGCAATCCACATCTGTAGAGTTTAACCGGACTTGACTCTCAGGCAGGGAGGAAATCATGACAGCAAAGTCTTGATAACATCCACAGTCTGAGTGACCTGCAAACAGTGATTGGTTTGGAGGAAGCCATCAATAAAAGGTCTCCCAAAGTGGAAAAGTAATATAGAAGATGCTGGTAAATATCACTGCTGAGAGTACAACCCATTCTTCCACCCCATGTATGTTGCTGCTATTTGCTTTGCCATCTTCGTGGATTTGTGGTGTGTGTGTGTGTGTGTATGTCTCTGTGTGTGCATGCGCTAAAGTCTTTATGGACATAGCAAATCCTGCGTCCATAAATATTTCAGGGTTGGAACCAGGGGAGTTTTCATTTTTAAGAGCAAGTGGTGCTCATCAATGTGTGTTATCCATACAGAACGACTTATGCTTCTGTTGGTGCAATGTTTTCAGCAGAGTGTTCATAATCTTCACAGCAGATTGTCCACAGGAAGGGATGCTGGTTTTGCAGATGGTCGCTGCAAAAAAACTCCATCCATCTCTCTTCTGCATCTGCCAGACTCCTGAGAATTCCAGCACTGGAATGTATGAAGCAACTTCTCCTGAATCTATCCCTAGCATCATCTACTCTGCCTGGCAGGACCTATGTAAAGTATGTGCTTTGCTGCTTAGGTGCTGTATCTCCTCTACAAAGCAGGTTTCTAACCCTCATGATAGAATCAAAGAATTGTAAAGTTGGAAGGGACCTTGAGGATTATCTAGTCAAACTCCCTGCAGTGCAGGAACATTTTGTCCATTGTGGACAAAACCCATGACCATTTGTGACCATTTGGCCCATTGTGGGCTCGAACCCATGACCCTGAGATTAAGAGTCTCATGCTCTACTGACTGAGCTATCAACAGATGCATGGGTGTGGTTACTATCTTCTAAAGGTCCTGATCACCCAGAAATCCTCGAGCTTTTGACAGTATAGACCAGGGGTCCCCAGACTACAGCCCCCGGGCCGGATGCGGCCCAATTGGCCTCCCAATCCGGCCCGCGATGACCCCCGCGCCCGAAAATCCTTTGTGCGCATGCGTATGGGCCTCTCCCGACCCAGAAGAGGTCATTTCCGGTGCACGTCCGGGTCGGGGGAGGCCCATACGCATGCGCACAAGCGATTTTCGGCGATTTTTTCCGACCGGGAAGCGCGCCAGTGCGCCAGTAAGTGTGTGTGCGCATGCGCACGGGTGCACACTCCCCCGCCCTCCAGCCCGCCGCGCGGTCGGCGTGGCGGGCACCGGCCCAAAGCCTGGTAAGTCTGGGGACCCCTGGTATAGACCCTGTAAGGTGCTGTCAAAGTGATCAGATCAGACAATGGTACTGAAAAAGCTGTCACTGTTTGAATTCCTCACCAATGGTGTCCCTGTACTGGGAAATTTTTAATGTCTAATGTGTTTACAATTTTTTATGTGCTGTAAGCCGCCCAGAGTGGCTTGGGCAGGGTATAAATAAAATAATAATAATAATAATAATAATAATAATAATAATAATAATAACAACATACCACAATTTCTTTGCTATGACAAGCTGGTCTTGCACCTACTCCTGTGCTTTTTGGTAGGCTGGCTGGCTGTTTTTTTTGTTTTGTTTCCTGTCTAATACCTTTCCCATATGACTACTCCTTGGGCTCATAGGATTAATTGCCTCCTCTTCCGGAGAAGAAATGTTCCCCCTCCTGCTTTCCGAGCCTACCTGTGCTTCTAGAGCAGCGGTTGGCAACGTGCGGCCCATGGGCCGGATGTGGCCCACGAAGACCGTTTTACCAGCCCACGTGCTGCCCCCGAACCGAGCCACCTGCTTGCCGAGTCCCCCGCGTGCTGTGCCAAACCGAGCGGTGCTGAAAATTGCATCTGCGCATGCACAGATACAGGAAATCGCCTCTGTGCATGTCCAGATGCTGGAAATCGCTTCTGCGCAGGCTCGATTTCTGGAGTCTGGGCATGCGCAGAAGTGATTTCCGGCACCGCGGACATGGGCAGATGCGATTTCCGGCGTCTGCGCCAGTCCGGCTCATGGACAATCTCCGTGGGAGCTGGTAAACCTTGCCAACCCCTGTTCTAGAGTGAGTTGGCTTCTCTCCATCCCGGATTCTGCTAGCGTCTTATCTGCATTCCTTTCAGTGTCAGGAGGAGTAGACAGCTGGCTGCTCCCAGCTGTCTGAGAGAAACGCAAGCTTTCCTGCTGCTGGCTGCTTCCTAACTCATGCTGTGCCTCTCTACTTGGGGCAGATGTGTTCATGACAACTACTCTGCTCTTGATGGGGTTACACTACCTCTGAAGTAGCGGGTATGCAGCTTGGGAGGATTTTTGGATCCTTTGCTGTCACTTGAGGTTGTCTGAATGGAGTGGAGGAGTGCCTTCCATCAGGTTTAGCCTCTGAAGATGATACGGAAACTTCAGCTGGTGCAGAATTCGGCGGCCAGGCTGCTCACTGGGGCAAGGCAGCTTGAGCATATTGCACTGATCCTGGCTCAACTGCACTGGCTGCCAATTAGTTTTCTGGCCCAATGCAAAGTGTTGACCTATAAAGCCTTAAATGGCTGAGGACTGCAATACCTCAAGGACTGCCTCTCCCCTTTTGAACTGATCCAGACCCCTGCAAACATAATCTGAGGCCCTTCTTGGTGTAAACCGCCTTGGGATTAAGGGTGGTATAGAATTTTAAATAACAATAACAATAATACCCTTTGCTGAACTTTTGATTGCAGGATCCTTTCTGGAACTTTTCAAACCGATGGTAGTGTGAATCAATCAAACAAATAAATAAAAATGAACCTACCTTACAAGACTGTTGTAAGGATTGTTCAGTGCTCTGAACTAACACTGAGCCAAATTTCCATGGCCATTTGGGTGGTGGTGGTGGTGGGGCATTTGTCCCATGCAAAAGGAGGGATTCTGCTTGTTTTGAGGTGGAATGAATTTTGCAAAATTTTAGGTTTGGGAGGGGGAGGTATGGCTTCCCCCGCTCCTGCTTTCAGACTCTGCAGAACAGCTGCCTAAAGTGGGCATAAGGTACAATGAAGCCTCTTACTCCCCCCCCCCCCGGTCCGGGCATAGCTGCCAAGTTATCCCTTTTTTAAAGGGATTTTCCATTATGCTGAATAGGCTTCCTCGCGAGAAAAGGGAAAACTTGGCAGCTATGCCCCCGGTTCCTGCTGTGGGTCTGGAAAAAACCCAACTTGCTCTTCATTTAAGAGGCCAAACTCTCTTACCCCCCACCAAGCACCTTTGCAAAATTTCTCCTGCGGCCTGGGCTTTGGGACTGGTGGTGGTTTCTTTCTGTTCTTAATGGTTACACTGTTTTCTTCATCATGAATGTTAACCTATCCTGAAATCTGGCAACAGGCCAGGAAAGCAGATACTGTAAATGCATCAATAAATTGGGTCCTCCCTACAAGAGTGGGTCCCGGCAAGCAGGCCTAGGTGTTGGGGCGGGGACATTTGGAGCAGCCACAACACCCTATTGGTGGTCCCTCTGAGGGGGAGCAATTGGGCTAAGAGCATGTCAGTCAATAGGCAGAGGGATCTCTATTTAAGCGCTGCACATGACCCTCAAGATCCTCTTCTCCGGTCGCAGTGCATCAGAACACCCGCCCACCTCTCCCTAATTTTAGGGCTTGCGCTTGACCTTGCTATACCGTCGTGTGTTGCTTGTTTTGGAGCAAGGGCACGGTAAGAATTTTTTGCATTTGCCTGATTGGCTGTTGCCACTTGGGTTTTGCCTGCCGCGTAGCAAATCGTCACAACTTGTACGGTTGGCAGATAGGCTCTGGTTCATGCTGATAGGAGTGGCAGGATTCCTAGCCAACCCTACCCACAGGTATTGCTGTAAAAGGAACCCCAGAACTCCTGGTTGGTCTTACCCAAGCGGGGTTGTGCCCTGATCCAGAGTTCAGGGCAGATCTGGGGGAACCAGGGCTGGGCGCTACTCAAGGCTCCCATCCCAGGTGTTGACCTGGCTGACTCATGGTGCGCCTGGAGTCAGTGCTACCCTAGGTAGCTTTGGTGAACCAGAGCCTATGCAACCACTCACTTCATTTTGTAATCAATCAAGTTGTGGCCAAAAACCAAACCAAAATTTGAGTCCTGTCTGAATTTATTTCTTGGTCGGGTTAAAGGGCTCCACACGCAATTGGTGTTAAGGATGTTCAACGTCTTGGAGCTCTCTCTATCCTTCTGCATTAGCTCTCTCCTCCCCAGAGACTGGCTCATTTATTTAAGAATCCACAAAGGACGGCAGACTGTAGTAGACTGAAAGGCTGGGATCCCTCCCATTTAAGAGAATAGGATCGAGCACAGGTTATTTTTGCTCTTGCGCTAGAGTATTTTGGCAAAGGATACTAGATATTATTAAGGACATACCGGTAATCAGATGTGATAGAATATTGACACCTAAGCCATCTCTCTTAGGCCATTTGAAAGGCATAATTAATGAGGAAGATTTAGAATTAGCCACGGCTGTATTGACTGCAGGGAGGCTAGTGATAACTGCCAACTGGAAATCTTCAGAACTGCTGGGTAAATTATAATGGCACACTGAAATCTTGGGCACAGCATTGTGACTTAAACTCACTTGCTATCAAGGGAGAAAGACGAGCGCCTTGTTGAGGCCAATTGGGCCTATGTAACACAGGGAACAACAAACAACATTCCTCCAGATGATTACGGATCATTGCTCCTACCTAGTACTGATGCTACTCACCAGTTTGCTTCAACAAACAGCAGACTAGTGTGGAGCAACAATGGAAAGAACAGCGGAGATATTTGTGACCACGGCAATGTATTCATTTACAATACAAATGCAGATTTCACTCTCTCTGCCTGCCAGGAGTTACTAGCTCATATGGGGATGAGGGAAGAAAAGGGAAGAATGAAGAGAAGAAGATAAAGGAGTGGGGGAAGGGCTGAGGAGATAACCTCCAACATTTCTCCGAAGAAAATAGGGGTGTCAAGTGGTATTTTTCCACGAACACTTCCCTCATTCTCTTAGAATGGCAATGGTGCCTACCTGAGAGGTGACAAATCTGAGTTCCTGCGAGTTCCGGCTGTAGAAAAAAAAAGCCCTGGGGACATCCTATTCCTATTCCATGAGATTCTCTCACAGGCCTCAATTTCCAGCACTTGTTTTATGCGAAAGCTGTTGCAATAGACCTATGCTCTGTTTACACCACTTCTCTGCATTTTCCTGGAATTCCTGAATAATTTTATGTGCCTTTAATTAGGGAGTTTTTAAAGTGGCATGATATGTCACCCTTATGTCTATGCAAGTTGTATAAGATGACCTGAAGCTGCAGAAAGAGCTTTGCTATTTTGGAATCTGGGAAGATGTCAAGAAAGAGACTGAGAGATAAAGTGTTCCCCAAAGACACCCACGATTTATGCAGCGGCATTCCCCAAAGACTCAGGTGTACCCCAAAGGGGAGTACTGAGCATAGCAGAATTCCCTGGGGGAATAATGAAGTTTCCTGAGAACGGCAGCTGATTCCCCCCACCCAGAGGTAAAAAAAGAGAGCTCTCTTAGAACTATCAAGCTCAGAACTATCATTTTCCATCAGTCCCAGCAAGTTTGGCTATTGGACAGGGATGATGGGAACTGTGGTCCAAGAGAATTTGAAAGGTACAGTTTCCTCATCCCTAGATGACTGCTTACACTCTCCAGTGGGCCAGAGGCTGAAGTAGGTTTGTAAGCTAATAATAATAATAATAATAATCACCACCACCTGGACAGGTAAAAAGTGGCTGTCAATCAATGCGTGCAGGTTAACTGCAGAGAACCTCATGTTGCCTTTTTGGAATGAAAGTATATATGGTTTGTCGGTAGCATATTTTAAATTTTATGTTGTGCTTTCAATTAGATCACATCCATAACCGCTTTAGCAGTCATGGTTTCCCCCAAAGAATCCCAGGAAATGTAGTTCATCCTCCAAGGTCATAAAATGTTGGATTATGTCAGTTAAATTGTATTGATTGATTGATTGATTGATGATCATGTACCGTTAATGAAAACTAATTGTAATTGTGGCTAACACGTTTACTCTGGCTCATCTGATATGCTGTGAAGTGTAGGTGGGTTCCCACGAGGCAAGGCACAGCGATAACAGCAAGAACCTTTCTTGAACTACATAACTGGGAAACAGGGGCAAAGCAACTGCTTATATACATTCCTGAAAGCCTGGGCCACTCCCACTCCCAACATGATTGGCTGTCTATACTTCCAAGCTGCGAATCACGACTCAGAGTTCAAGCGCCAATGGCAGAGGCCAAAATCCTGAAATGTTCTGTGATTGGACATCATGCATTGAGTCAGAACACAGGAGCTCAGAATCCTTAGTCCAGACTCAAGCTCAGGCAAATACAGACCACTGAATACATAACACGTTGTGCGACATTTTGGGCATAGTAGTGTAAATATGGTAGGTGATGCTGGAAGATGATATCCCATTGGAATATCTGAATAGTGGCCCTTATCCATCCTCTGAGCTGGGATCCTGACTTGTCTTACTCCCAGTTCCTTAGAGAAACTCAAGGTTGAGGGTCTTATCTGCAACGGTACCTTGGCTTTGGAATAGTGTGTGAATAAAGCATTCTTACTGTTATTATATTGCTAGGCTGTTTTTCTTTCTTTCTAAGGGTGAGGGAAAGGAAACAGCACACAGCACCCCCCACCTTCCCATTCAGTAGCGCTCATACCATTCAATGAATAAAACATTGCATGTACAGTAATAGTTGAGAACTTCTGGCTTATCTGCTGTTTTATGCCTCCTCTAATGTAGGTCACGTCACATATCAGCTTATTATTTGGGTTCTTAAATGTGTTTAATAACTTAAGACGGCGGCAGTATTTTTGTACATGGCGTGGTTATTTTAAAACTGGCGTTGCGGAACGGCTAAAAATACATCTCTGTGTTCTGCTGAGCTCTAAAAGGCAAAGCCACAGAGGCTTAAGAGATTTATTTTAAAGTTCAGGAAGTGTTAGATGCTACCACAAACTGTAAGTGTATTATTTCGCAGGAAAGGGGATCCAGACTTAGCTGTCACTTCGACCTCACAAGGGAGATACGTATGTGCACAGAGGCAGCTTCCCCATGAGGAATTCTCTGTTGCATCAGGAATTCTCTGTGCAGGCGTATCCTAAGCCACTGTCTCAGGTAGCCTGGGGATTGTTGTACATGCCTGGACAATTTAGGGGTTGGCATATCTTTTTAGGACAATGGGCACGGGGGAATGCCACGGGTGTCGCCATTTCTGGTCACTTCTTTCCTCACTCCCACCTAGGCATTGGGGTAAAAGTTGAATTCAGCACCGGGGGGAGAGGAGAGGAAGTGGGAAAGAGCATCACTCTTCCAACTTCTTCCTTCATGCCCATGGTGACGGATGTGTCTCAGAGACTTTTGGGGCATCAGGGAAGACCTTGGGTGTGTGTGTGTGTGTGTTGTGCCTACAGGCACCAAGTTGGCAACCCTTGCTGCAGAAAGAGCAACGCCAGCACATTTTTACCATTCAGTGACACCTCATGATCATACAAGAGTGTAGACAAGGATGTGTAGACAGTTTGGAACAGGAGTGGCAAGTCAAACATACTGTTTTGCGGGTCAAGTAAGAGCAGAAGGCCAAACACTTGGCATCTATACAAGGCGTGGCCAATCCAGAGGAGCCATACTGCCAGCCAACTGCAGGGTGATGTTGTACTACTTTCACCAATATGTGCATTATTATTATTATTATTATTATTATTATTATTATTATTATTTACTAAATTTGTATACCGCCCTTCATCCGCAGATCTCAGGGCGGTTCACAACATAAAAATACAACATAAAAGCACAAAATACATGATAAACAACAACAAAACCCCACAAATAATAACCCTCACCTGCTCCCACCAACCAATTTAAAAGGGGTTGAAGAGGAACTTTCCCCCTGGTGCCTAAAGGTTTATAATGAAGGTGCCAGCCTCACCTCCCTGGGGAGAGCATTCCACAGACAGGGAGCCACTGCTGAGAAGGCCCCGTTCTCGTGTTGCCACCCTCCGGACCTCCCGTGGAGGAGGTGCACGAAGAAGGGCCTCAGAAGATGATCACAGGGTCTGGGTGAGTCCATATGGGGAGAGAGTCAGCCCTTGAGGTATTGTGAAAATTTATGCACACTTTACCGTAGTATATGCATTTTTGTACGCATTGCTTGGCTGGAGAACTGCGCTGTGAAATTTGGAGAGGTGGGGATTTTGAAGGATGGCCTTGTTTCTGGCTCGTGTATTGTTTCAGGAAATCTGAATTAGGGCAGGTTTACTTTTAAATGCTGTCCAAATAGAATTTCTCTCTCTTCCTTGCTCCAGGCCCGCAAAATCATTCTAGCCAGGGAAAGTCTAATGCGATGTAACATGGTAATGCACTGTGGTAGGTGGCCCCAGCAGTCCAGCTAAAACAGCGATGACCAAGAGATTACCTCCGAAATCCAAACCTACTATTCAGTGGGGGGTTTATGAATGTCTGCTGTGTTTGACACACTGCATGGCACCTCCAAGGCACATCTAAATTAAGCGTGATCGGCATAGCTGCTTGTGTTCCCTCTTCCCCCTCTTCCTCTTCCTGTACAGACGGGCAAGGTGCTTGGCTGCTGAACAGTGGTATAATTTCAGTACCCAAGGAATAGGATTTAATAGGAGGATGTGCCCGTAAAGCAGGATTTTCCTCCTAGCACTTGGAGACGCATGTCACCAAGCAGGTCTACAGTCATGATCCTCATCAATTTCACACTGCTGCCAGTGCCTCGCAAATAGGGCTGCTACTTAAATGTTTTGCTCCTTCTCTCCCCAAGGACAAAAGGATTAGAAGCTCTTCTCAAACAGAGGCCTTTTAAATAAGAGGAACACAGAAAGAGACGGCTAAAAACAAGGGAAGTGGACAAAACAAATGGCTTTGGATTTGTCAGCACTGGCCCAGTGTCAATGATGCCTTCAGAACGAAGCCACCGCCTTATACGTTAGTGTGCGCTAGGGCCTTAAAGTGACAGAGCGGGTGGGAGAAAGACTCCCCAGAAGGTAGCCTGCTTTGGGACCAATGATCAGAGTTGGCTTTGGTTTTGAGGGAGCAAAATTGGCAAAATTCCACAGGGTGGTTTCTCTCCTACGTCAGTAGTACTGCTGGCTCTCTCAGTGGGGGCAACAACAGCCGTGGAAAGCACAAATGCTCTTATGGAGCTGCAGTTAAAATGTCCCTGAAGGTTGCCCAGTACCTACCAAACAGCCTGACCTATTATGAATTTATCTAACTCCTCCCTTAAGGACCCAGGTGGCGCTGTGGTTAAACCACTGAGCCTAGGGCTTGCTGATCAGAAGGTCGGCGGTTCGAATCCCTGTGACGAGGTGAGCTCCCGTTGCTTGGTCCCAGCTCCTGCCAACCTAGCAGTTCGAAAGCACGTCAAAATGCAAGTAGATAAATAGGAACCGCTACAGCGGGAAGGTAAACGGCGTTTCCATGTGCTGCTCTGGTTTGCCAGAAGCGGCTTTGTCATGCTGGCCACATGACCTGGAAGCTATACGCCGGCTCCCTCGGCCAATAATGCGAGATGAGCGCGCAACCCCAGAGTCGGTCACGACTGGACCTAATGGTCAGGGGTCCCTTTACCTTTTAACTCCTCCCTTAAATCCATTCCTCCCTTGTCTTGTGGCAGAAAATTCTGTTGGCGTTATGCTTTGCAGTTCTCATTATTTCTAATGGCCTGGTGTGGATATTATGGTGTCAGCATGAGGGCTAAACTACCCTGGACCAATGCAAGAGCATGCCACCTCCACCTGTGAGGGCACCCCACCTGGAAGCAACTAGGGCCATATGCAGGCATAGGCAACCTTGGCTCTCCAGATGTTTTGGAACTACAACTCCCATGATCCCTGACCACTGGCCCTGTTAGCTAGGGATCATGTTCGCATCAAACACCATGCTTTTTTGATTAGAATACTTTAGAAAGCTGCCCCTAAGCTGCTAAATCCTAAATGGCCTCGGCCCAGTATACCTGAAGGAGCGTCTCCACCCCCATCATTCTGCCCGGACACTGAGGTCCAGCTCCGAGGGCCTGCTGGCGGTTCCCTCGTTGCGAGAAGCCAAGTTGCAGGGAACCAGGCAGAGGGCCTTCTCGGTGGTGGCGCCCACCCTGTGGAACGCCCTCCCATCAGGTGTAAAGGAAATAAACAACTACCTGACTTTTAGAAGACACCTGAAGGCGACCCTGTTTAGGGAAGTTTTTAATGTTTGATGTTTTATCGCTTTTTTCTTATTAATATTCTGTTGGGAGCCGCCCAGAGTGGCTGGGGAAACCCAGCCAGATGGGTGGGGTATAAATAATAAAGTATTATTATTATTACTACTAGTCCACCAGTTTTCCCAAGCAAAAATTCATTTACTTCAGGAAGGGGATAAGAGGCAACAGATTGTCATTTGCAGCCAGGTATGACAATCTGCTGCATTGCTTTTACGGCCTAGAAGTGAGACCTCCCTTCCTCAAGGAAAGACCTTACTATATTTCGACTTGGGGAACCAAGAAGAGAACCAGGCAGCATACGGCACAGTAAAGGCAGGAGGGGACCTCCAGTTTTTTCAAGCCCATATCAAAGGGATCGCATCCCAACCCTAAAATGTAGCCATTAGAACTGCTTACCAGCAGAGCCCAAATTAATATGGGGTGTGGGGGAGAATCGAAATCAGGGAGAATCAACATGGGGCCATGCAGATGTTGGTGGATTACAACCATTGTCCATGACCAGTGGGCCTACTGACCATGGCTAGTGGGAGTTGGCCTCCAACAACATCTGGAGGGCACAACAACCTCTGGAAGATGCTCATCTGGCTACCTCTGCACTAGATCAACAGCTTCCTTTCTTGCTGGCTTATATGGGGAAAGATACCCCTCAACCGAAGGATTATTTGAGTCTTACAATTTTGACAAGGAAAACAAAGCAGAATTAGAAAAACAAACGAACTCGTAATTAATCAGCCCAGACAGCATACTAAGCAATGTGATGGATTCTCCATCACAGAAATCTTTAAAAGAGAGATTGTGCTTTGTGTGTTGGTGGGGGGGGGGGGGAGAGAGAAAGAAATAAAGAGAAAGAGAGAGATGGGGGATATGCCATAATGCAACCAGGATATTAGGCTTTTTGAAGGAATTGCTTGTGAAATGATATGCCCTGCACATTATGTAGGAGGTCAGAGCAGATAATCATTCCTCCTGGCTGTAAAGTATTTCAATCCATGAGAATTTATTATCTGCCCAAGGCAAGATGACACTATCGCACCCAGAACAACAAACTAAAAGGAGGGGAGCCAGGAGGAGAGGGGAGCGAGGATGGCCTGAGGGTTTTTAAATGGAGTTTTAAAGGATAAAGAGGACCTTTTTCTTAAAGGCTAGCTTAACCATTGCGGGTAGTCCATGTTTTGGACTCCAAGTCCCACCCACCACTGGGAGTGTTACCTATGGGTGATGGGAGGTGAAGTCTGCAACACCTGAAGAGGACCATGTCAACTTCTTCTGAACTACTAAATGTAAGGCACAAGCAACTTGTTCCCTTTCTGCCTCTGCTGTGGTTAGAGTTGACCTGGATGCTGTCAGTATGGGAGGTGTTTCTATGCATTCTGCACGGCAAACCTGGGCTTGCTACTGAAAATGGATTTGACAGGGCCCATCTCCCAGTGCAGAAGGAGATAAGGTCTTCAACTGTCTACCTTTCAAGGTAGCAAACTCCCTAGTTCAACAATGAGCTGTGGGAAGAAGTACTATCTTTTATCTGTCCTGAATCTCCCCGACATTTAGCTTCATTGGATGACCCCCAGGTTCTAGCATTACAAGAGAGAGAGAGAAAAACATCTCCCTCTATCAGCAATCCTCCCTTACGTACCATTTTCCTGAACTACAAAGGGAGTGAGAAGCCACATATGCTTCTTTGAGATCTTGGGAGGAATGGTGCAATGTATACATAAACATGTTGCAAAGTCTATAATCTTCTCAGATATTAATAGCTGGCTACCTGTGGAACATGAGGCTTTTCAAGGAGAAATAAGGTTTTAAATGGGGTGTACATGCACTCCAGTAAACATTTCCTCCAGAGAGACTTGTTTAGAATCATAGAACTGTAGAGTTGGAAGGGACCACGAGGGTCATCTAGTCAACGATGCAGGAATCTTTTGTCCAATCTTTTGGTTGATGCTTGGTGGGTGAGTAAGATTCCCCTGCCCCAGCGTAAGTCCCTGTTGATGCTGTCTTATTTCTCTTGTTTCCTGTTCCCCTGTGTGGATAGGGTCATTATATATGGGGCTGGATTAATTATATTTATTGTAACTGGGTACAGGAGAACAATGAAGTTCTTGTCTAGCATCTTGGCTAGCGTGTTCTTTAAGCCGTCTATGACATGATGTCGTAGACACAAATTCCTAGCCAAGCAAAGGAAGTTTCATGGTTTCCAGCACCAGAAACCTCCAGCTCTCATAATACAGAAGCATATTCTGAAAAGGAAGAGAGACTTGGTGTTCTCACCTAGCCACAAAGAGGATGGCATAGCTCAAGTGTGTTAACTTCGTTTTTCCATCAAGCAAGACTGAGCAGTGAATAAGTTTTTTTCTCATCTCCCTCTTTCCCTGCTTGTGTGACACATAAAACAAAGCTTGTGAGTCACTTGGGCCTTCTACTCTGCAGTAGGGATGGGTGAACTTGCCTATTCGTGGTCCATGCCACCTTTGCATGCCCCCCAACTGCCATTCATTTCCCTTTCTGCATTAGTCTGCCATTGAAAAGGTGTGTTTAAATGCCTGTTTCCCTCGAAACTTGTGTTTAAGTTTTGATACATGCAAACTGCTAAGGGCTCAGAAATCTGTTGGGGACCTTGTCCCCTGAGATGGAAAAGGATCAGCACATTGGTTTCAGAGGTGTGGATGAAGAATTTGCAAATATTGACTTCTGCAAGCATCCCTACTCTCCTTCTTCTTCTTTCTTTGGCGATCACTCGTAGCCGAGTAAGATTGTCTTCCATAAACACGATTTTAACAATGGGTCCGTAAGTGACTGTGGAGGCCAATTCTGGATCCACATGCCCTTCTACAGTGGGGACATTGGTTTCCAGGCGGGAGTTGATCACGGTGTGGATTTGCCAAGTGTGCTTTCCTCTTAGCACATTTCTCCCTTGCGTCCTGAGATCGAGTTTCTTCAAAGCCCATGACACCTTTGGTGAAGGCTGTTCTCTACTCTCCACCCTGCCTTTATCCCACTCTGCAGGAGAGAGTGAATGATTCCACTGGAGGCAGAACTCTATCTAAGGCTAACTCTCACTGTTTGCAATGCACATGAAAGGACGTCAAAATATGGTGCACATTTCCCACCAGACCCAACTCCTCCTTATGGTAGGCCTGTGTACCAAAGCAGAAGAGATATACTGGTATCTATCTATCTATCTGTTGGAATGATACAGTATCAAAAATGAAATGTTATGGCTGTCTGTAAAATTGAAGTATGAGCCAAGGGTTAACAACCTTGAATTTTTAGCCTTAAAATTAGTCTTAGGGAGAGAGAGAGAGACAGAGAGCGGGGGGGGGGGGGAGCCACTTCATTATAAATACGTTACTGCAATATAATGGCCTCCTGATTGATAAGCCCCGCAGCTACCTTAGCCGGCAGTCTTTTAAGCACCAATCCTTCATTTGGGTCCTAACAGCAAGGTGGGCTCCTCCTCCCTCGCTGGGCCATCAATTTTTACCTGCCAATACAGTTTGATGAGCTTGCTGGTATGCTGCTCACTTCCTCCTGACAGCCAGTACATGTAGTCAGCAACCATGGCACTCCTAACGACGAAAACAGAATAAGCAAGTGAAATAATTCAGGGGGCGGAAGGAGACTGATGAGAATACAGAAATGCAGTGCTCGTGACCTAAAAGACCCGCACAGGCGACGAAACCTTTGCAGCCCCGCACCAGCAAGCAGTGGCCCCCGTGCAAATTCTGGCCTGCTCAGATGTACCTCTTGCCCCCATAGCTGCCATCCCAGAGGCAAAAGGGGAGCGTGGAAGGACCAGAAGCTTCAATAATGGGACTCACTCAGCCGAGTATTAGCCAAGTGTCCCTGTTTTCCAGGGACAGTTCCGGATTCAGAAGCTGTCCAGGTTTCTGATTTGATCCTGGAATGTCACGCTTTTCATTAGGACGTTCCTAATTTCATTGGAGAAATGTTGGAGGGTAAGGAGTTGGCTAGTTATCTCCCGCTTGGACTACTGTGCTCTACGTGGGGCAGACCCGGAAGGTGACCCGGAAACTGCAATTAATCCAGAATACGGCAGCTAGACTGGTGACTGGGAGCGGCCGCCGAGACCACATAACACCGGTCTAAGAGACCTACATTGGCTCCCAGTACGTTTCCAAGCACAATTCAAAGTGTTGGTGCTGACTTTTAAAGCCCTAAACGGACTCGGTCCTATATACCTGAAGGAGCATCTCCACCCCCATTGTTCAGCCCGGACACTGAGATCCAGCGCCGAGGGCCTTCTGGCGGGTCCCTCACTGCGAGAAGCAAAGCTACAGGGAACCAGGCAGAGGGCCTTCTCGGTAGTGGTGCCTGCCCTGTGGAACGCCCTCCCATCGGAGGTCAAGGAGATAAACAAATACCTGATATTTAGAAAACACCTAAAGGCAGCCCTGTTTAGGGAAGTTTTTAACCTGTGATATTTTAATGTATTTTGGTATTTGTTGGAAGCCGCCTAGAGTGGCGGGGGAAACCCAGCCAGATGGGTGGGGTATAATAATAATAATAATAATAATAATAATAATAATAATAATAATGAGTTATGCAAACCCCAAGCCAAGGAGATAAGTAATTATACAACCTTTAGAAGACATCTGAAGGCAGCCCTGTGTAGGGAAGTGTTCGTTTGTTTTTTAAAAAGTTCAGTGGTACCTCAGGTTAAGAACTTAATTCGTTCTGGAGGTCCGTTCTTAACCTGAAACTGTTCTTAACCTGAAGCCCCACTTTAGCTAATGGGGCCTCCCGCTGCTGCTGCGCCACCGCCACACAATTTCTGTTCTCATCCTGAAGCAAAGTTCTTAACCCAAGGTACGATTTCTGCATTAGTGGAGTCTGTAACCTGAAGCGCCTGTAATCTGAGGTACCACTGTTTAATGTTTTCTTGTGTTTTTATATATGTTGAAAGCCACCCAGAGTGTCTGGGGCAACCCAGTCAGATGGACAGGGTATAAATAAAATCATCATTATGGAATAGCACGTCCTTATTTTCATTGGCGAAATGTTGGAGGGCTTGGTTTTGCCTTCCACTTGCCCTACCCTGAGCAAAAGCAGGCTGCTGCTCAGGATCTGGGGCAGGATACCACCGTCCCATACCCCCCTGTCAAAGGGACACTCTTGCAAACTAAGGCAAGCAAGGACTAAGGCACATTACGAATGCAGCTATTTATATTAGCATACATTCATAATTATCAGCCATTGGCAAAAGGATATAGCATGCATTTGGAAACTCTGGGGAGCTGTTTTATTAGGTAACAAAAGTGCGAGGAGGAAACGGCCCTAACATTTCCCCCCCCCCTCCCGCAGTTGATGGGTTTTCCCATTTTTATTGTGAGCAAATATTTAACGGTCACTCAAAAATGTTTTATTCCGGCTCGCTTTAAAGTATTTATGGACTCCCACACATTATATATAGTCAAAATTTCTTCCAGGACAGCAGCTGAATGTGTGATATAGCATGCTGCTGGTATCGGAGAATATCTCAGTTTGTGGCAAAGTCAAACATAGTTCATCTTTGATTAAATTATGCTTGTTGCGGTGGAGTTTGGGGGTGCGGGGAGTGGGGAAGAGGTGGCAAATCTTGCAACTAATTGAATATGCTTTAGTGCCCTGAGTGTTTGTAACAACTACCACATTTCTCTTATTAGACTGAGAGGATATTAAAAACTATTGTGCAATGGATATTAATGTAGGTTTTAACAGACTTCAGAAAATCACTTTGCTTTTTTATGGCTGCTCCTCCAATACCCCCCCTCTCTCCTTCCCCTCTGGAGATTCCAAATCCAATTAAATGCAACCAGATGTAATTCCAAATTGTCACTTTAGTCAATTAAACATATAATAATCTTGTGTGCCTAATTACTAGCACAAAAAGTTTATTTGTTGATGCTTTCCTATCTGCTTGTCGCTGCCCGTCTCCCTCCCTCCCAGCCCCCCATCACTGCCGATATATTTATTGCTCCTTGACATTACTGTAAATTGAATTTGGAATTCTCTCCCGAGTTACATGTGTTATAAAACCCTAATCCCAGGCTAGTAGTAATACCATTTTAGAACATGTTTTCGCAAGCTGCATTATGTTCTTAATGAGATATGGCCGAGAGAAAATAAAGGAAGCAGAGGATTTAAATCACAAAGCAGTTCAGAGTTGTCTGGGTGTCGTGGGGAAGGCAGAGGGGAAGACGACTGCTGTGATGCTCTGTGGGAGGCCCAGCAAAAGATAAATCTATCCTTGCACAGAGGTGTGCATCTCTTGACTTTGGTGCATTGGTGGGAGGGGGAACCTGCTTAGAATCTAATGCTAAAGAAGTTCCCCATCTCTCGTGGCAAAAATCTGGGGAACTTTGATGAAAACAATGAGGATGTCAGGGGCTGGATTGAGGAGGAATGGGGCAGGAGGACAGTATTGATTTAGAACAGTGGTTTGCAGAGGGGGAAAGCTGGGAAATCCTGGGTGAGGAGCAGCTAGAAGAGGAAACACCAGGAGAGAGATAGCTGGCAGATTCAGAGTCCTTGGACAGCATTCCTGACCCCCCTTTGCCTAAGACTAGATGGGCTTTGAGAGTGATAGAACAGAGAGCTCAGTGGCAACAAGCTTAGATTACCCGACGTAGGAGTGACGTACATCAGGGGTTGCCAACTTCCAAGAGACTGTGATCTACTCACAGAGTTAAAAACTGGCGGTGATCTACCCCCCTTTTTGGGGGGGTTCAGATCATTTTAGGGATGCAGGGCAAAGATGTTGAGCTTTTCTTAGGGGAGCCAAAGTTTTTTAGCTTCTTTGGGGGGAGCCACTGATCTACCGGTGATCTACCACAGACGTCTAGTGATCTACCGGTAGATCATGATCTACCTGTTGGACATGCCTGACGTACCTTAACGGGGATGGAGGAGGGAACCTTTACTGGGAGCAACACCATTTCTAGAAAGATATGCATTCCTTTCTCTCTCTCTCTCTCTGATTATTAAAGCAGCAAACTGGTAGGAAACGCTCCTTTTGTTTGATCTGCTTATTTACTGCCACCGGGGGACGGATCCGATCCCCCAAAGCCTGACAGAGGACGATCAATGAGCTTCTGCCTTATACAGAAGAGACCCAATGCCAGCAGGTAGTCTCCTCGGGCCAGAGCTAGAGGGCCCACTCAGAGCCAGTCCAACACTGATGTGGGGTGAGGCAGCTGCCTCGGGTGGCACCCACGAGAAATGGCACCAGAGAGGGAGAGGAAGTGGCTGCCCCGCTGCTGCTTTGCATGGTGGGGTCACCATAATAATAATAATAATAATAATTTATTATTTATACCCTGCCCATCTGGCTGGGTTTCCCCAGCCACTCTGGGCGGCTTCCAACAGAAAAATAAAACACAAGAATCTATTAAACATTAAAAGCCTCCCTGAACAGGGCTGCCTTCAGATGTCTTCTAAAAGTCTGGTAGTTGTTTTCCTCTTTGACATCTGTTGGGAGGGCGTTCCACAGGGCAGGCGCCACCACCGAGAAGGCCCTCTGCCTAGTTCCCTGCAACTTGGCATCTCGCAACGAGGGAACCGCCAGAAGGCCCTCGGTGCTGGACCTCAGTGTCCGGGCAGAATGATGGAGGTGCTGTGTGACGTGCTGGGCACAGTGGCTTCTATTCCTCCAGGTGACGGCCCTCTCTGGGCGGCCTTGGCGAATAGGCTTGCTGCTTTCACAGCCTAGGTGTGCCTAGCTCTCTTGCCAGTGCTGCTCTTGTACCACTGAGGGCAGGCCTGGCAATGATGCTGCGTGTCCTACCAGGCCTATGAGTGCCCCGGACTTGCTGACAACACCAAAATTTCCCAATGAGCGAACTTAGTTTAGGCCCATTCATTTCAGTATTAATTTCAGCAGGCCCATTCTGAATGTAATTTAGCTGGATGCAACCTAATTTGCCTAGTATGCTGCAAAATCCTGCGAGGTCGCAGCAACCAAAATGGCTGCCGTTCTCTCACAAAACAACAACAACAACACGGGATGTCCCAGGTTTTCCAGGACACTTGCGGGGTATGTGCTAAGACGATTTCACCTAGTACGGTATGGTGAAATTATTGGTTATGAATTTACCAATTGCTCAAAAAACATTCTGTAGGGTGGCCATTTTTCAAGAAGTAATGTTCCAGACGCAAAAAGTTGTTGACGTTTGCCAACCCTAACATTATGAGCTAATCACTGGAAGTACCCTCAGACTTGGCTTGGGAGAGCTTACTGAAAAGTATGGAATTGGCGTGATGAACAAATTAAAGGAAGTAATTCATAGGGAAAAGGATGACTTTGACTCATTAATGTTGCAGATAATTGGATGGACGTTATAGCTTATTGTGACTCGTATTATCACCGTGTCAAGTTAGGCAGAATTGTGTTTTTGTGATCAAGTCTATCTGCTTCGCTTTCAGGCATTTTCCCTTAATTTGTTTTAAAAACTGCAGTATTTGTGCAGGTGATGATGGGGAGTTTATTAACAAGCAGAGTCATTTCTTAAAATGAAATGGGTGAGGGGGGGGGGAAGGTAGATTTTTTTTTAAAGCCAACTTTCTGCCACCTGATTTCTAGATGCAACCCAAAACACAGCCACCTGTCGAAATTTGCACTTCATATTTTGCATTGTAGTTCTTCAGAAAAGTAATGTGTACAAAAATACACATCCTAGGGTAAAGCATACACACCAATGCATGTATTAGTGGAAGTAACGTGCAGTATATAAAATTAGGGGAAGTTGCCCTGTAAAAGTAAGTGTATAAGGCAAAATTGCATCCACAATTGGTGCTAATATGCTGATGAATTTCCTTGATGGCTATTTTTTAAAAAATGTGAACTTGATGTGGAAGTGTAGAGAACTGAACTCACAGTGGCCAACATCAATGGAGTCGCCCATCCCTCAGTGATATCAGGACATGAGATAATTAGTATTACAAGTGACCAACTGTGGGTGTGTGTTTGTGTGTGTTCTTGACATTGGGTAACCATTTTCAGGGGTACCCTTGGGCCTTCTGGCGGTTCCCTCACTGTGAGAAGCAAAGCTACAGGGAACCAGGCAGAGGGCCTTCTCGGTAGTGGCACCTGCCCTGTGGAACGCCCTCCCATCAGAGATAAACAACTACCTGATATTTAGAAAATACCTAAAGGCAGCCCTGTTTTTAGTCTGTGATATTTTAATGTATTTTGATGTGTGTTGGAAGCCGCCCAGAGTGGCAGGGGAGACCCGGCCAGATGGGTGGGGTATAAATAATAAATTATTATTATTATTATTCATTTATTTTGAAATATTTACAAACCACCCGCTCATGTCAAGGTGGTAATGCAATAAGACACCATCTTATACCATCAAAACAATGTAAAATAATCATAAATACAGCGAGCTTATCCTAAGAAAATGTAAACAACTGAATAGGACTGTCATCATTAAAAAGCTTTTGAGAGATGCCTGGAAGTTAACAGCAGGGACGCCTGCCAAATCTCTGCTGGAAGAGCATCCCAAGGATGGGATCAGTGAGAATAAATGCCCAACTTCTAGCTGAAGCCAGTTGGGCTTCTGAGACATGGGGGACAACTAATGGTACTCCTCTGGACACGCAGTTCCACCCCCTCTGAAGCTTTGTATCTGAGAGATTGGATTACAGGCCTTGTTTCATATGCCAGCTCCAGACAAGTCACTTAGGGGACAATTTAACAGAGTCAAGAGGGACTCTTGCAATGTAAGTGGTCCCTGATTTGCCTCTTAAATGACTTGCCTGAGATCACAGACAGGAAATCCCTTGTCAAGGGAAACCCATTTGCCTCTGCTGTACAGAATGTGGGACAAGGATTATCGGCCAAGCAGTCAAACTGATTCTGCCCCCATTTCTTCAGGAAAGAGAGTAAGGAGGGACGGGATGGGGTGGGTGGGGGAAGCACCATGTAAAAATACTGGGCGTAATTCCTTGGGAGGTTTTCCTGTGCAAGTCCCGTGTAAGAACTGCCCAAGATCATGCTAGCATACAGAGGTGTGCCGAGGGGAGGTAGAAGATAACAAACCCGAGGCCCAAACAAATGCCAGCTTAAACCCCCGCTCACAAAACCCTCAACCCTAAACCCTCAGCCCTCACCCGCCATAAATTATGAGCCGTTGCACATTGACTTTTCACTCTTGGGCTGCTGTCCAGAAGACAATGCATCTCTTCTGTACTTGAAAGGAGATTGGCTGTCCCCTACCCATGGAAGCTCGGGAAAAGCAGTACAGCCCAAGAGCAAGGCAACATGCATCTCTGGCATGTAGCTGGAGCTGCAACTTTACAAAAGCAAATGCAGACAGTTGGGATGTGCATTGGACTGTGTGTGTACAAGTCCCAGACTGCTGGGAAATGACCTAACCTCTGAAGGGTAACCTTTAATGGAAGTTGTAGCCTTTCAAAGGTAGAGCATCTGCTTTGCATGGAGGAGGTCCTGAGTTCAACCCTCTAGGTAGAGCTGGGGGAGGCCCCAAGCTGAAAACCCAAACAGCTGCTGCCAATCAGTGTAGACAATAGTGGGATCAATGGCATGACTCAGTATGAGGTAGCTTTCTATGTTCCGATGTGGTGGATGGACCGGATTACTCCCATTTATCTTATCCTCCTGGCCATGTCAAATATCCTGGATGGTCGGTGACTAAATCCATAGGAAAGCCGCAATTCACAAGAGGCAGAGAAGGGTGAGTGCTGTGGCATGGTTGCCCAGGCAACACACAACGCACAATTCCAAAGCAGCCGTAGGAAAACATGCATGCATGATATTAGAACCTTGCAAGGAGAGAGTATTTCTGAGCGGTTGCAAGGCTGATCACAATTTGCCATCTAGCCATGAATCAAAAGTGATGGGGTTACGCATTTCTACGGCCAACTCTCCCAGCACCGAGCAACACACCTTGTAAGCTGAATGGAATTCGTTCCGGAAGTCCGTTCGACTTCCAAAACTTTCGGAAACCAAAGTGTGGCTTCTGATTGGCTGCAGGAAGCTCCTGCAGCCAATTGGAAGCCATGGAAGCCCCGTTGGACATTCGGCTTCCAAAAATAGTTTGCAAACTGGAATACTCACTTCTGGGTTTGTGGCATTTGGAAGCCAAAACGTTCAAGAACTAAGCTGTTCAAAACCAAGGTACGACAGTGCTTCAAATAATTCTTAGGACAAACCTGGAATCCGATTACAGCAACTTTTGGCTTTTCTAGATGTTCCTGTTTCTACAGCTCCCATCATCCCTGACCATTGGGCACAATGACTGGGGCCGAGGGAGGTGGAATCCAACAATATATGGAGGATTAGAGGGTCGTTATCATCATCATCATCATCATCATCATCATCATCATCATCATCTGTCCTTCTCTGTGAGGTCCCAGGGTAGGCATGCCTAGGACCTTAGCATGCCTTTAGGGCAGGGGTGTCAAACTCAAATTCATCGGGGGCCGCATCAGCAGTTTGGTCACCCTCAAAGGGCCGGTTGTATCTGTAGGACTATGTGTCCACTCTTTATTATCATAAATTATTGTCACTGCATTCAATTATTACTGTTTTTTGTAATAATGTAAGTAATAACTAGCTATGAAAGCAGAAACATAGTCAGAATAATGGCAAGTAGATATTCAAATGTACAATTATTGTACAATTTATTGAAAAATGATTTTTGGTAACTGCACTGGATGGTGGAGGCTCGCTAGGGTTTCATGCAGGACCTTTGCAGAGCTACTAGTACCTGGAGATGCTGGGGTCCTTCTGCATGCAGGACAGATGTTCTGCCAGTGAGCCACCACCCTTCACCAAAGGGACTGGCTGAGGTTGACTCACTGGAGCTGCTCTCCTGGTTCCAGGGTTTAAGGGCCAGAAGTATAAAGCAGCATCCTATGTTTCTGAGGAGAGGGAGAGGGAGGGGAGGGAGGGAGGGAGGAAGAAAAGAGGGAGTGGGAGGGAGAGAGGAGGGAAAGAGGGGAGAGAAAGAAGAGTAGGAAATAAGGAAGGGAATAAAGAAGGAAAGAAAAAGAAAGAGGGAGAGAAGACGGAAAGGGAGAAATAAGGAAGGAAGTAGAGGGAAAGAAAGAATAAGAATGAGGGAGAGGAAGAAAGATGGGAAGGACAGAAGGAAGGAAGGAAGGAAGGAAGGAAGGAAGGAAGGAAGAAAAGAGGGAGCAGGAGGGAGAGAGGAAGGAAAGAGGTGAGAGAAAGAAGCGTAGGAAAGAAGGAATAAAGAAGGAAAGAAAAAGAAAGAGGGAGAGAAGACAGAGATAAAGAAGGAAGGAAGGAGAGGGAAAGAAAGAATAAGAACGAGAGAGAGGAAGAAAGAAAGGGAAGGGGGGGTCGCCGCCTTGATTCAGCGCCAGAAAAGAGCGCGAAGGGACCCAGGGGCAAAAAGCATTTCCCGTGCAGTGTGAGGCAGCGGGTGTCCGTTTTAGGAGAAGTGCGTAAAGCCTCAGAGTTTCACGTTCGTGAGGCTGAGCCGCGGCAGGAGGAGGAGGAGGTGAGGCAAGAGGAGGAGGAGGAGGCGGCTTGCCAGGTCGGTGCCCGGCAGTGCCGTGCGGAGAGTCCCGAGCCTCTGGGACGCAGCAGTGCTCTGTAGCACTTTGAATCCTCCTCCTCCTCCACGCGGCGCTGCTGGGTGCTTTGTCTGTGCTTCAGCAGCAGCAGCAGCAGCCGTTTCCAGGCGCCGAGCCGTGGCAGGAGGAGGATTCAAAGTGCTACAGAGCACTGCTGCATCACAGAGGCTTGGGACTCTCCGTGCGGCGCTGCTCCGGCCGCCTTTCAACCCCCACCCCGGCCCCAGCTGTTTGTCGGCGCTTTGTCGGCGCGGCGCTTCAGCAGCAAGGTCCCACTGCTGGGTCCCGCTGGGGCGCTCGGCGGGCCACATGACAAGGTCTGGCGGGCCGGATTTGGCCCCCGGGCCTTGTGTTTGACACCCATGCTTTAGGGTATAGTCTCAAGGTGTGGAAAAATCTGAAGACACTCCTACTGCCTTATCCTATTCTTTGCTGGAGGGCGGAGTTCTGCTTTCTATTCCTACATCCATTTCCAAGGCTTTGAGAATTTCTTTGAAAAGTTTTAAAAGCATTTCCTTTCCTACAAGGAAAAAACTGGGACCAGGATGGGCCATTAGGGGCTTGCACCTTAAGGTGTAGTAGTTTTTTTTTAGCAGAGGTTTTTTTTTTAAAGAAGTTTTAGAAACTTTGTACCAAACGCTTTTTCCTCTGCAGCCTGTTACTGAGAAAATAAATCAATTGACCTAACGCTATTAACACACAGCCGGACTAACTAGTAACAACTGACACTGAAAGATGTGTGTGTGCAGAAGTCTGCTTTTTCCATTCCATTCACACACTGCCTTTCTGACACCATGATACACAAGGCAGGGTAAATAGGGCTTCCAGGAGCCCTGACCCAGGAACTGATCCAGAGCTCCTTGACCTGCCTTTACTCCAGAGGTGAGGATCCTTAGTTCTGGGTGCTGAATATTGCCCTCCATATCTTGGGGAGTCCCTAAGGCCATGCTGCCTCTCTCCAGCCCTGCTGAAAACTCTCCTTAAATACTTCTGCCTGGCTAGAATTGTGTCTCTGAACTGTAACAATTCCTTGCCTAGCTTGGATATATCTTATATATCTATGCTCATATATTTCTCTCTCTCTCTCTCTCTCTCTCTCGACTTTGGTATGAGTTGCAGCCTGCTGTACAAATGGAAGAGTCACATCCATTGCCAGACCCTCCAAGTGTCCCTATTTTCCAGGGACAGTCCTGGATTTACAGAAGCTGTCCAGGTTTCTGTTTTGGTCCCCGAATGTCCCGCTTTTCCTTAGGACGTCCCTATTTCCATCAGAGAAATGTTGGAGGGTATGGAGTTATGCGACCCCCAAGCCACATAAATGTGTAACTATACAACCTTTAGAAGACATCTGAAGGCAGCTCTGTATAGGGATGTTTTTAAATGTTTATTGTTTTTATATACAGTATGTTGGAAGCCACCCAGAGTGCTGGGGCAATCCAGTCAGATGAAAGGGCCTTATTATTATTATTATTATTATTATTATTATGGATGTCCCTATTTTCATCAGAGAAATGTCGGAGGGGATGCATTGCTCCATCCATCTCTGCCCTTGGAAGGGTTTGCAGGCGGGACTGTGCCCCCGTCCCTCCCCCCCCCTTCTTAGCATCTACAGTGGCTTCCAAGCATCTGGTGTTAATGGCAGGTGAATCTCAAGAAGAAAGCAGTTGGTTTGGCTTCAAAAAGCCTACTGTAGGAAAATTTGAGCACAGTTTTTGTGGAACAGGCAGCTGAGTGCTAGAAGGAGTGGTCTAAACCACTGAGCCTCTTGGGCTTGCTGATCGGAAGGTCAGCGGTTCGAATCCCCGCAATGAGGTGAGCTCCGGTTGTTCTGTCCCAGCTCCTGCCAACCTAGCCGTTCGAAAGCACACAAGTGCAAGTAAATAAATAAATAGGCACCGCTGTGGTGGGAAGTCAATGGCATTTCCGCACGCTCTGGTTTCCGTCACGGTGTTCAGTTGCACCAGAAGCGGTTTAGTCCTGCTGACCACATGACCTGGAAAGCTGTCTGTGGACAAACACCGGCTCTCTCAGCCTGAAAAGTAAGATGAGCACCAAACCCCATAGTTGCCTTGACTGGACTTTACTGTCCAGAGTTCCTTTGCCTTTTTCCTTTTTACTAGAAGGAGAATGAAGGTGAAGAAGCTAAATCAGCAGAACAGTGTGGATTTCAGAGTACTAGTTACAGGTAGGTAGCTGTGTTGGTCTGACGTAGTCGAAACAAAAAATAAAAAAAATCCTTCCAGTAGCACCTTAGAGACCAACTAAGTTTGTCATAGGTATGAGCTTTTGTGTGCATGCACACTTGTTTGGATTTCAGATGTGAGCTTCATTTGCTGCAACTGGCCACTGGATGGAGTAAAACCCTAAGAGATATACAATCACAGGGCACAGCGACCTGCACTTTGTTTTCCTGAGACCCCTCTGCAGACATTTATGCGATATATATTTTTTCAGAGTCAGGGTTCCGGTTTTCTTAGAAGGACTGTTGTTGGTTTGCCTTTGGTGAAACCTTCACCATGCAGATCAGGTTAGAGGCATTCGAGCTAAAACGGTGTGACATTTGACACCCCAAAAAACCTTTCCTAAGCAACAAGAACCAAGGACCACACTGCTGATATGATATATCTTAACTCACCATTGACATCAGAGGGCTGAGTCAAACAACGGTCTATATCAGTCTATATATATCTATATCCTCATATAGATTCTTTTTTTGCTTTAATTCTGTTTACATTGACGTGTTTCTGATGCATTTTTTCTTGCTGTGTTTTATTTTAATCCCTAAGCCACTCTGAATGTTTGTATTAAAGCTGGGTAATTTTATGAGGGCGCAGGGTAGGCTTGACCTTCTGAGGCCTAGCTGGAATCTGCTAGCTTCTTCTCACTCCCATTGCAACAGGTTTGCTCCTGGGTTCATGGTGACACCATCACCCCCAGAGCAGATTGTCGTGGGGCAGTTGTCTCCAAAAGCCTCGGAGTGACTCTGTGTGTGGGTTTCATAGAATCTGCAGAGTTGGAAGGGACCCAAAGGGTAATGTAGTCTAACCCTCTGCGATGGAGTAGTTGCTGAGAGCATCCTGTCTTGAGGTGGGAGGTCCTTGCCGCCAGCTTCTTTTGTGTCAAGAGGAACACACACTGGCCCTTACTTACTCTAGTGGTGAGATGCCTTCAGGAGACTCTCACTGCCATTGGCCAGTGGTGACTTCTAGCGAGCCACCTGGGGTGCCTTTGAAGATGGCTGAGAAGCTTCAGGTAGTATTCAAAGTGCTGGTTCTGAATGATAAAGCCTTTACTGGCTCAGGACTGCAATACCTCAAGGACCACCTCTCCTCATATGAACTGACCCAGACCCTGCAGTCATTAGCTATAGACCCTTCCTCATGGGCCCCATCCATGAGAGGTCCAGAAGGTGGCAAGGGCCTTTTCTGCAGTGGCTCCCCATTTGTGGGGTGCTCTCCCCAGGGAGGCTCACCACGTGCCTTCATTACAGATCTTTAGACGCCAGACAAAAATGTTCCTTTATGAACAGGCCTTAAGCAATCTATGGTCTTTTAAATGTGTTGTGGGATGGGGTCATTAGTTTTTTTCTTATTATTATGATATGTATTTCCTATTTTCATTTTGTATTTTTATGCTGTAACCCCCTCGTGATCTTCAGATGAAGGGCCATATACAAATTTAAAAACTAATAATAACAATATAACTCTGGTTCCCACCTATTGGTTAATCTAATTTTCGCAACAGTTGCAATCTTCACACTGTCTTCCTTCAGGTGTTTTGGGCTACAAAATTTGATTGGTTGGTAACGGAATTCTAGAGCATTAGTAGTTCTCATGCGATTGGCTAATGATGGTCACATGGAAAGTATTTAGTAGCTCAATTTTTATGTGAAGCAAGGTGGCTGTGTTTTAGAATCCACTGTGAACACTGTTAAGTTGAATTGAGTGTTGGAGTGCATCATCTCTGCTTGAAAGAAAGAACAAAGCTGCAAGAGAAGGTAAAGGTGGAAATCTCTCATAGGAGCTGCAAAACATGGCCAAACTGAGATACAGAAGGCTGAGTGCTAAGTTCTGGAAAAAGAGGAAAATATTGTACAGTTGTTTGGAAGTTAGAAGAGATTCTAAGTCCATGCTTGGATAATATTTACAAATATTATGTTTTAATTCATCTATAACTAAAAGTTTCTGCAAGTAAAGTTTTTGAATGCTTAAGTCTGGACATTGGCTTAATCTCCTAAGAAGGGTGTCTGTCACATTCAGTCATATATATGATTTGAGCTTCTTAGCTGCATTTTTGCTATTCTGATTTCAACAAAGGATGATGTGAGCTGTAGGACAACACACCTAGAAGGCCCCAGCTCAGGAAAGGCTGCTTTAGACACTACAGGGAAATCACAATCAACTGTAGCAGCCCAGAGCTCGATCAATCCTTTCCTCCCCTGCCTGCGACTTTACGTTTCCCTGTGACTTAATGCTGTAGTAATATATTTCTGGCTGGCCTGAACTCTCTTTGCAAGCTGCCAACTCTGAACCTTTATCATATGAAAAGAAGCCATTGAGAAGCGGCATAAGGCAGTCCCACAAGGACCTGAGCATGCTGTTTTGGTAATGTGCATATTCCCAGGTGACTCGGGCAGTGTGAGACCAAGGCTGGGAAGAATAAATAAATCTCCTGCAAGGCAGTAGAACATTAACTGCCGGGCCAGAGCCGCCTCTCTCTCTCTCTCTCTCTCTCTCTCTCTCTCTCTCTCTCTCTCTCTCTCTCTCTCTTTGTACAGTGGTTGCCATTAAAATAGAAACCCATCTCGGTGCAATAAGCGGTAATGTTTCTATTCCGAAAGCAGAATGTCGCAGTGAGAGAAATATAGTGGAAGACCACCACCACCACCACCACAGTGAGAAAAGAGAGTCTCCTTTAGAAACGATGGCCATTGTGCACTGCAAGAAAGGCATAACATTCCCCCCCCCCTGTGAGGCATAATGGATAAATTGGGGGGGGGACAGGAAACTCGACAGAACAGAGCAACTAAGACGTTGAGCTTCCAGGTCAAAGGAGTCACAGCCAGACAAGAACTGACTTCAAGTGTGCCTTTCCATTTAACATACATAATTTTCAAAAGTATCCACAGGGTCATATGGTAATGATCAGGAATGCAGCAGGCAAAGAGGGAGAGTTTTAAGGTTTTCCTCTCCTGCTGAGGTAGGGATGGAAAATGAAATTTCAATCCTCCCATTGGTGTCACCACTGCCATTGCTTAGTTCCACTCACTGGAAACCCCCCCCCCCAAATCGGTTAAACTCCCCTTCTCTGCCTGCTGCAATCCTGATCATTACCAGCCTCCTCCCAAGCAGGTGGTATTTGCATTTCAAAAACATGCACGCTCAATAGAAAAGAGACACCACACACATAATGTCATACCTGTGGGCCTCACTTCAGGCAGAACTACGAAGATATTTGCATGCAAACACACAATCCGTCAGGCCAGCCCTCCCTCCCCACAGTCCGGAATGGAACAGCCAGTTTCAGATACTGGTTTTCAACATCAGTGAGAATCAGGACTGCACCATGTACCTAATCAGGGCTGGTAGGCAATTTGTGCTAAGATGGCAAAACTGTGATTTAATTGATTATAATGGATAAATTTATTCTGATCTTAGGATGTGTGCGCGTCCCCTGATACTGTGGCGGGGCTGCAGTTTCAGGTCTGTTGCATTTTCTTATCTTATGAATGCATTTGCCATCTTCTTTAAGAAAATAAATCATGCCAGTGGTGGTAATATTTTGCTCGGTTGCTGTTGTTTTTAGTAAAGAGAGAGGAAATTTTTTTAAAATTAGTAATCAAAGGAGTCTCCAAAACTTGGCCCAGCACAGTTTGAGTCAAGTGTTATTTCTGAGCTAAAAACAACAACACACAACCACACACACAACCCACTAACAAGAAACTTGGACTGTTGGAAGCCTAACAAGTCTAGCATAAGAAATAGCAACTGGTATTTTTGGCATGTAGGCTGACATCATATGCTGGTGTCAAATTAAATAACAGGCAGCCTGGACTTTCCTATAGGCTTCAGCAGAACCTGATGAATGTCAGTGGTAGATTTCTCTGATCTAATCTGCAGAGGGGTCCTTTTGGAGTGTTTCCCTGGGGACGGTGAAGGTCACAGTCACTGCCCAACACTGTCCCTCAGTTCTGTGTTCACAGAAAAGGCATCCTTTGCTTCCATTCTCTTCATTGCTGATCAGGCTGACATTTGACCTTTTCTCTCCAGCGGAGGTCTCCTTGCCTCCTCAGCTCTGGTAGGAAATACCTGAAACTCCATGACTAGTGAAAAACATTTCAGAAGGTGGCTTTGTGGACTGGGTACCTAGCTGTTCCAGGCCCTCAGATTTTGCTTGGAGCCTCTGGGCCTAACAGACAGGAGATGCTCCCAGCCTTAACTGTCCTGGGCACTCTCAGAACAGAAGTCCACTTACAATATTCTGATGCCTCTTGGTAACAGTCCCTGACGTTTCTGCCCTCCCCTTCTTTTTCTCCTTGCAGGAGGTGAAAACTCGCTGGTGGATCTATTCTCTATCACAGTCCTCCAGCAAAACTCAGTAAAGTTTGACATCTATTTGTGATAGAAGACCATGAATACCCCTCCCAATCTCCTCAAAAAATGTTTGATTTTTAAGGCATTGTTGCCGATGGTGATCCCTACCCACACTATAGTTTCGGGTTTTCCACTGTTGCTTTTAAATGCATTAAAAATCTGCAAAACCTGCTGAACCTGATCAAAGGTAACAGGAGCGCGCAATGCCGGCAATGCAAGCTCTGCTGCCACCATCTTACCCTCGATATTTCTTTGTAGGCTCTTTACCCCTTTCAGCATCATTGTCAATTTAACGACAAATAACTGTTCTCGCAGCTTTCTAACTACAGCTCTAATCAGTTTGGCTTATGGTTTGCTTTCTGTGTTTTAGCGTAGAGGATTCTAGCTAGAGTAAGTCTGAGGAGATTTGTAAACACAATTTGATGGACGCTTGGCAAAATGTCAGGACCGCTTGACGTCCATAGACTCTGAGGTGGCACCGTTTGCGATTTATTTTTGTAAAGGAAGAAGAGGGGAAAAAAATATTTCTTTGAGAGAAAGCAGAAGGACAGGAAGAGATGTGCCTGCTCTTACTTTTCCAAAGGATATTAGAGCTGTGATATCTTGGCAGGTTCAATTGATCCAAGGCTGCTTCATTTACACAGCAGGGAGAAATATAGTCTTAGTGAATTAGATTGCTTAAAGTGCTATGTGTGGAGGCAAACTCCTTTTAGCCCACCATCAAATGAAAGCACAGGGATGCCAAATGTTTTCATCTGCTGGTCAAGTCTCTTTGTTCTTCGGCTTGCTCCTGAGGTCCATCTGGACTTTATAGCCTAAATCCATGTTCCAGATTTGTCGTCAGACTGGGAAGAAGCACATCATCGGTGAATGGAGCAGCTGCTTTCAGTGGTTCTCAAAATGCTTTCCAAATGAAAGAAACGAGACTGCTTTGGATAGCGTCAAATGCCTTGAATAGGAAAGATATTTAAACCTTGGATGGTGAGCAAAATTTAACAACGTGCTGGAAATGTCCAGAGAATGTACAGTGACTGAACAGAATTCCTCTTCACTGACTGGGCAACTTCACATTTTAAGTGGTCGCTGATGGATATATGGAAATGGTTCAGAGTGACATAGGAAACTATGGTCTGCTCAATCTGCAGTTTACTTGTAAAGCAGGATTAATCGATAGGGAATTAGTGCACCAACCAATCTGTTCTGTGTATCTGTTCTAATAGCAGGGTGTATCTGCTATTAGCTTGCAGAGCACCCTTGGGGCAAAATAAGGCAACTGTGTTTTGAACACAGGGACCGCAGCTTCAAGTGTTTTGGCTGATTATAAAAAGAAAACACAGAATATAATGACACAGTTGAGTTAGGTAGCATGCATGTTTTTTGATCAGAAGAAAGATGAATGACCCATACTTCAAGTTTGTTGTATGTTGGTTTTTGGTGGGGGGGGGGGTTCCGGGGGTGAGGGGGTTTAGTCTGAATGTTCCTTCTAATTCCTGGATCCAGTGAAGAGACGACATCATCATAAAAGACGAGGGACAGGAAGCTCCAGAGAGTAGCAATACATGCCCTGCAGGGTTGCTAAGCAGGTGCCTAACTTTGCCTACCTTTGAATGTTAGCTGTCTTCTCGACATGCAGCCAGGTAGGACTGGGTAGCATAAAAAGCGTTCTTTACATTAAGTAAATCTGAGCATACAGACATTACCACAGTCAATCTGACAGCTGAAACAGATTCACGAGAATCTCAATTTTTTGGCTTAAAAATAAACAAATAATGCTAGTCCTCGTGGTTATGAAGAGACGTTCGAAAAGACACAAGCAAGTGCCAGTAAAATATAAGTATCGTTGCTCGGTAGGCAATTTTCTTTGGGGGGGGGGCATTCATCCATATATTTTTATATGTAATTGTACATATAAATTGTTTCATCCATAATTTTTTCATGCAGTTTTTATATCAGCAGTCATTTTGTTTAAATAGGAAGTGGTCAATAAATGAAGCTACATATATCCATACTTGCTATTTTTTTTTATTATCGGAGGTTTTTAAGCAGAGGTGGGATGACTATCTGGCAGGAATGATTGAGTTGTGATTCCTGCATTGCAGAGGTTGGACCTGATGACCCCTGAGGTCCCTCCCAGCTCTACAATTCTGTGGTTCCATATGATGTCATTTCCCATTATCTGCTGCCCTGAATGTTCCAAATTCAAACATTCCAACCGCTCAAAACTTCTGCAAACTGTCAATGCACATGGCAGCACTATTGAACCCTGATCAATTTATTGGGTTATGTGTGTGCATGAGTCTATGGGAATGGTGCATGTGTATATGAATACTGCATGAGTGTGTGTGTGTGTGAGAGAGAGAGAGAGAGAGAAATGGTAACCGCCACAGAGAAGGCATTCACACACAAAAGAGCCCATCCGCGAATTTACGAGTGTCTCCCCTTGTATATCTAAGAACAGACCTTGACTCTTAATTTCAAAGGCAGATATTTCTGGACACCGGTGTCGGTTCATTAAAGATTTACAGCCGGCCCATTAACCTTAACGTTCCCTCTTTATGGGCATGTTATTCCTGCTATAATTCTAGTGTAACTCCTCGTCGCAGTCCCCTCACAAGCCGGCTTGGGACTCTATCTCACTTGGGGGAGAAATCATTAGCCTTTCTGTCAGGCTCTGAGTTGCTCTCCTATTACTTCATCCATCTCTCTCCCACCATCAAAGCAAACCCAATTTAGAAACTCCCCCACAGCATTCTCACTGTTTGACATCTGCAGAACAGCGTCTTGGGATTCTGTTGTGTCTCCCACACTTCTGCTGGCCTGTAGTGATTGTAAGGTTAGCCTAAGAAGTGCCCTGCTGGATCTGATCTAGAGTCCACCAGCAGCTAGTGATGATGATGATTACCCAATTTTAACCACCAGTTCCCAGGCTGGGTTAGAACAAATTAAACTTCTGTATTAAAATCAGAGAAAGTAGGGTTGCCATATTTCTAGAAGTTCAGGACACAAACGTTTCAGAGCTTTGTTTTTTAGGGAAATAATGATACTCAAAGTAGTTGAGCTTTTTTGGGGCAATCAACATCAAGATCCTAGACATGCCTGGGAAATTCTGGACCAATTGCAGTCGCAGGAATATGCTCCATTTATGCAGGGACTTTTGGCCAATGCGCTCAGAGCAGTTTGTGTTTTATAACAATGCTAGGACATCTTTTTGGGGCACAGATTTGGTTGCAGGGTTCCACTTGCACAGCAGGACTTCCTTTTCCTCTCCTCTCCCCACACACCTACAAAATCTGCTCCAGAGGGTCCCCCAACCCCTTGGAGAGTGCACAGGGAATTGCATAGGAGAGTTGCAGAAGTAGTGGTCAGTTGCACGAGCAAAATGGCAGCCTTGGACACAACCCCAAGTTTTAGATATTTAAGAATTTAAAATATTTTCAGATTTTGCAACTTTGAAGAATTCTTGTTAGCCTTAAACCAGCATTAAGCAACAGCCAGTGTACCAAATCAAGTTTGATGACCTCTAAGGGTTGCCTTTGTTTTGTTGGTAGATTGATCCTTACCTTCCAAAATTTCTCCGAAGAAAACTGGGCTGTCCTATTCCATAGTAAAATAAAAAAATTCCTTCAGTAGCACCTTAAAGACCAACTAAGTTTTTATTTTGGTATGAGCTTTCGTGTGGGCACGAAAGACACTTGGAGGGTCTGTGGATCAAATACAGAAGTGTGCATGCACACAGAATCATAGAATCATAGAATCGTAGAGTTGGAAGAGACCACGAGGGCCATCCAGTCCAACCCCCTGCCAAGCAGGAAACACCATCAAAGCATTCTTGACAGATGGCTGTCAAGCCTCTGCTTAAAGACCTCCAAAGAAGGAGACTCCACCACACTCCTTGGTAGCAAATTCCACTGCCGAACAGCTCTTACTGTCAGGAAGTTCTTCCTAATGTTTAGGTGGAATCTTCTTTCTTGAAGTTTGAATCCATTGCTCCATGTCCGCTTCTCTGGAGCAGCAGAAAACGACCTTTCTCCCTCCTCCATATGACATCCTTTCATATATTTGAACATGGCTATCATATCACCCCTTAACCTTCTCTTCTCCAGGCTAAACATACCCAGCTCCCTAAGCCGTTCCTCATAAGGCATTGTTTCCAGGCCTTTGACCATTTTGGTTGCCCTCTTCTGGACACGAAAGCTCATACCAAAATAAAAACTTAGTTGGTCTTTAAGGTGCTACTGAAGGAATTTTTTTTATTTCGTTTCGACTCAGACCAACACGGCTACCTACCTGTAACTAGAACTATTCCATAGTAGTAGTAGTAGTGGTAGTAGTGGTAGTGGTAATTTTATTATTTATACCCCACCCATCTGACTGGGATGCCCCAGCTACTCTGGGCAACTTCCCACATATATCATAATAAAACATTAAACATTTTTAAACTTCCCTATACAGGGCTGCCTTCAGATGTCTTTCAAATGTTGTATAGTTACTTATCTCCTTGGCTCAGGGGTGTTGGGTACATAATCCCATACCTTCCAACATTCCTCTGATGAAAATAGGGACATGCTAAGGAAAAGCGGAACATTCTAGGATCAAATCAGAAACAACGACGGCTTCTGTAAATGCAGGACTGTCCCTGGAAAATAGGGACACTTGGAGGGTCTGTGGATCAAATACAGTTTCTGTTATTTGGCAGAGGCAAGTTTTAATTGGTGAGAGGAACTGAATCGCAGGGTGCACATGTTTGTTGTGGAATTATTTTGATTCTGGCACATCCATGTAATGGGGACTGAAAATTAAAATCTTAAAGGCAGCCTTTCCTCTTAATGACGCATTGTTTGTGAAAGGATCAACTGAACTCAGGTGGGGTGAGTGACAATATGACTGTAGCCAAAAATGGCGGTCCCACTGACAAACAGGAGGGAGGAATCAGCATGTTTGGAGGAACTTCAAGGTTTATGGAAGTACAAGGAACTTTAAGTCCCTCAAATAGCCCATAGCTGAATGTGTGCGGTAATTATGGAATGTTTAATGTCACATGGAAAAGGAAAATAGGAATAGCTGGAATAGCTGAACATGGAGGATGCTGGAAGCAGGGGCAGAGCAAGGAGGGTGCAGTGGGTGCTGTCCGCCCCGGGTGTCACCTCTGAGGGTGTGTGTGACAAAATGCTGTGTGGCACTCAACGTCTGTGAGAGACGCTGTGGCTTTGGCGCTCACAGGCTTCCCGCTGCAGCCAGACGCCTCGCCGCAAGGCACGCAATCTCTGCAGAAAAAGCTCAACAACTTTTTGGCTATGAAATAAAGTCAAACCATTTTTGCAGGCAAAAAAATAAATAAGTTTCAATGTGTGTGTGGGGGGGTGACAATAAATTTTCCGAACCGGGTACCACCTGACCTTGCTACGCCACTGGCTAGAAGGCCCATTGCAGCGTAATGGCCACTTGTTTTTCCATAATAATATCCTTCATTCTCTTAAGAATCCTGTGTTTCCCCCTCACACGCACATTTCGGCAATGGATTGTTTTGACTGATTAATCATTGGCAAGATGGATGATTCACAATCTTTTCATTAGCTCTAATTAGGAGAGCCATACTCCTATCCCCCCACCCTTATAAAATCCATAAGGAAGACAGCATCGTCCATAATAGGAAAATATGTAAACAATCACATTAAGGAGGTATGAATTGGAAACTTGGGAATCAAACGCGAGTTGCAAGAATTTCTCCCTCTCCTGAATTCGTTGTCGTTCTCAAAATAGTCTGGGGAACGAGAGGGAAGCGGTTTTGGGAATCAAGGAACATGAAGAAATTAGGGACTGGAAAAGGACTGCAACTTGGTTGTGGATCATCTGCCTTGCACGCAGAAAGTCCCGGGTTCAATTCCTGACATCTCCAGGCAGGACTGGGAATGTCCACTGCCTGAAGCCCTGGAGGATTCTGCCAGCCAGGGTGGACAATACTGAGTTAGATGGAGCAATGAGTCTGACTCAGTGTAAGGCAGATTCCTTTGCTCCTACTGGTAGATTAGATGCCCTGCAATCAGAAAGCCCTGGATTTGTTCTCCCCCATCTCCAGTTAAAAGCATCACAGATGGCTGCGTCAGGCAAGAGCCACTGCCAGCCAGAGTAGACTATACTGGTCTCAGTAGACCAGCAGCATAAATGGAAATAAGGCTGGAAATGCGAGAAACTTGCTGATCCCATAACGAGCCCGTTTGCCACTTCAATCACCCCCCTCGGCTCTTCCAAGGAGCAACAGATATAATGAAGAAACAGTTGGAAATTCATTTATTCCACACCTAGGAAGGCTGCCCAATTAATCCAAGACCTACCTTGCAGCCTCCGAATATCTCTCCAAGCATCGGAACACTGCAGCTTGGCGAAGGTGGTTACGGAAATAGGCTGGGTTCAGAATTATGCTCCTTGGAAAACAGAAAACAAATATGCATGTCAAAGCGCTGGAGTGAAAGATTGTTCTAAGGCCATTTAACACCCAGCCCTGGATAGCATGCAGGGTATACGCAGACATTTCTCCTTCCTCGCTCTGTAATGGTCACATTTCTCCCAATACCGAACAATGAATGATCACATCTCTGTTGACAGCCGAGATAGACGAACGGGCATTATTAAAATGTCTATTAAAGCTGTGTCATAAATGTAATTTCATTCATAGCATTGCCTATTACGGAAGCAGCGGTTAAAACCCCCGTGAGCATATGTTCTGCTGCATTTAGTGAGCCTATAAAAATCAGCAAGACCCTTGCACATTATTGTAATAATGCCTTTTGTTATCTGTCATCTGCATTTTTGGGGTTGTGATAATAATCGTACATTATGCATGCAAAAATCAACATCACAATGCCGAGACTAAAAGTGCCTCTAGAACCAAGCCATGGCAGTGGGAAGGCAAGCAATCTTTTCATTTCGCTTTATTGAGGCACCTTGCAATTCTATCGCAATAGGCAAGACACCTGTTTGAAACTCCTTTGAAATACATCACACTCAGGGTTCCCATTTTAGATTGGAATGGTGGAGACGCAAGACTCAGCAATGATCCAAGACCCAGATCTTGCTTCTTTTTAAAACAAGAGTAGAAAATTGAACTGAATTCATTTTAAAAACATTTGCCATGATTATTATATTTATGGCTGTAGTTTGCAAATTGTACTTTGTGTGTGTGACTCCTAGAGATTTTGGGAAATTCATCCAAGGGTTCCACGATGAAGGCCAAACTAGATGAGATGTCATATCCATTTTTGCATTTAATGTGCACCTTTGTGTTGCTGTGTTTTGTTTTGTTTTTAAAATGCAAATAGCAGCCTCTGATGCGGGGATAATCGCTGAGATCACAGCAATACAGAAAGGGGCAGTTTAACCCTTTCCTCCCCTGCTGTGGGCCCAGTGAAAATGGCTTCTATTCCTTGATACCAAAGGAAACTTTCCTCTCAATGCATATAACAGCTTCAGAGGAGTGATTTCAATAGGAATCGCAGCTGGGAAGGAAACAGCTATGGCTCCCTCTCTCTCTTTCTAAAGTGATCACATCCTGATAATGATCAGCCTTGCATGTTAAAAGCGAATACAGTTATAGGCGGGCAAAGTAATTCTACTGGTCCCCCTTATTTTTCTTTCTGCAGATCCTGGGTAATTCTGCCTCCACGCACAGTGCTAGCTCACAGCAGACTTCTAGCAATGGGCAGACCCTTCATTAAATCAAAAATTTGATAAAGAAGTCCCACAGCCTCAATATATTTTTTGGCATTTTAAAGATGAGCTAACTCAACTCAGAACTTCAACACCTTAACAAACTTGATGATCACTGAGACTGCTGCAAAAAGATTTTAAAGGCGATTATTGCTTTTGCAAACTGTAGACAACAGTTGATAATAGCTATATTGATTGTTCCTCCGTAGGCTATCGACTGTACCACAGCTAAGCAATAGGACTGGAGGAGGGAATCAATCATTTTCTGGTAGTTAGCCACCCATTTTCTACCTTTAGAGCATGATGTGTTCTGATAGGTGTGTACACACACACACAACTGCAACTAAGTTGTAGCAAAATCTCAGCAATTTGGCTCTCGGGTTTTCCTCCTTTTTCAGACTGATTCCTTCCTAATCTTATGACGATCAGCTCAACCGCTTTTGCTTTCCCTGCTCTGTGGAAGAGTACGATAGCATTTCCTAATACCTTTGTAACTGACTTGCTAAATGTAAGCTACTTTTGCTTACTTGATAGTTTCAGGGCTTATCCAGATGATTGTTCAAAGCATGTCTGGACTATGTTTTAACGTTGGCGGCATAGTCCCCTAGAGCCTTGGCGAAAAGCAACAGCATACCATTCTAGTCCATGTGCAATCAAAGGGGGACAAACTGCAGAGGGGTAGTAAGGGAGAAAACTTTGCCATGTCAAAAGATCAAGTTTATTTATCTTTTTCTTTAATCAGAGGAGAAGTGGAGCGAAAAGATGCACAGCCTCCAAGGCGCTAAAAGCAACAAGCGCAGATGGTATATCACACCCAAGAAAACTGGCTAAAATGTATACAACCAGTTCAAACCTTTGCTGGAGGTGTAAAGAACTAGAGGGAACAATGTACCACATGTGGTGGAGCTGTAAAAACATGAAAAGCTTTTGGGAAGTTATTTATAATGAACTTTAAAAAAATGTTTAAATTAACGTTTACCAAAAAACCCCGAAGCCTTCCTCTTGGTATTATGGCATCAGACATTCCAAAAGAAAGAAGGAGGACTTTTATGTATGCATCAACCACAGCGAGAATGCTGATAGCCAAAGGGTGGATAGGAGATAAAACACCAACTAAAGGGGAGTGGCAGGTTAAATTATTTGAGTATATAGAATCAGTGAACATGAAAGAAAAGATGAGAGACCTGTCGATCCAAAAGTTTAACAAAGAATGGGACACCTATAGACTATATTTAAAAGAACATTGTCCCCATATCAAATCTTTAATATGCTTTGATTAACTCTTGTAATAATACAAGTTAAAAAGAATGCAAACAACATTTAATATTGTTTAAGTTTACTGAAAAACAGATGCAGCTAATAAGGAAATAAAGGGTCCACGTAGAGGAGGTCGGAAGTCATCAGGCAGTGAAGAAAGTTACTTCATTTTTTTCTTTTTCGGGTTATATTGTCCTTTTTTTGTATTGGTAGTGGTTTTCTTGTAATGCTTGTGTGCTTTGGTGTTAAATTTTCTCAGGCCAGTTAATATACAACATAGTTGGTTGCTTTTAGCATTCACATAACTGCCTCTATACTGATGGATGTGTCTGCTAATGCTCCCGTTCATCTGCCCCATGTTCTCCTCCTGAACTGTTTTACCAAGCTGCAGATGTACTTTTAGACAGACAACAGGGTGGGTATGGTCCCTCTATGATTTCCCTCCCACCTTGGAGAAAACCCTCCAAAATTGTTCTAGACTCCTCCAGAAACATCGAGCAGTAATTGTGTTGCAAAGAAGAAATTGATGGTAGTATCTCAGCAGGCCACAGCATGGCCAGAGAGCTAGTCTGAAGAAGAAGGCTTTGCAGAATTACCCAGAGAAAAAGGATTCAGCTATGGATTGTCACTATATGGCTGTGGATTTGAACTAGGCAGAGGGCTTTCTCGATAGTGGTGCCCTCCCTGTGGAACACCTTCCCTTCAGATGTCAAGGAGACAAAGAACTACACAACTTTTAGAAGACATCTGAAGGCAACCCTGCTTTGGGAGGTTTTTAATGGAAGAAAAAGAAGAAGAAGACGAAGAAGAAGACGAAGACGAAGACGAAGAAGAAGAAGAAGAAGAAGAAGAAGTTTGGATTTGATATACTGCTTTATCACTACCCGAAGGAGTCTCAAAGCAGCTAACAATCTCCTTTCCCCTCCTCCCCCACAACAAACCCTCTGTGATGTGAGTGGGGCTGAGAGACTTCAGAGAAGTGTGACTAGCCCAAGGTCACCCAGCAGCTGCATGTGGAGGAGCAGGGAATCAAACCCGGTTCACCAGATTACAAGTCTACCGCTCTTAACCACTACACCACGCTGGCTCTCATGTTTTTGTTATGTTTTAAGATAAGCTGTAAGCCGCCCAGAGTGGCTGGCTGGTGAAACCCAGCCAGATGGGCGGGGTATTATTATTATTATTATTATTATTATTATTATTATTATTATTATTATTATTCCTCAGGCAATTAAGAAGAATCCATAGTGTTGTGTTACTTCCATAGCCCAGGGCCACTCACTCCCAATAAGCTTCTGGCAGAGAAGGCAGAAGGTGTAACTCAAGGGTAGTCGGTGTGGTGCCCTCCAGGTGTTTCTGGACTACAACTCCCATCAGGGATGTTCATTGGTCACCAAGGGATACTAGGCTGTCAAGAACCAAGTCACAGGGCTGCCTCTTTATGCGCTCAATGGACCTGCATTTAAACATCTCCCCTTGCTTCTGGGAGCTGTCCGAGGTCCTGACTTTTCCATAGCAAGTTTCTCCCTGTCTCTTTCCACCGGCCGGCAGATTTCTACCTGAAGTGCTTAAAACCCACCACAATGTAACATAATAATATAAACTCTTTTGACGGCCATCTATCAGCAGCCACCCCATTATGCTACAACAGCTTTCCTCCTCCCTCCTTCCTCCTGATTCTTTCTCCTTTCGGATTGTAAGCCCTAGAGCAGGGACTGTTTTATTGCGGATCTTTATAAGCTGCTTTGGAAACTTTTTATTTCCCTTTTTCTTGGGCTGAAAAGTGGAGTAAAACCCCTTCAGAGAAATGAATAAATGATAAAGAGAGCAGAATAGAACTGTAATGAAAAAGTTAGGGTTAGCTTGTTTTTGGTAGTTGCTCAGTTTTACTGCCCAACAGTGCAAATTCTCTATGTTTCTACAAAGAAGCTCTAGTAAATTCTGTGGGGCTTAATTCCCGGTAAGTGGAGTTAGAATTGCTAATAACATATAGACACATTTTGTTGAATTGTGTGTGGGGGTGTGGGGGTGTGTGTGAAATTCACTCCGCCACACTAAAAGTACAAATAATGCGAATAAACTAACTAATTATTCCTGCATTGCAGGGGGTTAGACTAGATGACCCTTGGGTCCCTTCCAACTCTAAGATTCGATGATTCGATGATTCGATGAACAAAGGAAAACATTTCCATTACCGCAAATTCTCCTTGCGCAGTGAGCTGTTAATGGGCAGAAGATAAAAAAGAATAACAATGGAGGCGTCTGGCAAATGTATTGTTGGTTGTCATCCATCCATCATTCTTTCTTTCTCTGTGTGTCAGTTTTTGAACACACACACACACACACACGTGTTTGAATTAAGAGAAATATGAACGTAAACCACTGTATATGGATATCAGACCTGTCATCTTGTGATGCGTCCCTCCTGCCACTCTTAAATGGCTGCACTAAAGTAAACATGAAATAGATTTTCATTTATTTTTCATCTTCCCTGTAATCTAAAGACTGTCCTGTAAATGCCTCCAGTAAATCACTTGGTCAGTTTTCCCTCAACCAAGCAGCCTGTAAGTAATATAGTATATCAACCCATTGTTTGACATTTTCATTTTTTCATCTTGACATCTTCTCAAAAAAAAAACCTTCAAAATAGTATGCTGTTGTCCCTAATCTGTCCTTCCTTGAAAAAAGAAAAAAGAAAAAAGGGAGGAGACATCTTTCCACAGAAAAAAAAAGCTATCAGTGCATATGAATGAAGAATGTCCGTATTAAACCATCATTCTCTGCCTATAGTTGGTTGTTCACATTTACTGTCCAGCTCCCAAGAAACAGATATACTGAGAAAATGAAGGTGCTGTATGAAAAATTGATTCTTAAAAGTCAGTGGTCTTTTATGCTTCAGTAACTATCTCATTCTTGCCCCCCTTTCCCCTGCAATTGGGCCTGGGCCAAAAGACAGTTATCTCTGAACATCCCCATTTGTGTTAGTAGAATCCTACTTGCAAAGCCTGGGCTTTAAAAAAACTGATATATATATATATATATATGCTGTGAACTCTTAGACCTGATCTAGAGGGTTGGTCCAAGACAAAACCAACAAATGATGTGTGTGCCCCCTACTTCAAGGTGCATAGTATTCAGGGCCAATCAAGTTATTTTGGCACCTGAGGCAGAGAATCACATAAGTGCATCTTCCCCCTCCCCAGCAGTAAAAAGTACAATAAAAAAGCTAAATAGATAACAATTTGCTGCTCTTTCATAGCTAACAATAGCTATGCACAAAAGCAACTGTTAAATAGCCAGCAATTTCCTACTCTTTCATGAGATCCTAATCCTGCTGTCTCAGACAGCTGCCTCACTCAACCTAATGGAATGGCAGGCATTGAAGTTGATTCACATATGCGGCCGAATGAGGTGGTAGAGTCCTGAAATGGCAGTGTGGACTGTGCCACTTCTGACTACAGGTGGGAATCCAACAACTAAGCACACCAGGAGGTCCTTAGTCTTCTCCCTCCTGAGCTAACTTTCTACTTCCACCCACGAAAAGAAGGACGGAAAAAGAGGCATCTTCCACCTGCACCCCGAAGTGGTACAATCCATTCATTGTACCACCTCAAGAAACTACAGTTTTAGGCTCCTTCTCCTATCTTTGGCCCCATCCACACTCAACATTTCGAGCAGCATCACACCACGTTAAACAATTGTGCTCCCCCCCAAAGAATCATGGGAACTGCAGTTTGTTAAGGGTGCTGAGAGTTGTTAGGATGGCTTAACAACCATTCCCTCTTCCCTGGGAACTCTGGGAACTGTAGCTCACAAAAATGCCTATCAAATTCATCTCTCACACAAAGAATAATAATGCTGAGGGCTGTATTCTACTAAAAATTCTGGCGGCACAAAGTTGTTGCTTGTACAGTGGGACTCCCCCCCCCAAGCATGTACCCTGTGCTCCAGAGGCTTGGGAGCACCCCTAAGACATATTTAGGGGTGTGTATGACAAGAGGAGGGACGCGGGTGGCGCTGTGGTCTAAACCACTGAGCCTAGGGCTTGCCGAAAGTCGGTGGTTCAAATCCCTGCGACAGGGTGAGCTCCCGTTGCTCGGTCCCTGCTCCTGCCAACCTAGCAGTTTGAAAGCACGTCAAAGTTCAAGTAGATAAATAGGTACCACTCTGGCAGGAAGGTAAACAGCATTTCCATGCACTGCTCTGGTTTCGCCAGAAGCGGCTTAGCCCATACCTGCCAAGTCCGGGACGTAAAGATCCGGGATCGGCAGCGCGCGCATGACCGGAAGTTGCGTGATGCAACTTCCGGTGGCGCTTCGCCCTTCTATGGGCACCAGAAAATGGCGGCGTCAGCGCCGGAAGTCGCTTCCGCGCATGACCGGAAACACGTAAAAGCGATTTTCGGTGCCGGCGCTGCCATTTTCTGATGCCCATAGAAGGGCAAAGCGCCACCAGAAGTCGCGTCACGCAACTTCCGGACATGCGCGGAAGCGACTTCCGGCGCCGGCGCCGCCATTTTCTGGTGCCCATAGAAGGGCAAAGCGGCACCAGAAAAATGGCCGCCGGACAGAAGCCAATTTAAGAGACAATACCGGGATTTTTCACTAAACGGGAGACCGCCGGGAAACGGTAAGAAAAAAGGGGTTTTCCCGGCGGAAACGGGATACTTGGAAGCTATGGGCTTAGCCATGCTGGCCATATGACCTGGAAAAACTGTCTGCGGACAAACGTTGGCTCCCTTGGCCAGTAAAGCAAGAAAAGTGCCGCAACCCCAGAGTCGTTCGCGACTGGACTTAACTGTCAGGGTCCTTTACCTTTACCTTTTTATGACAAGAGGAGGAGAAGGGGAACATTTTGTTGTGCAAACAGAAATAGCTACACTGACGGAATGGTTGCCATAGTGTTATGTTGGATTCTATCCTGAAAACACCAAGTATAAAGACTCACAAAATCTACATGGAAACCACTTACTAAGGGGGCAGAAGGAAGAGGGTTGTGTTTGGGCAACTGGGCCTGTGTGTTGGCTGGGCTGCTCATGCTGGAATGGGTTGTTTATTTAACCTCAGTAGAAACCCAGTTGAATTGTCACCAATTTTTTTTGGCCACTTGGATGGAGAATGTATTTTGCACGCTCACAATATTTGCAACACCATTGGTTGGGGGGGGGGGAATCTGTTCGCAATTGCAAACAGATTAATCTGTCCTCCATCTCTGGATTCATTAACTATGGAAGAGAACAGGGAGATTGGTTTTTTTCCTGATGCTCTCCCTCCCCTGCCCTGTGTGCAAAATTAAAAAAAGGAGCTTGTTTTCGAGCCTCTGGTTCAGCATCCTGAATTACTCCCAATACTGACGGACAGGTTTTGCTTTTCCCTGTCTTGTTCACATAGTACGTAGCTGACTGATTTCCCAACAGAATAAGGACTAATTTCTTGACTAGCCAAATCTTGCTAATGTCTTTATAGCTGTTGTCATTTTGAAGAGGAGACGTATCATTTACTTTTTGTGAAACCTGTTTCCGTTTGCTTTAATCTTTCTGCTGTAGCTGTAATTTCTACTCCTTCGGGGCAAAAATGAGACAGAAAAGTACCCACCCCCAATATAGGAAGCCAGACCACTCTTTCACAGAGAGATCAGCACCAATGGGTGTGCGTATTGCTCTTCTAATTCAGCAGGGACAACGTCGAATCTGTGGATGCCACTGTAATCCAATAGGTTTGATCTGTGACCCAGATATTATGGTCCCTCTGCAGCAGACAATGATCTCAAATCCTCTTCATATCCAATCCAATCCTTTCTAGTTTACTTTCCATGCCAGTTAAACATTCTTGCTGGCTGCATGTTTGAATTTGTGTGTGATTGTATTTCGCACATTCTATTTTTACAAAATTTAAAAAGGAGACATGTGTTTTTGTGTTCGTGCGATCAAAGGGGGAGGATGAATCCCAATTAAAATTAACGCTCCCCGGCCATCAACAAGTTGCCATTTGTGCTGGGAAGGAAGCCTCCGTTGGTGCAAATGGTTTATTGCATATCTTATTTTACTGTTTTATTGTAGGTTTTTATAGTAAACTATTGCATCTCTTGTCATAAATAGCAGGCGCTAGATACACAGAGTCACCAAGCAAGCTTTGCTAATTTTTCCTAGGGAGAGGCATTAGTCTATGAGCATAAATAAGTTTTTAAAACAATGGGGAATAGAAAGGAAAGACCCTCTTTAGGGAAGTTTTTAATGTTTGATGTTTCATTGTGTTTTTAATATTCTGTTGGGAGCCGCCCAGAGTGGCTGGGGAAACCCAGCCAGGTGGGCGGGGTATAAATAATAAAATTATTATTACTATTACCTTTGGTTAAAAGCTGGTGGTGGAACATCCAGGCAAACATCTTTAGATCAGTGGTGGGCAACGAGGTACCCCCCAGATGTTTTGGACTACAATTCCTATCAGCCTCAGCCAGCACAGCCAGTGGTCAAGAATGATGGGAGTTGTAGTCCACAACATCTGGAGAGCACCACATTGGCTAGCCCTGCTCTATAATATTTTGTGTGACTTGGAAAGTGCCAAATTTAGCCATTTCACAGTGGAGCAAGGCTTTAAACTACTTGAAGAAGGGACTTCATTGTCTGATGGGATGTTTCCTCCACCTGTTAGGTAAAGCTACCCAATTTTGCACATATCGACGCTTTTACCTGACATAGCACCTGAAACGAGTTCTCACCTCTGTTGGTATAAAGATTGCCTAGCATATTTTTTTGTCAGGGCCTAAAAATGGCCCAGAGTGTTCCCTAGATGCAAAGTGGATTGTAGTGACTCAGCAGTCCTTTCTCATACTAATTCATTGTTTACCGGAAGGTTCCAGGCTGCCTGAGGCCTCCATACATAGCTGCATGCAGGTGTGAGAGTCAGCCAGTCTTTCTTTTGTTTTCAAGCTATGCAGTTCACTGGCACCTCTCTGTAACTGCTTTTTGAACTATGCACCCAGCCAGGGATCTGGTCGAGGACTTGCAACTACTATGCTTATTGAAATGCTTCAGCAAAGCATATTTGCTGATGGAGTGAGCTGTTTGTGTGATTCATTTGCCGCCGGCTCTCTGCTGAGTTACTCTGCTGAACTCTTTACATGTCCTGGGGCCTGAGAGACCAGGCATGCATACCAGGAAAGTCCTTGGGGGGGGGGGGGGGCGCCAGGACTCTAATTCTGACAATTTTTATTCCCCCTTTCCTCCTACCTAAGGAAGGAGACGGACCTGAGTAACAGCTGGTTTTTGTAACCCCAAAGCAGGGAATCGGACATAGTTATATATATAAAAAAATTCCTTCAGTAGCACCTTAAAGACCAACTAAGTTTATATTTTGGTATGAGCTTTCGTGTGCATGCACACTTCTTCAGATACGAAGAAGTGTGCATGCACACGAAAGCTCATACCAAAATATAAACTTAGTTGGTCTTTAAGGTGCTACTGAAGGAATTTTTTTATTTTGCTTCGACTCAGACCAACACGGCTACCTACCTGTAACTAGGACATTGTTATGTATTGAGTCAAAGGATTTTATATCTGTATTATTATTGTCTGTATTTGCATTAGGATAAAGTAACTGCCTTTTGGTCCCAGAGGGTACAGCTACTATTGGTTCATTTAAGCTGCTGTATTTGGATCCTCTGTCTTATTGGTTTCCTCCAAAAGGCAGCACTGTGATTGCGTGATATTGTTCCCTCCAAAATGTATCCCTTCCTAGCTAGTCCCCTGTCCCTATAAATGTAGCTTTCCTCTCCTCAGTCTTCAGTCTTGTTCACTTTAATAAAGAGCTGTTACTAGAGAACTGTCTCCAGCATGTTATGTCAAGAGAGCTGAAATCACAAACCCCACGTCACAACAACTGGCGACGAGGATGGGATCCGGAATGCTGAGGAGCGGTTAAACACAACCCTGCCTCAGAGTCCGGATTGCAGCTGAGAACAAGACTCACTGGCCAGCTGAGAAGACGACCCTGCCCGCTAGGACAATGGAGAGTCCAAGGGTATTGGAGCCCTTCCAGCCATCAGAGCCCCACACATGGGAAGACTACGTCGAACGCTTCGAGTTCTTTGCAGTGGCTCAAGGGATCACCGATGCCAGCAAAAGAAGGGCCACATTCCTGAGCTACTGTGGGCCCGAGACCTTCAAGCTGGCCAAGGCATTACTTGCTCCAGCGAAGCTGAGTGAGACATCTCTCAAAGATATTCTTGCCTGCCTAACAAGCCACTTGGCGCCTACTGAGACCAAGATGGCCCGGCGGATGGAGTTCCATAAGAGGCAGCAGCATGCTGGGGAGTCTGTATCCACATTTCTGGCTGAACTCCGGAAGCTCGCTCAGCACTGCGGCTTCCAAAATCTGGAAGAGACTCTCCTGGATCGGTTTATTGGTGGTCTGAGCAGCAAGAAAGCCAGAAGACGCATCGTGGCTAAAGAAGAGGTTACCCTTGCTTCAGCCTTGAAGGAGGCCACCGCCACGGAGAATTATGAAAGAGAGGAGCTTGATGCCAGTCGCAAGGCCACTAAGCCACAGATAGAAGTTGCGCATGCCATGGACGAGCTAGAGGCTACTCCGAGCCAGAGCCCAGTCCGTGGGGTCGAGTTGGTGCGTCAGGCCTGCACAGTGCACAAAGATCGCCGAGGCAGTTGCCCAGGTTGTGGCGGAAACCATGAGCGGAAGAGTTGTCGTTTCAGGGATGCTATGTGCCGGACGTGCGGAAAGACGGGTCACATCGCCAGGGTCTGTAGATCGGCGGCGTCGGGAGCAACAGGAGCACCTAGACTGGAGCATCGCAGACCGCCCACAGCAACTCGTTTTCTAAAGGACTGCCACTACGTAACGGAGATCAACGGGAGGGCCGTGCAGTTTCCAGCGCAAGGCAAGGCACACGTCAAGGTGAAGATTGAGGGTCAGCAGTGCGACATGGAGGTGGACTCCGGATCTGCATTCACCATCGTGTCGGACCAGACCGCGAAGACATTCTTCCCCAGGGGTAAGTTGCCCCCTCTGGAGCCCCCCGGCAGACCTCTTAACAGGCGTTCCATGAGCCCTTGAAAAATCCCTGGGGCCACACAAACTCCGAACTGTAATCTGTTAACTCTGAACGCCCCTCTATGTGTGACAATAGTCTGTGCTTCCGCTGATTGTGGGGTTACTAGCAGCTGTTGGTAAGCTTGTGCCAGGTCAATTTTGGCGAACACCTTGCCCCCAGCCAGTTTAGCCAACAGATGTGATACGACTGGAATGGGGTATGAGTTTCCCCTGAGTGCCTTATTGATAGTACATTTGTAATCTGCACATATCCTGACTTCCCCATTTGCTTTAAGGGGCGTGACGATTGGAGTCTCCCACTTAGCAGAGTCCACGGGTGAGAGAACTCCCTGCTTGACCAATTTATCCAGCTCTGCCTCGATCTTGGGTTGCAGTGCAAATGGCACTCGCCTTGGTTTGAGTCGGATTGGAGCCACCCCGGGGTCCAACTCGAAGTCAACTGGGGGCCCTTTATAACAACCCAGTTTTCCATTAAAGAGACCAGCAAATTCCTTGCATAATACCTCGCTCATCTCAGGGCAGGTTTGGATTGAATTAAGCCCTGAGATACTCAGTCCCAGGGCAGGGAACCAGTCAGTGCCCAGGAGACTGGGGCGACTGCCCTTCGCAATCACCAGTTTGAGTACAGCCTGTTTGTCCCGGAACTGTACTCTCACGGCACACATTCCCATAACATGGATGCGGCCTGCTGAGTACGACTGAGTACGACTGCAAGGTTGCCATTCGTTCTTACCCCAGAAAGCTTCGGTAGCTGAACCATTACATAGACTATTGCAGAAAAAGAATGTGTGGCGATGGGGGCGGGAGCAGCAGAAGGCTTTTGACTCCTTGCGAGGAATGCTGAGTAGCAGGAGCGTCCTTGCTCATTATGATGAGTCAAAGCCGCTGGTCCTGGCATGTGATGCCTCTCAATACGGTCTGGGGGCTGTGCTGAGTCATAGGGAACCGGATGGGTCGGAAAAGCCCATCTCTTTCTATTCCCGTACGTTGTCGCCCACGGAGCGCAACTATGCTCAAATTGATAAAGAGGCACTGGCTATTGTGTCCGGAATCAAAAGGTTCTATGATTATTTGTACGGTCGCCAATTCTCCATTGAAACGGACCACAAACCACTGTTAGGGTTGTTCAACCCAAACAAACAAACGCCACAAATTCTCTCCCCCAGAATGTTGCGTTGGTCAATATTCCTGAATGGGTTCCAGTACACCTTGACCCATGTGCCGGGGAAACAATTGTGCCATGCTGATGCGCTGAGTCGCTTGCCCCTTCCTGGCGGGAGCAATGAGGATCCTGCTCCGGCGGAGCACATTATGATGCTAGAAACACTTCCGGGGGCTCCTGTAACAGCTACGGATATAGCTGAGAAAACGAGGAAAGATGCTGTTCTCTCCCGTGTGCTCACTTGGGTGGGGAGGGGGTGGCCAGGTGGTCCGCATGAAGAAAAATTCAGGCCTTATGCGACAAGGCAGCACGAATTGTCCATGCATAAGGGTTGTCTCCTATGGGGAGATAGGGTGATCATCCCAGCACCACTGAGAAACAGGGTTCTTGAGACGCTTCACATGGGACACCCGGGAATGGTCAGGATGAAGTCGCTAGCCCGATGTTATGTGTGGTGGCCTGGAATGGACCAGAACATAGAACAATGGGTACGAACATGCAAGGCATGCCAAGAGGTGCGGCCAGAAGTGGCCAGAGCACCAGTCCACTGGTGGGAGCAGTCCAGGACTCCCTGGAGCCGGCTGCACATAGATTTTGCGGGGCCATTCCAAGGGAAGGTCTTTTTGGTTATCGTTGATGCATATTCCAAATGGTTAGAAGTGGCGATGGTCCCTAGCATGGCATCAGCTGCCGTAATCAAGGTGTTGAGGCAGCTGTTTGCTACCCACGGGTTACCTGAGACCATTGTATCAGATAATGGGGCAGCTTTTGTATCCCAAGAATTCAGGGCATTCTTGGCTGATAACTTCATAAGAGGGGTCACATCCGCGCCCTTTCACCCATCCTCCAATGGGCAGGCTGAGCGCATGGTAAGAACAGCCAAAGAATCCATTGTGCGCTTAATGGAGGGTAACTGGTCGGCTCGCATTGCGCGAATGTTATTTTTGCAGCATGCGACGCCGTGTACTGCGACGGGCAAGTCGCCAGCCGAGCTGCTCTTAGGTAGAAGACTGGTAACGGTGCTGGATTATGTCCACCCAGATAAAATGCCAAACCGTAATTCAAGAGCAACCCCCCAGGCTGAGACTGACACAACAAGGTATCTCGCCCCTGAAGATCTGGTCTGGGTGAGGAACTATTCACGAGGTCCGCGGTGGGTGGCTGGTGTGATCACCCGGGCTAGTGGACCTGTGTCCTATTATGTGACCTTGGAAAATGGGCAAGTTTGGAAGAGACATATAGATCAGCTGAGGCGCCGGGCGCTCAGCAGGGAGGAGTCAGATAATTCATCCCTGGCTAATGACGCACAGCTGCGAGACCAGAGTGAAGATGGCCCAGAGGTGCAGTCACCAGGGGCTTCAGCAAATGAACCAGGGTCTGCTAGTCCTCAGGATGACGAGGTACAGGTAGGGGACCCTGAGATGTCTGGGACTCCATCTGTTCCTGATGAAACCCCTATAGCAGCCCCTCCACCACAGGTAACACCCAATCCAGAACCTGCAACACCTGTTGTCAGGAGATCAGGTAGAAGTTGTAGGACCCCACAGTACCTGAGGGATTACGTCTGCTGTGCTCACTAGGGGGGGAGGGGCATTTATAGGGACAGGGGACTAGCTAGGAGGGATACATTTTGGAGGGAACAATATCACGCAATCACAGTGCTGCCTTTTGGAGGAAACCAATAAGACAGAGGATCCAAATACAGCAGCTTAAATGAACCAATAGTAGCTGTACCCTCTTCCTCCAAAAGGCAGCACTGTGATTGCGTGATATTGTTCCCTCCAAAATGTATCCCTTCCTAGCTAGTCCCCTGTCCCTATAAATGTAGCTTTCCTCTCCTCAGTCTTCAGTCTTGTTCACTTTAATAAAGAGCTGTTACTAGAGAACTGTCTCCAGCATGTTATGTCAAGAGAGCTGAAATCACAAACCCCACGTCACAACAGACATAGTTATGTTTCACTTTCTCAACAGGTACCTAAAAGATCCTCCTCTGAATGTCTATTACCTTCTCCCACATTCTACCTTAGGCTTTTTATCAAACTTGGTGAATTTATCAGCAGCCGACTTTTTTTTTCTTCTCTCTCCCATCCCCATGTTTTCCGTCTAGACAGATGAAGAGTTTGAGAGAATCTGGAAGTTTCAATGCTATTTTGTGATATTTTGGTTGGCCCAATAAAAGTACTGTCCTAATATTGATTGTGGATTTCCCCCCCCCGCCCTAGAAAATGAAAGCTCCTTCATGCCCTAGAATCTATAAGACAAAGTACACTGTAGGTTGAGAATGTGGCTGCCTCCTATGTAGCCACAGTAAGGTATAGGGACCCCTGACCATTAGGTCCAGTCGTGACCCACTCTGGGGTTGCGGTGCTCATCTCGTGTTATTGGCCGAGGGAGCCGGCGTACAGCTTCCAGGTCATGTGGCCAGCATGACAAAGCCGCTTCTGGCAAACCAGAGCAGCACACAGAAACGCCGTTTACCTTCCCCCTGTAGCGGTACCTATTTATCTACTTGCACTTTGATGTGCTTTCGAACTGCTAGGTTGGCAGGAGCTGGGACCGAGCAATGGGAGCTCTTTCCAACTGCGCAGAGGAATGTCTGACAGCTCCTGCTGTTTATAGCTATTCCTATCAGCTTGTCATAAAAGGTAAAGGTAAAGGTACCCCTGACCATTAGGTCAAGTCGCAGAAGACTCTGGGGTTGCAGAGCTCATCTCGCTCTATAGGCTGAGGGAGCCGGCGTTTGTCCATAGACAGCTTCTGGGTCATGTGGCCAGCATGACTAAGCCGCTTCTGGTGAACCAGAGCAGCGCACAGAACGCCGTTTACCTTCCCGCTGGAGCGGTACCTATTTATCTACTTGCACTTTGACATGCTTTTGAACTGCTAGGTTGGCAGGAGCTGGGACCGAGCAATGGGAACTCACCCCGTCGCAGGGATTCAAACTGCCGACCTTCTGATCAGCAAGCCCTAGGCTCTGTGGTTTAACCCACAGCGCCACCTGTGTCCCTGTAGCTGAGTCTAAAAAACTCAATAATTGTAGACTTATTGTGCATTTAGGTAAAAACAAACAAACAAACAACAACAACATCATACACACAAACCCTACTGTTTTCCAATAATTCCTTACACACTCATTAATTTGTACCCATTATTTTTAATGCATAGTAATGTTACCTGGAACAAGCAGTGGTGAGAGAGAGAGAGAGAGAGAGAGAGAGAGAGAGAGAGAGAGAGAGAGAGAGACTCTGTGATTTGGAAAATAACTTGCATAAAAAGGTATTAGGAATGCACCTAATAAATTTTAGCACTGTGTGGAAACTCTACTTTGTCAAAGGCTATTTCAGCCTCACAAATAATATAAAACCAAGGGCCAAAATTAGGTTTTAATCCTGCAGCACTTATGTGTTAAACTCAGTGCAACCCACCTTCTAATTAAACATGTATAAGCTTTCGTTGCACGGTATAACTCCCTACCTGCATTAATGTCAGTGGGAGAGAGGTAGGCACCTGCTGATCTCTCCCATGAAGTCAGCGGGATGCATATACTTAACTCTGGCTGGATCGGGACCAGTTTGTTTTAATTTGGAAGCTTAAGGAAGCTGCTGTTTGGGGTTAGACTCCACATCTGGATCTTATTACCTCTGGAAGCACTGAATTCAGGATGCAATCAGTCCTGCTGCAAATGCAATGGAGGTGTGCTGACTTATTGTTTTGCCCTTGACCTGATGTTTTCCCTGTTTCCAGAAAAGGATCTACAGTATCCATTAACAGAGACAGCAGAACAGTCCCCTCTGATCATAATTTTTCTGTCTACAAGCTTTGCAAATTTTAATTCAAAATTGAGCAACAAACCATTTCCATCCCAAACCATGGGAACAGAATGATCTGTAGATTGTGATCTTGATCAGTATAAATCTTATAATAGCTCTTTGTATAAAGCACACTTTTGTTTATGAAAACTACCACTCTTTCTCCCTTTTATGGAAAAAAAATCTATGTGAAGAGTAATATCCTTTACGGAATTTATTTCATGCTGATTTACATTCTTGGATGCTTGTTATAATTGGTTTACAGAAGATACAATTTTTTTGGGTTTTCTTTTTCTGGTATTTCTTTCCTTTATTTATGACCCCTGTCTTTTTCCCCGGAAGATTTAAGTGACAAACAATGATATGTGTTATCTATTTGTTGGATTAAATATGGATCCTGCACCACGCAGGGGTAGGCAGCATGTTAAAGGTAGGAAATAAATGTCAAAGTAGGAGCAGCTGCGAAACATTTGCCCTCTAGGCAGGATTGTAAAAGGGACTGCACCAAATTATTGATTGGGAGGGGGTACACATTTGCATTTTTTTTAGATTGTTATAAAATGTTTTTAGTTTTATAATATATTTAATTTTATGTTTTATCACATATATGATTGCCACCCATTGTTGTTGTTGTTGTTGCTGTTTCCACTGAAAGCAATGAAGCACAGATTAATTCTCACTTGGAAGTGCCACAACTCAGTGATAGAGCAGAAGGTCTCAGGTTTAGTCCCTGGAGAGGCATTGCTAGTCCATGCAGACAGTATTGAGGTAGGTCAGAGGTCAGCAAACCTTTTCAGCAGGGGGCCAGTCCACTGTCCCTCAGACCTTGTGGGGGGGGCTGGACTATATTTTGAAAAAAAAAAGAATGAATTCCTATGCCCCACAAACAACCCAGGGATGCATTTTAAATAAAAGCACAGATTCTACTCATGTAAAAACACCAGGCAGGCCCCACAAATAACCCAGAGATGCATCTATATAAATAAAAAATGTAAATGTTCGTTTGTTCAGAATCTTAAATCTCTGAAAGTTCTTCACCAATTGCTTTGAAATTTTGACACAACGTTGCATTCGAATACATACATGTTTTTATATACCTATATTATATAGATGTCACACCTGTGACAGGTAAAAACATGCTTTATTTGAAAAACAGTGCCATATGTTGGCTGTCAAAGCAGCACACAGTATACTAAATATTTTGCTGGTGTCCTTCCAGCATGAGAGTGCAGAGGCTGCTGGGAGTGGCTGACCGGCGGCTCCTATCGCCTCTCCCTGCCACCCTCTCTATGTCCACCTTGGAGAAGCAGCTGCAGCTGGGCCGCCTGCCCCCTCGCCCACCAGGACCCGCCAGGGGAAGCGGCCAGGCCCTCCCCAAGATGTGCATGGGGTATGCGAGGGGGAGAGAGAGAGGGGTCGGGGTGGCGGGTGACATCACGTGGGAGGAAGATGATGTCATGCGGGAGGGGGGAACCAGAGAGAGGGGTGTCGTGACGTCATGCGGTTGGGGTGGGGGACGGGGGCGTTGAGTGAAGGAGGGGTGTGGCTTTGGGGATGATGAATAGGGCGGGGTGGGGTTTGCCCATGGTTTATTTGGGGGGTGGGTGGATTTTCCAGAACATGTGTGGGTGGGGAAGCCTGCAAAATGAAGGGGGACTCTGAAGGTGGGGGGAAGGGGGGCACTCTCTGCTTTCAATGGAAGCCGTGTGTGTGTGTGTGTGTGTGTGTGTGTGTGTGTGTGTGTGATCTATCAACAAAGCTCAGGGCCAATATTTGGAATTGTACGGTTTACATCTAGACACGGATTACTTCTCACATGGACAATTCTATGTTGCGTGTTCTAGAGTTGGCAAGCCAGACAATCTCTATATCTCCACAGACAATGGAACAACAAAAAATATTGTGAAATTAAACATATTAGAAATGTGCACTTTCTCTTTTCTTTCTTTCCATTTAACAGACTGAGCCACAGCAACGCATGGCCGGGTACAGCTAGTTTTAAATAAAAGCACACATTCTACTCATGTAAAAACACCAAGCACAGGCAGGCCCCACAAATAACCCAGAGATGCATTTTAAATAAAAGCACACATTCTACTCATGTAAAAACATGATGATTCCCGGACCGTCCATGGGCCGGATTTAGAAGGCGATTGGGCTGGATCTGGCCCCTGAGCCTTAGTTTGCCTACCCACGAGGTAGGTGGACCATATAATCTGACTTGGGGTAAAGTCTCCTGCTGAAAAATGTGGGATCAGCAGTGGTGTGGCACTGGAAGTTGCGTAGAAGCAACTTCTGGGGCTGCTCTGCCCATGTGTGGGCACCGGAAATCGGGCAGAGCGGCACCAGAAGTCGCTTCTACATGGCCACCAAGATGGCTGCCGGGCATGCGTAGAAGCGACTCCCGGTGCCGTTCTGCCCGATTTCCAGTGCCCACACATGGGCAGAGCGTCACCCAAAATGGAGGCTCCCTGGCAGGTAGGAAATCCGGGGGATTTCCGGGATTTTTCTCAATTCAGGAGAACAGCAAGAAACAGATTAAAATCCGGGGGTTTCCCGTGAAAAACGGGATACTTTGGCAGCTAAGGCTTCAACCAGTGGACTCCAGTGGAAGTGCTATTTTCTCATCTCCAATATCATCTACTACATACAATGAGCTTCCGAGGGCTATTTTAATCATGGACTTGTCAAGCGAAAAAGAGTTAACCGTTCTCAACCAGGGGTGCCAACTTGAATGAAATATTGCGGGGGCCCAGGAAAGCCCTGCCCCGCATAATCAATTGCATGATACGGTGCACGCACACCGTTTGAATGACAATGTCCATCAACTTTGTGGAGGTCCAGTCCCCTCAAATATTTTGTTCTGGGGGCCAAAGCTCCCACGGCCCCTAGGAGTTGGTTCCTATGCCTCAAGCCAAATCTCCTGCATGGTGTGTAGGTTGCCCCTGAGAAACCACCCAAAATAATAACACAACTGAATCAAATTTGTAGAGCAACATACGATGCTCAGAAACAGCCCAATTGCTTTCATATGTGCCAGAAGTTGCATTGTATCTCTCTCGAGGCTTCCTTAAAGACTTGAGGCTTCTTTCCAGGCTATTTTGAGACCAGGCGAAAAACTCGGTGAGCAAAACAGCACCGCAAGGTTATGGAGGCTGTTAATTGACTCCTCAGACCTCCACTGCTTTGCCATCTGGCATAATTCAAAACTGCCTTCTGCAACAAAACGGAAGATCTCACTTCATTGTTACTTTGTGGCTTCGGCCCAGTGTACCTAAAGGAGCGTTTCCACCCGCATCGTTCAGCCTGGACACAGAGGTCCAGCTCCGAGGGCCTTCTGGTAGTTCCCTCCCTGTGAAAAGTGAGGTTACAGGGAAGCAGGCAGAGGGCCTTCTCGGTAGTGGCGCCCGCCCTGTGGAACACCCTCCCATCAGATGTCAATGAAACAAACAATTATCTGACTTTTAGAAGACATCTGAAGGAAGCCCTTTTTAGGGAAGTTTTTATTTTTTATTTTTAAAATAATTTTTATTCATTTTCCATTAATTTCATATCTGAAAATACATCATGGTCAAATTACATTCATACATACAAAGACAAGCAGAAAAAAGAAAAAGAAAAAACGACCTAGAGGAGGCCAAAAAAGAAAAGGAAAAAAGAAAAATAGAAAAAAGGGAAAAAAAAGCCAAAAAAGAAGAAGGAAAAAAGGCATAAAAAACCCCACCTTGATTCATATCATTATTAAAACAATTTGAACTTCCCCAACTCCCCCCGCTCTGGGTTCTTTGTTAATTATCAATTAGGCAATTTCCACAATAATAATATGATCTTTTTGATACTCAAAATTAACTTTTCTATATTATACATGATATCCATATTTATATATCTAAATATCATTTTCATACTATCAATTCCCAAACTTAAATCAACTCTGTTTTAATTCTTCTATCTTTTATTTCTTCCCTTAACTTATTGTTTTTAGGGAAGTTTTTAATGTTTGATGTTTTATTGTGTTTTTAATATTCTGTTGGGCGCTGCCCAGGGTGGCTGTGGAAACCCAGCCAGACGGGAAGGGTATATATAATAAGTTATTATTATTATTATTATTATTATTATTATTATTATTATTATTCATGCCCTCTCTCTCCATGCCCTAATGCCTGAGCCAGGGGTGCCAGCTGATGGAGGACGAGCTGTTTTGGGCTTCCCAATATCCTTTGCACTGGCACCCCCCTCAATGTTGAGATGATGGAGGAGGCTGAATGTGGAGCTAAGTGTGGTTTCAGCGGCTGGCTGGCTGGCTCCTCCTCCTCCTACCATGAAAGGAGGCCAAGTGCGAGAGGGGAGGAGCCGCCCACCATTGAAGCCACACTGTGCTTGGTTCAGCGCTTGGCCTCCTACTGAAGATGCAACATTTTGTTTGTGACACCGCATGCGCACGTTGCATGGGGCGATGTCGGGACCCCTCATTTTTTGGTGCAGGTTGGTGCCTCTGGCCTGAGCCAAAAGAACTGGACTCCAGGTAAAGAAGTGAGCAGGTCACTGTTATGACTTTAAGAGCTGTGTGTTTGAAAGGAAAACCCTCTGGAAAGCTAAACCAAACCAATCTGTTTACACTTTCTTCTGTTGAAATAAAACGGAACAAAAATAACTTTGCACATTTTTTTAAATTTTTAAAAAATACCAATTAGCTGCATTATTGTTTAACAATCGGTGCACCTTTACCCTTGTGTGTGTTTCTTTTTTTCTATTTTAAGCCTGCTGACAGGGACTGTCTTGGCTTGCACTGTTTGTATGCAAGCCATTCTGGGCGCCCTTTTGGCCAAGGAGTGGGGTACAAAATGCTCTAAACAAATGACAAATAATAGTGTCCCTGAACTGCCTTCGAAGAATGAATCCAGTTTGCTCTTGATTAAGAGCTTCCAAATGTGTGCAGGAGTTGCAAGATACACAGGAGAAATAAGGAATCACCCAGCTAATCATAAACAGAAAATGAAGATTTGGATCAGCCTTGTGCTACAGTTGATACCTAACCTCTCTAAAGCAGTAATGAGAGTTAAGACTCAACAGAAATGACTTTTTTTTTTAAAATTACATAATGGATGGTTCAAGGGCTATTTATAGTTTGAATTCTCAGTATAATTTATTTATTCTTTTTCTTTTCTTTAGGGAAAAATACAGCTATTGATTATGCTTCAGCTTCTGCCTGTGCTAATTGTGTCCCAGAATATTTTCATATTGAAGCGCTGCATGTATCTGCTCCTGGTGACCCGCTTTGAGTAATGTGGCAGGCGTCCGGACGGCAGATTTACTCTGCCTTGTAAATTGGCTTTAATTATTGTGAGTTTGGCTATTATTCCCTGGCATTTCCCCCCCCCTTCCTCTTATGCCCTCAAAATGGGCAAGTGGTTTGCAACTGCTCCACGCTTATCTCTTTGGCGGTGTTACAGAGGCTCGTCTATATATAAATCATAGCTGCCAAGTTATCCCTTTTTTAAAGGGATTTTCCCTTATGCTGAATAGGCTTCCTCGCGAGAAAAGGGAAAACTTGGCAGCTATGATATAAATACGTGATTGTCAGCTCCATTGTAGAATGTAAGCACACCTGGATCCAGAGCAGAGTAGCTGCCCAAGCAGTTTTCCCATCTGTGTCACTGGATGGCCCCATGTACATGCAAACTTGAGCACTGTTTACTTATAAACTGGACTTGCAACAAAATGTTGCAGTGTGGAGTGCTTTTGTTCAGGGTTCCAGCCAGCCATGCCATCTTCCAAAGTACTCTATGCCATTCCTTTCCCCCGATAGTTTTCTATTCCCCCAGGAGTCTTTCATGGCTACTGAGTATGCTCAGTCCTTAGTGGGCTGTTCTTTTTATTGCCCCCCTGTAGAATTATTTCTACCCCCTGCTTCCAAAGTTGCTTGTACACATGCAGATCTTGCCCCCCTCCCTCTTGTATGTGTGGTGGATGGGCCCCCACGGTTTTGCTTATGTAATTATTGAAATTCGGAGAACTATGTTATAGGTACAGTTGTACCTTGGAATCCATTCCAGAAGTCCGTTTGACTTCCGAAAACATCTGAAAACCGAGGCATGGCTTCTGATTGGCTGCAGGAGCTTCCTGCACTGAATTGGAAGCTGCGGAAGCCACGTCAGACGTTTGGCTTCCAAAAAACGTTTGGGAACCAGAACACTCACTTCCGGGTTTGCAGCGGCAGTGATATCAATAGACGCTGAGAAGGCCTTTGACAGTGTTTTGTGGTCATTCATGGCAAAGGTAATAAAAAATTTAAATATAGGTGAAACCTTTGAAAGAGCGATCGGGGCCATCTATAGAAACCAACAAGCAAATTTAATAATGAATGGAAGTCTTTCAGAAAAGATAGACATAAAAAGAGGAACTAGAAAGGGGTGCCCCCTATCGCCACTACTTTATATAATTGTATTAGATATTCTATTAAAGAGTATTAGAGAGGGTGGAGGAATTAAAGGGGTTGTGATATATTGTTATATAATGGCAGCAGGAAAGAGCGGAAATGGAAACGCCAGGGAGGAAGGTTGAGAAGTCAACTTATAAAAAATTCTTCTAGATTTGTATTAAATTTGAAGTTAAATTGTTAAAAATCTTTGAAACTCAGTAAAAATTAATTGGCAAAAAAGGGAGAAACTGTGCTAAAATCTCAAGGTAGGACTGTAAGGTAGGCATGGAAACGACCTTCCAAGGACCACACGCCACGGATGGGCGGAGCCAGAGGAAGAAATGGGTGGGGCAATGGATGTAAATTTTGCCTTCGTACAGTAGTTCCTACAATACATTTTTACACTTCCCTCCACCCTCCCTCCATTCAGTCAGACACCATCCTAGTTTAAGGGTACATTCCTAGTTTAAGGGCCATAAATACCCTAGGTGGTGTGGCCTGGGATGAGTACTAAGCACCAAGTAGAGAGGCCCGGCCTGCCACATTTGGTCCCCAGCCATTAGGTTCCTGACCTCCCCATGCTAACAGTGGGTTTTTAATGCTGGATTTTATTACGTTAAAAACTGTATTAATGCATGCAGCGGGCTATTATTCTTGCCTTGTACAAAAGCTGCCACAAATATCTACATAATTGTTATGCATTATGTTCATTATGCAAACATTATCATCTGGAAAGTTGGTCACCCAACTACAGATAAGTTAATAAAAGGGTTGCTTGAGTAATTTGTGCAATATTTCCTGCCCAAGTAATTAAGAAACAATGGCCAACTTAAGGTGGCCATTCGTCTTCCAGAAGGTCCTTTGCATAAGAGAATGAAGAAAGTTTTAACCCCTACCCCGAGCCTCGTGTAATTGCTTAGTTGACCTGCCGCTAGTCTCTCACACGAGTAGCTGGAACTTTAGCTTGTTAAGAGTACTGAGAGTTGTTAGGAGACCCCCTCAGAGAGCTACAATTCCCAGAGTTCCCTGGGAAGAAGGATTGATTGTTAAACTGCTCTGGGAACTGTAGCTCTGTGAAGGCAAGAGGGGTCTTCTAGTTCTTTCTTTAAAAATACAATTTTCAGATTTTGAATATATAAGGTGTGAACGTAAAGTTCGGTGAATGGTCACAGAAATCGGACAGCGAGGAATATTCGAACATACCTTACAGGCCTTCAAAGTAGGCGCCCTCTGATACAATGCACCGTTGACAATGTTTGTAGAACTGTTGGGAACTTTTGGAGAAGTCCTCTTTTTGTACTGCTTTCAGGTCCCTCGTCACAGCAGCTTGGAGGTGTGAAATGTTGGAAAATCTGTGCCCTTTCAGTGCAGATTTCAGTTTTGGAAAGAGAAAGAAATCTGGTGGGGCCAGATCGGAAGAGTATGGAGGGTGGGACAACTCAGTAACCTCAGTAATGATTTTACATGGAATATGCAATTCTTCTGCCATCATTCAGTTGGACAAAAGCCGATCCAACATCAATCATTCATGAACTGTGTCGACATTTGCCACCGTTCTGCTCATTGATGGTCTGCCAGACTGAGGGTCATCTTCGATGGTTTGCCACCCTTCACAGAAATGCTAAAACCATTCACACACTGTCTTTTGAGTTACAGCTCCATCTCCGCGCACAATTGTGAGCATTTCGTGGGTTTCTGATGCCGATTTACCCAATTTGAAACAGAATTTCATATTGACTCTCTGCTTCATTTTCAATTGCAACACACTGCACTATTAACAGCTACTAAGTCTGATATGAGCCTCATATCAGACTTACCTCAATATACAAATATACAAACCTCATATCAGACTTACCTCAATATACAAATGGCTGACCCTACAATCACACCCTCGAGGTCTGGCCCCTCTGATTCTTCGAACCCAATTTCAGTCCGGCTGGCAGTTTGAGGTCCAGGCCACTTCCCCACTGGGGGAAGTAGACAGCCCCGAACATCTATTTTTTAGATGCCCTCTGTACGATAAGGCACGCAGAGATACCATCGCCCCCATTCTGGAGAGCCTGGCTGACCTCCCAGATAAAACCAAACTAAATGCCCTACTATTAGGAAAGGGGCAAAAGTTAACTCAGACGGTAGCCAGATTCTGCACGCAGATCCGCAGGACCAGTCTACCCCCCCAGATCAAGACAGCCAATGGAGTAGCACACTCGGTATTGGTCTGTGGGAAGTAGACCCTCCGTTCGGGTACGCAACTGATGACTTAGAGCAGCACCTGGGGAAAGGCCAGCTGGACCCGCCGTCTGGAAACATAGCCCCTTCAAACTCATAGACTCTTATATCCACCCCGAGTGACAACTCCCATAGCTTTCTAAAGCACTTTTGTTTTAATAGCTGGTATAAATAGGGACCGCTCCGGCGGGAAGGTAAACGGCGTTTCCGTGCGCTGCTCTGGTTCGCCAGAAGCAGCTTTGTTATGCTGGCCACATGACCCGGAAGCTGTCTGCGGACAAACGCCGGCTCCCTTGGCCTATAGAGCGAGATGAGCGCCGCAACCCCAGAGTCGGACACGACTGGACCTGATGGTCAGGGGCCCCTTTACCTTTACCTTTATATGACCGTAATAAAGCTTTGATTTGATTTGAACAGCTACTAAACGCTACCACATAAGTGTAGGCCTGTCAACAAATGCCAAGACACGTGTGCATAGGTTAGCTGAGATATGCCTCCCACATATCTCCGTGAATCTGGCAGTCCCCATTATCATATACCGGGGTGATTCACCCTACTTTCCGGTCACACCTTGTACATCATACATTTCCCAAAACAACGCCCCCCCCAAACCCCACCACTTCCCTCAGGACTTCCCAGTCCACCCCCGCATGGCATTCTAATCAAACCTTCTTTTGCTGCATATTATTTTCGGTAATAGGGGTCTTCTAACAACTCTCAGCGTCCTTAACAGCCTGCAGTTTCCAGGATTCTTTGGGTGAAGCCATGACCGTTAAAGTGCCATCATGTATTGTACTTTAAAACTGGTACAGGGGGATGCGGGTGGCACTGTGAGTTAAACCACAGAGTCTAGTGCTTGCCGATCAGAAGGTCGGCGGTTCGAATCCCTGCAACGGGGTGAGCTCCCATTGCTCGGTCCCTGCTCCTGCCAACCTAGCAGTTCGAAAGCACGTCAAAGTGCAAGTAGATAAACAGGTAGCGCTGCGGCGGGAAGGTAAACGGAGTTTCTGTGTGCTGCTCTGGTTCGCCAGAAGCGGCTTAGTCATGCTGGCCACATGACCCATAAGCTGTATGCCGGCTCCCTCGGCCAATAACGCGAGATGAGCACCACAACCCCAGAGTCAGTCATGAGTGGACCTTATGGTCAGGGGTCCCTTTACCTTTACCTTACTGGTACAGGATCCTTTACTGCATCTGAATCAGGGAACGGGCTAATTTATGGGGTGCAGGAGAGGCTGTGTGGCACCCCCTCACTCCTCCATCATCTTGGCACAGTTCCCCCACCCTTCAGCACCCACTGCCTAAGGCACCTGCTGCACATTGCCCAATGGTATGGCCGGCCCTGTCTTATCAGTGGGGATGACTGGCATCCCTATCAAGGTTCTGTGCTGCATGGATAACTCTCTGCCTTCTGCCCCAGTACCATCATGTCTACTGTACTTCCTTTGCCGCTGCCACAATTGTTGGCGGTTGGGTCTTGGGAAGGGCAGAAAAATTTGCCAAGGGGTGGGAATCAAACCCCTGCACTGGGGGCTAACATACATAGCATTTCAGGCTAAAACCTTGTTTTCCAGAGCATTCAAGCCTATTGGGGACTAGGTGCGGATTTACAAGGTTAGAGGCTCATGCAAGGAGACTGACGTGGCTGGAAGCTAACAGGCAGGCAGTGTAGTTGCCATAGCACCCCCACTTTCTGGACCACAGGATCAAGCATGAGCTCTTGAACATGCTTTCTTTGTGCAAGGCTGATTTATGTGCCTGTGTTTACACTATAAGCGCTCAAAAGCCTTCCCTGGAAAGATCACATCAAAATGTCCCCCCCCCTTCCGTTCTTACCTGTGCGAATGATTCAGAGCGAGGTCGGGCTTCCTCATCTTCAAGTAGCAGATTACAAGCTTTGTTTCAATAAAACTGGCAATACTTGAGATGTCTTTCGGAGAGGCTTCAAAGGGCTTCCCTATAGCTGCACCTTTGCTGCAAAGCTTGCGAGAAATAACAACAACACCCACTTACTGGCGGTACAAAACCGTGTGACAAGTACATTACATAGCTTGACGAAAAGCAGAATAATCAAAGCAGGGTGGTGTTCAAAGCACTCTGCACCTGTCAATGTATTGCAGGCTTACAACACCCCTGGATGATGGTAGGCCAGTATTTCATTGCAGCTGTGGGGAGGAATTGAGGGCTGAGAGACTTGAGTTCATGGTAGGGGAAACAATTGAAGCAGGGTGGGATTTTTGGTTCATCCCCAGCAGCAGTCTAAGCAATTGTCCTTCTTTACTTGTCCTCACCAGGTCAGTTGCTATGAAAAGGTTGCATATACAGTGGTGCCTCGCTAGACGAATGCCCTGTAAGACGAATTTTTCGCTTAACAAAGAGATTTTTCGAGTGGAGGTTGACGAATTCGTTTTGTGAAAAATTCGTCTAGTGAATCGCGGTTTCCCATAGGAATGCATTGAAATTCAATTAATGCTATGGACAAAATAAATAAATAAAAATTCAATGCATTCCTATGGGATTCACTAGACAAATTTTTTGTTATACGAATTGACCCGTGGAACGAATTAAATTCATCTAGTGAGGCACCACTGTATTCAGGGCCGGTCCACCCATGAGGCAAGCAGCCTGAGGCAGATGCCTCAGACGTCAGAACCCCACGAGGCACCATCTGTTGGAGAAGTGGCGACTTCAGTGGAGGCTTCCAGTGAAATCTCACGAGATCTTGTGCACCTTGCAAGATCTCACAAGAGTTCTGTGAGATCTTGGTGGAACCCACCACCTCTGCTGCTGCGTGACCCAGATAAGGGAGGCTTTGGCAGCAGTAGGGATGGCACCCCCCCATTCTGCCTCAGGCGGTGAAATGGGACTTTCCCCCCTGCATATATGTGTCAATCTCTCTCTCTCTATATATATAAATGTAAAAGGGGCCTGAGTGTGTGCATTGATCTTTCGCCAAAACCACTTGACCGATTACGTTCAAATTTTGACACAACGTTAAATGCTCTTATTTGGCTATGAGTGATCGCCAAAAATGAAGAACACCATGCCCATTGGGAAGACAGATGTGACACCTCCACAATGTAAAACCCCCAAAACTTGGTCATTTGGTACCCTCAAATCACACAGCCGGGGAGGCTGGGAAATAGAAGGAAGAGAGATTCCGCAACAGTCTAGCAAGAGTCTAGCGACGGCTACACTGGTACTGCACCAAAGGTAGAAAAGCTTCGCTCTCCACTTTATCTCGGCTCGGCTATGCAGACTAGGCTGCTTTCAAGACTAGGCCGAGTGGAGGTGGGGGCTTGCCTGGGTGGGGGCTGGGGGGAGGGGGCCAGATAGGTCATCACAGGGATGAGCCAGGGTGGGGTGGGCGGAACAGGGGGCGGGATAGGTAATGGGTCGGAACAGGGTGGGGGGGAGTCACAGGGATAAGCCTGTTTAAACATAACACGTGTAAAACAGGAGGACTCTGAAGGTGAGGGGGTGTCTGAAGGGGGGACTCTGAGGCTCCATTTAACAGCCTGACCCACAGCAATGCGTGGCAGGGCCAGCTAGTAGAACCATATATCCTAAAGACACCACAGTCTCTGCCGGCCTGTATTTCAAGGAAACTGAACCTTGTGTAAGCACTTTGAGCCCCTAGAGCAGGCATAGGCAAACTTGGCCTCCAGATGTTTTCAGACTACAACTCCCATGATCCCTAGCTAACAGGACCAGTGGTCAGGGATGATGGGAATTGTAGTCCCTAAACATCTGGAGGGCCAAGTTTGCCTATGCCTGCCCTAGAGCCTCCCGCTGCTCGGAGATGGGGGTGTGACGTAACGATACCAAGCTACGTGGGTCCATGCCTTGACAGGCAGCTCCTGTGTTCCTGGGGGTTAAAAGGTGATATTCAAAGCATCTTCCTTCATGGAAGGTTGTGCATAATGCCTCTCCACTGCTTGACTAGAATTGGGGCTAGCTTATGTAATATGCTTAGATTGAGGTGCTATTCACTGCCCACTGTGAGAAGAGGGATATTAGAGCACATGAAGGATGAATTGAGGATATATATATATATATATATATATATATATATATATATATATATATATATATCATCTCCTAATACCATTTAGAATCATTTTCTCCCAATGATCAACCGAGAACCTGATTTGCATATTCCTTAGTCAGTTGGGAAAGGTCGTGACCAAAGAAATAAAAATCTCAGAATACCTTTTATGATTTCCCTTGCCCAATAATAATAGAGGAGATTCAGATTAGAAGAGGCTGCTTTAATCCATCCATCAAGAAAGCCAAGGAAGACTATAAGTAGGAAAATAAGTGAAAGGAGGAGTAATTTCTGTTCTTAATTCTCAGTTAATGGAAGAGAATCGCGTGAAAAGTGGCCCGCTGAATGCTTTAAGGATGAAATAGGCTTGTTTTCATATTTCACTCATATTCTTCTCCCATGGAATTTAATATAGAATAATCACCTTATTACTGAATACTTTAAAAGCATTCTGAATTTCTAATGCAAGGCTAAGGTCCTCTCTCCATTTATATGGAGCTGTTTAAGCAGCACCATGGGAAGAGAGAGAGAAAAAGAGGAAGGGGAAAAGTTCCCTATCTCATTTCTTTCTCATCACAGCCGTTGCAGGAGCTTCCACTGGAAAGCAGGCTGCCCGGAGAAGCTTGTATGCTTCTCCACATGCAGCAAATAGTTGCTGTGGGGAGAGGGGAAGAATTAAATCAAGGAAATAGCATGCAGGAGAAAGAGTCAAACTCTTTCCCCAGGGTTGCAGCCCCATCCAATATGACACTACCGTACTTTTATCTTTTAAAGAAGATCTATCTATATCTCCCACCATCTCTGCTTGTTTGGCCCTGAGATCCCACCCCTCGGCCTCCGCCATCTGGATGCCACCGAGATGTTTTGGACCTGTGGTCCTATCAGCCTCTGTTTGGACAATAGTCAAGATTCACCACAGTTTCTTCAGATTTGGACCTCACACTAAACTGTGGTTGATTTAAAAGGGAAACTGTGGCTTAGTGTTATAGGCTCATGAGGCCTGTGACTGGGAGTAATCTCCACTGTGGGAAAACACTTAAAAACGGTTTCCGCAGGAAACTTCAGCTCCACTTGGGGAAGAGGAGGAGCCCCCTTTTAAAATACTTTTTATTATTATTTTACTTTCCCTCTGAAATGTGGTCTAAATTAGGAAATATACATATTGGACCACTGTAAGCAGATGGAAACACTGGCAGGATTTTGATTTCGCTTGTAGTGTAATATTTATCATGGAAAATATGGATTGATATAATAGAGTTTGGAGAATATGCAGCTTTAAATGATTAAAATGGGACTCCAGGGAAGGTGTGGGGGGAAATACTGAGATTCGGAGGAATCTCTTTATATGGATATGTAATTGAATTTTTTTAAAAAAACAATTTTGCCTTGTAAAAATCAAATAAAAATGATTTCAAGAAGAAAAAGGAAATATAAATATTGTGCATGCAGATTTTATGCTCCATTTGTGTCACTAAGGCTTTTGAAGATCTAACAACACATCTGACAGCACTAGGGTAGCTCAGCTGGTTGGAACATGGTGCCAATAACACCAACGTCGCGGGTTCAATCCCCGTATGGGACAGCTGCATATTCTTGGATATTTTGCATATTCAGAGGCTTGGACCAGATGATTCCCCACAGTCCCTTCCAACTCTTGTGATTCTATTATTCTTTCACCAGCTGATTCTTTCACTAGCTCCCCTCTGCAGATTTTTAGGGATTCACATGACCTGAGCTGGGTTGTGCCATGCCATTCTCTAGTTTCGGCCTCAAGACAGGGCAAATGAAGTGCTTTGAAGATTTGAAATATGCTACACAAAGCTCCTGATATAATTACCTCTTTTTATTTTATCCCACCTTTTCCAGGAAAAATTGCAGGCCGTTTATGACACTCCTCAGTTTCAAATCCCCATATCATCTTGTTACAGGTAAGAGACGTAAATCAGAGGGTTCATTGCTTGTAACTTTTAGCCCTGCTACCATATATATATGAATATAGCCTCCAAAGTGTATCTGTAGGAAAGAGGTATTTGTGGCTAAAAGAGCGAGAGAATTATTTCCACACGCCTCAGCGAGCACAAAGGTATTGCCGAGTTTTTTTTGTGTGGGGGGTATTCTTTTTTGGTAATAATGCTTTTCTACAGACTAGACCCTGCTTCAGCGTGACAAAAAAAATATGGGAACTGGGAAATGGAGCTGTTAAATGATGGCGGGAAGTAAGGAATCATTTAGAATCTTTACATTAAAGCTCTACCCTTTAAAATGATGTCCAGGGAAGTTTTTAATTGTGTTTTATTGTGTTTAATTGATGCTTTATTGTGTTTTTAATATTTTGTTGGGCGCCGCCAAGAGTGGCTAGGGCAACCCACTCAGATGGGCAGGATATAAATAATAAAATGATGATGCCACAGGGGGTGCCACAGGGTTCTGTCTTGGGTCCAGTCTTATTCAACATCTTTATCAATGACTTGGATGATGGGCTTGAGGGCATCCTGAGCAAGTTTGCAGATGACACCAAATTGGGAGGGGTGGCTAATACCCCAGAGGACAGGATCACACTTCAAAATGACCTTAACAGATTAGACAACTGGGCCAAAGCAAACAAGATGAATTTTAACAAGGAGAAATGTAAAGTACTACACTTGGGCAAAAAAATTGAAAGGCACAAATACAGGATGGGAGACACCTGGCTTGAGAGCAGTACATGTGAAAAGGATCTAGGGGTCTTGGTAGACCACAAACTTGACATGAGTCAACAGTGTGATGCAGCAGCTAAAAAAGCCAATGCAATTCTGGGCTGCATCAATAGGCGTATAGCATCTAGATTGAGGGAAGTAATAGTACCACTGTATTCTGCTCTGGTCAGACCTCACCTGGAGTACTGTGTCCAGTTCTGGGCACCACAGTTCAAGAAGCTGGAACGTGTCCAGAAGAGGGCAACCAAAATGGTCAAAGGCCTGGAAATGATGCCTTATGAGGAACGGCTTAGGGAACTGGGTATGTTTAGCCTGGAGAAAAGAAGGTTAAGGGGTGATATAATAGCCATGTTCAAATTTATAAAAGGATGTCATATAGAGGAGGGAGAAATATTGTTTTCTGCGGCTCCAGAGAAGCGGACACGGAGCAATGGATTCAAACTACAAGAAAGAAGATTCCACCTAAATATTAGGAAGAACTTCCTGACAGTAAGAGCTGTTCGGCAGTGGAATTTGCTACCAAGGAGTGTGGTGGAGTCTCCTTCTTTGGAGATCTTTAAGCAGAGGCTTGACAGGCATATGTCAAGAATGCTTTGATAGAGTTTCCTGCTTGGCAGGGGGTTGGACTGGGTGGCCCTTGTGGTCTCTTCCAACTCTATGATTCTATGATGATGAATACAACAACAACAACCAACTTGGAGAGTGAGGTTCAGCGCTGTAATCCTCCCAGAGTCTTTGAAACAGGTAAAGCTGCTGAAAATTACATTTGAGATATCCTGCCCCCACACCCTGATATTCTTTGATGTGGAAGGAAAAGGATGAACTTGAATTTCAAGCGCTGGATTAGGCTTGGCATGGACTAGGGAGCCTTTCACATGATCCAGCAAGGTTTTTCTTGTGGAACATATGTCTTGTGGGAGGTATCTGAGGCCATGCGGTACCATTTCAGACTTCAGGTGGAGGGTGGCCAAATGTTTGAATGCTCCTCCGCATCATATACAGCCCTATCAACTTGAAGGAGAAGGCGATGGTCTAGTGCAGGCACCCCCAAACTGTGGCCCTCCAGATGTTTTGGCCTACAACTCCCATGATCCCTAGCTAACAGGACCAGTGGTCCGGGATGATGGGAATTGTAGTCCAAAACATCTGGAGGGCCGAAGTTTGGGGATGCCTGGTCTAGTGTATTTAATCCAGCTTGCCTCTTTTGCATGAGCAAGTAAGCATTTGGTCTTCCACCTGCGTTCAGAAATGGTACAACCACAGAAAGGTTCATCCCCTTTCTCAACAGGACCTGGAAGTTATTTGGTGTCTGTCTCGATCTGTGCTGCCTGCAAGAGATGGGGGAGAAATTTGTTCAGTTCCCATACATTTTCCAAACCAATGCATGAACTGAAATATGGGTCTCCTTGGAAATTTGCGCTTCTCCCGATTTTGCAAACTGTGGTCTAACCAATCGATGCTAACAGGAATGTATATATATTAACAAAAAGTCATACTGTCCCCATCTTGAGATGTGAGCTTCATGTCAGGACCTCCTTTGCTGCTGCTTGCCCTGTTGCCTCTCAGGCCTTCCTCGAAAAATGATTGTAATATCCTGGACCAGGGATAGCCCACCATGCTGGCTACTGCTGTACTGGAGAAAAAGAATCTCTCAAGCTAATAGCATTGCCAGTACTACTCAACCTTGCTTTGCAGGCAAAAATGACAAGAAACCGGCATGATGAGGACTAGTTAAGGTTTCTGTAGAGCTCATGCACACCCACACACATTTAAATAAACAAACAAAAATAGTGAAGAATAAGAGCAAATTGGCTTTTGGTGCTATCACTGTTCCCTGTTCGATCTTCCTTCCTTATTTTCGAGACAACTTGGGATATATTTTCAGCTGAGCAAGCAGAAATTCTATTTATTTATTTTAAAAAAAACCCTCCACCCTGCCGTTATTGTTAATGAGAGTTGTGTAAATAACTTCCTGTACAATGTCTCAAAATTTTCATTTCATGTTAATTCAATACCAAATCTGCATGCAGCTGCCATCCGAGAGGAGCTAAATTTACTGGCCTTTATGCGAATCGTTCTGCAATTGCTGTCATTGAGAGGTTTATTGTTTGCTATTCTCGCAGCCCTCTCAATGAGCTAGGTGGGCATTGGATGGGCTGAAAGCCTGGGATGCATGATAATGTCTCAGTCCACAAAGCCATCCTTATCTGAGCAAGTTAGGCTAAGCAGGGTGCTATTTATGTATGTATCCAAATGCACAATCTGAAAGCAGTTTACATTGGCTCCTATGTCATAGGATTGTAGAGTTGGAAGGGACCACGAGGGTCATCTAGTCCAACCCCCTTGCAATGCAGGAATCTCAGCTAAAGCATCCATGACAAGATGGCCATCCAACCTCTGCTTAGAAACCTCCATGGAAGGAGAGTCCACAACATCCCGAAGGAGGCAGTTCCACTGTTGAACAGCTCTTACTGTCAGAAAGTTCCTCCTGATGTTTAGTCGGAATCTCTTTTCTTGTAACTTGAAGCCATTGGTTCAAGTCCTACCGTCCAGAGCAGGAGAAAACAGCTTGTTCTCTCTTCCCTGGAATGAATTTTTTTAATTTTGTTTTTCTTCCCTGTGACAGCCCTTGAGATATTTGAAGATGGCTATCATATTTCCTCTCAATTTCCTCGTTTCCAGGATAAACATACCCAGCACCTTCAACCATTCCTCATAAGGCTTGGAAGGCAGCCCTGTTTAGGGAAGCTTTTAATGTTTAATAAATTATTGTATTATTGTATTTTAATATTTCTGTTGGAAGCCGCCCAGAGTGGCTGGGGAACAAATAATAAATAAATAAATAAATAAATTTATTATTATTATTGGTTTCCAGACCCTTGATCATGTTGGTTGCCCTCTTCTGTTCAGGACTTAGGGTTTGCTTCCAAAGTCACAGGGATGTAGGAAACTGCCTTATAGTGGTTCAGACCTCTGGCCCGTTTAGCTTTGTACACTGGCCGGAAGTGGTACTCAAGGGTTTTCATACAGGGGACTTTCCTAGCTCTACCACCTGGAGATGGTGATGATGGCAATGATAGTGATGTTGAAATTTATTACCTGCCCTTCACCAGAAGTTCCAGGGGTGGGTTAGAACGATTCAAAATTCAGAATTAAAAACAGTTAAAATGGTCACAGGAGATGCGTGGGTATTGAACAAACACACTGCAGATGTTGAAGGTCAAGATCAAGAGCTGCATCTTTGGCCTTTGCCGGAATCTGTAGAGCAGGCATCCCCAAACTGCGGCCCTCCAGATGTTTTGGCCTACAACTCCCATGATCCCTAGCTAAGAGGACCACTGGTCAGGGAAGATGGGAACTGGAGTCCAAAACATCTGGAGGGCCGAAGTTTGGGGATGCCTGCTGTAGAGTGAAGAAGCCGGACAGACTTCTGTGGGGGGTGAATTCTACAGCTTAGGGGCTGTCACAGATAATGCCCTTTCCTGAGATTTTGTGGGACACCTACAGTACACAGACAACATTTACATTCACAGCTCCATCTGCTTTCCCTTTGGCCCCACCCACCACTGCCATGTGGCCCTCAGAAGGGAATGTGGCCCTCAGTCTGAAAAAGCTTCCCCCTCTCTTGCCTTAACTAGTGCTTCTCCCCTCCCCTGTCCCCCGCCCCCCCCAGGGAAGTGGCAAAGTTACCCGAAAGCATTCACTGCCCGCCAAGCTGTTTTCCTGGTTTTGGCCCGCCATTGCATCCTGTGTCAGAGAGCTGAATTGACATTAGCTGCACAGCCGGCCTCTCACATCTCTCCCCCGCCATTTAGAGGGGGACCATTGTTCCGAAAAGCTGCTGTCACTGGCTGCTCAGCTGCAGAAAGCTAGCAATCTCAGATGCATTATGAACAAACAATCAAACAAAAAGCCCCCATCCCTGAATAGAGCCCCAAACCTCCTACACCTTTCATTGTCTCTCTCAACAGCGCCTCTCTCCCTCCCTCCACCTCCACCCATCGCTGTTGTTCATCCTTTGACACTGTAAAATAACAAACGGCTCTGGCAAAAGCTGTCACTGTGCCCTGCCAGCGTGTCTAAATACCTAAATGCAAGTGAAGTACTTTAATAACACACTTCTGCTGTACCCCGGGTCCTGTCCTTGCGGATAAAGTTTCTCTCCAAATCCGTCTGTGAGGTTTCTGAACTTAGCAAGGCCCTCTGCAACGGTACTCTTCAAAAATGCTATCAATTTGCCAGGAGAACCTCTTCAGGCATAAAAGACTACACAAATAACGCAGGCTCGCTGTATTTCATGAAACCTTCCTCTAGCACAGTGGGTGGGGAAACTCTTCCCCAGCCCGTAAAGCACGGGTGTCAAACACAAGGCCCGGGGGCCAAATCCGGCCCGCCAGACCTCGTCATGTGGCCCGCCGAGCGCCCCAGCCAGCGGGACCCAGCACCGGGACCTTGCTGCTGAAGCGCCGCGCCGACAAACAGCTGGGGCCTGGGGTGGGGGTAGAAAGGCGGCCGGAGGAGCGCTGCGTGGAGCGCCCCGAGCCACAGCAGGAGGAGGCAGCTTGCCGGGTCAGCTCCCAGCAGCACCGCACGGAGAGTCCCGAGCCTCTGCGACGCAGCAGTGCTCTGTAGCACTTTGAATCCTCCTGCCACGGCTCGGCGCCTGGAAACGACTGCTGCTGCAGCAGCAGCAGCACAGACAAAGCACCCAGCAGCACTGCGTGGAGGAGGAGGAGGATTCAAAGTGCTACAGAGCACTGCTGCGTCCCAGAGGCTCGGGACTCTCCGTATGGCGCTGCCGGGCACCGACCCGGCAAGCCTCCTCCTCCTCCTCCTCTTGCCTCACCTCCTCCTCCTCCTGCCGTGGCTCAGCCTCATGAACGTGAGCTCAGCAGCGGCTCAGCCTCATGAACATGCAACTCTGAGGCTTTACGCACGTCTCCTAAAACGGACACCCGCTGCCTCACGCTGCACGGGAAATGCTTTTTGCCCCTGGGTCCCTTCGTGCTCTTTTCTGGCGCTGAATCAAGGCGGCGACCCCCCTTCCCTTTCTTCCTTCCTCTCTCTCGTTCTTATTCTTTCTTTCCCTCTCCTCCCTTCCTTCTTTATCTCTGTCGTCTCTCCCTCTTTCTTTTTCTCTCCTTCTTTATCTCTGTCGTCTCTCCCTCTTTCTTTTTCTCTCCTTCTTTATTCCCTTCTTTCCTACTCTTCTTTCTCTCCCCTTTCCTTCCTCTCTCCCTCCTGCTCCCTCTTTTCTTTCTTTCTTCCTTCCTTCCTTTCTTCCTTCCGTCCTTCCCATCTTTCTTCCTCTCCTCATTCTTATTCTTTCTTTCCCTACTTCCTTCCTTCTTTCTCCCTTTCCGTCTTCTCTCCCTCTTTCTTTTTCTCTCCTTCTTTATTCCCTTCCTTATTTCCTACTCTTTTTTCTCTCCCCTCTTTCCTTCCTTCCTCTCTCCCTCCCACTCCCTCTTTTCTTCCTTCCTTCCTTCCTCCCCTCCCTCTCCCTCTCCCTCTCCTCAGAAACATAGGATGCTGCTTTATACTTCTGGCCCTTGAACCCTGGAACCAGGAGAGCAGCTCCAGTGAGTCAACCTCAGCCAGTCCCTTTGGTGAAGGGTGGTGGCTCACTGGCAGAACAGCTGTCCTGCATGCAGAAGGACCCCAGCATCTCCAGGTACCAGTAGCTCTGCAAAGCTCCTGCATGAAACCGTAGCGAGCCTCCACCACCCAGTGCAGTTAACAAAAATCATTTTTCAATAAATTGTACAATAATTGTACATTTGAATATCTACTTGCCATTATTCTGACTATGTTTCTGCTTTCAGAGCTAGTTATTACTTACATTATTACCAAAAAAAAAACAGTAATAATTGAATGCAGTGACAATAATTTGATAATAAAGAGTGGACACATAGTCCTACAGATACAACCGGCCCTTTGAGGGTGACCAAACTGCTGATGCGGCCCCCAATGAATTTGAGTTTGACACCCCTGCCGTAAAGGGTTCAATTCCCTAAGGGATTATCTGCGTTAGAAAAAAGTGAACATCAGCTGAAGTCTCTCTCTCTCTCTCTCTCTCTCTCTCTCTCTCTCTCTCTCTCTCTCTCTGTCTCTTGCCGGAAGTTTTAACTGTTCATTCTGAGGGTTCTCCCCCCTCCTCACCTTCGTTTCAGCTTTCCCCTGACCCCCCCATCTCTCCCATGGGAACCTCATGTATGCTATATTTGCTTCCATGATGGAAGAAAGCTGATATACAGATGTAAGGAAATAAAAGGAAGGGTCTACCGGTAGCATTGTGGCCAAGTGCCCCTGCACATTTGGGTGAAGAGGCCATGGCGGGTGGGCATTATGGCCCATGAAGCTGGGTGAAACTGGCAGTGGAAGCCCAAGAAGTGGTGCCCCCCAGCAGAGATTATTGTACAGTGGTACCTCTACTTACGAATTTCATGCGTTCCGAACACACATTTGTAAGTCGAAAAAAATTGCAAGTCGAATCCCATAGGAACGCATTGGGAGAAAAAATTCGTAAGTACAGTGGTGCCTCGCTTAACGAATGCCCTGCTTAACGAAATTTCCGCTTAACGAAAGGTTTTTTCTAGCAGAGGTTGCCTCGCTAGACGAATTAGTTTTACGAAAAATTCGTCTAGCGAATCGCGGTTTCCCATAGGAATGCATTGTAATTCAATTACTGTAATGTGTTCCTATGGGCAAAAAAATTCAATGCATTCCTATGGGATTCGCTAGATGAATTTTTCGTTATAAGAAAAGACCCGTGGAACGAATTAAATTCGTTTAGCGAGGCACCACTGTAGAAGCAACCCTATCTAAAAATTCGTAAGTAGAAAAAAATCCTATCTAAACCGCATCCAAGATGGCGGACGGAGCTCCATTCGTAAGTAGAAACATTTGTAAGTAGAGTTATTCGTAAGTAGAGGTACCACTGTATTTTAATGTTCTGTTGGAAGCTGCCCAGGGTGGCTGGCGAAACCCAGCCAGATGGGCAGGGAATAAATAATAAATTATTATTATTATTATTATTATTATTATTATTATTATTATTATTGGCAGTGGCACCGGCTTCTGGCAAGATCTCGCTGAAATCTCATGGGATCTCACAGAGCATACGAAATCTCCTGAGACTTTTGTGAGACCCGCTGCTGCCATTTTTCAGGCGACCCTGTGCATCACAGGTAGGGGAGGTTGCTCTAGGGGCGAGGCTGTGGCCGTGGGGCGGCACATTCCTGTTTCACCACAGGCAATGAAACGGGACACACCACCCCTGGACAGCAGGCCCTGTCCTGACATCCACAGGTTCGAAAGACTGTATGGAAAAAAAACTCACGCTCATAGAAATGCTGTGATGCTGCTCCCTGTCCCATAATGCCTCTGTCCAGCTTTTCCACAACAGTTGGAAAGGACTACAATAGTCCAAGGAGGTGTTGCAAAGTATGGGACAGTCCAGCCTCTCACCTTGTCAGTGGGACCCAAAGGCCGGGAGGACCCGGAGAGGCTTGTTGCAATCACAGCACAATCAAGGGCCCCATGATTTGATTTGATTTTTTAAAAATTCTAATTTGTAGATATGGAGCTGGAGTACGGGTCACTAATGCCTAATTGTCATTACAGCCTCTTATTATTCTACACAGCAGTTAATCAGCTTTTAGACTGGGCGTGAGAGACAAAAATAACTCTCTGCATTCTACTTCCACAAAACAGCTTACTCTTATCAGCCCCTTAAAAAAGTGTAATTAGCGTCGGTGTGTGCGCACTCTCAATTATGCTGGGTGGGTGCAGAGTCTGGGAAGAGGGAAGCCACTGCCATTTCACCGCAGTACCTCCTATTCACCAAGAGGCTACATGGTGGGCGGGGGGGGGGGGGCTGCTGCTGAGGAGATGGTGCTCGCTGCAGATGTTGCTGTCCCTGCGGTGGCAGCAGCAGGCAATGCATTCCTTTGAGGCTGGTTCTGCTGCCCCTGTGGATCCTGCCACCTGAGGCAAATCTCACTTTGCCTCATGTGTGGACCGGCCCTGAATGGGGTAGAGGAACGTAATGATAAAGGAACTGATTACACAAGTGATTCCATAAAATTCCTCCACATCTGACAGCCCTTCCCCTAAGGTAAAGAGACACTGCGGATGTGCTTAGGGTGTGGAGTTTGGGTATGTTGTAAAGGTAAAGGGACCCTTGACCATTAGGTCCAGTCGTGACCGACTCTGGGGTTGCGGCGCTCATCTCGCGTTATTGGCCGAGGGAGCCGGCGTACAGCTTCCAGTTCATGTGGCCAGCATGACAATGCCGCTTATGGCGAACCAGAGCAGCACACGGAAACACCGTTTACCTTCCCGCTGTAGCGGTACCTATTTATCTACTTGCACTTTGACGTGCTTTCGAACTGCTGGGACCGAACAACGGGAGCTCACCCCGTCGCAGGGATTCGAACTGCCGATCTTCTGATCGGCAAGCCCTAGGCTCTGTGGTTTAACCCACAGTGCCAGCCGCTTGGGTATGCTGTAGCAACATGGTAATAGTGATTGCGATCTGAAGTACAATAAAACAATAGTCAGTAAAATTACAATTGGTCTAAGTAAAAAGCATTTTTTTGTCTTGACAGTACATCAAACACTCAAACGTTGATCACTGGAGCCTTTGCGCAAAATGTAAATGAAACCTTGTGGGGAAAATAAAGGAATTATTGCTTATGTCATGTTTTCAGAGGAACAAGGAAATATTTCTGAGCTTTAGAGAGACTGTCAACTCTGGGCAAAATAGCCAAATGTACAGGGGAGCCAATTAGGCCTAATTATAAATCACCCAATCTGTTCTTGTTCTCTTTCTTTCTTTACTGCAGAATTCTTATACCTCTGAGTATGCAGTTGCCAAGATGCCAAAGATGTTGCTTAAACAAAGTAACATGTGGAGAGACTACCATTGCTAATGCCAAGTAAGTAACGCCAGAACATAGATGTTGGTGGCAAGAAAAAAATAATTATAAAAGGGGAATTCCCTGGATGCCAAGATGCAGTACTCTTTGGTGAAAGAACACCAGCAGAGATTTAAAATCACAAAATATGCAGCAAAATAAAGCGTGGACATATAGACCATTAGACCTTTAAAATACAGTGGTGCCCCGACTTACGAATTTAATCCATTCCGAAGGCACCTTCGTAGGTCGAAAAATTCATAAGTCGAAAAGCGCCATTGGAAACGCGATTTCCCATAGGAACGCATTGGAAACGGAAAAGTTCGTAAGTCGAAGCAACCCCATCTAAAAATTCGTAAGTCGAGAAAACCCTATCTAAAACCGCCACGGCTTCCGTTCGGATGTCGAGAAATTCGTAAGCGTGCGGCCATTTGCCCCATTTGTAAGTCAAAGAATTCGGTTGTCGAGTCGTTCGTAAGTCGAGGTACCACTGTATGCCCTTCTAAGTTCCTTCCAAAGCTCCCCTAGCATAGCAAAAGACCAGGCATTTGTCTGGAGATGGAGGTTAAAGGGAAAAGGGGAGCATCTCCCCATATGAACTAACCTGTTCCTGCGATCATTGTCTGAGGCCCTTCAATGATAGGTCTGGAGGGCGGCAACACAAGAACAGGCCTTTTCTGCACCTTTGTTAGATATATATATATATATATATATATATATATATATATATATATAGGTGCCAGGCAAAAACATTCCTCTTCCCCCAGGCCTTTGGATAATTAAACAATCAAAGACCTTATAAACTCTCTCTGTGTGGGTCATTGTTTGTTGTTTCTTACTATGCTATATCTTTTTGTGTGTTTATATTGTAAACTGCTCTGTGATTCTTGAATGGAGGGCAGTATAGAAATGAAGAAGGAGGAGGAGGAGGAGGAGAAGGAAGGCATACTCAGCCCCAGCGCTTCCATTAAGGTGAACTAGGCCACGGGGCGCCAAAATGGAGGGGGCGCTGACCAGGCTGCCCGCCACCCACCGCCGCCTGCCGGTGCTGCCTCAGGCTGCTATCCGGAGGCACGCGGGGAGCGTGGGCCTGGGGCCGCCTCCTCTGAACAGCTGAAAGGCGGGCGAGGCGGCCCCAGGCTTGCGCTCCCGGCAAGAAGTTCCGGAGGTGCGCGGGGAGCGGCAGAGAAGCGGCAGCGGCAGAAGGGCGGGAGGAGGCAGCCCCGCCTCCAGGCTCGCGCTCCCAGCGATCCCCGCGCGCCTCCGGAGCTTCGCACAGGGAGCGGCAGCCTGGGGCCGCCTCAACTGAACAGCTGAGAGGCGAGGCGGCCCCAAGCTCACTCTCCAGGCGCGAAGCTCCAGAGGCGCGCAGGGGGAGCATGAGCCTGGGGCCACCTCGCTGCGCCTCTCAGCTGTTCAGTTGAGGCGGCCTCAGCCTCCCACTCCCCACGCAAACCTCCGCAGGCGCGCTGGGGGCGCCAGAAAGTGTTTTGCTTAGAGCGCAAAAAGCCCTAGCACCGCGCCTGGGCGTACTCCAGCAGTGTGCCTACACCAGGCATCCCGAAACTTTGGCCCTCCAGATGTTTTGGACTACAATTCCCATCTTTCCTGACCACTGGTCCTGCTAGCTAGGGATCATGGGAGTTGTAGGCCAAAACATCTGGAGGGCCGCAGTTTGGGGATGCCTGGTCTACACTATAATTTGCAGCACTTCCTGCCAGCCTGAAGCCTGCAAGTTTCATTGCACAGTCTTCTTCTTCTTCTTCTTCTTCTTCTTCTTCTTCTTCTTCTTCTTCTTCTTATTATTATTATTATTATTATTATTATTATTATTATTATATACAGTCTCATCCACCTGGAGATTCAAGCTCTCCACTTGCCAACTGAAATGGGCCAGGCAAACCTGGAAACTTCAGGCCATCCCTTGACCCTTGACCATCTTCATGCAAAGCGGATGCTCTCCACCAAGTGAAAGCCTTTTCCCTAAACAGCATTTCTTGTAAGGAGACAAGACAGAGTAGGGAAGCTGGTGGATGAATAACCGAGTTGTTCTCCCCACCATGCTGAGGGTGATGGCACATGGCTGAAAATGCCACGAAGGTGGAGGTTCCGGTTTCCGCCTGCAGGAATGGCGGACCTGTTTTCCATCTCTCTGACCTTTGTAAGGAATTTGGCGGTTGCTAGGGGAGTAAATGGCAACCCCCTACCCTCTCCGGGGGTTACGGAGAGGGGCCGCTGGCCCGCGATGCCCCCAGACCCACTCCGACTGTTTTTGGAGTGGGGGGAGCTTGGGCTGAGCACTTACAAGGGCCAGGACTCCCGGACGCTAATCTGCATGGCGGGGATTTCCATGGTTAAAGAAGATAATTAGGCTTAAATCTATGGACATACTTCAGAAGGAGGGAAAGAAGCGCTGTTTACTGCTGAGAAATTTATGCTGCCGAGTGAGAGGAGTCAAAGATTGTACTGCATCTGGAAGAAGGATTGATGGGGACGGAGCGATAAGGGGAGTGAGTTTTTATTTTATTTTTTTTCTTCATATTGTTGCCTCGTACCTTCCCGGACGCGATGTCCTGGCTTGTTTGGAGTGAAAGAGAAGCAAAAGACTGTGTGAGTTGAACCTTATAACTGTTGTTACTGAGCATATTTTTTTAAAGATGTGGAGTTGCCGATGAGAAAAGCCCCCCCCTAGTCGGACGGAAGGAGTTCTGAATGCGTTCGGAGGATTTATGAGCTGTGACGCACTTTAAATTGGAGCAGCGACCTGAAGCTAAGTTCAGCTATAGGGCAAGGAGATCCATTAATTTACCAAGAGTCTATGGTTTGATGTTTGGGTCTCCTGCCTGGAAAAGCTGTAAATTCTATAATGATCGTAAATTTTCATGGCCATGAGAGGAAAGCGAAAGTGATTTGAGCTTTTTAAGATGGCGCTACTCCGAATTGCTTCAACGCAACAGGAGCTCCATTAAGAAGATTTATGGGGAGGCTGGACTGATTAACTCACACAGGAGAAAGAACATCTGTGAGACTTTGTTTGATATTTATATCAGCAGCTGGGAAACAATCGTGAAAGTGGAAAACATCTATGTGACTGTAAGGGGAAGATCTGGATTATTATGAACTTGAAGGACGATTTGAACTTTAGAAAAAAGACGGCAGTGGACAGTTGCGAGGAATTCCCAATTTCTTGAAGCATGGGAACCCAAATAAAAAATTCTTTAGATGATTTGGCATAACATTCGGTCTGATTGATATATATATGTGTATAATTTGAAATATTGAATGTGATATAATTGGTTTTAATTGGAAAATTAATAAAAATATTTTTTTTTAAAAAAAGAAAATGCCACGAAGGTGGATGGGTTCAAAATGCAGTTCTCAGATGCAGGGGGCAGGGAATAGATCGTTATAGCAATTTAATAAAAAGAGACCCCTCTTGCAGCAATAAAAGAGAACAGAAGGCAGTGACGGAAGAGGAGTATGCATGGAAATCAATTCCTAGGCTTTGCTCTCTAAAATATAGTGATAGTACCACAGTCATAAAAAAAATGGATTCACATCTGTTCTTTTAAATCTGCTTTGCATGCAGAAGGTCCCTGATTCAATCTCCAGAATCTCTAGGAAGGATGGACAAATTCCTTTGTCTGAAATTCTGGAGAGCTGCTGCCAGCCAGTGCAGACAATGCTGAGTGATGGTCGGACTTATTCTAAGACCCGTTCCTTTGTCCAGTTTCTATACCAAGCTGAATGCTTCAGGCCTTTTCAGGGATGCAGCCATGGGGGAAATTTGGGGGAAATTGTCTTAATAAAATGCACAAGCCCCACACTGTCTGATAGCCTATTCCATTGATTGTGTGGATCTTTAGTGACAAAAATGTAGTATCAGTGCTGCAGCAAATCTTAGTGAATATGGCAAATCATGAAATATTATGAAGGACCATTAGCTGCACCCTTTTAATGCATATATTTTAGCTCTTATATTCATGGAGCCCAACCCTTTGCATGTTTACTCGGAACAAAGTTTGATCACACCGAGTTCAAGCGACTTTACTCCCACTAAAGGGGTATAGGATCAATTGACAAAATAGCCCTCGGTCACAGTAAAAGGCTTAAGGATGCCGCACCCATTAATTCTTCAAAACTCGTTCACATTAGCAATAAAGTGCTAAGTAAGCTGGCAATCATTGTGCATTACCAACAACACAATGCACAATGATTGTCACACAGTATTTTCTGGAGTGGCTTAGCTTGCATTTCCTTGCTTTTGTGTGTGAGAGTTTTGAAAAGTAATCGGTACAGCAGTCTGTTCTGTAAAGAAAAGAGATATTTTCGTCTATTAACTTCCTGTGCTTGAAAACTTTTTATTGTTGTTGCAGGCAAAAGTAAAATTTGTGGTTACTGTGTGTGTGTGTGTGAGAGAGAGAGAGAGAGAGAGAGAGAGAGAGAGAGAGAGAGAGCAGCAACCAGTGTGCTGTTGGTGTTGCTATCGGCATTGCGTTGCTAATGATTCAGGCTCAAAACAGATGTTCATAATGTTACTGGTTTATTAAAAAGGATTATATGCAGCTCGCTGTCAAGGCTCTGAACACAGGCCTGCGGCAGATTTTCTCCTGGTCCAAGGGAGAAAAAGGAGGGTGGTTTGTTAAGGGGCAGTATACAGTGATACCTCGGGTTACAGACGCTTCAGGTTACAGACTCCGCTAACCCAGAAATAGTACCTCGGGTTAAGAACTTTGCTTCAGGATGAGAACAGAAATCGCGCAGCGGCGGCACGGCCACAGTGGGAGGCCCCATTAGCCAAAGTGGTACCTCAGGTTAAGAACAGTTTCAGGTTAAGAACAGACCTCCAGAACGAATTAAGTTCTTAACCCGAGATACCACTGTACAGGCAATTCAAGGTACCTGCAGCAGGCATGAATGGAAATGCTTAACAGCCATGCTGGGGGTTGAACTCATGCTGTTTTGCATGCACAGCTGATGCTGTGCCATTGAGCTATAGCTCTCAGGTGTTCTGCTTCTTTTTGGAGGAATGAGCTTTTAAGAACTCACTTAGTGTAAACTAGTTAGACTGCAACATGTGCAACAACTAAGGAAACATGCACTACGATGGAAGTTGGTGCATCACAGCAGTAGAGCTTTCAGGCATTGTGGAGTGGATACGTACGACAAAAAGGAACTTGCTTAGTCTGACAATCAGATCCTGGCATGTATCTGCTGTTGCCCATCCTTGTATGCTCACGCATACAGAACGCATTCAAACTGGGGACACCCTTCAAAGAGTTAAGTCAAGAGCTGAGACTACAATTAAAAAAATAAATAAATGGAGTGACACTTACGCTGATTTCACAATCGCATTGGGAGAGCCCATAATGACCATCTGTGGGTTATGGAATTAATCCAGCTCGTGAAAAGAGATCTCTACGGCCCTCTGGTGAATTAATCATACTTTATTTGAGATCTTCATTTTGCATCCCAGAGACAAGCACCACACCCGAGATGGTGGCATACAGCGATACAGTTTGGAGATCTTTCTAGGCTTTAAAAGTAACATGCCAGCCATTAACTTACTTCATTTGTTTGTTTAATGACCTGGAGGAGATTATTTTCAGGACAACAGAGTGTAAAATTTAATTCCGGAAGAGATTTATGGCACAAGGAAACCTTTCTAGAATTTGTATACCATCTTTATCAGGATAATTAATTGCCTGTCGAGAGATTTATTTTGCCCCAGACATCTTGCTAACAGCTCCCACTCCAACAACTAAGCCAAAGTCAGGGCTGCTCGCTTCAGTGGGGCAGAGTACACGAACCAGCCATAAATGCATATCTTCTGTGGTAAACAAGTGCAAAGGCCTCACACGCTTCCAGACATTTCCCTTCTTTGATACAGCGCAGCAAAGAAACAACCACCCTTTTAAAGGATAATGAAGAGTACAAAATTTAGTAGCGAGTCTGAGAAACAATCAATATAATAAGCCTCTCCTCCCCGTTATGCGCATTACCAGAGGGTTAAGTGTGGGAAGCAGCCGCAGAGAAGCGGCAACCACACCATATGGGGACTTTTAAACTACATCGGAGGATGATTGCAAGGACCAACTGGATAATTATAGCCAAGCAATTTCAAATTAAAAGAAGGACTACCGTCAAATGCCAGCTAAAATTGGAATCCTAAGCACTTATCAATCAATTAAAATATTTATATCCTGGTGGACGGAGTAAATTAAGCTGTCCAAGGTGGCTCACAAAGTGAAAAACCCAGCTACACATTAAAAGAATGGCCGCAACAGCAAATTAGCAGCGGCGGCGAGCAGAACTTCCCCTTGAATTCAAGAGAGCCCCAAATGTCCTCTGCTAAAGCAACATTCACTTAAGCCTCAACCGAGTGCGGGTGGAGAAGATTTTCCTCGAGGAGGGATTTTGGTGCCCCTGTTGAAAAGACCCTGCTCCTGAAAAATCTCCACTGTATTATAGAAAGCGGGAAATGCCAGGCTGACCACTCAACCACCACATGCCTTCTCCAGTACCAGCAGAGGCTGATTCATTTGGGCAAATGGTGCATCAGTCTCAGTCTGCCCTCAGCCAGCCTCCCATTGCCTGCGTTCTTACAACCAACTCAGGGCAGTGGTGCTGCCTGTTCTGTTCCTACTCCTCATTCTCAGTGTTGCCTTTGCAGTAGAGATTCGGATGGGGCAAAACTTGAATGAATCAGCTCTGCCTGTCACAGAGCCTCCAAGTGCCCCAATTTTCCAAGGCCAGTCCTGGATTTACAGAATCCATCCCAGTTTCTGATTTGATCCCAGAATGTCCCGCTTTTCCTTAGGGTGTCCCTATTTCCATCAGAGAAATGTTGGAGGGTATGGAGTTATGCGACCCCGACCCCCAAGCCAAGGGGATAAGATACAACCTTTAGAAGACACCTGAAGGCAGCCCTGTATAGAGAAGGTTTTAAATGTTTAAAGTCTTATGATGTTTTTATGTATGTTCGAAGCCACCCCGAGTGGAACAGGACACCCCTATTTTCATCAGAGAAATGTTGGAGGCTTTGCTGCCATTGACTCAGCTTCCAGCTATGGTTGGCCTCTCTACTTTTCTGCCTTGCCAGTCCCAAATGGACACCAGGCACTACATATTTCACTACATAGCAATGTAGTTCAAGAAGACTTTCCCAAATCCTACACACACACACACACACACACACACACACACACACACACACACACACACACACAATTTTTGGAACATACTTGATTCATTCCCACCACACATCTTAAGACAGAATTCTGGGCCTCTGTGCACCTTGCTAGCAGTTATCCTTGGGCAGTGAGAGTTAAAGGTAATCAATATGAGACTACAGAGGAAGAACTGCACGAGGAATTCCTGCACGAGGAATGCTGTAGCCTGCTCTCTCGGGGTTAGGTGCTGGGGAAATATTCGCTCTCTCGGGATAAATTACAGCCGCTAATTACATTTTGGTCCTCAGACGAAGAGCATGGTTTGATAAACACACACAAAAAGTAGGCCATTTCACAGCCTCTGGGGAGCACTGCATTACCCAGGATGACAAAACGCACCTTTTAAGCCGTTTTTACACAGCAGAGATCCTATGATAATGAGAATGACTGAATGACTTTGCAAATCAAATATAAAGGGCTTGCTGAAGTGGAGCACCTGAGCGCTGGGATGTGGCTGGAGGAATGTATGGAAAATCAAGAAACAGCACAATGGGGAAGGGAGGCTGATGGGAAATCCAGGTGCTTGGAGATCCTGTCCCGTCCCCTCCCCCCAAGTAACTAGCAATGCGGTTCAACGGATATGTCTGAATGTTCGGTGTAAGTGGATATAAAATGGTCCAGGTCAGCCCTGGGCATGTTACCCATAGAACTTTCATGTATATTCAGCCTGCAACAAAGTTTTATTGAGAATAAAAGCTTTGTCTCGAGAATGGGGCTTAAGAGCTGCTCACCTGGAAACAGCTCCCCCCAGGGAACCTGCTCTAGGCAACCGCAGTTCCATTAACCATGTTACATTCTTATAGCTCTCACAGGAGAGCAGATAATGCCAGTCCTGGCAAAGAGATGGGGGGTGGATATTATAAAGACACCTACGTTTTTCCCAAACCAAGCAAGGGATGGCACCAGATAGATAAAAGGGCAGTGAGTCCTTCCACTTAATATCCTCTGCTGTGTCCCTTGAATTTGGGTCCCCAGTTGGACTACAACTCCCATCACCAATGGTCAGAGATGGTGGGTGTTGTAGTCTGAGGTTGAAGAACACTGGCTTAGAGCTAGGTGGATGACAGAAATGCAAAGAGGTTTACGTTGAGCTGCATTGCATATTTGTTGTTGTTTAGTCGTTTAGTCGTGTCCGACTCTTCGGGACCCCATGGACCAGAGCATGCCAGGCACTCCTGTCTTCCACTGCCTCCCACAGTTTGGTCAAACTCATGTAGGTAGCTTCGAGAACACTGTCCAACCATCTTGTCCTCTGTCGTCCCCTTCTCCTTGTGCCCTCCATCTTTCCCAGCATCAGGGTCTTTTCCAGGGAGTCTTCTCTTCTCGTGAGGTGGCCAAAGTATTGGAGCCTCAGCTTCACGATCTGTCCTTCCAGTGAGCACTCGGGGCTGATTTCCTTCAGAATGGATAGGTTTGATCTTCTTGCAGTCCATGGGACTCTCAAGAGTCTCCTCCAGCACCATAATTCAAAAGCATCAATTCTTTGCCGATCAGCCTTCTTTATGGTCCAGCTCTCACTTCCATACATCACTACTGGGAAAACCATAGATTTAACTATACGGATCTTATACCTATAGGGTGGTGGGGAGGGGGAATTGGGACTTTTTCTTATATTCTTCTTCTATTGTTGTTTTGTATTTATGTTCTTTTTTCCCCTTTCTGTATTGGTTTTTTGTAATTTGAAAGAAAAATAAAGTCTTAAAAAAGAGAGAGAGTGTGGAGGGAAGGCGGGGACCTGGCAACTGCCTCATTGGGGTAAGGCCTACAGGGAAGAGCTGCTACAGGGAAGAGCAGCACACTAGGCCTGTGCTGTTTTGGTTTCTTTGAATAAAGAGTTAACTTCGTCAACACCAGGTACAGTATTCCTTATTGCTGACCTACTCCTAAACCTGGCTCCTCAGTGGGTGGGAGAGCGTGAGAGGAGATATGGACTAAACAGCTCTTGTGTCAGCACCTGGCATGGCCAGGCAAATGCTGTGGCCCCAGAAGCCTTGGGGTCTGAGGCCAGTGTCCTTGAACTGCTCAGCTCTGCAAAGAAGTGCTGTGTGAGGCACCTACGGGTGCTGCTGTGGTCACCAGCGTTCTTATTTCCACTGCTTGTGGGTCTTTCCCCCATTGGTATATTGGGGTGGGGCCAGAAGCAGTGATGAAAAGGAGGGTGCTGAAACATTGCTAGAGCTGAGTCTGGCCACGGGCCAAGCCAGGCATGGAGGGGAAGGGAGTGCTTGGGTGGGTGGCAGCAGGAAAAGCAAGCTGAGGAACCAGGCAGAGGTAGTTTGCAGGCTGCCAGCTGCCCTGGCCGAGAGAGAGAGAGAGAGAGAGAGAGAGAGAGAGAGAGAGAGAGAGAGAGAGAGAGGTCTAGGCTGTGGCTTGGAGGAGCCATTAGATGAGCAGGGACAGCCAAGAAGCACTGCCAATACTGGCTCTCCGGCTGGCTGCTTTTTAAAAAAATGGCGATTCTTTCCCAGAGCAGAGTTCAGGAGTGGAGTGCCAACCCACCAGTGCCTGGCAAGGCAGCCTGTGAGTAGTCTGGGAAGGGGCACAGAGGGTGCTTTGCCCAGGATGCCCTCAAGCCTGCAGATGAGGAGGCATATTGTGGGAGGGATCAGACCCCATCACATTGCCTGGTGACATCAGGGGTCCGGTGGCATCCATTCTGGCTCTGAATTGGGCTCCGAATAAACTGAGTTCAAGATCCACTTCTGAAAGCAATTACAAGCCCACTTGTAACAACTCCTCACCCACAATAATACAACCACCAGACTTAACATGGACACTGGTACCAGAGCCTGCAATAAACCCAGATGCCAACTTTGCTGCCACATACACCCGGGCAACACCATTACTGGCCCCAACAACATCCAACATACCATCTCAGGACTATTTAATTGCTCATCTTCTAACATTGTGTATGCCATCAAATGCCAACGGTGCCCTTCAGCTCTCTATATTGGACAAACAGGCCAAACCCTACGCCAAAGGATAAATGGACATAAATCTGACATCAGGAACCATAAGACAGAGAAACCAGTAGGAGAACACTTCAATCTCCCAGGACATTCTATACAAGATCTCAAAGCAGCTGTTTTATTACAGAGAAATTTCAGGAACAGACTGGAAAGAGAAGTTGCTGAATTGGAACTCATTACCAAGCTTAAAACCATGGAGCCACCTGGGATGAATAAAGACATTGGATTCTTATCTCATTATGCATGATCAAGCTTTCTTTAGCACCTCAGCCCTTGCTTCCCCCCCCCAGGACTAATCACAGTCATCAGCAGTCGTTAACAGCCATCTACAGGTTTACCACTCCCATCAGCCCATTCCCACCCCCCACCCTCTGTATATATATAAGGGTCCGACACTTCTGTTTCAAGTGTATCTGAAGAAGTGTGCATGCACACGAAAGCCATAGCTGCCAAGTTTTCCCTTTTCTCGCGAGGAAGCCTATTCAGCATAAGGGAAAATCCCTTTAAAAAGGGATAACTTGGCAGCTATGACGAAAGCTCATACCAAAATAAAAACTTAGTTGGTCTTTAAGGTGCTACTGAAGGAATTTTTTTATTAAGCCCACTTGGGTCAGAGATGGTGGTGCTTGGTTTTGTTGCTGCTGCTGCTGTTTCACAAGTCCTACATTTTTTTCCTTGCTAAACTGGACTCAAACCCCTCTCCTTCGTGCAAGAAGAATCCCTCCTGGGTCACTGCCACCGAAAGAAAATTCAGGTAGGTCCAAGCCTACTGCTCTGGAGCCCTGTTCCTCTCGGTGGCTCCTGGCACAGAAGCTTGTCCATTATGTTACATTTTCCTGCCCTATGCATAATGCGCCAGCCACACATGGGGGGGGGGAGGTACGGACATGGTGAGGAAATGGGGTCTTGCTGTAGCCTGGGGCCTAGTGCCGCACTTATTTACACTTTATGGCATCCCTTTGTGGGCTGCGATACATAGAAGAATCTGGTCATACGGCTGTAAATGCCAAGTCCCCAGCAGGCTGGATAGGCTTTTAAATGTGCTAGAAAACCACAAGGGCTTTTCGAAATGTCGCCTCCCTGTGGGATTAATTGTCAAATGCTGGGGAAAAAAGTGGGCTAGATGTCAGAAGAGGCTTGTTTGCAGCCTGCACACTTCAGCTGGCAGTCACGCAAAAAATGCTAGACTTTTTTTTTTTTTGGTAAACTTAGAAAAATGGGGAGTATTTATATGTGCACAGCAAAGGTCAACGATTGCTACCTGCGAAGGCAGGAACCTGATGATATGAGAGCTGTGCGGCTGCAGCCAAACTCTGCAATGCAACTGGTTTGCTGTTGCTTTTCTCCATTTTGTTGACCGCCACTTGCAGGGCGGAGGGGGACGGATGGAGTGCACCGATTCGCACATCACACACCTTTTCTCTCCAGGGCCAAATTCTAATTGAGGAGAAAGAACATCATGCCAAGGAAGATGACCATCTTGGCCCGATCCATCGGCCAAAGGAGGAGAATCTAGAAGGGGCTCGCTTCCCCCTCTGCTCACTGCTGGAAAGAACCCTCTGTTCCAACTGCATTGGGACTGCAGAAACAAGGGCGAAAGAAAAGTCTGGTCCCAACCGTTGGCCAAGGAACAAGAGCCACCAACTGCTATCTAAGCAAGGTTCTGAGAAAATCAGCGTGGCCCGAAATGCATGCAGATGCTTTGGGTTTAGCACTTTGTCCTGAAATTAAAGGACTGATCTCCATCTTCTTCCTCTTTTGCCCCTCCTTTCTACTCCCCTTCCTTTCCGCATCCTGTCTTGTCAGACCGTAAGCCTGTAATCAGGGCCTCCCTCCTGCTCTTATTGATGCGAGCTGTTTCAGTACAGTGGTACCTCGGTTTTCGAACTTAATCCGTTCCGGAAGTCCGTTCTTAAACCAAAACCATTCTTAAACCGAGGTGCGCTTTCCCTAATGAGGCTTCCCGCCGCCTGTGCCCTTCCACCATTCAGATTCCTTTCTTAGACCGAGGTAAAGTTTGCAAACCGGGACACTATTTCCGGTTTTGCGGAGTTCATGAATCGAATCGTTCTTAAACAGGACTGCTCTTAAACCGAGATACCACTGTAATGGAAAAGCTGGATAAAAAAAGCAACTTACTAACTCAGGAGACAGCAGTTGTCCAAAAGGAAGGGAAAAACAGCAGGATTTTAAAAAACAACAAACTAAACCTTTAGTTTTGACCTGTAAAGCCCTATGCGGCTTGGGACCCTAGGACCTACGGGACCGCCTCTCCTGGTATGCCCCGCGGAGGACCTTAAGGTCCACAAATAACAATATTTTTGAGATCCCGAGCCATAAGGTGCCTAGATTGGCCTCAACTAGGGCCAGGGCCTGGGCCTTTTCAGTATTGGCCCCGACTTGGTGGAACGCTCTCTCCCGGGAGACCAGGGCCTTGCAGGATTTGACATCTTTCCGCAGAGCCTGCAAGACGGAGCAGCCTGGCCTTTGGGTTTTGATTTGGGCCATTTTAAAATCTAAATTGTATTTTAATCTGCATTTTAATCAATTGTTTTTCTTTCTTTTACGTTTTATTGTAACTTTGTTGATGTCAGCCACCCTGAGCCTGGCTCTCACTGGGGAGGGCGGGGTATAAATTATTTATTATTATTATTATTATTATTATTATTATTATTATTATTATTATTATTATTATTATTAACGTCCTATCCTGTCTGGGCTGTGTCCCTTCAGACAGCAGATGAGGCACCACACCACTTAACTGAACCCTCCTCCATACGAAAATGCCTCTGAATACCCGTTGCTGGGAAGAAGACGCATGGAGAGCTTTGCCGCACTCAGGTCCCGCTTGTAGGCCTCCCATAGGCAACTGGCTGGTCCCTGTGAGGGCAAGATGCTGCTCTTTTTTGGGGGGGGGGGGATGTGGTTCAGTGGCAGAGCATCTGCTTTGAATGCAGAAGGTCTGACTTGGTACAAGGCAGCTTCCCATGTTCCTATCCAGACCCGAATGTGTGCCCTAATTTCCGGGTAAATGGACCGGGGGGGGGGTGTTGATTACAAAACAGAGGGGACAATTGCGCAGTGACATTTCCAACAGTGACATTGTCAGGAGTATGGGCAGAAGTCAGGCCTGTAGTGCTTTGCAGGGCTGGGGCCTGCCTCAGCTTGTGCTGGAGAAGCAAGGAGTGGTCACTCAGGTGAGGCCACTTGATAACTCACTGCACCTGGTGGCAGGAGCGGGGAGGGATAAAAGCTCAGCATTTTCCTTCAGCTCTTGGCCACAGCAACGCTAGCCCTGCCTGGTTGCCTCTGGCCTCTTGCTCCTTGGACCCTTGCCTTGCCGACGCCTTGATTCTCAACCCTTGGACCCTTGCCTTGCCGACGCCTTGATCCTCGACCCTTGGACCCTCGCCTTGCTGACGCCTTGATCCTTGACCCTTGGACCCTCGCCTTGCTGACGCCTTGATCCTTGACCCTTGGACCCTTGCCCTGCCGACGCCTTGATCCTCGACCCTTGGACCCTTGCCTTGCCGACGCCTTGATCCTCGACCCTTGGACCTTTGCCTTGCCGACGCCTTGACTCCCAGACCTTCGCCTCTGCCTTGCTCCTTGACCCTGCGACTGCCTGCTGCTGGACCCTCAGCCCTGCACCTGTTCCTGCTTCTTCATCACCATCTTGCCTCTGGTCCTGACGTCCTCAGTCAGGGCTTCAATTGCCCGCTGACCGGACCGTGACAGACATCCTCTCGGTGACCCTTCTTTTGATGCAGCCTCCTGCTTCAACAGCTCTGCAACTTTAACTAGCCACCCGCTGATGATCAAGAGATCTTGATGCCATCATTATGGCACACGAGCAAACAGTTCCCAGCAGTGGTAATCCAATTTCTCTTATTTTTCATTTTATATATATATATATATATATATATATATATATATATATATATATATATATGGTGTGTGTGTGTATGTATGTGTGTGTGTGTGGCAGGGTAGGGGGGGGGTTCAGAGCTGCCACACACCCATCTGATAAAGATGCTTAAATAATGGGTGCAGCTTTTCTGTTTTCTTCTCTCCACTTTTGGCCGCTTATGTCAGTTTTATAGCAGCGTTATGGAAACATGACAGGGAAGCGAAAATCTGATTATGCCTAAATCCTGGCCCATTATGTGATTATTATGAGCCACAGCACAGCGGGAGTTACAGCGCTACGATAGAAGGGATTTCCAATATAATTAGATCAGATTGGCAGCACCAAAGAAATCAGGGCAGAACATTACGATGGCTTTCCTGTAAATGCCAGTAGCCGCGGCTTCCCGTCAGCATGCACCTGGTAGGTGTAAATGCTCCACTTCTGTGGAGGTCCCTCCGGCAGACGCTATCGTTTCCCCTCTCCCCGTTGAGCTGGGGGGGTTATATCCCAAGGGGTTCTGTAGCAGTCATTTTGGGCAAAGGTGGAATGCAAGGCTCGTAAGCTTGGAAGAGATGAAAAGGCCTGCTGAACAGTTGTACTATATGCCAGAGAGTGTCAAGGCTCAGCTAGGCACTGGTGACGGGGAGTGGCTGCCGAGACCATATAACACCGGTCATGAAAGATCTACATTGGTTCCCAGCACGTTTCCGAGCACAATTGCTGCTGCTGACCTTTAAAGCCCTAAACAGCCTTGGGAGTGGAAACAGCGTCTCCACCCCCATTGTTCAGCCCGAACACTGAGGTCCAGCTCCGAGAGCCTTCTGGCAGTTCCCTCACTGTGAGAAGCAAAGTTTCAGGGAACCAGGCAGAGGGCCTTCTCGGTAGTGGCGCCCACCCTGTGGAACACCCTCCCACCAGATGTCAAAGGAAAAAACAACTATTTGACTTTTAGAAGACATCTGAAGTTTTTTATGTTTGATGGGCGGGGTACAAATAATAAATTATCATTGTTATCATCATCATCAAAAACCATTAATTACAGTAAAAATGATCCCAGTATTTATATACCACTTAATATACGAAATCCCTAAGTGGTCTGCATAGAAGCCCGCAAGAATGTTAGGAAAATGAAAAGGTGAGGGGAATGGGACTCTCTGCTGGCCACCAGGCAAGGGCTTGTTCCACCTGCCTTGCTCCACCTTCCACGTTTCAGAGCCCCAGGAGCTTTTAGAAGGAATGTTGCCACCGACAGTCATTATTTATGTGAATGTGTCTTTTGATGAACCGGGTGGAAGACTCTGAGTCATTCAGCAGTGCTTAATTTGTCTTTGGTTGTTAATGTTGTTGATATTGCTTTGCAGATTATGAGTGCTGACAGTGCTTTTTTCTGGGTGGTGGTGGTGGTATGCAGGGGTACGCATACCCCTAAACATTTTGTGAATCTAAGTTTGGCCTCATTGAGGGGCAGTATTTCAATATGAGTAGGAAAAGGAGAGTAGCCCTAAACATTTTTAAAGAGAAAAAAGCACCAAGTGCTGTAATGATTTGTGATTTTTTAATAATAAGACTTTTCTTGTGGTTGTCCTGCTTAACAAAGTTACTTTGCTAACAGGGTTATAGAAAGTGGTTGTGTTTTGCGGATGATTTGTTGATCATTTTATATGATTTATGCTGCACTTGTGAAATACTGTGTTATTATTTATTGTACGTGTGCCGCTTTGCGACTCGTGCGAGTGAAAAGGGGCATAGAAGTATAATAAGTGAAATGAAGGAATGAAAAGAAAAATCCATGTACTGCATTATAACCAAGCATGCAAAGAAATACATGGGTAAAAACAGAGAACCGGTGGATAAAACGTTCGATTAAAAATCTATTAAACAGAGCCGTCTGGTGAATCTTATGCTCAAGGGAAAGCCTACTTAAATAGACAGTACTATACAAAAGGCAGTGATTTCTCCACACACTGATCCTTCTTCCAGGCAAGCTAGAGCCATTATCACCTTCCAAGGACACATTCCAGCCATTCCAAAGGAAAGTGTTTCCTCTGTGAGTGTTTGAGCCCTGAGCCAGGGCCTGAAGTTCCCCATCCACGTTCTCCATGAATGACACTGAAAAGGAGCTTCTCCTTTACACCATAATCTAGGGCAGGGTTCCCCAAACTTGGGTTTCCAGATGTAGTTGGACTACAGCTCCCATCCTCACTAGCTAGTTGTCAGGGATGATGGGAATTGTAGTCCCCAAACAACCAGAGACCCAAGTTTGGGAATCCCTGATCTAGCGTGTCCTTAAGGATTCTGGTGAACCTAGGTCAGGGCTTTGGTGGCCACCATTCCTCCAAAGTGCCCTTGTCATGGCTACCTAACACTGGCACACTCCTCATTACCTCACCCAACTCCCCTTGGAGCCCCTACCTACCTCGAGGGCTGTTCTGAACTGTCCCGCTGCCACAGCATACTTCTTCTGCCTGTAGCAAGTGCTGGCATCCTTTAAGGACACCTGAAGCCACTTGTCCATCTGTGGTTGCCTGCTCATGCCAGGCAGCCTTGGGGAATCTACATTTACAGACCCTGGGCATTTGGCCTGAGTGTTGGGTAGGGGCACTTGGGCTGCCAGAAACTCATAGGTGACATCCTCTTCATCTGTGTACACCAACTTCATTTCGACCTCCATCAGGCTTTTTAGGGGGATGTGGGGCAGCAGCACAGGGAGGGCCTGGTTCTCAGGCTCCATCAGGTGTGGTTCTTTCCTCACACCTGGCTTATTGTTGCTTTCTGACTTCCGTTTCAGGGCCAACCTGTCCAGATCATGACCTTGTTTTTCCTTGATGTTGTTCTTCCCGGCTTTCAGCTTCTCCATTGCGTTTTCCACAACCGCTGCCCCCGAGGGACTTCTAGCCTCTTGCAAAGCTTCTGGAACGTCATTCAGCCGGTACGCTGTTCCTCTCAGCTCCTCGGCGACGCGCTCCTTTCGGCACATTTTGCTTGCGATGTTCTCAAAGCGCGTGCTGTTTGCCGGCTCCATGACTCACAGAAAAGCTAGACTCAAACTCCTGAGGGTGGTTCGAGGGGGGGAGGGAGAAGGCAGAAGAGGTGGGAAAGTTTACAGTTCTGAGCTTTGCAAATAAACGAGGCAGAGCAAATGTTTTATTCAATTTGCCCACAGCTGGCACCATTTGAAGTCAACAATCAGCTATGGTTAGCAAAGAGCAGAGTCCCCCCCCTCCCTCCTCTTTCTTTTGAAAGACTTTGGAATTATACCCTCCATTGAATAAAGGAAAATAAGCCAAGTTGCCTCCATAGCTGTTATTTAACACATATTGCAAAAATTGTATTTTGACTTCTGCTTCAGTACTGACCTACCCACTTCTGGGCCCTGCCAAGACTCCTGCTTTTGGAACCCTGTTGGGCTTACAGTTCACACGCTGGCCAAGGGGTGCAGTTTTCAGGGGGTGCGGTAAGTGGCTTGTTGGACTTGCAGTGAGGAGAAGTGGGTTCAAAGCCCGACGTAGCTTGCTGTGACCTTCTTTCAGCCTACCATCAAGGTCCTTTGTGGGAAGCGATTCATAAATGAAATGCTGTAGATAAATAACAACCGACTTCGCCAGGTTGTTGCAGGGAGAAAATACGCTAACCCCATTTTATGCTATTATGAGGCTCCGGGAGAAAGGGTGGGATACATAAAGAGAAAGAGAAAGGTGGGCAGTGAAGTAATGGGTGTGTGTTTGATGCACCCACTTAAATCTCCTTTTCAAATATGACCAGGATGGGATGAGAAGGGGAGTGCTAAGGCAGGGCTAGCCAATGCGGTTTCTTCTAATAAGATTCAAGAAGCATGTCCAGTGGATGAGAACATGGTGCTGATAACTCCAGGTTTGCAGGTTTGATCCCCTTATGGGACGGCTGCATATTTATTCCTGTATTGCAGGGGGTTGGAATAATAGACGATCCTCAGGGTCCCTTCCAATGCTATGATTACATGGAGGGCTCCAAGGTAAAATAATAATGATAATAATAATAATAATAATAATTTATTATTTATACCCCGCCCATCTGGCTGGGTTTCCCCAGCCACTCTGGGCGGCTTCCAACAGAAAAATAAAACACAATAATCTATTAAACATTAAAAGCCTCCCTGAACAGGGCTGCCTTCAGATGTCTTCTAAAAGTCTGGTGGTAATTTTCCTTTTTGACATCTGATGGGAGGGCGTTCCACAGGGTAGGCGCCACCACCGAGAAGGCCCTCTGCCTAGTTCCCTGCAACTTGGCTTCTCGCAACGAGGGAACCGCCAGAAGGCCCTCGGTGCTGGACCTCAGTGCCCGGGCAGAATGATGGCGGTGGAGACGCTCCTTCAGGTATACTGGACCGAGGCCATTTAGGGCTTTAAAGGTCAGCACCAACACTTTGAATTGTGCTCGGAAATGGGAAAAGGTCATCAGTTCACAGCCTCTGTGAGGGGAACAACTGACACCTAACTCACATTGTGGCTGAGCTAAAAAAGAGGTTCCATTGATCTTTCACTCCTGTCTAATGCAGGGCACGACCTGGCCAAAATACCTAGAAGCCCCATTGGTTTCAATGGGTGGGTTGTTTTTTTGGCAGTTATGTACTGTAACTTTCCCATGGACATCAATAGGACTCATAACAGTGCTTCGTTCTGGCTGGGTGTTGCCCAGGTTTTGGCAGCCTTTTGGGGCTAGTGGCTACATTTGGAATTTTGGGGAAGTACCCTGGGCGTGGGGTAGGGGGAATCCAATACAAAAGAAGCAGGAAAAGATGCAGGGCACCAAAAAGGGGCATGCATGACCCACCTGGGGGGGGATGTAATCCATTGGTGCAGTCAAATGCAACATTCCTTATTTCCCTAGAGTGGGCACAGGCAGGGGGACACCCAGTCAGTGTAACTTCCTCTTTCACTGGTCTGGAGCATCCTCCCCCTGCATGTGACCTGGGAGATGGGTGTGGCTCTGGCTGACTCCTTAAAAGAGCCGAGTCATGCAGCCATTTTCTCACTTGCAGTCTAGTTGCCTTTTGCTTGTCTTGTTTGCTTTTCTTTTGCTGCCATGATGCTCTCCTGCAGCCATTTTGTTGTCCTAATGTCATTTTGCTCTCTGATGCCTCTTAGCACATGAGTTCAGTCTCCATATGAGATCAACTCACACTGTTTGTTAATAATAATAATAATAATAATTTCTTATTTATACCCCATCCATCTGGCTAGGTTTCCCCAGCCACTCTGGGCGGCTTCCAACAGAAAAATAAAATACAATCTATTAAACATTAAAAGCCTCCCTAAACAGGGCTGCCTTCAGATGTCTTCTAAAACTCTGGTAGCTGTTTTTCTCTTTGACATCTGATGGGAGGGTGTTCCACAGGGCGGGCACCACCACCGAGAAGGCCCTCTGCCTGGTTCCCTGCAACTTGGCTTCTCGCAACGAGGGAACTGCCAGAAGGCCCTCTGTGCTGGACCTCAGTGTCCGGGCAGAACGATGGGGGTGGAGATGCTCCTTTATGTAACTACCAAGTAAAGCCTGCCTTTCAGGGATCATATCATGAACTTAAATGTGAATAAACTTTTTGTTACTTTACTCAGAAAGACTCTCATGTCTTTATTCTTTAAAGAGGGATTAAAGGGGACACCAAGAAATTATCCTAACTACCAAGTGAATCTGCAAACTAGCTTCCAGCTATATTGCTCTGCTAAATCACTCACTTATTCAATATATCCTTCCCTACCTTCCTTAACTCCCTGGAAAAGACCCTGATGTTGGGAAAGATGGAGGGCACAAGGAGAAGGGGACGACAGAGGACGAGATGGTTGGGCAGTGTTCTCGAAGCTACGAACATGAGTTTGACCAAACTGCGGGAGGCAGTGCAAGACGGGAGTGCCTGGCGTGCTATGGTCCATGGGGTCACGAAGAGTCAGACATGACTAAACGATTAAACAACAACAACACCTTCCTTAACATTCCCACATCACCTGCCTGCATCAGCCACCCTCTTTAATGGAACAAAACCCACATGCCTCAGGTGGCACCATGCTTGCTCACAGAGAGAAACTCTTTGTACCTCTCCTCTGTACAGAATACAAGTGTCTGGGTGTCCAACCCTGGTACCAAAAGAAATATGGGCATGCTTAAGTTTCATTGGTGTGGGGATGGGCCCCATGCAAAGTGGCGCCTCCCCCATGTGAAAGAAAAGGAGAAGTTTTTTCCCCTAAGTCACTGGCCTGTGGTGCAGTTTGAGCATTTAGAGTTCTCCAAGCGCAGTTTCTGTGGGCAAATTCAGCAGTCTCACAGAGCGACTGCTAGCAAATCATTACTTTGGTCTGATAAATATTTCCCTGATCATTTTGATCAAACTGCCCATTCTTTCTGGAAAGGTGTGCTGGAAAAATTGCGTTTCTCATAAGTGCATTGCGGCTGAAAGCATAATTCTAGTCATAAACAGTGAGTGAAAGGATCTTCCTTTTAACCTAAAAGGTTCATAATGAAGATAGCAGTGCAGGGATGAAAAGGAAGACTACCAAACAGTATTTGCAGAGAGCAATTTCTCCCAAATTGACTTTGTGTGTTCCCTAAAGTGCCTTTATTTGGCTGATGCCATCAAAGCATCCTGATCTTTGTATTTTCTTTTTGGAATTAACTCTTTTTGTTGTCGTTGGTGCGGACAAGGATGGGTCGCAGAACTGACAAGCACAACAGCAAGGCACGCAGCGCTTCTAGAATGGGAAAAAGAAATCCAACTAAAAAAAATGACCCATTTTAAATGGGGCGGGGCAGGGAGAGAAAATGGTACCGTGTCACACTTCTGCCTTTTAAAACAACCTAATTTTAGCTCCTTGCACATTCCACTCTTACTTGGGTGAAGAAGAAGGGGTGGGTGGGGTTGGAATCTAAAGGGGAAAAGGGGTCCTTTATAAAGCTTCCCTCCCGCATCCCAGTCTACATTTGGCACGCTGGCCCTGTCGGTTTTGTGCGTGCGCGCTATTTTATTCAATCACAAGTGTGGTTCTGCTTTCAGTACATTTCTTATTGCTAAAGACCAGGTCACATTAAAAGAGCACCTGCAGCTAAGTCACACTGACACTTCTGATCGCCCTGTTGTAAAATTGGACTATCAAGAGTGACCCTGTCGCAGGCTTTATAATATGACCTTTATACTCCCCCCCCCAAAAAAATCTCCCTCTTTATTTTTTGGAAGAAACAATTCTGCACTTACTGGAAAAAAATGTGAATGTTTGATTTTTCCCTACACCACGTCAGACACATTGGCCCATCGATCTCAGGATCAGGGCCAGCCCAGGACATTTTGCCACTAGAGGAAAAAAATAGAAATACCACATACTCCTCCTCCTGCTGCTGCTGCTGCCTCCTCCTCCACCTCCTCTGTGTGCCTACTGCCCACCTCTGCCCACTCACTCTTGCCTGCCCGCCCGCTGCCTTGGGTAGTCCATTATTAGTCATCTGGGCTAAGTCAACGGTTGACAAAGCCTTGGGTCTATTTTTGTTGCTGTTGGAAAAAGGCACCTACACTATCAGCCATCATCACATCTTGAGGAAACGAATCTCGTCTGTTACTTTTGCATCGCCAGAACTGCTTACATTTGTTTGCCTTAATTCCTGCTGCCAATCAATTTAATTGATTGAGTTCTGGTTTTTTTTTTTTAGTGAAAGAGAGAGGACGCCTCCTCTCAGCCTTGACTGTTAATTTTAGCAGCAAAGCCATGAAGCTATGTGAAGCAGAGCCCAAACGACCCACCATTAAAAAAAAAAATTGCACTGGTACTCAGACATTGATCTCCACTCTGAATTTTGTACATTCTATCATGCAGCTCTTACAAGAGCTAGGTGCTCAATTTAGTAGTAACATAATACAAGTTATTACTAAGCAGGGCTGGCCCTACCATTAGGCAGAGTGAGGTGGCGGATTCAAGCAGCTGATTGGCAAGGGCAGCAAATTTGGATGTATTATATTATTCTTGTATTTCTGGTGGAAAGGGAGGAAAGAGAATGGAATTATTTGTCTCCAGGGTCAAAATAACTCCACCAACCTTGGAGACTATGCACTTTAGTCTGCCAGGTGAATAGCGGACGGTGGGACGGACGGACACAATTTGTCTCTCCACTGCAGGGTCCTTCTTTTCATCTGTCCTGAGTTATAGAATCATAGAACTGTAGGGCTGGAAGGGACCCCAAGGTTCCTCTAGTCCAACCCCTCTGCAATGCAGGAATCCTGCCCACAGCCATCCCTGGGTGGGCTCGAACCACCAACCTTCCAGTTAACAGCCAGACCCACTGTGCCACAGGAGGGCTTTTAACATTTTCTGAACATTTCTCGGGGAGCCTTTTTGGCTGAAGGGCGGGTAAAAATGTTACAAACAAACAAACAAACAAACAAACAGAAAGTTGAGAAAAGCATCACCAGAGCTTTGCTTTTCTCGGGGAAGAAAGGTACATATGATTTCCATGGGAGTCAAGAAGCCAGTTCCTGTGATCAGGGGTTCATTCTTAATGGAGGGGAAATGAAAGAAAGAAAGAAAGTAAAATAAAAAAATTCCTTCAGTAGCACCTTAAAGACCAACTAAGTTTTTATTTTGGTATGAGCTTTCGTGTGCATGCACACTTCTTCAGATACAGTGAAATGGAAGTTTCCAGGCAGAAATGGAAGTTTCCAGGCAGTGAAATGGAAGTTTCCAGGCAGAAAGAAAGAAAGAGATGGGCCATATGTCACACCCCATAATCCTTCCACACTTCAGCCAACAGAATTAAGCAATTTTCTGACAGGTTAGCTGCACAGGCTGCCAGGGCGCTGTGCACAATGCAATTTATCTGGACGCTTCCGCTCAGGTGAGCCTTATCTGGACGCTTCCGCTCAGGTGAGCCTTAAAGGTAGCATTGGAATTCTCTTCTGCCTGGCTTCCGCTGCCTAATAGGAATCTAAATGATAACTGGTGGGAGGGCGCTGAAGCATTCATGCATTTGGAATCGCCAGATGTACACCGACGCCCCGGAATTTCCCAGTGGCATGAAGCAGAAGGGCAGAAGTCCCCCCAAACTTTGAGAATTCACCTGTAAGCAGGCTAGCGAGGGGCGGCTCAAAGGCGACTGTTGGTTATCTCACCGGGACTGTTAAGGAGTGGTCTCTCTCCCAGTCGGTTCGCCACCGCTTCCCCCCTCTCTCTCCAGGTAAGCAACAGTCACGCCCCCTGCTCGGAAGCTAGAATTGCAGCCCCCCCTGCCCCACCCAGCAAGCTGTGTCTGCATAGCACCTATTCTGCACCCGGTGGACTAGGGGGACTAGACTAGTCCCCTAAATGTTCCCAGTAAATTAGAGTATTAAAGTATTACAGCCTGGTGCCTCCTCCCCAAAGCCAGGGAAGCTTCTGCCCAGCTTAGGGAGGGAGGCATGATGCTCACGCGCATCTCTGGCCCTAACCGTTTCCCTATGAAAAATTGCACATGATGCATTGGGTCTGCCCCAGCTACATTGGGTGCTGCTACATTTCAAGGTTTGGTTTTAAGGGGTGGTGGTTTCATGGGCTTGGGTGAAATTGTGTGCCCCTGTATGGAACAGCCTTCCCTGGTTTCCATCCAGCGAGATGCTACTGGGCACTTTTGGGAAAGTAAGCAATGGATTAAATCAGGCATAGGCAACCTTGGCTCTCCAGATGTTTTGGAACTACAACTCCCACGATCCCTAGCCAACAGGGCCAGTGGTCAGGGATCATGGGGGTTGTAGTTCCAAAACACCTGGAGAGCCAAGGTTGCCTATGCCTGGATTAAATGGTTCTTTGGCTCACTTATGCGGCCTTCAGGGACTTTTTTTTTTAAGGAAAGCATTTGTCCCCAGCCACAGATGTTCACTTAAGTATTCTTCCTCCCCAGCCCTTCCCTTCATCTCCTTTAGACAGCTGGAAGGATGCCAGCTTTGTCACAGACTAATGCATCTGCTCTAGCCCATGATTCTGTAACCTTTAAGTTAGCATGCGGCAATGTTTCATTTTATGACCTTCCCAAGAAAATTCCACAAGGCTCAAAGGGTGCAGGATGCTGCTGCTGCTGGAATTTCAATGCGCGGCAAGGTGACTCAGGCTCTTGGAGTCCCCTGAGCAGGAGCTGCAAAATCTGTGGCCTTGGGGTAGCATCTCAACAACTACCCTTCAAGATGGCTACAAAACTGGTTCCTCCGTTGCGGAAGATCTCCTAAGATTTTAAGTAGAGTTGGTGTCTGGTGGGCTATCTGCTTAGCGTCTGTATGGAATATGCCTGTATGTATTTGAATGTGTATTGCTGAGGGTTCAACATTGGGAAATTCCACTGAGCTATACTGAAGCTAAAAAGAGCTCTCTGGGTGTATACGAGTTGATAATTAATTGTTGATGTTCTCTGTTAGCTCTCATATGTTGTTTAACTTTAGATCACATGAGAGAGGTATTCAGTTGCAAATCACCATCTTAGAGAGCTGGTCTTTGAGCCTTTCTCTGGAAGCCACAGAGAACTAAGGATGTGCTAATGAGTTCTCCCCTGAAGAGAAAACAACTCCAGGCTAATGGAGGCTGTGGAGAGAGACAGACCTAATCCAGGCTAATCCCCATCATGGGAATTTGACTTATACTGAGTCAGACTCTTGGACAAACTAGCTCAGTACTGTCAACTGAAAGATGGCAGCAGCCTTCCAGGGTTTGAGATAAGAATCTGGTCCCGCCCTATCTGGAGACCCGAGACCTTGGAGGAAGGGGCACAGCTCAGTAGCAGAGCATCTACCTTGCAAGCAGAAGTCCCAAGTTCAATCCCCAATGGCACTTCCAGGTAGGGTTGGGAGAGGTTCCTGCCTGAAATCTGGGAGAGCTGCTGGTGGTCAGTGGCAATAATATGGAGCTAGGTGGACCAATGGTCTTGCTCAGTGTAAGGCAGCTTATTGTGTGTATGTGGAACCTTCTGCATGCAAAGCAGATGCATTACCACTGAGCCACACAGCCCTTCCCCAAGGGCCCCCAGTATGGAACCTGGTAGCATCAACAGAATCATGAGAACCTCATGTTTTACTTGATAGATTAGTTGGTGCTGTCAGCTGATTAAATGATTATAGTTGATTAATCACCTGCTTTTTAACCAATTAAGTGATTAGATAATTGATTGAATTTAAATGAATCTGCATATCACCAAAGCATCAGCTTCTCAGAAAACTATGTTAAACTTTCCTCCTTATTGTTTTGGTTTCCATTAAGGTCTGTGTTTGGGGTTTTTAATGTAGGGAATGTTTTTGAAGTGCTGTATTCCCTCTCGGTCTGCTTCCTCATTCTATGAAATGGGTACAAAAAAATTGAAATTATTAGCTGCGAGGATAGGTGGCTATTTTTAGATGTCCGTCATGTTTAGGATGTCCGTCATAGGAAGCTGCCTTCTTCTGAACCAGACCCCTGGCCCATCTAACTCAGTGTTGTCTACACTGACTTGCAGCAGCGCTCCAGGTTTTCTCTCCCCGCCTTACCTAGAGATGCCACTCCAGGACTGAACCCGAGAAATTTTGCACAACTTCTCATCCATTGCCCCATTCCCCATGGTCCCTTTGGGAGGAAGATTGGGACAGAGATTTTATAATATTTTTTATTATTATGAATGCATGAGCTCTGAAAAATATATTTCTCCTGTGCTCTGCCTGGGGAAGCCATTCTGTTAGAAGTATTAACATCCTCCACCACTGCAATGAAAAAAATAATTAAAAAAACCCTATAGATGAGCTTTTACTCTGAAAAAACCAAGATATATCTTCATTCCTTAGTTCAAGAGAGATCTGTTCTAATTCAAGATGAGATTACTGGAAAGGGATTTTATAATGTGATTGGCTTTTCTAAATTTCCTGTAAACAAGATGACAATCAGCGGCAATATTTTAAAATTTGTTGGCATGTAAGCTCTAATTTTTTATCGGGGGCTGGGGGAGAGGCAATGGGCGGTTGGAGGAAAGCTACTGCACCTTCCTCTCCAGCTATTAGTTAATATAAAAACAGACCAGCAAGCTATGGCCTGGATAATTAGATATGTTACACATTATTACATTAGCAGAGAGAAACTTATGGATACACACATACACACACACTCTATATATAATCAAAGCTCTTGGCAGGGCGGGGAGAAAAGGGGAGAGGTCTCTCTCCATAGGCATGGATTTGTAGCTGTATTCTTTGTCTATTAATGTAGGTGGAATGTGAACAAGGTCCCTCCATCAGCTTCAACTGGTGGCTCAGCTGCACCCCTATCTGGACCGGGATATCCTACCTGGTCTATGCTTTGGTAACCTCAAGGTTAGATTACTTCCACAAGTTATATGTAGGGCTGCCTCTGAAGACAGTTCAGAAACTTTGGCTGGTGCAGATTTCAGTGACCAGGTTGCTCACTGGGGCAAGACAGAGCAAGCATAAAATGCCAATCCAATCCTAGCCTGACTGCACTGGCTGCCAATTAGTTTTGGGGGCCAATTTCCGGTGCTGGTTTTGACCTATGGAACCTTAAATGGCTCAGGACCACCATTCCTCAAGGACCGCCTCTCCCAGTATGAACTGACTCTGACCCTGCGGCGACCATAATCAGCGACCCTTCTTCATGCGCCTCCTCCACAAGAGATCCAGAGGGTGGCAGCATGAGAAACTGGGCCTTTTCTGCAGTGGCTCCCCACTTGTGGACTGCCCTCCCCAGGGAGGCTCGCCGGGCACCTTTGCTATGTATCTTTAGGGGCCAGACAAAAACGTTTACTTACTCTGCAGGAGCAAAAGGCTCTGGTGTACACATCCAGAGTTTCTGAGCGCTTCACACGTCCTTTGCCGATTGAACCGCAACAAGGAGCGGGAGCCAGTTAGTCCGTTTTGTGCTTCTAAGACATGCGGAACCCCCTTGCAACGGATTTCAAATGAAACATTCCAACAGCAACTGGCCCGCATTCCTGGCACTCTGGGACACAGAAGGGAGGGTGGAATGAGATGCTCATGTTATTCATAAAAAAAAATTCCTTCAGTAGCACCTTAAAGACCAACTAAGTTTTTATTTTGGTATGAGCTTTCGTGTGCATGCACACTTCTTCAGATGTTATTCATGTAATAAATGCAGATATTGCAAAGTAGGGTGGCATGGCGCTTCCTTCATATGAAGTGCTATGAGTTGAGCAGTGCAGTCCTATGCATGTCTACTCAGAAGTTCTTGGCATCCGTATTTCTTGGGAGACAATAGAAAGAGCCTTCAGGGGTGAAATCAAACCATTGGAGAGTCCCGATGCCTGCTGTGGCTGTAGAGACCAATATGGGAGAGACATGGTTTGTTGCAGGTATAGGGTAGGTGAGGGCATCCAGTTTCACTGCTACAGGTACGCCATGGAATTTCTACTCTTTGCGCTGTCTGGTCACCGCTGTGGATACAAGACCTATCTGTCTGTCTGTCTCCAGAAGGAAGCCCCCCAGAATTCAATAGGACTTACTCCCATCTACTGGCAAGAGTGCCAAATTGAATAAAATATTTGAGGGGGAGGCAAGTAATCCCTGCCCCACATAATCGATCACCAGATGCAGCACGCATCCACACACACAAAATTTGAATGGCAATGACCATTAATTTGGGGAGGGGGCTCAAATATTTTATTGGGGTGCTGCTGAAGGGAGTTGGCTCCTGTGTCTACTGGACTTTTGTTTGCATTGTACTTCCTTCTGGTTGATGCTATTTATTTCAAAACCTACCCATTTTAAACAGCTCCATAGGAAAAACTCCCTGGGAGGTTCACAGTCTCGATCCTGCAAACTCTTGATGGGCTCATCTAGTCCAGCTTCCTGTTTTCAGAAACGCCAACCAGATGCCCCTGAGAAGGCCGCAAGCAGGGCATGAGAAAGGGCATTCTCCCACTCGTGACCCTGTTATTTAGAGGCACACTACAACTGATTCCCCTTTCATGGATCACTGCAGATTTTACAGTGGTACCCCGCAAGACGAAATTAATTCGTTCCACGAGTCGTTTCATGTTGCGATAATTTCATCTTGCGAAGCGTGGTTTCCCATAGGAATGCATTGAAATTTAATGCATGCGTTCCTATGGGGGGAAAAGAAGTGCAAAAAAACCCCAAAAGGCGCCGACTCACCCGCCATGGCCAGAAGTCTTCAAGGCTCTGGGGAGGGGGAAGCAGGAGGAGGGCCAGGGGTCTTCTCCCGCCGCAGCCTCCGCTCCTTCAGGTGTTGCCGCTGTTCCCGCCAAGGGCCGCCTGGCGAGCCCCGCTGCTGCTCCTGCCGGATCCTGCCAGCCCGCTGGGGAGGAGCCACGGAGGCTGCTATGGCTGCCGAGGAGGGCAAGGCCGGAGCCACCATGGCTGCCAAGGAGGGCAAGGCCAGAGCGGCAGAGGCCGCCATGAGTGCTGCGCCACTGCAGGAGGCAGAAGTGGTGGCCGTGTGTGTCACTGGCGGAGTCCTAAATGTAGGTGGTGGCGGCAGCTTCCCTTCCCATCACGAGGCTGCTTCGCCTTGCAAAGCGTGGCTATAGATGGCTTCGTTTTGCAAGTCATCCAAAAAATTGCAAAACGCTTTTGTTTTGCTATTTTGTCATTGCGCGAGGCGTTCGTCTAGCGGGGTACCACTGTACCTTCTTGGGCTCCATGATCACGGCAGATGGTGGCAGCAGTCATGAAATTAAAAGATGACTGGTTCTTGGGAGAAAAGCGATGATAAACCTAGACAGCATCTCAAAAAGCAGAGACATTACCTTGTCAACAAAGGTCCGTATAGTAAAAGCTATGGTTTTCCCAGTAGTGATGTATGGAAGTGAGAGCTAGACCACAAAGAAGGCTGATCGCCGGAGAATTGATGCTTTTGAATTCTGGTGCTGGTGTCTTGAGAGTCCCATGGACTGCAAAAATATCAAACCTATCCCTTCTGAAGGAAATCAGCCCAGAGTGCTCACTGGAAGGACAGATCCTGAAGCTGAGGCTCCAATACTTTGGCCACCTCACGAGAAGAGAAGACTCTCTGGGAAAAAACCCTGGTGTTGGGAAAGATGGAGGGCACAAGTAGAAGGGGACGACAGAGGACGAGATGGTTGGATAGTGTTATGGAAGCAACCAACATTGACAAAACTTTGGGAGGCAGTGGAAGACAGGAGTGCCTGGTGTGCTCTGGTCCATGGGGTCATGAAGGGTTGGACATGACCATACCTGCCAAGTTGCTGTCCGAGAAATAAGGGACCGGGCCGGAAGTAGCAGACCGGAAGTAGCGCCGCTGCCATTTTGGAACTGGGCGGAGCATGCTCAGAAGTGACTTTTGATGCTGCTTTGCCCAGTTCCAAAATGGCCGCCACGCCAGACGTCGCACTGCAGCCATTTTGGAACTGGGCAGAGCAGCATCAAAAGTCACTTCTGAGCATACTCCGCCCAGTTCCAAAATGGCCGCCGTGCCAGAATAAACCGGGAAAAAACAAAAAAACCCCTGTTTTTTCAGCTAAGAATAGCTGGAAAAATTGGGATTTCCCGGAGAATATGGGAGACTTAGCAGCTATGCATGATTAATCGACTAAACAACAACATCAACTGATTCTGGAGAGAATATAGCCACTACGACAAGTACTAGCAGCAGTAGCCATGGATGGTGGTTTTTCAATCACAGCATAGCAGAAAGAAGCTGATGTAACCATATCATTATGAGCTGGCTGTCCTCCCCCCCCCCATTATTCCTCTGCCCTCCTCCCATTGTAAAGTCCGCCTTCCATCATTTGTATAACTTTGCCACTCATTTATTTCTGACGGGTTTCGTTTTCACTGACCTTGGTTGCTTTCCCTCAGTGCCTGAACTGAGATTGCTCTTTGTGTCTGTTTGACAGGTTTATAAAAAACCAATTGGACTTGGCAGGTATTTAGGCCTTAATCCAGACAGGCTCCTTCCCCATTTTAAAACAAATTACTTTTAATATCACCTCAACATTAATGTTTAAGAGAGGATACTGTTCCTGTTCCATAACCACTTTTCATAAATGTTTTAATGCTTCCGAGCCTGAACTCCACTGAGGTCAATTTGAAGATCCCAAATAAAATATCTCTCCTTCACAGATGTTCCCGCGCTGCCTGCTTGAGGGGTAGCAGTCCTTTTGTGTATCTCAAACTAACCAGGAAGACAATTGCTTTGCCGCTGGGTAGTACTATTGAGTACTCCCTTCTCGAGAGGTGGGAAGTAAAAGGGATATGACTAAGATGGGTTTAAGTTAGAGATGTCTTCAGTCTTCCCTCAGATATTTCCCTGGTCTGAGGGAAGCTGGGTTGGTTTTTTTGTTTTTTGCTTGACATTCATGAGCAATGGGGCTCATCAACCTAGGAAGGCAGCCCATCTAGGAGAAGAAAGAATTTAAACATCTGCTGCCCTGTATCTTCCCCAGAGTGGCTGGGGCAACCCAGTTAGATGGGTGGGGTACAAAAATATAATAATAATAATAATAATAATAATAATAATAATAATAATAATAATGCATACAGAGAGACAGGATGGACTGGATTGTTGACTGTTGCAACCCGTTTCAGCCAAATGAAGGTTGCCCCAGTTCTACTCAGCTTGCCTCCCCTTCCTTCCTTTCTCACTGTTCCATTCCTTCCATCTTTGTTGTTATGTGTTCAGTCTAGGGAGGGACCTCAGGAAGGCAGAGCCTCGTGCTCCCTGCCTTGAGACCCCGGTGCTAGAAGACACTTACTGCAAAAGGCTTTGGGGCCCTGCAGGGTTACACTAGCTCCCATTCCCCAGCACGGACTCTGTCTGCACTATACTGTACCTTTAAAGCAGAACCATCCCACTTTAAGCAGGCATGGCTTCCTGCAAAGAATCCTGGGAACTGTAGTTGGTTAAGGGAGCTGGGAGTTGTTAGGAGATTCCCCATTCCTCTCTCAGAGCTACAATTTCCAGAGTGGTTTAGCAACAAATCCCCCTTCCCAGGCAACTCTGGAGATTTTAACTCGGTGAAGGGAATAGGGATTTGTTTACCTCCCGAACAGGAGGCTGAAAGTGCTGTTCTGTTTTAGATGTGTTTCATAAAAGAATACTAATAATGTGTTGCCGCGACTGGCTGAAGAAAGTTTGCCACTAGAGGGTGATACGAGAACAGTCATTAGGATGGTAAATTCCAGGCAGGCTGTTCTTCTAATTTTGATAGGATTACGTCCACGCTTCGCCTTGGCTCACTTGATTTCTCACTGCTTGATTAATTTGCGCTTGACGACTCAGAGCTGAACATGTGAACTGGCTGCATTGAAGTAATAGAAAGTAATGTGAGAGTTTGACCCCAGGGAGTTTGATCTGCGGCGACTTGTTCACTTGCTAGTTGTTGCCTGGTGGTGCAGTCATCAGTTGATAGCATGCATGGGGGAACCAATTCCTCTAAAGCAGGAATGGGGAACCTGTCAACAACCAGAAGTTCTCAGGCTCCAATTCCCATCAGCCCCAGACAGTATGGCCAGTGTTCAGGGATCACGGGAGATGTAGTCCAGCTATGTCGCTGGATAGCTCAGCTGGTGTTGATAACGTGGTGCTGATAACGCCAAGGTTGCAGGTTCAATTCTCCATATGGGACAGCTGCATATTCCTGCATTGATCCTCGGGGTCCCTTCCAACTCTACAATTCTATGATTTGCCATCACCTCCTGGCAAATAGAAGGGGAAGAAAAGGAGGCAGTGAGAGATTTTACTTTCTTGGGTTCCATGATCACTGCAGATGGTGACAGCAGTCACGAAATTAAAAGACGCCTACTTCTTGGGAGAAAAGCAATGACAAACCTAGACAGCATCTTAAAAAGCAGAGACGTTACCTTGCCAACAAAGGTCTGTATAGTTAAAGCTATGGTTTTCCCAGTAGTGATGTATGGAAGTGAGAGCTGGACCATGAAGAAGGCTGATCGCCGAAGAATTGATGCTTTTGAATTATGGTGCTGGAGGAGACTCTTGAGAGTCCCATGGACTGCAAGAAGATCAAACCTATCCCTTCTGAAGGAAATCAGCTCTGAGTGCTCACTGGAAGGACAGATCGTGAAGCTGAGGCTCCAATACTTTGGCCACCTCATGAGAAGAGAAGACTCCCTGGAAAAGACCCTGATGTTGGGAAAGATGGAGGGCACAAGGAGAAGGGGACGACAGAGGACGAGATGGTTGGGCAGTGTTCTCGGAGCCACCAACATGAGTTTGACCAAACTGCGGGAGGCAGTGGAAGACAGGAGTGCCTGGCCTGCTTTGGTCCATGGGGTCACGAAGAGTCAGACACGACTAAACGACTAAACAACAAACAACAACATAAACATCTGGACAGGCACAAGTTACTCAGCCGTTCCTTAAACCATGCTGATGGAAAAAAAGATTCAGTGGAAGTCATTTGACATTTCCTCCCTCTGCTTGTTGCATAGTGCAGCAGTAACTCAATCCTGATCTTTCTGGGAATCTTATGCTTCTTCATGCTATTGCTCAACCCATTTTGCCATGTGTTGCAGTGGCACTAGAAGTGTTCCAGCAAACACCTCATGCATTCATTGATTATGTGAGGGGCTAAAGGGAACTTTAATTGGTTAAGGGTGCTGAGAGTTGTTAGGAGATCTCTATTCCCCTCAGAGAACTCTGGGAAAGAGGGATTGACTGTTAAACTTTCCTGGGAATTGTAGCTCTGTGAGGGGAATAAGGGGCCTACAAATAACTCTCATCTCCCTTAATAAGCAACAATTCCCTTACTTGATGGGAGAAATCTCAACCCCCGTGGGCCAACCCCCGTGGGCCAAGGGCCCCCCTGAAATTTTCAAGGAGGGGCTGGGCCCCCTCAGTATTCCACAGTCTGCAGTGGGCCTTGCTGGGCCTACCAGCAGCTGTGGTGGGCCTTGTGGTTTCTTCCCGCTGTGTGATGTCACACACATGGCATGCGTGCGATGTCATGCATAGGCGGCGGGCACCCCTGGAGTTGGGCGGAACCCAGCGCCTATGGCCACAACTGCCTAAAGCAGTATGATATGGCTTTTAATGTAGACTGCAGAGTACTGTGCTATATTGAAGCTATAACAATGACTACTTGAAGTGGGTGGGTAGGGAGTCATCCATCTAACATCCCATAGGGTCCATCTGAGCAAGGAACCATGGAACAATTCAGTAGCAAGTACCAAAGGGTAAGGACCAAAGTGGGGGGAAGGGGCTGGCGAAGGACACAGAAGGGTCAATAACCAAGCCAGAAGAGAGGGCTGAAGAGCAGGCCAGGAAAACACCAGAGTTCAACTTCTGGAAGACCACATTGGTCAAGCAAGTCCTCATCCTCTCAGATGCAGCTTTATCCTGTCAGCTGTTCTTGAGAACTAGACCGTGATTTATTTCTGTACTTAGATTTCTCTCAAACTTTCTGTTCCTAACCTGTTTATTTTCCCCCTATAACTGATGGAATTTGCTACCTTTGCAGATCTATGAATTGTATGAACTGCACAATCTGACTGATTAAAGCTGGTCTGTTGCTTGCGATATCTTGGTTCGCTCACAGTCATATCTCTATAAAGCGCTGAACTCCACCCCTCAGAGGCAATGATTGTGTTGTTCTTTCCCCTCCATGATCTATTTTTCTGGGATGGAAGATTGTCAGTCAAGAATCCTTTATCTTATCTTCATCTCTATTTATTTATTCTTCCCATCAGCACATAAAGAAAACAAATAGAATCCAGTTTCCCCACAACGTTTTCTTTGCTGTGTCCCTTCTTTAATTCTGACATTTATTAGATAACTTCAACATGTTTTGCTGTTTTTAATATCTTTCCCAGTATCAATAGCAGAGGCTTCCTTCTCTTTCCAATTAGTCAGAGCATGGATTTTGCTTGTGGATAAGTAGATTTATGGTAAATTCAATAGCATAGCTGTGTATTTTACCTTTTAGGTTATTTAGAAGATATATTTTGGGGTTGTTAGACAACTCATACACTAGATCTTTAATAAATAACCTAATTATCTTTATCCAATAACTCTTTATCCAGGTGCAAACCCACCAAATACAATAGGAATTGGATGGTTGTGAATTTCACCTCCTGCATAGAACATGACCTAACTTGTTATTTTTGTGAGGAGTTTGTAAGGTGCAGAGTACTATTAATACATAGGTTGGCAACTTTTACTCAGAGCAGACACACTGAAATTAACAGACATGACTACATTAGGCCCATATGAGTCTATTACCCAGAACCTTTGCAACATAACTCACTATATCTCGAGTCAATGGCTTTTATGTGTCGAAATAGTCTAACAAGCTTTCCTGTACATAAAAACATAAAAATAGCAGGACTTGAGTGCAACAGTATTCTCCAATTCCTGTGGTTTCCAGTGACTGGTATTCAGAAGTATTAATGCCTCTGACCATGGAGGCAGAATATAGTCATCGTGGTTGGTACCCATGGATAGTCTTATCCTTGATGAATCTGTCTAGTCCTCTTTTAAAGCTATCCAAGCTGGGGGCCATCACTACCTTTTGTGGAAGTGATTGAATGCCACAATCAGTACTTCGTGGTTCCAACATGGTCTCTGGAGATTCAGGTAGGCTAGGTTGTTTTTGTTGTTTAGTCGTTTAGTCGTGTCCGACTCTTCGTGACCCCATGGACCAGAGCACGCCAGGCACTCCTGTCTTCCACTGCCTCCCGCAGTTTGGTCAAACTCATGTTCATAGGTTCGAGAACACTGTCCAGCCATCTCGTCCTCTGTCGTCCCCTTCTCCTTGTGCCCTCCATCTTTCCCAACATCAGGGTCTTTTCCAGGGAGTCTTCTCTTCTCATGAGGTGGCCAAAGTATTGGAACCTCAGCTTCAGGATCTGTCCTTCCAGTGAGCACTCAGAGCTGATTTCCTTCAGAATGGTTAGGTTTGATCTTCTTGCAGTCCATGGGACTCTCAAGAGTCTCCTCCAGCACCAAAATTCAAAAGCGATCAGCCTTCGGCGATCAGCCTTCTTGATGGTCCAGCTCTCATTTCCATACATCACTACTGGGAAAACCATAGCTTTAACTATATGAACCTTTGTTGGCAAGGTGATGTCTCTGATTTTTAAGATGTTGTGTAGGTTTGTCATTGCTTTTCTTCCAAGAAGCAGGCGTCTTTTAATTTCGTGACTGCTGTCACCATCTGCAGTGTTCAAGGAGCCCAGGAAACTAAAATCTCTCACTGCCTCCATTTCTTCCCCTTCTATTTTCCAGGAGGTGATGGGACCAGTGGCCATGATTTTAGTTTTTTTGATGTTGAGCTTCAGACCATATTTTGCGCTCCCCTCTTTCACCCTCATTAAAAGGTTCTTTAATTCCTCCTCACTTTCTGCCATCAAGGTTGTGTCATCTGCATATCTGAGGTTGTTGATATTTCTTCCGGCAATCTTAATTCTGGCTTGGGATTCATCTAGTACAGCCTTTCGCATGATGAATTCTGCATATAAGTTAAATAAGCAGGGAGACAATATACAACCTTGTCGTACTCCTTTCCCAATTTTGAACCAGTCAGTTGTTCCATATCCAGTTCTAATTGTAGCTTCTTGTCGCACATAGAGATTTCTCAGGAGACAGATGAGGTGATCAGGCACTCTTATTTCTTTAAGAACTTGCCATAGTTTGCTGTGGTCAACACAGTGAAAGGCTTTTGCATAGTCGATGAAGCAGAAGTATATGTCTTTCTGGAACTATATACTGTATACTATATATACTATATACTGTATACTATATATACAGTATATAGGTGACTATATACTGTACAGCTATAATTCTCAGAGTGGTTGTAGCTCTGGGAGGGGAACAGGGGTCTCCTAACAACTCTCAGCACCCTTAAGCAACCTCAGCTCCCACAATTCTTCAGGGGGAGCCATGACTATTTAAAATGGTATTGTAGAGCTTTTTGGTGTGAATGTGACCTTAGGGCAGATCCACACCGTCATCTTAGAGCACATTCAATGCACATTCAAAACACACGACTTCAAGAATCATGGAAACCCGTAGTTTCCCCATTGCAGAGGTTAACAGTCAATGTGCATTGAATGTGCTTTTAAAGGTTTGGTGTGGATTGGCCCTTAGTCTCCACCATTAGGAACAACTGGGAACACATGCCGTTTTCAAGAAGGCGTTTTCACCTAAATCCTCACTCTCTAATGTAATTAAGGTAAAGGTAAAGGGACCCCTGACCATTAGGTCCAGTCGTGACCGACTCTGGGGTTGCACGCTCATCTCGCATTATTGGCCGAGGGAGCCGGTGTATAGCTTCCAGGTCATGTGGCCAGCATGACAAAGCCGCTTCTTAGCATAATGATTAATACTCCATCCCTGAGCAGGCAAGAGGCAGCAGAGTGGAGAATGAATGGCATCTTGTTTTGGAACCTCAAGCTGTCGAATAAAACAAACAAACAAACAAATTTTAAAAAATTCCTTCAGTAGCACCTTAAAGACCAACTAAGTTTTTATTTTGGTATGAGCTTTCGTGTGCATGCACACTTCTTCAGATACAGTGAAATGGAAGTTTCCAGGCACTTATGTAGAGAAGGGGTGGGGAGGGGTGGGGATGGGGAGGGGGGATCACTCAGAAGGGTGGTGGAAATGGGTGATTGACTGACTGATAGCTGTTGATGACCGCAAACGACTGCAAATGGTTTTGCATGAAAAAGCAAGGGTTGAGATGGCTGAAGATCGCTTATCATGTATAATGAGATAAGAATCCGATATCTCTGTTCAAACCAGGTCCCTCCATGGTTTTGAGCTTGGTGATAACCCCTTCTCTACATAAGTGCCTGGAAACTTCCATTTCACTGTATCTGAAGAAGTGTGCATGCACACGAAAGCTCATACCAAAATAAAAACTTAGTTGGTCTTTAAGGTGCTACTGAAGGAATTTTTTTTATTTTACTTCGATCCAGACCAACACGGCTACCTACCTGTAAACAAACAAATGCGAATACTCAGAGATGCTCAACTTAAGATTTGCATTGCTTTGTTCCCCTTCTTAAGTGGGCACAGTGGGTTCACATTGCATAACAAAGCTTGGTTCCCTTGGGAGGTGCTGTCAGTATTAGACCTTTGAGAACCTCCTTCAGCCAGATTATTCATTGACTGGAATCCCCCAGAGAGAATGGTCAGCCTCGTTACCTGGGGATCCCCAGGCCACTCTGACTCACCACAGCAGTTCTTTCTCCCCCAGGCATCAACACTCTCACAACTTCAAAAGACCTTATTAATGGTTGAGCCTGATTCCACAAAGCACCAGGATCTTGCTTGAGATGGGAGTATTCCTGAGATGTATGGTGTTAGTAGAGTTATTTGTATATTGCAGCGATTTTCAAAGCTGTGAAAGGTTTAAAAAAAATCAGTTGGAGGGGGAAGGATGAGGAAAACCACAACTGCTTCTTCCAGAGGTTGTGCTTGTCACCCCAGTCTCGTAAATGAATCTTCGTTGGCTTCCCAGAGCTACAGCTAAGGAGATGGCACTCACTGCAGAAAACAGTCTTGCGTAGAGAGAACTACCACAAATTGAAGTTTCTCATGCCTCAAATGCCTGGTGTGTTGGGTGACTGAAGGAGGTCATGCCCAAAGCTTAAATCAGGAATTGGCAACCTGGTGGCTCTCGAGATGATGTTTGACGATTCCAACTCCCATCAGCCCCACCCAGCATACCCAATGGTCAGGGATGATGGAAGTTGTAGTCCAGCAACATCTAGAAGGCCACAGGTTCAGAGTCAAATTCAAGGAAGAGTAGCTTACTCCAAGGTAGTGCTCTCTACATGTCCCACCATCCATGACAAACTGAGTTGTAGTCTAAGACACATGGAAGCCACCAGGTTGGAGAAGGCTGGATTATTTATATGGCATCACCAATGTACAGAATGACAGTGTGGCATCATAGCTATGGTGTCAGATCAAGCCCTGAAAGACCCACTCAGCCATCAAATACACGGAGTGACCCTAGGTCAACCCTCTTCCCCTCTGTGACGACCCGTGTCCCACTCTCTCCTACTAGCACTGCGACACAGGAATCCAGAGGGGAAAACACCCACCCTCTGGTCCTGCCGCCTCAAAAATCAACCCCTTTTACTGATGGGTTTCTTAGTAAGGAGAGCCTTCCAGCTTGCGTGACCTGGTACCTTAAGAAACTCTAGGCTGTCCCACGGAATAACCCCTTTGCCTCCAGTAAAGGGTCTCCCTCAGTTGGATTCCCCCACTGTAGAAGTTTGCCCTAGGCACTCTGGCAACTTCTTGGCACCTCAGGTTACCCTTCTAAGCCTCCTCCGTGTAACTTCAGGACACAAACCACCACCTCCCTGCCTGAGGTGAGTTTGGCCCTCTCTTGAGTCACCACGGCTGTGAGTCCTGGTACCTCGCTGGAAAAATACAGACGGACCTCTTGTTGGCAAAAACAGAGATGAAGTTTTATTGTGTTAAAAACATAAGTGATTCTTTAACGTGTCATTTATTAATTAGCTTTGTTCCAGTTGTACAAAATAAACTCAGTCAAACATTTAACTTTAAGTTGTCCTAGCCTCTTAACTGTCTTCATACAAGCCACCACATAACACCACACCACACCTTCCTCCCTCTCCCTCCTAACTGACCAAAACCGACACTCCCTCCTTTCAAACCGGGCACAGTCCCGCCCCCATCAGAGTTCTATGCCAGTCAGGCTGGAGGTGGGTTAACTCTTCGCCAGCCGGGCAGAAATAAACATTTTAAAAGTGCTTCAATTTGTCACATATCTCCCCCACCACAAAGACATTGCGTCGGCTTGCTCTTAACTAACTAGAGCAATGCCAAAGCAATGGGCTTGGGGTTAAAAATACTTCAATGCATTCTATAACATTCATATTACAAAGTCAACTAAATTAACATCTCATAAACTTGTACACAGATAAACCGTGTTTGGCATGTGTCAGACTATAATGCCTAAGCACAAATGTTCTGCTAGGGTTATTACCGTTTCATATAATAATTTGCACCATCCTATACCTCTCAAAAATACCTGGATAAGGCGTCCGCTATGATGTTTTCCTTCCCACTTATGTGTTTGACATCAAAAGTGTAATCCTGTAACTGCATGCTCCACCTGACTAACTTACTGTTGTTACCCTTCATTTGGTTTAACCATTTCAGTGGTGAGTGATCGGTATATAGGGTAAACTTTCGGCCCCACAGGTAAGGCTTCAGTTTACCTACGGACCACAAAATCGCTAGGCATTCGAGTTCTATGGTAGAGAGGTGCTTTTCCCTCTCTAACAGCTTCCGGCTGATATATAACACTGGGTGTAAAAAACCTCCTTCTCCCTCCTGTGCCAGCACTGCACCTAAACCAACACCTGAAGCGTCCGTCATTAAATTAAAAGGGCAAAAGAAATCAGGTGTTTTTAAAATGGGCTCTGTCATCAGAGCAGCCTTTAAAAGTTCAAAAGCTTGTTGACACTGTGTGGTCCAGATAATCTTATCCGGGCGGCTTTTCTTCGTGCAGTCACTCAACACAGCCGCGTGAGTGCTGAACTGGGGGATAAAACGCCTATAATAACCTATAGCTCCTATAAAGGCACGCACCTGCTTCTTAGTTTTGGGAGCCGGCCAGCTTCTGATGGCTTCCACTTTGTTAGTATCTGGCCTGATCACTCCCCCTCCGAGAACATGGCCTAAGTATTTAACCTGTCTTTTCCCCATCTGACACTTAGCCGCTTTTACTGTTAAACCTGCCGCTTTTATCCTCTGGAAAACCACACTTAGGTGTTGTAAGTGATCTCTCCACGATGGGCTAAATACCGCTATGTCGTCAATGTAAGCAAGGGCGAACGTTTGCAGACCCCTTAGCATCCTATCGATGAGTCGCTGGAACGTGGCTGCCGCGTTCTTTAATCCAAAAGGCAACACTTTAAATTCAAACAACCCATCTCTAGTGATGAAAGCGGTTTTGGGCTTGTCTAAGGGATCCATTTCCACTTGCCAGTACCCTTTTGTTAAGTCAAGTGTAGATATATAATTCGCTTTTCCTATGGTCTCAACCAAGTCGTCCACCCGTGGCATGGGGTAAACGTCCGGCACGGTCACCTGGTTCAACTTTCTGAAGTCTACACAGGGACGAAAGGTATTGTCTGGCTTCCTGACCAAGAGCAGGGGCGATGACCAGGGGCTGTAAGAGGGCTCAATCAATCCCAGTGCAAGCATCTCCCTGATCTCTGAAGAGACCAAGTCGGCGTGCTCCCCCGTCACTCTGTAAGGAGGGGTAGCTATGGGTCTTGCTTCCCCCGTATCTATTTTATGAGTTGCTAGGCTGGTCCTCCCTGGGATGTTTGAGAAGATCTGAGCAAACTGAGCAAGGACTAATTTTAACTGCTCCTTTTGCTCTGGGGTCAGACTTTCATCGAATGACACCTCTGCTAGAGTTGTGCCCTTACTTAGCTCTCCCCATCCAGTTAAATGAATTCCTTGGGTCACCTTCCCCTTTACTTGCAACACCAACTTATTTCTGTCAAAATAAGGCTTAAGTAAATTTACATGAAAATTCTTACATCGGTTCCCTTCCCCATCTAACTCTACCAAATAGTTCACCGCAGATATCCTCTCGACCACTCTGAAGGGACCGTCCCACGACATCTCCAACTTCTTTCGACGTCTTGTTCTTAACACGAGCACACTGTCACCAGGCTGGAAAGTTCTGTCTCTTGCGTGTGCATCATACCACTGCTTCTGTCGACACTGTGCCTGCTGCAAGTTGTGAGCAGCTTGCTCCCGTAGCTCTTGAAGGTCGCTCTGCAGCTCCTGTAGATACGTCACAACATCAGGGCTGTCGATCTGCTCCTCCCCCGACCACGCTGCTTTCATCAAGTCTAGGGGTCCTCGTGGCTGTCGTCCAAATAGGAGTTCAAAAGGACTGAACCCTGTGCTCTCCTGCGGCACTTCGCGATAACCAAATAGGAAGTGTTGCAGCCTCTCATCCCAGTCGTTAGGATGATTGATGGAATAGGTTTTTAGCATCCGGCTCAGGGTCGAATTAAATTTCTCCGTCAAGCCATTCGATTGTGGATGATAAGCCGTCGTTTTAACATGCTTAATCCCACAAAGAGTTAAAAGCTCTTCCATGGTCTTGGACGTGAAGGATGTCCCTAAATCTGTTATAATTTCCTTGGGGAATCCCAGCCTTAAGAACACCGACATGAGGGCTTTTGCTACAGTCTTTGAGTCAATGTCCTTTAGAGGTATTGCTTCTGGATAGCGCGTAGCATAATCCACTAGGCATAAAATAAACTTATTCCCCCTTTTTGTAACTCTGGAGATAGGCCCGAGGATGTCCACTCCTACTCTGGAAAAGGGCTCAGTAATTACGGGAATAGACTGTAACAAGCCTCGCGTTTTGTCCGCTCTTTTGCCTGCTTTTTGGCAGATCACACAGGACTTGCAATACTCTTTGATGTCTTTGCCCATCCCAGGCCAGTAAAATCTTGCTTGGATTCTATCACTAGTCTTTCTAATGCCTAGATGCGCTGCTGAGGGTGCGTCGTGTGCCATTTGTAGCACTTGCAACCGGTAAGCTCTTGGCAACACTAACTGTTTCTTCCTTTCCCAAACAGCAGCAGTTTTCCTCCTCCTCCTAGAAATTCTATACAGTCTTCCCTCAATGGTGGTAAATAAGCAGGGGTTCTCCACAGTTACTTCTGCAGTAGGACTTTGTGCTTTACCCCACAGCTCTTTTATAGTTTCATCCTCTTTTTGATCACTCAAGAATTGGGCACCGTGCTCCTGGACCACTGGCACGCTAATCAGCCCTTCATCCTCACCAGGCTCTATGGGTGACTCTATAACTGCAGGAGGATTACTCTCAGTGACTTGAGACTGTGACCTAGTTATCACTTGAATACGGTGCTTCTGACTAGCTAGGTCATTCCCTATTAAAAAGGGTACCTCCAATTCATTTAGGATTCCTACTCTCCATTTGCCACAAAATCCTTTGTAGGTAATATCAACTTCAGCTAATGGTACTTCAAAATGTGGGCCCCATATGCCTTTTAAACTATAGGACTGACCCTTGAGGTACTGCTCCTTTGGAACAAATTGGGATTTAACAAGTGAGACTTCTGCTCCTGTGTCCCTCAAACCTAAAAAAGACTGACCATTTAATTCAATTGGCTCCATGTAATCTTGGTTGCACTCCTGCTCAGCCCTCCAGACCTGTAAGACCTTAGAAGTAGTCTCAGCTGGACTGTCCGCTTTCTCTGAGCCTTCTGTCTGAGGCGAGCTATTTTCCTGTGACTGCATTACCAGTTTTACTTGTTTAGCTGCAGTAGGTGTAGTTTGCGACTTAACCAGCAGGGGGCACCTGGCACGTACATGGCCCTCACGATTACAGAAAAAACAAGTGATTTTCTTAGAACCTGTCTTGTCAGAAACTGATTCCCTGACAGGAAAATTTTCTTGCCTGTCTTTATTTTCTCTGTTTCTCCATGGATTACCCTTCTGTGAGTGTTTTGGGAATGCTATTTCATTGAAATCTCCTTGTAGTTCGTCTAAGACCTCAGCAACCCGTGCCACAGTTTTCAGTTTTTTATCCCTCAAGAACCAACGTAAATTGCTAGGGATTTGCTTAAAAAATTGTTCTAAACAAATTAATTGTTTTAACTCATCAAAGTCCTTCACTCCACTCCCTTGAATCCATCTGTCAAGTAATTTATCTAAGCGGCTAGCTAGTTGGGCATAAGTCTCTTTATGTTCCTTTTTTGCCTCACGAAAAGCCTTTCTGCTTTGTTCAGCCGTGAGTCCACATCGAACCCTGACCCTTTGCTTAAATACTTGGTAACTTGACAGCTCTTCTTCCCTCAGGTCAGCATAAATTTCACTTAGTATCCCACAAATTTGAGGTCTTAAATAAAGCATCCAGTTCTCCTCAGGTATTTGAAATTCCACACAAACGCGTTCGAAGGTAAATAGAAACGATTCGACATTATCGTCCTTTCCAAATTTGGGGAACCTTTTTAAATTAATTGTGATACTATCATTATTAACTGGGCTACTAGTTAATTCTGATCGCAAACGTATCTCTTCAAGCTTCATTCTGTCCTGTTCTAATTGAACCCTTAATCTCTCGGACTGCATTCTCTCCTCAGCTTCCATTCTAGCTTTTTCCCTCTCACTTTCAGCTTCAATCCTAGCTCTTTCTCTCTCACTTTCAATTCTAGCTTTTTCCCTCTCACTTTCAGCTTCAATCCTAGCTTTTTCTCTCTCACTTTCAATTCTAGCTTTTTCCCTCTCACTTTCAGCTGCTATCTTTTCCCTCTCAGCTTCAATTCGGGCCATCTCAATTCGTAGTTTCATCAGTTCTACCTCAGAACCTGGGCTTCCCTCAGCCCCTTCCGTTCTTTCATCTCCTTTTGCCTCTCTGGGTTTTCTTACGTGAGTCATTTTCCTCACAGGAAAATCCTGACAGACTCAAACCAAACTAGGCGCGTGAGCTTTGAATTTCGATCACGACGCTGCCACCAAAAATGTGACGACCCGTGTCCCACTCTCCTACTAGCACTGCGACACAGGAATCCAGAGGGGAAAACACCCACCCTCTGCTCCTGCCGCCTCAAAAATCAACCCCTTTTACTGATGGGTTTCTTAGTAAGGAGAGCCTTCCAGCTTGCGTGACCTGGTACCTTAAGAAACTCTAGGCTGTCCCACGGAATAACCCCTTTGCCTCCAGTAAAGGGTCTCCCTCAGTTGGATTCCCCCACTGTAGAAGTTTGCCCTAGGCACTCTGGCAACTTCTTGGCACCTCAGGTTACCCTTCTAAGCCTCCTCTGTGTAACTTCAGGACACAAACCACCACCTCCCTGCCTGAGGTGAGTTTGGCCCTCTCTTGAGTCACCACGGCTGTGAGTCCTGGTACCTCGCTGGAAAAATACAGACGGACCTCTTGTTGGCAAAAACAGAGATGAAGTTTTATTGTGTTAAAAACATAAGTGATTCTTTAACGTGTCATTTATTAATTAGCTTTGTTCCAGTTGTACAAAATAAACTCAGTCAAACATTTAACTTTAAGTTGTCCTAGCCTCTTAACTGTCTTCATACAAGCCACCACATAACACCACACCACACCTTCCTCCCTCTCCCTCCTAACTGACCAAAACCGACACTCCCTCCTTTCAAACCGGGCACAGTCCCGCCCCCATCAGAGTTCTATGCCAGTCAGGCTGGAGGTGGGTTAACTCTTCGCCAGCCGGGCAGAAATAAACATTTTAAAAGTGCTTCAATTTGTCACACCCTCCCACAAAGAATTGTTAAGAAAAATATGTGTATAGGGAAGAAGGACCAAGTTCACTAATTTCAAGGCTATTCTGGGTTGCATCAACAGAAATATATTGTCCAGATCAAGGGAAGTAATAGTACCGCTCTGTTCTGCCTTGATCAGACCACACCTGGAATACTGTGTTCAATTCTGGACACCACAATTTAAAAAGGATATTGAGGAACAGTTGAAGGAGCTGGGTATGTTTAGCCTGGAAAAGAGAAGTCTGAGAGGAGATATCTTCAAATATCTGAAGGGCTGTCACAGGGAAGATGGAGCAAGCTTGTTCTCTCCTGCTCTGGAGGGTAGGACTCAAATGGCTTCAAGTTACAAGAAAGGAGGTTCCAACTAAACATCAGGAAGAACTTTCTGACAGTAAGAGCGGCTGGACAGTGGAACCATCTCCCTTGGGAGGTTGTGGATTCTCCTTCCTTGGAGATTTTAAAGCAGAGGTTGGATGGCCATCTGTCCTGGATGCTTTAGCTGAGGTTCCTACATTGCAGGCGGTTGGACTAGATGATCCTCTGGGTCCCTTCCAGCTCTACAATTCTATGATTCTAAGTGCATCCTGGATTCAACTGTGTACTGGAAATTTAGGTTTGTGCAATTAAAGTGGATTCAAGGTCCACCATGGCCCAACAAATCCACTTTAAACAGACAACAGGCATTTTATGATGAGGAAAGTGACGGGAAAACACATTGCAAAGCGTGGGATGGACATATGATTAATGGGGTTAGGCATAACCACCGCACAAAGGAATCAAGATGAATTCAGGATGAATACTCAATGTTGTATAAGCTAATCACAAGCTAATCGGAAAGTTTGCTCCACAACAGCAAGGCATATTTTAACCCCTGCACAACCTATGTGCAAGCAAATCAGGACAAATGCTCCAACAGGCTGGTCATATGGAGGAGTCCTTCAGACTCTCTAAAAATCTTGTGGAGACCTCCACCCTTTCCCTGTCTCCTCATCTTAGGAGGCTTATTACAAGCCAGCTGATAACTCATGCACTGCAGGTGGACTGGGGTGGGGGTGGGGTGGGACAGAAAATTATTGCTACCCATTCAAACAGAGCAGGTTCTATTATTTATTTATTTATTTATTTATTTATTTCCCATTTGCAGATGGCATCCTAGTCTGCCCTTTGCATTCCTTGCATAATTCAACTGTCAGGCTGGCCCTTGTACCTTTTGCCTGCCACAGCAAGGCGTGAAGTTCTGACCTGAGTCATATCCCAGTCGGAATGATTGGCATAAATGAGTATGCAATTTGACCCTGAGTGAATATTCTTGTTCCTTTGCAGGAGCACCTGCAATGTGTTTACCAAGAAGCTACTATCCCTTTCCAGAGAAATCTAAGTGCTGTGGACAGAATGACAGGCAGTTGGGGGCTTGAAGTACAAGGAGAGAAGCAAGGAAGTTCATTTTCGATGCAATTTCCTGTTTTCTTTTCCGGGGATTGTTGTCATCTCATACCTTCTTTGTCTCAAGGCTCCCAGCACCAGGGAGAACTAATTTCAAATCTCCACTTGCTCATGAAGCTCTTTGGGTGACCTCAGCCCAGTCACTATCTCCTGGCCTAATCAACCTCACAGGTTTGTTGTGGGGATAAAGTAAGAGTGGGGACTATGTCAATATCCTTCTTAATATCCAGTTATGGGTGCCACAATTTAAGAAGAATATTGATAAGCTGGAATGTGTGCCTAGGAGAATGACCAAGATGATCAAGGGTCTGGAAACCAAGCCTTATGAGGAATGGTTGAGGGAGCTGGTTATGCTTAGCCTGGAAAAGAGGTGACTGAGAGAAGATATGGTTACAGGTAGGTAGCCGTGTTGGTCTGGGTCGAAGTAAAATAAAAAAAATCCTTCAGTAGCACCTTAAAGACCAACTAAGTTTTTATTTTGGTATGAGCTTTCGTGGTATCTGAAGAAGTGTGCATGCACACGAAAGCTCATACCAAAATAAAAACTTAGTTGGTCTTTAAGGTGCTACTGAAGGAATTTTTTTATTTTACTGAGAGAAGATATGATAGCCATCTTCAAATATCTCAAGGGCTGTTACATGGAGGATAGAGCAAGCTTATTTTCTCCTACCCTGGAGGCTAGGACCTGAACCAATGGATTCAAGTTACAAGAAAGGCACAACAGCCTTAGATTCCCCACCCCTGGTCTGTACTGATTGGTAGCAGCTCTTGGAGGTGTGTTTCATCAGAAGGTTGTTCTGGTGTTTCTCCATCATGATCCATGGGCTCATGTTCTTCCCGTGATTGGGAAGGGGTTGAGTAAACATCCCACTTTCCAGGGGAAATGGATTCTATAAGAATGGGGGAACTTTTTCAGTCCAAGGGCTTCATTCCCTTCTGGACAACTTTCTGAGGACAGCCCATCAGTGGTGGGCAAGGCCAGAGGCAAAAGGGGATGGATCTGTGCGATGTAAGAAGTTCCCACGTTACGCCTTTTGTTTTCAAACCTCTCAAATTATAAAAAGTACTAATAGGGATTTCTGAGGTAACACTAAACCTCTCTACTCTTCCCTATAGCCTTATTGTAACCCCCCTATCCCTTGTGGGTTTTACAAATAAAATGAGAGTACTTTTCCAGCCCAAATGTGGCCCGGTATCTTTTTAAGCTCTGGGGTGAATATGAGACTATTCTTAGTGTACACACCAGTAAGGGGTTCTCCTCACTTGAGCATTCCCCACTGTGAAGCTTTCCTCCCTCCCAAGGAAACTTTGTGTCACCCTTGAACCAGTCTCCCTCTTCCTCCCCCTCTTGGTGCACTCAAGGGACAACAAACTATCCTTTCTGCCTTGAATAGGGGTTTTGTCCTTTTAATGAGTATCCCCACCAGTTGAGCAATAGATACCTCTGCTGGAAAGATCACACAGACGATAGTTTAGATGGCACTTTAACTTAACATTTAATGTCTTAAAATCTTAACGGTTGCATTCAAGTTTCATGTGTACAAGCTTGTGGTTTCATTAGCACTGTTCTTGTTAATCATATAATTGCAAACCTAACCAATTCCTCATCTACACCTACTCTAGTAACCTACTCCACAACCTCCCACACGCTCTTGCTCCCAAAACCCTCTCTCCTGAATTAACGGCTACCCATCCTCTTTAAACCCGTGGCTGTCCCGCCCCTCATGGAATGGAATGCCATCAATCAACTAAGAGGCTGGGTTTAACACTCAACACCCTGGAGTTCTACTCAAGCCAGCCCAATCCGTCACAATCAACAAGTGTAAGCTTGGTGGGCTGCATTCCACAAATGAGTCCAGCTAGCAGAAGGCCACATGAGCTCTTGCTGATCCAGCATCTCCAGCAGCTGGTCAGGTGATGGTCCAAGCATCTGGGTGGTGCTGTGTCTTCTCCTCAGAGACTCAGAGGGAACAATGTTCCAAGTAAGTCCTCCCTTGGCCTCCTGGTGTTCTGGGAAATTGGACTGATCTTTCTGCTCCCTCTTCCATCATCCCTGCCCATTGCCTATGGTGCATGAGGCTGGTAGGAGTTGTAGTCCAAAAATAACCAGAGGCAACCAGTTTGGTGATGGTTGATCATGAATAACACTCACGATGAATTATTTTAAAGGGAAGTCTCAGCTTTACAATACCTAACTCTGCTAAATCACTGCTCCTGTTTTGTCCCAGTTTTGCATCCTGAGAAGTTTTTTGGGGTTGTCTTTTTTTAAAAAAATGTTATTGTGAGTTGCATAGGTGCCTGAAAATCAGTTTTGTTGTTATTGCATTTGCCCCAGTTTTTAGCTGTAAAATGTTGCTTCAGTTTGAATGTACCTCTCGCTCCCCGGTATTGCCTTTGGCAATGAAGGGTGAGCTGAAATATTTTAAACAAAGCAAAAAGATGCATTTTTTCAGGTTTCAGACTTCTTTCTCCCATAGCAGTGCCTAGACAGAGCGGACATGGCAATTGGAGTGGGTGGGTGTTTTCGCGGGTCCAGAACCTTTTGCAGCAGAGATTCATTATCATCTATCCCACTGGAGGAACTATATTTTTCCATTACGCTGCTTTGATCAAAGTATTTTGATGAGATTGAGGCTGGCGGACCTCTTGAGACACATCTCAGCTGTGGAATGATGTTGACATTAAGCACGCTATAAGGGTCGTAGCTCAGTTGGAAAGCACATACTTTGCATTCCGGAGTACAATTCTGAAGTACAATTCACTGCCTCTCCAGGTAGGGCTGGGAATGCCTTCTGCCTGCAACTCTGGACAACTGTGGCCAGTGAGTGTAGGTAATGCTGAACTAGATGGGCTGGAGGGCTGGCTCAGGATAAGGCAGCTTCCTGTGTTAAAGTGGGTGGGTATGTGGGAATCAAAGGGGTTGACACAATGGATTATGTAAACAGCAGAGCCTTTTTCAGCTGGAACTCACCAGGACTGAGTTCCAGCACCTCTCAGGTGGCAGGGACTGGTTGGATGAGCCAGAGTGGTGGAAGCTGCCTGACCAAGAGCCCCCCCCCCCAAAAAAAGGACAGAGGGAGAGGATTTGGATCCTGGTTACTGGTGGTGAGATAGCGGCCGTACTCCAGAGGAGGGGAAGAGCTGGGAAGTACCGGAGACTGGGAGCTTGGAGGATGATGAAGAGGAGGGAACAGGAAGGTTCACCAGCACAAGGTAGAGACAGGAGCCAGACTTTGCAACTCTACCAGAGAGCCACCCTGGCAGCTTCTTTACTTAAGGCTTGCAAACCCCACCCCACTTCCAGAACAAGGCATCTATTGCATGTTACTAAGTAGAGAGTCAGGCAGAAACATGGAGGGTCCCTTGGGTCTCGCTATAGACGTTACAAGCCAGTCCGGCCTGCAAACTGCTTCATCTGGACTGGAGCAACCCTTAGAAGTCTCTGTGTGTTCTGCTTCCTTAATGAAATTAACCGTAAGTTAGCTGGTGTTCAGTGTCTTTTTCTGATTTGCGAATGGCGTGTTTTCCTTGTCAGCTCCGTGGCATCAGGTGGGCGCCATTGCCATTATAAGAGAGCAACGCCCTTAGGAGGCTGGTACCGATGGCGTTGCTGCTGTCCCCCAGCATCTACCACCCAAGGCAGTCACTTCTCTCACGTTGGGGTGGCCCTGATTGGAGGTTAACGAGCCAAGGAAAGCTTCCCAAACATGACTTGTGATCATAGCTGCCAAGTTTTCCCTTTTCTCGCGAGGAAGCCTATTCAGCATAAGGGAAAATCCCTTTAAAAAAGGGATAACTTGGCAGCTATGCTTATGATCCTGCCTTCTTCCTCAACCTTTCCAGTTCCTTCGCTGCCTGATTTGGTGGAACAGCTCAAGTGGAGGAGCACATAGGATGTGGGCAACATGGGGACAACCACGTCTCTGGGTTGTCATTGGACTCCTGTGCCCCTGTCATGGAGGGCATAGGGGTATCTCTGTATTCAGAGGTAACCGTTCCTCTGTTTGGTAGTTGTGCCTGTGCATTGCAAAAGTAAGTTTCAGTAAGTTTAATGGGTCGCATCCCTCCCTCCCACTTTTGAGCACTGATTGTACATCAAGCTGCTTTATTAGAATGTTGAATGAAATTTCGGAGAGAGTTATAAAGAATAATTTTTGTCTGACCTGAAGACAGGAAAAGCAGTGGCCCAATTCTCCCCTTAATTTTACTGGTTTTATGTAAATTTGCCTCCACTTCTACCTGATTTATATCTAACTGCAACGAGAACATAGCCCACACTCATTCTTGGCACGCAGTTTAAGGAGACAAGCCGAATTTTGTTTACAGCCTCTTGTCAAACGCAATAAGAATTTAATAGAAAACTGGAAGTTAAAATACTTTATAAATTTTATAGTCTTAACCAACCAATACAATAGCTCCAGCTTCTTTATTTCGAGAAGATGCTTTTATTCTATATAGAGTGAAGCTTTGGAATAGGAGCATAGGACGTTGCCTTGCACCAGGTCCATCTAGCTCAACTGATTGCAAGTCCCTGGGCTGGGCGGCTTCCAACACTACATGAGGAAACATGGAACCTGAAGACTTATATGCAAAACATGGGCTCCACCAATGAGCTACAGCCATTCTCCTCTGTTATCCCAGCAGAAAAAATCTATACCCACCCAGATGTGTGCATAGACGTACAGGGATGCACACTCATTTCAACAGAGGGAGCCAATCTGTCTCTATGTGTGTCTGTTCTATCCATGGAAATGAATGGGGAAATGATTTTGGCTGAAGGACCTCATGCACACATGTGATCTCAGTTACGTATCATTTCCTCGATTTCTAAGCACTACAGTAATGCTTTTTAAGGCTCACCTATATTTTTGAGATTGTTCCCCCTGGGAGAACACAGTATACAATAAACATACAATTAGGAATTAATATGAAGGTCCCAATCAAGGCAATGATTGCGCAGGTAATCAAGTAATAAACATAAGTAATCAAGCATTTACTTGCTCAGCAAAATGTGGAGCGATGCCCTATGTAAAACTAAGATGCATTTAGGAATATGTTTATTCCAATTCTCCGTGCGTAGCATATTTATACTTAGGAGAATTCAAGATTTCCTATTTTCCCCACTTTAAAATATATATTTTTAGTTCTCATTATATAATGTATCTGCACCCCCGTCCCAGCAATTTTTTGGTGGGAACCCCAAGAATTTGGTGGCGGCTGCAATGGCAAAGCAAAGCAAAGCAACAAATGCTCTTCAGTTGCCTGGAGGTTCATAAAATAATCCCTAGTGGTTTTCAGGAGTGTTAAGGATCAGCATTTGTTGTTGTTGTGGGGTAGTCACCAAGGCAGGATTACTGCTGCAAATCTTCTGCCACATTCACAGCAGTTTGCACCAAACACATTTTTGCTAACTTGAAGTGCAATACATGCCAGCCGCTAGCCTTCCAGTGAGAAATGCCTCTGACTAGCAGTGGCTCTAGCATGGCAGACAATACGCTTTCCCAGCCCTAACTGGGGATGCCAGGAATTAAAACTGGGACCTTCTGCAGATCAAGGCAAGCACTCTCCCACAGAACTGTGGAGACCCTCCTTGTTCACTGGAAGACGTGTTTTTCCATCTCCTCCTAATGCTTCCGCCCTTATTTTAAAGCAAGGAAAGTTGGTAGAACCTTCATGTGACATTTGGATTGCCAACTTCTTTACCTGCCTCTGCTCCCATACCTGCCACCTGCCACATCAGCCTGACAGAAAGAAATTAAGCCACCAATTTCTCCTCCCCGTCCCCTGGCATTTTATCTCCAGGATGAGTCACTGGCTTCATTTCTACCTGTTCAGGTGCTGTTGCAGGTGACAGGCACAGGAACAGGGACCAGGAAATAAATTGGCAACACGGAGAGTACACAAATATTCCAGGATTTCCCCATGCTTCCCCTTCGCCTCCTGGACACAATTAAGCAAACATATTTTCTACAATGAATCAGGAGGATCTCGATATCGTTGCTGGCGGAAGTTGGGGTGTGTATCATGATTGCTCAGGTCTGACTAAGACTTGTAACCTGCATAAAACATGCAGCAGGGAACAATCTAATAAAAAATTCCATCCCAATTTTTATGTGGGCCTGTCAATCCGTGTAGCTCTGCGGGGCCAATGGAATTCAGAGGCATGAATAAAACGGTATGTCTTCCAGCTATAGAGCCAGGATGTAAATCCTGTTAATCTAGAATTGCCATATTTCCACAGAGATCAATTCCTGTGTACGGGATATAGAACATCCTGGCACAAAGAAGTAATAAATAAATAAATAAATAAATAAATAAATACATACATACATACATACATACATACATACATACATACATACTCACCCACATAGGCATTTTTTTTAAAAAAGATTAGACCTTGTTTATATATATATTTACACAAAGCTGATGGGATTTTTTTAAAAAAGAAAAATATGAGTGATATCCAACATCAGTTATACTCAGAGTAGACCCATTGAAATCTCCCTAATTCAACATTTTACTGTTTTCAGTATAATATCATGCTGTTCAAACATTGCATGTAAGAAGAAACAAACACCAGTAAATAGAAAGAAAGAAAATAGAAGCCAAATCAAATATATGGCACAGCATTTCTCTTTTTCCTTGTGCTGTTAAAGAAAACCACTTTAGATCTGCTTTATTAATGTATACTAAGTTTCATTAGTTTTCGACTTACTATTTGGCCAACCAGCAAGTGGAACTGAAGGTCCCGCCAACAATGCATGTGCTGGCTAAGGAAGGCTAGGGCTTGGATCCTGATTCTTTGCTCTGTGACAGAATTGGTATGGTTAAGGGAGGGGAAGCAGAAACGTTGGTCTTCCTTTACAGAATGGACAAAGCAAAGATTTAACAATTGACAGGTCTGCCAACAGAGGGGGCCCTCTGGGTGCACATATACAGGGTCTTGAGCCAGCAGGGTCCCCAGTCTCTTAGCTTCTTTTTAAAAAAGTAAGTCAATCAAACACTTCTGAAGAAAGTTAGCACCCAAAAAGCAGAGGCAGCTTTAATAGAATGCCTTCTGGACTTTCCATGGACATGTGATTGGCCACTATGGGTATAGGATGCTCACAGTATAGTGTACACGTGGACAACAGGAACCTTTCGCCAGATCCATAAAGTTTTTTAATGGAAGGAGAGTTGTTTGGGAGACCAAATGCAAAAGAAGACAGGGCTTCTGTGCTTTCAAGTGACAACTTCTATTAAAGATGCACCGAGCTATGCTTCTATGCGTGTCCTCTCCTTCTCTGAATGGAAGCTCTTTCTATTCCTCCAGCATAATGGTGGGATACAGCTGTATACGTTTGTTCTGAAGGCCGGTGTAAGCAGCAGATTTATATCTTCAAATGTAGATCTGCTCAGCCATGTGTAACGTGTGGGTGTGGGGTGCAGTTAATTCATGAAAGTGGCCTGTGGGCAAAGGGTTCAGAACACAGAGTCCAGATAGTAGGAAAGGACAACCATAATAACAGACTGTGCTAATAAGGTCACTTGAAAGTTTGACTCCTGGGAGTATTTGACTATGAGGAGCGAAGTCGAGGCATTTAATGGTAGAGTTTCAACCTACACAACCTACTTTCAGCCTCATACCACCCTACTAAAACAGAAGACTGAAAATGTACTTAATCTTATTAAAGGGAACATAAGCAAGCATGGCGGTGGGAGCTAGCCAGTGCTTTTCCATAATGCTACCTATATGAACTATTTGCCTCCCAAGCAGAAGTTGTGAGCTTGTGCTAGATAGAATTACCACCTGGCTCTCGGGGAACATGTTAATTCCCTTGAGGCTAAGGTGATTGACTAACCTGGGGAATGCAATGAATGAATGAATGAATGAATGAATGAATACGCCTTGGTTTAAGAATGCTTTGGTTTAAGAATGGACTTACGGATTAAGTTCGTAAAACAAGGTACCACTGTATATATTTTGTGTGTGTGTGTGTGTGTGTGTGTGTGTGTGTGTGTGTGTGTGTGATTTTGAAGGACACTGTAGAGAAATACCATTCCATGGTTTTTTAGGGGAAGGAAGTTAAGCTGGCCTAAATGTGGGTTGAATTTATTGAACTCCCACCATTGCCATCCCTGCTAGACTTGCTGGGAGTTGAGAACAACAAGATCAGGAGGGCACCAAGTTGGGCAAAACCGTAAGAAATGTAAGAGTCAGGAGCAGACCATCAGGACATACTGCAGTCGAGCATTCAAAGTCCTTCACACACGTTATCTCGCAGAAATCCTCCCAAGACTGGCACACGTTATTCTCAGTATCCCAACCCCCTTGATGACAGAGGCTTTAAATGTGTGAGCTGCCTACTGCTGGCCTCTGCAGTTCATGGCAGAGGTCGCATTTGAACCAAGGGCCTCATGCTGCACAGGTTTTAATAAAAGAGAATAGGGGGGCTATTAAACTGCAAGCAAGGGAGAAATTCTATGCACAAGTATCTAGAGCAGGCATCCCCAAACTGCTGCCCTCCAGATGTTTTGGCCTACAACTCCCATGATCCCTAGCTAACAGGACCAATGGTCAGGGATGATGGGAATTGTAGTCCAAAACATCTGGAGGGCCAAAGTTTGGGGGTGCCAGATCTAGAGTAAAGTAAGCCAGTGTAAATTAAGCTGGTGTAAAGTTATGTTCTCGAAGCTACGAACATGAGTTTGACCAAACTGCAGGAGGCAGTGGAAGACAGGAGTGCCTGGCGTGCTATGGTCCATGGGGTCACGAAGAGTCGGACACGACTAAACGACTAAACAACAACAAAGTTATACCAGCTCCAAACCCTGTTCACCAGCAGGGCTGATGCTGCTCTGTGTATCCTGGAAAGAAAAACAAGCTTTTAAAATTTTTGTTCTATGATGGGTTGCCAGGTCACATGTCTAAAGTGAAGGGGGTTAAGAACTAGCCTAAGTCTCCCCTCTCTGGTCCCATCCTTGCCACACCCCCATAATGCCCCTTTTTGGGGACTTACACTGGCCTCAACTCAGCTGACTGAGCCCCACCTGAACCAGAATGAGCAAGTAACACTGGGATATTTTAGGCTGTGAGCCCTGGTTAGGTCTTGAATGCCTGCTGATCTGGAGAACCACTGAAGCTCACCCTGGTTAATCTTCCCATAGGATTCCCACCTTGGGCAAAGTTCAACTGGTAGCCATTTTGTGTTGTCATCTCAAGACAAATATCTCTTTGAGACCTGTGCTCAAGAATCAGAACAGCTGCCCATCAATCTGTAGCTTTACAGATGACTATATACTGTAGGTCTTTCAAATCCTTACGGCAGGTAGAATAAATTTTGTGTAAATATTTTAAAAAGTTGACACAGTTTCCTGTTTGAAGCACCATGATCTATGGTTGTTGTTGTTGTTGTTGTTTTGTTTCATTTTTGGAGAGCCAGCCAGGATTAAGTATGCATCACTTATCGCAAAAATGGGCGGTACAAAAGTAGTATCTATGATAGACAAGTAATATCTGTGGTAGACCTCATCCTTGATCCTAACTAAAATTCCTGAGGACGTTGTTTGACAACTAGCCACGTCCCATTTTTTTCTGCTGGATATGTATTGGGAAATACCTCAGAGGATATGTATACAAGCATGAAGAACAATGTTCAGGTTTGGTGATGGGGAAAAAATAAAATAAATAAATATCATTCAAAAAAAAAAGGGAAATACCTCAGAGGATACTTTGCTATATGTCTGTATGGAACTGGAGACATCAAAAATATTCAGTGTGTGTTTGGCTTTTGACAGGGTCCCAGTGAACTGTATATTTGGGGACCAGTTATCTATTTATTAAGTTTATTTATTTATAACATGTTTTTACCCACACTTCACCCCAAGGTCCCAGGTCAGCTAGAACAATAGAATAAAAAGTGGACAGTTAAAACTATGAAAGCAAGCCAAACCATTCCAACCAGAGCAGAACGGTAAAAAAATTCAGCAAAAGACATGGGTTGCATGCACACACACACAAAATACATTCCTTTCAAAGGTCAGGGTAAAGAGGTGTGTCTTCATGATACAACAGAAGATATACAATGAAGATGCTAGGCACACCTCTGTGGGGAGACAGTTCCACAATTTAGGGGTTACCAGTGAGGAGGTCCTCTCCCTGGCTTTCATTCTCCACACTTCTGAGGGTTACGGTACTACCAAGAAGGGATTTCAGATATTTGGGGCCTAACTCATTTACGTACTATTTTGAGCACCTTGTATTGGACCGTAATTGATTACCAGCGCAATCGTTTTAAAATGGGTTATATAAACTCTAAAGGTAACACTGGCAAATCATCTGGCTGCTGTATTTTGGACCAGTTGAAGTTTCGAAATAATCTCCAAGGGCAGCCCAATCTTGTGAGAGGACCATCCCTGCCCAGAGGACTTCTTCCCTCTCGCCTCCCCTTTTAATAACAACCTCAGCTGCAGTCGCTAGCACATTCTGAAGCCTTTTGGAGCGACTCCCATCTTGCATCCTTGACGGCAAAGCCGCTAATCGCTGATTGCCATCCCACCAGGAAAGGGCCCTTAGCTGCAGAAAGACTGTCATCTGTTGAAGTTGGCGCCCAAAGTGTACAAAAAGAAAGTTTGGTGTAATTAATATATTAAGAGTGAAAGAGTAAATCACCAGGAGGAAATTGCAGGATGTGGGCGGAATGCTGCTTCCAGTTGCCTAGCAACAGTGCTTGTTCAAGGCGCGAGATTGATAGATATCACCCACTCAGATCGCTGGATTCCGACCTCCACCACAGTCTTCTTGCAGGCAGAAGCTGGCAAGGGACCAGCGAAAGGAGAGCAGATGGGGGAGAAAGGAGAACCAATGGCTGACCTAACCTTCTGGTCCTCAGCATACAAGCACCGCGAAGACCGGCTTCAAAACAATGAGCCAATACATTATTTCACATCTCCCCCCCCCCCCCCTTTCAGCAACCTGTGTAAATAGAAACATGTATTTTAAGATGTAACTCCTAGTCATATCTCTCTGGGCTCTGCAAGTTGAAGTAATAATATCCTAGAATTAAAACAGCAATTTAGTTTCATAATTTTAGTGACTCATATTGCATTACTTCTAAGTAGGATGAATAGAAAATTCTCAGGTATTATACATAATTATGATGTGATTATAGTGTTCTTGATCACAGATGCCAAGGTTAAGATGCTCCCCAATTTTTTCCCCTCGGCACATCTTTATTCTATTTTTTTTAATTAAAAAAATCCAACATACATCTCCTTATAGTCAGCGCTCATGCTCCAGTTTGAAGGATGTTAGCCCCAGAGGTTTAATCCAAGGACCACTTAACACATTCCTGTTTTAGGTGTACATTACAAGGCACTAAGTTTTCACCTGCACTATCATACTAGTTTAAACAGTCATGGCTTCCCCCAAAGCATCCAGGGAACTGTAGTGTTGAGGGTTGTTAGGAGACTCCTATTCTCCCCACGAAGCTACAGTTCCCAGAATTCCCTGGAAAGAAAGTTTGCTTGTTAAACTACTATGAGAATTGTAGTTCTGCAAGGGGAACAGTGGCCTCCTAAAAACATTGAACCTAAAGAGTGAACACAATGAGCATATGCTTACAAATATGTGCGTCACATTGACCCAGCATGAGAAACTTGCTGGTTCTGCAGATGCTGTTGGACTCCAACTCCCATCAGCCCCCTCCGGCATGGCCAACAGTCAGGGATGATGGGAGCTGTAGTCCAGAAACATGGGGAGGTCCACAAGTTCACAAGTTCATGATGGGAGCTGCACCCCCTTTTCTGAACTTTCCCAAGGGCAGGAGGACAGTATTGATTTAGGTTTTCAGAGGGGCATAGTCCAGAAGGAAAATGTTAGGTGAGGAACAGCTAGAAGAGGAAACACCAGGAGAGAGACAGCTGGCAGATCCACTGTCTTTGGACAGCATTCCTGACCCCCTTTCGCCTAAGACTAGACAGGCTCTGAGAGTGATAGAACAGAAAGCGCAGTGGCAACAAGCTCAGATTACCCGATGTAGGAGTGACGTAGATTAATGGGGATGGAGGGGGTAAACCTTTACTGGGAGCAACGCCATATCTAGAGAGATATGCATTCCTTTGTCTCTCGTTGTGATTATTAAATAAACTATCTGGTAAGAATGCTCCTTTCGCTTATTTACTGCCACCGGCGGAGGGATCCTATTCCCCAAAACCTGACATGGATCGGGCCAATGGTCTCTCCAGTCCAGCATCCTGTTCTCACAGTGGCTGATCAGATGACAGTGTATGCACAGCATGCAAGAAGGACCTTAGAGTAACAGCAAGTCTCCCCATCTGTGGTTCCCCACAACTAGTATTCAGATACATGCTGCCTCCGGTGGTGGAGGTAGGAACTAGTCTTCATGTCTAGTCGCCAGATCAAGAGCCATTGTGGGCTTGTGCCCTGATTGAAAATGGGTGATGTTTGCTTCCGCGGAAAATTTCCTCATGCAGAGTTTAAAAAAGGATGCCAAATGTTAGAATATCAAAGCTGTGTTTTTTCCAAAATAAGCTGGAACAAATGAAGGCAACAAAGCATGCTCACACACATTTTCATAGAATTAGTCTCATGATTTCAAGCTTCTGAATATCCAGACTCCCCCCCCCCCAAAAAAGTGCCCAGTGGCATTGCTAGGCGACTTTAAAGGATAAAATAGCTCAGAATACTGGCATAAACGGAAGCCTTCCAACAATATCGGAAGAAAAGCTGAATTACAGAAAGCCTTACTTCATGTAATCCATTGCTAAGAAGCCTGTTAAGGCACCAGCATTTCCTTAATTAAAAACAGCCCAGAAACATTAGCAAAGCAAATAAAAAGGAACAACCAGAGAGATATAATTGAGCACAAGCTGTTGTCAGCCAGACAACCTGTCCGAAAATGTCTCAATATTCAGCCAGAACATATTTAGCTCTTGCATGAGCAAAACCTTATTTTTCCAAAGCAAAACAACCTCTATTCAGGCACGGCATCTGAAATTCAAGTTTCTGATTAGAAAATTCAGGGTTTTTTTGGGTTTTTTTTTTAAAAATGTGATTTTTCAACATGGAAAATAAAAATAACCCAGACCCACCCCCTATATTTAAAAGGTGGTTTGTTATTTCCCAAGATGTTCACATTCCAGGGTATCTGCACAATGTATATATTCAAAACAGATATGAGCGTCCTTCCATCTATCAGGTAGACATTTCAGTGGTTAGATTTCTAATATGGAATCTTGTCCAAATACTACTGAAATTCAATTGACCACCGTGTTCCTTCCTTTCGGTATTAACTGTGGCTGCAAAACCCTTGAGTGGCGAGATGGGTGAGCCAATGCCAGGCCAGGTTTGGCGACACCCCCTTAAGCGGCCAATCGGCACAGCCAGTGGAATGATGGAAGTCTTTTGTACTAGAAATGTTGCTGGTGCATTATGTCAGCTGCTCATTTATCAAAGGTGGTGATGGGGAAGCCAACCTACTCTGTGATGCCACATTAAGAAGACGCTCTCAGTGACTGCAGTTGCATGCATTTTACCTACCCATCAGTGAAGACAGGCACTTAAAGCTTTAATTTAATGGGAAATTCTGGGACAAATGGTGTTGGACTATTCCCTGATACTTTAATGAAGATTCAAGCAATGGTAATGTTTCCTAACAATAATCAGTAATGCGATGAACTGGTGTTTTGTGTGTGTGTGTGTGTGTGTGTGTGTGTGTGTGTGTGTGTGTGTGCCAGAAAGTTAAAAACACTGACATCAGCACCATAAATTACAGGCTACTAGCTGTGTATTCTTTTCGAATCCAACACATTTCCCCACACCTGCACACTCCATAGAAATCACACCTGTCTGATGCTAAATCATCTTTCTTTTTTCTTTCTGGCAGCTGTATATAATTTTTAAAAAATAATAATCTAATGAGCGGATAGGGAAAGGAATGGCCGTGCGTGTACTCTAAAATGCAACCTTTAATTTAATGAACTTTCTGCCCAGCTAGTGAGGGTGCCTATGCAGAACAGTTACTTTGGTGTGGCAAAACCGGGAGCTACCATAACACACAAGCAAGAAGTCCACTACCACTCAAAAGGTTTCTAACTATTTCCCAACCCTCTGTCCAGGCACAGGGGACCTGGTACATACATACCTGCCAAGTTCCTCTCTGAAAAATAAGGGACCGGACCGAAAGTAGCATACCGGAAGTAGCGTGGCGGCCATTTTGGAACTGGGAGGAGCATGCTCAGAAGTGACTTTTGATGCTGCTGTGCCCAGTTCCAGAATGGCTACCGCACCAGAAGTCGCGCTGCAGCCATTTTGGAACTGGGCAGAGCAGCATTAAAAGTCGCTTCTGAGCATGCTCCGCCCAGTTCCAAAATGGCTGCCGTGCCAGAATAAACCGGGGAAAAACAAAAAAATCCATTTTTTCAGCTAGGAACAGCTGGAAAAACGGGGGTTTCCCAGGGAAAATGGGAGACTTGGCAGCTATGGGTACATCTTGCAAAAAATTTGCCTTGCTATGGTATGAAGCAATGAAGAGCTGGGTTGAGTAGATTTCAGGATATAATATCCCTGGTGAATCAGGTGCCTATATTTCAAAATAAGTGGCATTATTATTATTTTTAAAAAGACATTATGGACAGAAATAGTCTGGAAAATATGATTAGTGAAGTGGACAATTTTTTTGTGAACATTTGATTTTGGGGGGTGGGTTAGGGGGTGAGTATTTTCCAGTGTGGATTAAGCACTCCAGATTTCAAGGCAAATTGATCTAGACGTTTTGTGCCAGGGACTTGCAGTAGTAGTAGTATATATATATAAAGTATATATAGTAAAAGTCTTTTTTTACTTTTCTGCTAGAATTGGATGAAAATTGTAGACCTTGTCATCCCTTCTGAGGAGATGAAGTCTGCCAAATTTCAGAAGGTTACGTATAGCAGTTATACTGCAAGGACTAACTTTACTGCTTTGGGCTGGAAGAACACGCATCACATTCTCTTCCCCCATTTTTTTTTTGGTGGACAATCAGTTTTGAAAACTGCAAATGTGAGGGAAATGCCCCTGGGTAAGAAACCTGCCAAAGTTCAGGCGAAATAGGTCCAGGGACTATTGTGCTAGGTGGTTTTCCTTATTAAAAAAAACTGGGGAAAGTCATTTTTTCCCTCACTGCCCCCATTCATAGAAGTAACCTCCATGAATTAAAAAGAGTGAGCGCGCTATGGTTTGGAGAAAGAAGCAAGGGACCCTCATAACTCCCTTGCTTATGCTCTGTTCTCACAGGGGGAAAAACACAGAGAATGGCAACCCACACAATATATTTCAACATCCCTCCCCAAAATCACGCCGATTCAAATGCACTTAGAGAATAAATGATTGTAATTAAAAGCTAGACCTGCCTGTCCTCTACAAGAAGGGGGGCAGGTTACGTCATCCTCTGCCCAGAAATTGGAGATTTAATCCCGTTAAAGGGGTTCCGGGGGCGGTAGCTTTGTCCTGAGCCTCCAGAGGTCAGGGCTTTATGGCACCCCCCAACGGTGGCCACAGGAGGTGTCTCAGTAGATGTACATCATTGGGCTCCTTTCTGGTGGTTAATTTCTCCCAGACTGTAACACACGGGTTACAGTCGGATATAGTCGGTTAGGTTCCAATGCCTAAGCCAATACCGCTCAACATCCGAAACCAATAAAGTTGTGGCCTTTTCGACCACTTAAAATCATTTCACTGTGTCTTGCGTCTTATTTCCTGGGGAGCGAGGGACATCGCCACACAAAGCCACTTCCGCATCTCAAGGAGGTGGTGTTGTGGGCGTGGCCTGAGCGAACTCTCGCGACGGGGGCTGAGCGCGCAGCCCCCTCGCGAGATGGGAGTTCCCGCCTCCATCATACCTGGGTCGACCAATAGGGTCGGCCGGGAGGCGGGGCTTCCCTTCTTTTAAACGAGCCGGAGGCGGGAGTCAGCCTCTTCTGACCCGTCTCTCGGCCCAATCAGTTCACCCACCCACCCGCCCTTTAGGCTAGGCAGGTTAGGCCGACGCTGCTATGGACTTTGGTTGGTCGCCTTGGTTGGCCGGGGGGCCTGGTAGGACTTTTTCCACTTGGACTAGCCAAACTGGTTTTTTCGCCTACCTCATAGCAATTCGTCACAACTTGGTCTGGCGGTTAGGCATTGGAAATTTGCATAAATGAAGAAGGGGGGCAGGTAACGTCATCCTCTGCCCAGAAATTGGAGATTTAATCCCGTTAAAGGGGTTCCGGGGGCGGTAGCTTTGTCCTGAGCCTGCGGAGGTCAGGGCCTTATGGCACCCCCCCCAACGGTGGCCACAGGAGGTGTCTCAGTAGATGTACATCATTGGGCTCCTTTCTGGTGGTTAATTTCTCCCAGACTGTAACACACGGGTTACAGTCGGATATAGACGGTTAGGTTCCAATGCCTAAGCCAATACCACTCAACATCCGAAACCAATAAAGTTGTGGCCTTTTCACCCACTTAAAATCATTTCACTGTGTCTTGCGTCTTATTTCCTGGGGAGCGAGGGACATCGCCACACAACTCAGAGGAGAATGGCAACCCACACAAGATATTTCAACATCCCTCCCCAAAATCATGCCGCTTCAAATGCACTTAGAGAATAAATGATTGTAATTAAAAGCTAGACCTGCCTGTCCTCTACAATCCTCCCCTCTCAAATCCTGGGCCTTCCCCCATTCAGTTTGGTTTTTGTTTTCCAGAAAAGAAAGGAAAATGAAAAATGTTGCATGTTTAACCAAGGCCACAGAGCAACTTGGAAGTATATAATATTATTATTATATTACAGGGGGTCCTGGAAGCAGCTTTAGATGCGATGCAGGAATCTCAACTAAAGCATCCATGACAGATGGCCGTCCAAGCAATCATGACCTGAATCACCTCAAATCATCTAATTATTTGAGATGAATGCGCACCTAAACAATATACACATTTTTGCACGCGCTTGGGCTGATATACACATTTTTGCAAGCCATTCCCCACAATAGAATGCATTCTTGTATGCTGTTTGCACAAGCATGTGGGTTTTTTATGTACACATTTTTGTATACATTTTATGACTGGGAAATGGCGCCACAAAATTTGGAGAATTTCGAAGGACAGCTATGTTTTGGTTCACATATTATTTTGAGAAGTACGGATGAGGTAGGTTCACATTCAAATGCAAACTGAACTGATTTCTCCTCCATCACTACATCTGAGGCATTCCCCCCCTCCCCCAAGCATGTTGGCTACGGCCTGTGATGCGTGCAAAGTTGCCGGGCAGGCAACCTCAGAGCTTTTGGGGCTTTTCTGACTGCTGCCTCCCTGCCACCCCAAAAAGGCTTTTCTGAAAGCCTGCGAGGAGCTATAGTTAGAAAAGCAAATTGCTGAAGCGGTGCATGGGGGACAATGACGACGACACATTCTGAGTAAATGTTTGAAACACTTTGGATCGTAGCTGCTATTTTTATGCACTGAATTAAAGGCCACATCCCCAAGAACTTCTAGCAGTGGGGGTCAGCAGAGAGGGCTCCCTACAATTGCCAGTGCGTGCCACGATGTGGTGAAAGAGGAGGAGCTGTTTCAGCACTGGGTGTGTTGTGAATTTTTGCTCCTCAATCCCCGGGAAGAGGGATTGACTGTTAAACCACTCTGGAAATTGTAGCTCTGGGAGGGCAAGAGGGGTCCCCAAACAACTCTCAGCTCCCTTAACAAACTATAGTTCCCAGGATTCTCCGGGGGAAGCCATGACGGTTTGAAGTGCCATCATGGCACTTTAAGTCTGTGGTGGGAATGTGGCCTTGGCCATTGCAGTACAACAACATCAGACCTTTACCTGTAAGATGGAAAGGAGAATAGCTGGCTCCTTTACAGAAAGGGCAGAAGCATTTTGGCCGGCAGCTGCGTCATGTGTTGGTAGATTACATTTAGACCCCTCCTTTCATCCAAAGATCTCAAAGACTGTCTTTATCTCTAAGGCCATTTTACCCTCACAACAATCTGTGGAGGTAGGCTGGGCTGAGCGAGGAGTTGAATCTGTGTCTCTTGCAGATGGCGTCCGTCCCAGTATTGGCAAGTAGGGCAACATTTGTTCAACTCTGCTTTCCCCCACATCAAAATATGCATGGCGACTCCCTGACACCAATCTGCAAAAACGGAGAGAGATTTAAACTGCAGCCCACATGCTATCACTAGGCAACCTTAGACGAGAGTTTAATCCTTCAATCACCATCTTCTGGGGAAGTAAAACAAGTGAAGAAAGCGCAAATTCATTCCCATTTTGATTTTTTTAAAAACCCTCCAAATACAGTCTTGTTGACTTACCCCAGTGCTATATATACACAACTGCTTTGTTCATTCACCGCCAAGTTAATCTGTTTATTTATTTATTAACATTACTCTCCCAGTCAAATTGAATCACCGGGAGTTCCCTAGGTGGCAAGCAACAATCAAATGCAGTTATTAAAAGCTGCCACAACAGAACAAAAGAGCTACATACATTGCAACCCTGTACAACCTGGTAAGAATGTTATCAGAAAGTAAAATTAGCCCTGAAAGGACCAAAAAAACGAAACCCCAAATCTGCTACAATCTACATATCACATGGACTAAATGTGAGAGAGATTAGGACATGCTGTCTCCAAAAAAAACAATGGAACCATTGGATCAGTATCCTGTACACCAAGGGTGGAGAATATATTTCTGTTTGAGGGCCACATTCCTTTTTGGGCAACTTTCTGAGGGCCACATTCCAGCAGTGGGCAGAACCAGAGGCAAAAGTGGGAGGAGCAACAAAAGTAAACATTACTTTTGTATGGCAAGTTGCTATGTATTTGTGCAAGGCGTTATCAGAGTTCAAGAGATGTTATCAGAGTTCAAAGAGAGAAAGGAGGCTTGTATTTGGGTCCTCAAACGGAGGTTCCCAACCCTTGCTGAACAGATCAAGAATGGACTCTTGGTTCTGGAACCCCACCTAAGGAAGCAACTTCCAGAACAAAGCAGGCGATCTATTGTATTCCTCTAAATTAATTTTCCTAAAGAAAAAGAAGGAAACCTAAACAAATGCTCACCTCAACTGGTCACAATGGGAACACACCCTGAACTCACCAAGCAATATTGCAAATCTATGAAGCCACACGCAGATGAGCTTCTTCTTTCCTGAGATAGCTGAGACAGATTTGAGAGCATGACTTCTGGGACCTGCACTTTGTTGCATGGAAATTTCCCCCTGTTTTCCCGTTGCTAGCTAATATCTTCATCTCAGATACAAATAGTCCCACAGGTTCATTTGTTCTGCATCGGTATGACTCAAAGCACGTCTCCTGGGTAGCATCTGGTAAGTTTATATACTCTCAGGAAAACAGTGGTTGAACCTTCCCTGACCTCACAGTTTGTAATCAACGCCTAGAACACTGGCCAAGAAAATAGGAGGAAGGAGGTCTAATTGTAAGTTATCTCTGTGTTCAATGTTTTACCTCTATACCTTGTTTGTTCGTCCCCAACCTCCAATAGTTTTCAAATGAATAAGCTCAAATATATAAAGAAGCCTGATCGCCGAAGAATGGATGCTTTTGAATTATGGTGCTGGAGGAGACTCTTGAGAGTCCCATGGACTGCAAGAAGATCAAACCTATCCATTCTGAAGGAAATCAGCCCAGAGTGCTCCCTGGAAGGACAGATCCTGAAGCTGAGGCTCCAATACTTTGGCCACCTCATGAGAAGAGAAGACTCCCTGGAAAAGACCCTGATGTTGGGAAAGATGGAGGGCACAAGGAGAAGGGGACGACAGAGGGCGAGATGGTTGGACAGTGTTCTCAAAGCTACGAACATGAGTTTGACCAAACTGCGGGAGGCAGTGGAAGACAGGAGTGCCTGGCCTGCTATGGTCCATGGGGTCACGAAGAGTCGGACATGACTAAACGACTAAACAACAACAAAAGCTCAAAGATAGAAGGAAGAAATAGTTCCAACTAAGGAAGATTGGCAATTAAAATTAATGGAATATGCAGAAATGGTGAAACTCACTGGAAGAATGAGAAATCAAGAAAAGAGACTTTTGAAAATACAATGGGAGAAATTTATTGATTATTTGAGGACATATTGCAAACAAATTAAAACATAAGTGAGATTGATATAAACATGTGCAGTAAGAGATAATCAAGGGAAGGATAAGGGAAAATTTATAAATAGATTTGAATTGGAAATGCAGTAACAAAAAAGATATGAAATAAATAACCGTAGAAGGGACAGGAGGGAAGTCGAGGGGAGGGTAAATTAGATTTATAAAGATTTTGTTTTTCTGACTAAAATGTTTGTAAAAATAATTTCCTTTTTACATCCAACAGCATCCATATATTGGAGAGGGAATAACAACTTAGGAAAAAGCAAGCAAGTTTTTGTAAGCCAATCTCACCTTGGCTGGATCTACACTGACCTGTTTAATGTTATTTTCCATTATCAGAACGATACTAGATAGGCCATTCTAAAACGTCAAACGGCATACTTGCTAATTAGAACAGTTTTTATTTTGTTTTTTTTCATCGAATGTAAAAGATATCCAGCCACACCATTTCCCAAAATGCTGTTTCTTTCCCTGCTGCTCATTTCTGGTTGCTCTACTACTTCACACTGTGGAGTCACATTTTAATTCTCCCTCCCTCCCTCCGTGTCCTTTGTTATCTGCAGGAGGAGAAACTGAACACCACCCCTTGAATACCATTGGAGGGGGACTGGACTTTGAATGCAGTAAAAGAAGGGAAAATGCTACATAGGGACATATGAGCAGTGTTTCACCAACATGGCAGCATAAAATGATTAAAAATCAAAGCGATAAAAAAGACAAGGTAATAACACATTATGAACGTAAAGACTAGGACATCATGTGTCCATTTATGTTATCAAAACCCTTCTTTAACCGTTCCTTAATGTTAAAAAGTATGATTGTGGATCCACTCCTATACGAGTCTGCTCAAGAATGTCTCCCAGCTTCATTACAGGCACATATCCTATTTGCCAATAGTGTGGGGCACCCCTCCCTTCCCCCGCTTAGTGCAAAAGGTCAGCAGGCCATGTGCTGCACTGCCCCCCCCTGACATGTTTTCAGTCCCAGTGTCAAGGTGGTGGCTCCTGCGCACTGGTTAGCAGCTCTGCGGTCTTCCACCCCTGGTGGCTCCTGGTGTTGGCAATGATGGTTCTGCAGGTGCTTCCTGCGCTTTGGGAAGGAGGCACCAGGCTTTAATATTTTAATACTCTAATTTTCAAGGAACATTTAGGGGAGTAGGCTAGACCCCCTAGTCCACTGACCATATGCGACTGGTAGTTACAGAGGTGGAGGCAAGGTTCATGACACACAGCTCTCTTCTCCAACAGAAGGGTCTGATCAGGGCAGCTCAGGAGGAAGAGCTGAGGAGTACCACTGCCTCCCAGCATATGCTGCCCGAGGCACTCGCCTCATTTCACCCAATGGTGGAACCGGCCCTGCTCACAGCTATAATTTCTAGAGTTCCCTTGGAAGAGTGATTGACTGTTAAAAGCATGCTGGCTTCCATTTTTCTTCTCCCTCATCCAGCCTCTTGCAGCCCCCCCCCCAAATCTGCTCCGGTTGGTTCTCCCTGTTAGGTTTTCTTAATACAGTTGTACCTTGGGTTAAGAACTTATTTGTTCTAGAGGTCTGTTCTTAACCTGAAACTGTTCTTTACCTGAGGTACCACTTTGGCTAATGGGGCCTCCTGCTGCCGCCGCCGCCGCCGCACCACCGCCGCATCATTTTTGTTCTCATCCTGAAGTAAAGTTCTTAACCCGAGGTACTATTTCTGGGTTAGCAGAGTCTGTAACCTGAAGCGCCTGTAACCCGAGGTACCACCGTATTGATGTGGTCAATGGTGCTACTCAGAGGTGTTTGTTTGTAATTATAACCTGCCTGGCAGCACACCTGTGAGCTTCTGACAATTCAACACACCTGTAGCATCTTAACAACTTAACTATTTTTCAATTTCAACACCTTTATTGGCATATATATAAAATATAAAAACAAAGACAAAACATATAAAACATATAGGACATTAGTATAAATAGTAACTCTACATCATACAGAAATAATGGTGAGCAGGAGGAGGAAGAGGCACACAAGGGATCCTCAGCTATCATTGTTGAAGGCTAGATGTACTGATTTTAATTACATAAATTCTGGACAAGTAGTGGGCCATAATTCTGGTAATTTCGGGGAAGTCATCCCTCAGCAAGAGCTGGACCACTGTTTCCTTGTTGGGGAGGGTTCCAGGTCTCATAAAGGATAAGAGGGGGCCAAAATAAAAGAAATTAGAAAGGGGACAGTCCAGAATCATGTGAGCCATAGAGTCTACCTCTTTCTGGCCACAAGGGCATAATCTATTCCAGTAGGGGATGCCTTTGAGTCTTCCGGCTAACACAGAGGATGGAAAAGCATTTAGACGGGCCAACATAAATACTCTGCGATAAAAAGGAGATACCAGGTCATATAAATAATTAGGTATCAATCCTTGGTGCGGCGGCAGCCCCAGGAAGGCAGGCGAGCATACTAGAGGTTGGGCAGGATGAAGTTTCTGGAATTCAATATCAAGCAGTCTCTGCTTAATAAGAGTAAAGATATATGAATCCTCATATGTCAGGAGGGAATCCACGGAAAGGCCTAGTTGCCTAAGTTTGTTGGAAATATTAGAGAACCATGTAAAGCTGTGGCTATCTTTCAGAAGATAGGATATCAGGCTATCTGGATCGGTATTAAAATGAATTTTTAGCCAATATTTAAAAGTAATGATCCACCCTCTTGTCTCAAGAAGGTGTTGGCCCAATTCTGCACAGATAGCCAGGTATGGCACACATTTTGGTACTCCAAGGATTTGCCGAAAGAAGGATGATTGGACTCCTTCTACTTTGTTGTTAAAGCTGGATATCCATAAGGGGATCCCGTATAGAAGCTGGGAGGCGGATTTTGCCTTATAGGCAGCAATTGCTGCAGGTACAAATTGATTCCCACCAAGAAAATGAAAGCGCTTGATTTGTGCAACCGAGCATCTTGCTAAATTAATTGTTCTGTTGCGATGGGTCACCCATTTTAAGTTATAGTGAAAGGTGACACCCAAGTATTTATAGCATTTAACTTGCTCCATTTTTTGGGTTCCAATCGACCAATTGAATGGACACCAACTTTTAGAAAAAACAAGAATCTTTGACTTGGAGTAGTTAATTGCTAGGTGATTCACTTCACAGTAATTGGAGAATGCTCTTAAATATCTTTGTAGCCCAACTCTGGAATAGGAGAGGAGAGCAGTATCGTCTGCGTACAAGAGGGTAGGGATTGCTTTGGTATCTAATCTGGGAGGGTGGCCATTTACAGCAGATAAATGTTGTTTCATATCATTCAAGAATAGGTTAAACAAGTGTGGAGCAAGTATACAACCTTGTTTAACCCCTTTAGTGATTGTGAAGCTGGTAGATAAATGACCATCAAGGGAAAACTTCACCTGACCTTTAGTGTTGGAATGTAGCTTTTTAATCAGAAAAAGTAGGCGGGTTTCCATCCCGGAAGTTTTCAATTTATCCCATAATAGACCTCTTGGAATTGAATCGAAAGCGCACTTTAAATCGATAAAGGCCACATATAGCTTCCCCTTGTCCGATTTCGTGTATTTTTCAGCTAGGGATGCCAATAATAGACAATGGTCTACTGTCGATTTATGTTTTGTAAAGCCAATCTGTTCAGGACCAATAATTCTTTTCTTTTTCATCCAATCTAATAAGTATCTCTCTAGATGTTTTGAGTAGAGTTTACATATAGTAGATAGTAAACTAATAGGTCGGTAATTACATGGCTGCTCAGGGTCACCTTTTTTATATATTGGAAATATTATAGAGGTCAGCCAAGAGTTCGGTACTATTCCTGTTTTATCAATAAGCGTGAACAGATTAGCAAGTGGAGGTGCCCACCAATTGACATACTTTTTCAGGATCTCAACAGGGATCCCATCAAGACCTGGGGCCTTTCCAGGTTTTAATTCTCCAATCAAAACCTTTATCTCGCCAATGCTTACCGGGGGCCAGTTTGGAGTGTTTAAAGGAATAGGCTCATCATCAGCAGGAGGGGGGTAAACTGAGTCATTGAATATTTTGCTGTAATAATCGACCCAGGATTGTTGGGAAATAGTGGGGGCAGTAGGAAATAGATTATTATTTAGATGACTGGAGGTTATTTGCCAAAATGTTTTATGGTCATTCGAATTTATAGCGATAATTAAACGTGACCATTTTTTTAGATAATATGCGTGTTTTTTCCTGACTATAAGTTCGTTGTATATCTTCCTACTAGCAAAATGAGTTGTTTTGCTTATCTCATCACTCTTTTTGCGAAAGTCACTGAAGGCTATTCTAAGGCATCTTTTCGCTGTATAACATTCCCGATCAAACCAAGAAAGACGATTAGAGGGGGTAGCAATTATAGGTTTAGCTATTGTATCGCACTGATCTATCACTTGTGAATAGGTTGAGAGTGCTGTATATGGCGAGTCAGAGTTGATAAGGGAAGCTCTCAAAAATAACATTCTATCGGAAGTCAAGAGTTTAGTAATCGTCCCCTCAGATTCGTTTGACCACCTAATCCGTTTAAGGACGTTGTAAGAAGAGTGATCAGAGTGACTAGATTGCGAGACCTTAGTATCGGATTCACATTGGATAGTCAGCAATAGAGGAGAGTGGTCACTTTCAGTACGGACTCCAATAGAAAAATGACTAACAGCTGTTAGGAGATTTAACGAGCAGACACAGTAGTCTATAACACTACGGCCCCTTGGTGAAATGAAGGTGAATTCATTATCGTCTGGGAAGTTGTTCATACCATTTAAAATGACAACATTATGAACAATGCAGAACTCCAGGAGCTTTAAGCCTGCTCTGTTCGCTTTGCAGTCTCTAGAGGAGCGAGGGACTGAAAGAGGAGGGGGTAGGATATCATGGTCTTCCAGTCCCAGCTGGGAAGCAATTTGGTGGTTAGAGGCCCCTATTCGTGCATTTAGATCCCCCATAATAATGAATTGGGCAAAAGGCAGAGATTTTGTAAGGGAGAGCATAATATCTGTCATCCTAGACCAGTTGTCATTTAGAATAGTTTCATCCTCTGATGGCGGGAGATACACATTTATTAAAACCAGCTGTTCCATTACTGTGCTTATTAGAAAGGCTTGAGCTATAGGGGCAAAGTTGCCCAAAACAGTTAATTCAAATGACAGATTATGTTTGATTAAGGTCAGAAGACCGGCTTTACAGCGACCTTTAGGAAGGTGTCTATATGCTGGGACAGTGAATGAAGAAAATCCAGCAATATTTACCACATTCGCAAGCCAGGTTTCCTGGAGGAGTATAAGGTCGAAGCCGTTAAGGTAATCAATAAAGTCAAGATCCTTGGCTTTATTCTCCCAGCCAGCAATGTTCCAGGAAAGCAGACACAGACTCCCCGGGGTGGTTTTCAGGGGGCATTTCGAGTCCCCTTCACAGGCAGAGGAAGCAGGGCTGACTCGGGGATCGGCTATACGGGAAGGATTTACAGATGAAAAAGAAGTAGACGATTCGCTTTGACTCAATACTGGCAAAGGGGTTTGCATAAAGTTCTCCTGGGGTCATTTGTAATTCCTCTGTTTGTTTCCAATTGTCCAGTCCGCGGAAACGACCGGTTCTGGAGCCCGTTCAATGATATCTGGAGAAGTGTTCAACTTGCTTACATTAGAGGGGAATGGCTTAATAGAGATGTTGATAGAGGCATCTGGGCTAGGCGCTTTATTTGGGGATCCCAGTTCAGACTCATTGAGCTCTCTCATTTTTTCCCAAGCTAAGGAGGTGGCCATATTTGCCTCGGAGAAGGGATGCATCGGAATTGTGTCCAGGGGAGGGCCTTTCATCATTCGGTTCTGAGGGAGTGGGTTCATCTCTGCTCTGACCATTTGAGATGGCGGAACAGCAGGTTTCCTGGCCCACAGGTCTAACTCATGATGATATAGATATGAGGCAGAGTTTGGGACATAGTCGGGCGTGTTTAACTTAGGTGGAGCTGCCTGTTCCTTTGTCAGATGTACCAGGCAGGAGCGAAGAGTGTCAAGTTTTTGAAGTATTTCACTCTGAGCTTCCTGAGGAAGGGCGCTATAAGAATAAAGTAAATTATTTTCAAAACTGTCAAGGTCGTTAGCCTGGTTTACTACCTCAGGAGAGTTCGGCTTTTGATGGTTCTTAGCGAGCAGACCCGACGGATGATCAGGGTCATCATCGGCTGAATATATATTGATTAGTTCATATTGATCAGTCTTTTGTTGGGAAATTATTGGGGTATGAGCCAAATGAGGGAAAAGGGGAATTGGGGGTATCTCATTTATAAAATGCCTTAAGACTCTTACGCCTCTTTTTTTAAGGAAATCTCTATATTTATACACTAATTTTACCCTTCTCCAATCACTGAATGTGACCACTGCTCTGGCTAGGGAACCATCAAAGTATAGATATTCCACCCTTTCCAAGTCTGTGAAGTTAATAGGGATATCTGGCACGCTGGTCTTTAGAAAGTTTAACAAATGATCTTTACGTTCCTCTTGAGACAGGACACCTGGAGGTTTAGGATAGCTTGAAAGGACTAGCTTGTTTGAAGACAGCACTAGTTTCCAGTTATTAATTTTCATGGTCTTTTCCTTACGAGGTTTTGTTTTTCCAGCTGATAATACATAGGACCAAGGATCCTGGATCAAGGGTTCTTGCTGAGGGATTAGTGCTGGTAGGGGACCCGGACAGTCCAATGCACACTCGGAACAGAGGTTGAGAGGGGGTTCTTGTAAAGGTGACTTCCCAGCGGTCGACCTCACTGGGTTCCTTCTGCTTCCAGTAGTTGGAGCACTTTCAAGGAGATTAAAAAGCTTTTTAAAATCCATTTTTTTGTATTGCACTGTTTTATAATTTTTTGACATTCTTACTCTTCTTACCGTTCAGTAGTCTTCTTTTGTGGTTTTTAAATCTACCAGATCTCTTAGCTTTCCTTAGAGATCTATTTTTGCAGGAGACATGAGGGGATTTATTGCTAGCCATTTCTGGCACACCACCGGTAGATTTACTCCAGAAGATTTTACAGATGTCTGTCACGGTGGTCAGGGTTTTCGTACAAATGGCCAAATAAGATTTTATAAGTTCAATGTCCTCAGTTAAGAGGGCAAGCCATTTAATAATTGAAACTTCCTCATCGTCTCTCATCGGGGGCTGGGGTAGGGAGCCTTTAAGTGATCTGGTATTTCCCGAAGAAAGATCTGAAATTTGTTTTAGCATAAAGTTCTCCATTATTTGGTTTTGGGATAATTCAGGGGGAACTTGGAGTTTAGCACTCAGAATCAGAGATGGTGCAACATCAGTATCAGATAGCATTGAGGATGTTTTGAGTGCATTTAATCCATTATTATGGCTTTCCTCGACGCAGTCTTTTCTCTGCAGGATGTGAGGGCGATCTGGCTGCGACATCTGTCACCCCATTGATCGCCAGGGTTGATTCGGCTGATCTGGCTGGCTAGGCGGGTGTCCCCTTCCTCCCTCACCGCTCCATGTGCGTCCCTCCCGAAGCTGCGCGCTCGGTGGAAGAGGACGACCTTCCCAGATAGAAGGAGTGTACCGTTCTTCGGTCAAGGGTATACGATAGCTGCGCTCCCCTGCTAGAACCTCCAAACAAACTTAACTAATTAGCAGGGGGGGAGTTTACCTGCTGCACCGAATGCAGTGATGTGATAGGGTAATTGAATATTTTGAAAACTATTTAAGTTGACCAAATGCTTTGTATGGTACTGGCTGGTATAGAGTGGTGAGTTGCAGCTGTTTGATCATTATTGAAAAATAAAAAGGAAGCAAAGATATTGCGGGCAAGTTTTTATCCCATCGCCCCAGTCACTGCGCAAAGTCAGTTGGCGAAGAAAGTCCAACACTCCCATCCCTCTGGTGCAAATTTGATGCAAAAGCAGGTGGGAAGAGAGGAAGAAGCAGCTCAGTTGTTGTGTGAGTGGATGCCTGCTCAGACATTGTCACATCTTACTAGCATCCCTTTCATTGACTGACAGTCCTAAAAAAGGAAGCTTTTAAAATCTTAGGGTGCAGTGGGGGAGGTGAGCTTCTTGGTTTGCAAGGAAAGGCTTCAGGAGAGGCCGAAAGAATTGAGAGGCAGGATGAGGCCTAATCATAGAATCGTAGAGTTGGAAGAGACCACAAGGGCCATCCAGTCCAACCCCCTGCCGAGCAGGAAACACCATCAAAGCATTCTTGACATATGGCTGTCAAGCCTCTGCTTAAAGACCTCCAAAGAAGGAGACTCCACCACACTCCTTAGCAGCAAATTCCACTGCCGAACAGCTCTTACTGTCAGGAAGTTCTTTCTAATGTTTAGGTGGAATCTTCTTTCTTGTAGTTTGAATCCATTGCTCCGTGTCCACTTCTCTGGAGCAGCAGAAAACAACCTTTCTCCCTCCTCTATATGACATCCTTTTATATATTTGAACATGGCTATCATATCACCCCTTAACCTTCTCTTCTCCAGGCTAATGTCTCCTGCTGAAATGATATGTTGAAAGGGACACTGGGTGTCAGGGGCAGATGACATTTATAGATGCAGGAGACAGTGAAGCAATTGTGGCTGCACCTGTGTCACCTTTCTATACAATTTGTTGTGGAGGACCAAAGGACTAATGCACGCCAGTGTCTTTTTAAAGGCAGACGTGATGGTACACGTAAAGTGCAGAGCAACAGAGTCTCTTTCGCTGAGCACACCTCCAATTTGACAATGAGAGACAGAACAGCCAGGACTGACAGGTAGAGCAGCTGCTGAATTGAATCGCCCCCCCCCCCAGTAGCAGCTGGGTTCATGTTCCTGTCTGGTCACTGGCAGCGCCAGTAAGTGAAGCATCAAGGACTGGGTTTAAATAGTGCCTTGTCTTTGCCATTGCTTTTCGTTTGCTTTTTAATATAAGCAACAGGTGGAGATGAGAGGAAATTTTGGATTGGGTTGCATTTTAATGAGAAACCACCTGATTTGCACTTATTTGAACCAACACACAAATTGAAACACATCTGTCCTTTGAAATTTGCCTTTCTCCAAATTTTGCGGGGCCGTTCTCCAACCAGCCAAGTAGATGTATGAGGGGAAATTGCTTGCAAAGGGGTGTCTATTAGTCATAACATACAAAAATGTGTTTATTAGGAGGGAAACGCATTGAAGTGCTGGTGAATTTTCATCTGGGTTTTAAACAACAGCAACAATCACAGATAGCTGTGGAAATGTAGGGAAGCGAATTTAATAAATTTAAGAAAGAAACTGAAACTGGCTGGTGAAAGGCCAGCTCATCTTGGCAAAAGTGTTCCAGGTAATTCTATATTTGGAGATGCCAGGTTGTATTCAACTGCTCAGAATAGATCACTAAAATTAATGAACCTAAGTTAGTTATGCCCATTAACTTCAATGGGTCTGCTCTGAGTAGGACTGGCATTAAATATTACCCAATATAGGAAATCCACATGTGATAGAAGGGACTTAGGAGGTGCTCACAGGGCTGCCTTTTTTCTTCCTTTGAAATTGTCAGCTGCTTAGAGTAGCTCTAGGAACAGTATAAAATCTGTTTTGTTTTTGTTTTGAAATCATTTTTATTTGATTTTACAAATGTAAATTAATTACAATACCAAATACATATCCATAAAATGAGATTTCTCTGAATCTCGAGACTTCCCCCACCCCACCCCACCCCCTCCGTGGGTCCTAGTGTCAACATTTCCAACTGCATATTATTTCGCAGTCTACGTTTTGTATCTATCCATATTGTCCATAGTATTTGTTACCTTACAAGTGTGATTAAAATCCTGCTAATGCTTTCATCTGCTTACAGAGGTCTCCTAAATAAATTATAAACGTTCCCATTCTTTCTTGAATTTATTGTCTTCTGTGAGTTTTCCAGTCAGTTTTGCCATTTCAGCGTAGTCTAGCAGCTTAGTTTGCCACTCTTCTCTGGTAGGGACTCTTCTTTCCATCTCTGGGCTAGTAGCATCCTAAGAGTATCTTCTGTTCCTTTGGAATGTCAGTACCTATCATTCCAAACAGAAAGGCTTCTGGTTTTTTTTCCTTACAAAAGTTATTTTAAACTTTTTTTCAGTTCCTTATATATCATTCCCCAGAAAGCCTTTATTACCTTACATGACCATCACATATGATAAAAGGTACCTTCTATTTCTTTACATTTCCAGCAGAAAATCTGTTTTGAAGTGTTCCCAGAAAGCTCCCAGGGGAAAATGGATATAAGGGCATTTTGATTTGTGGATCATTTGGAGTTGGGTGGGGGAGTAATGGGAAAATTACTAGCCATCATGACTATACTCTGCCTCCATAGCCACAGTAATGCTTCAAAATACCATTTGCTAGAAACTACAGGAGGGGAGAATGCTCTTGTACTGGGGCCCTGTGTGCGGGTTTCTCACAGGAATCTGGTGAGAACAGGATGCTGGACTAGATGGGTCTGATCCAACAGGCTCTTCTTACACTAAAATGTGGAACCAACTGGAATCCTCTTCAACCCTAGTTCTCTGTAGGTTGGCTACCCATGTACAGGACAACTGTGTATGAAGCCTCGGTTCTTCTGCCTTTGGGTTATTAGAGCCTGCCAAGCTTGTTCTTGGCCATGTATTTGGGAGACATCAAGAACACTTCCCTGAAAGAATACCTTGCATCCGTCCCAGGTCTTCATGAGGATAAAGCTGGCTGGGAGCCAACCCCGATTGACCTCTGAAAAATGTCCCAGATCTGCCACTTGAACTTACTCACTTCAGCCAACGGCATGGGTGGTCTGAACCTGGACCTGAACTATAAAGGAAAAACCCACCACCAAATAGTGGGCTTGTTTTGACATTTCCAATGTCTTTTTATATTAAATGATGTAGTGTGATTCATTTTTCAGAGAGAAATATCTGGCTAGCACAGATGATGACCTCCAACTTCTCTGCCGGGTGATTTGAGTTCTAGGAAACAAGGGGCAGTATTGGTCATAGCGAGAATTATTTTTATCCGTACAGCTCATCTCTGAAAGAAGCAGTGAAAATAAGAACATAAGGGTCAGCTTGCTTGCTTAGATAAGTTCAGAAGGGTGGGCCCAGCTTACCTAGCTATTATCTGGGGCCCTCAGCATTTAACCTTTTGTTTGTGTTAGGCTGATGGAAAACAATAGAAATGTTTAGAAGGTGTTCAGTTTATCAATCCACGGGCATCTGGCTGGCTGCTGTGGGAACAGGATGCTGGGCTAGATGGGTTCTCAAAATGATCCTGCAGGGAGCTTCTGATGTGTCCTATGTTCTTATAAACAGAGGTGTGGATGGAGAGAGAGAGAGAGAGAGAGAGATCTATTTCTAGAGAAAACTAGTACCCCACCCACCTCACTGCTTCTGCCACCACCAGAATGCCTCTCTCTTGCCGGTGAGAGGGTGGTGTATGTACCAGTGCAAGGTGCTGCTATTTGTCTTAAATCCTTAAAAAAAGTCAACAACTCTGGCCGGCCCTTTGGTTGGCCCTCACGCATGTTCACTTCATCAAATCTGGCCCTCTTTGAACAAAGTTTGGACACCCCTGGCCTTGAGGAACGCCCTGGCTGTTGCCAAGTTTGGTGTGTGTGAGAGAGAGCATTCTGCGGGTGGCGGAAGTGGTGCTGGGGTGGGGCATGGGAGGCAGGGAGTGGCACATTCCTGTTCCACCCCAGGAAGCAACATGGGCTGTGCTGGCCCCGACCATGTGGTTTCTTGAGAAATACTGCTGTTTGCTGCATTTCCCTCATACCAGCTTCCATCTGATTTGAAAACGAGGCATGTACAGTTCAATCACCTGTTGTGCATGAGGAGATAGCTGTGCATGCACAGTCGATGCCTTAATTGAATAGGAGTTTGTGGGGTTGCATGCACAGGAAAACAGATTGGGGGGTGCGCATTGAGTGATGATATCGCTGCCCGCTTTGTGATATTTGTGATAAAACTGTGATATTAATACTGTACAGTATTCTTAGTTTTGAGATTTTGATTTATGTGGAAATTGTTTTCCATTTGGTTGTATATTTTTTGATGTGGTTTATTTGTTGATTTCGTCCTTGTTGTCTTTGTCCATGGAGTTTTCTTGGCAGGGATACTGGAATGGCTTGCTGGTTCCTGCTCCAGGTGGATTTCATTTAGTCAAAACTCTCCACTATGACCTGTCCATCTTGCGTGGCCCTGCACGGCACAGCTCATAGCTTCTCTGAGTTGTTCAAGCCCCTTTACCATAACAAGGCAGTGATCCATGAAGGAGCTCAACATCAAAAAAACTAAGATCATGGCCACTGGTCCCATCACCAAATAGAAGGGGAAGAAATGAAGGCAGTGAGAGATTTTACTTTCTTGGGTTCCATGATCACTGCAGACGGTGACAGTCCTCATGAAATTAAAAGATGCCTGCTTCTTAGGAGAAAGGAATGAAGAACGTAGACAGCATCTTAAAAAGCAGAGACATCACAAAGATCCATATAGTTAAAGCCATGGTTTTCCCAGTAGTGATGTATGGAAGTGAGAGCTGGACCATAAAGAAGGCTGATCACCGAAGAATTGATGCTTTTGAATTATGGTGCTGGAGGAGACTCTTGAGAGTCCCATGGACTGCTAGAAGATCAAACCTATCCATTCTGAAGGAAATAAGCCCTGAGTGCTCCCTGGAAGGACAGATCCTGAAGCTGAGGCTCCAATACTTTGGCCACCTCATGAGAAGAGAAGACTCCCTGGAAAAGACCCTGATGTTGGGAAAGATGGGGGGCACAAGGAGAAGGGGATGACAGAGGATGAGATGGTTGGATAGTGTTCTCGAAGCTACGAACATGAGTTTGACCAAACTGTGGGAGGCAGTGGAAGACAGGAGTGCCTGGCGTGCTCTGGTCCATGGGGTCACAAAGATTTGGACACGACTAAACGACTAAACAATAACATTTATTGTTTATGACTTTTGTAATTATGTAAATCTTGTCATGTTGTAAGCCGCCTTGAGCATTGTTTTCAACTATGGAAAGGCGGCATACAAATAAAATGATGATGATGATGATGATGATGATGATGTAGCACTGGGCACCTCATTCAGTGAAAACAGGCAAATCTGGAGTTTCTAGATGACAGTAATCATGCAGCCATATATCATGGTGACATACGTATTTTCAGAAAATCTAATCTGATCCTGCAGCAGTGGCACATGAGTAAAAGGCGTCAACAAAGCGTCACCCAACTGCAAAATCACTAAAATGCTTGCCAGGAAAGAGAAAGACAATGCGTTTTGATCTACGTTTCAAAGAAAAAAATTGAAGCTTTACTCCAAGTTAATTGAAGCATTAATCTTTGAAAATCGGCTTCTGTAAATAACCTGCCACACACCTCAGGGATGTGGTCAGTCAAAAGTGTGTAACAGCAAAGAAATCTGTCTTCTCGTCCAAACCACAAACCATTTAAACTTATAACACTGAGGCCAATGAAAAAATGGCAGCATCCAAAATCACAACATTAAAAACAAAACAAAAAAAACCTGCCTTAAACATCTGGGAAATAAGACATTCGTGTCTGACTAACAAATGTAGAATGCTGCAATTGAAAGTAGCTGTAATTTGGCTCACAAACCTTTCAAGGAACATTAAATGCTTTTATCCATGCAGCTGACCTTTCCACTCCAAGGTATTTCTCCTGCTCTTCAATGTGCTCGAAGGTAATTCTAACCTGTTACGTTACCATTTTCACTCACCAATCTATGTTTACACTGCAATCCATGGGGAAAACCCCACCGAGGAAGCCATGGAGAGTCTCGGGGAAATTCATTTAGGCCCATCAAAGCTGATATTATAATGTTCCAGATGTCTGCAAATGAGTGCGCGCATCTGTCCACTGAAAAGTATGGAGCATTTACAGGCTTCTTACATTTCCGACACCAAGTCAGACCATTGGTTTAAACCATGTCACAGACCAGTTCTTTACCTTTGCCTATTTGAAAAGTCCACGCTCACAATGGCATAACCCTAAAAAGTCGTTGAAGTGCACAACAGACAACTGAGTGATAATGTGTATCTGGGTATCACTTCCCTTCAAAATGTGGCAAGCCAGCCCTGCTGCCTCGGGAAATCATCTTTCTTATTCTGCTACATGGGGTCATGGGCACCTGCCCACAAGTCCTGCCCTCTTAAGGATGCTGTTTGTTTTCCTCAGGGAGAGGGAATAATGGAGGAGGAATCTGTTAGGTGTCTTGTAGGCCATGTTGAGCTCTAAAGTGTAATGGTTTGATTGCATTGGTCATTTTGAAAAGCGTTTTTGAACCGCCCTGGATGTGGACCTCAACATCTGGTTGCTGCTGCTACCGGTAGCTCTGTCTTCTTCTCCAGATGTTGTTGGACTGCAACTTCTATCATCCCTGACCATTGACTACGCTGCCAATGGGGGTTAATGGGAATTGGAGTAAAACAACAATTGGGGAGCCATAGATTCACAATCCATGTTCTGCTTCCTACAACTCTCTGAAGTTACATATATATTTTTTTCCTTTACTTGCCAGGTCCAACTCTTCCCCCACCTAGCTGAACCTGTTACCTATACCTGATAAATTAACCAGGACAGCATGCCCCAGCAGTTGCTAAGATTGATTGTTGCCAACATCTATACCCAAATGTGCTCTCTGTAATATCTAGGTTGTTTTTATACTTATGGTTGGTGTTTTTTTTTTTAAAAAAAAGAAAGAAATTCACATTAACATCTCTCCTTCCACTCCTTAAAGATGACCTCGACAGGGATTTCCTGACTGTGTTTCTTTTGACTCTGTGCACTGGTGTGAAGTACAGGTTGTTTAAATAAATAATCTCTTTTGCACACACACACACACTTCATAAATCTAAACCAAAGCCGGAATTGACTCAGCTGAAATCCTAGCTTTGCGCTCTCATTTGGCGTAAATCACTTAGCAGATGGGACGATAATCCAGGTTACTAACACATTCTGCTTTGGGGATCATCCCTGGCACTTGAAACATTGTGCTTGCAACAGAATGAATGTTAGTGTCTTCCAGTGGTTAAAAGAGATAAAGCCAGGAGGCTAAATGTTATGATGACTGTTATCACAAGATTTGATGCTATGGGGTGGTTGCCCATCACGGCCATAAAAAAGATAAGGAAGGCAAAGAAGGCAATTTATCTGGACAGGTCCATTGCCGTGCCGTGCAAACATCAGCATCAATGCTTCGGATTTGCCAGCAAGATTTCTTGGGGGGGGGGAGTTTCAGCAAAATAACTCCAGTGGATCCCTTTTACTTGGGAGAGATTGAGCATGCACATCGAGAAATGTTTCCTGCTGCCTCTGATCTCCATAGTGGCCCAGAACGGCAAGTGGATCAAACTCAGCCAGCCTCCATCTACCTGCCTTCTTACATCTGCTCCAGTTGGTGGCAGTGGTTGTCAGCTTCCTCTTCCTTTAGTCTCCCTTGCAGGGAGGAGGAATGGGGCAAAAGCAGAATGAGTTGGCTCTGCACACCCTCTACAACTCCATATCCACCAACTGTCCTGGAAAAAATGGAACATCTCATTTTTTTCTTGTGAGAGGACAGCGGCCAAAACGGCTGCCATGATCTCGCATGATTTTAGGCTGCATTTCAGGATGTCACGTAGGATTGCTTCCCCACCCCCCCCAAAAAGTACTTTTTCTGGGACAGCAATCTTGCATAGGTAACATCACTTGCGCCAGAAGGTGGTATCCTGGTTTGGGGCCGCTTGATATTGGAAGGTATACAATGCTACAGTTCTATGATTCCAAGTGCTGTGTTTTGGAATGTGCAAACGGGATAGATTTGGCTTTAAGTGCATTCCTGATGGAATTTCTCCCCTGTCCTTAAAGGCAGCAAACGTGTGTCTAAACCACTTTCACCACACTATAGAACAGGGGTGGGGAAAACAGGTGAGAAACCTCAGGCCCTCCAGATGTTCCCGAACATTGGTCACATTGCCCGGGGCTGATGGGAACTGGAGTCTATCTGAAGGGCTACTGGTTCTCCAGCCCTCCTTTGGAATGTAGGCAATGCTCTTCCAACTTGGTTCTGTTTGGCTATCTGATTGCCGTACTTGCTTCATAGTCACCCTGCCCAATAGCGTTGACCTCTCAGATACCAGCTCCAGATCTACCGGTAGATCCATTCCAGCGTTTGTTGATAGCCAGGCAGGCTCCCAACCAGACAAATGTTTTATGCACCTCCCCCTGCTTTTTTTTTTAAGGTGATTTGAGGGTTTCTGTTTGGAATGACAACCTCTGCTTCCCTCTTCCTAATAAATAAAACCTGAATGGCACTTTAGTGTCCAAATCAGATTTTTAACGGCAGAAATATTTCACTAAGCACACATACTGAAATTGGACAGCATGCGGATGTAATAATGTCTGCTAGGAAGTCGGACTCTAAATGGAAATATATGGATGGCTCTTCAGCTGAGAATTAGCTGAAAAGGATTTGGAGCGCTGAACGTACAGTTAAATTAACTCCTCTGGTTAGATTTGGGGAGGGGAAAGGAAGCAATAATCGGCTGAGAATGAGGAAGCTATGGAGAAGGAAAATAGCTCAGTGGCATAGCATCTTCCTTGCATGCAGAAGGTCCCGGATTCAACCCCTGGCTTCCCCTGGTAGGGCTGGGAAAGAATCCCTGTCTGATGCTGTTGCCACTCAAATTAGGCAGTACTGAGTTAGATGGATCAATGGTCTGACTCGGCAGAAGGCAGCTTCCCATCCTCCTGTGTAATTTGTGAGTTAAGAAGGAAGGCAGTTTGTGCCTCAAGTTGAAACAGACTTGATGACTAATTATGGGGTACAGAATTGCCACCACCAGAGAACACAGATGCTGATTGCCACAAAATCCTTCCCTTGCAACAAGAAACATCAGGGCTATAATCCTATGTACTGGGAGTAAGTTTGATAGGACTTGGAGGGTTCTACTTAATGGCACACCAGTGGAGTTCCACTGGCACAATCAGACTTCAATTTCCTTCCCCCACCTTATCCTGTGCATCCCCCAAAAAAACTTCCCCAGAGGGTGCCACATTTCTCCATAGCTGATTTTAAGGGTACATGAAGGGGCTGGAGGGAAGAGGAGTCATAGAATCATAGAGCTGGAAGGGACCCTGGCAGTCATCTAGTCCCTGCAATGCAGGAATCCTACTCACAGCTGTCCCTGGGTGGGCTTGAACCACCAACCTTCTGGTTAGCAGCCAGGTGCACTGACCCATTGCGCCACCTGATGAAGAAGAGGAAGAGGAAATTCTGTTGAACACACAGAATTCCCTTGCTCCAGCAGAACTTCAACATTGGACATGGCCTGGTATGTACAGGGCCTGGTATGTACAGGATCAAAATGCAAGTAAGGGCCCTTCAGAAACTCTATGTATGCACATTTCCCCAGGGTTTCCAAGTCCCAAGTATGCGCAGAAGCGACTTTTGATGCTGCTTTGCCCAGTTCCAAAATGGCTGCAGTGCGACTTCTGGTGCGGCGGCCATTTTGGAACTGGGCAGAGCAGCATCAAAAGTCGCTTCTGAGCATGCTCCGCCCAGTTCAAAAATGGCGGCAGCGCTACTTCCGGTCTGCTACTTCCGGTCCGATCCCTTATTTCTCTGACAGGAACTTGGCAGGTTTGATGAACACTCACACTTTACATTGTGGGTGCCCTTTGCGGGATCACGCGTGGTGCTACAGTTCCCAAGGAGCTTACTGGCAAACAGGAACTGGCTAGCCTCTTAGTGTTAATTTTTGGAGGTTCATGTTCAGCCTCAGTAATCAAGTTTCTTGCTGGGAGGTGGGGCCAGCCCCATTTATAAAAGGAGCCGACAATAGCCAGGCAGTTGGTTCTGGAGATTCAACCTCCCTACCCTCCCTTTGTTTAATGTTTCTTGTTTGCAAGTTGACTTTCTCTTCCTGTTTAGCGGGTGCTGCTACGGTCTTTGACTGGTTGCTGTTGAAGGACCGGGAAGAAATTTTCCTGCATTGGCAGATTTTGTCTTCCCTGTAGCAATTCATCACAACTTTGGTGGTTATTGCCTTGGGTGGAATCCTTTAGTCTTTCCTCCCTATATGGTGTGTGTGTGTGTGTGTGTGTGTGTGTGTGTGTGTGTGTGTGTGAGAGAGAGAGAGAGAGAGAGAGAGAGAGAGAAGTGGTGACTCATGCCCCTGTGGTGGCGATTCCAGGGTCCTCCTCTTAAAGGGGTTATATATATATGGGTGTCACTGGCCATACACTGAAAGTCACCAGTGAACTACCCTGCGTGTGGGGATATCGGCTTGGCTGCCTGCTACACTTTCGTCTCGCAGAACACCCCCATATCCCATTTACCCTGATGAGCCCCAGTTCCTCCCGGCTGGGGGGCTGGGAGGAATATACACCCAAGGCCTAAGCCAAGTTCTTCCTACATTCGGAAGTTTAATAAAGTTGTGGCCTAATTTTAATTCCATACAACGTCGTCAGAGTCTTTATTCCTTCCTTATGATCCCTGGGGGCTGGGGCTCTCGCCGCCTGGTCACGCAACAGCAACCTCACTGCTGAACAGGGCTTGATCTGGTGCAACTTCATGCCAGCTTAATTTAAACTGGCTTGCTGTACCCCAGCTTCTTGAGCCTAGTGTTTTCACCTCTAATGTTTTATGGATCTCAATTGCTCTTCTCACACTCTTTCCTGCTCGTGGTTTCTGCATTTCTGCCACCACACCCACCTCACGTTTTGACAAGGGTATCTTCTAAAATAACCTGCCTGCCTGACGCAGCCCAGCCCAAAAATAAACCATTTTTTTTTCAGTGTCAGGTGCGTCATGCCTGCCGATAGCATCATTTAGCTAGACAAATTTCTAATCTTGATTCTCTTTGTATATAAATACCGGTATCTCAGTGCACTCGACAGGGCCACCTGCCACTTGCTCTGGCGCAGTGAATAACTGACTGAAGGCCAACGCTGCCTTTGTTTTGCATGTTTCTGTGCGTAGACAAGTTCCCACGTGTGGCTCTTTCTAACTTGACAAGCGTACAGTCGTGATACGAAGCTTTTTTCCCAATATTACAAAGATATTAAAGCCTTGATCTTTTGGGTTATAGAATGTTGATCCCACCAGCTGTGTTCTCCTCCCCCATATTTCTTCTTCTTCTTCTTCTTCTTCTTCTTCTTCTTCTTCTTCTTCTTCTTCTTCTTCTTCTTCTTCTTCTTCTTCTTCTTCTTCCACCACATCAGTTTCAGCAATGTGAGCGTTGTATGCCCAGCTGCGTACATCCTTGCATTATTTAAAAGACCAAAAAAGATCAACTCGTTATCTTGAGAGGAGAGCACATATGGATAGGAAGGAGACAAAGAACAAAGGAATGATCATGGAGAAACCAGAACAAAACAAAAAGGCTGTGAGTCTATCCACCATTGTCAGGGACTGGCTGGATGAAGAGGACTGGTGGGAGGCACCAGTCGGGGAACCCCCAAGGCAACCCCCAGAGGAGGAAGGCTCAGAGCCAGGGGATTGGTGGTGGGACACTGAGGAGAGGTTAGAGGAAGAAGATTGGGAAGAATGATTGGATGCTGAAGGGGCTTTAGTGAGCAGGAGGAGGTGGTGACAAGGAGCAGTTCAGACTCCAAAGCTGAAACAGAAGGGGGGGGTGTCAAAAGGCTGCTGAAAAATCCAGGGAATCTCCCTCTCTTGCGTGCCGAGGTACCAAGAATTCCCACCAAATAATTCACACGTCAAGTAAGTTTTGGTTTTTGGCATTAATTTTGGCCACAACTTTATTTAAGTACAACTGAACGTGAGTGGTTGCTTAGGCATTGGTTCCCATGCCATCTGCCCCCTGCCTGGGACAGATCTGACTCCCCTAGTATACTGGGGAAGTTAGGATAGGCAAGCACCCTCTGAGAGAGGCTGGGGCAGGGCACCACACCCTATGACCTCTCCCCCAGGTGCTCCCCGAGGCTCATGCGTGGTCCTAGCCCCTAGTGGGGGTACGGACAAACATATGGAGCCCCAGGATTCCTGTAACAGAATACCCCAAAGACAGCAGCAATTTTGAGGGGCAGGCCCAGCCAAATCCTTACCCCTCCACCATCCAATTCGAACCAATGCCTAACCGCCGACCTTACAAGTTGTGACAGTTTGCTATGTAGTAGGCAAAAACCACCTGGCACCAGCCAATCACCCAGATGGCAAAATTCCTACTAGGCCCCTGCAGCAATATGGACGACCCCAAGACAGGCACAGCAATGTCAAGCACAGCAAAAAAACAACCCTAAATATAGGGAGGGCGGGCGGGAGATCCGTTGCAAGCACCCAAAAGCGCAAGCGCAAGCTGCTTGCACCCAATATAAAGGCTGTGGCTGTCAATCAAAATTAGCAACATAACATTCTCCCCAGCAACAAACGCTCAGTGGCCATCCAAACTGACCCGCCCCTACTGACCAGGGAATTCTTGTTAACCCTTCCACAACCCATGCTCTCCTTAAGGGGAGAACCTGCTTTGCTGCAACAAGTTCCACCCTGCCCCATTTCCAGTGCAGAATATTGAGGAGAGCGGAACAGAGGTGCACAGATGCAGTTTGAGACTGCTTGGGAATCACCCGGGACAGGAGAAGCCTTAGAAAAGGGGGAAGGCAAGGACCTTGCCCATAGGGGCAAGACCTACTGGGAAGGGTTGCTGAGCCATTTCCTTGAATAAATAATTGACTTCACTGACAACAGAGCCCTGTGTCTTTTGTGACTCCAGCCCTGACAGTTTCCTTACATTTCTAAGCCGCATTTCATCTCTCATGGAGGCCCAAGTGGTGTATTTGTGGATCCCAGGTGGCACCCATCCTGGCACATAGACCAGACCCAGACCTGCTTAGCTTCAACAAGTTGATGGAATCATGTTCCCAGTGGCAGAGTGTTCCAGGGACCACGTGGACAGGCAGTCGGGCTGCTAGCCACTCTGTGCCAGAATGGAGTGTCGCAATTTTTGCACACATACCCAGGACTGCACCCTTGGCAGGGGCACACATTACTCTCCTTGTTCCTAGAAACATGGCTGCTTCACACCATAGTTGCTTCATGTGTTTGTGGACCTGAGTTGCTGATCGTGTGGAGCAAATGTATTTTGTTGCTGGATGGTTAATTCTTCTTTGTGTGAGCTGGTCTTTCTACACCAAGTAAAATGGGCCACTTTCCCAATCCAGCACACACAGTTGTTCTTATGGAAAGTGATCTCACTATAGAGAAAAATAAAATGTCAGCCAAGTCAATCATCATCAGTAGGAAAAGTACATTTGAATATAATTAAATGCTGAACTCCGATCTTCCTCTCTCTCAAATGAGACAACTAATTCTACAGGTGCTAAGAACATTCTGTGCTGGGTGCCACCTCAATCCATTTCTTCGCCTTGCAATTAGGATACTTGTGTGTGCTCATTCTGCTGGTGATTTGTCCATTTTGAGAGAGAGAGAGAGAGACAGAGAGAGAGAGAGAGAGAGAGAGAGAGAGAGAGAGAGAGAGAGAGAGAGAGAGAATTGCTGTTCCATTTACTTCCAACATCATAAGAGGTTTCGGAGTTCAAGGACAGTGCAAAATTATTAGCTGAACTTTTTACCTGAACTTGGTTGTATGTATTTAGGCTGCCTGCATTTAAAATGATGTAACCTGGCATACTCCGAAACGTCCATTTAATTTGCATTAATTGTGCCACACATTGACCTTTGTAAAAACCACGGTTGGTCTGTTGCTCCATGGCAACGCCTGATGCAATGCAACAGGAAGCCCACGTTTAGGGCTGCCACATTCGCGGAGTCAAGTTCTATGCATGCAAGATGCTCCTGATACCCAAGTGCCACAGTCTGGAACCCCATGGAAATACAGAGCAGGGTTCAGCAGAGGCTCTCAGATGGCTCCATTTTGATTCCCCTCTTCCAACGGGCTGCCTCTGCCCCCACCGGGAAGGCATTAGCTCAGTGGCAGAGGTATCTCCCTGTACTTCGCGAGCAGTAGGTCCCAGATTCAATCCCTGGCATGTTCAAATAGGGTTGTGAAACATTCCTTGCCTGTAACCCCATTGCTGATACAGGACTGGCTCCTCTATCCATGCAACTTGTTGCTGACGGCAAGCTGAACAGCTCATACGGCACCTTCTCAATGTACTGATCATAATTCTGATTGACATCTGATGCCCTTTTAAATGTGTTGTGGAAGGGAGGGTTATTGAGTGGCCTTTGCTTTTGTTTCTATTATGTATTCTGTGTTTTTTTTATATTGTAATTATATGCTGTGAACCGTCCTGAGATCTATGGTTATAGATACTAAAAATAATAGAAGATAAAGGGATGTGGGTGGCGCTGTGGTCTAAACCATTGAGCCTCTTGGGCTTCCCAATTGGAAGGTCGGCAGTTCGAATCCCCGCAACGGAGCGAGCTCCCATTGCTCTGTCCAAGCTTCTGCCAACCTAGCAGTTCGAAAGCACACCAGTACAAGTAGATAAATAGGCACCGCTGTGGCAGGAAGGTAAACAGAGTTTCTGTGCACTGCTCTGGTTTCTGTCAAGGTGTTCCATTGCACCAGAAGCGGTTTAGTCCTGATGGCCATATGACCCGGAAAGCTGTCTGTGGACAAGCGCCGGCTCCCTCGGTCTGAAAGCGAGATGAGCGATGCAATTCCATAGCCACCTTTGACTGGACCAAACTGTCCAGGGGTCCTTTACCTTTTAACAACAACAACAACAACAACAACCTGCCTTGGGCCATCAGCCCTAATACATAGGGCCAGCTCAAGACATTTTGCCACTTGAGGCAAAACGGTAAATGGCACCCTTCTTCCTCTGCTGTCATACCCTTCTGTCATTGCCTCCTCTTCTTCTGCCACCTCTCCTCCTCTACCTTCACCACTGCTGCCTGAGGTGGCCCAGGGAATCCCTGGCTTGCTGAAGTTGGCAGGGGTATAAAAAGGAGGCAGGAGAGGAGCATGCAGTGGCAGCAATGGCGGCCCCACACTTCCTAGGTGGCGTTTGCAGGCCACAAGCGCAGGAGGTGGAGAGAGACATGCTGCTCTGGCGCCCTGGATCTGCTACCCCTCCCAACTATGCCTAGCTTACCACCTGAGGTGATTGCCTCATGGAGGCTAATAGGCAGGCTGGCCCTGTAGATACATGATGGATGCCACAGAGGAGGGAGCTGCTGTTCCCCTTCCCTACAATTCTTGGTGGCCATAGTCTTCAGGGGGGTATATGGGAATGGGTTAGCAGGTGGGATAGCAGATATATGTGTTGGTGATCTTAAACTATGCTTCTTTCACCCAGTGGGAGTAGCTCTGAAAAGAACTTGAACATGTTTAAGTAACTCTTAAAGAAATTACTCTCCCACGTCTTTGGTTTGTCAGGTTCCCTAGGTAACCTTGAGGGCAGAAGTTTCTTCTTCTTCCAGCCTCCCCCCCCCCCGAAACTCTGCAAAAGACAATCACCCCCAAGGCACTACTTGCATGTGACAAGTATCTTCTGCATTCTAAACTCTCCTGCCCCAAACAGCAACTGATTACTATAAATCACAAAGGGCTTGGCTTCTGTAATGAAAGGGAACGTTAAGTCAACATGAGCAAACAATAGTTCAGCATGGCAGCTCAGAGTTTTGCCCATAAAAAGCAAAAGCGCCACAACTGGAAAGGTAATGAATGAATTACAGCAAAATTCGAACCATGTCTACTCAGAAGGAAGTCCTATTGAATTCAATGGGGCTTGGCACCAGGTATGAAGGGTTGGGATTGCAGTCTAAATTAAGGTCCAATCCAAACACCCTTTACTCCAGGCTGGTGAGTGGATCTCAAGCCCGCTCCACTCCTATTTTCCTGCTCCCACTTCCACTCAGGCTGGCATGCAAGGCGTGGCTGTGGATGTGACAATGACCAGGAGGCAGCCATGGTTTGGATTGCACCTTTCATATCTAGTCAATGACTGAGGAAATATGACTGGTTGTGGTGTGTGGATTATCTGAACCGTAACAGCAAACAATGGATGGTAATGACTATCAAGGAACCTTGAGGTTGTCCTGCAAGAGAGAAATGACTGACCGACTGATTGATTGTATTTAAACACTGCCTTTCTGCCAAGACACCCAATTTCAAATATCAAAATAAGCAAAATGCTACAAAACACTACTGCACCAACTTCAGGGGCTGACGATGGCAACAACAACAACAACAACAACAACAACATATTATTATTATTATTATTATTATTATTATTATTATTATTATTATTATTATTTATTATTATCCCGGCCACCTGGCTGGGTTTTCCCAGCCACTCTGGGCGGCTTCCAACAGAATATTAAAAACGTGATAAAACATCAAACCTTAAAAACTTCCCTAAACAGGGCTGCCTTCAGATGTCATCTAAAAGTCAGATAGTTGTTTATTTCCTTGACATCTGATGGGAGGGTGTTCCACAGGGCAGGCACCACTACTGAGAAGGCCCTCTGATGACACAGGCTCCATGGCCTGGGATTCTTCACTTCTGCCTTCCATTAGAACAGAGAGATATTTTAAGCAGACCCAGGGCTGCCTTAAAATGGTTTCTCAGGTCATGGATGGTCTTTTCAGGAACTAATGCGTTACATGCTCCTTGACCCAGGCTTCACTAATGTTGATGCTCCTGGTCTGTTTGACAAGATGGATGCAATTTTTAAAGCATCCCATTTGGGAGGGAGCAAAGCTTGCTGGGAAGGCCATCCTAACTGGGGGGGAGGTATGTTTAATTTCTGATGCACATAGAGCAAGGCTCAGTATTCATCTAAGCAGGCTGAGCCCACTCCACCCCGAGATTCTCAATTTAAACATGAAGAGGATTTATGGAATAAGAAGAGATTGCTGGATCAGACCAACAGCCAATCAAGTCTTGCATCTTGTTCTCAGAGTGGCCATCCATATGCCTATAGCATTCAGACACATGCTGTCTCCAATGTGAGGTAGTTTCATATATTGTTATAAGCTGATTGTTGTTGTTTAGTCGTTTAGACTATTTGTGACCCCATGGCCCAGAGCACGCCAGGCACTCCTGTCTTCCACTGCCTCTCTCAGTTTGGTCAAACTCATGTTAATAGCTTCAAGAACACTGTCCAACCATCTTGTCCTCTGTCATCCCTTCTCCTTGTGCCCTCAATCTTTCCCAACATCAGGGTCTTTTCTAGGGAGTCTTCTCTTCTCATGAGGTGGCCAAAGTATTAACTGATAATGTATAATGTAACTGTATAATGTAACTGTTGTTGTTGTTTAGTCGTTTAGTCGTGTCCGACTCTTCGTGACCCCATGGACCATAGCACGCCAGGCACTCCTGTCTTGCACTGCCTCCCGTAGTTTGGTCAAACTCATGTTCGTAGCTTCGAGAACACTGTCCAACCATCTCGTCCTCTGTCGTCCCCTTCTCCTAGTGCCCTCAATCTTTCCCAACATCAGGGTCTTTTCCAAGGATTCTTCTCTTCTCATGAGGTGGCCAAAGTATTGGCGCCTCAGCTTCACGATCTTTTCCTTCCAGTGAGCACTCAGGGCTGATTTCCTTAAGAATTGATAGGTTTGATCTTCTTGCAGTCCATGGGACTCTCAAGAGTCTTCTCCAGCACCATAATTCAAAAGCATCAATTCTTCGGCGATCAGCCTTCTTTATGGTCCAGCTCTCACTTCCATACATCACTACTGGGAAAACCATAGCTTTAACTATACGGACCTTTGTCGGCAAGGTGATGTCTCTGCTTTTTAAGATGCTGTCTAGGTTTGTCATTGCTTTTCTCCCAAGAAGCAGGCGTCTTTTAATTTCGTGACTGCTGTCACCATCTGCAGTGATCAAGGAGCCCAAGAAAGTAAAATCTCTCACTGCCTCCATTTCTTCCCCTTCTATTTGCCAGGAGGTGATGGGACCAGTGGCCATGATCTTGGTTTTTTTGATGTTGAGCTTCAGACCATATTTTGCGCTCTCCTCTTTCACCCTCATTAAAAGGTTCTTTAATTCCTCCTCACTTTCTGCCATCAAGGTTGTGTCATCTGCATATCTGAGGTTGTTGATATTTCTTCCGGCAATCTTAATTCCTGCTTGGGATTCATCTAGTCCAGCCTTTCGCATGATGAATTCTGCATATAAGTTAAATAAGCAGGGAGACAATATACAACCTTGTCATACTCCTTTCCCAATTTTGAACCAATCAGTTGTTCCATATCAAGTTCTAACTGTAGCTTCTTGTCCCACATAGAGATTTCTCAGGAGACAGATGAGGTGATCAGGCACACCCATTTCTTTAAGAACTTGCCATAGTTTGCTGTGGTCGACACAGTCAAAGGCTTTTGCATAGTCAATGAAGCAGAAGTAGACGTTTTTCTGGAACTCTCTAGCTTTCTCCATAATCCAGCGCATGTTTGCTATTTGGTCTCTGGTTCCTCTGCCCTTTCGAAATCCAGCTTGCACTTCTGGGAGTTCTCGGCCCACATACTGCCTAAGCCTGCCTTGTAGAATTTTAAGCATAACCTTGCTAGCGTGTGAAATGAGCGCAATTGTGCGGTAGTTGGAGCATTCTTTGGCACTGCCCTTCTTTGGAATGGGGATGTAGACTGATCTTCTCCAATCCTCTGGCCATTGCTGAGTTTTCCAAACTTCCTGGCATATTGGGTGTAGCACCTTAACAGCATCATCTTTTAAAATTTTAAATAGTTCAGCTGGAATATCATCACTTCCACTGGCTTTGTTATTAGCAGTGCTTTCTAAGGCCCATTTGACTTCACTCTCCAAGATGTCTGGCTCAAGGTCAGCAACCACACTACCTGGGGTGTACGAGACCTCCATATCTTTCTGGTATAATTCCTCTGTGTATTCTTGCCACCTCTTCTTGATGTCTTCTGCTTCTGTTAGGTCCTTACCACTTTTGTCCTTGATTATGGTAATCTTTGTACGAAATGTTCCTTTCATATCTCCAATTTTCTTGAACAGATCTCTGGTTTTCCCCATTCTATTGTTTTCCTCTATTTCTTTGCATTGCTCATTTAAGAAGACCCTCTTATCTCTCCTTGCTGTTTTTTGGAAATCTGCATTCAGTTTCCTGTATCTTTCCCTATCTCCCTTGCATTTTGCTTGCCTCCTCTCCTCCGCTATTCGTAAGGCCTCGTTGGACAGCCATTTTGCCTTCTTGCATTTCCTTTTCCTTGGGATGGTTTTCGTTGCTGCCTCCTGTATAATGTTACGAGCCTCCATCCATAGTTCTTCAGGCACTCTGTCCACCAAATCTAAATCCTTAAACCTGTTCCTCACTTCCACTGTGTATTCATAAGGGATTTGATTCAGATTGTATCTTACTGGCCCAGTGGTTTTTCCTACTTTCTTCAGTTTAAGCTGGAATTTTGCTATAAGAAGCTGATGATCTGAGTTACAGTCAGCTCCAGGTCTTGTTTTTGCTGACTGTATAGAGCTTCTCCATCTTTGGCAACTAACAATGTAACTAACAAAGTATAAACTGATAATGAGATAGAATCATAGAATCATAGAATCATAGAGTTGGAAGAGACCACAAGGGCCATCCAGTCCAACCCCCTGCCAAGCAGGAAACACCATCAAAGCATTCCTGACAGATGGCTGTCAAGCCTCTGCTTAAAGACCTCCAAAGAAGGAGACTCCACCACACTCCTTGGCAGCAAATTCCACTGCCGAACAGCTCTTACTGTCAGATAATGAACTGATAATGAACTTGTCCAGAAGAGGGCAACCAAAATGGTCAAAGACCTGGAAACGATGTCTTATGAGGAACGGCTTAGGGAGCTGGGTATGTTTAGCCTGGAGAAGAGAAGGTTAAGGGGTGATATGATAGCCATCTTCAAATGTATAAAAGGATGTCATATAGAGGAGGGAGAAAGATTGTTTCCTGCTGCTCCAGGGAAGTGGACATGGAGCAATGTATTCAAACTACAAGAAAGAAGATTCCACCTAAACATTAGGAAGAACTTCCTGACAGTAAGAGCTGTTCGGCAGTGGAATTTGCTACCAAGGAGTGTGGTGGAGTCTCCTTCTTTGGAGGTCTTTAAGCAGAGGCTTGACAGGCATATGTCAAGAATGCTTTGGTGGTGTTTCCTGCTCGGCAGGGGGTTGGACTGGATGGCCCTTGTGTTCTCTTCCAACTCTATGATTCTATGAGTCTATGATTCTATGAGATTCAAATGCACAGCAATCCAAACTTCACCAATTGAAAGTGGAGTGACTTGCACATTTCGTGATAATGCTATCTTATGCCAATCGCCTTTCTGTTATGGTGTAAAGGCAGAAATAAAACAAATTCACACCCCTACCACCCCCACCCCCCATTTTATTACATTAAATGAATGGTCTTAATTGAAAGCAAAAACAACGAATTTTTTTCGAGGGCCCCCTTTCGGGATTTCATTGTCAACCAAACCTTTACAGCTAGTTGTAGGGCAGAGCTGTATTTTGTAAAGAGCCTAAGGTGGTTTTGCAGAGTTCAAGGACATTAATTGCTGGCCTCCGGTTTGAAGTGTATTGCTGACTACCGTAGGTTGAGAAATGGAGCGCAAAATGCAAACATCTGTATTAAAAGGTAGCAAGCTTTGATTAAATAAAAAATAAAAAAGGGTTGAATGGTAGGAATAGCTAGGGAATAATTAATAATTGACCCAGGTGGCGCTGTGGTTAAACCACTGAGCCTAGGGCTTGCTGATCAGAAGGCCGGCGGTTCGAATCCCTGTGACGGGGTGAGCTCCCGTTGCTTGGTCCCAGCTTCTGCCAACCTAGCAGTTCGAAAGCACGTCAAAATGCAAGTAGATAAATAGGAACCGCTACAGCGGGAAGGTAAACGGCGTTTCCATGTGCTGCTCTGGTTTGCCAGAAGTGGCTTTGTCATGCTGGCCACATGACCTGGAAGCTATACGCCGGCTCCCTCGGCCAATAATGCGAGATGAGCGCGCAACCCCAGAGTCGGTCACGACTGGACCTAATGGTCAGGGGTCCCTTTACCTTTACCTTTAATTAATAATTATTAAATTATAATAATCCAGGAATAATTATTTTAAAGATGTTGTAAAGGGGAAATAGCAAGTCAGTCAGTCAGCACTGGGGGGGGGGGGGTCTTCCAAATGTAGAGGGGCTCCAACTCCCACCAGCTTCAGTTAGCATGGCCAATGCATACCCTCCAACATTTCTCTGATGAAAATAGGGACTTCCCATTCCATTATGATTATTCTACTATTTATAACCTACACATCTTATCGGGTTGCCCCAGCCACTCTGGGCAGCTTGCAACATATATAAAAACATAATAAAATAATAGACATTAAAAAAAACTTCCCTATACAGGATGGCCTTCAGATGGATCGGGGGGGGGGGGTTGGATAACTCCATACCCTCCAACATTTCTCCAATGAAAATAGGGAGAGCCTAAGGAAATGTGGGACATTCTGGGATCAAATCAGAAACTGGGGTGGCTTCTCTAAATCAGGGACGTCACTGGAAAATAGGGACACTTGGAAGAGTCTGCCAATGGCCATGACTGGTGGCAGTTGAAGTCCAGCAACACTGGCAGGGCCACAGGATAGCCAGGCATGTCATAAATGAACAAGAGGTGATGTTTTGAGGGTGGGGGTGGTCCAAGAATCTGCCCAAGAAGCAAAAAAAGCCAGTCTCGGAAAGCCAGTGTGGTGTAGTGGTTAGAGTGTTGGACTAGGACTTGGGAAGCCCTGGGAGTCATGAGACTCACTGAGCAGCCTTGAGCTGGTCACTGTTTCTTAGCCTACTTCATAACATTCTTGTGGAGATAAAATGGAGGAGGGGCTAAACCTTCTCGCCATCCCCTTGAGCTCTTTGGAGGGAAGGCGGGTAAGTAAACAAATAAATGGCAATGGGGAAAGATGTGGAAATTAATACCAAAATAATACCAAAACCTTGGACCAGCCACTGCCTCTCAGCCTAACCTCTACCTCCCAGGGATTAAATGAAGATTAAATGAAGAGGAGGAGAACCAGGCTCATTGCCTCGAGCTCCTTGGAGAAAAGTTGGGATATCAGTGCAACAAAGAAGTAAAATAAAGGTATAAAGTAGAGACAACTGAGCCAATGATCGAGGCCTGTTCTAGATGCTTATTGATAGCAATAAATAGTTTTTTTGTGTCCTGCAGGGGTAAGGATACATACCGCTCGCCGACACCATGTATGCCAAAATAAGGGGCATGTGTCCTACCTTACAAGGACAGTCCTCTTTATTTTGAAAGGCTTTCCAAGGACAGTCCTCATCTTGAAAGGATTGAAGTGCTGCCTCTTCCAAATCCTGCTTGATTTAAAGAATCATAAGAAGGATGAAGTGTTCTGCGCGGGGGTGGGGTGGGGGAGAAACACTGGGCAGTGAGACAGGTCACAGTCTTCCTCACTGTGATGAGATATAACGGTAAAGGTTAGGTCCGTTAGGTCCAGTTGTGGACAACTCTGGGGTTGTGGTGCTCATCTCACTTTACTGGCGGAGGGAGCCGCTGTTTGTCCGCAGACGGCTTCCAGGTCATGTGGCCAAGCTGCTTCTGGCGAACCAGAGCAGCACATGTAAACGCTGTTTACCTTCCCGCCAGACCAGTACCTATTTATCTACTTGCACTCCATACTTTTGAACTGCTGGGTTGGCAGGAGCAGGGACTGAGCAATGGGAGCTCACCCCATTGCGGGGATTCAAACCGCCAACCTTCTGATCAGCAATCCCTAGGCTCTGTGCTTTAGACCACAGTGCCACCTGCATCCCACTGTGATGAGATATATTGCATCTCTATTTAAATTTATTTCTAAATCTGCAGTAATACCTATAAGTTATTTTATCATTTATTGATTTAGTACCCTTCCTTCACCCTAAGGCCCCACGGCGGGTCACAACATTAGAACATAATATTAACAGCAGCAAGAATACTACTGGCAAAGAATTGGAAAAATGAAGAACTACCAACGGTGGATGAATGGCAGAAGAAATTGATAGAAAACATGTAACTGTCTGAGTTGACGGGGAGACTCCGGGATCGGAGCGAAGAGGCGGCGGAAGAAGATTGGAAGAAATTCAAAAGATATTTGGAAAATAAACATATAATAGACTGATTCAATGGCAGTGAGGGAGATACAAGGAGGTTGTAGATTATAAAAAGGTTTCAGAATAAGCAATCTTAGAAGATAGAGACATTAAAATGAAAGTCATAGACTGTGAGCTTAATTGTTAAGAATTAATAGATATAGTATTATGGTAATATCTAAGCAAATTTAGAATCATGTAAGATTCAGAATTTACTAAGTTAGAATTGTAAAGAAGCGTAGCGGGAGGAGGGAGAGGAAGTCAGTAGATTAGATTAGTAATAAGGATATTAAATATGAATGTTTTTGTATTTTTTGATGTATGTATATTTTTGTTTTTTTTGTTTTTTTGTATGCTTTTGTTTGTTTAAAAAATCTTTAATAAATACATTTATAAAAAAAAGAACATAATATTAAAAACAGTCTAAAGCAATTTATCATATACATGGGATTAATTTGGACTAACTTGTTCCATTGTTTTCAGTGTTGCAGCAGAACAGCTAGCGCCGTTGCCCAGTCAGCCTGTTTGAAGCTCAAACTATCGTACACACGAGTGCCAAAGAGCTGTGCATGCCTTCCAACAATTGACAGAACAGAATGATGTGTTTTGCCTTAAGTAATAAAGGGATTCCTTTTATGGTAACCATGTTGAATGAGCCAGTAGGGTCACATCGAAAGCCCCACCAAAGACTTCCCAAAATGCCAACTCTAAAATGTGCCTGCGTTCCCCTTCCAACCAGAGAGGATGCTTCCACACTGAGATGTTATAAATCCTGACATTTTTATTGTCACGCAATATATCATTCTTAGAGCAGCAGCATTTCCTGAACTGAAATAGGTTCAAAGCAGCAGAATGGTGAGATCTGGTTCCCAAGACGGGCAAAAAGCATTAGGCTGGCCAGACTGCTGCAGTTAGATGCTAAGTTTCCGTATCTGGTACAAAGCTGAAACTGATACACACAATGGGAAATAGACACTTCACGACAGAATCGATTTATCTGCCACCTTGCCATACTCTGTCTGACTGGGAGATAAAAGAGGGAAAATATGAAGGAGCTTTGTTCTTCAAGTAGCCGCTGGAGAGATTTTTGTTGTTGCTGTTCATAAGAAGACATGGTTTATAAAAGAATTACCAGGCCAGAAAGATGAGCACTACAATGAAGTGCAGACAACTATCAAAATTACTAGTCTGACAAGTAAAACCGAGTTCTGGCAGAGGCTGGCACAGTGCGCTTGTGCATGTGGTGCGAAAAACTACCTGGCGGGTTGCAGTTGGTGGTTCTGTGGTAAGAACCCACAATGGTAGCTGTCGTTGTGCCCTATCCTGGGGACAATGGGAACAAAACTGGCTCCCAGTATTCAGCAGAGCTGGACTGGGGTGACTTGTACAACTGGTATATATTATGCTGTGCCCCCCCCCCAAGAATGTTGATTCCTTCTGATCCCAGCAGATCCCAGGTCCCATGGCAGGACTGTCCTCCACAATGGAATTTGCTGCCAAGGAGTGTGGTGGAGTCTCCTTCTTTGGAGGTCTTTAAGCGGAGGCTTGACAGCCATCTGTCAGGAATGCTTTGATGGTGTTTCCTGCTTGGCAGGGGGTTGGACTGGATGTCCCTTGTGGTCTCTTCCAACTCTATGATTCTAAGTGAAAGGGGAGGAGAGAGAGAAGATTGCTAAGAAGCTGAGACCTTGCACTTACCAGCTGCCTCACAGTAAAGAACAGAAGGCAAGAATGAGAGGTATGGCCTCTGTATTGAAAATGGGCTTAGTACTGTACAATGGTTTCTGCTTTGCTCTTTTCATAGATTCATAGAGTTGGAAGGGACCCTGAGGTTCATCTAAGTCAATGCCGTCTTAATAAGTCTGACTGACAGCTGCAATGCAGGAATATGCAGCTGTCCCATACGGGGATCAAACCTGCAACCTTGGCATCATCAGCTGCACGCTCTAACCAACTGAGCTATCCAGGCATTTTCATTCCTACTTTGTCACCACGGCATTACTGTCCAAAGCAGACATTGCTACACAAATGCAATGTCAAAAAAGTGCGATTTCAGATAGATAGAGAGAAATAACTTGTGGCCCTCTAAATTTTGTTGAACTACGTAGGAAGCTGCCTGATCCTGAATCAGAGTTTTGGCATATCTAGCTCAGTATTGCCTGCACTCACTGGCAACAGCTCTCCAGGGTTTCAGACAGGGCTATCTCCCATCCCTTACCTGGAATTGCTGGGGACTGAGCCTGGGACTTTCTGGGTGCAAAGCCATCACTACAACTGGCACAAGACCTGACCACTGAATATGCTGACTGCGGCTGATGGGAGCCCAACAACTTCTGAAAACTCACAAGTGCTCTCTCTCTCTCTCTGGTATTTAAATGGGTTGGCTTTGGGTAAGGCTCTTCACCCATGTCCAATGAGTGCATAATTTTAAAGTGTCATTGAATTCATATACAAATTAACACACACACACACATCACATTTACATTTAACCAAATGACTTGGCGATGATTATGTTATTACTATAAATGAGGAAGCTTTTCCTGTAAGCATCTTACCCCTGGGTCAGAGCTGATCAGGATATTTCCAATTTGCATGGATGAATGGAAGACAAGTACAGATTAATGCTTCCTTATTAAATATCACTGCGTGGCGTATGGCGTTTGTAATTCATAACCACTGCTATGTGTAACAAAGAAATGTAAATTGCTCCAATATTTAGAATCTCGATTCTCATTTCTTTGTCATAAAACAGCTTGAGCAATGAAGGGTATCCTTAAGGTGGCAGAAAACAGGGCATTGTAGTTGTGGCCACTTGGACTCTGTTGTGGGTTCTTACATCAGGGTTAGGAACATAGGGCTCTTGTCTATGAGGTATCCCTAGGGTGGCACTGTGGTCTAAACCATTGAGCCTCTTGGGCTTGCCGATCAGAAGATTGGCAGTTTCAATCCCTGTGATGGGGTGAGCTCCCATTGCTCTGTCCCAGCTCCTGCCAACCTAGCAGTTTGAAAGCATGCCAGTGCAAGTAGATAAATAGGTACCGCTGTGGCTCTAGCTTCCATCACGCTGTCCTGTTGCGCCAGAAGCGGTTTAGTCATGCTAGCCACATGACCCAAAAAGCTGTCTGTGGACAAATGCTGGCTCCCTCGGCCTGAAAGCAAGATGAGCGCTGCAACCCCATAGTCGGCTTTGACTGGACGTATCCATCCAGGGGTCCTTTCCCTAGGGGCATAGGAAGCTGCCTTATACTGAATCAGACCATTGATCCAACCAGCTCTGCATTGTCTACAAGGACTGGCAGCTGCTATCTTCAAATATATCAAGGACTGTCACATGGAGGATGGAGCAAGCTTGTTCTCTTCTGCTCTGGAGGGGAGGACCCGAAGCAATGGATTCAAGTTACAAGGAAGGAGATTCTGAGTAAACACCAGGAAGAACATACTGGCATTATTATGAATTGATTGATTGATTGATTGATTGATAATGGACTGGCTGGAAGTAGAGGAGTGGTGGGAGGCACCAGCCAGGGAACGCCCTAGGGAAAGCCCAGGGGAAGCAGGCTCCATGCCAGGGATTAGTGGTGGGAAGACAATGAGTGGGCAGGGAGAGAAGGAGCAGACTGGGAGGTGGTGGTGTCAGCAGCAAGAGATGTGACAGGGTTTAGTGAGCAGGAAGAGGCTGTGGCAGACAGCAGTTCAGACTCTGAGGCTGAAGCGGAGGCTGGAGGGGAGGGTGGCCAAGAGGCAGAGTGGAGACAGGCTGCTGAAGAATCCAGGGAGTCTCCCCCTCCTGCTGCAACCACCTTCCCTCTTCCCTGGTCTCCTAGAACTCACAGAGAAATGAAACGGGCAGCGCAGGGAGTGGCAGCCTGAGACTGCGTGGGAAAGACCCTGGAGAAGAGGAGTCCTAGTGGACACTGGGAAGGTGGGAACCTTCAGTCCTCGCAACTGCTTCAGATGGGCAAGACCTCCTAGAAAGAGTTGCTGAGACCATTAGTCCTGAGCTGCGGTTGTTTCCTTGAGATTGTGGACACTCCTTCCTTGGAGGTTTTAAAGCTGAGGTTGGATGTCCATCTGTCATGGATGCTTTAGTTGAGATTCCTGCATTGCAGGGGGGTTGAAATAGATGCCCTTCAGGGTACCTTCCAACTCTACAATTCTATGATTCCTGGAGATGCTGGGGATCAATCCTGGGACGTTCGGCATGCAAACAGCTGCTGCCCCACTGAGCTTGGCCCTCTCCCAATTCCTACATCTGTTGGAATTAGCATATGCACACTTGATGCAAATCCATGTCCTCTTTCTGGATGAAACATTTCCCCCATGCCATTGCCTGGTGTTTCCCCAAACCTGGACCTGAGGCTGTCCAAATAGCTGGAGCTGATGTGGTCCATGGTTGGTGGGATGTTTCAGTGCTGTAAACCCAGTTCCAATCTGGGCTTGATGGGAAGATGTTTAATAATTCTCACTAACTCAGCTCAACTCTTCAATATCAGTGTGTTGTTTGCTTCCTTTCAGCGATGCTGTGAGGGTTAATTCTAATGAAGCTTTAGATAGATTCTACTGTCGAGAAGTTTTGTTTCTTGTTGAAATTGGGCTTTCAGCAGCGAAGTCCATGTGAAAAGAATGTGTTCATTTCCCTGCAGCAATCAATGCTTATTTTGTAACTGCAAAAACACATTGTATGGGGAGAAGCCTTTCAGTCCTCTCCAAATGCCTTAATTTCATCCCATTGATTTGAGTGTGAAATCCGCAACTTTTCTATATCGTGGCAACTTCTATTATGAAAACAGCATTGTGCCATTTTGTTTAAAGAGCAATTGTCTGAAATGGCTGTAGAAATCAGCTTTGAAACGCCAGATAAACGGCTTCCTTGCCCCCTCAGATTGCGTAAACCAGATTTTCTGAAGGGCTCCACCGAAATAATTCTCATCCAGCATAATGAAAACTATTGATTCCCAGCCATTCAGAAGGATCTGAGATATACTTTGAACAAATGATACACATCAGTTAGGAAGTTCTAAGTCTTGAGGCTCATCAAAGGTAAGCCGCGTGTGGCTTTTAAAAAATGGCTAGAAATGCACAGATCGTTATGCAAGAGAAAAGTTATCTGATTCTTTTGAAAAGAAAGGCATTGCATAAGCAGAGATGGCCAGAGCTCTTGTCGCAGAAAATCCAAAGCCGGCCCCTATAAATATGCTGAATTTAAATAAATAATTGACCATATGCTCCTCTTTAAGGGGACTCTTTAAGGTGGGAAGCCCTAACAACAACAACAACAACAACAACAACAACAACAACAACAACAACAACAACAACTTTCCAGTCTAGGACTCAAGGCAGCTTGCAATAATGAAATAGAAAAAGCAAAAAAAAAAAAATAGGAAAGACAATGCTTAAAATGTAATTAAACACTAATAGAATTAAAATAATAGAAAAAAGATCCATTAAAAACGCAGACAGCAATAAAAACCAGGGCTTTTTTTTTTACAGCCGAAACTCGCTGGAATTCGGACTGGCACTATCCATTTCCTCAAAAGCAGTCCGTTCTTAAAGGCCTGCCAGTGGAAGAACAACAAGGAGGGAGTCCGTCTTAACTTCTCTTGGAAGGGAGTTCCAAAGTCTGGGAGCAGCCCCTGAGAAGGCCGCCTCCCATGTTCCCACCAATCATGGCTGTGAGGGTAGCAGGACTTAGCCGCCCAGAGTGGCTGGGGGAACCCGGCCAGATGGGCGGGGTATAAATAATAAATTATTATTATTATTATTATTATAGGGAGGGGCCTCCCCTGAAGATCTTAGAGCCCAGTTCATATGAAGGAATACAGTCTTTCAGATAGCCTGGACCTAAGCTATGTATGACTTTATGGCTGATGTAGATGGTGTCACATGTTCCCAATAACCAGCCCTGGTCAACCGTCTTACTGCAGCTCATAAGATCGACCTCTACCTATTTATACCTGTTGTCTTTGTCCATGGAGTTTTCTTGGCAAAATACTGGAGTGCTTTGCCAGTTCCTTCTCCAGGTGGATCACATTTAGTCTAAACTCTCAGCTATGACCTGTCCGTCTTGGGTGGCCCTGCACAGCATAGCTCAGGCATCCCCAAACTGCGGCCCTCCAGAGATTTTGGCCTACAACTCCCATGATCCCTAGCTAATAGGACCAGTGGTCGGGGAAGATGGGAATTGTAGTCAAAAACATCTGGAGGGCCAAAGTTTGGGGATGCCTGGCATAGCTCATAGCTTCTCTGAGTTATTCAAGCCCCTTCGCCACGACAAGGCAGTGATCCATGGGGTCAAGAAGAGGCGGACACAACTAAATGGCTAAGCAATAACTACCTATTTATCTATTACCTTCACAGAGCTCAAATTGCAGACAACTGCAGCTCAAACCGTAAAGACAGATGGATTGCCTGTCTTCACGGGGGAATTCTTTTGGAGCGGAGCTGTAGTTTGTGCTGAAAGCAGTATCCTAGTGCTTTAGATGTCTTTGTCCTAAGCATTGTCCTCTAGCCTAAGAGGGGGCTGAGGACACTCTTGAGTTGCTGTGGGTTTTGGTTTTTTTTTGTTGGCACTGCAGGGGGATTCAATCACCTGATCAGTTTTGGGGCCTTCTCTGCAGTGACTCCCCACCTGTGGAAGGCTCTCCTCGGGGAAGTTCGCCTGGCACCTTCATCATCACACACCTTTAGGCACCAGGCAAAAACGTTCCTTTTTAACCAGGCCTTTGGCTGATCTGATTGACATGCCCTTTTAAAATGTGGCTCTTTTTTTGAAGGGCCCCCCACATTATTGGGTTGTTGTTTTTATTTTGACTATATATATTGTGGTTTTTATGTTGATCTGTTCTGTGAAATGCCCTGAGACCTCCGGATATAGGGCGGTATAATAATAATAATATAATAATAATAATAATAATAATAATAATAATAATAATAATAAATGGTGACTAGGAGAGGGGGCAGGATATACAGTTCTGGCTCATTTTTTCATGACTTGGCATAAGATGCTCTACAGTAGGGCTGGGGGACCTTTTTTCAGTCCAAGGGCCACCTTCCCTTTCCAGGGGGCCACACGGCAGTGGCGGGCAAAAGTGGGCAGAGCAATGGATGCCACATTCCTCTTTGACCAGTAGGCTATATTCCACCCACAGATAACTCCAAGCCACACCTGCTCACACATCCCTCTCCCTCTCATCCATCTATTCAGACATAGAATCATAGAATCATAGAGTTGGAAGAGACCACAAGGGCCATCCAGTCCAACCCCCTGCCAAGCAGGAAACACCATCAAAGCATTCCTGACAGATGGCTGTCAAGCCTCTGCTTAAAGACCTCCAAAGAAGGAGACTCCACCACACTCCTTGGCAGCAAATTCCACTGCCGAACAGCTCTTACTGTCAGGAAGTTCTTCCTAATGTTTAGGTGGAATTTTCTTTCTTGTAGTTTGAATCCGTTGCTCCGTGTCCGCTTCTCTGGAGCAGCAGAAAACAACCTTTCTCCCTCCTCTATATGACATCCTTTTATATATTTGAACATGGTTATCATATCACCCCTTAACCTTCTCTTCTCCAGGCTAAACATACCCAGCTCCCTAAGCCGTTCCTCATAAGGCATCGTTTCCAGGCCTTTGACCATTTTGGTTGCCCTCTTCTGGACACGTTCCAGCTTATCAGTATCCTTCTTGAACTGTGGTGCCCAGAACTGGACACAGCACTCCAGGTGAGGTCTGACCAGAGCAGAATACAGTGGTACTATTACTTCCCTTGATCTAGATGCTATACTCCTATTGATGCAGCCCAGAATTGCATTGGCTTTTTAAGCTGCTGCATCACACTGCTGACTCATGTCAAGTTTGTGGCCTACCAAGACTCCTAGATCCTTTTCACATGTACTGCTCTCAAGCCAGGTGTCTCCCATCCTGTATTTGTGCCTTTCATTTTTTTTGCCCAAGTGTAGTACTTTATATTTCTCCTTGTTAAAATTCATCTTGTTTGCTTTGGCCCAGTTGTCTAATCTGTTAAGGTCATTCTGAAGTGTGATCCTGTCCTCTGGGGTGTTAGCCACCCCTCCCAATTTGGTGTCATCTGCAAACTTGCTCAGGATGCGCTCAAGCCCATCATCCAAGTCATTGATAAAGATGTTGAACAAGACTGGGCCCAAGACAGAACCCTGTGGCACCCCACTAGTCACTACTCTCCAGGATGAGGAGGAGCCAATGATGAGCACCCTTTGGGTTCGGTCAGTAAGCCAGTTACAAATCCACTGAATGGTAGCATTGTCTAGCCCACATTTTACCAGCTTCTTTACAAGAATATCATGGGGCACCTTGTCAAAGGCCTTGCTGAAATCAAGATAGGCTACATCCACAGCGTTCCCTTCATCTACCAGGCTTGTAATTCTGTCAAAAAATGAGATCAGATTAGTCTGACATGACTTATTTTTCAGGAACCCATGCTGACTTTTAGTGATCACAGAGTTTCTTTCTAGGTGCTCACAGACTGTTTGCTTAATGATCTGCTCTAGAATCTTTCCTGGTATTGATGAAACATGAAACAGGGTAAGTGATGAGTGTGGCTCGGCTGGGGCTCGGCTGGGGCCAGGCGTGAGTCCTGAGGGCCAAACAGAGAAATCAGATGTTCCCCATCACTTGCAGACCCTCCAAGTGTCCCTATTTTCCAGGGATGTCCCTGATGTAGAGAAGCCATCCGGGTTTCTGATTTGATCCCGGAATGTCCCACTTTCCCCTATTCTCATTGGAGAAATGTTGGAGGCTATAGAGATATTTGACTCCTGAGCCGTCTGAAGGCAATCCTGTAAAGGGAAGTTTTTTAAAACGTTTAATGCTATGTTAGGTTTTTATATATGTTGGAATCTGCCCAGAGTGGCTGGGGCAACCCAATAAGATGTGTGGGGTATAAATAGTAAAATTATCATTATGGAATGGGAGGTCCCCATTTTCATTGGACAAATGTTGGAGGGTGTGCCCTTGCTGTACAGCATAACTGCCTGCCTCACTGCTTCTGTGCTGTGCTGTGTGTGTATCTATATACAGTATCTATATTTGCACAAATCTGACACCCCACATGATGCATAATTCATTGGCAGCTCCCCAGCTCCTTCAAGCAATCTAGCAACAAGTTCTTTCGCTCCTTGAGTTTCCTAGTTGGTTGAGTGTTGGCTACTAATGACTGTTTATTATTGCCCGTGATGGGGCAGCGTTGATCTAGTTCTCCATGTGATTGTTCAGAGCCGATAGGCTGTCATTACCTTCCTACAGCAATGCTAATTAATTGCCGAAACCCATTTTTCTATACCACATACACAAATGCACAACTACATTGTGGCTGGTTGTTTCTGAGTTTCATTATAGACAATACCTGTGAATACCTTAAGAGGGCAGAGCAGGCAATCAGGGATAACGCATACAAAATATTGCACAACGAGCACCATATTAACACCGTATCTCGGCAACAAGTTGACAACAGATGTAAAATACTCCCTAGGAGAATAGGAGGATGGAGGGGGGGGGGAACATGCCTCTTGTCATTCATCAGTGGTAAAGGTGTTTAACATTCAGAGCCATTGCTTTACATAAATTAATTTGCAGTTAAATGAGCAATGTTTTTACATGTACATTTTGCATTTGTATCAAAGTGCTTCCCAATAATCTGAGACACTTACAGCTTTGCAGAGTGCTAACCAGAGTTCAGGTTGATAGGCTGTGAGCTATAGGATCAGCAATGGTCTCCCCATCCCCCCCACCCCAACAACACACACTTATGCTGTGTACTCAGTCTCCAGAGGATGAAAGGAGCCTGTAAATGGATGTTGGATAATGTGTTGGGATGCATTCGTTCAGGCAAAATTGCAATCCATATTTGACATGCAAGCATGTGACGTGTTCTTAAGAGACATCGCAGCCCACCGCAGCACTTGAATATAGTTATGAAACCTGAAGGAAGTGTTTTGTGCTGATGGCAGGGCGATGGGATAAAGAGAACATCGTAGGAATTTGGGAAGCTGCCTTATAGCGAGTTGGGACTTTTGTGCATCTAGTGCAGTCTTGTCCACGCTGACTGGTAGCAGCTCTCTGGGGTTCTCTCCCAACCTTACCTGGAGGTGCTACTGGAGGTGAAAATTTTTTACCTGGAGATGATGGGGATTGAACCTGGGACCATTTGAAGGCAAATCAGATAGCCTACCATGCTGTGGTCCTTCCCTAAATTGCAAGCTGTGTGTGCACATCTGGGCTTGCAACTTCCAATCTTCAGTCTTAATCCCAGCTTGCACCACAAGGCCAGTTCCATATCCTCCAACATTTTCCAGCAGAAAATCAGGATGTGTGTGTTTTGGTGATACAGTGCTGTGTAAGTCAGCTGTCTGCCTCCCCCGCTGCAGCTCCATGGAGACTGGCTTGTCTCCTCTTTGCGCTCTCACACCCTTCTTTTTCTTCTTCTTCTTCTTCTTCTTCTTCTTCTTCTTCTTCTTCTTCTTCTTCGTCTTCGTCTTCGTCTTCGTCTTCGTCTTCCTCCTCCTCCTCCTCCTCCTCCTCCTCCTCCTCCTCCTCCTCCTCCTCCTCTTCCTCTTCTTCCTCTTCTTCCTCTTCTTCTTCTTCCACCATGTGGGCAGGTTCTTACCATGGAACTACCGACTGCAACCTGCTGGGTAGTTTCTCTTGCCGCATGTCCAGGCACACTGCCCCAACCATCATCCTTAGAGACTGGGCTGAGCATCGCAGCTCACATCTTTTGTGAGAGCTTGCACGCTTCGCTCTTACAAAGATACCGACTTCAGAAACACAACCAACACCTGTGCTCCAAAATCTTTGAGAGCATCGTGGTAAAAGTAGGAGAAGGTGAGAGAGAGAGAGAGCTGCTTTTGCAAATGCAGAAACAGCTGCAGTAGGCTGGGAAATGTACCTGGTCTGACTCCAATTTTTTTTGTGTGTAAAAAAACCAAGAGACTCCTGTTAATACCAGGGCCTCCTCACCTACACACTCAATTTATCACTGTGTCTTGGAGCTGTTCCATCTGAGGGGGACAAAGTGAAGTTATCTCCTTGCTGAAGGGAAATGAATCCATTCAGCTTATTTTCGCAGCGCTGTCTTGCTCCATCCAAGCCTTTCTGATATTTTCTTTTCTTCCTTTATTTCCAATGTTTCTTATAGATCGTTTTTCAGCATAGGTTTCCCCCTCCCACTCTGTCTCACCCTATCCAAGTCTTCCTGATATTTATTTACTGGTACTTTATTTATTCTACTTGTTCCGCCCCCCCCCCGAACCAACACCCACAAAAGCCCAGTGAGGTAGGACAGGCTGAGAGATTGTGACTAGCCCAAGGCCACCCAAAGAGCTTCCTTACTGAATGTGGATTTGCATTCTGGTCTCTCAGGTCATAGACCAACACTCTGAGGACTCCACCGCAAACTCTCGTCTTAGGTAGGTACATGTTCTGAAGGTACTTCTTCCTATTTTTCTTCCGTATTCCTTTATTTATGTGTTGTTGTTTTTAATACCTTTCTTCAGTCATATTCCCAGGGTAGTTTACAAGGAATACTCAAACAATTAAAATGTAAACACAAGCAAAACATAATAAAACAAAAAAGGCCAGAAGATCGCAAAAGCAGGATAAAACTGTCAGCGATGTTACAGTCATCTCCAAAAAGCTTAGTGGCAATAAAAAGGTCCTTGCTTGGTGCCAGGAAGATAATAAGGTAGATGTAAGAGAAACCTCCCTTGGGAAAGCTTCATATTGATATGGGCAGAATCTGTACCTAATATTGGAAGGTACTTTCAAACCGTATCTTCTTAAAGCACCTGAACGCCTGCTTTGGTAAACGAAGCAATTAACCGTTTCGTCTCTTGAATTTTGAAAGGCCCAAGTTTTGAGGCAGGAGACCAAGCAGCTCTTGCACACGAAACAATCACCACGGGGAGCAACACAGCCTTCCTTTCCCACCCACTCTGTGTGTGCCTTGCAGGGCCCATAAGGCGGAGTGAAGCAGCCCTGCTTTGGTTGAGATCTTACGGAACTCTCATGAGATTTCACGCAATTCTCGCGAGAGTTTGTCGTGTTCTCAAGAGACCTCGCCAGAAGCTGCTGCAACACAACTCCACTATTCTGATGATTTTTTAATAATAATAATAATAATAATAATAATAATAATAATAATAATATATTATTTATACCCCGCCCATCTGGCTGGGTTTCCCCATCCACTCTGGGCTGCTTCCAACAGAAGAATAAAATAATCGATTAAAGATTAAAAGCCTCCCTAAACAGGGCTGCCTTCAGATGTCTTCTAAAAATCTTCCTGATTTAAACATCAGGAATAACTTTCTGACAGTAAGATCTGTTTGACAGTAGAACAGTCTCTCTTGGGAGCTTGTGGATTCCCCTTCCTTGGAGGTCTTTAAGCAGAGGTTGGGTGGCCATCTGTCATATGGGTGCTTTAGTTGAGATGCCTGCATTGCTGGGATTTGGACTGGATGACCCTTGGTGTCCCTTCCAACTCTACAATTCTATGATTATTTATTAGATTTATATACCACCCTTCCCCAAAAGATCTCAGGGCAGTTCACAAGATGAGTGAGGCTTCATTGGGGAGGTGGGCAGTAGCAGGGACGGCACCTTTCCGTTTTGCCTCAGGCTGCAAACTGGGATGGGCCGCAATGGCACCTTGTCATTGAAGAGACCAAGAGTTCTGAGAGGGGGGACTGGATGGACACATACAGGACATGCCTAGACCTCCCCTGCAAGTTCTGAGTGTGCAGGCTTCCATAGCCACCTGGTTGCCCACTGTTGAGAAAAGGATGCTGTACTAGGTGGGATGGCCTTTCCTTATGCACTACTTTACGATGAGCAGATATGCCTCTTTAATTCCCCTCCCCAAGCTATGCTTTTCAGTCGAGCTGATATAACAGGTCACATATTGATTGTCATATGCTTGCAAACGTCTGCAGCTCCTCTTAGCAGCTGAGATTGTGGATGTAACAGTTTGTACGTATCAACGCCAAGTCTTCCCTAAAATTGAGAGTAAATACAGTGTCAGAATTAGATTCTGTAGTACTTGCTTGACATTTTTTTTATGCGCATCGACAACAATTGGAAGCAAATCCATGGCAATTAGTGGGATTAAACTGACACAGAATGGGCGAAAAGGCGGAATCTAGCTTTTCCATTTGTCATTTTTAAAGTTGGCAAGGGAACATGGGAAGCTGCCTTATTCTGAGTCAGACCATTGGCCTATCTAGATCAGTATTGTCTGCTTGCTGATCTTGCAGTTCCTCTCCAGACTTTTCACACAGGGGACATTCCCAGCTCTCTCTGGAGTTGCCAGGGTTCAATCCTGCAGTGTCAGTGCTAAAGCACTGATCTGTGGTCCTATTTCTAACAGGGCAGAAGATGTCCTTCCCAAAAATATCCTATGGTTTGAGATCTCTGGATCTATAGTCTATGGTTTAACACACATTCCTCCAGAGAAGGATCTTAAACTGGCAGCCAATGCAGAGTTTTTTTAGGATCAGAGGGATGTGAGTCTTCTTTGCTGCCCTCCAGAAGCAATTCTCCACCAGCCATAGCTTCCAGAACATCTTCAAGGATAGACCCACATAGACCATGTTGCAGCCAACTATCCAGGAGATGAATACTGAAGTTCAGTCACCAGAACAACAGATTCCCTCACTTTGGTGAAATGTGTTGTTTCTGTTTAAAAATTATTTCTAAATTACGACCTATACTTATTAATTAGCACATGCAAACCTGTATCCTCTTTCCCCCTCTTTTTTGGGGGGACAATGCATATTTTTTTGCAGTGTATAAGTGGCCAACCTATTACCATTTAGGGTCAAGAGTCAGACCTTTTGCAGTTTTGTTATGAGACAGCTGAAGTTTCTGGAACCCTTTTTGGAACTGTCAGAAACCATCACAAACTCTCTTCCAAATGATTGTCCTCTAGCATTTTATTTTTAAAAAATCAATTGCCCATTCATATAGAGACTGATGCCCCTTATTAGCATAAATTCATTCTTCTAGGCTTTCTTAGAGATCCTCTGAAGAATCATACATCTCTTATATTAATATGAATGGCAGAAAAGCTTCGTTTGGCCTTTTGTTTCCTCCTTGGCTCAGCTGAGGACTGCTGTCTTTGATGGGGAAAAAAAGCTCCTAGTTGAAATACTTTTGTGCCAAACGAATTTATAAACAAAATGTCAATATCTATAACGGTTTCTGTATTCCTGTAGTTGCTGGGGTCCCCCAGCCCCCCACAGACACAATGTTAGTTCTTAAAAGCTCTGTTTGCTAGTGTTCCAGCATTTATAGCACTACAAATTCTGCAAAATGAATTTGAATGATGCACTTCTGAAAGGAAGCTCGTGTTCTTTAAGCGAAAGCTAGGCTGGATCAGGTGTTCCAAGTGGCAGGTGTTTTAAAGAACCCTTTCCTGCAGAATGTGCACAGCTTATTTTCAAAACTGGGATTAAATTGTCATGTGTTCGAGAATGGAAATTCTTAGAATGGTGGATTTGATTCATTCATAAAACAGATCCAATGAATGGGTTCAGTGAGCAGTCAGGAGGGCACTTGATGATGTAGCATTGCTGCAGCTAGCAAAGATTTCATCAGTTTCTGAATGAGATGGAAGCCCCGGGTAAGCTTTTCGAATTAGAAAAGGAGATGCACAAATAAATGAGATACTGTATAACCAACAACTAGACTGACGTGCCAATTCTATACCAATTGGCTGCAAGCTGGACTTCCCCACTCCTGGCTTCGAAAGGAAAATGAGCATTTTGTGTTCAGAGAGCCTCCTCTATATCATAGTACTAAGTGATGAAGCTGTATACTTCTGGAATGCCCCTGACTGAACATTTCCCCGGATTGATTGTGCATTTAACTGCAATATGCCAAAACATGAAGACAAGATGTAAAAGTCCTGGGCATGCATGAATTCTGTTGATACAGGGGTGAGGAACCTTTAGCTCAACAGCCTAATTCAGCCCATCAAGCGTCCGCATTTGGCCCACAAGGGCATTTTGGCTGAACCATGGCTACCTGCGTCACACATGATGTGACTGAATACTGAATGGGACACAGCTGTAGGAAGTCTAAGGAAGCTCCATCAGCCCTGGGCGCCTGGTTCAAATAAAATAAACAAATAATAAATATTTAGCCATCGTGAGAAATGGCCACCAAACTCCTTTTGATATCTTGATATAAAACCTGTGAGGATAAGTGGGTGTTAAGCCAGAAGCACAATGAATTTCAAAACTGTATTATACTTCCCTATCTTCTTCCATTCATTACGGTAAATCTTGGACACATTAGTTTATGCATGACCTGTTTTCTGGAACTTTATCAAGGATTTCCTGAAACTTGCAGATAAATTACATTGCATCTTCTGTCATCAATTAATCTGCTGTCAGATAATTAATTATCTCTGTCTGCAGCTAAAGCCATCTTCAGTTGTATGCTTACCTGTGCATACAAAGATGAAATTATAAAAGCAACTCAGGGTGCCTACAAGTTGGGACTTGTAACTTGATTTCCACGTGTACTGGATCAGTTCATATTCTGGGACAGGGAAGGGGAGTGGCCAGCAGATGACCCCGGGGGGAGGGGAGGGATCCAATGGGCTGAGCAGGTCTTAACCCAGATTGGGAGAGCCCTAGGAAGAAGATCCTGGGGCAGGTCCTAGAGGACTTCCTTCTCATTGTTCCATCTCCCTACTAGTTCCTGCAATGCAAGGCTCTGTTTCCAGAGGTGTCGGAGACTGGGCCTGGCTCATCATGCCTATCATACCACTGAAGTCCTACTCTGGAGTTGTTAGAAAGGATGCCCAGTCTTGCCTCTCCAGGGAAGGCTGTTACCCTGTCTGTCTTGTATTACTCCAAGAAGGCAGTAACATCTCCTCCACCACCCCTGTCATAGAGATGTCAACACAGGCGTGAACAGACAGGGCTGGTTCCACCTTCTTGTGTAAGTTCCTTGCCCAGTCCAGAGGTCAGAACTGCTTGCAGTGCGAAAATGTGACTGCCCCCATTACCTTATAACAGGGTTGTAAGGGCGCAACAACTGTGTTGGGGACGCAGGTGGCGCTGTGGGTTAAACCACAGAGCCTAGGGCTTGCCGATCAGAAAGTCGGCAGTTCGAATCCCCGCGATGGGGTGAGTGCCCGTTGTTCGGTCCCAGCTCCTGCCAACCTAGCAGTTTGAAAGCACGTCAAAATGCAAGTTGATAAATAGGTACCGCTACAGTGGGAAGGTAAACGGCGTTTCCATGTGCTGCTCTGGTTGGCCAGAAGTGGCTTTGTCATGCTGGCCACATGACCTGGAAGCTGTACGCCGGCTCCCTCGGCCAATAATGCGAGATGAGTGCCACAACCCCAGAGTCGGTCACGACTGGACCTAGTGGTCAGGGGTCCCTTTACCTTTACCTTTAAGGGCGCAACGTCATGTGTGTATCACCTGCTGTGCCTTTGAGCAGCATTTTTGCCTATGTATCACACATATGGGAACGTTGTAGAAACCGTCACCTGATTTTGAGTTTGTCATCGAGTGGGAACAAGGACAAGGACCATGGTTCTGAAAGGACCACACCTTGGCCCTCCCCAAGGTGCTGATCTTGCCTTGCCTTCCTGTCTGCCAGGAACCATGAGACAAATGACTCCCCCCTTGCTTGGGCCATCATATCTCCTCAGTGGCGGGAATGGTATTGGTATCACTAATTTTAATAAATATGGAGCTGTAGGTATGTTTTGGCATAATTCAGTGGCAACTTCATGATCAAAGCAGAATGCAGAGCAACCCCAGATACACCAAGAACAAGGAGAAAAGCTGCCACTTCCCTTCCAGTTTCCACCAATGGTGTGGTTGGCAAGTAATCTGTCACTTTGTAGCCCAAGAACATGGTGGAGTAAGTTATTGGGCAAGAACCTAGTCATCGTGAGTACTGGTAAAACACCACGGAATTCCAGAAAATATGTAAACCACTTTCCTCACTGGGTATAGAAAGCCAATGTCCTTTAATTAAGCCCTGATGATCATCGAAGAGTCCACTGAATAGCAGAAGCGACTTCATAGATCTCAAAAAGCATGCAGCAGCCTCCTTCATGAGTCATTATAGAACATCTTGAAATGTCATGGTGTGCCAACAAAAATAATTAACATCATTAAGGCTTTAGAAGAAAATGCAGTGTACAAAATGCAATGAGTGAGTGAGCAACATAGACACCGTTGGCATCGGCCAAGGCAGCTTTCTTCATGAGCTTTCACATCAACATTCTTACGAGAGAAAATCAGTGGGGGGACTTTCACGGTGGGCATCTGCGCATGAATGGGGAATATAGGCTGTCCTCATTCATCTAGAACCGTGTTTCCCAAACTTTTCCCAACCACAGACCACTTGAAAATCACAGGCATGCCACAGACTACCTGAATGAAGCTCGCAGACCACTGGTGATCCACAGACCACAGTTTGGGACCCTTGATCTAGGGTGCAAGGAATGGAATGAACTATGGAGTGCATACGTACGTGCCACTTACTGTGTGAGTTCAAGGTAGTGTAGTGACATTCCCGGTTGATGGGGAAAGACCATGTGATAGATTATAAGCACTGCAGGTATATGTGTCCAGGTCTAGAAATGCAGGAACATAGTAGGCTGCCTTATACCAAGTCAAACCATTGGTCCATCTAGTTCAGTATTGTCTACTGTGATTGGCAGCAGCTCTCCAGGGTTTCTGGAAAGAGACGTTCTTAACCCTACATGAAGATGCCAGGGAATTAAACCTGCCTGCAAAGCATGTACCCCACAACTGAGCTACACCCTAGTCAATGCTAAGGACCATGAGATGTTGCATAATGCAACCCCAGTAGGAAGTTTAAGAAACACTGGGGATTTTTTTATTTTTTATTTTGCATGCAGGACATTCATTCATTTGCTATTTATTTACAAATATATTTACAGGCTGCCTTGTTTGGGGTACAACCCACACAAAGGTGGCTTATGGTATCTTTTAAAAAAACAAACGTAAACCATATCAAAGCAAGAAAATCAAGCAATTACAGTATAATACACTAGTGTAGCAGCAACAGCATGAACCATTAATAAAATAGAATGTTAAACTCCAGTAAATAGCACCAAGCATAATTTCCCCCCCAAATATTACACCGTAATTTAAAGCACCCATCACAAACCTTAAGAAAAGGCCAGCCTAAACTAATAGCTCTCTGTGTGTTGTAAAAGCCCATGTGAAGGTTTGCAATGTTGGATTCAAAAGCAACTCAGAAAGGTGAAAGTTCCTTTGCCCACAGGCCACCACAGAAAAGGCCCTGCCTCTCAATTTCACCAACTGAATGGATCACACCAAATGGATCATCCCTTCAGAGGCAGATCTCAAGGCTTGTAAGGGTAGGTTTGTTATGGGTCCCAAACCAGCTCCAGGGAACTTGATCCCAAACCATTTAGGTTTTTGCAAGTCAAAAAACAGAACTTTAATCAGATCCAGAAATAATAATAATAATAATAATAATAATAATAATAATAATAATTTATTATTTATACCCCGCCCATCTGGCTGGGTTTCCCCAGCCACTCTGGGCGGCTTCCAACAGAAAAATAAAACACAACAATCTATTAAACATTAAAAGCCTCCCTGAACAGGGCTGCCTTCAGATGGCAATCAACCCAACTGGTACAGAACCAGGAGCCACCTGCTCTGACCATTTAGCCCCAACCAACCATCAAGAAAACTCACTTTCCACCACTTGAAATTTCTGGACTGCCTTCAAAGTCAACCCTCATGTAGAAGACGTACTTAATCCAATGTATGTCCACTCGAATGGTTCTCAGGCAAGAAGGCTGTGAAAAACTCCTGTACCATGGAGTGCTTTGTAGTTGTGAGGTAAGCATTGCTGTAACATCCCAGACCTAGACCAGATCCTTCCAACCATCTTCTGAGCTTGACCATCATGCTTGATAGTCGTACCATCTCATTTATGAAGAACTGCGTAAAGCAGAGACTGTGACTCATCTCAGAATGGCACATGGTAAGGGATGTTGATGGAGGTTTTAGTCCAGGTTCCACAGCCCTGCTCTAGAACCCACTTCTATTAATGTATCAAAGACTGGGGCATGTTGCTGCTTCCATTCCTCATTGCCATTTGTTTTTTATTTAGCTAGCTAACATTGGCAGAGTAGTCTGTAGAACCTTCAAGAATCTTATCCCATTAGCTCTCAGCCCCTTCTCAGTCATCTTCCTGTTTCAGGCACACTTTAATACAGTTAGATCTTCTGAATTCTTCATCATCTGGTTTCTTGACCTGGATGTGATACGGGGACTATGGAGCCGCGGGTGGCACTGTGGTCTAAACCACTGAGCCTCTTGGGCTTGCCAATCCGAAGGTCGTCAGCTCGAATCGCTGCGATGGGGTGAGCGCCCATTGCTGTGTCCCAGCTCCTGCCAACATAGCAGTTTGAAAGCACACCAGTGCAAGTAGATAAATAGGTACCACTGCAGTGGGGAGGTAAACAGCATTTCCATGCACTCTGGTTTCCGTCACGGTGTTCCGTTGCGCCAAAAGCGGTTTAGTCATGTTGGCCACATGACTCAGAAAGCTGTCTGGACAAACGTGGCTCCCTCGGCCTGAATGCGAGATGAGCGCTGCAACCCCATAGTCGCCTTTGACTAGACTTAACCATCCAGGGGTCCTTTACCTTTACCTTTACTGGGACTATGCCTGTGGCCTTGGTCTATGACAGGCATCCCCAAACTGTGGCCCTCCAGATGTTTTGGCCTACAACTCCCATGATCCCTAGCTAACAGGACCAGTGGTCAGGGAAGATGGGAATTGTAGTCCAAAACATCTGGAGGGCCGAAGTTTGGGGATGCCTGGTCTATGATCTCCACCTATAGATCAATAGAAAGAATTGCACCCTATTCCTCCAGTAAGAACTTCCTGTTGCAAGGAAATGAGGCACGTACGGTATCCATGTATGTGTGTGCACATGTGTGCAAATGATGCCTGTGAATGAATCAGTGAGGATAAATGTGGGTGAATGAAGACAGGCGGAAAAGTTGTTGCACAGACCCTTTCCCTGCTACACACACATGCACATTTGTTGAATGCATTGGAGGGGGTGGGGAGGTTGTGTGAAGTTCTGCTAGGTAACATCTCTCTCTCTCTCTCTCTCTCTCTCTCTCTCTCTCTCTCTCTCTCTCTCTCTCGTTCCAGCCTCCAATTCTGCAGGATTTCACTTGCGCCATACACTTTGGAACCATGTTTTTCGAAAGGGTTAACACAGACTAAAATGGCAGCCTCCAAGGGCCTCGGTCAACCTCTCCCATTTGCTGCCTACTCAGTCCTGTAGAAAGGATGATAGCCATGTACCTTGTGGGCTGTGGCCCAAGGTTTGTGGACTGCAGCATGCATGATGGGTCAACCTGTCATAAAGAAGCATATTATATATTATCGTCAGCTGTGTGATCCATCTAAAAAGAGCAATGCAGCCCAGCTCACCCACTCCAGATAGCATCCTCCAGATGACTCTTCCCTCCTCCCAGGTGAAGTGACCCATAGGATCAGCTATGAAGCATCCAGCTCTCCCAGCCTATCCTCCTGCACCATTTTCCTCTCTCTTACACCTGTGGTGAAAAATTTGGCAGTCACGCATTACAGAAAAAAGAGTGTGATGGTTGGAAAGCTGTTCACCGATGCCCTGGCTAATCTTCAGGATCAGGTAGAGTTAAACTTGAACTTGTAGGAACAATGAGTGATTAACATTCTACTCCCCACCCTACTGCCAAGCCTATTCATATTCAACACAAGATGACTAATAGCAGTCAGCTGGTGGGGAGGAAAAAGAAGTATCTCAATGATCTTTTCAGATGGGTGTGGGTGGGACTTTCTTTCCAACTGCACAGAGGAATGTCTGACAGCTCCTGATGTTTATAGCTATTCCTATCAGTTTGTCATAAAAGGTAAAGGTAAAGGGACCCCTGACCGTTAGGTCCAGTCGCGGACGACTCTGGGGTTGCAGAGCTCATCTCACTCTCTAGGCCGAAGGAGCCAGTGTTTGTCCATAGACAGCTTCCGGGTCATGTGGCCAGCATGACTAAGCCACTTCTGGTGAACCAGAGCAGTGCATGGAAACGCCATTTACCTTCCTGCCGGAGTGTTACCTATTTATCTACTTGCACTTTGATGTGCTTTCGAACTGCTAGGTTGGCAGGAGCTGGGACCGAACAACGGGAGCTCACCCTGTTGCAGGGATTCAAACCGCCGACCTTCTGATCAGCAAGCCCCAGGCTCTGTGGTTTAGAGTAGACCACAGCACCACCCATGTCCCTTTTTCAGTTTGTCATAGAGAAAAGCAAAAAGCCACATGGTTTAGCTTCAGTGGCTGAGTGACAGAATGTCAGGGGTGGGCAAGAAAAGGGCTTTCTATTTAAATGTATAGCACCTTATTTATTTTAATGCACACCTTTCTCCCCCTGTCTTAATGGCTCAGGGTTTCCCTTTGTCCTCTTTTTCCAGGGCATGTCCTCTTTTTCATGGGTATGTAAACTGAGAGTCATCATAGCGATCCATATTTAAAAGTAGAAGTCAGCAAATGTCTCCTTGTTTTTGCTCTTCAAAATATGGCAACCAATGACTTGATGTCAATTTCATTCTTCTTAGGGAGACTTGCTCCCCACAGGTCCAAAGACTAAAAATTGAGGAAATATCCGTTTGCAGTGGAGCTCACACTTTGCATGCAGAGGGTCCCAGAACAGGGGCCAAATCAGACTGGCAGTTGCACAAGAAGGAAACTGAAGGTGCCAGGGAAAAGGGTGCGGATCCATATCAGAACCCTGGTGTGGGGTAGGAAGTATTTATTCCAGCAACTCTGTAGTCCTGATTCAGATTGGGTCCCTATTTGGGGGGTCATTTACAACTCCAGGGCCCCTCTGCTGCACCTTTGCCTCTTAGCATCCACCTAGGCAATCCCACTGTCCACTTTGGGTACCACTGATCATTCCAGATCGTGACTGCAGCAGGGGAGGGGAAAAGTTAAAGCTCCTTACCCTCACACAAGGCTCTCAGTCCGAATTGGGCCCCACACACTCCATTGCCAATTGTAAGAATGGCATCTCATCTCATTTGGTCCTCCCTTCCTGGTTCAGTTCAATGGAGTCTAGGTAGGACACCTGAGTAAAGTCCCTGCCTGAGATGTTGGAGAACTTCTGCTTGTGGGAAGAAGACAGCGTTTGGCCAGATGGTGATTCTAAGCTTGGTCTGTACAGTCTGTGACTCAGCGGTGCCAGCCTAGTATGTGACTCACTTACACCAGCTGCTTGGAAGACCCATTTTATTTATTTATTGAAGTCCCAGACGTGCAACCAAAACAGGAGGTTAATCATATCCCTGGTGGGCCACCAGGGGCGGATCCCTGCAGCTTCACCGATCAGGAGTCGAGCAGCCCTGCATTTGGTTGTAAATGATGCCTTCAGCCTAAGCATGCAACCAAGGCAGCAGAAGATGGTATGGTGGGGCACGATCAGTTGGATCGCTGCTGCTTACTAGGAGGTAGAGGGAGAGGAACAAGTTGGTGGGGAGGTTGATGAGGTGCAATTGCAGAGACAGGAGCACTGGATTGGCACCACTGGTGCATCATGCCAACATTGCCCTCTTGCTCCTCCCCCTCCACCTCCTGACACACAGCAGCAAAGTGATCAACTGGAGGTCAGGCAAGTGACCCACATAGCTGCCAAGTCTCCTGTTGAAAAGTCTGGGATCAGCAGCAGTACGGCACCAGAAGTGCCGCATGTCTGGACATGCGTAGAAGCAACTTCCGGTGCCGGTGCTGCCCAATTTCCGGTGCCCAGACATGGGCAGAGCGGCACCCAAAATCGGTTCTGCGCATGTCCAGACATGCGCAGAAGGAGCCTCCCTGGCAGGTAGGAAATCGGGGGATTTACGGGATTTTTTGCTATTCGGGATAACAGTGGGAAACGGATTAAAATCTGGGGGTTTCCCATGAAAAATGGGAGACTTGGCAGCTAAGGTGACCCAGCCCCACCATGGCATCTGCTACTGCCTCAAGGCCAGCCTCTGATGAGATGCTATGGGTTGTAGCCAATTAAGTTCCACTCAGAGTAGACATGAATGAACCTAAGCTAGCCATTTGTCAATTTCAGCTGGTCTACTCTGAGTCAGGCTAGCACTGGCTACAACCAAAGTAGGGTCACTGGAGAAACAAGACAGGGACATGGGATTATCTCTTGTGACAGTATAGCATAGTGAGTAGAGAATAGGACTGGGCATGGAGAGTCTTTGGCTTCAATCACTGCTTACTTGTGACAACCCCTGGATGACTTTAGACCAGTCGCTTTCTCTTAGGGCAAATGTGAAGGTAAAATGCTTCTTTCTTTGAAATGCTTCAGGTTACTGGTGGGGATACTTGAGGAGCCAGCCACATGCCTATTCAGTAAGATCAAGTGGGGAAGCTCATCTCTGTGTCCCATCCATGGTGGAAGCATTGCTGATTGGGATGAGGGATAGAATGTTCTCAGTAGCCGAATCAGCATTGTGGATAAGCTTGCCACCTCTCCACTGGTTTCCATTGGCTTGTGAAGATGTTCTGATTTCAGGAAGCTTTTCCTGAAGAGTGTGCATCGTCTTCCACCGTGTCTCTGTTACTTTTCCACTCTTGCTGTGATGTCCTGAGACTCGGGGCTTGGACTCAGAACCAGAGGAGTCTCAGTTGGCACAGGATCCTCTGCCCCGGGCATCGGCCGAACCTAGTCTGGGGCCTGATTCTGAGGAGCCTCAGTCTGCACAGATTCCCCTGCAACAAGCACCAGCTGGGCCGAGTCAGGGGCCTGAGCCTGTCCTGGCTCCAGATGCAGGGAATACTAGGTCATCACCAACAGCTGATCCACTACCGGCTGAGTCAGAAGAGGCTGAGGCAACTTCTGGGTCTAGTAACCCACCGGTGTCTCCCGAGCTGCAGAGACTCAGGTCTGAGAGAAGGAGAGACCTGAGTACTCACAGGAGGAGTGCTCGCCTTCAGGCAAGGCAGGGTGGTGAGTCTTTGGGGGATCGGGACTGGCCATTACCTCGGCAGAGATAAAAGGCGGTCAGACCCCACCCCATGTTGTGGGAACAACATTGCTGATTGCCAGATCCTGCCTGGGCTCCAGAACCTGACCTGCCTGTGTTCCTGCTCCTGACCTGCCCTGGATTCCTGCCTGTGTTCCTGCTCCTGACCTTGCCTAGTCTCCTGCCTGCACCCTGCCTCAGCTTCATTGGACTGACCTCTCATGGATTCCCTAGACTTCGGACCGGCCCTGGACCTCGCCTCTCGGTTTACCCTTGGACCAGCACAGTTGCTATGTTTTGACTTGTTGTTGACATCCGTCTGTCTTGAGAGACAATGGAGTACGCCTCCAGTGGTGAAATCAAACCGCTGGGTTAACAGCACAAGCCTGTACAGTGTTGTTGGGGGGGGGGCTACCCAGATGGCAAGACACCCCCTCTCAGCCTTGCTGAGCAATACATTTGGCACCAGCTTGGCTGCAGGAGTTGCAGGAAGGGGGGGTGTACAAGGCACCATCTAACCATCTAAGGAACCCCACTTTGGATTTGTATAGGGTTTACTCCTTAGCCTCTTCTTCTCCCAAAGATATTCCACAAGGCACCAGAGGTTTGAGATCAGAATTTTCCTTCTCTTCGATGGGCTACCTTCCCAGGTCGATGAACCACACCTGCCCCTCACTTCCATCTATAGCACCTGCAGAAACCGCCTTCTTGACTGTTGGACCCACTATTGGTCTTATCTGCTGTACCACCGGAGCCTGTCTTTACATGAGGGGGACATTCCCAACTCACTGAGGATTCAAGACCCATTGGCTGCTCTCACCTGGTTTAGCCAGTCGAAGCCATTTCCCAGGGTGTGGCCGCTCTTGCATCTAGGATGCAGCAGCTTCTGGAAGCCACAGGTAAGAGCTGAATGCAGGGTGAGGACCAAAGGTGGACCCAACTACCCTGGAAGGAGCACGCTGTGTCCCCCCACCAGACGTACTTTCTTTTGTTCTTTGGCGATCACTCGTAGCTGAGTAAGATTGTCTTCCATAAACACGGTTTTAACAATGAGTCCGTAAGTGACTGTGGAGGCCAATTCTGGATCCACACGTCCTTTGGTTTCCGGACATTGGTTTCCGGGCAGGAGTTGATCATGTTGTGGATCCTTTTAGCACATTTCTCCCTTGCGTCCTGAGTTCGAGTGTCTTCAAAGCCCACAACACCTTTGGTAAAGGCTGTTCTCCAACTGGAGCACTCGCAGGCCAGTGTTTCCCAGTTGTCTGTGTTTATACTACATTCTTTTAGATTTGCCTTGAGACAGTCTTTAAACCTCTTTTGTTGACCACCAGCATTACGCTTTCCATTTTTAAGTTCGGAATAGAGTAGTTGCTTTGGAAGACGATCATCAGGCATCCGCACAACATGACCAGTCCAATGAAGTTGATGTTGAAGAATCATTGCTTCAACACTGGTGATCTTTGCTTCTCCCAGTACAGTGGTACCTCTGGTTAATAACTTAATTCGTTCCGGAGGTCCGTTCTTAACCTGAAACTGTTCTTAACCTGAGACACCACTTTAGCTAATGGGGGCTCCTGCTGCCGTTGCGCTGCTGGCGCACAATTTCTGTTCTTATCCTGAAGCAAAGTTCTTAACCCGAGGTACTATTTCTGGGTTAGCGGAGTATGTAACCTGAAGTGTTTGTAACCTGAAGCATTTGTAACCCAAGGTACCACTGATATTAGTTCGCCTGTCTTCCCAAGTGATATGTAAAATTTTTCGGAGACATCGTTGATGGAATCCTTCAAGGAGTTGGAGATGGCGTTTATAAGTGGTCCATGTTTCACAAGCATATAGTAAGGTTGGTAGTACAACCAGACGTATTACCCCTCTCCTAGCACCCCACACCCCCTGCTACTACTGCACTTATTGAAAGTTGCCTTTGGTAATATGTATGTATAGGTAATATGCGGGGTATAAATCCTTATACTCAATATGTTCATATGCTGGATCCTTCACCCCACCCTGCTTTGGTCCGGATCTCATTTTCTAACAATGCAGAGAGATGGAATCTTCTGTTTCACAGGTGTGGTGTCATGTGACTCCTTGGTAAGCCTGTTCCTGCCCTTCAACTTTGTTACAGGTGATGGGAATTGCAGTAAAGATTCCTCCCTCCCAAAGGGGTTCAAGCCTCGCTCAAGATTTAAGCTGTTAAAAAAATGTTACCTCTTCTTTTAACGAGCTAAATCGATATATGACAGCATTTCAGAGAGCAATGGCAATTTTTGACATACAGCAGGGGCAGCTGTGCTTCTTGAACACCCTTGTGTAAGACATCTATTTGGAATATAAAAAAGATAAATATTACACACACACACACACAGAGAGAGAGAGAGAGAGAGACAGAGACAGAGACAGAGACAGAGACTTCTGGCATGTCTAAGGCAGAAATCACATCCATACTTATGGGTAGACATACATAGGATTGCACACCACATGCTAAGCCACCGTGGCAAAGTGGTTAAAGTGTTGAACTAGACACCTGGGATAAAGGTAAAGGGACCCCTGACCATTAGGTCCAGTCGTGACCAACTCTGGGGTTGCGCGCTCATCTCGCATTATTGGCCAAGGGAGCCGGCGTATAGCTTCCAGGTCATGTGGCCAGCATGACAAAGCCACTTCTGGCAAACCAGAGCAGCACATGGAAACGCCGTTTACCTTCCCGCTGTAGCGGTTCCTATTTATCTACTTGCATTTTGCCGTGCTTTCGAACTGCTAGGTTGGCAGGAGCTGGGACCAAGCAACGGGAGCTCACCCCATCACAGGGATTCGAACCGCCGACCTTCTGATCAGCAAGCCCTAGGCTCAGTGGTTTAACCACAGCGCCACCTGGGTCCCAAACAGAAACCTGGGATACCAGGGTTCAAATCCACACTCACCCATAAAGCTCACTGGGTAACTTTGGGCCAGTCACTGGCTCTCAGCCTAACCTACCTCACAGGGTGGTTGTGAGGAAGAGAATTATTCACTGCCATCTTGAGCAACTTGGAGGAAAGGTGGGATTGCAATACAGAAATAAATAAGACATCCATTAGAGCAATTTCAAAGTTACTTGCTCAAGAACAGACCCGTTTAAATTAAGGAGCATAACTAAGGGAGCAATCCTGTAGCAGCACTGAAGGAATCACTGGGATTAGTAGGTTAGGATCCAGTGGATCCCTCGATGAGATAGGAGGTTCCCAGCACAACTGAGCTACACCATTTTAACTCCCTCATCCTGGCTCATTCAGGACTGAGCTGTCTCACCTGAGCCTGACAGAACTGAATTCAGTGTAAGCCCTGAAAAGGGAGTGTTTGGGGTCCTGGCTCTGGGGGGACCAAGGAGACTAAACCTAAACCCATTCATCTTGGTCACATAACCTGGCAATCTGGTGAAAATTAAGCTGGCAAAGAGAATGGTGCCACTCAAACACTCTTTAAGAGGCTTGTGAGCCAGGAATAGCCCTGCTGCTGAATGGAGTCTGGGTCTGCTGTAACTGACTTCCTTTGGGCCAGTTTCTTGTGTACAGGATGGTTCTGTTAGTTAGGTCCATTACTTTCCGCGAGTAAAACTTAGTTGAATACAACCCATCGATTTCCCGCCCCCCATGCCTAAATTGCCTTCAAATTGGGGACCCAATGAGAAAAGATATATCCCCTTAATTCCTTACTCATTCCAACCCTATCTGGCAACCAAACCTTCAATGCTGTTTTTGTTTTCTTTAAAGCAGTGGGGGTGGGGGACCCAGACGTTTGATTTCAGCTCAGTCCAAAGCCTGAGGCTCTTGTGAAGCTACGGCAGTATTCCGAGTTCAAGTTTCGACTTGAACTTTTGCTGTTTCATACAGCCTGAAATCTGTTACAAATATTAAGCTGCCTGGTCAAATTTCATAGTAGATCCATCAAATGCTCCCGGCCCTGGAAGAAGAGAAAGCGGGGCTCTTTCATTTGCTGGTTCCCTGCTCCCCCTTTCCGTAATCAGTTCAAGTCTGCTTGAACTGGCGAGAGAGTGAGGATGGGCTTAGGGATAGTGTCTTATCTACTTTTCAGTGTTCACGTCCACCCCTGTTTCATTAGACAGAGGGGCACTGGTAGAAAGCTGGGATTTATCCCAATATTGTTGAAGCTGAATTCTTTTTTCCCCTCTGTGGGGAGGGGGTCAGTGATTACAATATTTGATCATGAAGTTGCATGGCAATTTCAGATGAGCCGTGTGAGCAGTATCTCATGCCAGTCAGCTCTGCTTGATCCCCAGATGCAATGAACACCAGCCCTGCAAAGAAATATTGCATTTATTAATCTCCAAATCTTTGTTTTTCAGGAGCGCATTTGTTATAGCTCATCCCTTCATTTTTTATTTTCGCAAAATATATCAATCACTTTATTCACTGCATCTCCCCCACTACCAACAGCATCAAATTCACACCACCATTTGAGATAGCTTCTGTATCTACCAGCGGAAAGGATGGCAGGTGAAATATAAGCTCCTTCATTCATTCATTCTAATGTGCACATTCCTTCAGGGCCAAACTAGACATTAAATTTGTCACACAATTTGCCCTTGTGTAGATGATTTTTCTTCAGTGCTTGGAAAGTTCATTTCTAGAAGGAGTTATTTCTGGTTCTATTTCCTCATGTCCAAAAAGGAACTACTTCTAGTTCATCCAAATGAATCCTTTGTTTATCAAAAGTTCTTCCTCAGCAAAAACTTTTGCAGCTTTCAGAATTTCACAAGCTACTGTGCTGAAGTATGGGAGGGGGGAGTTAACCAGAGGCTACACATGTGATAAGATGTCTGACCAATAGAATGCCAACAGGGGAAGCTTTCCCTTTCATTATATTTCCATACATGTTTACCCTGTTTAATTGTGCTAGTGACACACCTGTTAAAGGCACAAAGCACAATTCACTTTGTTCCTGGACTTTTTACTGTAAGCTTATCCTGTCAGAAGAAAGCATCTTCAACAGGGAAAACACAGGAAATGCCTCACATTCCTTCCTTCTGATTAGGTGGCCTTGGAAACAGCAGCACCTCCATATCTGCCTAATAAGCCTTAGAACCATGTCTCTACATTTTGCTTCCTAACATTCTTTATAGATTTCAAATTAATTTTTAAAAATGAAAGCTAATATTCTGGGCATTTTGCAGGGAGAGGTTGGGAGAGGGAGGGACAGAATGAAGATATACTGGAAATCATTTGAAGTTTTACCCCCAAAATGAACTTAATTCACTTTAGTTCATCTGGCAATTATGGGAACTGCTTTCAGATGCAGTTCAGGGATTTTTGAAGTAGTTCAGTGAACACATTCACTTAACTACTGGTAGTTCTTTCAAAGCGCTGTTTTTCATTAACAACTCACTGGCATGAGGGGAGCTAGTTTGGGACTATGGCATGAAGGAGGGGGGGTAATGTCTTGCCCTTGCTGTGATCCCAGTGAGATCCCACCCCCCAGCAGCTGTTATGGGAGGGAAGATCCTTTTGCACAATTCTGATTAAGACCACAGTAGGGGCAAAGGGTTGACGTCCTGCTCCCCTATGACATGATTCTTACTCTCATGCTGGGTACTTGTTAAAGAAGAATCAGTGATATGACAAGCGTCACATCTTGCTTTGTCCTAAGCTCCTACCATTTGTTTACATTCATTCTGTATAAATTTCATCTATGGAACCTTCATTCAGGGCCACTGACAAACGTGTACAGTGGGTATAGAGCCCCTGTAGTCTGTGGGCCATTCTTGAGCTCCTATAACAATAATTTAGGAACTTTTACCACTTTGGAACTAAACTAAGTTTTACTGCCTGTGCAACCTTTCTGACTGAAGTATGGAAAAAGCACACAAATCTGATCTTTGGAGAGTTTCCTAAGTAAACCATTTTTAAACTTACCTAATGTGTGGTCTTTTCCTATGCTGTGGGAAGAGGAAAATTCTGGAACTCGCTCAGAAGGACATATTTTAAAGGTACAACAGCCTAGACTTCCATGCTTTACTTTGCTGAATATTTTGTAACATTAAATCTCTGCTGGGGCGGGCTCTCTCACCAAAGAGTACTTACCCCAAACTTGGATCTTGGCATCCACTGAATTTCTACCTTTTTCTTTCCTTTCTTGAACCAGCACTCACACCAACCCTGTGAGGTAGGTTAGGCTGGGAGACAGTGACTGGCCCAAGGTCACCCAGTGAGCTTTATGGCTGAGTAGGGACTAGAGCCTGGGTCTCTCAGGGATTAGTCCAACCCTCTAACCACTATACCACACTTCTATCAAGCAAATGTTAACCAGTGCATCTTCCCATCATTTGCCATAGTGGTGGAGCTCCATTTCACCTTTAATTGTATTTTTCCCCCTGTATTGTATTTTCATGTTTTATTGGAAGCCGCCCAGAGTGGCTGGGGAAACCCAGCCAGATGGACAGGGTACTAAATAAAAAATAAGAAGTGTGCAACCTGAATTTGCTGTTATGCCGCTGAATTCTACCCCAAATGTGTAGCAGTGTGGAAGTGCTCTATTTAATATTGAATCAGATCAGAGGCCCGCTGAGATTGTAGTCATAAGCACTTATCTGGGAGTAGGTCCCATTGAACTCAGCAGGGCTTCCAGACATTCATACGACTGCACTGTTAGTCTGGCACTCTGTCTCTGTCAGAGATGGTTGCAAGCAGAGCTCACTGGAAAACCACTCTCTGCTTTGTCTCCTAGTTCCACTTTTTGGCTAGCGTGAGTCATTGATAGAGCACGATTCTTTGGATTTGTTTTAATTCTTTTATTATTTATCTGTTTAGCATGCTTGTGCCCTGCGTCACAGCCCCCGAGAGGCTCTCAGAGCAGCTTAGAAACGAGCCACACAATAAAAATGACATTCAGGTCTGGTATCAGTCAGAGAAATACCACGAGATCCCTGTGGAGACAGGATTATGCAGGTGGCATTTTCTGCTCTCATCTATGGTGTTCCCCAGTGTCGTGGCTAAGCAGCAGAGCCCACAGATGACCTCTGAGGCAAGGGAGGAACTGGAACTCACTCAGGCCACAAGGGAGGTAAATCATCAAAAGCCATCTATAGGGGCACAAAGAAACAGAAGAGTGTAAGAAGAGTTTTGTAGGATCAGGCCAAAGGCCCATCTAGTCCATCATGTTCTTACAGTAGCCAACCACATGCCTGTGGGAAGCAGAAAAACAGGACTTGGGTGTTCCAAATTGGAACAGCTACAAACAACTTGACATTGTTGGGTGGGATTTTTGCAGTTCAGTGTGGCAACATGGCTGTACTTATTCCATAACTCTCACCAGCTTTCTTTCCCCCCTTTTAATGACCTGGTTTTTGTTGTTGTTGTTGCTTATTGTCTTTCTGTCAGAAAGGCCCTCAAAGTGGCATGTATCAATTAAAAGCATGAAGCTGATACAATACAGTAGTAACATTCAACACCCCTAAAAATTATCCAACAGCCATTAAGTCCCACCCTAACTCACTTATCCTGGCAGATCTAGGGTTAGCATTGTAGCCCTTAGTCCAGGCATGGGTAAACTCGGCCCTCCAGATGTTTTGGGACTACAACTCCCATCATCCCTAGGTAACAGGACAGGGATGATGGGAGTTGTAGTCCCAAAACATCTGGAGGGCCGAGTTTGCCTATGCCTGCCTTAGTCTGAATCCAACACAGAAGGTACTTTTTAAGAGAGCTGAAAGTTATTGGAGGGAAGCTTTGTCCCCCAAGCAGAAGCACATACTGGCACAGTTCAGATAAAATGTAAACCGTGGTTTGTCGTTATGCGAGTCACAGCTCAGCATCCTAGTTTGTGAATTATGGTCTGCACAAATCACTGTTTGCTCTTTTTTTTAAAAAAAAACAAGCAAATGGTAGTTTCTTGCAAACAAAAGCTTCTCATTTTTCTCCCTTCACAGATAAACCTGAGGCTTTACTGCAACTTGTGCATATAACAAGCACACTTTCGCCATTAATTTACATTATGCAGGCTGGTCTTCCGTTAGATGTTGATGATCCTCAATTGCTTGCTTGAAGCTTCGTGCCTATTTTGAGCTATCTATATTTGCTGCTTCACCTTTGCTATTCGTTTATGGGTTTGGTTCTTTTTTTAAAAAAACAAACAAACAAAGAGCACCCACAAAATCTGGGAGCCTTAATTAAATATCACACTGCATACGTGTTACCTGTTACCAAGGCAGTATTGTTTTTGAACTCCTTTGAGGTGGAATTGCTTTCATTCTATCTCAGGTGCTCTGTTTTGATCTTGGATCTGCGCCTGCTTAGCAACAAACGGGGCACGTGGTGTTGGTGGTGGGGGTAACTCCAGGCCCTGCTCACAGCCCAAGCTGACCTCTTAGAGGCTGCTTCAAAACATTTGAGCCAGCTTTGTGTGTTGACCCAGAGCTCCACAATGCTACGGAATGTGACCAGCATTTAAAAAGGGAAAAAATGCCAGGTCCAAACCCTGGCATTTCCAGGGATAAGAGATGCCCTGGTTTGAAACCCTGGTTTGAAACCCTGGAGAGCTGCTGCCAGTCAAGAGTTGACAACGATGAGCTAGATGGACCACTGGTCTGACTTTGTCTAAGGCAGCTTCCTCTGTTCCTATGGATTAGCAGACGGAGGTGGCCCAATAGCTTGAAGAAACATCTCATTCATATGAAAGCGAGGGCAACCGGTGGGGGGACACAAAAATCCTTATTACCATCATGCAGGGGGCAAAAAACCCTCCGCCTACAACTGTGTGCATGTTTTCCATTTGGCTTCACGTGAAAGAAAGCGGCGCACATTGCAACATCAGCTGCAAATAACGAGAGTGTTTCCTTTCTTAAGTGGCTTCTGAGCCCGGCACCCAGGAGGCTCTTGCTCATGCAGAAGATATTTTTAAATTTGAAAAGAATGGGGGAAGAGCACATTTCCTTTTCTTCTTCCTCATAGCATCCCTTTGAATCTCTCCTTCTGGGTGCAAAAGCTTTTCATCATCGCTGCCTTTTCCGGCTTGGCAGAAGCGATGGGGTGGATTTTTTTTCTTCTTCTTCTAACTCTGTCGTCTCCGCATGCTCCTCTGTGCCGTTTGAATGAAATAAATTAAATCAAACTCCAATGGAGGGTAAGACAAGGTTCTATAGAGCCGGAATGTGTAGTATACATTTCTAGAGGGGAGGAGAGAGGAAGCCGGAGAGACACCTGGAAGCTGCAGCAGCATGAGAAAATCACTTTGGAGAGGCTCTTAAAACTGTACTGCGCGCGCGCGCGCGCGCACACACACACACAGCCAAAGGGTGGGAGCAGGCATATATATTTCCAGTGACCCATCAAGCCAAATGCAACCCACAAGCTTAGGGGGGAAAAGACGAGTAAGGAAGGGGGGGAGACATCTTCAGTTGTAAAATAAAAACAAAAACGATGCATTGCCCTAGAGTAAGTCGATTGGGAGACATTTCTTCTCCCTCTCTTAGTATTAGATGCCAGGGTCCTCAAAGGGCAGGAGCTTCAAGACAGGGGTAAGGAATTGCTTCTTCATGCATCACAGAGTTAAAGCTTGGCATTTGCTTCCACAAAATGTAGTGAGGGTTGCTTGGATAACTTTCAGGGGGGGGTTAGAAGAATTCAGAGGATAATAATAATAATAATAATAATAATAATAATAATAATAATAATAATTAATAATAATTTATTATTTATACCCCGCCCATCTGGCTGGGTTTCCCCAGCCACTCTGGGCAGCTTCCAACAGAAAAATGAAATAATCGATTAAAGATTAAAAACCTCCCATAACAGATAGCAGCAGCTTTGCTCAGGCAGGCTTAAAATGGTAATCCAGTTACAAAGACCTACTTTAGTCTAGTTTAAAAATGGAGTCTGATCTGTGGCTCAGACCTAGCATGTGTTCTACAATGCTGGAATGAAGCAGAGCAAAGAGGAAATGTCCAGCCAGGTGAGGAGATTCTATGTGGCTACAGCTCTCCCCCTGTCAGGGCACAGTGGGAGGGTCTCTCAGAGTTCTCTCTAGCAAACTTACAAGAAAACTCTGTGAGCTTCACCTGCCACCATGTGCCTATCTAGCAAGCATGCCTTGTTGGTTGACTGTGTTGTAAATACAGTGGAACCTCGGTTTTCAAGCATCCCGGAACCCGAACATTTCAGAACCCAAACACCGAAAACCCGGAAGGAATTGCTTCTATTTTTGAAAGCGCCCCGGAAGACAAATGGCTTCCGAGGCGTTTTTCAATGTTCACCATTGACTTTGCCGACAGCCCTTGCGCCTCAGTTGTCGAACGTTTCGGAAGTCAAATGGTATTCTGGAACGGATTACGTTTGACAACCGAGGTTCCACTGTATCCCACACTTGGAGAGCCACATGCGGCCCCTAGACCTGAGGTTGATATGGTCTGAAGACTGAGGAAGAGGGAATGGAATGGAATGGAAGGACAACTGATCCTGATACCATAATTGTTTTACTTCCAAGATGTCTCCCATCCATCTGTAAACAAGGGTGTGTGTGTGTATGTGTGTGCTTGCGTGCGCGTGCGTGCATGCCTTAAAACAAACCAGCTGTGATTCAAACCAGTGGGGTTGGGGAAAGAACATTTCAGGAGAGGGCCTTGGGAGGGATAAGAATCAAAGTGGTAATTGCAAGAGGGAGCTTAAACAAGAGCAGCCGGAGATTCTTGCTTTCAAGCACAGGAAACTTCACTGCAAATTAAGTCCCGTTTCCTCCACGAGCTGCTGCAGAATGACAACTCTGACAGACATACAGATGGTTTACAGTCCTGAGGGCTTTTTGTGTGGGCGCGCGTGGTTGTAAATGCTCCCACAATGCACTCAGCTACACCCTGTGACGTAACCACTCGATTATGACCAACTTCTCCTGTTTAACGGGGCTTGTAATTGGAACGCACTAGTGGGTATAGTAAATAATAATAATAGCCTGTTGGGAAACTGCAGGTGTCTCACCTTAGCCCAGGCCTGCAGAAGCTGGGTAGACCAGGGATGCGTAATAAACACCTGATAAACTTATTGTTGGCTGGTCCAGAGGCTGCAAAAGCACCAAAGTGTCAAGCACCAAACAGTAGGGATGGGCTGAGAAGTCCAATATACACTTTTTTTCAAAGTGCTTTTTGATCATATAATGCACTTTCTAATGTTAATTTCACAAATACATTTTCATGTACATTTTACCCTAGGATGTGAATTTTTGGCTGGGAAAACTGCACCGCGAAATTCAGAGAAGAGCGCATTTTGAAGAATAGCTGTGTTTTTGGCTTCGGAAAGTGAAAATTAGGTAGGTTTGCCTTTAAATGCACACTGAGTCACATTTCTCCCCATCCCTTTTTACCACACCTGTCATCCAAAGCTGTCCCTGCAGCTGGTTTTAAGAAAAGAGGATGAATTTGGAGATAACCTTAGGAATAACTGCACTGATGGCGGACATTGCACAGCGAGCAGAGGGGAGCTGACATTTATCTATTGATTCAAAATTACTGGGTTAATCAGGCTTGAGCCAGACATCTTGGAGAGTGAAGTCAAATGGGCCTTAGAAAGCACTGCTAATAACAAGGCCAGTGGAAGTGATGATATTCCAGCTGAACTATTTAAAATTTTAAAAGGTGATGCTGTTAAGGTGCTACACCCAATATGCCAGCAAGTTTGGAAAACTCAGCAATGGCCAGAGGATTGGAGAAGATCAGTCTACATCCCAATTCCAAAGAAGGGCAGTGCCAAAGAATGCTGCAACTACCGCACAATTGCGCTCATTTCACACGCTAGCAAGGTTATGCTCAAAATTCTACAAGGCAGGCTTAGACAGTATGTGGACCGAGAACTCCCAGAAGTGCAAGCTGGATTTCGAAAGGGCAGAGGAACCAGAGACCAAATAGCAAACATGCGCTGGATTATGGAGAAAGCTAGAGAGTTCCAGAAAAACGTCTACTTCTGCTTCATTGACTATGCAAAAGCCTTTGACTGTGTTGACCACAGCAAACTATGGCAAGTTCTTAAAGAAATGGGAGTGCCTGATCACCTCATCTGTCTCCTGAGAAATCTCTATGTGGGACAAGAAGCTACAGTTAGAACTGGATATGGAACAACTGATTGGTTCAAAATTGGGAAAGGAGTACGACAAGGTTGTATATTGTCTCCCTGCTTATTTAACTTATATGCAGAATTCATCATGCGAAAGGCTGGACTAGATGAATCCCAAGCCGGAATTAAGATTGCCGGAAGAAATATCAACAACCTCAGATATGCAGATGACACAACCTTGATGGCAGAAAGCGAGGAGGAATTAAAGAACCTTTTAATGAGGGTGAAAGAGGAGAGCGCAAAATATGGTCTGAAGTTCAACATCAAAAAAACCAAGATCATGGCCACCGGTCCCATCACCTCCTGGCAAATAGAAGGGGAAGAAATGGAGGCAGTGAGAGATTTTACTTTCTTGGGCTCCTTGATCACTGCAGATGGTGACAGCAGTCACGAAATTAAAAGACGCCTGCTTCTTGGGAGAAAAGCAATGACAAACCTAGACAGCATCTTAAAAAGCAGAGACATCACCTTGCCGACAAAGGTCCGTATAGTTAAAGCTATGGTTTTCCCAGTAGTGATGTATGGAAGTGAGAGCTGGACCATAAAGAAGGCTGATCGCCGAAGAATTGATGCTTTTGAATTATGGTGCTGGAGGAGACTCTTGAGAGTCCCATGGACTGCAAGAAGATCAAACCTATCCATTCTGAAGGAAATCAGCCCTGAGTGCTCCCTGGAAGGACAGATCGTGAAGCTGTCTTTGGCCACCTCATGAGAAGAGAAGAATCCTTGGGAAAGACCCTGATGTTGGGAAAGATTGAGGGCACTAGGAGAAGGGGACGACAGAGGACAAGATGGTTGGACAGTGTTCTCGAAGCTACGAACATGAGTTTGACCAAACTGCGGGAGGCAGTGCAAGACAGGAGTGCCTGGCGTGCTATGGTCCATGGGGTCACGAAGAGTCGGACACGACTAAACGACTAAACAACAACAACAACAACAATCAGGCTTGCAGCAAGCCAGGAAGAGCCAACCAATAATTTATGGTGGTGGGCTTTGAAGAACTTGAGATACCCCCTGTCTGCTTGGTGCTGCAAAAATAGCTGATGGGACTGCCAAGAACCTGGAGAGCCTCTGTCAGGGGTCTGTTAATAGTGAACCAATTTAGACCACTGATAAGGCAGAAGGCCACTCACATGACCCAACCATTCCCAGTTATGCCTGCCAGAACAATACCTTGGTCGCCTCCCATAGCTGCCAAGTTATCCCTTTTTTAAAGGGATTTTCCCTTATGCTGAATAGGCTTCCTCGCGAGAAAAGGAAAAACTTGGCAGCTATGTCGCCTCCACAGCAGAGCTGAAGCCAATGCTAGTCATAAAGATGATGGGGAGATATGGCCTCTGTTGCCATGGTGACTAAGCAACACCCACTCCTTGCAAGAAGCCTGGATTGGTGGGAGGTGTGGTGAGGCCATCAAGGTTTGGGTTGGGCCTGTAGCTGGCTGTTAGTAATAAGCCCTCCAAGAATCAGCAAAGGAGGGTAAGTCCAAAGGCCTATCTGCTCCATCATCCTATACTCCCAGTGGCCAACCAAATGCCTATGGGGAAGTCTACGAGAAGGACATGAGTCCAGCTACATTCTCCCCACTCAAGTGCCCCACCGACTGGTATTTGGAGGCCTACTGGTAGCCGCGTAGTGTGAGCTTTTTGTATTGTGACTTTTTGTATTGGATCAGATTGTTATTAGTAATGTTTGACATTTTATTTCTGGGAAGTTTGATTCTATTCTTTCTGGAGTCAAACTGATTGTGCAACTTTGTTACAATGTAAAAAAATGTAACAAAAGTGTGGAGGGGGCCTCAGAAGACCTCCTCTTAAGCAGGGGCAGATCTACTATGAAACTTAACCTCTGGGCCCCCCTAATCCCCAAGGGATTTTAGCCCACAGTTACTATTGAATGGTATGCCTCTTGGCTGGGAGGAGGGAATCCCAGAGTGGTGACTCACGCAGAGACACAACAGAATCCCTCCTCTGAGGCCTGGGAAATCCTGCTCTTTCTCTGCGCTGGGAGTGATTGCCTCCTCACTTCAGACGAGTACTCTTTCAGGAGCTTCCAGTCATTTCATCCATTTGTTTAATGTAGCACGTGAGCTATTATGTCAGGGCACATTGGCATGCCCTTGGACAGAGTTTGGGAAGGTCTGCCCTACTTACAACGCATCCTGAACAGATGCCTAATTTGCCTAATGTGAAAGCTAGTCTGGTCTCCACAAAATGAGGCCAGGTTTTGTTTTTTTGCGGGCAAACAATAATTGGAGGAGAGGAATGCATTGCATATTAGGCTTGTAATACCACCAGACTGCTGTATTCTGGGGGGAGAGCAAGACTCCCAGCTCACCATGTGGGGATTACATAATCACTACTCATGTGCTTTTAGAGATTCTCCGAATGTTCAAAGTTTCCCTCTGTGCCATTTCTGCTAAAAGGATGAAAACGGCACAAATGCACTGGTGGCAAGTAAAAAAAAAAAGCGTGCATAGTAATGTCAGGCAGAGTCTAAGGACAATCACAAATCTCCCTCACATCTAGCAGAATCTGGAATTCTCAGATATGGAAATGAGACGTGTGATACAACGGGAGGTGTTTGAGGAAGCAACAGAATTCTAACCAACGGGAGTGGATTAATCGTCCCTGAGCCCTGTTAGGCCTCTGGTATGGAGTACTCTTTACCATATGTACATGTCAGAATCTTCCTTAAGATGCTGCGTGAGATTGCATGATGGCTCTGCTCTGCCTCCACAGTTGGAGGCAGCGATGTTTCTGAACGCCGGTTGCTAGAAACCACAGGAGGGGAAAGTGGTCTTGAGCTCAGGTGCTCCTCAAGGCTTTCTTACATTAGTTAAAAAAAAAAAAAACACACAGCATTTTGGATGCGTTATAAACATGCAACACCAGGTGGCGCTGGAGAACACAAAACTTTTCTATGCGATTTTACATAGCGGTTTCCCCCACTGTGTGTAGATCCACCCCAGGATGCTGGACTAGATAGGTCATTGGCCTGATCCAGGCATCCCCAAACTGCGGCCCTCCAGATGTTTTGGCCTACAACTCCCATGATCCCTAGCTAACAGGACCAGTGGTTGGGGAAGATGGGAATCATAGTCCAAAACATCTGGAGGGCTGAAGTTTGGGGATGCCTGGCCTGATCCAACAGGCTCTTCTTAACACAAGAAGAGCCTGCCATGGCCATGCAATAATTGATGCCATCAGTTGATAACATGCACTTGCAAAACTGGTTTCTCTTATGGGCTGTCACATATATATCTCAGTGCCTGAAGTACAGGGGGCCAGAGGGTACCCAGCCTCTTGTGGCAGTTCCCTTAGAGCAGTGTTTCCCAACCTTGTGCCTCCAGCTGTTTTCGGTCTACAATGCCCATCATTCCTGACCACTGGTCTTGCTAGCTAGGGATGATGGGAGTTGTAGTCCCAAAACATCTGGAGGCACAAGGTTGGGAAACACTGCCTTAGAGAATATCTTCAGGAGGGCCCGGCCCTACTGTTAGGCAAGATGAGGCAGTTGCCTCAGGCAGCAGATGCTAGAGAGAGTGAGCAGAGAGGAGCAGTAAGGTGATGGAGGACAGGAGCTGTGTGTGACATGTAGCCTGTCTTGTGCCACCTAAGCTGGTGGGCACACAGAGCAGGGTCTTCTCACCAGTGGCCCTGCCCCTGTGGAATTCAGCTCCACATGAGATTAGGTGAGTGCCATCTAGGGATGGGAGAATCTGTACATTTCAATTTCACACGCTTTTCAAGTTTGATTTTATCTCACCACATTTTCACATCAGCTTGTGATTTATTTATTTTTACATAAACAAGTCCATACAAATTTCTCCCAATATACACAATTTTGCTAAGCAAATTTCCCTGACAGAATGCATCTTTGCATGTTGTTTTCACTAATATGTGCATATTTATTTCCCACACACATGGATTTTTGTGTGTAACACTGAGCTGGAGAACTGCACTGCAACAATGGGAAACATGCAAATTTTGAAAGATGGCTGCATTTCAGTTCATGGATTGTTTCAGAATGTGTGGATTTGGTAGGCTTGCCTTTAATTGTAAACATAACAAAATTTCTCCCCCATCCTTAGTTCCTCCGTATTATTTTATTATTTTTTATTAAATATGTATACCCCCTTCATTTGTAGGGTGGTTCACAACCTAAATGACATAGGATGCAAACTCTCCAGTGCTCCATAGTTCTTACTGCTTTCAAACTGAAATTAGATTTGGCTAATAATCTTGGCCCACCACTATTCTTCAGAAGGGGTTTATGCCTTTTAATTAATTTATTTTTAAAGCATCACATGCATGTCTATTCACCTATATACAGTCGTACCTTGGTTCTGGAACACCTTGCGACTCGAACATTTTGGTTCCCAAATGCCGCAAACGTGGGAGTGAGTGTTCTGGTTTGTGAACATTTTTTTTTGGGAAGCCAAACACCCGACGCCACTTCCACGGCTTCCACTTGAGTACAGGAAGCTCCTGCAGCCAAATGGAAGCTGCATCTTGGTTTTCGAACATTTTCTGAAGTTGGGCGGATTCACGGAATGGATTAAGTTTGAGAACTAAGGTACGACTGTATGTCCATTACCTTAGAAAAACATAGAATCATAGAGTTGGAAGAGACCACAAAGGCCACCCAGTCCAACCCCCTGCCAAGCAGGAAACACCATCAAAGCATTCTTGACATATGGCTGTGAAGCCTCCGCTTAAAGACCTCCAAAGAAGGAGACTTCACCACACTCCTTGGCAGCAAATTCCACTGCCGAACAGCTCTTACTGTCAGGAAGTTCTTCCTAATGTTTAGGTGGAATCTTCTTTCTTGTAGTTTGAATCCATTGCTCCATGTCCGCTTCTCTGGAGCAGCAGAAAACAACCTTTCTCCCTCCTCTATATGACATCCTTTAATATATTTGAACATGGCTATCATATCACCCCTCAACCTTCTCTTCTCCAGGCTAAACATACCCAGTTCCCTAAGCCGTTCCTCATAAGGCATCGTTTCCAGGCCTTTGACCATTTTGGTTGCCCTCCTCTGGACACGTTCCAGCTTGTCAGTATCCTTCTTGAACTGTGGTGCCCAGAACTGGACACAGTACTCCAGGTGAGGTCTGACCAGAGCAGAATACAGTGGTACTATTACTTCCCTTGATCATACACACGATACTTCCACAAAGTAGGTACTTTTCTAAGACTATGAGCACCAGGCCTTGTAAAAACTGTGGCTCAGTGATAGAGCATCTGCTTTGCATGCAAAAGGCACCAGATTCAATCCCAGGCATCTCCAGGCAGGGGTGGGAGGGACCCCTGTCTGAAACCCTAGTCTAAAAAGCTGCTGCCAGTTAGAGACAGCAGTGAGGTAGATGGACCAATGGTCTGACTTAGTATAAGACACCTTCCTATGGGAGAACCTGACTCAGTAACTGATGGAAATTCTTGGGCCAAGTGAATTTATTTCTGGTGTACAAAAAAACTCCCTGTTTCCTCACAAGCTGAGGAGCTAAGTCCATCCTGAAGCATGGTGTTCAGCTTGCTCCCATAAAGATCCTTATGTACGAGCTAGGCTTCCATTCAATTTCAATGCTGTTAAGAAAGGCTCTTTGCTTTGTACAGTTAATAATATATTGCAGCAGATGATTTATTTTATCCCACTGCTCCCCCCCCTGCCCGTTTTATTTTTTGCTCCTGCACTATCAAATTGCCTTCCAAGTTTTAATTACAAATGAGACCCATCTGGGCTATCTTCTTTTCCAATCACCTCCTCAAAGAGGAATAAACGACATTTGTTAAACAAGATGCCATTAGAAAAGTCTCCCTCTGCACACACACACACATCCTTAAGGGTAACCCCAGTTTGTCTGGGTTCATACAGAACACTAAACTGTGGTTTGTAAAAAGTGGAAGCGGAAGCTTCCGATCTTTTCCTTGTGGCTGCGCTAGAGAAGGCGGGAGAGAGGCCCTGATAAGGCTGAGGTTATTTCACATAACATTAACCCACATAATCACAGAGCGAGAGAAGCATCAAAGATCATCTAGTGTAACCGATGCAGTAGATCTATGAATGCAGCACTCTTTGGTAGCTAATTATTCCATCAGAACACAGTCAGTTAAAGGCACCTCCCTGTCGGGACTTGAGTTGGGCGTAGGTCAGCAAACAAAAACAATAGATCACCTGAGGTCAGTGAAGTTAATTCTTCAATCAAGGAAAAAAACCACTGGTCAGGCCTAATGCTCTCAGAGACTCTTCCTAGGAGGTCTTGCCCAATGAAGCAGTTGTGAGGACTGAAGGTCCCTGCCCTCCCATCCCTCTCTAAGGCTCCACCTCCTCAGGATTTCTCCCACACAGTCTTAAACTGTGTCTGTGCACAACCAGTGCCGTCTTACCCATACGCGCTAGTGGTGCAGGGCACCTGGGTGCCGGGCTGTCAGGGGCGCCAGGCTGAGAGTCCGGGACCCGAGAGTTGAGTTTGGGGGAGAGACTGCCCGTTGACTGGAGTGCCGTGGCGGGCTCTTCTGCTGTGGGTGGCTCTGCGCTGCGAGTTCTTTTTTTCTTCTTTCTTTTTATAAAACCTTATTAGGATTAAAATACAAAAATACAGACAGAAGAAAAAGACAACACAAAAATACAAAAATATATAAAAAAGAAAAATTCCAAGAATGCAAAAAAGATACAAAACGAAAAGTATGGTGCAAAGAAAAAAATAATACAAGAAAAATCATAATAAATCAAATCATAAATTGAACATAAACCGAAATTCAAAATTTTGATTCTCGACATGAATTAAGGCTTATCTAAACCCAAGTTATCATCTCCCAAATCTCTTCTTAATTACTTGTATTCCGTACACAATAAGTTCCAATATACACCTTCTTCATTTACAAAGCGACTTCCTCTTGTCCTCTTCCCGGGTTATTTACCTCATACCTTTTTACACTGCTTCATTTGTTTTTAAGTTTTAATCTATACGAGATGTTATAAGTAAGTCCAAGTTTTTATCATGGGGCACTGCTTTTTGAAATACTCTCCAAATTTTACCCAATTTTGAGCAATTTTTTTATTATTACCCCCTCTGATTGCATTTGTTATTTTATCTAATTCCACATAGCTTAATAGTTTTTCTTGCCATTCTTTGATATTCGGGGTTTCTTCTTTTTTCCAATATTGTGCTAACAGAATTCTAGCTGCAGAATTTTTTCATCTTGTTTTTTAATATCATCCCCTACCATTCCCAATAGAAAAAATTCCGGATTCTTTTTAATATTATATTTGCATATATTTTCAGCTCTTCCAGTATCCCATTCCAAAAAACTTTAACTTTTTCGCAGTGCCACCATATGTGCACAAATGTCCCCACTTCCTTTTTACACCTCCAGCAGAGATTATTTCCATTTTTATACATTTTATGTATTCTCACCGGTGTAAGGTACCACTTGTAAAACATTTTAACCATGTTCTCCTTAATCCCTTCTGATGCCGTGAATCTCCATGAGGTTTTCCATAGCCTTTCCCAGCTTTCCATTTGTATGGGCTTTCCCAGATCTATTGCCCATTTTGTCATGGTCTCTTTCACTGTTTCGTCTTTTAGGTCCCATTCTAATAATACATTATACATTTTGGAGATAATTTTCCGATCGTCCTGTAACAAATTAATTTCTAATAGAGAGGGTTCAGACAGAAAACCATTTTTTGATAATCTTCTTTGAATCTACTGCATATTTGGTGGTATTGTAACCACCCCGTTAGATAATGCTGCGAGTTCAGGGGTGACTGAGCCAGCAAGATGCTGAGACGGCCGGCCGGCTCCGCCCTCCTGTGCGCCTGGGACTGGGCAATTGGGAGGGGGGTGCCGGGCAGATATTTGCACCCCGGCACCCAGCCCTGTGCACCACTAATCTCTGTTCTTCTCTTTTCATTTCTCTGTATGTTCTCAGAGGCCAGGGAGGGGGGAAGTTGGTTACAGCAGGAAAGGAAGGCTCCCTGGATTGTTCAGCAGCCTCTTGACCCTCCCTTACTCCCCAGCCTCTGCTTCAGCATCAGAGTCTGCACTGCTCTCTGCCAGAGACTCTTCATGCTCACTAAACCCTGTTGCCCCTGCAGCTTCTGACACCTCTACCCACCCCACCCCAGTCTTCTCCCTCTTACCACTCATTGTCCACCATCTCCCTGGCTCTGAGCCTTCTTCCCCTGGGGGTTCCCCAGCTGGTGCCTCCCACCCCTTTTTGCATGCAGCCAGTCCATGACACTTCCTGATGGAGGGCCCACAAAATCACCTCTCCTTTTAAACTCCCTTTGTCTGCATTAATCTTATTACCTTTTTAGCTCCCCTTTCCTATCTTCCTTACTGTTACCATTTGGTCTTCCCGATCTTCAGCCCACTCTAATGATGCACACAAAACAGCTGACTGTGTCCAGTAGCCAATGTAGGCAGATGTCAGGGAGTGCAACAGCTGGTGGAGCCAGAGCCAGTGGATAGGCAGCGCCAACTTGTCTCCATCTTCCTCCCTACTGAGTTGCACAAGGGGCAGCACTGAAATGAAGGAGCAGGGTGTAAGTAGAGGGGTAGGCAGCTAGGGGGCTGGATGAGGTGTCAATGACCAGCCACCATTGAATGTATTGCTATAGAACATGTTCTACCAGCACAAAGATTCCTGCTTGTGAAAACAGAACTTTTTCCTGCTCTCCTTTCCCTAAATCTGTTTCAGGGGTTTCCCCCCCAATCCTTGGGGAGAATGTGGGGCGCATGCAGGGAGATGAGCTGGGAAATCTGTTGCACAAGCAGAAACCCTTGCTTGGAATAGTTGGATACCGTCCACGGTGATGGTGTTTCCTGCTTGGCAGGGGGTTGGACTGGATGACCTTTGTGGTCTCTTCCAACTCTATGATTCTACGGTTTTTATTCACACGTACAACGTATCTCTTTTATAAAGGCTAGGACTGCACGGCCATCCTTTACCTCCACAAGCACAATGACCCCAAACAAAGCTAAGGTTTTATATAAATATTTATAGGGTCCTTCAGTACATTTGCAGAACTTAGCAAAAGAAGCATTCCCTCTTTAAGTACTTCCTGCTGCAATGAATGCTTGGCCTCTTATCGTCCTTTAAACAATCGCTGTGAAAACACCACTTTATAAGAACACATTATTCCCAAACCAGAGGTGGCTACCATGGTGTCACCAAGATGTTGTAGGACTTCAGTTCCCATCAGCCCACGGCCAGTCTTCAGGGATGGTGGTAGAGGACACCATGTTGGCTAAGCTCGTACAACCCAATGTGTGTGCTGGTGTGTGTGTGTGTGTGTGTGTGTGTGTATGTGTGTGTGTGCAATTCAGTTTTCTGTTGGCCCAGTCCCCTTCATTTTCCACGTCTTATGAAATCTGAGATAACGATTACAGAAATCTTCCTCCCCCTCTCTCAGATATTTAAACAGGCAATTATTTCTCATTATCCTTTCTGAATTCTAGTGAGGTTTCTCTGATTCAGAATTAAGAAACTTGGAAAGATCCACAGGGTAGCAGAGAGACTTGTGATTACCGGCTTGGGGAGGGGGGGGGGGGAACCAGGGCTCTATTTGTGGTTCAAAATGACTTTATGTTGTCCTTGATAGTTGCTCCTGAATTGGATTTCAGCCTTTTTATTTAAGAGAGAGGTACTGCTCTCTCTCTCGTTTTCCTCTCCACACCGCCGTCTCCTCTGTTTCAGAATTTCAGACTGCAAGCTTCAAAGGACAGCGACCTCCCCCCCTTTTTTTTAGCATATTAAAATGCTGTGAGCATGGATGCTGCGATATAAATAATAACAATTTCCTCATCGCATTAGTCGGGGTCTGCTCCATGTTTGAGAAGCCCCAGCAAGGTGACCATCCTAGAAACTGCCTTATACTGAGTGAGGCCAATGGTCCATCTTGCTCTGTATTGTCTACACTGACTGGCAGTGACTCTCCAGGGTTTCGGGCAACAATTTCCCCCAGACCTACCTGGAGATGCTGGGGACTGAACTTTGAACCATCTGTGGTCCTTCCCCATCAGTGCTCCCCGCTACCCTTTGCTGCATCGTAAATTGTATTTGTTTATTATTTAAAGCATTTAGATGCTGCTTGATTCTTAGCCTTTCTAGGTGGTGTGCGTAAAAATAAACTATACACAGAATAAAACAACAAGAAGTCACCATAGAACGAAACATAAGCCTGAGCCCTGCCTTAAAATGCCTGCTGGAATAAGTAAGTCTTTGCCATGCGCCTGAAGTTCAGCTGTCTAATCTCAGTGGGGAAATGAATTGCATGGCTTCTGGTAGTTATGCACAATGCACAATGCGTCTGAGCCTTGGGGAACCAGCATCAGGGAAACACCCCCCCCCAATCTCATTGTTGAGGCAGGGATATAAGGAATCAGGCACTCCGTAAAATATCTTGGACCCAAGTTATTAAGCACCTTGGAAATTAATACCATACCCCCAACATTTCTCTGATGAAAATGGGGGTGTCCTATTCATTATTATTATTATTATTACCTTGCCCATCTAAAAAGGTATGAGCTTTGGTGTGCATGCACACTTCCAGGTTTAAGGTTCTTGTATTATGGACCCCCCCCCAAGTGTCCCTCTGGGCAGCTTCCAACATACATAAAAACATAAATACATAAAAACATCACAAGACTTTAAACATTAGAAAACAGGGCTGCCTTCAGATGTCTTCTAAAGGTTGTATAATTACCAATCTCCTTGGTTCAGTGGTTGCATAACTCCATACCCTCCAACATTTCTCCCATGAAAATAGGGACGTCCTAAGGAAAAGCAGGACATTCCAGGATCGAATCAGAAACCAGGACGGCTTCTGTAAATTCGGGACTGTCCCTGGAAAATAGGGACACTTGGGGGGGGGTCCATAATACAAGAACCTTAAACCTGGAAACAGGTAGGTAGCCGTGTTGGTCTGGATCGAAGTAAAATAAAAAAATTCCTTCAGTAGCACCTTAAAGACCAACTAAGTTTTTATTTTGGTATGAGCTTTCGTGTGCATGCACACTTCTTCAGATACAGTGAAATGGAAGTTTCCAGGCACTTATGTAGAGAAGGGGTGGGGAGGCTGAAGATCATAAGCGATCTTCAGCCATCTCCACCCTTGCTTTTTCATGCAAAACCATTTGCAGTCGTTTCCGGTCATCAACAGCTATCAGTCAGTCAATCACCCATTTCCACCACCCTTCTGAGTGATCCCCCCTCCCCATCCCTACCCCTCCCCACCCCTTCTCTACATAAGTGCCTGGAAACTTCCATTTCACTGTATCTGAAGAAGTGTGCATGCACACGAAAGCTCATACCAAAATAAAAACTTAGTTGGTCTTTAAGGTGCTACTGAAGGAATTTTTTTATTTTACTTAAACCTGGAAGTGTGCATGCACACCAAAGCTCATACCTATGACAAACTTAGTTGGTCTCTAAGGTGCTACTGGAAGGATTTTTTTTTTATGACAAACTTAGTTGGTCTCTAAGGTGCTACTGGAAGGATTTTTTTTTCAGCTATGTCAGACCAACATGGCTACCTACCTGTAACATATTGGCAGTCTTGCAAGCTTTTAAGCACAGAGTTATGTGCTGCAGGTAGTCTGCCCACATCAACACAGTCTTACGTTGCAACAGTGGCTAAATCTGGCAAGCCACCCGCCATGTTAAGTTTCTCACAATTGCCCAGGAATGCTTACCGCCATGTTTGGTTCTCCAGAGCATTATGGGAAATACATGGTGGGCAGCTTCCCAGAACAAGCCAGAAATCCATGGAGGATAAGGCTATCAATACTTACAGTTGTTATTGTTTATTAAATTCCCACACTGCCCTTCATCCAAAAATCACAGGGCAGTTTGCAATACATGACGGCTATACCCTGCCTCTGCAGGTTGGAGGAGATATGCTTCTGAAGTCCAGTTGCTGGAAATTGCAGGATGGGAGAGTGCTCTTGTGCCCGGATCCTGCTTGCCCCTTTCTCACAGGCATCTGATTGGGCACTGTGGGAACAGGTAGCTGGACTGGCCTGATCCTGCAGAGAGACACTTCTTAACAGACACTGGTGTGTGGGCATCTGGAGCCACCGAAAGCTGCCCAATGCCCCACTTGCCTCAACAGTGCAGCCTCCACTGATTTTTCTAAACACGCAGCATCACAAACCTGTGATTAAACCTCTGGGTTTCTCCCTCTGGCGTTTGCCCACAGCTGAGTCAGGAGACTGACATCCATTTGAGATTGAGGCACCAGCAGAAGGAAGAAGAGCCTCACCTGTTTTTCTGAGATTAGATTAAACTGGTCTCTGCAGAAGGCTCCCATTCTCCATGCGACTGAGTCTACCTCGTCTCTGGCCGTATGGCAGATGGGATGTCTGACCCTGTTTCCAAAGAAATTAGAAGCTGGCACGTAAAAGAGAAGGAGCCCCGTCCAAACTCTTCACATTTCCCCGGTGTTAAATCACAATTTTATCTGGCCGTCTAAAAAGGCAGCACATTTTTGGCACGGCTGGCCCAGATTTCTGGTTTAAGGCCCCAATGTCACGCGGACACCGTGGCTTCACAAAGGGCTGTTACCGCATGGAAGTGTGATATCTTTTGGAATCTCCACAGAATGGCCAGCCTGCCACGTACCCAATACCACCACTAAAAGAATACAAGATTCCGTTCCGTCTGCTCGTCCATTTGCCGTGACTGAACAGTTGGGCTATTCTGCCTTTTTCTCACAAAAGAGCTCTTGGTGTGTATTTGCAAGCGCTAAGAGGAACCTGGACGATGGTCAGATTTGCACATTATATCTAGGCCACCGATGTCCAAATGGCCATCCAACGTCCCACCTGTAGGCCATAAGAGCTTCCTGGTTTGTATTCCAGTGGCTGGCATTGGTGTCAATGTAGTGGAAGAGCTATAGCTGCATTATCAATGTAGCATCCTCAGCCAGACAGGTTCAGAGTCCCCATATGTTTTGCATTCCGGGACCTTGGAAGGGGCTGCCATTTGTCCCACCACATCTTATGATGGAGTTAAGAACATATGAGCACAGCAAGAGCCAATGCTTGATCACACCAAAGGCCAATTTGGTCCAGCGTCCTGCGCCCAGCGTCCTGTTCTGTGGAGAACCTCCCCCCCCCCAGCAAGAAGGCTGCATTTCTTTGTAGGGGAACCTTCCTGGGGACTAACTAGAAGTGGCTCTGCAGGGTTTCAGGCAGGGGACATTCCCATCCCTACCTAGTGGTGCTGTGGATTGGGGCCTTCTGCAGGCAAAGCAGATGCTCTATCACTGAGCTAGAGCCCTTCACTTCAATCCCCATGATCATGGCTCACAATGGCTCTTCAGGGATTCCATGTTCAGAAGCAGTTGTTAATTGGCATCTGTCTTTCCCAGAAGGCAATGAAAGAGTGCGTCTTCAGGGGTGTTGTAGAGTTACAGTGCCTGCTTTGGCTGTAGAGACTGATGTGGGAGGATAGCTCAGTTGGTTAGAGTGTGGTGCTGATGACGCCAAGGTTTCAGGTTCAATCCCCGATGGTTACATATTCTTGCATTGCAAGGGGAAGGACTTAGATCATCATCAGGGTCCCTTCCAACTCCATAATTCTATGATTCTCTGTTTTGAAGGCATCCAGTTGTGCTGATGCTGGCGTACAATAGCATTTCTTTTTGCTGCGCTCCTCCCGGCAGCCATTCCTCCTCTGGCCACTGCTGTGGATGGGTGAAGCACTATATCACTGAATAAAAGTGCACACCTCATCCTAGTAGATGCATTTTTGCACACATTACTTGGCTGGAGAACCGCAGCACAGTTAGAGAAGCGCAAATGTGGAAGGATGGCTGCGTCAGTTGTTTCAGAAAGGGAAAATCTGGTAAGTTTTCCTTTAAATGTGAGCAGCTGACACATGCCTAACAACATGCCTTTGACACAATTAAAGCACACGGCTTCCCCAAAGAACCATGGGAACTGTAGCCCCCCCCTTCAGTTCCTGGGATTCTCTAAGGGGGGAAGTCATGTGCTTTAAATGTGTGCTTGGTGCAGTAAACGGAAGCATAATGTCCAGATCAAGGGAAGTAATAGTTCCACTCTATTCTGTCTTGGCATAGAAGTCAACTCCTAGGGGCTGGGCCCCCACAATAAAATATTCGAGAGAGCTGGGCCCCCACAAAGTTGATGGGCATTCCTGTTCAAATGGTATGCGTGCACTGTGCCATGTGATCGATTATTTGGGGTGTGGCCTCGCAAGACGAAAGTAATTTGTTCCGTGAGTTGCTTCATCTAGTGAGATTTTCATCTTGCAAAGCGCGGTTTGCCCCATGGCAAAAAAAAAAAAAACCCACCAAAAAACTTTGTCTTGCGAAGCGCGGCCATAGAAAACTTCATCTTGCGAAGCGCCGAAAACATTGCAAAACACTTTTGTCTCGCGAGTTTTTCGTTGCGTGAGGCATTTGTCTTGCGAGGTACCACAGTATTTTATTCAAGTTGGCACCCATACCTGGAATACTGTATCCCATTCTGGGCACCACAATTTAAGAAGGATGTTGACAAGCATAGCTGCCAAGTTGTCCCTTTGCTCGCGAGGAAGCCTATTCAGCATAAGGGAAAATCCCTTTAAAAAAGGGATAACTTGGCAGCTATGTTGACAAGCTGGAATGTGTGCTGAGAAGGGTTGTCCAAGATGATCAAGGGTCTGGAAGACAACACAAGACAAGTAAGAGCTGTTCGACACTAGAATGGGCTCCCTTGTGGCGAGTGTGTGGATTCTCCTACATTGGAGGTTTTTAAGCAGAGGTCGGGTGGCCACCTGTCATGCATGAAGGAGATGAAATTCTTGCATTGCAGGAGGTTGGACTAGATGACCCCGGGGGGCCCCTTTCAACACCTCGATTCTATACTGCCGGCCTGCTTATCTCCCTGGAAGTTCCACCTCTGCACGAGAATATGGGGGGGAGAGAAAGGATGGGGACGGACTTTCAAGGCCAGCATTTGCAGAAACGCTGCGGCCTCCCCCCGTCTCCACCCCCGGGCCGAAAAAAAAACCCACACACACACACATAGTGGATCCCCCCACCCTCCGCCCCGTTTTTCTTTAATTTCCCTGTTCCACGTCACAGTTGACGCCGGGACCTTTGTCACCCTCAGTGCTGCCACCACGCTGCTGCCAGCCAAAGCGGAAAAACGGGAGGTGTGTGCATGCGTGTGTGTGTGTGTGTGTGTCAGTGAACGCTAACAGCGGGGGCGGGTTGGACGAGGGCTCTGTGCGCAGGCGTGTGCAGACACACACACACACACACACACACACACACCCCGCCCCGAGCGAGGGATCCCCTCGCTTCCCAGAGATTATCCCCCTCCCCCTGCAACTTCTCCCCAGTCATGCAATGGAGATGGGGAAAAGCTAGAGGTGGGCGAAAGCCTGCAAGCATTCCTCGTTCTCCTTGCTTTGATTGTGCTCGCCTCGGCTGCTGCTGCTGCTGTGCAAGCGCGCCCGTTCGCGCGCGCTCCGTACACAGCTGCGAGGCTGTTCGGCGCGCGTAGCGGCGTGTGCCCGTGAGCGCGCGCGCCTGAGCGTGCCCGCGCCTCCCTCTTATGTCTACAGGTAGCAGCGGCAGCAGCAGCAGCGGAAGGGGGGCGAAAAAAGGCAACTGAACTGCAGGAGCCTCGCTCGAATTTGGAAAGCGGCTGATGCTCCCTTTGCCTACGGATGTATAGCCAAGGAAGCTGCCTTCTGTCTCCTGCCTGATCCCGTCTCCTTGGGCCACTGTGTGCTGCTCTTCCCTGATCCCCCTTCTCCCTCCATCCCTCTCTCCTTCCTTTTTTTAAATTTTAAATTATAACAACAATATTAAAAAAAATATTTTTTAAAAAATCACCCTGGGGATTTTGCATGATATATATCTATAGATACAGAGCTGCAGTTTCCCTCCTTGCAAGTGACTTTTCTCTCTGCAAATAATTTTAGAAATTAATTTCCTCTCTCCCGACGTGTTTCTACGTTTGGCTTGCCAAGTTTGTAGCGAGACACGTCTTCTGAAATTCTCCTTTCTCCCGCTCCTTTTTTGGGGGGTGGGGGGTGGGGTGAGGTGAGTGAGGCGGGGGGCGTTGGTGTAGGATCGGTCGCAGCGGCAGCCCCTCGCTGGATGCAGAAAGGCACAGATTTTGCGATTTTTATCTTTTCTCATTCCTCCCTTCCCTTCCCCTCCTTTCCCCACCAAATTCTCTTCTTCTCGCCACCCTACCTCTCCTGGACGCCTCTCCCTTCTCCTCTTCTCAAGACATTTGGAATCCTCTAGGGAGCTAATGGATACTAAGGAATCAGCTTGGCACATTCTTCCGTCGAGTCCCTTTCCAGAAGAGGAGCATTAAAGACATGCACGTTGCTTGCTCCCCCCCCCTTCTTGTTTTTTTCTTTCTTTTCCTAAAACAAGACCCAGCCTTCAACTTAGCTTCCTCTTCTTCTCCAAGTATTTATGATTGCAGCTCAGGTACAAAACGAGGAGTAGTTTGATAAGGTAAGGCATCTATTTCTGTCTTTTCCAAGATGCAAGCATGTTATCTATCTGGGCTTTCCAATAACTTGCCTCTTTCTCCCCATCTCTTTCCCCAGAAAGGGGTTCATTTCTCTCTCCGCCGCCCCCCTCACCTCAGGTCCAATTCTCTCCTATGCTTCCCCCGCAAAATATATCTGAATTGTCTTTGTGTGCGCTATAGTATTAAATCTGATTAACCCTCCTCCAATATTATAAGAGTTTATGTCTGCTCCAGGCATGTTTTGTCTGTATGGGAGAGCTGGATTTCAAACACACATGCCAGTATCTTCTGATTAAAGGAACAGCTCCCCCCCCCACTCTTTCCCCTTTTTGGGATATACTTCCTCTTCTTCCACAGCAGTCTGCATTAACACAGCATACATAAGCAGCAGGCAAAAGCCAGCCTTTATTATTTATGTGCCTAGGAGAAACTTGACAAGTGGAACTAAAAAGTATTTATATATCAAGGTATTTGCTGCGGCTCTTATAAATAAAGCCCATTTAATTCGAGGGAGTCAGCGTTTCAGCACCATCAGTTAAGAATAGGGTGGAGAAGACGGCTTGATCCTTGTAGAAGTGGGGGGGGCATTTATTGATTAAGGCTTTGGTTGTACGTTTGGGGCTCTGTGCATATTTGCCCTTAGCGGAGAAAAAAAGCCCATAATCCTTGCTTCAAAAAGCCAGAAGCAGTGGGGATTTGTTTATTTTTTGGAATGGGCTAGTTTTCCAGTAACACTCTCCCCTAACATTTTCTTCTCCCTGTGCTTTGAAAATGCATGAATTCTTGACCTGTCCTCTCCTGTGGTTCTCAGCCTCTGGCTGCAATCTTTTGTGATATACTTCTCCTAGGCTTGACTCCTTAGTGGCTCTGTGTTTGGGAAGGATAGAGAAAAGTCTTTTGGGGGGCGAGACAGAGGTGCGTTGGCAGAGGAGCGTGCAGTTGTAGGGGGCAAGGAGGAAACCCCATGGAGGGTGTGTGTGTGTGTGTGAGAAACCTCCACACAACACGCTGGAGAATGTTAGTGAGAATCACAAGGATGTTAGTTAGTGCCTCCGAATCTTCTGTGCATGGTGCTTGCTAGTTATTGGCAGCTGAAGAATGACTGGGAGCAGCAGCCAGGAAACAGAGGAAGGAAAGAGGATGTGGAAAGACAGTGGAACCAGGCAAATGAACCGAAGGGGAGGAGGGTTGAGAGGAGAGATTGGGAAACATAAGATGCTTGCACTGAGAACATTTGCAAGCTTTCCGGCCACACAAGGTTCTTCCATAGGCATTGCTGTTTGGTGTGTCTTTAAATAAGCTTATAAGTCACCAAGAGTCAGAAAGACTGGTGGTGATGGGTTCACTTGTGTATTTGTGCATGAGTATTCAAACGCTGGCTACAGAGAGGCGCTGATAGATTATAAAGCATCCCCTTGGAGCAACTGCCTTCACTTCAGTTCATCCCCTTCACAGGATCTGGCACCAACCCAAGCTGGCCTCCTCTTCATCATCGTAACATTTCTGTTATTTCCCTTATAGTTATTCTCCCCTCCTGGGTGATTTCCTTCCCCGTTACTTTCTTCTTGGGGCGATTCTCGCTCTGCTGAAACATGCTCTGTAGAGGTCTTTCTCCTGTTTTACGAGGGGCAGGAAGTGGTGTAAAGAAAAGGATGGTGGGAAACACCTGGTTGGAATTTATTTGCATTACAAAGAATCATTTGAATTGCAATTAACTCTCCCTGGGATAGAACTATACACGATGAAGCTGTTAGAGCTGAGGCAAGGGGAAGGTGACATAAAAGAAATTAGGCTTGGCCTCTCAACGATACAGATCCTTGGTCTCCATCAGTGAGCTCTCTGGGCCATATTTTATATCCCAGGTTCATACTTGGGAAAGAGCAAGGCTTTCAGCAAGCAGCTAATTGCAGAAATATTCTGCTTTTTATGGGATTTAATGGTCCTTTTTTTGTCTTAAAATAAAATCTCTCTGTGCTAATAAAGCAGTCTGTATCTACCACAAATTACTTGTGCTCCTCTAAGGATAACTGTTAACCCTTTTTTAATGCATCCATTTCCAAAATAATTAATTGCTGTGAGCAATTGCTAAAAGGGTTCTTGGTAATAAAGGTGTCGTCAAGAAATGCTGGGTGGCATTTGATCATAGATCTTTTGCTATGGTTTTTTTTTTTAAATTAAAAAAACACAACCCATCGATATGTATTGCCACTTGACAGCCACAGGGAACTGAAGGCACATCTGATGAGAAGATCATGGGTGATTAGGGACAGGGGTGATGGGATGGGTCCATTCACCAAAAGGGCACCAAAAAATTCACATTGTTCTTGGTTCAGACAAAGAGCTAAGACACCACCACAAGGGCTGATTTAGTGACTTGCACAAAACCCAAGTGGACAACACTGTTTGGACCATCCGATTCCATGTTTTGATTAAAAGGGAAGGAGGGGGGAAGTGAAATGTTGTAGTAAGTCGGCTGGTTCTGGCATTAGCCTTTGCAATCCTCTTAAATAAACACAGGGACTGTGGCATTCAGTTTTTCAGCAGAATATATTTAATGCTCCTGCAGCACTGGAGGAAGTGGTGATGGAGAAGAAGGATATATAGATATAGATATAGATTCATTCCATCCTTCCAGTCCATCCCTGCTGCCCTTATTTTCATGCTTTCTTTATTAATGGGATTTGCTGGTGTTTGTCTCCCCTCCTATTTTTCTTCCTTTTTTAATCCACCATTTACATTTAGGATGAATAACAGAAAGAAATGTCTTTTTAAAAGGCCCTTCTTCCGACGGATCACAGAAGCCCCCAGCCCCTGAAGCCTCTCATCCCCCACCCCCCAAAAGAAGAAAAGAGCCCACAAAAAGATTTTACACTTATCTAACTTCCCCCCCACAAACCCCTTGTTCCTGTTCGTTGCCTCTTTTGAAACACTTCTGCAGCTGATGGCTAGAGACAACGTTTGTGTATCTGATTGCCTCTGATCATTTGTTTTAAATATATCGCCCCACGTTTCAGCTGGAGTTCCATTTAACAGTATTGACAAATCATTCATTGTAGGAAAACATCATTAGAAACATAGGCTCTATTCATCATGTGAGCTCTCTTTCTCTAGGCCGCCGAGTATTGAATATAATTAATCAATGAAACTAATTTCTTAACTAGAGAATTACCTTGTAGCTCTGCTGCAAAATATTTATGTGGCTTCTGATCATCCCTTGGAGGGCTTGTTCCTGGGGCCGGGGGCTACTACACTGAATGGGCAGGAATTATTCCGCCTGGCTTGCAGCACTCAAGACTGCTTACTCTAGCATGGACTCCCATTCACTGAACAGTGAGAAAGGAAGTCCCTGGTTCAAGTCTTGTCTTTGGCGTCAAGCAGCTGAGAAGCTTTAGGAAAGCCACCTTCTCCCAGCTGTCCATCTGAACCGTTCTGTGGCATTCTATTATGCGAGTAGACATAGACGGGTTTCTCAACGCCTGGGGTTATTGTGGGCTGCGTGATCATTCCAAAGGCCCATCTAATCCAGCATTCTGCTCTCACACTGGCCTACTAGATGCCTACAGGAATCCTGCAAGCAGGATCTGAACGCAGCAGTGCCACCCCCAATTTTGCATCCCAGCAGCTGCAGCAGTGGGTGGTGGAGGAGGGTTGTGGCATGTACCTGACCTCCCAGAAGTGGAGATGCCTCTCCTCCCCAGGAGGGAGATCAGCACTGTGCGAACACACTGGCAGAACCAATATAGTGCTCTTGCTAGCGTGTTTGCACAACACCAACCTTTCCGCCTTGCCTTTCCCACTCTCCTAGTAAGTAGCAGTGACCCAGCTGCTGGGAGGTCAGGTAAGTGCTACTGCTCAACCCTGCTGTCCACTACTGGACAACTGGTATTTAGAGGCATAGATGTTGGAAGCAGTTGCACCCAATGCTCAGCATTGGTCCTAGGCAAGAATAGTCTTTAGTAAACCCCCCCCCCATTCCTTCAACTTTGGATACCTTGTTTTGTTTGACACATGCTTTATCTCTTCCACATAAGATGATGAATGCAAAGCTATGATATATAAATCTGTATTTATTCATGCCATATGCCAGCTTTGATTCAGCTGCTTAGTGGATGGTTGTATCGGGAAGGTGTTCCTCCTAGCCAGATGATCCAGTTCTTTGCCTGGGTTGCCTACCCTGAAATCTACTCCTTGTCGATGTGTCATTGATTGTATTGCTGATGTTGGTTTCTATGGTGGGAAGGTGTTGGAATCTTGGAAGCCAAGACCCAAGTTTGGGGCAAGCGCTCTTGGGTGAGAGGACCCCAGCAGAGATTTAACACCACAGTACAAGCAGCAAAGAAAGGTGCGCAAAACCTTCCAGTGCCCTTCCAGTGAGTCCCTAAAATGTGCTCTTTTAAAAGCTCTTTTCAAGCTATCTCACTTCCCTAGTTACAGGTAGGTAGCCGTGTTGGTCTGACGTAGTCGAAACAAAATAAAACAATTCCTTCTGAAGAAGTGTGCATGCACACGAAAGCTCATACCAAAATAAAAAAAACTTAGTTGGTCTTTAAGGTGCTGCTGGAAGGAATTTTTTTTATTATTTTGTTTCACTTCCCTAGCATAGACACAGAACAAATGTTTTTAGTAAGTCATACAATGGGCTCCTTGCAAAACTCTTCAAATGTCAGATTCAGGTGCTTTTCTATACAGCAGTCAGAAAAGATGCTGCTTAATTATAAAAGGTAAAAGTTACTAAACTATTGGTGGAGAAAAGCATTTGTTTCAGACTCCATTCTGGTCTGAAACAAAAAGAGGCTGGTAATAGCTGGTTAAAGCCATGCGCTGGAGTGACCAGCTTAGAGCTCCTTGCATGCTGAAATCCACTTGGAGAGTGAGATATAATCTCACTTAGAGGTTATAAGCCTTGGTCAGGGCCATCTTATCTATAGGTGCTAGGGGTGCGGGGCACCCGGGCGCCGGGCTCTCAGGGGCGCCAGGTCGAGAGTCCGGGGCCTGAGAGTTGAGTCCGGGGAAAAGCCTGCCCATCGGTCAGAGCGCCGCAGTGGGCTCTTCTGCACCGTGAGTTTGGGGGCAACCAAGCCAGCAAGACACTGAGGCAGCCGGCTGGCTCTGCCCTCCTGCGTGCCTGGGACTGGGCAACCTGGGGGGGGGGGGAGTGCCGGGCAGATCTTTGCACCCCAGAGCCGCATATGCTTAAGACAGCCCTGGGCTTAGTTGACCCATTTTCTCTCAAGGTGGAAAGTGATGACAGGCTAAGCCTGGCGGGACAGCTTACTCAATGGTTTAACCCTTTCACGAACTAATTTAGATCCAAACATGCTTGAGTTATGTGAGGCTGGAGAGAATCACACTTCTCAGCACAGTGTTTGTGATTTGCGGGTGGTAACAGGTGTGTTAGGGCCAAGTTAAGGACACTAGAAGAGCCTTGCTGGATGAGACCAAAGACCTAGATGGTCCAGCATCATTTTTCCCAGTGAGATGTCTATGGGATATTTCCCAATCAGATGCCTATGGAAGGTTTGAGAAAGTGGGCCAGGCCAAGCTGCCTGCTGCTTCGTTTGGGGCGATACCCTCAGTGGGTATTAATTAAAGTGGTGCCTCGACTTATGAATTTAATCCGTTCCGAAGGCACCTTCGTAGGTTGAAAAATTCGTATGTCGAAAAGCGCCACTGGAAACGCGATTTCCCATAGGGATGCATAGGAAACGGAGAAATTCGTAAGTTGAAGCAACCCCATCTAAAAATTCATAAGTCAAAAAAACCTTATCTAAAACCACCGCGGTTTCCGTTCGGATGCCGAGTAATTCTTAAGCGCGCTGCCATTTGCCCCATTCGTAAGTCGAAAAATTTGGTTGTCGAGTCGTTCGTAAGTCAAGGTACCGCTGTATTAGAATTAATTAATTAATGGCGTTATTCTTGTGGTATATGGAGCAAGGAATAAGGTGCTGTGTTGAGTGTAATCTTGCTAACCCTTGAAACAAGCAAACATATAAGGTGGCACTTGGATGGGGCATAGGGGGATCTGAAAATATGTTGTTCACCTAAAATGCACAGGAGTTGCACATGCTAATGAGTTCCCTGCCACCAAGGACTATCATCCACTCATAGTACCAAGCCCCCAAAGATCACATCACAAATCCAGAGCATAGCTGTCAACATCTCCCCTTTTAAAAGGGAAATTCCCTTATGCTGAATAAGGGCTTCCTCTCGAGAAAAGGGAAAACTTGACAGCTATGATCGGGCATCCCCCAAACTGCGGCCCTCCAGATGTTTTGGCCTACAACTCCCATGATCCCTAGCTAACAGGACCAGTGGTCAGGGATGATGGGAATTATAGTCCAAAACATCTGGAGGGCCAAAGTTTGGGGGTGCCTGGCTATGATCCAGAGTCCAGCTGTGCCGCAATCAGAAAGCATGCCATAACTCAGGTAACTCAAAGTCCCCGAGTCAAGCAACAAACTATGTAGCTTGTCACACCAATGTGATATGTGAGTAGGAGTTAAGTGCCTAGGAAACCTATGTCCATTTCAGTTGGGATTTGGGCCTACTGTTGCCCTGGTTGTTCTGAGGTATGGCCTTTGCTGGGAGAGGCACATGGGGGAATGTACTGTGGATCTCTGGGTTCAGTATTGGAGCAGCTGCTTGGCAGAGTGTCCACTCCTACTCGGGGCAGGGGGCAGATTTGAGAAGGTGGGACTAGGGGACTCTTGCACAACCCCTAGCACGGACAACTCTATTTTGCTGTTTGATATCTACATGAAATGTCTGGGAGAAAGCGTCAGAAGATTTGGGCTGAGATGTCACTAGCCTATGACTGACACCCAGCTCTACCTCTGTTTCTCATTGCACGCATATACACAACACCCTGGTCTTGGGCTTGCTAATGGAATGGATGAGGGTGAACGAACTGGGATTCAGACCACACAAGATGAAGATGCTGTTGGCAGGCGGCTCACTCACCTGGATCAATGATATTCAGATTTTTTTTTTGAAGGGGTTGCATTCCTTCTAAAGAGTTGCACTTTTGGGGTGCTTTTGAATGCAACATTGTCATTACGTGCCCCATGGCATCTCCTCCACAACCAACATTGTCATTAGAAGATTAAGCAGTTCGAAACACCTTTTATCAAAGTGCCTTTGACTCAAAATGCCTTTTCTCAGCTTTTGGGGACACTCTTGACAGCCATCTGTCAGGAATGCTTTGATGGTGTTTCCTGCTTGGCAGGGGGTTGGACTGGATGGCCCTTGTGGTCTCTTCCAACTCTATGATTCTATGACTATACCTGGGTGGAGATAGCTTGGCAGAAGTACCCATGCTCTGGTAATCTCTCCATCATGAGATGGATGGATGCCAACTGGTAACCCCTCACATAGACTACTGTAATGTCTTGTGCATGGGGCTGCCTCTAAAAATGGTCCAGAAACTACAGTTGGTTCAAAATAGAGCTCCCCGGGTATTGTGACTGGGTATTTTCATCATGTTATGAGAGTGCTTTCCCAGCTGCATTGGGACCCAATTTAAAGTGCTGCATTTAATCTATAGAACTCTAAAATGCCTTAAGATCATCTTCCTGCATATGTCTGCATGAATCTTAAGATCCTTCTTCATATGCACAGAACTGAGATAGGTGACCACTAAGGAGAGGGATAGCCTTTTTGGTAGTGGCACCTGTCAAGGGACCACCAGGGGTCAGCGGAGAGTCCCGGAAGTGGGGGCAAGGGCTCTCCAATGCAGCCAGAGCCCTGGATGGCAGTGATGCGGAACCGTCCGCTGGAGATGGTGCTGAACCTCAGGAAGCGGTGTAGACCCTTGAGGAGGCTGAGGAGCGAAGGTCCTCAGAGGGAAGCATTGGAGGGTCGGATCAGAGAGCCCAGGAAGGGGAGGTGCCAGAAGAGATAGCATCAGCCCCCCAGCTGGGCAGTTCCAGTGGGGAGGGTTCTCCAGCAGCTCCATCACCCCAACAACAGAGGGGTGAAAAGAGGCAGGCAGAGAGGAGGAGATTCCAAACACCCAGTGTGTTCTGTTGGAGGAAGTCACGAGGGGCGGTGCTTCCAGATTCTGATTCGGGATAGAACAGTCGTGCTTTTTGTTGTTCTGTCTTGTACATATGTATATAAATAAAACTCTTTAAAAACCAGCCACAAGGTTTGGAGTGGATTACTCATGAGGAAGCCCCAGCACCATTACAGCACCGCAGCTGCTCCTCTTAAAAGAGACACACTTGGTGCCTTCTTTGTGATATTACCAGCTCTGGACAAAGTCCTTGGCTTTTAAATTGTGTTTTAAGTCTCAAATTATTTTATCCTGTCACTGAAACAAATACAGTGGTGGTTGAGGTTGTGTTGTTGTTGTTGTTTTTGCAGTTGTGTATTGTTTCTGCTGATTTTATGACACACATGAGCAATGGTTTTGTTGTCAGCCTCCCAGGGAATACTTACTGATAAGTTGAATAAATAAATAATGAATAACGGCTGTTTTAAAGATAGTGAACGAGGAGACTGACTTGTCTTCTGGTGGGTAATGTGGGAAGTTGCTCAAAAACACAAGCACAGAGCAGATCATGGAGGAAAATGAGCCGAGCAGAACTTCTCTCTCTATCACCATCCAGCCAGTGTAATTTGCCCTCACTGGTGGTTCACCATCCATTTTCTTTTCCACTGCAATTTTGTCTGTGAGCCACAGCCAGGCTCCTCTTCACCACAGCACAGCTCTAGTGTGGAGTGTCAGAGAGACATGTATGCACACCTAGCCCCTTGCACACAAAGCAGGCATGAGCAAGATAGACGTTCTAAAAGAAAAAGAAAACCCATGGGTTTGGCTCAGGATTAGTTTATGAAGTGGTTGAAATGTAGAGAAGTTGACCTGACTTAATGTAGGCTATTCCTGACAGATACTTGTGCTCAGCTGATGTTTGAAGACCTCCAAGGACAGAGATTCCCATTTCCAGCCTAAGTTGCTTCTTTGGTTGATGAACCACTCCTAGCATATCCATCATATAGGCTTGATTTATGTTAGGGAGGGGCTGTAGCTCAGCGCTAGAGCATCTGCTTTGCATTCAAAAGGTCCCTGGTTCAATCCCTGACATCTCCAGGTAGGGTTGGGAGTCAACCCTCCCAGAAAACCTGGAGATCCTCTGCCAGTGAGTGAGGACAATACTGACTCTGTGCAAGGCAGCCTCTTATAGTCCACACTGTTGACTCAGCAACCAACATGGAAAGAGAGCAAGCGTTCTCTTAGGTAGGAGGGAAGGAAAGTTAGCGGTGGATTCAAATGGCCACTCCACATTTTCTGCCCCATTCTCGGGAGAAGAGTTTGGAGCATGAGTGGGGGGTTGGGGGAGAACTCAAAATAAATTTCAGAGAGCAAGGGCTTAGCAGAGTGGAAAAAACAGAGGAGAAGAAAAGTCAGAAATAGCCTCTCCCACTGCGGTTTCCAACAAGCCCCCATCTCCTGAAAGTTAATTAAGAATTGTCCTCTCCCCAAACTAGGTGGCAATTGTTGGTTCCCCTTTTGCCCCTTCGTCCTTGAATGCGGGCAGGGGAGGGTACTTCCAACAACATGTGGATCAAGGCCACTGAAAACAGTGTCTGATAGTAAAGGAATAATGATATCAGCAGGAATAATGTTAGCAGAACTGCTTTGTTTCATTTGCAAGTACTCTCTCCCTTTTAAATACAACCAACTCAGCTGCCTTTGAAACAATTGGTCTTGTCTGTGTGCTGCCACGAACTCTTTCAGGTTCCTGTGCCCATGAATGCGGCAATAACAGAGGAGATCCTTAAACGGCAGTGAATTGCAGGCAAACGCTAGGGTTCAGGAGGTCAACTAAGTCATTCATTATTGCACCGGGAACATTGCTGATCTAGGTGTATGGTAAATTAAATCTCATAAGAGTAACTTCTGGTAGAGGTAGGATACAGTTCCCCTGTTTGCTCTTGTCATTAAGCTAGCAAAAGAAGTTTCCGTAGAATGGGAAGGAATGCTACCCTGGGCCTGCACACCCTGTCTCCCTCCCCTTTGAACCAATGCCGTTCACAAGTCCCATATTGTGGGCTACTGGATGCAACCTTCCCTAGTTCTGCAGACTCGGACAAGCAACAAATCCAGGAGTCTTTCTGAGCCCTTTGATGGGCAGTATACATTGTTGGGGTGGGGACTTCACCATGGGGACCTGATTTAAATCAAAAGAAAATTTGCCTACAATTATTCCTAGTCCTGCATAGGAGAATAGATGTTCATGTGCATTCATCCCTAGTAGGATGTGAGCACCTTCTGTTTGAGCTTCTCAAAAGGCCTTCATAATTGGTTCAGAGTCAGGTGGGTCAATCTACACTCCATTATTTGTATGGACTCCTTTTTTGTGATGGATTTGATCACTGGAGCCATAAAGACTTAGTCCAGTGGTTTTCAAATGGGCTGGCCCATGGCTCCTTGGAAGATGGACAATCTAGCCTGCAAAAAATGAGTTTGATCAAAGTTCAAAACTTGTTTGAATGCAGTGTGGAGTTGCATTCAGCAGTGCACTCTCAGTTCCTGTGTGGGAACGAAGATGCCTTAGAAGTATGACCTGTTCCTATGCATACAGGCGGTAATCATTTTGCGCGGGAGTTATGTTCCTGACCCGCGTGCGCATTGGTGGAGCATGCATAAAGCCCACTCCTCCCCATTGCACCCCATTCTGCCCTCTTCCGGGTCCAAAAGGACCAGAGCATCAGTGGTCATGCGTCAATTGGACATCCACAAAATGGTCAACACCTGTACTGAGCCTGTGCCTAGGAAATGACCCAAGATCCTTGGCAGATCGGATGGACTTGTTGGCAGAAAATAGGTATGGAATGGGTTCCCTGAGGGTAGGAAGTCGCAAAACCCCTAGCAGATGCATGATGTTGTATCCAACTGAGTCATACTTAGAATAACCCCATGGACTCAAGTTACTGTGCAACTTTTAGAAGCTTTTCAGGAACTTCTAATTTGGTTTGGTTTGCAGCGATTGTGTTTGAGCCTCAATGCTGTTTACACTTATTGCAATGCCTTTGATTTAGGGTTGCAAACTTCAGTCAATTAATCGGTTAGGTTAAATGATGTTCTATATATATCCTATAAAGTAGTTATGAAAGCTATAGATGACAGGCATCATATTAGCATCCCCCTTTCTCATGCAGGAGGGCACGTCACGTCTGAGATTGCTTTTTGATGTCCGTAGCAGGCACAAAGTATGCTCCCCCCCACCCCCATTTTAACAGTCTGGAAAAACATGGGGATTTTAATTAATTGATCAATCAATTAAAACTCACACGAGTGATTTATTTAATCAGGTGGCAGTCCTACATTTGCATTATATTTTAAACCAAAAACTTTTGCGTAAATGCCTTAACATTTACATTATCAGAGAAAAATGAGCTCTACACCAGAAAAAAATGGAAGCGAAAAGGCTGATATATTTCTAGCAGACTGCAAATAAATGTGGAGTTGGGACTAAGGGGTCAAATGTTGTTTTGCCACAAAGGGCAATTTGTTAAAGCATCCCTCTAAGTGCTAGCAGATCTTGAATTGATTATACTCTCCAATCGATAAAGAAACTCAAGAGACCAGTGCATCTGGTCTGGACTCAGGATGCACTGTTGGCCTTACCCAAGGTACAATTATTCTAGTAACTGAGCTGATGGATTTGCTAAACCTGAGAATGGATTTGTTTCTTCTTACTATATGTAATCCACATTGCTTAGTATCCCATCACCATGAATAGCCTGTACTGGAAGAACATTACCAGTGTGATGGAATATTCCACTACACACCATACAACTGAGTTTCTAACAGTCTGCACCAGCCTTTCTCAACCTGCAGTCCCCAGAGGTTAAACAATTTTCCTGCCCATGTCAGGTTTATAATTATTATACCCATATTGCAGAGGGATGGAGCTGTGGCTTAGATAATGTGGGTTATGCTAGCCTTGCAAAGTAACTTGATGTTGTTATACCGAGTTTGCTGGAGGGCAAGGTGAGTGAGAGTAGTGTATGACAACCGTGGAGTGGAGACTCATTTTCTTGGTTTGTGTGTGTGTTTAGGGAAAATGCAGTGCAGATAGGGTGTGTGAAATTTATTGTAGCAGCAGTGCAATTAATCAAGGTATGGATGAGTAAAAGGGACTCAGGAAAAGAATAGGAGGTTCAGAAGCAAGTGGGAATATGAGGTCTAGATTCCTAATGGACAGCAGGTACACCCATTGAGAAACCCTGGAGAGGTAGACAGGAATACAAGTTTGTCAGAGGCCAGGTCTACCTAGGTCCTCCCACACTTATTCACTTGATCTACTAGAAATAATGGACCTGCTCTTTGATACAAGTTTTGTTTGTTTGTAATATTTACTCCCCATCGCCTACGGCACTAGGAAGATTCCTGCAGATGCTCATGTTGACAATATCCCTTTTCAGGTACAGACTGTACACAGTCTTCATGCCTTTATTTATTTTAAAGCATTTCTTGACTGCTTAATATTTTAAATACTCCTAAGCGGCATACAGAAATAACTCAAAAACGACAAAACCTTAATGCAAGTGTGGTTACATCATTGATTTGTATAAAAGCACCACAATACGGGCAGTTTTATCTTAGATCCTGGATTTTCAAGTATGTTTTTAAAAAATGAAACACCAACCCCAATGAGCATTTATGGATTTTCATCACAGGCAGTAAGCATCTCAACCAGGCTACGGGTCTGTGAAAGTATCCTCAGATCTATATGTAGAAGAAGAAGTAGTAGTAGTAGAAGAAGAAGATGACGACGAAGAGTTTGGATTTGATATCCTGCTTTATCACTACCTGAAGGAGTCTCAAAGCAGCTAACATTCTCCTTTCCCTTCCTCCCCCACAACAAACACTCTGTGAGATGAGTGGGGCTGAGAGACTTCAGAGAAGCGTGACTAGCCCAAGGTCACCCAGCAGCTGCATGTGTAAGTTGAGGTGGGAGTGAGAGTGACAATACAATGTACATTCTCTCCTGTGATTAAGGATGTGCACACATGATGTTTTGCTTTCGAATCTATGGTGACCAAGTACTTATTTTTTCCTCCGTAGTCCACACACTAGGGCTGCCATATTTTAGAAAGTGAAAATCTGGACAGAAAAGTTCAGCATTTTAAGGCAAAGTTCTTGAGATTTTTTTTTCTTTCTTTCCAAAATCGAAAAAAGAGGTTTTAGAGCTTCCCCCACCCCCAGAAATCACCCAAATCCAGATTTCCCTGGACATTAAAGGGGATCCCAGACATGTCTGGGAAATTCCGGATGTATGGCAACCCTAGCACACACAATCTAGATCTATTGCATATTTTTTTGTTTCTGCAAAGCACTTCATTCTGAATAGAAAAGCCCATTGGAGATTACCCCGCTGTGTGTCAATTTGAAAACAGATGAAAGCAGTGTGTTTGTTTGAAAACAGGTGAAGGCAATTGGGGTGTGTTGTGAGTAAATGATTGTGATCCTTCTTCATTCACTTGAGGCATGTTCAGGGAGGAAAAGGCATGGTAATCTAATCCAGCAGGGAGATTTCAAATGTGTATCAAATGACTGCATCATAGCTGTCAAGTTTTCCCTTTTCTCGCGAGGAAGCCTATTCATCATAAGCCTTAAAACAAGGGAGAACTTAACAGCTATGGACTGCATTCAGCCTAGTGGACATCAGAATCTGGATTGGAAGCAGCATTTTGTCAAAAAGCACAAACTATTCTGGATTAAGGAAACACTACATTTTGGTGTGACATATGGGCTAGTGTGTACGCAGCCTACTTTGTGTGCTGGTGCTGACTGGAATGCAGGCACAGTAGCCAATCGGCACCCTGAATGGGGCAACAAGTGATGAGAAATAACCCAGCAAACTGGGTCTCTCGTTTGAAAGGAGAAACAAGTACCGGTAGGACTGTTTAAAGAAATTAATGAATCGATTGCATCTGCATCCATTTGCTTATGAATACAAATACTTTCAAAGGTGGGGTGGGGGTGGGAGGGGAAGAGTGTACTGTTATGAGTTTGGGAGCAGGGAAATAAGCTGGATGCCAAGACGCTTCAAACACTTGGATCAAGCAAGTGTTAAAATATAAGCTAGGCTTGCTTCCTGATGAGGCGATCGCCTGGGCGATGGGCCATTAAGAGGAAAAAACAAAAGGAAAGGAGCTTTATGTGAAATGGGTGGGGGCCCTCCCTCAACTCACTATTAGAAGAACAACACCAGAGTTGGGAGTTGGGAATTGCAAGAAGTGTGAGCAAGAAGAAAAAGCAGCAACCTGGTGAGGGAGAGTCAGAGCGATGTTTGATTTCTGCTTGAAGCCAAGGTGGCAGCTATGGGGGAGGAGAGGCCCTCTTGGGGTGTTTTTGCTGTGAGCCCCTCCATTGTAGGCTCAGGTTGTGTATATGTGTAAATAAACCATATATCGTAAATGCACCCCAGTCTCTGCTGTACCCCATCGCGAAGGAAACATGAACCCTGGGTAAGTTCCTCAAACCCCTGGAATCTCGCACCACTCAGAGCTTGGGGTGGCATGGAACAGGACTTTATCTGTTTGTAAACATTGGCCGCAAGGGCCTCAGTTAGGCACCTCTTCAGAAAAGCCAATCCCTTTGTGCAGACTGCCTCCATGATCACGATCTTTTCATTTGTATGCCACCTTTCCACAGCTAAAACAATGCTCAAGGCGGCTTACGATATGAAAAGATTTACATAGTTACAAACATAGCAAAGCAGTCATAAAAATAACTACATAACTACATCAAAACTACATAACCAAACTGAACAATTCCCACATAAAAATAAAGATACAAATAATTAATATCAATAACAGCAAAGACTCCCAACAAAACTTTCCCCAAAATACCCCAGTTCTTGCTGGGTGGGCAGCAGCAGTTCTTATGAAGCCTGTCAGGCTCCGCCCTAAACCAGGTGGAAAGAGGCAGGAATGGGACCCTCAGGCTCCCAGCAGATCAGCCTTCCCTCTCACACACTTATCCCCCATTCCCAGCAGTGATGAGCCTCGAAAGCAATGTTTTCTTCCCCCCCCCACAAGCCTCATTAGCGGGGTTGGGGCTATCTTCTTGGAGAGTGCAGCTGGGGAGGCAAGAGTTAACCCCCACCCCCACCTCCATGTACATGTACATGTGAAGTTTGCCCCACTGTGATTCACTTGATAGTTACCTAGATTTTCCAGCTGGTGTGTGTGTGTGTGTGTGTGTATCTGAAGAAACCCGTGGAAGGGAAGTGCATGCCTTGATTGTGCATGGAATATACTGTGTCTGACGATGTCCGTTAGTGGTTATTCCACAGAATGGATTGTCCAAGCGCGGTGACAAGTATAGGTGGCAGCGGAGCGTCCAGGTGAAGACGAGACGTATATATGAAGGTGGCAAGGGAGTATCTTTTGAACCAATTTATATGTTATATGGATACCCAATATGAACTACAACATATGACTGAATACATTGAACTGATGTTGGATTGAATCACGAGTGATATGACGTTTATGGTTGTGTTATTTAAGTTATTCTGCATCACACGTTTATAAATTAGTGATTGAAGTTACTCTGCGTTGTATGTTTATAAATTAGTGTTTGATTACAGCAGCCGGTTATGCTTGTTGTATAATTGATACTTGCTACTCGTAACCTAGGTTTGTGTTGTGTGCTTTGATTGTGGATGGAGCAGCTGGCTGCACCCCAGTGGCCACCCATTTAGGGTTAACGAGAAACAGCCCTATGCACGTATAGGTGAGCGTATGCAGGGCTCCTCCTTGTAACTAGGATCCCTGATTGGCTTAGGGTTTCCGATTGCGCATCGTTGGGGTTGCTTTTTATTTTTATTTTTAACCCATTTGTGGCAAAACGTTTTATCTGCGGAGGAAATAGCTTGAACACCCATTTGCTACAAATCACAGGTATTCCGTTTTAAAGACAGCAAGCATGTGTTAAAAACCACCACCCTTAAGTGTGGGAGAAGTGGTTTGAACTTTTGCACGTGCCTTTCCCATCCTGTGAACAAATGCCTCAAAATGCAATGAACATGTGACTAAGCAGGGGCAAATTGGTAGCTCTCAGTTCCTGGCAGTTTATCATTCTTCCTGCCCGTACATTTTCACACCAGCAAACTTCACACACACACACACACACCCAAATTGTTCTTTTAAGAAAAATCCTCACCAGGCTTTTAATGTTATCCTAATATACGATTATTATTTTTTGAAATTTGCCTAACATACACCCTTTTGCAAAAGAATTCTCACAAATATAATAGGTGGGGTTCACCATCAGTGGAAGCCCTGTGCCTCCTTCCTCTCCTCCCCTGTATGCCCCCCCCCCACTCCTGAAACTGGCTCTTGGGATGGGGGTTGGGAGAATCCCCCCCAGGACAGTGAGGCGGGGGGGGGGGTCATTCTGCTTGACAACTTAGCTGATATGCTTGTGTAGCTGGATCATTTTTAACAGAGTGACATTGAATTCAGCTCAATGCATTTTTGTATGTTCTCACTAATATATTCATTTCTATGCATATTTTATCCCAGTATATGCATTTTTTTTATTAAAAACAACAACACATTACTTGGCTGGATGACTGCATTGCAAAATGCATTGGAGAAGTGCCAATTTCAAAGGATGGCTGTGTTTCAGTTTGCCTATTGCAGGGGTCAGCAACCTTTTTCAGCTGTGGGCCAGTCCACCATCCCTCAGACCATGTGGTGGGCTGGACTATTTTTTTGGGAGGGGGGAGGGATGAACAAATTCCTATGCCCCACAAATAACCCAGAGATGAATTTTAAATAAAAAGCACACATTCTACTCATGTAAAAACACCAGGCAGGCCCCACAAATAACCCAGAGATGCATGTATGTGTGTGTGTGTGTGTGTGTGTGTGTGTGTGTGTGTGTAGGCATTGCATGTGCGGAGGTCACAGCCTTTCTCCGTAACTGCTGAACCGTAATATAACAAATTTGGCCACAACGTTCCATACCCATCAGGGAGGGATCTGGCATGAATCCCCCCCAAAAAAACCGCACCTTTCACACCTAAAATAATGATTAAACACACAAAAAAGTGGTGCCCAAATTAGACATCACCACCAGAAGCTCTGAAGACTCCAGCAGCATCCAATAGAAAGGCAGATCGCACGCTGCTGCCTCCAAAGCTGCAGCGCCAGATGACATCACAAAATTCCACAGCAACCAACTGAAAACAGTCTTTTGCAGCTTCAAGGCCCAGTTTTTTCAATAGGCCGCAGCATTGCCCAGCAGGAAAAATGAGTAGGCTGCAGCATTGCCCAGTAGGCCACAGGCAAAAACAAACAGAATATGGGCCTTTCACAGGGTGGAGGAATCACAGGGATGAGGCACAACAAAGGGAGGGGAAAAAACAAACACATAGCCATGGGGAGGAGGTAAGACCCTGAGTCAGCCAAAGCAGTGGGGGGTGGGAACATTTTCAGGAACACATGTGGGTGGGGGAATCTTATTTTTGAAACTTACAGTAGGGGAGTCAGGGTTGGGACAGGGCAGGTGAGGGGACTCTAAAGGGAGATTCTGAAAGTCCATTTAACAGAAAAGGGTCCACTTAACACAAAAATTCTCAGCAGCGCGTGGCCGGGCCAGCTAGTTTTATATAAAAGGGCACATTCTACTCATGTGAAAACACACTGATTCCTGGACCGTCCATGGGCCGGATTGAGAAGGAGATTGGGCCACATCCAGCCCACAGGCCTTAGGTTGCCTACCCCTGGCCTATTGCATCGAAAAGTGCAAATTAGGGAAGTCCACCTTTTGAATGTGAACATAAATGAATTGCTCCCATCCCCTCGTGTGACCAAATGACACCCACCAGAGCTGCCACATCAGTCTTCGCTTTAAGAATCCAGATACACATTTCCTTAGATTCTTTGACTCCTTCGCGTAAAACACTGTTTCATAGGACAAGGGGAAAATATCTACACACCCGTTGGCTATCCAGCAGGGAGCTCCTTTCGTATTCTTTTTGAAGTCTGTGGGAGGTACACAATGTTTAAACATGGGGAGCTGACAAAAATATTATGCAACATCATCCAAATTAATGTGCAAGGCTCCCCCCCTCCCCTTAAAGTTTCATTCCATTAATTTCTGTAACTCGGTAGACTTTAAAAGTTCAGATGAAAAAGGAACTTAATGCAATTACACTCTATAAGGACTTCACATTAGCTGGTGGTATTTGATGTTGACTACTTCTTGTCTCATATTTTTCCTTTTGTGTTCAGCATTTTCTTCTGCAGAATTAACTTATCTCGCTGTTTTCAATAAAGTCTCACCTCCAGCTGGGAAACGTTTAACTTTTTTTTTTAAAAAAAAAAACTTTGAAAAAGGAATTAAGGAAGGGGGAAAAATCCTTCTGTGCCACTAATTAAGCATATTTATTAGAAAATTAAAGTTAAAAGGGGCTTAACTGCAGCTGAAACTCCAGAGAAAGCCATATCTGGCTGGCAATTTTTATTGTTAAATTGGTGGTACAGTGAAAATGAAAAGTCACTCAGTTAAGAGAGAAGAGCTTTTAGATCTATTCAGTGGAGCTTACTGTTAGTTATTGCTCGTATTCCAGGGGCACTCAGAGGCCTCTTTAAAACTCATCAACTCACTGGGCTAAGCTGTGTGCAAATACCTAATGCAAGCTTGTCTACTGAAGTGGTGCCTTACAGACTGGGAGATGGATAGGCAACATTGTAAATCTCTAAAGGGCGCAATTGGAAGCACCTATTAACTGGGCTGCAACTGATTTCAGGTCCAAATCTACCTAGTCGAGGTGTACAGCTGTGCCAAGCATTAGCCCATTTCAATTTGGGGTGTGTGAAAGGGTTGCTTTCGACTGATGGTACTGAAATATTTCCCGGGGGCAGGGAACTACCGTACATTGTGAGATTGTCCCACTTTTTGTAATCTGTTTGCTTCCAGTTGCGCCACTGTTTCAGCATCATTGCTATTCTCTTATTTATGGCTTCCTCCTCTTCTTGGTTTGATCACATGCAGAATCCCATCCGACTGGGGAATCAGGTATTGTACAGGATGACATCATCACAACATATTAGTTTTATTGGCTGCTGATGTCAAATCACAGTAGTATGTAGTCAGTTGGGTTTGGCTGTGTGCTGATATCACTGTGGGATTGGAAAGCAGATCTGGAAGAATTGTCCTTACTCTGAAAGCATGAGAACTTTAAACCCCTTTCAAAGCTATCACTGAAATGGGGCTGTTTCTGACATTGCCAAAACCGCCCAATGAACCGTAGGTGCTTAACCTCTTCCTACCAAGGGGGAGAAAGTGTGATAAGAGATATGCAAGTCTAAACTAGATGCTACAGACAGACACATGTGGTCCTCAGGGCATGGTCTTGAGGCATTTGATGAAACAAATTTGTTGAGGCTGAGTAGGCCTGGGTCTGGTTCAGTGCCTGGATGGGAGACCATCTTGCAAACAAATGTACGACGTCTTGAGTTCTATCACGGAAGAAAGGTGAGATATCAGTGCAATGCAGTGACTAAATTAAAAATTGCCCAATGTGAAAACCAAATGCATGCCTTATCCTTTCCCTACCAGTTGAACCTATTCCGCAATGTATGTTTATAAGGGCATTTTCTGTGGGACCCCACTGTCCCAGAAAATGTGTAGCTTTACCCTTAGTTTCTCATGGGTTATTTCTGATTGTTGCTGATGCAGAATGGAAAGTGGATCTATATAATAAAACTCTAATCAACACCAGGCCTTAGCTTTTGATCATCAGACAATGGGAAGTTCAGAATCAGATACCATTATTCAGTGTTGCTTGCTAAAAAGAATAATAATACAGTGGCTTCACACTGTCCCTTATCCTCTATAATAAAGTGCAAGTGTCTCTGTGTCCAGTCCCTGTGTCCGTGGGATTGCGCTACTGCGCATGTGCCCCACGGACAGCTGTTGGGACTTGGAGCGCAGAGGCGGAGCGCGTAAGGGAGCTCAGCCTCTGGCCGTTCAGAGCAGCTCTCGCGAGAGAATCCAGAGGACGCACGAGATAGCCCCGTGCTCTTGAGCGAGCACGCTCTGTCTCCACACAGGTGCACTCGCGAGGCCGTTTACTTCTCGCGTGGACTTACTTCTAAGCGGCAGCGACCGTTACAAGTGGCAGCGGGCGAGCAATGTCAGCTCTGCGCATGTCCCCGAGGTTGCTAGAGCAACAGGTCAGTTCTAGCACCCGTTAATTTAATGGGCTTCATGACTAGTACTGTAAAAGGATAATACCCCATCACACTCCGTCTTGATCATGAAACTCCTGGGGGTGGGGGGAAAGAACTGAATGGTCATTTCTTCCACTTTCTTCAACAGACTTCAGTAGCCTTCTAGGGTAAACACTGAGCATTCTTGCTCGATCATCCTCATTGCATTCAGCTTCATGGGTATTGATCCTATTTCTTCATGGACTATTGAAATGGTGCCTGTTTTTTAAACAGTTCCTTGAATGCTAGAAGGGAAGAATTGATCGTGTCGGACTTCTGACACCTCAAACCTGCCTTTCTGCGTCCTTCTGGCAATTTGTTGAGCCTTCCAGGGACCTGAGCTGACACCAGTTGCTAACTCAGAACCAACCCTGGATCATAGCCTTGATACCCACAATTCCTGCACTGCAGGCTTCTGACCCTAGGCCATTTCAGGATAGAAAGGAGGCATGGATAAAGGATGCATTGTTTGGGAAATGATCAGGCTTTGTGGTTGGCAAGCAAGACACATTCCAGCATTGCATGCAATAGGCACTTTTAACCAGATTTAATGGTTGTTTTAATGGGAGTCACCGCAAAAGGAATATAAGTTTGACAATGTTTAGGGCTCCATAGGGTGAAAGTGACACACTGAACTAAGGATAGGCAATGTGGTGCCCTTCAGATTCTGTTGGACTACAGCTCCCATCATCTCTGACCATGCTAGCCGAGGCTACTGTGCTAAGTACTCCATCAACATCTGGAGGGTTTCATGTTGCCTACCACTTCATTAAACCATGCTTAGAGAGGAAGCCATACAGGAAATGAGGAAGCCTAGAGAGGAAGCCAGGTCTAGACAGGAACAGGAAGTACCTGAAGGACCACCTGCCACTGTATAGAGCTGTAATACCACTTAGATCATCTAGGGCAGGATCGTCCAATTCCCAAGAGACTGCAATCTACTCCCGGGGGTGTGTGTGTGGCAGCGATCTACCCATATTTTTTTGGAGGGGGGAGTTCAGAGTTGTTGACCTTTTTTTTTAAGAGGTTCAGGTCATAATTGTTGAGATTTTTTTGAGGGGAGCAGCTCAAAGTTGTCGAGCTTTATTTAGGGGAGAAGCTCTTAAGTTGTTGACCTTTATTTAGGGGGGGGCAGTCCAACGTTGTTAAGCTTTTTAAAGGGGGGAATTGGAGTTGTGGAGCCTTTGGGGGGGAGTTGGAGTTGTGGAACTTATTTTTTTCGGGGGGGGGGGAACGACGACACAAAGCGGAGGTGATTATTTTAAGGCGGGAATATCGAAACGTGCTCACCAAAACAAAAGCCGGCCAGTGCTAACTCTGCTCTGTCTTCCTGTTTAGCGATCCTGCATGACTGAAGGAAATAGCGAGGGGGCGGGGGCAGAAATTAGCTAGCGATCGACTGCTATCACCCAGTGATCGACCTATTGATCGCGGTCAACCAGTTGGACATCCCTGATCCTGGGAAATGTAACTTGTGGCACTGTACCCTACAATAGAGGGCAGTGATCTGAAAATGGGCATCTGCTGCCATTGCCTCTGTACTTTGGAATGCCCTTCTCACTGCTATGCACGAAGCATCATTCATCAGTTGCTTGAGATGTCTTCTAAAGACATATCTTTTTGGCCAAACTTCCCCTGACTCATAAGAATGAAGAGTGAATTTTTAAATTTGCTTTTATCATACTCTTCTACTGGTTTCTATGTTGCCTCTCTGTTTCCATGATACTGCTTTAATTCTTTTTATGTTGTGTACCACTTAGATATTTGCAAATGCTAATTTTTTAAACCATTTTATCAGTTTCTCAAACACCTGAGCCACTCTTGTAAAAGTGTGATGAGTCAAACTCCATAACTGATATATCTGAGTCAGAAACAGATATCTGCCTCTTCCCACCCATTCTGAATCAAACGCTTGACCTGCCACAAGCCAGCCAAATATTTCCATAGTACTGGTGGTGACGCTTGCTAGAATCCTGCCTGGTCCCTCCTCACCCAGTTTGTGCATCGTGTAAGAAGCTTGGGGTGGTGCAGTTGAATGTTTCCCAAGGATTGTCACAGCAGGGCCTAGGACACTGGTGATCCACTCTAAACCCCAATTCAGGGTCCATTTTTTTTGGGGGGGGTGTCAACTGGGCACCTGAGAAAGGAAATTAATTTGTTCCACTTCAGATAATTTCTGATTCTGTCCATATTGCTAAATTCAGCACGTGGCATTGGTTCTAGGCCAGTCTGCTGGTGATGCTTACACCCTAGACGGGACCAAGCAAGTTGCTTTTTGCAAACCTGGAGAATACCCATGTCCAGGAGAAAGCAAAGAGCACAGGGCACTGCAATGTGGTGGCAGCTTTTGTTCAAGGGCTATAGCTTGACTGCAAAAGTTCCCAGGTGTTGAGCCTGGGTAGGGCTGAGAATGCCTGCTCCTTGAAATTCTGGAGAGCCACTGAAAGTCAGAGGTGACAGTCATTAGCTAGACCTGACTTAGTACAAGGCGGCTTGCTAGTTTTTTTCTATGTTGTTCCAGCATTTGCGCTTGCATTCTTTTTTATTTCTAAGCATTCCTACATCGTAGGAATGCATGCTTAAATTTACTCTGGAGTGTGTGTACGTGGAGCAGAGCAGTATCTAAAAGCAGTTCATTTTCCCGCTAGGTGAACTGCACAGTCAATTTCTGTTCTGTAATTTGTTTTGAAATCCCATTGACAAATCAACAATTGCAAATTAAATGATGGCAGACCTTCAGGCATCACAGAGCTATGGCAAACACAGCACTCTAATGTTCATTATAATAAATCTTGCCCCTCCGCAAATGTTTTAATGTGAAACTTTATCATACCTCTGGCGTATTCATGCATGTAGCATCATATCCAGAAAATTCGGCAAGTGGTGCCTAACAACGTCATTGATTTCACTTAGAAGAGGGCAGATAAACATGTAATCTAATAAACCAGAGGAGATGGAGTTTTAATACTTGTTACTATATTATATATTATTATATTGATTAGAGGGTTGATTCACATACTGTATAGCCTTAATGCATAAAAAACATTTGTTGCGGAGGGTTGATTCACACATAACTTCTGTGCATTAAAAACACAGTATACGCCTCCCCATATATAAAGGCAGATACGTATGGAATGAGTTCATTTTTTTGTAGCATGCACATTGCTCCAGTGAAAAGCAGCCCCTTGTATTTACATGCATAGTAGCTAGCACGCACAGTGAATACTACAATTTTTGCAGCGATAACACTGGAATTGAGCAGTCATCTATCACTGCTTTGCATCCCAAACTCTCTCTCCATCCCTCTCTCTGGGGGCTTCCACATGCAAGTTCATTGCAGACTGTGGTCACATCCACACTCATGCATTTATAGTACTCTTGTACCACTTTAACAACCATGTCTTTCTCCCCACCACCCAATAACACTGGGAACTTTAGTTTGTTAAAAGTGCTGGGAGTTGTCAGGAGACTCCTCACAGAGCTAAAATTCCCAGGACCTAACAAACTACAGTTCCCAAGATTCTCTGGGTGAAGCCATGACTCTTAAAGTGGTACAAAAGTACCGTACTTCCGATGTATGGTGTGGATGTAACCTCGATGCTCTTCATTCTCTCAAGTTTTGCACTGTTGCATAGTATTTCCCCATTCTGGTCCTATCTACATTTAGTATGCATTTAACTACAGTTCCCCAGGATTATTATAGGGGAAAGACATGTGCTTTAAATGTATAGGGTGCTTTAAATGTATAGAGAGCCAGTGTGGTGTAGTGGTTAAGAGCGGTAGACTCGTAATCTGGGGAACCGGGTTCGCGTCTCCGCTCCTCCACATGCAGCTGCTGGGTGACCTTGGGCTAGTCACACTTCTCTGAAGTCTCTCAGCCCCACCCACCTCACAGGGTGTCTGTTGTTGGGGGGGGGAGGGGAAAGGAGATTGTTAGCCGCTTTGAGACTCCTTCGGGTAGTGATAAAGCGGGATATCAAATCCAAACTCTTCTTCTTCTTCTTCTTCTTCTTCTTCTTCTTCTTCTTCTTCTTCTTCTTCTTCTTCTTCTTCTTCTTCTTCTTCTTCTTCTTCGCCCAATATATTTTGATACCTGAGGCAGACCCCGAAATGGTGCCCTTCTTCCCACCAGAGAACAAGGGGTGAGGGAAAATCTGCATCAGGAACAAGAGGGGAAGAAAGAGCAACACTGGTATCTACTGCCCCTGTGGATCCTGCTGCCTGAGACATTAATAATAATAATAATAATAATAATAATAATAATAATAATATATTATTATTTATATATATTATTATTTATACCCCGGCCATCTGGCTGGGTTTCCCCAGCCACTCTGGGCGGCTTCCAACAGAAAAATAAAACACAGTGATCTATTAAACATTAAAAGCCTCCCTAAACAGGGCTGCCTTCAGATGTCTTCTAAAAGTCTGGTAGTTGTTTTTCTCTTTGACATCTGATAGGAGGGCGTTCCACAGGGCGGGCACCACTACCGAGAAGGCCCTCTGCCTAGTTCCCTGCAACTTGGCTTCTCGCAATGAGGGAACCGCCAGAAAGCCCTTGGTGCTGGACCTCAGTGTCCAGGCAGAACGATGGAGGTGGAGACGCTCCTTCAGGTATACTGGACCGAGGCCATTTGCCTCACCTTGCCTCTTGGGTGGGCCGGCTCTGTATAGAGTGGGTGTGACATCACATCAGTTTGGATTTACTGTTTCCATGGAAAATTTGCTAAGTCAAATCTGCAACATGGAAACAGTGAATCGGAATGAAATGCAGGGGAGAATAAGGGATGGCATTTTTATGAGGATGATGTTGTGTTAATGCTGCACAAGACCTGCATGCGTGAGCAGCACTAAGTCCACAATTAGCTGCTGCAAGGAACTGCCCTCTTTCTCATCGGTATGGTTATAAACGTTTTAATGCATTTTTTTTTTTTTATAAAAAACATTCCGATAATGTGAAAGCAATGCCAGTAATTGGATGCTTATACAATGTGCTGCCTCCCTTTGCAGTTTTTACAGCTCTGGAAAATAGACAGCAATGCCCGCTCATAATTGCATTTCCCATCTTGATCCATGGCCCTGATTCAGTCTATATTCTGCTTCCATTTAAGTAGGAAACCGAGAGAATAAATTCAATGAAGTTGCTAGAGGTTTTGGCACCAGAGGGAGCCACTTGCTCACCTCTTGGCAAGAGAAGAAGAAGGGGAAAAAAACTTTTGTGATGGTAACTGGCAAATAATAAATGGCAAAAATTTAATCAACAGGACGGTCTTTGAGTTTTGTGTTTAGATCCGAATTTGCATGTGATGGAGCTGAATGCTGTGTATCATAATGAGCCTGTTCTTTAACATTTCATCAGGCAGTCTGCCTCCGAATGCCAGTTGCTGGGAATCACAAGAGGGGAGAGAACTGTTTGCTCAGGTCCTGCTTTCAAGATTCCCAAGGGCATCTGTCTGGCCATTGTGAGAATACCGTAGGATGTTGGACTACATGGGCATTTGGCCTGAACCAGCAGAACTCTCCTTATGTTATTAAACTGGGGTGACCTGCAAGAAACCAATGGATAAAAAATGAGAGGGGGTCTGAATGGCAGTGACTAATGTATCCCTTGCAATCCTTTACCATGCATAGAACCATGCACCATTCAAATCTATTTAAAATTAATGCAGGTATTCAGTAGCAACTTGTGCAATGCGAGTATTTTAATGAATGTTTATATATTAGATGTGATACCTAGTACAGATGGGTGAAGTAGATTTTTTTGGTTGGTCTTCTTTGGGCTGCAGATGGAAGGCTGCTAATAATAATAATAATAATAATAATAATAATAATAATAATAAATAATTTATTATTTATACCCCGCCCATCTGGCTGGGTTTCCCCAGCCACTCTGGGCGGCTTCCAACAGAAAAATAAAACACAGTAATCTATTAAACATTAAAAGCCTCTCTGAACAGGGCTGCCTTCAGATGTCTTCTAAAAGTCTGGTAGTTGTTTTCCTCTTTGACATCTGTTAGAGGGCGTTCCACAGGGCAGGCGCCACCACCAAGAAGTCCCTCTGCCTAGTTTCCTGCAACTTGGCTTCTCTCAATGAGGGAACCGCCAGAAGGCCCTCGGTGCTGGACCTCAGTGTCCAGGCAGAATGATGGAGGTGGACACGCTCCTTCAGGTATACTGGACCAAGGCCATTTAGGGCTTTAAAGGTCAGCACCAACACTTTGAATTGTGCTCGGAAACGTAGTGGGAGCCAATGTAGATCTTTCAAGACTGGTGTTATATGGTCTCGGCGGCCGCTCCCAGTCACCAGTCTAGCTGCCGCATTCTGGATTAGTTGTAGTTTCCGAGTCACCTTCAAAGGTAGCCCCACGTAGAGCGCATTGCAGTAGTCCAAGCGGGAGATAACTAGAGCATGCACCACTCTTGCTAGACAGTCTGCAGGCAGGTAGGGTCTCAGTTTGCGTACCAGATGGAGCTGATAGACAGCTGCCCTGGACACAGAATTGACCTGCGCCTCCATGGACAGCTGTGAGTCCAAAATGACTCCCAGGCTGCGCACCTGGTCCTTCAGGGGCACAGTTACCCCATTCAGAACCAGGGAATCCTCCACACCTGTCCCCCATGAACAGTACTTCTGTCTTTTCAGGATTCAACCTCAATCTGCTAGCCACCATCCATCCTCCAACCGCCTCCAGGCACTCACACAGGACCTTCACTGGTTCTGATTTGAAAGTGAGGCAGAGCTGGGTATCATCCGCATACTGGTGAACACCCAGCCCAAACCCCCTGATGATCTCTCCCAGCGGCTGCATGTAGATGTTAAAAAGCATGGGGGAGAGGACAGAACCCTGAGGCACCCCACCACCACTCTCTGAACACGGCCCAGTAGGAAAGAGCGGGTACTTTTGTACCACTGTATAACAGTGCCCCCAGCTCCCAACCCCTCTAGATGGTCCAGAAGGATGTTATGGTCGATGGTGTCAAAAACCGCTGAGAGATCCAGCAGGACTAGGAAACAGCTCTCACCTTTGTCCCTAGCCCACCAGAGATCATCAACCAGTGTGACCAGGGCAGTTTCAGTCCCATGATGAGGCCTGAATCCTGACTGGAATGCTCCCATAAGAGGGGGGGGAATCATTGCCAGTGTGAGAGCCAGTGTGGTATAGTGGTTAAGAGTGGTAGACTCGTAATCTGGGGGACTGGGTTTGCGTCTCTGCTCCTCCAAATGCAGCTGCTGGGTGACCTTGGGCTAGTCACACTTCTTTGAAGTCTCTCAGCCCCACTCACCTCACAGAGTGTTTGTTGTGGGGGAGGAAGGGAAAGGAGAATGTTAGCCGCTTTGAGACTCCTTCAGGTAGTGATAAAGCGGGATATCAGATCCAAACTCTTCTTCTTCTTCTTGCCTGGAAAACAAATGATGTCAGGGAGAAAGCTAGGCTGCCTGACATGCTAGTTTTCCAAATGCAGGGAGGCTGTTTTTGTTGTTGTCTTGTTGTAGGGGCATTCAAACAGGAAACACTGGGCAAGCGTTATTGGATAAGCATGCTAATTGTTTAAGTGACTGGACTGCAACTCACATTATCCTGAACATGGACCGTGCTTGTTGATGCTCTACCCCTGAGCTAGGGCTCTTCCCCTGATTTTCCTGACTGAGCAGTGTGTTCTTCAATGAAGAGCTGCTGTGATGTAATTTACCCAGCATGCACAGCTTATATGAAAATTTTGTCCATAGGGGACACGAGCACGGCTGCTGCAGACAGCCTTCTCCTTAAGATCCTTTCCTCTCCCCTAATCCTTTCCTCTCATATGTCACGGGCAAGGCTGTCACCGACTTCAATAGTGCGGAGCAGAACCAAAGCTTTTCTGAAAGACTCCAGTGCACTCTGAGTGTTCCGGTTATGTTGTATTTGATAAGAGGAATCAGAATTGCCTAATTTATTCTCTGCAGCGAGTTTGGAAATGGACAGGCATGCTTGCCAATTTTGTATATTTGGGCTAAATCAAGTATGAAATGCCTCCTTAGCTCAGGACTGTACAAGTTGTGCTGCCAGATTTAAGCGACTAAGGCAGCAATCCTACACCTATTTACCCAGGAGTAAGCCCTCTTGAACTTGATGGGACTTACTTCTGAGTAGGTATGCGTCAGATTGCACTATTAGTCCCCCTTAGAGAGTGAAAGGGACAAATGAGAGACGATTTTAGTAGATTGTTTTGGTTCCATTTCTCTAAAAGGATGTCATATAGAGGAGGGTGAAAGATTGTTTTCTGCTGCTCCAGAGAAGTGGACATGGAGCAATGGCTTCAAACTACAAGAAAGAAGATTCCACCTAAACATTAGGAAGAACTTCCTGACAGTAAGAGCTGTTTGACAGTGGAATTTGCTGCCAAGAAGTGTGGTGGAGTCTCCTTCTTTGGAGGTCTTTAAGCGAAGGGTTGACAGCCATATGTCAAGAATGCTTTGATGGTGTTTCCTGCTTGGCAGGGGGTTGGTCTGGATGGCCCTTGTGGTCTCTTCTAACTCTATGATTCTGTCATTCTAAATCCAGTGTACAGTAATTGTTGCAACTTGAACTTGCCAGTCTGCCACTGAATCCCACCCACTTCTGAAGGCAGCACTGTTTAGGGAAGATTTTAAGGCTTGGTGTTTTTATTATGTTTTTAGATGTGCTGTAAGCTGCCCAGAGTGCCTGGGGAAACCGAGCCAGATGGGAGGGGTCTAAATAATAAAATTATTATTATTATAGTGACAGTCTGGAAGGGCCCTGCAATTCCCACAATCCTTGACCATGCTGGTTGGAGCTGATGGAAGTTGGTGTTCAGTAACATCTGAAGAGTCACAGATTCCCCCACCCCTGATTTAGCCTCACATCTAGTCTGGCTCTCATGGTAGCATTGCGTTCATTGCATGCCAATAATAGCTCTGAGAACAATGAGGTGGAGGTATGAACAAACAGCTATAGAAGGAGATGGCTTGGTAAGAAGCTTTGTCACCAAGTGGTCTTTGGGGCTTTGAATCTTTCTGCTTCAGACAACTGGAATTGTAATGACTTTGGGAATGTAGCACACAAGTTAATCAGACAGAGAGGGATCTGTAAAAAGAAGCTCCTGGTGAATATTTCTTTAAAAGATATTGATTTAACAGATCTGCTGCTCAGATGACAAGTTCATGGATTTTAAACAAATTGTATTCAATCAGCTCAGCTCCGAATTTGGTTATGAGCTGTTCAAGTGCTTACTACAAGCCATCATGTTTCTAGTGAAATCCTATATGTTATAGTAATGAGTGCTTTGGGGATGTCTAATATGCGAAGATAAAATGCAGGAGAGTAGGAGAGAAGTCGAGGAGGCAAATCCATTCAGTTAGAAGATCTATAAAGGAAAAAAAAGAGGAACGAATTTGCCTTGAATAAGGTTGCGCATAGCTGGGAAGGACTCAATGTCAGAGAATCTGCTTTTCACCCAGAAGGTCCCCGGTTTAATCTCCAGGAAGGGTAGAAAAAGATCCATCTTGGATGAAACTACGGAGAGCCACTGTTTGGGAAGCGTCCGCTCAAAAGTTGAGAAGGTCCTCGGAAAAGTGCAATCAGTTAAATAACTTCAATTAATTGAAGTTTTATACCCCCCCCCCCTCATCCACAAGTCTCAGGGCAGTTCACAACATTTGGTCCCCTCCTACATCAATGGCCCACTTCTGTCATGGGCTTCTCCCTGCCATTTTTAATTTTCTATAGTGCTCCAGAGCAATGTTATATCAGACAGTGTGGTGCATCTTGCAGAGGTTTAAAATGGTAAACTCTGAGACCAGGCCAAAAGGCAAGGTGATTGGGTGGGGTAGAGGGGTAGGTGTGAGTGCTGGTGGCTCCTGCCAGGACATTGGGTCTCGGAAGCTGCACAGTGTTTCTAGGTGTTGTTGCTGGGCCCAAGAATCACATTTACATTTCATACACTAAACATCCTCAGTCCAGTATACCTGAAGGAGCGTCTCCACCTCCATTGTTCTGCCCAGACACTGAGGTCCAGTGCCAAGGGCCTTCTGGTGGTTCCCTTGCTGCGAGAAGCCAAGTTACAGGGAACCAGGCAAATAGCCTTCTCGGTAGTGGCACCCTCCCACCAGAGAAAAACAACTACCAGACTTTTAGAGGACATCTGAAGGCAGCCCTTCTTAGGGAAGCTTTTAATGTTTAATAGATTACTGTGTTTTATTTTTCTGTTGGAAGCCGCCCAAAGTGGCTGGGAAAACCCAGCCAGATGGGCGGGGTATAAATAATAAATTATTATTATTATTATTATTACACAGACACAGACACAGACACACACACACACACACACACACACACACATATACGTCTGTACCCAGAAACTGTACCAGTGCAACAAAAATTACAAATGGTCCTGAATGCAGCTGAGAAATTGCCTGTAGGTGCTGGCCAGAGAATCCACAAGTCTTTAATAATCTGTATGGGTTGCTCCATTCATTTCTGGGCCCAAACTGGGCAGGTTTTGACCTGTAAAACCCTGAACTCACTGAACCCTGGAGAATACCTGAATGAATGCCTCGTACTATATCCCTCCTCCCAATAGCTTGCATTTGTTAGGAGAGCCCCATTGTAACCTAAAATTCAGCAAGTGCTTAATAAAGCTTCTCTGTTCATTCACATTGCCTGAGGAACTCCTTGCTGAAGGAGGTTTCTCTCTGGAACATCCCTAGCTTTATTAGAAACAGGGTGACAATTTTGTAAGCAAAGTTTTAGCAGTTCAACTACTGTAACAGTCCCCTAAAGTTTTTATTTTTATTTTTTTTTAATTATTTTGTCTTCCACCTTGCTACTTTAGTTATTCATTTTAATTTATTTTACTGCATTTTAAACAATGGAGATTTATATATAAGTCACATTTTGATGGTGGTGATGGGCTGAATGCAGGGTGAAAATGCATGAATGAAAACAATTCATTGGCTCAGGATCAGTTAACTCAGGACATGTATCTGTTGCTGATGCTTGCAGAATTTCTGGGCATCTTCACACACAGCACATAGTTAACCTATGGAATTCACCCCTGAAAAGTAGACTGATGGCCTTGAACTTGGAGAACTTAGACAAATTCTTGGAAAATAAGGCTATCAATGGCTTCTGTGCATAATGGCTATATATTGTCTCCAGAATAAGCGGCACCATGTATCTTCTGCTGGGGTCTGAGGTCTGTAGGGAAGTGGTAGCAATTACAACAGCCTCTGCCAGGCCTTTCAGGACCCTGGACAGCTCTCAATAGGACCTGCTTGCCTATTGTCTCAACCAAGCACCAGAGTCCTCTGAATGTTGGGTGCCCCTCTTCCCTTTCAGTGGTTCCACCCTCTAGAGTGCAGTCTTCAAAGGACCCCTAGCTGATCTTGCTATCACATACTTGTGAGCTTCCCACAGGCACCTGGTGGTGCTGACTGAGGGAGACCACCAATATTATCTTGTGGAACATCACCCCTCTGCTTCTGAGTGGCCCTAAGTGCCCCATATATACCTAAGATTAAGCAGAAAGGTGAAGGTCAAAGGGCATGACTTCAACATTTTGCCCTTATACATTTTCTTGTCTTTCTAAAAAAATTAGCACCACATGTCACCAAGCTGTTAGATGCATTTGCACCCTGAAAATCCTGTTGATGGAGAAGCACAGGTCCTGATGTGAACACCTCTCCCTTCTCTCCTCCCCCCCCACATTCCACACTGTTCTATGAAAACAGAAGCTTTTGCCGTCTGCTCCATGGAGCAAATCCTGCAAATGCCATAGCTGAAAGGTCTGCCTAACACATCAAGATAATTGGAACATTTCGAAGGAGATGCTCCCTGGTGTGGACTGTCTCTCTGTCTCCATGGATGTTTGAAATGTTGCTAAGGGGTGATTCACACAACCAATGAGCATTGGGTGGCCTTTGGAGATTGTTCGAAATCACTACACATGTTGGCTCTACAGACCTCGAACACGAACCTTTTAAAACCTGCCATTCAAGCAGGAGACAAGGCAGCCTACGTGTCCTGTCACAGAGGCTGGTGGAGATGGCAGAAGTGGAAACACCTGGAGAGTGAGTTGAGTTTGTCTTGTCTTCTCTCTCCCCGCCCCCCGCACGTTCGCAGGTGTTTTATTAATTTGAGAGCTGCTTGGGCCCAAGGTGCCAGCCATCGGCACAAACCAAATATTAGTAGCTAAAGGGCTTTCATTCTGTGGCTCTTTGACCGTGGCACAGAACTTGTGACAAAAGACTGAAGACGTTGACCCTATTGCACTAAGATTTGCAGCACCAATGCTGAAATATATTGGATGGCAATATATTCTCAGAATGAGGTTGGTTTGGGTGGCAGGACATCACATTGTAGGTGGGCAGGCCCCACATAACAGGGGAAGTGAAGGAAATAAGTGACTTAGCTGCTTGGTTGCTCTTTTCGACCGGTCTCTGGAATTTGGTGCATTGTATTTTTGCATCCCTTGTCTTAATCTGTTGTCTGTCAATATTCAATAATCCAGTATTCACGGATTGGGGGTGATTTTGCTTTACTGTTTGCTGATATGTTGTGTCTGTTGTTGCATAATACTATATGAACATGGATTCTTGAACTTGGTTGTTTTGTTTACTTGCATTTTGAGTTGTTGTTGTGTGGCAAAGTAATTTATTCTGTAAACTTTGTTGTTTCCATGGATTGGGAACTGCTTTGAATATAGTAGTGTGGAAAGGTGGTTTATAAATTAAACAGAAAATAAATGGGTTGATGTGTGCTATACACAGAGACCTGCTTGATCTAGCAGTTGAGGGGAATGGAAGGACTACAATACTGTAGAGATTACAGATGAGAGGAGCTATGTTGACATTGAGACCTGCTGAATGGGAGATTTAAGGACTCTCGTGCGGTGCCCAAGTTGCTAGCTGGCCGCCCTCATCTGTTCCCTATCAGTGGGAATAGATATATCCATGTTAAGTGGTATAGCAATTAAATAGTTAAATCAAATCAAGGATCGGGGTCCTTTCCCATGACCACAAAACCAAACAAAATGTAGCTTAAAAGTTCTCCCATGTCTCATGCAACAGAATGGTCTGACAACTCCACTGCTCTATCTCATGGAAGAACCCTTTCCAGGCCATCACCTCTTTAATTTGCTGTATGTTGTTAATTTGGAATTGCAGAAGAGGGGCAGGTTAGGAGGTGCTTTTGTGAGAGATTCACTTCTTAAAGCCTGGCTTCCAAGAAGTGATAGGAGATCTGGATGGAGATGGAATGAAATAAAGCTTGTGGCAGCTTCTTATGGAAAGCAGAGCTGCAGTGGCTTCTCCTGGTCACCCGCCAGTTACAGAGGAATCCAGATCATGATATGACCAAGTGAATTGCATTGGGCTGTCTCTGCCTCACTTACAGTAATATTTAGAAAGATGTCCCTTTCCCTTCTGTAATCCTCACCTGGCTCTAAAGCCAGTTTTGCTCTATCCAACCTGTGCATTTTGCCATTGCCTTAATCTTGGGACAGGAAGAGGGAGAGGGAGAGGGAGAGGGAGTGTTAAAAATAGCACAGAAGTGTTTACAATGCTTTGTGAGCCCAGAATTAAATCAGTAATAAGTTGTAATAGCTTTTTGATTAGCTCCTTGCCACTGAGAGTAAGATTTTACCTGGTTGCAGAACTCTCTTTCTGGCAAGGGTTACACCAGGAATCACCTGCTCTGATGGATTAATTCTGTAATTGAATTTCAGCTCACTTCAGTGAATGTGCTTTTGTTGTGCTAGATCCAGATTTTGCTTTTCCTAGAGTGGACACAGGAAAAGGAAGGTTGAACAGGGACATCTATCAGCCTCCTGCAAGAAGCCCAACCATGAATGCAAAACCTGGAGGCTGATCATTACTGAAGTATCAGATGCATAAAATTAGGCCCATAATCATGCACAAATCTCTCTCCTCTCCTCTCTCCCCCCTCTCATACACACCAGGCTAAAACAATAACACAAAGCCCCCCCCCCAAAAAACAGATACAAAACAGACACAGCAACATCAGCCTATGTGAGGTTGCTTTGAGACTGTCAGTATTTTGTGGGAGGGATTCAAGCACAAATAAGGTATTTGTGCAATTAAAGTACATTTAAGAGTCAGTTCACCCTGACACAACATATCCAGCCCCCCACCCACCCAACTGATTTCTTGAGGTTAGGAAAGTGATGGGGAGATGCAATGAGAAGTGTGAGTAATATATAAGCATCCCACAAGTCAATCAGGATGAATCCAGGATTATTCTCCTTATCGCATAGCCTCCCTCCAAACAAATCAGAACAAATGCTCAATAAAGGCCAGGGATCACCAAACCTCCATGTAAACTTTGTGCAAGCAGACCATCTTGAGGAGCCTTGAAAGAAGCCAGTTGCATCGAGGAAGGTCTAACTTGTCCAGTATTCTCTGCTGTGACTAGTGACAGGTTTCCAGGTAAGGGTCTTCCCCTTCACTGATCTCTTTTGACTAGAGATTTGGGGGACTTCCTGCATATGGAGCCTGTGTTTTGCAACTGAGCTGTCTCTTCTCCAGCCCCAAACACAACATGCAGTGAAGTTCGAGGAGCCATGGATACTGTATAGGCATGTGGGCTGAATTCTTGGAGATGCTCGGAAATGTGGAGCCTAATTCAATTTAGAAGTATTTAGTAATTCCATTTCCCCTCCATTTAGCTCTTTCTCTTCAAAAAGGAATCGAGATTTCCCAAGTTGCCAGAGCATAATTAGGACTTATGCAATTAGCTGGCCTTGCACCATGGTGGCAAAGACTTGGCTTGCACAGCTTGAGGGAATAACGTTTTGGTTTTGCATAATCGTCCCCAGTGGCAGGAATGCCACGATGCTCGTCTTTTAAGGAAGAAAAATAGCAAATGTCAAGGCTAGAGATCCTTGTTGGGTCTTGAACCAAGCTGTAAAACAAACTATATTAATGGCTTCTTGGCCAAAGTCCTAGGCTTTGATTCACCTGCTGTCTCTTCTCTTCTGATGGACAGTGCAGACGAAGAGTGTTGCTGGATCAGACCAAAGGATCATCTTGTCCAGTTTCCTGTACTCACACTGGCCAACCAGATGCCTATCAGAAGCATAACATGAATATGACATTGCTCTTCCCAGCAACTGTTATTGAGTCACGCTGCCTCTGACAGCAGAAGCAGAACATAGCCATTGTGGCTGGTAGGCAGTGATAGACTTATCCTCCATAAATTTGCCCAATGGTCTTTTTAAGCCATCCAAGATGGTGGCCATCACTACATCTTCTGGGAGCAAATCCCAAAGTTTAACTGTGTGCTGGGTGAAAAAGTGCTTTCTTTTGTCTGTCCTTAATCTTCCACCATTCAGCTTCATTGGTGGTCCCTAGTAATACAATGGGGGATGGGGGAGCTTCTCCTCTCCACTTTCTATGGTTTCCCAAACTTGGGTCTCCACTTGTTTTTCAACTACAATTCCCATCATCCCCGACTACTGGTCCAGCTAGCTAGGACCGATGGGAGTTGTACTCCAAAAGCAATTGGAGACGCAAGTTTGGGAAGCCCTGCTCTACACCATAGAGCTTCTCTATCTCGTCTTTCTTTACAATAATAACTCCTGCTTCCTCTTGTTTTGCACCCCACATCTATGGTAAAGGTAAAGGGATCCCTGACCATTAGATCCAGTTGCGAACGACTCTGGGGCATAGCTGCCAAGTTATCCCTTTTTTTAAAGGGATTTTCCCTTATGCTGAATAGGCTTCCTCGTGAGAAAAGGGAAAACTTGGCAGCTATGCTCTGGGGTTGCGGCGCTCATCTCGCTTTACTTGCCGAGGGAGCTGGTGTACAGTTTCTGGGTCATGTGGCTGGAATGACTGAGCTGCTTCTGGCGAACCAGAGCAGCGGTACCTATTTATCTACTTGCACTTTGACGTGCTTTCGAACTGCTAGGTTGGCTGGGACTGAGCAACAGGAACTCACCCCGTCATGGGGATTCGAACCACCGACCTTCTGATTGGCAAGCCCTAGGCTCTGTGGTTTAACCCACAGCGCTACCCAGATCTATGGTAGCAGAAGCTTAATCATGTGACCAGGCCATAAAGATGATAGTAGCAATTTGGTTGGGTGCCCAGCTATGGATGTGCCTGGTAGATGTTCTCAGATGGGTGTTGCAGACCATATTTCCTGTCTGGCTGCAATGAATAGAAATAGCAACAAATAGCCCCCAAGACAGGGAGCACCAGCATCCTGTGACCCCCAAATGCAAAGTCTCTATCATCCAGTTCCTGACCTTTCATACCATCTGATCTTTGACTGGCATTTCTAAACCCAGGCCCTTGTAATTTTCTGTTTCTTAATTGATATTTTTTAACTAATTAGCAGCACAGCTCTACCACTGTTGGTGTAATTATTAATGATCAATTAAAGCAGTGTAGGATGCTTTCAGTAGAAACACAAAGAAAATTAAACTCTCTCTAGCATGAAGACAATGAATTTTGCAAAGTCTCGGTTGCCATGGCTACTTGATTTGCTCGTTCCCGAAGCTTCAGTCGCCCCCTTAAAAAAAATAAAATGGGGCCAAATTCTGCAGGTGCTAGATGACCCAATTAAATGTGGGAAGTGATTCCTATGATCCTGCTAACTTTTAATCCTATTGGTATTAGGGGGTTTTGTTCGGTCTTTTTTGTTTTTGTTTAGCTGAAGCCTGTTCTGGCTGGTCCTGGGAAGAAGATTGTACGATGATGGATGACATATCATGACTAATTAGATAATGTTAGGTTGTAAGCCCTAATAGACACAATGCATCTTTAAGATTAGTTGTTTCTTCTGAAAAGGGCAGCGCACACACTGATGGAACAAAGCCATTCATTTCAGATCCATTCCATTTGCAAGTAATCCTTCACGTGAAATGGAAACAAGGTGTATGACATGCCAATTAACACATGTTAAGAATGCTGGAGCTTTTTCTCAAGTTCTTCCAATGCCCCTGCTACTTCCCTGATGATAAAGAGGTTGATTTAATTGAAGGAGCCAATATGTGGGAAAGTGGGAAATGGCATCCTTGAAAGCAGGGGAGAGAAATCATAGAATCGTAGAGTTGGAAGAGACCACAGGGGCCATCCAGTCCAACCCCCTGCCAACCCCCTGGTATCCTTCTGTTTGTCCTGTACTGCATGGGCACTTAATGGTTCGAGTCTGAATGTAGACAACCCAGCCCAGTAACCAGAGGAGCTTGAGGACAACTGAACTGCCCCAAGTAAGAGAATCGGAACTTTCCCAGTGAGTTGAAAGAACAACAACGAAACCCTTCAAAGACTATATTATTCACTCATCTCTCTTGCATCGTTGCTGTTGGGTTGCTTTAAACCAGGAGGATAGAAGGAGGGGATTAGTTTCCTGCTGCGGACTGGGAGATAACTATTGAAATGTTTGAAAGAATTGCAAAAGAAGAAGAAGAAAAGACTAAAAGCTGCTTCTCTCCCCCTCCCCACTTTAGCCTTCACTGCCCCCGCAAGGGAAACTGACGTGTAGAATGAGGGAAGATTGCATTTGTGCACCTTCTACAAAGCATGTGAAGTCGAATTCCAGCAAACTTCAGGGTTTTTTATTATAATCACCACTTTTTGTTTGTTAGGATGTTCCCCCCCTCCTTTCTTTAAGCATAACACCATCAACCAAAAATCATAGCTGCCAAGTTATCCCTTTTTAAAGGGATTTTCCCTTATGCTGAATAGGCTTCCTCGCGAGAAAAGGGAAAACTTGGCAGCTATGCCAAAAATGGCTTGAATTCTTCAGCATCTGGGAGGAGAGGAAGGGTTTGAGGTTTTCATTTTGGAGGGGGGAGGTTTTGTGGATTAGAATCACAGAGGGTAAAATGACACAGCACAGTGCAGCTTGTAGAGTTTGCGAGACTCTTGAGGCTTTCATGTCAAGTTATTGTTTCAGGAATGTTGAAAAGCTCCTCTCTCCCTCCCGCTACTACCTCCCTCAAGAAATAATCTTCTGACAGCCTCTTTTCAGCCTCTTTCCCCTGGTCACAGGGAAATGCTCACTGCATTTTCCACAGCTGGTACGGTGCCAAGAGACTAATAACACAGTGTTCCCTTTAATGAGGTGGCAGCCTTCCTATTTCGGAAAATTAGGAATGTCAGTTTGCAGTAATCTCTGCCCCGGAGAAGCTGTGCTCATATCATTGTCTCCCAGCAGCACCCGGAATAAAGCTCTGCTACTATTTTCATTCCCAGGTCAAGCCTGAATTCCTACACTGAATTTCCCCTTAGCTCGCCAATCTAGTAAACAGCCCCCACCATACGTGGTGGGTAGGTAATTCTTCCCCAAGCAAAATTCAATGCAGACAGTTCTTGCCACCTTGGTTCCATAAAATAACAGCGGCAGAAACAAGTGGTATACCAGGCAGACAGAAATGACTTTGCAGAGCTTTGAGTCACACAGAACTCTTAGACAGTGTTGTATATGGTGAAGAAGGCATACAGTATGTGTCCATTCTCCTACAACAATCTGAGAAAGCAAAAGATAACCTCTTGGCTATTTGGACCTTGACAGTCATTGAATTATTTCACCCAGGAAGGAAGGAATGGGAAGAAAAACTGTCCATTCACTCAACTTTTGAAGTTGCCTTTTACTGAGCCATTTTGTCCAGTACAGTACTTTATTATTTTGCAAGGCCTTGGGAAGAGATCCCAGATCAAAGATCCACTTAACCAAATTTGCTAGGATTTGAACTATGAGCAAAGCATGTGCAGCTCTACCACTTGGTTATGGCCCTTCATGCTTTTTAGCTTGAATCACAGAATGGTGGAAGGGACCCTGGGGGGTCAGTCCAACCCCCTGCAGTGCAGGAATCCTGCCCACAGCTGTCCCTTGGTGGGCTTCAGGGCCGTCTCAAGGATGTCTGGCGCCCTGGCACCGTGGTTCAAAAATCCCTCTGGCGCCCCCCCCCCACATTCAAAGATCCCTTTGGCGCGCGCACACACACACCGCTTCACTTTTTTATAGCGGGGAAGAGGCAGCGGCCGGCCGCCTCCTGGCAGCCCTCACATGCTGCAAGGCTTTGGCGAAGCGTGTGCACATCATGGTGGGCCGTGGCGCTTCGGCAGCTCCCGCCGCCATGCCCAGAGGACCCCTCCGGGCAGGGAGCACTCCGATGGGACGGAGGCTCTGGGCGCCGCTCGGTATGGCGGAGGAGGGCGAGGGCATTAAGCTAATGTGGGGAGGTGCCACGTCCGGCCTCTGCCACGCGGCTGCTGCGGGCTCAGCGCGGCGCCCCCTGGCGCATTGCGCCACCCAGCCTTGCCTTAGGGCCGGCCCTGGTGGGCTTGAACCACCAACCTTCTGGTTAACAGCCAGACACGCCGACCCATTGTGCCACAGGGACAGGTGCAGATTGCATCATAGAAGTAGGAAGAAGGGAAATTTCGTGGACCACTACTTTTTTTTTTTGAGTAGGAACCAACAGCAGCTGGATAATGTAATGCGGAACTCAGTGGTCCCTGTGGAACCTGCAGAACCAGATAAATCCATGTTCTGACTTGGTGTGAGGCTGTTTACTGTGCCTAAAGCTGTCATCCTGAAGCCGCTTACGAAGGGTCTGAGCTCCACTGAGCACAGTGTGAACATGCAACGATCAGCATGCCACTGGAGTCAATGGCAAATCTCCCACTGACCTGCTAACTGTGGGGTGCATGAGTGGCCTGTAGAATGAATGCAAACTAATAGATGATCAATTTGTACTTCAGAACAATGGAGGAGTTCAGCAATTCCAGCTCTGGGAAGGGAGGTGCCACCGGGTTTTATGAAGCAATCACGGAGGAGTGTTTTGTAACTGATCGGATAACATTATTACTCTTTGTCTTATAAACATTAATGACATCCAAAGCGGTTCTAAAATTACTCAATTGGTTTGAGCTTCACTCTGGGCGAAAAATATATGAATAAAACCTATGTTTTCAATGGAAAATGTTAGTTAATGTTTTTCTGCATGGGGGGTGGGGTGGGTATGCTACTGCTCAATCACAGCTGTGGTAAAATCCTGCATATTTCCATAGTTTTCTGCAGGCAGTTCCCTATTATGCTCTGGGGGAAGAAAAAAGTACCCGAGGTTGTGTGTCATTCTAAATTTTTCCTATCTCTCTATTTGTAGCATGGGGGGCGGGAGGCTGGGTGACCCCTCCCAGTGTTGTTGTACTACAGCTCCCATCATCCCTGACCATTGTTCATGGTGGATGGGGCTGATGGGAGCTGGAGTCCAGCAATATCTCAAGGCAAACCAGGTTCCACAGCCCAGCCATACCACGGATACCAATATGGTAGCCGAGTTTATTCTTGCAGCTGCATGCTGAAATATGATGAGGACAACGGTGTGGATGGAACTTTTTAACTTGGAACTTTTATACTTGGAAGCTCCAGAGGCAGGTGGGCAGGGGGGCTGCAGTAGAGGGAGAAATAATCTTTAATGTGCAAGGAGAAGAAAATGATTAAGTAACGTATTTAGAGTGCTTTTCAATTTGTTAAACTTCAAGGCAATTTCCTCTCCTATTGAGACTGCCACATTGTTCTTTGAAAACAAAAGGGAATTAAAAAACATGGCATTATTCATCACCGAATCTTTCAGCTATTTGTAATCTAAACACATTTCTTTTAAAGTTGCTTTCTTTCACATTTTCTTTTCAATTTTGTGAAGAAGTTTGTACCCTGTGAACTTTGTCATTAGATGTCACTTCCTGTCAAATGCCCAGCATTGAATTTTGTAATAATAATAGTTGTTGTTGTTGTTGTTGTTGTTGTTGTTGTTGTTGTTGTTGTTGTTGTTAAGATTCCTTTCCTGCCCTTCACCTTGATGTCCCAGGTTGAGTTACAATAATTTAAAATTGTGCAATCTATTTTTTTGTATTAATTGCATCCAATGTCTGCATTATTGTTTACATTCCTGTAGTTGATGTTAATCCCTCAGCATAATATGTGTGGCTGCTGAAGATGTGTTGTTGTTTAGTCTTTTAGTCATGTCCGACTCTTCGTGACCCCATGGACCATAGCACGCCAGGCACTCCTGTTTTCCACTGCCTCCCGCAGTTTGGTCAAACTCATGTTCGTAGCTTCGAGAACACTGTCCAACCACCTCGACCTCTGTCGTCCCCTTCTCCTAGTGCCCTCAATCTTTCCCAACATCAGGGTCTTTTCCAGGGGTCTTCTCTTCTCATGAGGTGGCCAAAGTATTGGAGCCTCAGCTTCACGATCTGTCCTTCCAGTGAGCACTCAGGGCTGATTTCCTTCAGAATGGATAGGTTTGATCTTCTTGCAGTCCATGGGACTCTCAAGAGTCTCCTCCAGCACCACAATTCAAAGGCATCAATTCTTCGGCGATCAGCCTTCTTTATAGTCCAGCTCTCACTTCCATACATCACTACTGGGAAAACCATAGCTTTAACTATACAGACCTTTGTTGGCAAGGTGATGTCTCTGTTTTTTAAGATGCTGTCTAGGTTTGTCATTGCTTTTCTCCCAAGAAGCAGACATCTTTTAATTTCGTGACTGCTGTCACCATCTGCAGTGATAATGGAACCCAAGAAAGTAACATCTCTCACTGCCTCCATTTCTTCTCCTTCTATTTGCCAGGAGGTGATGGGACCAGTGGCCATGATCTTGGTTTTTTTGATGTTGAGCTCCAGACCATATTTTGCGCTCTCCTCTTTCACCCTCATTAAAAGGTTCTTTAATTCCTCCTCACTTTCTGCCATCAAGTTTGTAACCAAGGCATATTTAAGCCATGACTACGTGAATACTTCTTCTTAAGAATCTACCATTGACTCAGTTTAGAATCTCTTAATTCTGCTTTTTTTTATTTCACCAGATTAACATACTGCTTGATAGCAATAAAACCTCAAAGTGGTTTACCTAAAAAGAAAGCAATAATATTATAAGTAAAAACAATTGAAACATTAAAAAATAACTAAAATAAATGATAAACCACATTAAAGCACATGTTGACATTCTACATGTCTGAATCAGCTTGCCTAAGCAAAAATGTTTTTAGCATGTACTGGAAGGCATTTGATAAGGACCTGCTTGAGAGAAAAGGCATACCTCACCCTTCCTCCCCAAAGGGAGCCCAGTGGGCATCACAATAATACATAAAATACTGTTTCACTGCTCCTGTGCATTTAATAACAGGAATTAAGTAGCTGAAGCTTTTCCCGGCATGGAGATAAGTGATGGCCCTTGCTAACTTTCGATGTGTCAGGCTGCTGGCAAGGGTAGTGATGGGCAGAGTCCCCAAGTCCAATTTGTAATTGGTCTGTTAAGATGGATTAATTAAGAGGACGTTTGCCGGACATCTGAAGCGAATCCATTTTTAATGGATCAGTTATGCTTCGACGAGGCCTCTGGGGCTTGGAGTCCTCCTGATGGCTTCCGGAGTGTTTTGGTGCCTACTAGTCTCCCTGAAACTTGCAGCCTGCTTCAGCCTGGCAAGACTAAGCATTCTCTCCCCTCTCCTTTTCATGACAAGGAGGGCGTTGCTTTCCCGAGTCCTCCCTCCGAGCTACTAATCAATCACACGCAGGCGCCGAACGGATCACCAAGCTTTTTTGGCTTCTTCTCTGGCACCAGCTACAGAACATCAAACAGCAAGTCTAGAACACTCCATGTTCTCTCCCTCCCCTGGCAGGTTAACTCGAAGATTTATAGGGATGCTGGGGGATCCTGGCAACCGGCCAACCCCATCACATGCCCCCACTTTGGGGACTAATTGCCTGAGGGGCCCCACCCGATGATACTTGCTCACAGGATCACGACTTTATGGCAGCCAGAGGCAGGGGAGTGGAAGAGAGGATTCCATTCTGGATGGAAGGGGTGCAAGCTGAAAGTTGTCTCTCTGCTTGTGTGTGGCCTCCGAGGCATTAATGGCTCATGGTACCATCTGCCGGGAGTGCTGGATTAAGCACACACTTGGGACATCAGGTAAGCAGGGGCACAAAAAGGAGGGGGGAAAATTTGACATTTGATTTTTTTTTAAAAAAAAGCACATTTAAGGAGGTTTCATGGAAAAATTCAGAACTTTTTAGACATCCTTACACTCTCTTTTTATTATTTATCGCCACCCAAACAAGGAGACACTCTACTGGTATAGATAAAAAAATACTGTTCCCAATTTTTTATTTTATTTTAGGGTTTAGCATTGTTTTTATTTTGAATTTGGGCACCATAATATTTTGTGTGTGTGCTTAAAAGGGCCTCTAAAGGTCTTAATCTGGCCCTGATTAGGGGAGCTGTGTGCCTTATTTTGCAGAGGCCAGTCCTTTGCTCGGAGAGCTGTCTTGTCCAAGTCTGGTTTAAAGATAAAGAACCATTGAAAAGTGATAGTGGGGTCTTTGAAGTTGCCCGGTGCCCATTATTCCCCTGGACTGCTGCAGACTGAGCAAGTGCCCAGACCACCTGGTCCCAGTGGGGAAAAGTTTTGCATCTTTGTTTAAATTCTTGCAATTGTTTCATCTGCTAGTATAAATCAGGATATGCACAATTTTACGCACGTAACAGTCCTTTTCTGGTGCTGCGTTTCCTGAAGGATTTGAGCACGGCACCCTCAGTGGGGCAACTTAACTTGGAATAGGCAAGCAATGCAAACCCAGAATCCTCCTTGGACACATCTGCTCTGTGCAAGCTGGAAATTCTAGCACTGCCAGGGCAGGGGACCCTCTGCTGGTCTTGTGGTCCTTGCAAACAGGGCCGGATTTAGTTTTGATGAAGCCCTAAGCTACTGAAGGTAATGGAGCCCTTCATATGTCCAGCTGTCCTTTGTCAACAACAAATTGTTGCTGTGTTTTTTGGTTGAATATATGCTATATCAGGCTTCCTTAAACTCGGCCCTCCAGATGTTTTGTGACTACAATTCCCATCATCCCTGACCACTGGTCCTGCTAGCTAGTGATCATGGGAGTTGTAGGCCGAAAACATCCGGAGGGCCGAGTTTGAGGAAGCCTGTGCTATATGGTAATTTAGGGACCTAATAGGTATCTAAAGCCATTCGCACGTAACAAAATATGTATTTTATCAAAGTAATTGATATAGAAATGAGCAAACCAGTGATATTTTAGGGAGCAGGCTAGCAGGCGGGGCCCATTACTTACATCATAGGAGCCTTACACAACACAAAACACTGTTGCTGTGTGTAGGTTTTATTTTATTTGCTTTTTTATCTTATATTTTGGAAATGTACACCCAGTTTTTTTTTTCCTTTAAATTTTTGGGGTGGGGCCCTAAGCTATAGCTTGTTTAGCTCATACGTAAATCCGGCGCTGCTTGCAGATGCCCAATGATGCCATCCTAGGGACCTTTCCCCTAACATTTCAAATTAGTAACGCTGATGCAAAGGCCCTTATGCCTGATCCTATCCATCTTCTCCTTGTGCACAAAGGTGCTAGGAAGAAGCCATGCCTCCCAACTATCTCTAACTGCAACCATTTATCCACCGATCTGTGCAGCCCACCACACTTCAGTATTACAGGTCACTGTCCACTTTGTTGTTTGGGGTTCGCAGGGTTTTTTTATTTTGTCAACAGCAAGAACATCTTGTGAAGGAACCCGTCCCGAAAAAACTCCCAAATGCTGCTTGGCTTTAGCAATTATTTGCTTGATCACCCAACCAAGGCAATCAGTCTCTTTATATCCTACTGTACAGCAAGTCAGTGTATCGAACAGGAACACTGTCATGCTTATGAACAAATTTATTTTATGTTCTTTTCTGTAGTTTTTTTTTTACGTAATGCAGTCTTTGAAGCAGACAACTTTCCAAGTGATTCCGTCCTCCCCCCCAAAAAAAAAATTGGGGGGGGGGGCAATTTTTACTTAACCTTTTGCTGGAGCTCAAACCTCTGACGCCTGCATCTTTGTGTGAAGATGCCTGCTAGTGCCATCAGCAGTAGAGATCATATTTGCCTTTCTCTGGGAATAGAGAATGACAGTTTGCTGTTCCTTCCATGTGCCCAGTTGACCTAACTTGCTATGTTGCTTTTAGTACAGACAAGTTTATAAAAAGAGTTCACTTAACAGATTGCACATACCATCTTTCTTTCTTTTCTCCTGGTATTTTATTGCACTTTTCTAGCAGGCTAGAAAGCAAAACAAACTCTAAAAATTGCATAAATATATCATAAATAATTGATAATAAAAGTATCCAAAATTAATTTGCCAGCAGTAACATTTCAGTTTTGTTTTTTTTATAAAAAGAAATTGGGGATGAGCTTAGCAAATCTTGCTTCCCCTTTTACCCTCCGTGGTTTATTGTGCCAATTTTAGCTTTGTAAGAATATTGGATAGAGAAGGGAGCCAGTAGAATTTGTGACCTATAAAAAGATGGCCACATTGTCCAGAAACAGGCATGGTAAAGGAAAGGCATTCGGCACCTGGAGATTTGATGAAAAGATATTTCATTCAGAGGAACCTCCTGGTGGAAATTTGAATCAATATTATAGGGGAGAGGGAGGGAACAGGATGAACAAAGCATCTGCTGAGCTCTATATATGACAGTTCATATTCACAAGAAGCAGCAGACCATTTAGAAAGAAGTAAAGAAAAATTGGGGAAAACATTTGCAGATGATAATCACAGATGCTCGGTGGAGTTACATTATGAAGGGATTTGTTTTTATTTTTTTACAAGATCATGTTGGCATCTGAAAGGATGGGTAAAATGAATAGTGCTATTTGTTGCTGGAAATATGGCGCACCTAATGAAAAGTAGTAGTCGTAGTAATGGTAGTAGTAGTAGTAATAATTTATTATTTATACCCCGCCCATCTGGCCGGGTTCCCCCAGCCACTCTGGGCGGCTTCCAACAAAATATTAAAATACAGAAATCCATCAAACATTAAAAGCTTCCCTAAACAGGGCTGCCTCTTGAGATGCCTTCTAAAGGTCTGGTAATTGTTGTTCTCTTTGACCTCTGGTGGGAGGGCATTCCACAGGGTGGGTGTCACCACCGAGAAGGCCCTCTGCCTGGTTCCCTGTAACTTGGCTTCTCATAGCGAGGGAACCGCCAGAAGACCCTCGGCGCTGGACCTCAGTGTCCGGGCTGGACGATGGGGGTGGAGATGCTCCTTCAGGTATACTGGATCGAGGCCGTTTAGGGCTTTAAAGGTCAGCACCAACACTTTGAATTGTGCTCGGAAACGTACTGGGAGCCAATGTAGGTCTTTCAGGACCGGTGTTATGTGTTATGTACTAACATCGCCGCTGGGCCTTTCGTAATACAGCACAGTGAGGTGCAGTTTACTAGGTCAGGCTATATTTCCTATCTAGCTCAAGAGAATTGGCCCTCCTATCAAGCAGTGTGAACAAGCTGCCTCAGGCTGCTGATTTGGGGTGTCAGGGACAGAAAAAAATAGTCATTCAATTTATTATTGTAGTATTATTGTGTTACTGTTGCACTTGTGCTGCCTGGAAGAGGTGCTTGTGGGAATTTCTTTGGTTCAATATTATCTCCTCTGATCAGCAGTCCCTCTCCAGTGTTTATATGGAAAGAAGGGTCTATATAGAAAGAACTGTAGCTTGGCAGTAGAGAACCAATGGTGGAGTATCTTCTTTTCATGCAGAATCTCCCAGGTTCGGTCCCCTGTATTATCAGGTAAGTCTGGCAAAGATTCTGAAAAGCTGTTGCCATTACGAGTAGACACTACTGAGATGGAGGGTCTCAGGCATAACACACCTTTCACCATCAGCTACCCAGTCCCTTTAAAAAAAGAAAGAACTTGGAGATACAAATACTATGGAATCCGTCAACAGATCCCATGAGAAAAATGCTTATTTTCTTTGAACTTTGGGAGTTACAGTTACACCGGAAGAAAGTTGCGCTTTTTAGAGACAAGCATTGGATTTATTCTTGAGTGCAATCGAAATCTTACTGAATATCTCTGCAGATGCTGAAATTTTATGGATGATATGGACTCTTGCAGTAATTGTAGACCAGCTGAGAATGGAAAATCGATGCTTGGGGGTAGGCATGGAAGGAGATGGAAGCTTCTTTTAAACGACCAGAATGGACTTGTTGGAGTTTCAGCAGATGCATGAGTGAATTACGTGTCATCTTGTGATACGAAGTAGAATTAGTGGAAATCTTTGCTCTTTTCATGCTTATCGATCCTGCTTGGTTTTATTGTCTGCTTGTTATTTTTGTTATCCGTTTTTTGGGTCGTATTGGATTTTTGCTTTCCCCCCTTTTCTTCTCTTTTTGATGTGCATATAATTTTTAAAAAACCGCAAAGCAAGCTAGCAAGCCAGCCAACACTGAAGTCAGTCATAAAATAATCAGAGTTCAGAAAAAGGCAACTTCTATCAGCCTCCGGTGCAAAGGTTTTTGTAACTTAAACCATTTTTTGGAAAGGTTGCCAATGGGTTAACCAGACACAGGAAAGGAAAGGAAATTATATGCAGTGTAGTGGTTAGACTGCTGGACACGGACCTGGGAGACAACAGTTCAAATCCTCAGTTGGCCATGAAGTTCACTGGGTGACCTTGGGCCAGTCACTCTCTCTCAGCCTATCTCATAGGGCTGTTGTGAGTACAAAAATTGAAGATGTGTGTGGAGAAGTGTGTAGTCCACCTTCAGCTCTTTGGAAAAAAGTGAGATCTTATCTTTCCTCCCTCCCTCCCTTTGTCCTCAGCAGTTTTAGCAACAACTCCTGCGTGCGCTTTGTGCCGTCTGGTTCTCTTGCAAACACAACCTGCACATTCACTTGCTCAGCTCTTCTCCCGCAAATTTCAATTTTCATTCTATAATTTCAGTAATTTCTCTGACCAGTGGTTTGTATAAGGCAGCTTTCTATGGCTTTCCTACAGCTTGACACCTCAGGTGAGCCTGTGATTCAAGGCTGGGTGGAGCCAAGTCTAGAGAAAGATGCCCAGCTAGCTAAACTTTTAACAAACTAACAAACTCAACGGATAAAGCAATTTCCATTCAGCTCTCTGATTACATCGTATTAACTTGTGACACATGACGGTGTGACGTGCCGCAATGCCAATAATCAAGGTTTGGCCTTGTATTTTGTACGCTAAATCGATAGCTGTTTGTAATTTATCCGACAGAGATCTCGAAAAGATCTGGTGAGGATAGCTCTTGCATGCAAACCTATTTTTCGTTTAATTATTCCGTCCCTTATCTGGTGCTCTGAGCTCTTTGGATAAGTGTTAGCTTGATTGTTTAGCAACGAAGCTTCTGATAGTGTACTATCACCCTGCCAGATTCCATGCTACTTCATTCATGTTCTGCTTACGAGGAGGTAAAACAAGATCAATCAAGTATTAAGTAATTACTACATTGGACTACCACTACAAGATAAACCTGTAGTGAAATGCTCAGGCTATCTAATGTTTCAGCTCAGTTGCAATTATTTCCTGGAATACATACTGGCAAAAGGAAATTATGCTTGAATCAAAATAAGGTGAATTTGAACAACTTCATTTTAAAAGAACTGTATGTTGGATGCTGATGTCTTTCTGTGTACATTTGATAGTGTAGACAAAAGTATTGCTGAGATCTGCATGAGACCTAGAGGAATCTGATTATCTGATTGATCACCTGGTCATCTAATTTTCCAATCTAAAAATTCTAGTGTTGAGCAAGTGTGAAGAATTCTGCGAGAGTCAAGAATGTCTCAAAAGAACATTGGGAATTCTATTTTGTTCTGAGCTTTTCCACGAAGCGATGGTCCATTTTGGACGCCATAATTTTGGAAATGCTCAGCAGCGATCAAATTAATATGCCAGCACTTATTATTACTTATTGCGTATTTGTAGCAGGTTTGCACTATTTGTAACCCACCAAACCATGCGCACCGGCAGCAGCCATGAATGGTGGCCCACCAAGGTCACAGCAAGCCACCTCTTTCTGCCTGAAACTACAGTTCTGTGTCACAGAAGTGTCAAGCACCTGAGTCTCTGTCAGGGAAAGATGCAGGAAGTAGTAGTAGTAGTAGTAATATAATGCTCTGCATGTTGCATGACACTGGTCTGGCATGGCACTAACTGTGTTTCAATACAGTGGACTTTGTTGTTTCAAAATAAGAACTAGCGGACCCTTGTTGTCTCTGTTTGTTCCTCAGTTGATCTTTTGCAGGGGTAGGCAACCTAAGGCCAGGGGGCCGGATGCAGCCCATTCGCCTTTTCAATCCGGCCCACGAACAGTCTGGAAATCAGCGTGTTTTTACATGAGTAGAATGTGTGCTTTTATTTAAAATGCATCTCTGGGGTATTTGTGGGGCATAGGAATTCATTCATTCTCCCCCCCCCCCAAATATATATAGTCCAGCCCCCCCACATGGCCCACAGCTGAAAAAGGTTGCTGACCCCTGATCTTTTGTAACAGAAAGTGGCAGATGCAGTGGAGGTGGGAGCTCAAACAATTCTAAACTGTCCTGTGCTAAGTCCAGACACTCGCATAGACCAGGCTACCTGACATTTCTGAGCTACTATATACAGTATGGAGATTAAATAAAATAAGGCCAACTGGCAAAAAAGCATTCTCGAGTACTTTGGCCCCTGGATACTAAATCTCTCCTCTTTTATACCAAATTATGTTGCAATGCAAATCCAGCTTCTCTCCCCCCCCCCCCGTCCCAACTTACTCCTTGACATCACATTTCATTAGAAATGGGAATCCAACTCTGAAATTTTCAGGCACAGGAGTTGTACTCACTGACCTTTTCCAACATACCAGGCCTTACATGAACTTGACATGAAACAGTGAGGGATTTTTATTTTTTAAGGGAGAGGATTAGACTACGCTTGGTGACCAGAGTGCTTATTTTATCCTCCCTCCCTTGTGTCAAGGTATTGAAGGCAGGGGGTGCAGAAGGAGGCGACTGTATTATCAGATCAATTTTGATTCACCCGCTCTAGCTGTGGAAGAGGAATCATGCCTGGAAGGAAGCTCAAGGCATGTTCAAACTGTCTATCCAATTGCAAGGTGCTCTCTTGCTTCTGAATGAGACAGCCGAGAGACACTTGGGGAGCCCGAAGGGGGGAAATGAACACGTCGTTTCTTAATTAGGACACCTTTGGAGCTGCAACGTGCAAAAATGGCAGCCGGGGTTTCTGCCTAGCCCAGCCATTTTTAATCTGCGTCTCCCGAACGAGCCTTCTGTGTCCCACAAAGTTGGAGCGGGGCCAAGGGTGAATCAGCAAATCCATGCCTCCCGAAAGGTCAAAGGAGCATCATGCGCTCCCCTGCCCATAGATATGTCAGGAGCAAAAGTGCTGAGGTGAGCGTTCACGTGGCGTAAATCTGCAATGTAGATGAGCAGGAGCAGCGTTGCATTAATGCAGTCTCATGACAGTGACAGTTACAAGACTGGAAAAGGCCATAACCCCATCACTTGTTTTGTGTAACCTGCCAACCTTCTTTGCTGCACTGTATGAAAACCGAGCCATAGTGCGTTGGCCTGGCAGAAGCCTATGTCTTTTCTTTCCATGGCAGTTCCATAACTTCATGCTTATCGGCAAAGTCAGGTTTTGCAGTGCAGATTCAATTCATACTTGGCTTGGGTAGTCTTACTCACAACTGGCACATATTCACCAACACAGACCCCTCACTAAGCGGTATAATGAAGCCTGAGTGTGCTTTGTACAGTTGTTGTTATTAGTGGTTACAACAGTATCAGCAGAAGCAATTACCGTATTTTTCGTTCCAGAAGACACACTTTTTTCCCTCCTAAAAAGTAAGAGGAATTGTCTGTGCGTCTTATGAAGCGAATGCGTGGTTCCTGGAGCCGAATTGCCCAGGGGCTAAAGGCAGATTGTGCTTCTTCTTCTTCTTTTTTCTTCTTTTTTTAAGAAAGAGGTAAAGGCTAACGAGGGAAAGAGAAAGGAACCAGCTCAGCAGCTGATTGCAAGAGATCAGAGAGGGAGATAAGGGAGCCAGCTCTCTTCATGGCCCCTTGCCTAGGCCTCAGTTGTTGTCTGCAGAGGGAGACATGTGACTGGCTGATTAGATTATCTGTCTGGAAACTGTAGAAATGGATCCCTTTCCTAGAGAAGCTGCAGAACTGTGAGTTGAACCCCATAAAAATAGGATTTTTTCCCATTCACAAAAAAGCTGCACAACTTTGAGCTGATCCTAAAAAATGGAGCTTCCCCCCTTTGCAAAAAAGATGCACAACTCTGAGCTGGACCCCCCCCCCCCCCGAAAATGGGGCTTTCCCCATTTGCAAAAAAAGCTGCAACTTTGAGCTGATCCTAAAAAAATGGAGCTTTCCCCCTTTGCAAAATAAGCTTCCTCAAATATTTAATTTTTTTTGGGGGGGGGGAGGCACCTAGGCCTTTAGGAGTTGGCTGCTATGCCTAGGACAATTCAAGAAAGCAAAATATTTTTTCTTGTTTTCCTCCTCTAAAAACTAGGTGCGTCTTATGGTCAGGTGCGTCCTATGGAGCGAAAAATACGGTAGTACCGTACTTCAATTCCTGCCTTTTTCATGGATCAAATGATAACCCTCTGTTTAGCACACTTGCGAGCCCAGGCTCGGTGGTGCCAAGAGTGAAAGGGCGGCTGAATGCAACCCAGGCAGCTATAAAACACATGGCAGCAGTGTGGGATGAAACAGGCCACAACTTGATTGATTAAAGATATCAGCAGGATTGGGTTGCAGGCATTGGGTATACATCCTGGAACGTGCCGGCTTGCTGATTGGCAAATTATGGCTCACCCTATAAGGTGCACAATTCTAGGCAACCCCCATAATCACCATTTGGGGGTGCTATGACCCGTCAGCCCCCAAGCTGGGCATCTAGACAAGAAGCTCTTTCCCCAGACTCCCTTTACAGAGATACTCTGCTACCCAGTGGCGGAGCTACATGATCCAGCACCCAGAGCGGCGAACATGTCCCAAGGAGGTGGCCACGATCTCACACATCCCGGATGGCACCTGGGGCAGACCACTCCCCCCACCCCCACCTTCGTCTGCCAGTGCTGCTACCATGATGTGAGAAACCCCACCCACACCACTTGCTAAAAGTCTAGAGACCCATTCCTAATCCACCATCAAGTTGTGACAGTTGCTATGAGGTAGGCAAAACCTCCAGGCTGGCCAATTGGCCAGCAGGGAAAATTCCTTCCTGGCCTCCAAAATGGCGGCCGAAGTACTTCCATAGCAAGCCAAACCAAAGCTTGCCCACTTGCACCTGGGCAGCTACCAGACACACATATAAGGGAAGGGAGAATGGGAATCTGGAGGACAACCAAGGTGCAGAGGGCTTATATTTCAAGGGAGTGGACCAGAGAGAAGACTGAAAGGTGGGGTCTCTCTTTTGGTCCATGTGTGGCCCGTGGGAGAGTCCTCAGCAGCTGACCTGGCTGGTGAAGGAGGGAGGACCCCCTCTCCAGTCACAGGAAGGAGCCTCTTCTGCAATGGCCAAGCCAACCCCCCCTGTATCCCTAATTACTGGCATCCAGTTGCTCTCATTGGGTTCTCAACCTCTGCCATAACTCTCCTGAAAAGGCTGAAATCTGTTTCAAGTTAGTAAAGTTCAGCTAGCAAGTGACTCTTCCAAACGTTACCTGTGGACTGCTGGAACTTCATGGATCTCTGGAATTATTTAGCACATGACATAACCATTGGGTTAGATCTATGTGTCCGCAAAGTGCACATTATATTTTCCTCCCTGCATATGCAGAGGGAAAAGTTGCCCATTTCCCTTTATGGGGTTGCCCTTCTAACTTTCGGAACTACAGTATACACATGTGAAAATGCCATGTTATTAGAGAGAGTATTGACATTTATTAAAATTGCTGCCTGGTCTTCCCTGTCGTAAAGCTAAGGCCTCCTGCTTCTTAATGGATAAGATACTAAGGCACACCATTGGAATAGAGGAAGATTCATTTCCACGATGCAGGGAGGCAGAGCATTTCACAGCGTAGGAACTAGCCTACTTTGTTACAAATGTAATATTGACATTTGTTCCTCCAGCCCACTCTCCTCTCCGGCTCTTTCATCGCTGGCATGTGGCCCTTGGATGGTTCTCCAGAAGGAAATGTGGCCCTCAGGCTGGAAAAGATTTCCCACTCCAGCTTTATTATAAAGAGGTTTTGTCCTGCCAGAATGCGATGGCTGAACATGGAGCATCTGCTATATCCCCCAAAGACCAGCTGTATTTCTGGTTGGAAAATGCTTGGACTTAATAATAGATTCTCCCCTAGTTTCTGAGACCAGAAGTTGGCCTTGCGACAACCATTTGCTGGGCTAAAAATGCCGTGTGCTTTGTGAAATGCAAGGCAGGTGGTCAGCCTAATGTTATCTATAACCTTATTCAATGCCTTCAAGAGTTCTGGCATCTGTTTCGCCTGTCCTTTAATTACAGTTGTTTGGTTATGGAGTGATGGAATAAAAATGACAGATTGCAGTGTTCCTCAATGTAACAAATAATCTACAGGCATGATCAAAGTTGCTGTTAATTATTGCCAGTTTCTTTGTGCCATGCTTTTGATCATTATTTCCTCCCCATGAAGATCTCTGACTTCCAGGCAAAAGAGAGAGAGAGGGGAAAACACATTGTGGATTTTTGCAGTTATAGATCTTGCTTTTGTTGTTTTTAAATTACATAATGCATTGGGGCTACAGAAAAATTAAGTGTTAGTTTGCTTTTGATAAATTGAACCCAAAGTCTTGTGTGAAGTAGCTGTCACTTCATTAAACATCTAGAAGACGGCACATGCAAAACAAGCTGTCTTGGAGAAGATCAATGTTTTGTGATGTAGTTAGCTAATAATTCAATTTCTTCATCTTTAAATGTAATTAGGAGAGAGAATTCAAGAAACACAAAGGCTCGCGATGAATGGGCAAGGTTGATGCATGGAAGGGACAGGGAACTTGTGGCCCTGCAGAAGTTCTTGGGGGACAACTCTCATAATCAGTGGCCATTGGTCATGTTGGCTGTGGCTGATAGGAGCTGGGGTCCATCAACACCTGAATGGAGAAGAGAAGCCAAGTTTCGCCTGGAGAAGAGAAGGTTAAGGGGTGATATGATAGCCATATTCAAATATATAAAAGGATGTCATATAGAGGAGGGAGAAAGGTTGTTTTCTGCTGCTCCAGAGAAGCGGACACGGAGCAATGGATTCAAACTACAAGAAAGAAGATTCCACCTAAACATTAGGAAGAACTTCCTGACAGTAAGAGCTGTTTGGCAGTGGAATTTGCTACCAAGGAGTGTGGTGGAGTCTCCTTCTTTGGAGGTCTTTAAGCAGAGGCTTGACAGGCATATGTCAAGAATGCTTTGATGGTGTTTCCTGCTCGGCAGGGGGTTGGACTGGATGGCCCTTGTGGTCTCTTCCAACTCTATGATTCTATGATTCTATGAATGGTGGCAGATTCCCTACTCCCTACTCCATTCCACACTTATGTTTTTTCCATGTAGGAGGAAGGATTGTTCCGTACCTAGGAGGCCACAGTTGACTGGAGCTCAACAGCCAAATACTGTGGTCTGCTAGGTATGGGACAGTCAGGAGTGGTGTTTATTTCCCTTCTCATGGCATTTCAGTTCACTCGTTCTGCACCGGACTGCTCCCAGACCAAATAGAACTGCAGGTGTGGACCATCTTCATCACCCTCCATTTTAATGTTTTGAATATCTTGTGTTGTTGTTGTTTTTTAATGCATGGTTTATCCCTGTCATACAAAGTGACAGAGGTGCACACACAGTTCTGATCACAATTGGTCCCAGGCATGTCCGTTTGCTGAACGAGCACTGATGATGTACATTTTCCTGTGAACAAAATACAATGAACATTAGCACCATGCTGACCATGTAGCTCATCTTTTTGTTGTTGTTGCAAGCTTTGCAAGTGAAGCCGAAAGCTTCCTAATCTTTGTTTCAGTTGTCTCTGGGAGGTGACTGGCACCCTGACTGAGCTGACTGAGCCCAGGTTGCCTCCTCCTAAATCTGGTCCTGGTTCTGCACACTGAATTGAATTCTAGGCATGGGAACCAAGCCATAGAAGAGGGCAACTGTTTGTTCATAATGCTATAGGTCTCATGAGAAAATAACTACAATGAATGCTCTTATTATACACTACTTCTCCCTCCTACATCGCCATTTAATTGGAATTTTCTTTGAATCCAAGAAAGAGACTTTTTGCCGAATCTCCCCCTCCCACCTTCCCTGAAATTTGAAACGGTGCCTCTGATTGCAAAAAAAGATGTGTTGAGGTCCGGAATGGAAGATTACCCATTTCTTTAGTTTACTTTCCCATGGCTGTCTTTACATCACCTTCAAATCTCAAATTTAATTATTTCCGATGACTTGACCCTAACCTCTCTCCACATCACAAAGAACCTGTAATGTTTGCAACCATTAGCAACCTCTGTGAAAGGGGGGGAATCCAGAATGCTCATGGAGAACCTGAGTGCCTGCATTATATTACCTCATGGAGCTGTTGAACTGTTGAACTGCCAAAGGAATAATTGAGATTCATAAGGAAACCCCAGAAATCGCTTGACTCCTGATCCCCCAACTCCTGTTGCCCCCCTGTCACTTAAAATCTTACTGGCCAGCAGTCGATATGGTGGCATTACACAGGAAGAGGGAAGGAGGGAGATCTACCCTCACTGTGCTCTGGTGTACCATATAACAGCACTTCAGGATGAAAGCCCAAGGGCCCATGGGAAATATTCAGCAAAATGTGAGGGACAGCCATTCGTATATATATATATGGGAAATAAAAAATTGCACTCAAGGACACCATTGATTTGGGGACTAAACCTATGGTCCACCTCTTGTGTCTCCCAACATTAAGAATCAATCAGGCTGTTTGTATGTATAGCCCCATCCTGGGTTCTGTTTCTTGGTCACACTAGAATGTGACGGAATGTTGCAAGGGCGAGGCAGAATGTTGAGAGTAGGCTTTCATTCCTATCAATGTCAGGCGTGAGATTCTACAGTGATCACTGAGATATTGGTGATGGCTCATCAGCTCTGCTAATTAAGACCCTGGCTATAAAATGAGGGGGGGGGATGAAAAGTCAGAGCTTGTCAAAATTTTAATATGCAGTGGAAGCTGAAGCAGGATTTAGAAATATCTAAGTTGGAACTCTGGAGTTTCCAACCCCTCTCAAATTACATTTGATCTCTTCAGTTACTCACGTTTAGACCCCATTGGCAGGAGGTTGCTGAAGGCTTATTGGCATTTTGTAATACTTGGGTGTCTTGACAAATATACAGGTGGAACATAGCTGGAGGTGTATGATATAGCATGATATAATAACATGCACATTGTACACTTGCCACAACAAAACATAATTATAGGGGGGAAAGTTGCACAAACATTATTTTCTTGTCCTTGCCCCTACAATAGACTAGTTAGGTAGGCCATTATTCGTCCTTTTTTGCAGGTGAAGAAAGGTTCACTAAGATTGTCTCAGCACACAGACATATGGAAAGCCTGTGGCCTATAAGCAGTATTTGAAAGCAGGATTCCACCACCCAACTTTCCATTGGATCTCACTCACTGTACATTTGTGTATGAATAGTAAATCTTGAAGTCTTCTTGTCCTTGAACTGGTGGTACTCTGACCATATTACCTGCGTGCTGCTCTCCATACATAAACAGTGATGGTGTATTACTAGCTGGTATTTGTAAAGTTGCAAAAACATCAAGATGAAGTAGCCTCCTGCTCTAGTTGGCATGCTCAGGTTAATTTATTTCTGTTCTGGGTCAGTTTTGCCTACATTCAATCACAGATCTGTTCCGTTCCATTTTGTTGCAAGTTTTAAAAACAAAAACAAAAAACAAGGCACCAAAAATCGCATTTAAATTGCATGCAGTTTGTATGCATCTCCCCCGAAATACATCATTTTGTGTGCCTTCTAATGCATGTTCTCTTCAAATACACATGCATGCACCCCCCTCCAAAATACACATTTTTTTTGCATGCATTCATTTTGAACTGAAGCTACATTGCAAAATTCAGAGAAACGTACAATCTGACTTATAGCTGCGTTCTGATCTGCAAAGACGTCTAGTATCGGCAGTTAGGTCAGCTCACTTCAAAATGCAAATGGAACAAATTTCTTCTTCACCCCTGCCTTGTAGCATCCACCAGGTGGCTATTCCTAGGAGGAACTGGTCGCTGGGCAGGGCATCAAGCACAAAATCTTACTCTTGTTGGACCCACAGCGATAGCTCTACCAGCAACTGCAGTGGACTTGGGATTTTCTGGTTAGTAGTTAAGGGGAGAGTTATGGGTTGTTTTACAGAGTAAGAAGTCTTTAGCGTATTGTAAAAGTGGGGCATTTGGATCCGTTGGGTCCTTCTTGCTGCTTTCTGCGCACATGGTTGTAAATGGTGTCCAATACACTAATGAATGAGGCCCCAAGTACCCTTGTTGGTGCTTACGCACCAGATGGTGCCGTATACCGTATTGGTCAACAGAGCAGGATTACAATGAAGACAAATTGAGCTAATAAAGTAGAACACACTTGTGAATTCTGAATAAGGCTTTGTACACAGTAGGAGCATTAGTATGAGCCTATCACTCTTATATATATATAAAAGTGAGTGGTGGGGGAAACAATCTGATGTAAGCATAAGGGCAATCCCTGTGCTAGGTAGATGTAAACAAAGCCTTGGGGTTAACAGGAAAAGGATAATCTATATTAGAATATTTGAAAACAAATACATAAAACAGCCAGCGTGTTGTGAATGCTAATAGCGACTAGGCTGCATGTTTCCTCCAGCTGCGAATCTGGGATATGGCAGCAAAATTAGAGACTGCAGTTATAATGGAGCATTTGATTTGCAATTAATTTTAATTTGACAATTACAAAGGTAATTGATTTAGGAACATAAGAAAAGCCCCAGAGAATCTAGACGCTGCCAAACTGCTGCTCCAGTCCTGGGAGATGGTTTGCATCGTATGAAATACCCCCGCCGGCAGGTTCATTCGCAAGATGTGCCCTTGAGCCCAGGAAACACAGGAAAGAGTAGGGTGCTACAAATTTTGCTTTCCTGTTTCCCATATATTTATTGATTTGATTTGCGTCCCACTTTTCCTCCAAGGAGCTCAAAATGGCATTTATGGTACCCCCTTCCCCCATCTTATCCTCACAACAACTCTATGAGGTAGGTTAGGCTAAGAGACAATGACTTGCCCAAGGTCACCCAATGGGCTTCATGGCTGAGTTGGGATTTGAACCCTGGTCTCCCGGGTTCTGGTCCAACATTCTAACCACTGCACTACACTGGCTCTCACAAAATTAGAAATTTGTGTGTTTGTGTTTTAGGTGGATCTCAGGTAAGAAGAGGTTGTATACTTATGGATGATACTGATGAACTTGCCCCACATTGATCCGCCCCCCTGCTAAAACGTGTGACCATTTGTTCATGGCAAGGGAACTGCTGTTATATAAACCTAAGTGTTAGGTTATCAAATACTTACAAAGTGCTGCTTCGGGAAACTCTCTTATGAGCATTGTCTACCTGAGAGCAGAACTCCAGGATCTCAGGTGGAGTTTTGTCGCATCACTTCCTACCTGATACACCTGTTTAGCTGGAGATGCCAGGGGTTGAACCTCAGGAATCCTGTCTCCAAAGCACATGCTCTAATCCAGGCATCCCCAAACTGTGGCCCTCCAGATGTTTTGGCCTACAACTCCCATGATCCCTAGCTAACAGGACCAGTAGTCGGGGAAGATGGGAATTGTAGTCCAAAACATCTGGAGGGCCGAAGTTTGGGGGTGCCTGCTCTAATCCGAGCCACAGTCCCTCTCCCAATTGGACCACAAAGCTTTTTTGGACCCTTCCAACCCCATAAGCCTATGATTTACAGAACAACATTGTAACAGGTTGCATTTAGTTTGTCATTTCCATTGGAAGCCTCCCATTAGATTCTTCCTAGGAGAGCAGTCCCTGTCTGATGCCATTTGGACAACTTACCTGATCAGTCAGTCTTGTTCAATTAGGAGAGCTGCCAATAAGGAGCGAATGCTAAATGTCAGAAAACAGTAGTGGAAACAGCCCCCATCAAAAGGCACGTTAAACTAGTGTCTCTCACATACAAACCATTTCAGCTGTGCGTGAGTGATAAGTGGTTTGGACATTGGGGAAATGCCTCATCTAGAGGGATCTGAATACATAAACACATGAACACACGCACACAAGCTTCACTGCTGGCAGAACTACCAGAATTGCACTGCAGACAGATTTAATTCAGCTTGCGCTTGGCAAATCTTTACCATTCAAGATGGACAAGTCAAAGGAAAAAGGGCAGAGCTGGAGAACGACTCTAATGAGTTCTCCTGCTGCAGATATAGATGACAGATAATGCCGTTACAAGTTTCAGCTGCCTTGATTGTTGTGAATGGACCTGTCACTCCGCAACTGATAGACAATCCAGGACTTGAAGAAAGGTCTTTATGTCCCTTAATGGATGGAAATCTCTCTACATTCTTTCAGAGCAGGGATGGGGAATCTGTGGGCCCTTCACATACTGTTGGAACACAATGTCCTTTACCACTGACCATTGGGAGTTCAACACAACTAGAGGGCCACAGCTACCCCTATCTATTTTAGGATGTCTCTGCCTTCAGCTAGTGGGAGCTGTGTTAGCTGCAGGAATAATAATAATAATAATAATAATAATAATAATAATAATAATAATAAATTATTTATACCCCGCCCATCTGGCTGGGTTTCCCCAACCACTCTGGGTGGCTTCCAACCGAATATTAAAAACAGTACAGCATCAAACATTAAAAACTTCAGTTGTCTTCTAAAAGTAAAATAGTTACTTATTGCCTTGACATCTCCTGGGAGGGCTGGTGCCACTACCGAGAAGGCCCTCTGTCTGGTTCCCTGTAACCTCACTTCTCGCAATGAGGGAACCGCCAGAAGGCCCTTGGTGCTGGATCTCAGTGTCCGGGCTGAATGGTGGGGGTGGAGATGCTCCTTCAGGTATACAGGACCGAGGCCGTTTAGGGCAGGCATCCCCAGACTTCGGCCCTCCAGATGTTTTGGACTACAATTCCCATCATTCCTGACCACTGGTCCTGTTAGCTAGGGATCATGGGAGTTGTAGGCCAAAACATCTGGAGGGCCACAGTTTGGGGATGCCTGGTTTTGGGCTTTAAAGGTCAGCACCAACACTTTGAATTGTGCTCGGAAACGTACTGGGAGCCAGTGTAGATCTCTCAGGACCAGTATTATGTGGTCTCGGCGGCCACTCCCAGTCACTAGTCTAGCTGTCGCATTCTGGATTAATTGCATTTTCCGGATCACCTTCAAAGGTAGTCCCACGTAGAGCGCATTGCAGTAGTCCGAGCGGGAGATAACCAGAGCATGCACCACTCCGGCAAGACAGTCTGCGGGCAGGTAGGGCCTCAGCCTGTGTACCAGATGGAGCTAGTAGACAGCCACCCTGGACACAGAATTAACCTGCGCCTCCATGGACAGCTGTGAGTCCAAAATGACTCCTAGGCTGCGCACCTGGTCCTTCGGGGGCACAGTTACCCCATTCAAGACCAGAGAGTCCTCCACACCTGCCCGCCTCCTGCCCCCCCAAAACAGTAAAGCAGTAAATTAACCCACACAAATACAATTGCATTCTGCTAGTTGAGGGGCTCCCCAACTGTGGCCTGTGGGCCACTAGTGATGCATGAGCTTCATTCATTTGGTTCGCAGCATACAATTAAAGAGCATCCAGCATTTAGCACACCACATTATAATGCTACAACAGTCAGAAAAATTATTAAGTGGTCTGCCAAGACCCTAAGCAATTTCTGCCTGTAGGAGGAAATGTTTTGGAACCGCTGTGCTAGACAAAGGAAGCTAAGTTTCTTGAAAACAGTTAAAGCAGGTCATCAGAGTCTTCCAGGTACCTGCTTCTGACCCAGTGAAGTGGCTGGGAAGGATGGGAATGGAGGACCAAACTGGAATTGTTTGTGACCCCCAGAACATCTTCACAGAATCTGGTGGATGTGCTCAAAAGCCTGTGAGACTAACACAGGCAGAGGAAGGTTCACCACCAATTATATTGAAAAAGGGGGGGGGGGTTCATAATCTTTCTTCTGATTTAGGTAGGCTCTGCTTAGAATGTTATGGAACTTTGTGAGTATATTCTGAGAGCCAGTTGCTGGTACTGCCTCCACATATTATAATATTGGAGCAACAGTTCCTGTTTCCTCCTGCCGTGTTTTCCATTATCTCACCAGTTCAAGGCAAAGTTAGGTGCCACTTATTCCATTTACAGTATTTCTAAAGAAGATGGGTTTTATTCCATAAGATGAAAGAAAAGGAATGAACCCTTGCATGATTATTCAGGCTATGTTTTTAACATGCTTATGTGATTTTTATTATTGTATGTTTACTCTGGTTGAAAATTATTTCTGGGGACACACACACACACACACACACCCCAGACTCTTTTTGTATTTGCACCTTAATGTTAGAGGTCTGATTCCCCACTACATCAATCATGCAGACAATGTGATCAAATAATCAGAGAAACAATTTTAATTTAGGCATGGACAGAGACTGAAGGTACAATCCTATATGTATACACAGTAACCTGGAAATAAGTCCTGTTGAACTCAATGGGGTTTCCTTCTGACAATGCATGCATAAGATCTGGCAGTTATAGCTAGAGTAAAGAGTGTCAATAATGGTTTGATACCTTATCAGACATGGGCTCCCAAATATGTATATCTGGGCTCCCAAATATGTATATCTGAAGGACCACACAACAAAAGTGTATTAAAGTTTTCCCAGTCTTCCAGCATATCACCTACATTGTTTTAAACTAATGAATATGGATTTTACTGTTTTCAGTGTGGAATGGTTTTTATTGGCCTTCTGGTTTAATGTGTCATTGACTTACTTTGCAATGGTTCTTCCTCTTCTTTGAAAATTGCAAGTAGCATACAACACACACACACACACACACACACACACACACACCTTCCACATGTGAGGCATGACCAATCGCAAGATCCAGATTCCGACTGTGAATTTTGTGACCAATGAGACGTTCCAAATATGGATCAAGTCTCTGACTTTGTGATTTGAGCCACTCTTTTAATAAAAATGCACAGCCAGAGACGAATCAATTAGGTAAGTGTCTGACATGCCCAATGCTCTCAGCGCCGATAAAAACCCACATGGAGAAAGCAAGAGGATGAATCTACTTTGCATAAATTTCCAATTGCATGGAAGTGATGAGTCATCATTGACTGACTTTGTGTTTGCCCCCCCCCCCCAGTTGATACATGGGCAGTTGTGTACACAGCCTGCTTCCTGGTGACAGATCACAGGCAAATGGAGTAGAAAAGGGGAAGGCAAGCTAGTCAGTGGAAGAAAGGTAGATTTGTGGTCTGAAATCCTGAGACCTTGTTTGGAGCATGTGACTTTATTCACTAGTGCATTACTAAAAACAGAACCAAAGAGAGACTCATTATCCGAGAATGTTATATTGTTGCTTATGCGCATGAAGTTATGAATTTGCATTCCAAGTGGCACCTGAAATTGAAATTTTGCAACTTCAAACTGGTGCAACCCATTCTCTGAAAATGAGTTCTTGTGATCAGGAACCCGGTTGCCTGAGACCCTATTTGCCTGGAGATCTAGGCACTAAGCACATGCTCTACCACTGAACTATCACCATTCCTTTTCTACACTGAACCCTAAGCTGCCTTATACCCGATCAGATTACAGTGGTGCCTCGCTTAACGAATGCCCTGCTTAACGAAACTTCCGCTTAACGAAAGGATTTTTTGAGCGGAGCTTGCCTCGCTAGACGAATGCATTTTACGAAAAATTCATCTAGCGAATCACAGTTTCCCATGGGAATGCATTGAAATTCAATTAATGCGTTCCTATGGGCAAAAAAAATTCAAAAAAAATCAATGCATTCCTATGGGATTCGCTAGACGAATTTTTCGCTATAAGAAAAGACCCGTGGAACGAATTAATTTCGTCTAGCGAGGCACCACTGTATTTGCCCATTTGTTCTATTCTAGTCAGAGAGTCTTGCTCAGATGGGTTTCCCCTCACCTGCACCTTTTTAACCAGAGACGTTTCCTTTTAACCTTCAGAACTACAAGCCAACCAGAGCATGAATTACCTCAGCAAGGATCATGCCAGTCTGGCTGGTTGCTAGGCAACACCTCCACCACCACGCTTGTTTGGGCTGTCAACAGAATTAACCCTTAGGTTAACTGACCTCTGCAGTTGTACTTCCAGCAGGAACATCAGATCTTTTGCATGCAAAGTGAGTACAGTACTCTACCACCACTGAGCAATGATACTTTTTTTTAACAATGCCATAGAATTCCTCCATGCTTAAGAACTTACCCATCGTAAGTAGGGTAACAAACAATAACCAGACATTTCAAGCATTGAAAGTGTTCAATGCCTGAACTTCATGGCTCTGTTGAATGGGGAGCATTTATACAGCTGTTAAATATGGATGAATGACGGTGATTTCAAACCTTCTGGTCAGAAAGCTTTATGAAAAAAGAACAGGAGGAAATGGAGACATTCACTGTTACTTTGCACCGGCTGAAGATGTGTTCTGAAGAAGTCTTTGTCACTGTGCAGAAAAGGCGCCGTCATTTTATTTGTGTTAGAGAGTCATATTTTGATTTCTTGCTGTGTATTACTCATTTCCGGATTGGTTCATAGGCTGTGTTATTATCCACCATTTTCAGTACCGAAAGCTCTGATCTCATGGCAGACTAGAAGCCCAAGGAGGAACATTGACAGATATTACAATGTGGCTTTATTCATAACCTTTTTACACAATATAGCAATTTATCCTGGCTATGCTTTCCCCCCTTCCAATATTCTTTTTTATTTTATTTTTTGAAAGACCCTGTTTTGACACCATTTATTTATAAAAGCCTCATTTTTGGACTCAGTAGGGACATTTTTGCAAAGTGAAGTGATTCTATCCAGTAACGGCCTGCTCACTCTAATATCCTGGGTATTATGGTGTGTAGGATATAAATTAAGTTACATTCTGTGCTGCTGAGATGGTGTGCTATGAAAGGTTTATTTTATTTACAAAAACCTCTGAGTCAGCGTCGTCGTGCTCTGACACACGGCACCTTAATGTTGCCTATATATGCAGTCAAAGAGCATTCACCCATTTTTGCTAAATATGATCAACACACATATTCTTCTGGTGCCAAATTGTTAGGCATTGTAGGTTAATAATAATTGCATTTTCCAGATGTCAGCCCTCTTAAGATGCAGTATCCCTCTACTTATTTAACAACGAGTTGATGCAGAGGCCAAAACTGTACTTCAGCTCTTAACAGCCCCTAGCCCATCCTTCAGTTTCTGTTAGTGTTGCCGCCACAGTGTCTGGCCTAATTAATATACAACACATTAATGGATTTTCTTCCTGTGTCCTAAAAAAAGAAGAAGAAAGGGGGGGGAGTGCCAGGTGACTTTAAAACTGGCTTTTATCAAAGCCGTCTTTAAATTCATTGAAAAGCAGGACTCTTTCTGCTGATACCCACCAAATACCTGTCTCTCATACTTGCTGACTCCACTTCGTTTTAACATGCTGTAAACAGGAATTTTAGTAGAGGTATAATGCTCACCACTTTCAGGATTTAGTAGATTTTGCTGATATGGCGTGACACCTATATAGCTTGCTAGATCTCCAGGAGAGCGGGGCGGGGCGGGGGGAGAGACATTCTCAGTAGGGTGGTGTATTTTTTTGAAAAGGGTGAAAATGGAGAGGGATTGAAGTTCTCTCGGAAAATAAGTGTTTTCCGGTGCTTTGTGAAATTTACTGAAGCTGAGACCGACGACTCAACTACGAAGGTATTGAGATAATTTTGGACCAGATCAGATTATACATTTGTCCAGATCTGTACTCCTACACATGGTTAGCTCAGTGTATGCCTTATCAGCTAAATATCTGGCATGTGGCTCCTTTAAGAGAAAAAGTGATGATCTGGAGAGCTGACTTGTGGGTGTGGTCTGGCTGGAGACAGGGCAGTATCGAGCAGGTCGCGTGCCCTGGTGCTGAGAGGCGGAGATCGCTCCGGCACCCCCGCCCTCACAGGGCGTAGCATGGTTTCCGCGCGGCTTTGCACCGCGCCGCGCCACCGGGGGTCTACCTAGAGCCAGCCCTGGCTGGAGAGGTTTGCTTCTTCTCTGTGCAGGTTCCTAGGCCCCAACAGAGTTTGTTTAAGCACTAATTCAGCTTATAGAGAGTTTCTACAACAGGGATGCGGGTGGAGCTGTGGTCTAAACCACTGAGCCTAGGGTTGGCGTTTCGAATCCCCGCGACTGGGTGAGCTCCCGTTGCTCGGTCCCAGCTCCTGCCCACCTAGCAGTTTGAAAGCATGTCAAAGTACAAGTAGATAAATAGGTACCGCTCCAGCGGGAATGTAAACGGCGTTTCCGTGTGCTGCTCTGGTTCACCAGAAGCGGCTTAGTCATGCTGGCCACATGACCCGGAAGCTGTACACCGGCTCCCTCGGCCAATAACGCGAGATGAGCACCGCAACCCCAGAGTCGTCCGCGACTGGACTTAATGGTCAGGGGTCCCTTTACCTTTACACCAGGTTTAGGGGATCATTGGGCATCCAAATGTTGCTGAACTACAGCTCCCATCAGCCCCAGCAAGCATGGCCAGTGGCCAGGGATGATGGGAGGTGTAGCTCAGCAACATCTGGAAAGCCACAGCTTCTTCATACTTGATCTACACAAAGAATTGAATGCAGTCAGGACCTAGACCATGTCTTCCAACCCAACCACCCCTTCTGTTTGACCCATCTTTGATGCTGCTGGCTGTCCAAACACGGGCATGAGACTTTTTTCAAAGTTGTATGTGCAGAAAACGAAAAGGGGACAAGCCCAGGATTTCAGTTGGTATATCAACAGTGCAACCTGGATTTATTTGTATCTACACCTTTAAGAACATCTATGCCCTCACATGGATGCCTGTTGGCTGGTCCATATATTTTGCTGCCTGAGGCAAAAGACAATATGGTGTCCCAGCTGAATATTTCAGTACTGGCAAGAGGAGAATGGTCTCCATTGCTCCTGAGCTAGTTATTGGGGTGGAGGTGGGACAGGGGACTGCTGCCACTGCTGGTCCACAACATCTGCCACCTAAGGCACCTCACTCTGCCTAATGGTAGAGCCGGTCCTAGCTATCAGCTTCAGAGGCAAGACAGCTGCACTAGGTAGGAGATGTGCATGAGAATGGATCAGGCCAAGGGACAATCCTTTGTGATGTTCCACTTTAGCAGCTCCTTCCCTGAACTACTTTTTAAAACATCTCTAGCATTAGACCTGCCAGAAGGAAAATTGAGAGTGCGGAAAATACTATGTGTGCTCCAGGAGGCGGTGAAACTGAGCAGCTAAAGTCAGGCTATAAGCATTAAAACTTTTCCCAATGCATTTTTAGATGGTGATCTCAGAATGCTGTCAAGGACGCATATCTTGATGGTGGTAATTTTACCTAAGTTTCCCTTCCCACGTTTTGAGTTGAGATCTCTGCCCTGGAAGAAAGCCCTTCTCTTAATTTCTGTGTATACTGGGGCAGCAGGCTGCAGCTGCTCAGTGCTGCAGGAAAGAAAGGCACTCTGTACATACTCAGTGGTGCTTCACTTTATCACTTCACATCTTTTCTTTAAGGCAGTGATGGCCAAACTTGGCCCTCCAGCTGTTTTGGGACTACAATTCCCATCACCCCTGACCACTGGTCCTGTTAGCTAGGGATGATGGGAGTTGTAGTGCCAAATCAGCAGGCCAAGTTTGGCCATCACTGCTTTAAGGCAGGCATCCCCAAACTGCGGCCCTCCAGATGTTTTGGCCTACAGCTCCCATGATCCCTAGCTAATAGGACCAATGGTCGGGGAAGATGGGAATTGTAGTTCAAAACATCTGGAGGGCCGAAGTTTGGGGATGCTTGCTTTAAGAGTCAAAGATTGGAGAGAGGATTGCTAAATAGATGTGGTTAAAGGGGGAAGGTGGGGCTAAAGAGCAACACATTTATTTACTTATTCATTCGTTTCATTTCTATCCTGCCTTTCTTCCATTTTCAGTCCATGTTCCACCTCTGAAGTATGAGACATCTGGGAAAATTAGATGGGCAGAATTACTGGAAGACAGTCCTTAAGTGATCTGGAATGGGACATTGTGTCTCTGAACTGTATGCCTGGGCTACTTGCTTGTGCAGTACTCTTGGATGTATTGAGTCAATTGCTTTAAGGATCTCCAAGAGACATTGAGTACTTGTACTGATTTTGTAGAGACTTATGCTGCCTTTTCTGAGTCCTGTTCTGCACTGTTGGTTCCCCCCCTATTAATGTTCTCATTGGAAATACGATAACAACAAATGTGCAAACAATGTTATATAACAATGAAATCATTTACAGATACGGCATCTTTATAGTTGCTTGCTTTTCTTGTAGGCAAGTGGATAGGGCCACTTACCTGATCTCCTGACAGGTGAGTTCCTCTGCTGTTTAGCAGTATGTAGGAAGTAAACTTAATGTTTAACAGTAAGTAAGAGCCTAGGGCAGGCACCCCCAAACTTCGGCCGTCCAGATATTTTGGACTACAATTCCCATCTTCCCTGACCCCTGGTCCTGTTAGCTAGGGATCATGGGAGTTGTAGGCCAAAACATCTGGAGGGCCGCAGTTTGGGGATGCCTGGCCTAGGGCTTGCCGATCAGAAGGTCGGCGGTTTGAATCCCCATGACGTGGTGAGCTCGCGTTGCTTGGTCCCAGCTCCGGCCAATCTAGCAGTCTGAAAGCACGTCAAAGTGAAAGAAGATAAATAGGTAGGGAAGGTAAATGGCATTTCCGTGTGCTGCTCTGGTTCGTCAGAAGCGGCTTAGTCATGCTGGCCACATGACCCGGAAGCTGTATGCCGGCTCCCTCGGCCAGTAAAGCGAGATGAGCGCCGCAACCCCAGAGTCGTCTGCGACTGGACCTAATGGTCAGGGGTCCCTTTACCTTTACCTGGGTGGCAGCAAGATGGTCAGCATGGTGCAAGCACACCGACAGAACCCACTGGGTGCTTCAGCCAGTGCATTTGGACCATGTTTACCTCCCTGCCATCTCTCCCCTCTCCATTCAGGTAAGAAGCAGTGATTCAGTTGTTGGGAGGTCAATTAAGCGCTGCTGTATCCCACTATGTCACCTGGGCCTGCCTTCTACAGGAGCCTGGGGTGGCTCTTTTAAGCACCCTACACATTTATGGCACTTACTGTGGTCTCAGAGAGATAATGCAGTTCAAAATTGAAATCTAGGGCACATAGATTGCCAGGAAAATAGCGAGTTTACCCATTTACTCCGAACATCTGAAACCTGAAGTAAACAAAGGCTACAATCTTTGGAGCCTCTGTAGCCATTAGCTGGGAGAGCTCGTCATCATTGTTTTCTTTCTATACTGCTAAGATACCAAAACAGGTTGATACAAAAAGGAAGGCAATAAAAACCACAGTTAGTCCTAATACAGAAGCACAATGATTAAATAAATGAAAATAGAAAGAAGCAAAAACTCAGGCACAACCACTGTTCCTGAGTTGCATTTCTGCTCTCATGACAAACACAACTGCCGCCCATCAACAATTGTCTCCTTGATAGCTTTCTCCCTGGAAACAGCTGCCACTGTGGCAAAGGCCTTACAGTTGCTCTCCAGGATGGGGCTAGCTGGTTCAACCTTCTGGCTCCTTAGTTGATTGAAATAGGCCCTCAGCTCAGCTGCTGAGATGTCAAGGAATGCTGTGATGGTTGCAGGAAGCAGAGAGTAGATAACCAACCAACTAGTCTCCTGGGTCAAGCATACTCCTTCCTTAGGCTGCATGACCTTACATTCTGAGGACTCTGGGCAGATTTTTCAGTTGCAAAACAGCTCCACATTTACAGCGTCTTGAATCATATTGACACCCTCACATTCCAGCATCAGCACACACCATTCTCCAACAGCTGCTATATTGCCTCATCATCTTGGCAGGGTTCACCACTGACGGTTACTCTCTGCTCCCTTCAGTGAATGGTAGGCAGTCCCCAGAGGTGGTCTGAGAGCTGCCATTTTAATTTCCCACAATGTGCCCAAGGCATTGTGGGAAATTAAAATAGTGGCTCCCAAACTACCACTCGGGGTTGCCTGGACTGTACAGAACGGAGCATACTGGTGAGTAATTCACCAACAGCCCTGTTCTTATGAGGTAACTGAACAATTGGGGTATTTGCCTAGAAATACCAATAGGGACAAAAACAGCAGTGGTATCCAGGGCTGGTCTGAGGTTGTGGTCCAAGTAAGCAAAAGCAAAGGGTCAGATGAAAGACAAAGTCAGGTGACCCCAAGGTTGTGTTCTAATTGGTCCATGGGCAAATGAAGTCAAAGGCATGAAACAGGTCAGGGGCAGTAGGCGGGAGATCCAATGGGTGAAGAGCAATGAACATTATTCTGACAACTCTTCTAGTCTAGCACTGGTTGTTGTTGTTGTTTCTTCAGTTGGAGCTGCTGGAAATGCACTCTGATCTCAGCTGACCCCTCTCAGATACCCTCATCCACATGTATCCTTCAGCAGATGGTCTTACTCCCGAGGAGACGTTTACTCCCAAGGATTGTCTGCCTGCCATTGGGCACTTCTCTGGATGGGGAAGGCTTCTGTGTGGAATTTGAGGTGTTGTCTGACGCTTCGGCTTGGGATCCATCTAGTGCATCACCCTTGGTGCAGACAACCCCCTCCTAAGGACCCTGGCTGTTCACCCCCATATTGAGCCGGATCCAGGCCTTGGCCAGGGTCTCCAGGTCATCCTCTGATGAGAAATCCTTCAGCTGAAACATGACAAGGCCCCTCAACTCTGGAAGCCGAACTTATTACTTGTAGAGATAGGAGGACAGAAAAATTAGCATTACTGTTGTTGTCGTTAGTGTGTCACTGCTTATTTTTCAGAGGAAGTGTCCTCTAATGTGAAAATATTAGATTAGGGAAGGGGGAGGGGTTCTTTACGATACTATAAATCACTCTTCCCCAGTTGTCAAAGGGAGTTGTCATTTTAATTCTGTTCTCTGGCCTGTTCCTCTTTTCAGTTTTTTATTTTTAAAAATTATTATTATTGCCTTTTAGTGGAGTACAATGGAAAACAGGATGGCTCGTTGCATGCCTAACTTATTCAAATTACTCTAATGCCTCTGGGGAGACTTGGCATTTAAGAGAAAGGAATGTCACCGAGTGTGTATGTCACCGAGAGGCCATGGAAAAGACATCCATGGAAAAATGAATTTCTCCCTCCATGGGGTGGTTGGGGAAAAGAGGGAGTAAACCACAAAAGAATATTTCCTGTACAAAATAGAACTGATTCAGCCGACAGACAAGTAAAACAGGGACTAATGGTTTATGGTGAAACCCTCTGATGTGTATTTTGCTCTAGGAGGCTTAGTTTGGTCTATACTTCCAGAGTTAATGCTAAATACATTACTGTACTTCTGGTAAACGAGCCACCATAGACTCGTCTACCCATGTACTATCCGAAACCAAAGGGGTGCATTGGTTTCCAGATGTGAAATACATTGTTTTCAGCTCTCCTACCCCACCGGATGAGATACAGCTGGCTCCCCCATCTCTCCTCCAGAGGAGGCTGACAACAGCAAAAGGCAAATGTTGGGGAAGGCAATGGTGGTCAGTCTCTTCTACCAGCCTCTAGGAAGTACCAGCTGAGGCGCTGCAGGTGTTATTTCACTTCTTGGAGCCTGTGGAGCCCTGAGAGTTGGAGAGAGCACCTGTTCTGCAGCCAGGAGATGCCCAGAGGAGCCGCCACTGCTGCTTTCTCCGGCTTACTGCTATCTCTGTGGCCTGTGGCAGCGGCTGCTCTCCCCAAAGCCTCCCACCCGCCCCAGCCTCTTTTTTCTCAGTCTCCCATACCTTTCTCATCTCTCTCCCACACTGTGGGTCATCCAGGCTCCTGAGCGAGATCATGCCCGCTTCCTCCTCCCCCCCCCGATCTCAGCTGTGACTTGGTGCCTGTAGAATAATCACAATTAACAGTAACAACTAATTTCCGAAAGAAGGGGGGGGGGAATATTGAGGCAATAAGGGAATTAATGGCTGCCGTCTCTGTGTAATTCTCCTATTTGATTCTGAAGGAGCATGAAATGAGATCTAATCCTGGAGATCTTGCCAATTATTATCTGTATTATTTGGAGAACCTCATTGTTTCTTACATAGCAACTATAGCTTGGAGAAGTTGTATTCTTAATTTTTAATTCTCTGAGCGTGTACATGTTTACATAATCGCTGTTTTCGACATCATTTCATTGTCACTTGGGTTCCTGCAACTGTCCTTTTTTCACTTCTTTCCGTGGACCCTCTCCTCTTTTGTTTGTTTTGGGATATTCCCCAGCCCAATACCAGACGCTGCACCCCACTTTCGCTGTTGACTATAGGCCAAAACTATACAAGAGGCCATTTGTGTAATCAACAATTACGTAAACAGCTTTTGAAAAGAAAATTGTGGGCTCAGAGGGGCTGATCTGGATTGGTGCAATAGTCTGGAAGGTGGCGGAAGGGGCTTTACCCTGTGGCTACTTCTGAAATCCTGATCCAGATCACCCTGTGCTTGCTATTTGCATTGCTGGGCGATCTTGCCTCGATGAGGCAGTTGCGAGGACTGAAGGTCCCTGCCTTACCACAGCTCCCTAAGTCTCCTACTCCCCCAGGGCCTTTCTAAGCAACCTGAGACTCCTATGCCTAGTCTTTTTTTGCTCCTCCCTCTTCATATCTCTTCTGGCTCTGGGAGACCAGAGAGGAGGGGAGCTGGTCGCAGCAGGAGGGTGAGACCCCTTGAGTTATTCAACAGCCTGCCTCATCTCTGCCTCATCTCCAGCCTCCACTTCTGCCTCTGATTCTGAACTGCTGTCTACCCCAGTCTCTACCTGCTCACTAAACCCTGTTACCCATTCTGCTTCTGACACCTCCTGTTCTTCCTCTGATCACTCCTTGTCGTCCCACCACCAATCCCTGGGCTCTTGTTGCCTTCCACCACGGTTCTGCATCCAGCCAGTCCATGACACTAGGTGGACAAGATGAACCAATACAGCAAACAGTACAGGATTGTTCCCTTTTTGGAGTGAGTGCCACCCCCCCCCCAGTTGTAAACCAGACCCACCAGCTAAGCAGCGCTCTTTGGAAGCAGAAGCAATGCAAAGCGAGCATTCATATCATCCCTCCCCACAAAGTAGTACACATTTCAGCTAAGAAGCTGTTTCTCTACCACCACAGAGAGCATCTGGAGGTGCTGTTGGGTTTTGGGAGCTAATCTCTCCGAAGTGCAGGTAAGCAGCCCCATAATTTGTATGCTCAAGGATGATTTAGTGGAGCGACACATCCAAAAGCACAAAAGATCCCTGATGGGAAAGAGATAAGCAACATGCCTTAAGTACAATCTTCGCGCAGGGCCTTTAGTGTTAATAGGATATTTTGTAGGAATCTCATTAGACTGTAACTAGAATTTACATATTGAACAATACAGGAACTAAATCTTTCCTTAGGGGGAAAAGTGATAGGTACAGCTGGCTCCTTGCAGACTTAAAATACACCCTGGAAATTGCTTTATTTTTTGGAGATTAGCCGAATGCACCTCTTCTCCCACAGACTGTATTATGTTCATTCTCAGGTCTGGCAGAATCTCCTTCCATTCATTCAAAGGCCCCAAATTACCTTTAGGAGATTGGTTGCTTATTCGTTCACTTACTTAACATTTGATTAATTTCTACACTGCTCTTTATATAAAAAAAGTGGAGCTGTTTACAAATTCATAAATCCATTTAAATCTGGGTTGGTGGGGAGATGTTTATGACCATTGTGGGGCATACAGCGCTGTGAGGGACGTGGGTGGCGCTGTGGGTAAAACCACAGAGCCTAGGGCTTGCCGATCAGAAGATCAGCGGTTCGAATCCCCGCAACGGGGTGAGCTCCTGTTGCTCAGTCCCAGCTCCTGCCAACCTAGCAGTTTGAAAGCACATCAAAGTGCAAGTTGATAAATAGGAACCGCTACAACTGGAGGGTAAACGGCGTTTCCATGTGCTGCTCTGGTTTGCCAGAAGCGGCTTTGTCATGCTGGCCATATGACCTGGAAGCTATACGCCGGCTCCCTCGGCCAATAATGCGAGATGAGCGCCGCAACCCCAGAGTCGGTCACGACTGGACCTAATTGTCAGGGGTCCCTTTACCTTTACCTTTACCTTTCAATTAGGTTGCCACCTTTGCTCTGGCAAAATACAGGACAAGGTGGGGCAACCCATTACAATCTATTGTAGCCTAACAGGATGGCCCCTCTGGAATTTGTCACACACACTTGTAAATCTGTCTGTGTGCTTGGCTACCCAGAGCTTAAATACAAGACTTTTCACACACCCTTTCAAACACATGCATTTGGAGAGGGAGAGGGAGAGAATACCTGAAATGCAGAACAAAACTGTTATCAATTACAGGAGGTAGCATTTTACACTGATATATGGGACAACCCAGGATCATACAGGACAGGTAGCAACCCTACTTTCAATACCAGCTGCTGGGGAATGCAAATGGGGAGGCCACTGTTGCAGTTTTTCCAAAAGCATCTGGGTGGCTAATGTGAGAACAAGATCCTGGACTTAGATGAATCCTTGGCCTTAGATGAATCCTTGGCCTGATCCAGGAAGGATTCCCGCTACAGCGGGAAGGTAAACAGCGTTTCTGTGCGCTGCTCTGGTTCAGCAGAAGCAGCTTTGTCATGCTGGCCACATGCCCTGGAAGCTGTATGCCGGCTCCCTTGGCCAATAACGCGAGATGAGCGCCGCAACCCCAGAGTCGGTCACGACTGGACCTAATGGACCAAATGGATTCAAATGAATCTCAAAGCGACTTACAAACAATAAATAATAATATCACAATAAGACATAACAGAACATCACAGATGCATCATGAATTATATAAAACAATTAACTAGTTTACAATTACAATCTAGAAAACACTATTAACAAGACAGCAACTGCAAATAAGCTAAGCATCAGAAGTACAGCAAAAGTCATATTATCCAATTAACCAATCAATACGGCACTTATAACCTATAAAGGAACATTAAGAAAATAGCAACCCAAAGAAGTGCTAAGCAGTGTTACATTCAGACACACACTCTCTACACCCCCATGGCTAATAATCTTTCACTCTATTCATTTCACATGAGCACGAGAGAAAAACCCCAGAGAGTTTTTCAGTTCCATCAACTTTGTTAAATACAAAAGCACTCCGTGACCCCCTTGCCATATACAGAAAACCAGAACCCACCTCACCAGAGTGCACAAGAAACCGAAAATTTATTTTCTGCATCGTGGATCATTTCTTCCCTGCAAGTACCACTATTTAATTGAGCAGCACACAGATGCATTTTAACAGTAGAAGGGGCAAAAAGGGGGAAGTGTGGGTAGACATCCCACCCCCCTCCATTGAACATTCTTTGTGTTCTGCATTCAGAAGACAGTTCTGGGAACTGCAATAGAAAAGTCGGGAAAGGCATCTCTCTCTCACACACACACAAGAATGCTCAGGTCTCCCCACCTTGCAGCCTCCTCCTTCGACATTGCTCTCTGTCGCTGCCTTTTAACAAGCCTGCTAGCAGTTACTGCTTCCCTCAATACCTCCCTCTCACATCCACTAACTGCTGCCGTTGCATGTGCATGTCATGGGTCATGCTGACGTGCGTGTGGATGCCCCCCAGCATGCATGTGCGGCTGGCAAAGAAGTCTTTTTGGGGGGGTTTCTGCCCCTCTCATATGGATTTTTTGTGGGGCCTTGGCCCCCATTGCCCCCCCCCCCATACTTGGCACCCATGGAGTGCACCGAATGCAGAGTAAAAAGGAGTGTGTGCAGAGCCTGGAGTGCAAAAACCACACTTTCCTCACTTCTTATTGCCAACAAGTTGTTTGTGGCTGGCAGGATGGATCAGTGCCTCTGGCTGTTAACCAGGAGGTTGGTGGTTTGAGGCTATGCAAAGATGACTGTGGGCAGGATTCCTGGATTGCAGGGGCTGGACTCGATGACTGTCAGGGTTCCTTCCAACTCTACATTTCTTCTGTGATTCTATGTGTATATATCTCAGATGTTGTGGAGACAGCTCCGTTGTAGCATACCTGCTTGACATGGTAGGTGGTCATGGCTGAATTTCAGGCATCTTCTGCCAACAAGTCTCCAGCAGCAGGATTGCTTTGGGGTGTGCTATGTTTGCCTGTCGTGGGCTAGAACCGCATGGTAGCTTCCCATCTTCAAAGCTGAGACACAGAACTCCAAGAACAGAATTTCTGGAGGCTACATTGCCAAATATTTATAAACTGCTTCTTCTGACAGAAAAGCTGCCTGAACCGCAGTGTCTTTGCAGCAGAAAAAGGAGAGCTAGAATTGGGAGGGCCAGTTTTGTCCCCCTATAGCCATCTGACAAGAAACAAAATTGAAATGTATAATCTTAATTGTTAGAAGGGCTTTTGAATGTGAGTTGGTGTAGATGAATGCTTTCTGTGTTGCACACTTAGCAGATGGGGAATTGATTTCATAGCTGTGCTTTGAGGGCACACAAGATTCCTGCGCATCAGTTGTACCGCACACTTCTTTCAACTATCAAGGTTACTGAACTTCTGTTTCACTCTCCCTTCTAAGTTTACAGATAAATTAAGCTGAAAGAACAAAGCATTTTCTCCTTTTTTATTTCATTCCCCCCTCTGCCAGAAAAGTAGTGCTCATTTAATTTTGACTTAAGGTAGAAAGGCAGTTGACTTTCAATATGTACGAAATTAATTGGTCCCATTTCCTTTTTCCTTTTCAACACTTCTCGGTGTTTAGCCTTCTCTCTCTCTTCAGATCATTATAAGAATAGCCTGTGTTAAAGATGGGGTGTGTGCCGACCCAAAATTAAGCACTTTGCAGTTCCCATTGATTTCACAGGAAGAGATTCAATCTAATCATATGTCCATGCAAAAGTACGCTCTGTTGAGTTCAGTGAATTTGGCAAAACTTTTCTATTTTTCCATATTAATAATAAAAAGAATTATAAGTCAAAAGAAGAAGACAGAAAAATAAAACTTTTAAACTTACAAGATTTTTATTATACTTATCCTAAACTTTACCTGATACGGTGTTTGTGCAAATGATTTCCAAATATCATTGGATTTTTCCATGGCAAGTCTACGTTTAGGCGCAACTTGTTCACGGGGAGAATTAAATACCATAAAACAGAATTCTGTTTAAGGTAGGACAGTTAGTATGTTAAATGATAATTTCAATTTTTAGGTAATTTTGTCACAGCCACCCAATCCTGCCGCCAGGGGCACCATCCCTTAGTTTCTGCACTGTTAAAGAAAACTGCTAGTTTTAAATGATTCTCAATAGACTGAGAGTGGTCTAGGGAATTGAAAACATTCCAGTGTTAGATGCTCAAGGAACAAGATTTGGACTGTAGAATTTGAAAAATAAATCTGGGTTGAAAACATGTGGGAAGGATTTGACAGATATGGGTGGGCAGAACATCATATATATATATATATATATATATATATATATATATATATATATATATATACACATGGAGATGGAACCTGGCATTTTTGGGCAGGGTCTGGCACTGAACAGCACAAAGGTTGTGTGTATTCACCTATGGCTATACGAGCCATGTTTAATTATATATATATATATATGGAAAGATCACATCTCACACCCGTAAATCCTTTTAAATTAATTGAACAATGATTTATGGGAACATGTTCTACATTTTACAGGATTAAATTTCGGCATTTCTGTGGGTGCACTAAATTGTTTGCAGCATAAAGACGGCTCCTCATTTGCTTCCAGGCACGCAAGGCGAGGAAAGTGGAGGGGATTCTTATGCAAAATAGACAATTTCCAACCCATTATTCTGAGATGTGGTGATGAAATATTGTAAAGAAAAAAGTGAGTCCTGGAGACTATCCAGGCATATGTTTTAAAAGCCTTATTAATTTCCCCAATTTACTGGGTTTTAGCCTAAATAAGAGGATGAGTCAAATAAGCATACATATGTATAAATCATTGTGCATTAATGCAGTCACTGAAATGGCTCAAATAGTCATATATTGGTTCTCTTTACCAGTTTCCGGGGGGTGGGGGGAGTGTTTTATGATGCAAACTGCAAGAGATTTGTTCAGCAATAAACTTGTCAAAGGACTGAGTTATTAACTTAACCTTTTGTGATTGTGTGTGTGTCTGTGTGTGTGTCCTTTTTTTAAAGAGACCTCAGACTGTAAGACTGATTCATTACAAATTACACATCAGTGTTGCTGGGACGCTAGCAGATACCATGATCTTAAATTTGAAAGGAAATTGGGTCTCAGGCTTGGCTGGTGTAAATCAGAATAACAATGTTGAATTTGTTACACAGTAGTGTCAATTTTACAGACTCTCCAGCCACCCCTATGTACCAGCAGATGATGATAGATGATAGATAGATAGATAGATAGATAGATAGATAGATAGATGATAGATAGACAGGTGTGTGTGTTTGTGTTTGTGTTTGTGTGTGTGTTTGTGTTTGTGTGTGTGTGTGTGTGTGTGTGTGTATCAGAATCATAGAACTGTAGAGTTGGAAGGGATCCTAAGGGTCATCTAGTCCAACCACCTGCAATGCAGGAATCTCAGAAAAGCATCCATGACAGATAACCATCCAACCTGTAAGAAAGGTTAAAACTTCCAAGGAAGGAGAGGCCACAAGCTCCCGAACGAGGCTGTTCCACTGTTGAACAGTTCTTACTGTCAGAAAGTTCTTCCTGATGTTTAGTCAGAATCTCCTTTCTTGTAACTTGAAGTTGTGGGTTCGAGTCCTGACCTCTAGAGCAGGAGAAAACAAGCTGGTTGCGTTCACATGTAACATTAAGCCAAGCTGTGGCTTTGCATGATCATCATGATTCATGTGCTGCTTCCTGTGGAGGGAATTGTGGAAGCATTGCCTGTCCCTGGTCCTTTTAGCTCAGCACAGCATGGCAGCTAAACCAAGATGTCATTCACACTCAGGATCATGTTTAAACTGTTCTCCTTAGTCATGATCCATAGTAGCCAACTCCCTAGGGATGAGATCCCAAGGGCCACCCCCTAAAATATTTGAGGGGGCCACCCCCCAAAAGTTGAGGGGGATTCCCATTCAAATGGTATTTGTGTGACACATCATGTGATAAATTATGTGGGGCGGGGCTTATCTGTCTGTCCGTCCCCAGTAAAAAGGTTTGGTGCTCAGGAAACCCATCAGAATTAAATATTTCTGGAAAACACTACCATTCTGTTTCCCAGGGTGCTTTATCTTCTGTCTTGCTAATCTATTATAAATCCAGCAATTGATTAATGTTGTAATGAACCCAGGGATTTCTGGAATTCTGAATTAGGTTTAGGAATTGATCTATCGCAAACACTACAGCACTATCCATTTCAAACAAGCCAGGATCATCGCAGCAGGGCGATACACAATTAAAATTTTTGCTTAGCGATACTAGGTGGATGAGTTTGACTTGAGTCAGGGGGTTTAATTTCATTGCCTGTTTTGGGGTTGGGGTGGAACTTTCTCTCTGTTGACGTTAGCATTAGGTCCAAGCTGAAAGCTGTTGTTTTTGTCTCAGGGCAGAGCTGAAATGAGTGGGGTGTTTCTGAAAAATGTTATCTCTTGCAAAACACGAGCCTCTTTTGCAGGCATCCCCAAACTTCGGCCCTCCAGATGTTTTGGACTACAATTCCCATCATCCCTGACCACTGGTCCTCTTAGCTAGGAATCATGGGAGTTGTAGGTCAAAACATCTGGAGGGCCACAGTTTGGGGATGCCTGCTCTTTTGGGTGACAGAGGTGCACCTACAAAGCAAAGCGGAAAACGTTTGCCCATTTTGAGTGAAGGCAGGAATTATCTCACCTCACCTCTGGAGTACTGTGTCCAGTTCTGGGCAACACAGTTCAAGAAGGATACAGACGAGCTGGAACGTGTCCAGAAGAGGGCAACCAAAATGGTCAAAGGCCTGGAAACGATGCCTTATGAGGAACGGCTTAGGGAGCTGGGTATGTTTAGCCTGGAGAAGAGAAGGTTAAGGGGTGATATGATAGCCATGTTCAAATATATAAAAGGATGCCAAATAGAGGAAGGAGAAAGGTTGTTTTCTGCTGCTCCCGAGAAGCGGACACGGAGCAATGGATTCAAACCTCAAGAAAGAAGATTCCACCTAAACATTAGGAAGAACTTCCTGACAGTAAGACCTGTTCGGCAGTGGAATTTGCTACCAAGGAGTGTGGTGGAGTCTCCTTCTTTGGAGGTCTTTAAGCAGAGGCTTGACAGGCATATGTCAAGAATGCTTTGGTGGTGTTTCCTGCTTGGCAGGGGGTTGGACTGGATGGCCCTTGTGGTCTCTCCCAACTCTATGATTCTATGATCTGACTGTTTACATCAGGAGAGGGGAATTGGACCATAGAAACATAGCAAGAGCCTGCTAGATGAAACCACTGGCCCATCTAGTCCAGCACCCTCTTCTTAAAGTGGTCAACCAGATGCACGTGGGAAACAAGCAGGAGTTGAGCTCAAGAGAACTTTCCTCTGGTATTCAGAAGCATTGCTGCCTCTGACTATGAATTCTCCCCCTTCTATGGGCCATTTTCTACCAGTTGAGCAAGGCTGCTTACATGTAACCACTAATTAGCTGATTGGTAATTGATGTGAGGCCCTTTGTAGTCTTGATCGAAACTGTGTGGCAAATGGGGCTCGCACTGGGGAATTCCCAGTGCGGCTGATTTTAGTGGGGCTCGCTAACTAGTTCTGGGAGTGAGCCCCCTGGACTGCACAAGGAGGTTCCTGACACTATTCCAGTTGGGGAATTCTCAAGCGCAGCTGATCCCATCAGTGAGCCCTGTTTGCAAGCGAACCATCAGAAGCTCGCCTTAAACCATGGGTAGGCAAACTAAGGCCTGGGGGCCGGATGCGGCCCAATCACCTGCTAAATCTGGCCTGCGGACGGTCCGTGAATCAATGTGTAAGGGTAAAGGTAAAGGGACCCCTGACCATTAGGTCCAGTCGCGGACCACTCTGGGGTTGAAACGCTGATCTTGCGTTATTGGCCAAGGGAGCCGGGGTACAGCTTCCGGGTCATGTGGCCAGCAAGACTAAGCCGCTTCTGGCGAACCAGAGCAGCACACGGAAACGCCGTTTACCTTCCCGCTGTAGCGGTACCTATTTATCTACTTACACTTTGACGTGCTTTCGAAGTGCTAGGTGAGTAGAATGTGTGCTTTTATTTAAAATGCATCTCTGGGTTATTTGTGGGGCATAGAAATTTGTTAGGGTTGCCAGACTCAATAGAGGAGAGGACTTCTGTGCCTTTAATTGCTCTGCTCTCTTTTGAGTCTGGAAACCTTAAAGAGAAGCCAGCAGACCCTTTGTTTAATTTCCAAGCAAACCCTAGAATTCGTTCATTTTTCCCCCTTCAAAATATAGCCTGACCCCCCACAAGGTCTGAGGGACGGTGGACCTGCCCCCTGCTGAAAAAGTTTGCTGATCCCTGCAAACTCTCAAAAGTTCCTTTGGAGCTATGTCCTTAACTGCCCCACACCTGTTGTCTCACATGATGTCGGTTGTGGTCTGGGGGAAATGATATAATGTGGCAAACTGGGACCACAGGTCAGAGGGGGGCGGTACTTGATAATGTGATGCTACCTTTGTAGTCCCTGACTGGCTGTAGTCAATTCAGGAGGATGTTCCTAATGTTTGCTTTTTTAAAAAAAGTCTTAGAAGCTCTAAGTTAGGGAATAAACAGTTGCGAGCAGGCATTTAACGGGACATGAAGAAAATAAGCATGGTGTATGCATTGAAAAACGTCTACTTCTGAAAGCCCTCCTTTTCTCACCCATATTTTTGCAAGTAAACAATTGGTACATCTCTTACTCTGTCTCTCTCTCTCTGCTTCCTCTACTCCGTGTCCTACTGAGTTTCCTATATTTGGGGCTCATCTGTCTTCTTGATTGGAGGTGCCATTCTCTAAAGTAATTTGATTGAATAAATGCATTTTAAACCTTGGAAAAATGCATTAAAGGGTCCTTTGGTATCCCATATCCTTTCCCTGTAGCTTGCCAAGTGTTCAGCTTCTTTGCTTTGTTTTTGGACAATATAAATGATCAATGCATTTGACATTTATCCCTTTGCCAAGGGATGGGCAGTGAGAGCTCCAGTGAAAATTGTAAGGTAGGACCAGTTCCTGTAAGTGCAGGGCTGTGTAATTGGGCTCACTTTTGTTTCGTTAGCCAGGCAGAATATTTGCGGCCAGCTGGTCATTTCCACCCATTCATCAGAAGCATGGATCACAGTTTAGCAAACCGGAACTCAACCGGCTTTGGAATACGTTTGTGATGACAGTTGAAATTGCCTTCTGTACTCATGAATAACACTTCAGACAACTAGTTCTTGATGAATAGATTTTTGTGTACGCGCAGAAAAAAAAGCAACATAATCAACAGCGTGCAGTACTGTTGTGAACAGTCCCTTTACTGGATATAAAAGGTCTATGAACCACCCAGTTTACATGTGATACAGTCCTTAGTGGGAAGAATTACACCACTGAGTGTGTGGTTGCCAAGGATCCAAGGCACAATATCTGGGATACCCGCTTGCCCACTGGACACCATGAAGGGAATGAGAGCAGACAGGGAAACACTACGGACAGGCAAACAAGAACCTTGTTCAGGAAGTAGGACAATTCCTAGGACACAAAACATTAAGTCTGGCCCTAAGCAGAGACCGGTTCATATTGCACCAGCAGCAGCAAAAATGGATGCCGTTATCTGCCTCACCTGCAATAAAACATGTCTCTCCAATATTAGACTCTACAGCCGCAGCAGGCACTGTAACTCCAGTGGTTTGACTTTAGTGCTGAAGGCACACTCTTCCATTGTATCTCGAGACAGGCGGATGCCCAAAACGTTACACTGGAAAAAAAATTGAAGGAAAATTGGACATTTGATTAATAGGACTGATTAACAGGACTGAAAAATGGACTGAAGACTACGAAGCTTGCTGTGATGGAGGGGGGTAGCTGGGAAAAGAGGAAGGGAAGGCGTATTGAGGATAGTTAATTATGGAATTGAAATTTAGTATGAAAATTGGTTTAAAATTTATGGAGGTTTTTGGAGGAAAAAATTAGGCTAGGGAGGAAATTAGATTTGGAATAGGTGAAATTAAGATGTTATGAAATGATTAGTAAGGATGGAAGTTTTGAGAGGAATAAAAAAGATTAATATAGTAAAATATTAGAAAACTGGTAAAGGAGAATTAATATGAAGGTAGGGGGGAGGTAGGGGAAGCCAGAAAAACAATGATTATGGATATAGATTCGATAATGTATTTTTTTCTTTTTTCTTTTTTCTTCTTTTTCTTTTCTTCTTTTTTCTTCTTTTTCTTCGTTTTCTTTTTTCTTTTTTTTCTATAGGACAGGTACGGAAAATAGTTGGGTGGATACCCTCCCTTATCCTCTCCAGGTTCTTGGGGCTCTCTGGTGGCAGGGGAGGGCTCTGAGGGGTGGAGAGGGGGGTGGGGATAAACCCAACTATAAAATGGACTGCCTCCGTCGATTCGCCGCGCATGGGTGGCTCTAGTGGCAGGAGAGGGCCCGTAGGGGGTGGTGGAGGGAGGGAGTGAATTTGTTATATATGTTGCCCTTGTGTGTAAAATCAATAAAATATATTTAAAAAAAAAAAAAAACGTTACACTGGAGAGGGCAAAGGGGGACTTCTATAATTGGCCCTGCTACTATAAAAACGTTACTCCAGCCATCATTCCTCTACAGTTACTTGGAATTTCTTCTAGAAGACTCTTTTTTTTTCCCTCCTTGTGTTGATCTGGAGAACAATCCAGCTAACTGCAGGTTCCAGCCATAGCTGCCAAGTTTTCCCTTTTCTCGCGAGGAAGCCTATTCAGCATAATGGAAAATCCCTTTAAAAAAGGGATAACTTGGCAGCTATGGTTCCAGCTCCTCCTGCCTTTTAAGTCTTCAGTCGCATCTCTGCATGTTGTATCTTAAGCCAAACAGCTGCCCTCTTCAGTTTTTAAAAGGCAGGTGCAGAAACAATTATTATAAAGGAGCTTTCCTGTTCCTTAACAGTCCGTCACTTGCCTTTCCTACTGTCAAGTTGTTCGGTGTATAATTACGCTTAAAACATTCTTTGGTATTAGCTGAAGTTCTCTGCACTATTTGACGCTCACTTTTCAATTTGGCTTCCTCAAGTATTTTTGATTGCCTCTGGGCCTTGTAGTCATTTGCATAATCCTCGGTTTACCAGATCCTCTGTGCTCTTTAAGACTGACATTTTATTGTTTTGTTTTCCCCCCTTTCCCCCTTGATATAATTTCCCACCTCCTTCGTTTTCTCCTATTGACTTCTCTTCCATACTGTGGGCATTTTATTGGGACAAGGAGAGACTGTAATAGCTTCCTTTACTGTGCATGGCTTTTAGACTGTGTTTATCTCATATCAATTTTCTGAGCCAAGCTTATTTTTTTGTGGGGGAGGGGGAGGATAAAGGACAGCTTATTTAAAAGCCCATTTGTCAGAGGAATATTGCCTTTGAAAACGTTTGCACGACTGTCTTATTAGGCATTCCTAATTCCATGGTAGCCTCTGTAGGAACATTGTTGCTCTTTAATAATTCACCGGGATGTCAGCAGAAAATATATATCAGTGATCACATTAAAAAGCTATTTTATCACCTTCAGTTGTTTAGTACCGTAGAGGCCAGCTGTCGGTGGTGATTTTTCTTTATTCTTAAGGTTTAGCTCTGGCAACTTTTCATGGGCCACCATTGGATGGGCAGATCAGTTTAGTTAACAGCTAGAAATAAACTCAGTTATTTAACACAGTTGTGCGTTCCACGTCGCTCAAAAGCGGAGGTGATGTTGTTTAACCGAAATCGGAGCAAGACAGAGATAAGAAAATTAAAGAGCTGCTGGATCAGACCAAGGATTCATCTAGTCCAGGATCTTGTTCTCACATTAGCCACCCAGATGCTTTTGGGAAAACTGCAACAGTGGTCTCCCCATTTGCATTCCCCAGCAGCTGGTATTGAAAGTAGGGTTGCCACCTGTCCTGTATGATCCTGGGTTGTCCCATATATCATTGTAAAATGCTACCTCCTGTAATTGATAACAGTTTTATTCTGGATTTCAGGTATTCTCTCCCTCTCCCTCTCCCTCTCCCTCTCCCTCTCCCTCTCCCAATGCATATGTTTGAAAAGATGTGTGAAAAGTCTTGTATTTAAGCTCTGGGTAGCCAAGCACACAGACAGATTTACAAGTGGATTCAAACTTCAAGGAAGAAGATTCAAACTTCAAGAAAGAAGATTCCACCTAAACATTAGGAAGAACTTCCTGACAGTAAGAGCTGTTCGGCAGTGGAATTTGCTACCAAGGAGTGTGGTGGAGTCTCCTTCTTTGGAGGTCTTTAAGCAGAGGCTAGACAGGCATATGTCAAGAATGCTTTGATGGTGTTTCCTGCTTGGCAGGGGGTTGGACTGGGTGGCCCTTGTGGTCTCTTCCAACTCTATGAGTCTATGATTCTATGATTCTAAGGGTGTGTGACGAATTCCAGAGGGGCCATCCTGTTAGGCTACAATAGATTGTAATGGGTTGCCCCACCTTGTCCTGTATTTTGCCAGAGCAAAGGTGGCAACCTAATTGAAAGGTATACTGCCTCTAACAGGAGATGCAGAACATGACCATCATGGCTAGTAGCCACCAATAACTTTGTTTTGTGTCTAATCCTCTATATAAGCCATCCAGGTTGGGGTCCATCACTGCATACTGTGGGAGCGAATTCTATAGTTTAACTCCTCCTATGGAGGAGTACTTCTCTTGCCTGATGCGAATTTTTCGACATTCAGCTTTGTTGGATGATCCTGGGTTCTAGTATTATGAGAGAGGGAGAAAAACCTTCCCCTATCACAGGGGTCCCCAGACTACAGCCCAGGGGCCACATACGGCCCCAAGGCTCTTTTATGCGGCCCCCGGGGACCCCCGGCGCCCTCTGCCACCGCCTTCTCTTACCGGTGCAGCGCGGCTGCCGACTTCCAACCCAGAAAAGGGATGGAAATAGCTTGCGTGCATGCCCAAGCATCATTTCCGGTGTACTTCCAGGTCGGAGGAGGCTTCTGCACATGCGCACAAGCTATTTCCGGCGCTTTCCAGGTCGGGAGTGTGCCAGAAATAGCATTTGCGCACGCGCATGGGCGCGCACAGCCCCGCACCCCCACGCACACTCCCCCACCGCAATCGGCACGGCGGGCATTTGGCCCAAAGCCAGGTAAGTTTAGGGACCCCTGCCCTATCACTTTCCCTATGCCACGCATAATTTTATACATCTGGGAAATGGAATGGAACGTTTCTGTTGGAGATAAAGATTAAGCCCTCCTGAAATTCAGGAATTCTAGGATTGGGTCATCGTTCTATTTAAATTAATCTACACTGGCTCATGTGGAGCGGAGGACATGGGAGGAGTGCTTTTTCAGAGAAGGAGCAATGATCTGCCAGGACACCAGGATAATGGAACCTTCCCTTCTGTCGTGAGTGAATGAGACGACAACGAGGCTTTCACATTTCACCATGGTTTGTGAAAGGTTAATACAAAGGGAGTCGGAGAATGAGGGAGACAATCAAACCGAGGCTAGGTACTTCTTTGCTTTTCATTAAAATGGTTTGTACTTCATGCTGGCAGTTTAAATGGTGACATTGCTTTGCAACTGCTTTCAGCCCTGTCCTCTGTTGCCAATGGCCAGCGATGATGGGAGTTGTAGTGAGCACAGGGCCGTATTTGTCTGCCTCTAGTAGATTGAGCTGTGATTCCTCTGAACACGGCAGGCTACATATATATGTACCTGCTAAATTGGCATTTATAACCCCCCCCCTTTCTTGTCCTGGGACTTGGAAAGAGCTGAATCCAGTCTTAGAACATTGAACTGGGTTGCAAAAGGGAGGAGAGGAATGAATAGCAAAGACATGACAACGACTGGATTTTATTTCATTGGCTTATTTGGAAGCTTATTTCGTCTTTGCTTTTCTGCCTGAGTGCCTAATTAAATACTCCAGTATAACCGCGACATAAAGTTCCTGCATGCTCCTATCTGGGGCTGTTTCGCTTTGGCGTCTTTCCTTGCAATTTGTTCATCTTGGGATATGGTTATTACCCAGAGCTAACTGCCAGCCCCCACCACGCTATAATATTTACTGGTGTTGCAGCAGGCTATGCACTATAGCTTAAGACCAGCAAACACTGGATAAAATCCAAGTGGTTCTAAGGATTGTCGAGCTGTTATTGCTGGCTACAGGAAAGTAACACTCTCTGATTTATTTTCATTTCTCGTTTGACCCAAGAGGCTAACTGCTTCTCTAAGATCGATGGACCAGAGTGGGCTGCTTGAGGATCTCTGATATCTGATGAACTGGAGCAAACAAAACAAAACAGATCTAGAGCGCCAACTGTGCTGTTATACACATCTTTGTAACTGATTCCCATAATGCTGGAGTAACATAAAAACGCTTTCGTAGTCTCAACTGACGTTGGCTTGGCTGCAGTCTCACGACTAAGTCTCCTGGTCCCTATAGGGCAGTGTTTCCCAACCTTGTGCCTCCAGATGTTTTGAGACTACAATTCCCATCACCCCTAGCTAGCAAGACCAGTGGTCAGGAATGATGGGAATTGTAGTCCAAAAACAGCTGGAGGCACAAGGTTGGGAAACACTGCAATAGGGAGCATTGGAGGCCTATTTCGGCCCTTTCTTGACATCTTCAAGTATCATAGGAGTCTCCACAGCAGGGATCACCAGCAAGGCACTTGCAGCCAGCACCGTCCCCTGCCAGTACCTCCTATGGTGCCCGCAAAAAGTCTTAGCAAATACCCCCTCGAAAATCCACAGTGCGTGAGACAGTTTGCTTTTCCTGCTCATTTCCTGTTTCCACTGGGTCAGCCTCTTCTGCCTCCATCCTTTAACATGTTCACATTTGATTGGATTCCAGGAAAGGACCCCCCCACCCTCCTTTCTGTTCTGAAAGGGGAGAGGCACAAGAGCATGCTGGTACCTAATGGAGGTGTCCTTTTTCCATTGGTGGAAGTGGCTGATGGTGTGTGTGTGTGTGTGTGCGTGCGTGTGCGTGCACGCAGAGGACATGCCTGCATCATTTTGCGGTCTCCTCTCTTTTTCTGCTCTTTTTGTGCGATGTCACACTCCATGGAGCAGTCCATAGCACTTTCTGGAAATCCTGAATGTGCCCACTGGCTCCAAAAGGTCTCCCAATTAATGCTAGGTCAAAAAGGTAAAGGAACCCATGATGGTAAACTATGGGGTTGCGGCGCTCATCTCGCTTTCAGGCCGAGGGAGCCGGCATTTGTCCACAGACAGCTTTCCCGGTCATGTGGCCAGCAGGACTAAACCGCTTCTGGCGCAACAGAACACCGTGACGAAAACCAGAGTGCACGAAAACGCCGTTTACCTTCCCGACACAGCAGTACCTATTTATCTATTTCCACTGGCGTGCTTTTCAAACTGCTAGGTGGGCAGGAGCTGGGACAGAGCAATGGGAGCTCACTCCATCGTGCGGATTCAAACCGCCAACCTTCTGATCGGCAAGCCCAAGAGGCTCAGTGGTTTAGACCACAGTGCCACCCACGTCCCTTCCCTAATGGTAGGAGCCACTTGGGATCATGTGGGAGGGTCCTTTCCACTCCAGCCCTGGTTTCTGCTGGAACTGGGCTGACACTGATTGGATTCGAATTATGTCATAATTTCTCCCGAGACATTTTCTGAGAAAATTTCATATATTTCTCTTTGTCTTGCTCCCCTGCCCCCTAAGTAAAAGAAAGCTGTTTTGCAGAATTTTCTCTGAATGTGTGTGTGTCTGTGTCTATATTTATATATTTATAAACCTACAAATATTGTGGGAGCTACCATTCCCCCTCCCACAATGCCCTAGAATGATGCCAGGTCAAGGAAGGATGCAAAAAAAAGTGGTCAGTTGGAATAAAACTCCCACCCTGAGAAATGGTTGAAGAATTTTTCATTCCACTGGAATTTCTCCTCCCACAGATAGGGTTTAGTCTTTGAGAGACCATTTTCACACAGTTCCAGCTTGGAAAGAGCTACAGGTGTCTTCCTGCAAGACCCAGGAAGAACCCATGCTGTAGCAGCTGCTATTTAAAGTAACATTGGAGGAGGTCTGGGGAAGAATTCATTCGGTCAACAATTTGCAGCATAAGAAACACAGTCCAACATCCCTGAACCAGGTTGCAGATTCAAATGTGATTCCCATAAGCATTAAGCCCTACTCCAGTTGCAGCTTTGGTGCATAAAATGTGCAAAAATATGATGTAAGAAATTGATACAAAGTGATTTTTTTAAAACTGGTGAATCCATTGGAAAAGGTGCACATTTTACTTAAGAAATGCAGGCAAAATTTGTGCAACAGGATGGAATGGGACAGCAGGAGATTGTTGGATGGAATGAGATGCAATGGACCTAAAAGTGCATGAGATGCAAGACTGAAGCAAGATGGAATTTGTTGCTCACCCCCATCCCTACTTTGGGTTTGTCTTAGTTCATCTTAGCTACTAGGAGTTTTGGAAATTCATGGGGAACTTTTTCAGAGAAAATTCATTGAAGCTGGCTACGCCCTGTTTGCACTGCTTGAACTGAGCACTGTGACATTCCTTCTCGCCTAATAGATCACTGAAATGGAGATAAAGTAGCCATTCTGCTTGCAGTTCAGCAGCATACGTGAGTTTACATTCAATGGAGGTGCAAATGATACCATTTTGCCAGTGGTCTTGTGCTCAATTACTTTGACTTCATTTAGGGAACAAAATGACCTGTTTTTTTCACATGCCTCATGGCGGCTTTTGAGAAGTAATGCACCAGGAATGCAAATGTCTGGTGTGTGTGTTTTCATTGTGTAAAATTATCCTTTGGAGATTGTTATGTACTGAGCTGAATCCTAGAATGTGTGAGGGGAGAGGCTCCATCAGGCAAGGCCTCTTTCCACCTACCTTGCCTCACCCTCCAGTCTCTGTTTTTCCATTTGTATTGATTTTTTTTATGCACTGTGGCTTGCTGTTGTTTTATTGATTGTTGTTTTGAAATTATTTATTGTAAATGTTAAGGGTGGGTTTCTGTTTAATTTTCATATGCTGATATTATTCTATACTATTCTAATGATTGTTGAGCGTTACATTATTTGATTTCTTATTTTAAAGCTACCGGTATGTTTTATTATCACATTTTTTTATTGCATTAGATTGTTATAAGGGTGTTTTGTATTTCATTAGATTCTGTTTCTTCAGCTTGTAAACCGCCTTGAGTATTGTATGATAGAAAGGTGGTATACAAATTAAAAGTGATGATGATGATGATCCTAGAACAATAGGATCCAGAATGCAGCAGTCTGATTGGTCTGCAGGAGCCACCCAATCCAGCTCCAGGTGGAAGTCAATCAGCAACCTGATTGGCCTGCAGGAGAAGCCAATCAGACTGCTGGCAGAAGTCAATCCGCAACCTGATTGGCCCACAGGTGCAGCCCTGAAGTAGCCAATCATGCAAGGCCCATTGTGTAAATAATGTATATAAGCAGACGTTTTGGGGAAAGAGCCATTCTTTTCTTCTTCCTCTATTGCTACTACAAGCTGAATAAAGAGCATGAAATTCACTCTCGACTCCAAGTATATTTCAAAGATCATCATTAGGGATGAGCTAGGACAGCCAAAGCTCTGCTACCTTCATCTCCTATGTTATCTGTGGAACTCACCGAGAACCCTGGATTTATTCCATAAGGAGATTCCATCTAACTCTGGCTCCTGACGCCATCAAAGTGTAGCATTAGTAAATTGTGGCAATGGTCATAGATAAGCAGGAGAGCATCTGCTTTGCATGCAGAAGGTCCCAGGTTCAACCCCCAGCCTCTCCAAGTGGAGCTTGAAGAGACCCCTGTTGAAACCCTGGAGAACCACTGCCAGTCAGTGGAGGCAGTAAAAAGCTAAAGGACCCCTGGATGGTGAAGTGACTATGGGGTTGTGGCACTCAACTTGCTTTCAGACCAAGGGAGCCGGCGTTTGTCCACAGACAGCTTTCCGGGTCATGTGGCCAGCATGACTATAAACTGCTTCTGGCGCAATGGGACACTTTGATGGAAACCAGAGCGCATGGAAACGCCATTTACCTTCCCGCCACAGTGGTACCTATTTATCTTCTTGCACTGGCATGCTTTCAAACTGCTAGGTTGGCAGGAGCTGGGACAGAGCAACGGGAGCTCACCCCATACGGGGATTCGAACCACTGACCTTCTGATCAGCAAGCCCAAGAGGCTCAGTGGTTTAGACCACAGCGCCACCCATGCCCCAAACAGTAAAAAGGTAAAGGACCCCTGGCCGTTTAAATGACTGAGCTAGGCGGACCAATTATGTGACTCCATACAAGGCATCTTCCTGCATTCCTATGACAGTGGACAGCATTCAGTGGCAGGTTGTTCAGCCTGCCTGCTCAAGCAACAGGACAATCTCCTCTCTGCCTCCAAGTGCCCGGCACCGGCAACCTTTTGGACTGTGTTGTTAGAGAGTCCACAACTGTCATTTTTGGATACAGACTATGACTGATTCTTTTGAGCCAACAGGCTGGGGGGCAGGGAAAGAAGTGTAACCCGGTGAAGTTCTCCAGCTGTGTTAAAAGACCTCTGAAAGTGGAGAGGGCAGACCGTTGGCTTAAAAGCATGCCTCCGCATGTCTACCGTCTTTTTCAGAAGCAAAATTAACAGCTCCCTAGATTGCTGGCTGTTTGGAATAACAGTTGGGTCAGTCATCTTTTCCTTCTGACTTTTCATCAGGAAGCAAAAATACTGTGGTGCAACCTTTGCTTCGGGGCAGGACACACCGTTTATTACCCTGGCTTTGCGGTATTGATCATTGTCTGAGAAGCACAGCATTTTTTCCTTTTATCTTCTTTTTTATAAAACAAAAACAAATACCTCTAAAACAGGCTTGTCATTTGCTTCAGGAAACTCCGAGGAAATGCAAGTATACCTGCAAATGCAAGGCTTTCGGGAGGACTATGCCTGCATCTCTATCAGCTGCAATGCATGGGGACCATTTGAATACTTGCATTATAATGAGTGGAGAAAAATCAGCTTGGAGATTAATTTCTGGTGGGCGGGGGAAGCTCTTTTTAGACCGCAAGGGATAGTGATTGCACTAAAACAAATCTGTTCCCTTTAGGCTTGAGATTGTTGGGTTGTCATGTTGCAACCTGGAGACTCCTCCTGTTCCTTTAAACCAGGGGTTGCCAATGTGGCGCCCATGAGCACAATTGTACCCTAGTGCTCAGGAAGCCTCTGAGCATCCCTTCTCCCTGTCCCCTTATTCATGAGGTGGTACGGATAGTTACCTTTTCCTCCAGTGCAGAGGATGTAGAGATGAAAGAGGAAGCTGGAAGGGTGACACTCTTTCTTGCCATACCTTCCATCTCTGTGTTTTTCAAGGGGCTGATTGATTTTTCTGGATTCAACTGTTACCCAAATCCTTTCGAAAAGGTGTGTGTGTGTGTGAAACACTTTATTTTTGTTCTGTTTGGGGTGGGTGGAGAAAAGTGTCCAGAGTGGGTGGCACCTAGAGCAGTTGAGCAAATATCCAAAGGAGCCCAAGGGTCTTAAAGTGTTGGTGAGGGCTGCTTTAAACAATGTCCATCTGGATGTTGCAGAAAAGCCGTTCCTCTCAATGCAGCAGTTGTAACATTTAATAGCTCTTAGCAGCAAATATCCCTGAGAGCAGGTAAAAACAAAAAGGTAAAGGACCCCTGGATGGTTAAGTCCAGTCAAAGGTGACTCTGGGGTTGTGGTGCTCATCTCGCTCTATAGACTGAGGGAGCAGGTGTTTGTCCACAGACAGCTTTCCGGGTCTTGTAGCCATCATGACTAAACTGCTTTTGGTGCAATGAAATACCTTGACAGAAACCAGAGCGCACAGAAATGCCGTTTACCTTCCCACCGCAGCAGTACCTATTTATCTGCTTGCACTGGCATGCTTTCAAACTGCTAGGTTGGCAGAAGCTGGGACAGAGCAACGGGAGCTCACCCTGTCGCGGAGATTCAAACCGCCGATCTTCTGATCAGCAAGTCCAAGAGGCTCAGTGGTTTAGACCACAGCGCCACCTGCGTCCCAACCCCTGAGAGCAATGCATGTCAAGTCTAAATCCCAACTCAGGAATAGGAAAGGGAGACAATTAATTTTAGACAGGAAGGGAAAGCGCACATTTTCATGGTGCACTTATGTTTCTGTGGCTTGATATCAATGACCTTTGCAACAACTAGGTATAAATATTTGCTAATATATTGGTTTAGGAGAGTAATATACAAAACAGGGTGCTATCCAGAGGTGCTTCAAAAAGTCTCAGGACATAGGATCATGCCTAGGGAAGGTGGAATAAATCTTATTCAGTTCACATTTAAGGCAAATCTACCTAATCTGCTCTCCCTGAAACAATATGTGACGTGAAATTCAGCCATCCTTCTCTGAATTTTGCAATGCAGTTCTTCAACCCAAATGCACAAAAAGGCATCTACTAAGGGAAAGCATAAATATGAATGGGTCTATTAGTGAAGATGACATATAAGATGCATTGTATTGGTGGAAACTGCTTACTAAAATATGCGTTTTGCGCAAAATTGCATGTAAAAAAAATAAGCCTATTGGGAGAATTTTGCGCTCTCTCTCTCCTGATATAAACTTGGCAGGCTTTCTTAAATGGGTCATCCAGTTGTCTTCCTCTTCTTTGCATGGGTCTCTTTAATTATAGTTCTGTTCAAATGTCAATTAAAAAAAAAAGTGCACTTCATTATACCTGTCACATAATTTGATCTCCTTTACCACCGAGGTGTAAAAATGTTGCTCTCCTTTTAGCCTTCAATAGGACAGTAAGATTGATTGGACCCTGGTGCACTGTGCCCAGTATGTGTGTCACTGAGGTCATCCTTTAATTTATTTGGACTGGAGTCAAAATGGATTTTGTAATATTCCAGTGAAGATATTGAAGGCATGACAAATGTATCTGAAGACCTTGTGAAGATGTCGCTGATGATAAAATGACAGGTTTGGAAATGGACCCCACTTTCCATAATGGAAGAATTCCAGCAAGAAATAATCCCTCCATTTATGGGTTGGGCTTCCCCATTTCTGAAATGCTCTTAATGTGCTTTTCTGTAATCCACTCTCAGCATATTTCCCACCCAAAAAGACAGATGTTGCCACCAGTATAGCTTCATGGAGGCTTTGCCAGTGCAAAGAAACCTTGTTGAAGTGCTGAAAGGCCAGAGATACCCTCCCGCTCCACAAAGTCTAGATTTCTGACATGTACTTAGCCTCAAGGGGAAAATAATTTTTGGCAAGTTGGTGTGGGGGAATTAAAATTTGAACAAATGTGGCCAGCATTTTTCAGAATGGTTTGAATAATAATGTATTAGGTTTCCCTCCTCTTCTGCTTGTGAATTCAGTGGCCAGGCAATCAAATAAACAGTAGCAGGGCTGCAGAACTGATATACCCAGTTTTCTCAAAGCAAGCCCCTTTAAATGGGACTTACCTTTGGATACACATGTAGAGGATTGTGCTGTAAACAACAAGAACAGTAGCAAATGTTGTGCTAAGGTTCTAGATTGCAGGAATGTGGTGGTGTTGTTCTTAAGAGCTGGGAGACTCCAGAATAGCATTTGGGCTCCCATGCAGTCTAAAGTGGCACAGTCCGTTCTACCCCCTTGGGCATTTGAATTCCTACTTTTACGGTTCCGAGCACAATTCAAAGTGTTGGTGCTGACCTTTAAAGCCCTAAATGGCCTCAGCCCAGTATACCTGAAGGAGTGTCTCCACCCTCATCGTTCAGCCTGGACACTGAGGTCCAGCGCCAAGGGCCTTCTGGCAGTTCCCTCACTGCGAGAGGTGAAGCTACAGGGAACCGGGCAGAGGGCCTTCTCGGTAGTGGTGCCCGCCCTGTGGAATGCCCTCCCATCAGATGTCAAGGAAATAAACAACTATCTGACTTTTAGAAGACATCTAAAGGAAGCCCTGTTTAGGGAAGTTTTGACGTTTGACTTTAGGGAATGTTTGACATTTTTTCTGTTTGTAGTCCTCTGTTGGGAGCCACCCAGAGTGGCTGGGTAAACCCAGCCAGATGGGCGGGGTATAAATTACTACTACTACTACTACTACTACTTCATTCTGCTACATGCTTAGCCATGGCATTTTGCTATCTGTCCGTCTTGCAGGAAAGGGAAAAGACAAGTGTGCGCTGCAAATGGAATGAATTACAATATAGGTATGCTACATGTATTGCAAATATAAATCATTTCCAAAACTCTGACATACAAAACAATAGAAATACGAGACTAGTAAAGCCAAGACAACGAAGCTCCCACAGTCATGAAAATCAAATGTGTTTGGCTCAACATACACTGTAACTCAAAGTGAACTGTGCAAAATGTTCCCACCGTAAGAAAGCCAAACAATTCCTGGGCGGCTGGCTGGCTGGCTGGCTGGCTGATGTCGTCCTACAGGTTTAGGATTTGATCATTAAAATCGTCCACTGAAATGAATGTGGCAACTCCATCATTTCCCCTCCAGGCTTTTAGCAGACCTTTCTGGCAACTAGCGCTGCAGTTGTTAAAACTCGACGATAATGAATTTGGATGGCCAATGGATCTGTGGTCAAAAAGGAACAATAATAATGTCCGAGGCAGGCTATGACGAACTGCTTGTGAAAGATGGTACCCTTAGATAGATCATTAGTGATGACTGATGTTCCAGGAGGAGCTTACAAGCAATATACCAAGGTGATATATCAGGTCACCATATGAAGCGCCTCTTAGCCTGCAAATTGCACTGCCAATCACTCTCTTCTGAAGGTCTTTCCTGCCACTAGTGAGGAAGACCTGATATAAGTCTCCATTCCCAGCCTGATGAATGATGATTGAACTTTTGCCTGTTTCAATCTAAAATATTTGGAGGTGTTTAGAGCAATGGCATTCATCCTCATACCAGCCACAGAGGGAAAGCCTGTCGGAAACTTGGTGAGCACTGGAAGCTTACTACTCCAACGAGAAGCTGGATTCTTCTCAATGTCTGTTCTGAATTTTGTCTTCTGCGGAATTCTGCTGGCGAGAACAAAGTTCAGTGCAGATTCTGTAACCCAACCTGAAATGAATGCCATCTAGAGGCCTCCAGCATTGCTTCTGGTGAGGACCCAGTTGAAAAAATTAGGTTAACAGTACTCCACTACTGTGTACACAAAAGGGAGCCTGAGATCCCTTAGTCTTCCATGTGCTAGATAAACTTTCACCAATCTTTTTTGGCATGTTTGATTTTTTGAGCAATTGCTGTGGGCACCACCCCTGCTCATTTTCCTTCCCTCTTCCTTGAATCAGCCTCTCCCATTCCATAGGGACAGAAAGTGAGAAACCATGTGTGCACCCATTTAGCTTTTCCAAGGGATCTAGGGTAGGGTTGCCATATTTCAATAAGTAAAAAATCTGGACACAAAAGTTGTTGAGGGGAAATTGCCCACAAAGTTGTTGAGCTTTTTGGGGTGAAATTGCCCCCCAAGGCAAAGAGTGATGCTAAAACACACACTTCCTGGTTCTGTTGGCCAAAGCATGCACAATTGTTGATTTTTCAAAATCCCCCCCGGACGCTAATTTCGCCAGTTGAATCCCAGACATGTCTAGGAAATTCCGGACATATGGAAACCCTACTCTGGGTAAAAGCTGGATCCACTAGAATCCATCTGAGCCATGAAGAGCACATAGAGCTGAAAGAGGAAGTAAGAGATCAAGGGAAGTAATAGTACCACTGTATTCTGCTCTGGTCAGACCTCACCTGGAGTACTGTGTCCAGTTCTGGGCACCACAGTTCAAGAAGGATACTGACAAGCTGGAACGTGTCCAGAAGAGGGCAACCAAAATGGTCAAAGGCCTGGAAACGATGCCTTATGAGGAACGGCTTAGGGAGCTGGGTATGTTTAGCCTGGAGAAGAGAAGGTTAAGGCGTGATACGATAGCCATGTTCAAATATATGAAAGGATGTCATATAGAGGAGGGAGAAAGGTTGTTTTCTGCTGCTCCAGAGAAGCGGACATGGAGCAATGGATTCAAACTACAAGAAAGAAGATTCCACCTAAACATTAGGAAGAACTTCCTGACAGTAAGAGCTGTTCGGCAGTGGAATTTGCTACCAAGGAGTGCGGTGGAGTCTCCTTTGGAGGTCTTTAAGCAGAGGCTTGACAGGCATATATCAAGAATGCTTTGATGGTGTTTCCTGCTTGGCAGGGGGTTGGACTGGATGGCCCTTGTGGTCTCTTCCAACTCTATGATTCTATGATTCTTTGTTCCTCCTTCAAATCTCTGTACTTTTCAAAGGAGAAAGGTAAATACTACTACTACTACTACTACTACTACTACTACTACTACTATAATATATTATTTATTATTTATATATACTAGGTAATCCATTAAAAGCACTAGCAATCCATTAAAGCATATATATAAACTCATGTGTTAGTGATAATGGCATACAAAAAATGCATCAAAATAGGAAAAACTGCCTTGCCATTTTTTTTTATAATAGGCAAAAGTGCATAGAAAAAATGTGCATGTTATAAAAAAGTTCACATTGAGATGCTGATGAAATTTCAAAAGGACTTGTACAAGAGAATAATAATAGCAAACTGATGCAGAAATGTGGACAACTGAATTTAAGAATGGAAAAGCGAGAAACCAAAATTGATATATTTGCCCATCCCTGGTGCAAAGCTAATCCTTCTGCTATGCGACCACAATGCTCCTATCTCTGGAATAGGAGCCTGTTCTTAGAATGACTCCCACCTGCTCCCTGCACCTAAGCCTTTGGCAAATTGTTACCAAAGTAAATGGTTACTAAGCATCCTTCCCACTAACTAGCTTCTCCGCTGGGGATGCAAAGATGTTTATTTTAAGCTGTGAATGCAGTAAAAGCAAGAAAAGGGCAGGAAGGTGCAGTGAGCAATCATGCTTGGTGCTGGAAAGATTCTTCTTGAACCTTCGCTCAAAATATTTATGGCAAAGCAGGACTCTGAAGAGTAGTGGAAGAAGGGAGCCTTTTATCATGCTGAGCCTTGCCTAGAAGAGCAGCTGAAAGCATGAAATAAAAACTTTAGAAGAATCCTACTAAAGTGCTGTGATGTCTAGCATCCACTCCAAACCCACCCAGTGGCCGGACAGAAGCCTACAAGAAGGTGAGCTGAATAGCAATCTTCCATGGTTGGGATTCAGGTGTTTGATTCCCCTGATTGTATCAAGTCCAGTAGCTATATCATCACTGCAGATGGCGGCAACAGTCATGAAATAAAAAGACGCCTGCTTCTTGATGACAAACCTAGACAGCATCTTAAAAAGTGGAGACATCACCTTGTCGACAAAGGTCCATATAGTTAAAGCTATGGTTTCCCAGTAGTGATGTATGGAAGTGAGAGCTGGACCATAAAGAAGGCTGATCGCCGAAGAATGGATGCTTTTGAATTATGGTGCTGGAGGAGACTCTTGAGAGTCCCATGGACTGCAAGAAGATCAAACCTCTTCATTCTTAAGGAAATCAGCCCTGAGTGCTCACTGGAAGGACAGATCCTGAAGCTGAGGCTCCAATACTTTGGCCACCTCATGAGAAGAGAAGACTCCCTGGAAAGGACCCTGATGTTGGGAAAGATTGAGGGCACTAGGAGAAGGGGACGACAGAGGACGAGATGGCTGGACAGTATTCTCGAAGCTACCAACATGAGTCTGCGGGAGGCAGCGAAAGACAGGAGTGCCTGACATGCTCTGGTCCATGGGGTCACGAAGAGTCGGACACAACTAAACAACTAAACAAAAACAAAGCTATTTCTGTGATTTTTGCTAATCCAATCTAAAGCTGTAGCCGACTACACCACATGTACCAAGACTGACCCCCCCCTGCCCCACCCACCTACACAGGAAGGGGAAATGAAAAGAACTGACGGTATAAATAAGAGGGTGAACATGTGAGTGAGAATGGACGGATATGAGGAAATGCCCCTAAAATGAGGAGATTGGTACTGTAAGAACGAAGCTGAAAGGCAAAGCCAAGAGGATCGAATCTCCCCATAATGTTTGGGCGTTGTGCTTTTAAACAACTCCCAAATGCAGTGTATACAACAGATCAGGAAAAGTGCCGAAAGGGCCAGGAGGATGCCAAAAGTAAAAAAAAAAAGTGATAAGCTATTAGATTCAATAAGGCTTCCTAAAAAAAAAAAATGGAAGTTTTGTCCAATTTAGAGAACATCTTACTTGGATGAGAATGAAGATGTGGAAATGAGAACGAAGTCTGTGCCCTCCTGTAATCCGTGCAGAGTTTTCAGGGGAAATCCACACAAAAAATCCTTTAAAATCCAGCTAGATTTCAGTGTGCTGTTACTCTTGGAATAATTACATGGGAACCGACAGCATGTGCCCAGTACCCATCGTTTCAGGGGAACAGAACGTTGTTTTAAAGTGTGGCAGGAAGAGATGCACACACTATCTACTTTAGGTGGCTGCTTGTAGTAAAAGGAAGAGAGCCCGTTAAAAGATGAGAGTCCTCATCCAGGCCCTTAGCCACCACGTAAGTACTATGAGATGGAGACGCTTTCACACTCAGCTATTTTGTCATGGAAACTGGACAGAGTGTGGATTCTGAAGTGGTCCCACACCTGATCCACATTGGGGAGGGGTAAATATACCAATTCCCCCCCCTCATTTTTCTTAACTTCAGTCCTCCAAATTTCCACATCTGTTTGTGTGTGTGTTTTTTTTAAAGTCCACATGAAAATTTGCCTGCATTTTAGTGTGAATGGGCCTTAATAGTCACATTTTCGTATGCAATTTTGCCAAAGATACACTTTTGCAAAGCAATTCCCCCTAATGTAATGCATTTTTGCATCTTCACCAATGCACATATTTGTTGTTGTTGTGGATCTGTCCTTCCAGTGAGCATGCACATATTTATATTTATATGCATGCTTTATTCCAGTATATGCATGTTTGTACACACTGCTTCGCAAGGGAGCCGAACAGCAAAATTTGAAGGATGGGTGTTTTTGAATTTTGAAGGATGGATGTTTTGGTTCATGTATTGTTTCAGAAAGTGCAAACTAGCTTGGATCTCCTTTAAATGCAAACTAAATCAAGTATCTTCCCCATCCCTAATCCACACCTAAGCCTGGGAGGCACTGATGGGAGAAGTCCACTTTGAAATCCACATTCCCTAGACTTCTCCATCCCCTGTTGCACAATGCCCTGAGATGCCCAGAGGCAAAAATCTGTAGGGGAGTTATTCCATAATTAATATCCAGGTGCGTAGCAAGGGAGGGGCGAAGGGGGCGGGCCGCCCCTAGCTCCACTCTGGCGGGGGCAGCGTGCAGGGGCAGTGCCCTTGGCCCCCAGCCCCTGGCCCGCCCCTCGCCTCCTCCGCCCGAGCAGGAAGAAGCAGAGCGTGCTCCGTAGTGGGTTGCCGGGTGGCAAACCACCACCCGGAAACCCGCTCCATAGTGTGCTCTGCTTCAGAGCGTGCCGGCCGAGCAGACCAGCAGTGCCAGCCCGGACAGACTGCGGATATGCAGACATGTGCAGTCTGTTCTGGCTCATTCTGGCATACGTCGTGACATCAGGATGCATGCGTCAGGACGCATGCGTGCTGCAGTGACGCCCCGCCCCCAGGGGGTGCTGCCCCAGGCAGCCAAGCGGCACCGTTCGCCACTGTTAGTATCCCTAGATGCGCAGAAGACCTGGAATGGTTGACCGCCAGGTCATCTTTTGCAATTACCTTTTCCTCCTCCTTGAGGGTTGGCATTTGTCTTAGTTGACTGGGAATCAAAAGACCACAAAAACATTCATGCAAGTGTGGGGTGTCGGTGGCTTCTGCATGCACCATTAATAGGGAATAAGGCTAGCCTACTGTGGGCCCCCGTATGGGTTCATTCAATGCGCGGGTGAGGCTTCTGAGCTCTACAAATGGGACAGCCATGTGGCTGGATTATGGCTTGGAATGTGCCTAGGGTTGCCATGTTCCCCAAATTGAAAATCAAGACAAAGTTGAGCCTTTTTGGGGAACATCTCCCTGCAAAAAGAAAAAGAAGAAAAAGTATTGGGGCTTTTCTTGGATTTTTAAAAGCTATTTATTTATTTATTTATTTAATTGCCTTACTTGCCTACCCAGTGCCAGTGTGAGAGCCAGTGTGGTGTAGTGGTTAAGAGCAGTAGACTCGTAATCTGGGGAACCGGGTTCGTGTCTCCATTCCTCCACATGCAGCTGCTGGGTGACCTTGGGCTAATCACACTTCTCTGAAGTCTCTCAGCCCCACTCACCTCACAGAGTGTCTGTTGTGGGAGAGGAAGGGAAAGGAGAGTGTTAGCCGCTTTGAGACTCCTTCGGGTAATGATAAAGCGGGATATCAAATCCAAACTCTTCTTCTACTCCTCTTCTACCCGGACACATGGCAGCCCTAAATGTGCCAGCAGTGTTTGATCCACAATTGATTCAGTTCAAGGATGAGGCGTTTAGCTTTCTTTAAGGGCCCTGCATAAGTTGAGCTCTGACCGATCTTGATCCAGGGCGATGCCTTCATACAATCTGGCTGGGTCGCATCAAAATGAAAGACCTTGCCCAGGGGGAGCTGAGACTGGCCGCTGGCCATTTCTTTTGCCCGCATCCTTCTCTCTCCTGATACATCTTCCAACACTGACAGTTTCCTTACTCCCTCTGTAAACTGTCTGATGAAACAGGCTTCTACCATCCCCCCAGGGGCATTATTATGCTGAATAACAGATCTCATTACAGAAAAGCTTTGCTCGTAATCAACCAAAGATTCCTGTTGGGTTATTTCCCCCCCCTCCCTCTTTCCTCCTAGCAATATCCTAAATTACTTCATGTATTTTGGTGCCTACACCTTGAATTCTGCTGACACAGACTCTTATGTGTTGGCCCCCTCCTCTTGTGGAACTTTCCTTCTCTTAACAGTGAGGTCACAGGAAAAATGTGGCATGGCTAAAGAGGGAAGGACCAGAGGAAGCTGGGGAATATCAGAGGGGAATGAAAATAATAGAGAATAACACTGTAGAAATATTTTTGCTGCTTGAGGAGAGCAAGAATGAAGAGAGGTGGTGGCGAAGGGTAGGAATGGATGGGGTTGGGAATAAGGGGTTCCTTGACCCTCAACTTTTCTTTCTGTTGCTGAAATGCAATGATCCTTTTGCTAGGCCCCCCCCCCAAAGAAACATGTAAATGGCCCATAATGATAATGAAATAATTGGAGACTTCTCTCGCCTTTCTCCCTCACACCACTATTTGGCTAAGGTTGACATAAAATAGGTGTATATAGTGTGCATGCACACGAAAGCTCATACCAAAATATAAACTTAGTTGGTCTTTAAGGTGCTACTGAAGGAATTTTTTTATAAAATAGGTGTGTGTGACAAAAAGGAAGGAATGGCTGTGGTTTGAGGGAGAGTGATAGGCAAGGCTGACAGCCAAACTGCAGGTTACCATACACTTCAACATTTCTTCAATGAAATTAGGGATGTTCTATTCCACAATAATAATCACTCTCTTATTTATACTCTGGCAATTTGACTGGCTTGCCCCAGCCACTTTGGCCAACTTGTAACATACATAAAAACATAAAATATTTAACTTTTTACTCTCTTTTTTTATAAATCCTATACACATACCTGCCAAGTTCCGGCCTGAGAAATAAGGGACTGGACCAGAAGTAGCAGACTGGAAGTAGCGCTGCCACCATTTTGGAACTGGGCAGAGCATGCTCAGAAGCGACTTTTGATGCTGCTCTGCCCTGTTACAAAATGGCCACCGCACCAGAAGTCGCACTGCAGCCATTTTGGAAGTGGGCAAAGCAGCATCAAAAGTCGCTTCTGAGCATGTTCCGCCCAGTTCCAAAATGACCGCCGCACCATAATAAACCAGGAAAAAAAAAATCCGTTTTTTCGGCTGGGGACAGCTGGAAAAACGGGGGTTTCCCGGGAATACGGGAGACTTGGCAGCTATGCCTATACAGGGCTGCCTTCAGATGTCTTCTAAAGGTTGTATATAAACAACTGTCCGACTTTTAGAAGACATCTGAAGGCAGCCCTGTTTAGGGACATTTTTGATGTTTGAAGTTTTATTCTGTTTTTAATGTTCTGAGCCACCCAGAGTAGCTGGGGAAACCCAGCCAGATGGGTGGGATAATAATAATAATAATTAATAATAATAATAATATAGCTTTTTATCACCTTGGCTCAGGGGCCACATAACTCCATACCCTCTAACATTTCTCCAATGAAAATACGGATGTCCTAAGGGAAAGTGGGACATTCTGGGATCAAATCAGAAACCAGAAGGGTATTTGTAAATCTGGGACTGTTCCTGAAAAATAGGGGCCCTTGGAGGGTCTGGGTAATACTAAGTGCTTAGCAGCGTGGTCTCCAACATTTTTTGGACCAGCGGACACATTTAGAATTTTGAGAGGACACTGTGGTTGCCGGTCACAAAACGGTTGGCATGGGGATGTGTCTTAACCCAAAATGGCTGCTGTGGTGTGCATGTGTTATAAAAAGACAGGAAAGGAGACAGGACCACAAAATGAAGCAGGAAGCCCCTCCCCATCAGCGGCCTCATCAGAGATGCCCTACATCAGCCTCTGCCAGGTTCGCTCACAGAAAAAAGCTTTCTGCATCTCTCCAGAATACAGTGGAGGTTGAGTGTCGAATCCTGACTTCAAATGAAATGTGGCAGGGACAATATGTCCTGTTTCGTTGCCTGAGGCGAAACAGGAACGTGCTGCCCTGCCCTGCTGCTGCCGCAGCTGCGCCCCCTCCGCTGAAGCCTTCCTTCCTTGAGTTGCGCCCGCAAAGCAGTGGCGGGTTCCGGTGAGACCTCCAGAGAGATCTTGTGAAATCTCGTGGATCTCTCGAGATTCCAGTGTGAGATGTCGCCGGAGATCACTGCCACTGCTTCTCTGTCAGTGGCAGAGGTAGCAATGTGTGTGGGGTGCTGCATTATGGAATTCTGTCACTCTAAGCAGCTGCTTCAACCCTCACCAGCAGGCTGGTCCTGAAATGTGGGGACGTTTAAGGGGGCATGTTCAGTGTGGGAAAAGCTGGGCCAGTGCAAACAGGAGCAGAGCAGGAAGAGCTAATAATCTTTTGTGTATTGTTTATTCTGGAGGGATTATTTACCAAGAAATTTTGCAGGCGCCATAGGAGACACTGTTGCGCACATTGGTGCTCATGGACAACACATTGGTGACTCCTGGCTTCGTGTGTAGCTGCCATTGATATCAACTGAGTTTTTTCTCTCCTAAGGCTAGGAGTGGTGCTGTGGGTTAAACCACTGAGCCTCTTGGGCTTGCCGATCGGAAGGTCGGCGGTTCAAATCCCTGCGACGGGGTGAGCTCCCGTTGCTCGGTCCCTGCTCCTACCAACCTAGCAGTTCGAAAGCTCATCAAAGTGCAAGTAGATAAATAGGTACCGCTCCGGCGGGAAGGTAAACGGCGTTTCTGTGTGCTGCTCTAGTTCGCCAGAAGCGGCTTTGTCATGCTGGCCACATGACCTGGAACCTGTATGCCAACTCCCTCGGCCAATAACACAAGATGAGCGCCGCAACCCCAGAGTCGGTCACGACTGGACCCTTTACCTTTACATTCCTTTACCTTTACATTTACCTTTCAGGCTAGATGTATGGATATTTTTTTTAACTGGAACTGGGGCATGGGTGTAGCCAGGCATGGGTGTAGCCAGGATTTATGTTGGGGGGGGGGCTGGCTGCCATCCTCTGTCTGGCTCTGTCTAGCAGATTCAGAATGAAATGTCTCAACAACAGTTGTTTTACTTTCTTTCGACCCTGAGTGCTCATAAAAATCTGTCAAAATCTTTTTACAATTTCTACTTTTAGTTAAGTGTTTTTGTTTATTGATTCGGTGGGGGGGGGAGCTTCTCCCCCGACCCCCTGGCTATGCCCACGGGCTGATGAAAGAAGAGATAAGTCTCTTTTTCCTCCACACAATGTTTTCCCCAGTAACAACCACACTGTAATTGCGCCTGTAATTAATTAACTAATTAACCAAAGTGAAACAAAAGACACAGCTTCAGTGTAGCGTGTAGTTTGGCCCCCAAATATAGAAGGAGATGAGTTTGGGCCTTAGATGCTGTCTGTCTCCATGGAGATCCAGTGTGGGAGCGCTGGGCTTCGTGCCTCCGCCTACGCTCAACCTGTGTATTTGTAAATAAACACCAAGATGACAAAACACCAAAAGGCAAGTAAGAGGCACCATGATAGAAGTTTATAAAATGCACGGCATGGAGAAAGTGGCTAGAGAAAATGGGGTCCCCTCCCTCTCTCATAACACTAGAACCCGTGGAGAACCAAGGAATGTTGGAAGAATCGGGACAGATAAAAGAAAGTACTTCTTCATAATGGAACTCCTAGGGACGCGGGTGGCGCTGTGGTCTAAACCACTGAGCCTCTTGGGCTTGCCAATCAGAAGGTTGGCGGTTCGAATCCCTGCGATGGGGTGAGCTCCTGTTGCTCTGCCCCAGCTCCTGCCAATTTAGCAGTTCAAAAGCACGCCAGTGCAAGTAGATTAATAGGTAGCACTGCGGTGGGAACGTAAACAGCATTTTCCGTCACAGTGTTCGTTGCACCAGAAGCGGTTTAGTCCTGCTGGTCACATGACCTGGAAAGCTGTCTGCGGACAAACGGCGGATCCCTCGGCCTGAAAGCGAGATGAGCACCGCAACCCTGTAATCGCTTTTGACTGGACTTAACCGTCCAGGGGTCCTTTACCTTTTTACTTTTTAAAAATGAAACTCCTGTAGAAGGCAGTGATGACCACAAACATTGATGGCTTTAAAAGAAGCTTAGACGAATTTACAGATAGATGGCTACTAGCCATGATTCCTCTGCTCTGCCTCTATAGCTGGAGGCAACAGTGCTTCTGAATACCAGTTGCTGGAAACCACAGGTGAGGAGATAGCAATACTGCTCCAATACTGCCTGTGGGTTTCCCAAGGGCAGCTGGTTGGCCACTGTGAGAACAGGATGCTGGTCTAGATGGGCCATTGGCCTGATCCAGTAGGCTCTTCTTATGTTAGCATTTCATTTATTAAATTTGTATATCCACAGGCCTTGGGGCCGTTACAACATAAAATCACAATATAGATAATAATAAAAGTAACAACATTTTATCATATGTGGTGGAAATGCGAAAAAATTAAAAGATTTTGGGAAATGATATATAATGAATTGAAAAAAGTTTATAAGTACACTTTTCCCAAAAAACCAGAAGCATTTTTGTTAGGAATTATAGGACAAGAGATCACAAAGGAGGACTATACACTATTCTTGTATGCGACAACTGCGGCTAGGACATTGTTAGCCCCAAAATGGAAAACTCAGAACTTACCGACGATTGAAGAGTGGCAGACAAAAATGATAGACTATGCGGAACTGGCGAGACTGACTAGCAGGATCCGGAACCAGGGGGAAGCAAGGTTCCAAAGAGACTGGAGTAAATTTGTGGACTATATGGAAAAGAACTGTAGAAGTTTAAAGACACTTGCAGGACTGAAATAAATCCTACGAATTGACTTTAAATGGGAGCTATAAAGGAACTGTGAGATAAGAACTGAATAGAAAACCAAATGAGGGGAGGGAGGGAAGTCAAGCTCGGCGGAGCATTGAGAATGAGAGATTTGGAAAGAATTGTTAAAAAGACTGATGCATGTGTTGTATTGTTTTTTTTAATGTATGTTTGTTTTGTTATTGTTTTATATGTGCTTTAATTGGAAAAATCAATAAGATGCTTTTAAAAAATAAAAAAATAAAAGTAACAACAAGAACAACCCAATAACACCCCCCCCAACACATTTTAAAAGGGCATTGGATGTCCATCAGCAAAAGTCCTGGTTGAAGAGGAATGTTTTTATTCCATGGCTCCCTTCCCTGAACCGGGGGGGGGGGGAGAGTTCAGGTCAGGCTTTCCTAGCAACCTTTTCCTGCGGCGAACAGAAGGCTGGTGGCATATGGAGCATTTGCAAATTTTTTTTAAAATAAATGTTTATTTACAAATGTACCAGCCGAGAAGGAATAGTAGTGCATTGTCTAATATTTGACAGAGGAAATAAGCACCCTGCTTTTATGTTAAGTGAACAAGGGACTCATAGTAAGAGAGTCAGCAAGCCAAATGAGCTTCCGCGGGATATGGCAGCAGGCTCTAAGAACTTTTGAAATATTAACCTAGCCTGTATTTACATTTCCCTACAATGCAGAGTGCACATTTTCGCATTTAGAGGTTATAAATACAAGCGTTTTCTTTATCACTGCCGTTTTGCTTCCAGATCGCTAAGGATTGCACGGGTGTCTTGGTGCCAGTTGCTTAGCGCCGGTGAAACAAGAAGGGTGCAGAGGCATAGGAAGACAAGGAGCTGCCTTCGACTGGGGCAGACCTTGGGCCATCTACCCATATCCACACTGACTGGCAGGGTTTCAGTCAGGGAATCTTTCGCAGCCCTTCCTGGAGATGCCGGGGATTGAACCTAGGACCTTCTGCACGCAAAGCAGATGTTGTACCCCCAAGCTATGGCCATTCCCCTTCTCTGAGTGTTTCTACCTGAGCTCCCTTCTGGTTGCATTCTACTGGACTTGTTGTTGTTGTTTAGTCATTTAGTCGTGTCTGACTCTTCGTGACCCCGTGGACCAGAGCACGCCAGGCACTCCTGTCTTCCACTGCCTCCCGCAGTTTGGTCAAACTCATGTTCGTAGCTTCGAGAACACTGTCCAACCATCTCGTCCTCTGTCATCCCAGGCTTGACAGGCATATGTCAAGAATGCTTTGGTGGTGTTTCCTGCTTGGCAGGGGGTTGGACTGGATGGCCCTTGTGGTCTCTTCCAACTCTATGATTATATGATCCCCTTCTCTGGTAAACTGTTTCATTGGCAATGGCATTGACTACTGTTGGGACTAACTGAGGTTCCCACCTTAACCGGTTTGATGTGATTTCTTGGGAAATTGGTGGCAGATCTAGGGCTAGTTGGGAAAACCACAACTAGACCAAGCCCCAAGGTATGGCTAGGGGGTGATGGGGGAAGACTTGGGGGCAGGAGAGCCACAACAGCAGCAGTGCTCCCATCAGGAAATTAGCTACTTCCCATGAAGGGGTGTTTATAGAGTAGCTGCAGGAAGAGGAGACAAGAGCTCTGTGGATTTTCACATTCAGGGATGGAAACAGATGCTAAGCTGGGGTAGACAGAGGGTGTGAGTTGCCCACTCACCTCTGTCTGAGGCCAAAGCTGGCTCCAGGCTTCTCCCCTTCCCCAAAACAGCTCTATTATCATGCCTTTTAAAATTAGGCACAGTTTGTAGGTTAGCCTCAATACTCAGTACTGTATATATATGAGCAACAATATTGGGTGAGCAGGCATCCGCTTGCACAAAGCAGTTTCTCCTTCCTCTCCTGCCTGCTGCAGCTCTTTCTGCACCCCCAAAACCTGCTCCTGAGTATTGGGGGACCTTTCAGAGTGTATTTCATGTAAGGGTGTGGGGGCTGGAAAAGAGGGACCTTAAAGCTCATTGAACAAGTAGGTTTCCATTGCGCAAGCAGCCAGACATCGCTGGATGCCATCCATTGAGTTCATAGTCAGAACATATGTAATAATCGGTGCAGCAGCCAGCCAAGGCAGGACAGGGCAGAAGACAGGACGGCTTCCTTTTTTTGCACCCAGACTCTTTCTGAAAAGTTCACGTATTCCTCCCTAATTCGTTATCATGTAATGGTACCAATAGAGTCACGGAGTCTTCACTGTGGGTTGTTTTGTGTGCAGTGCAAGCTGCTCCATCTCCTAAATCCTTCATTTTGGATAGAGACCTAGGGTATCACCAGAATGTGGGCTGCCCCAAGAGCATTTCTGTTAGGTCTCTAATCATGTCTCCAACTCCTGGCGCAAAGGACACTCCTGCCATTTCCCCAGGTGAATAGGTGGGGGGGAAGCTTTGGTTGTCCCGATGTTGCTGAACTACAACTCTCATGAGCCCCAGTGAGCACAGCCAATGGCCAGGGATTATGGGAGCTGTAGTTCTGGAAGGGCAACCATGTCTAACACCTACAAGAAGGTGTGGCAGGAGCAGCACCAATCCCTGCCAAATTGTGATAGGGAAAACAAGGTTGCTAGACTACAACTCCCATCATCCCTGACCTTTGGGCCATGCTTCCTGAGGATGACTTGCTGACTTGGAGTTCAGCAACATCTGGAGGGCCACGGGTTCATTGACAACCCTGGCGTAGGCAATCCTTATCTAGATGGATCGATGATCTATATAAGGCAGCTTCATACCGTACATTCCTCCCCAGTAAGTTCTCACATCTATGCAGCTGTTAAAGCCACAAATGCTCCTGTCAGGCAGACCTAAGCAAATGAGATGATAAACAGCCTCCCCAAATTCCAGGCTTCATTTTTTTCTCAGCCTGTTAGCTTTTCTTGCAATTCATGCCTCAGAAAAGACCCACTGAGGTCCAGATGATTGAAACTTGTCGGTGCAGTTGGACATCTCAAGAGCTGCTCTATCCTAATTAGTTCCTCAGGCTCTTCTTAGGCCTTTGTTTGGGTAAACTGACTCTCAATGCTGTCAAGAAGCCTTGGGGGTCATTATCTACCTGATAAATTGAAAGCTTGCCCAAGTAGGGGATTTTCCCCACAGAGATGTCAAGACTCAATCTGCCGGTTCTGGAACATTCCCCATCGTTTTCCTAGTTTTGTTCTCCAGAATTAGACTTCCCTACCCATGGCTCAGACCCAAACTACACATTACTCAAAATGATGATGATGATGATGATATATTTATACCCCGCCCATCTGTCTGGGCTTCCCCAGCCACTCTGGGCAGCATCCAACAAAATATTAAAATACAAAAGGCGCATGAATTATGGGAGAGGAAAAGCCATTATCTGGTGGGGACAACAGAGAGTGTGGGAAGGCCACGCTGGCAATGTGGAACTCGCCATTTCCATATCTGTGTTTCCTTGCTCTAGGTGCTTCAGTGCGGCTTCCCTGGAAATTCTGAATACATAATTCTGTGCATTTAGCTCCCTTAAATAACAATTGCCCCATTGGAAGTAGCACTTTGCTGAAAAATTCTCTATTTTATGAGAAAAGGAAGTAAATGCAAAAATTGTGTAAGGGGAGAGAAAAGTTCTAGTGGGCTCAAGGTAGTGTGCTTGTGGGTGTGTTTGTGTGTTAACTTTAGAGTCTCAGATGCTGGAAAGCTGATAAGGCTTGTAGGATCTCGTGTGTGTGTGTGTGTGTGTGTGTGTGTGTGTGTGTGTGTGTGTGTGTGTGTTTACTATAACCTCAATATCTACAAATTGAAGTTTGGTATAAAAGACATCAGCATTAAAGAATTCTGAGCTCATGAATTCACAGTATAAGAATGAAAAGGAGTTCCCCATTCTGGTTACAGAAGCATCCTCATTTCAGCAGCATGTCGAGAGGGAGGACTAATTTAGTTAGGGAGCAATGCTAAATATGGGAAGCCATGTAGAGTATACCATATCCAAATTCTTCTCAGGAGAGGGGCTATTGCTTCGCTGAGTTGTCCTTCTTCACCACCTCTATTGCATCTGCGAAGAACAGCAGCAGGAGACTCTTTCAGGTGGTTCGCAATTTAGTGGAACCACCTGCTCCAACCGGGGCCCAGTATAGGCCACATGATCTCCTGCAATGATTTTGCAAAGTTTTTTGCAGATAAAGTCGCTCAGATTCAGGAAGAAAAATAAAAAAAATTCCTTCAGTAGCACCTTAAAGACCAACTAAGTTTTTATTTTGGTATGAGCTTTCGTGTGCATGCACACTTCTTCAGATACAGTGAAATGGAAGTTTCCAGGCACTTATGTAGAGAAGGGGTGGGGAGGGGTGGGGAGGGGGAGGGGGGAATCACTCAGAAGGGTGGTGGAAATGGGTGATTGACTGACTGATAGCTGTTGATGACCGCAAACGACTGCAAATGGTTTTGCATGAAAAAGCAAGGGTTGAGATGGGTGAAGATCGCTTATCATGTATAATGAGATAAGAATCCGATATCTTATCTCATTATACATGATAAGGCATACACAATGTTAGAAGATGAGCAATTAAATAGTCCTGAGATGGTATGTTGGATGTTGTTGGGGCCAGTAATGGTGTTGTCTGGGTGTATGTGGCAGCAAAGTTGGCATCTGGGTTTATTGCAGGCTCTGCCATCAAATGCCAACAGTGCCCTTCAGCTCTCTATATTGGACAAACAGGCCAAACCCTACGCCAAAGGATAAATGGACATAAATCTGACATCAGGAACCAGAAGACAGAAAAACCAGTAGGAGAACACTTCAATCTCCCAGGACATTCTATACAAGATCTCAAAGTAGCTGTCTTACTACAAAAGAATTTCAGAAATAGACTGGAAAGAGAAGTTGCTGAATTGCAACTTATCACCAAGCTCAAAACCATGGAGGGACCTGGTTTGAACAGAGATATCGGATTCTTATCTCATTATACATGATAAGCGATCTTCACCCATCTCAACCCTTGCTTTTTCATGCAAAACCATTTGCAGTCGTTTGCGGTCATCAACAGCTATCAGTCAGTCAATCACCCATTTCCACCACCCTTCTGAGTGATTCCCCCCTCCCCCTCCCCACCCCTCCCCACCCCTTCTCTACATAAGTGCCTGGAAACTTCCATTTCACTGTATCTGAAGAAGTGTGCATGCACACGAAAGCTCATACCAAAATAAAAACTTAGTTGGTCTTTAAGGTGCTACTGAAGGAATTTTTTTTATTTTACTTCGATCCAGACCAACACGGCTACCTACCTGTAACCAGATTCAGGAAGAGGTAGACTCCACCGTGGGAGCAGGGCCGGGGCAGGAGAGTGCTAGAATCCTGTCTAGTCAAGTTGCGTGGGATCGATTCCAATCTGTTACCTCCGAGGATGTGGACAGGCTGCTTGGATGAGTGAAACCAACCACCTGTCTCCTTGATCCTTGCCCATCCTGGCTTATAAAAGCTAGCCGGGAAGGGCTGGGCGATGGGCTCCGATGGGTGGTGAATGCTTCTCTCTGTGAGGGAGCCTTCCCAGACCCGCTGAAAGAGGCGGTTATTATTATTATCACCATCATCATTATTAATAATATGATTATATTATTATTATTATTATTATTATTATTATTAGGTTTATTATTATATTGTAGGGTTTAGGGGAATCAGAAATATTTGCCAATCATCTAGAGTTCCCTATCTACCTCCTGTCTATTGTTGGAAGTGCTGAATAGGGTTGTAAGAAGGCATCCGTTTCTGTTCTGACCTGTGTTTGTTGCATGCAGTGCTCTTTCCTTTCTGCTTCAGTTCGGCTTCTGACAAGATCCACAGTCTTAGTCTTGCCCTCCACTGTGGCAGAATTGTGCGTAATTTATTATGCAATCAGTACGCACACCATTCATTTCAATGCAAAAGAAACACGGTGCAAATGGAGGGTGGAACCTCATCGGTTACAAATCGTTTGCAGACTGAAACCAAGAACAGCAGCAGATATCAGTCGTATTTACTGAATTGATTTCTATTCAGGACATGGGACAAATGAGCATTAACAATTTCTGCTCCTGTTTCAGTTTCACTTGCTCTGATTCAGAATAAGGAGCTCCCTCTGTCCCCAAATGAGAATTTGATCCACGTATTCTGGTGCTCTCTATGGTGGCTGCCAGCAATTCACTCAAGTCTCATGCAGAGGGGTGTTTTCCAGCCCATGTTGAGATGCCAGGGAGCCACTGGAATCCTTGTTCAAGAAGAATACACCGAATTCATGCGCAAACCCCATTACTAGGACTAGGACTAATGCTATTGTCTGCTACATTCTGCTCTCACGACTAAAACTCATGCTGAAGATGAGATTGTCTGGCTCCTCCCCTTTTTATATGTGCCTCGTGCTGTTGTCCCAATTTCTCATCAATGAGTCATTTCCGCTCCTAGGATGTAAAGAGCCTGATTAATTATCTTAAACAGTAATTTATGATTAAAAGGCACATTGTGTGCTCTTCCACCTACCATAAATTATGTAAAATGTGCATCAGGACCCGACAATTTTCCTATTCTTTATTAATAGGGCTGTCTAGGAGCAGAATTAATGATACTTTTCACCAAACACACACACATAATTTTGGAGGAGTTGGGATCTAAATCTTTAAAAAAATAAAAAAAATCCAGCATTTTGTATGTGAGCCCAGGCCAATGAGGGTTGAGTTTCCTTATTGAGGTTGCCTTCCCTATCCAATCTTGAGTCTCTACAGGAAACACACAGGGCTGTTCTCTGTAAAAGGACACAGGGCCACCCCAACCTCTGTCTTTAGCAGCAGTATTCCACTGCATGTATTTTCTATAAAAAATGTTTTTTATCGTACCCTTCAGCAAATGTTTCCATGCTGGTTCTTAATAATAATAATAATAATAATAATAATAATAATAATAATAATAATAATAATAATTAATAATAAAATGAACATCTTACCATTAACATTTGACGATGCCAGGAAAAATATGAACATCATAGAAAGAAGAAAATAACGGGAAATGCAGCAATAAAAGGAGGGAAATGGCAAGAGTAAAAATAACTATCCATTAAAAGCTTTGAGAGAATGAAATTGTGTTCACCTGGTGCTGAGTAGCTAGCAAAGCATAGATATCAGCTGAGGGTTTCTTGGTGGGGGTGGGAGAGAATGCACAGCTGTGGCTCTCAGATATAGGCCTCTGCCAGAGGTTTAAATAATATATTGAAAGGATTTTTTAAATAAAAAGGTATATATGATGATGAATAGTTACCCTTCGGATATGCGTGAAATGGAAGGAAGGTCCATTTCAGTTGACTGGACTACCAAGTAAATATGGTTATGCCTGCAAGGCACCTAATAGTCTCTACTGGATGGTACACTGAAGATGTTGTTCATCTTGATTGTTACTTATTGTTTAGTCGTTTAGTCATGTCCGACTTTTCGTGACCCCATGGACCATAGCACGCCAGGCATTCCTGTCTTCCACTGCCTCCCGCAGTTTGGTCAAACTCATGTTCATAGCTTCGAGAACACTGTCCAACCATCTCGTCCTCTGTCGTCCCCTTCTCCTAGTGCCCTCCATCTTTCCCAACATCAGGGTCTTTTCCAAGGATTCTTCTCTTCTCATGAGGTGGCCAAAGTATTGGAGCCTCAGCTTCACGATCTGTCCTTCCAGTGAGCACTCAGGGCTGATTTCCTTCAGAATGGATAGGTTTGATCTTCTTGATTGTTACTATATACTGTAGGTAGTTCTGGATTCACAATTTTTGGCATTTGTTTTTGATGCTAATCTTTTGGTTGGCTGGGACAAAGATACTTTCCGCTTTCATTGATGGCTGTGGATGACCGCTTTTCAGTGTTACAGCTTTGATTGATTTGATTTGTCACTTGTTGTAATTTTTGTATTACAAAAAAACCCAAAAAACCTTGTAGGTCACTTTGACACTCTTTTTCGTTTAGGAAAGCAGCAAATGAGAAAACAGATAAAAAATGCTTTTCTTTGGGGAGGGGGGAAAGCGTTTCAGAATTTTAACCCCCTTCTACCCTCCCCTCCCATTTTGAGGGCTCCTCTTTCCCCCACAATGCCCTCCAATACAAAATGGAGATACCACATAGCAGGAGATTTGCATTTTCTTGTGGTGGCAATGAAGGCAGGCAAGCAGGCATGTGTGCTACTGCTTCACCTCCTAATAGTGAATTTCCACCAGAGGTGGATTTAGGGTAGCATAACTTGTTTCCCCTGCACTGGGCGCCGAGCTGAGTGGGGCGCCACAGGGCATCACAATTGTGAAGTAGTGCATGTGCAGAATGGAAGGCAAGAGGTGTGTGGGTGTGGGGGGGGAGTATTTCCAGATTTTGGCATTGCACGGGGCACAGCTGAAATTTGAAAAACTGAAGTCCGCCCCTGTTCCCACTCCCAAGAAACTGTTGTAATGTTTGTGGGACACCCATTCCTTGATCCAGGCCAGGATTCCATAATGCCCTGGCCACGGGACCACTGGACTTACAGTAGGCAAGGCTAAAGGGAGTTCTCCAAGGGAGAATCCTAGTCTGCAGGCAGCTGCAAACATGGAAGGAACTTTAAAATAAACCTGTTCATCCAATAAGCATATTCTGAGTTCTTACTTTTAAGTGTCCTAGGCCTTTGCACCCAGCAGCTCCTTAGAGAATATTCAGCAACATGCTCCTTTCAGATGTTAATAGAGTGGATAATTTGAACTGGCCATTCCGTTGTCCTTCAGCTCTTTTTCTGCCTGCCTGCTTAGTGTTTCTGCTTTTATAACAGGAGGGAAGGCAGGAAGAGGAGTTGGCTGGCCTGGAAAAGAGGAGAGTTCAAACTGTTGGCCAAAGTAGGAAAATTGTTGCATGTGTTAATCTTCCTGGAGGTGTGCACATTGTTCTGTGTTAACAGCCATTGTTGGGTACAGGTAGATTTTGGCTCATTTTTTAACTGCATTTTTTCCAAAGCAGCTGTGCTGAAAGGATGGCCGGGCTTTGTGTAACATCCCTTATTGCACAAGCCAGGGACTTTGCCCGTTGAATGAATGCGAGCCGTGAAAATTAGTATCCTTACAGCCAAAGCTACCTTTCTAAGGATTTGTCGATTCAGATGCAAGTTATCTGTCACGCCTTTTCTGGAAGTGGGAACCAATTTAACCACAGAAATACATTATAAAAGCATTCCTGCTGGTTTCATTGTTAAGGCTTCTGCGGCAGGCTGGTTGTCGGGGGGGGGGATGACTGCTTGAAAAGTGCCCTACCCCTGAAAGCAAATCGAGCCCCTGGATTCCTTTAATGGAATTCCCTAGTGGCAGCAACAAAAACGAGGGGCAGGCACAGCCAATCCATAATCCCCTCCACCAAAGAATGAACCAATGCCTAACCGCCAACCTTACAAAGTTGTGACGATTTGCTACACGGTAGGAAAAAACCAAATGGCACCAGCCAATCAGCCAAGTGCCAAAATTCCTACTGGGCCCCTGCTCCAAAAACAGACGACCCCTAGACAGGCATAGCAAGGTCAAAAACACAACCTTAAATTATAGGGAGGGAGGGAGGGAGGGAGGGAGGGAGGGAGGGAGGGAGGGAGATCTGCTGCACGAGGGCGAAAGAGAAAGTACTTCACCTCGTGCAACCCCTTAAATAGCCCCTTAGTTGCCAATCAAACCCCAACTGACAGAAAAGTTTCCCCAGGCAACCAATGAGGTGAGGAGGTCAACCAAATGGGCCCGCTCCAGCAATTGGGGATCGCAAGTGGAGAGTGTGTTGCCATGCCTATGCCCTGTTTGTAGGCGTCCCACGAGCATCTGGCTGGCCGCTTTGGAAACACGAGTCTGGACTATGATGGACCTTTGGTCTGATCCGGCTGATCTCTTTATAGTCATTAGAATAGAATAGAATAGGATAGGATATTTATTGTTATTATGTTCTTATTCTGCCCGTGACTGCAAAATGCGGCTGGTAAGAAAATATAGCAAAGTGTATTTACATAATACGTCTGTGGAAGTGAAGAGGCTAAGAAGGGAGGATGAAGGGTTTATTATGCAACAACTCATGAACTTTTGAATATGATTCAGACCTTCTAAATAAAGTACCAGGCAGACTGTTCTATCCAACGTAACAGATTGGGTACTACCAAAATGCCCACTAAAGTGTGGAAATGTGTGTGTTCATTGTTAAACTTACTGCTTTCAAGTAGTAGACCTACAGAAGGCATAGAATTTACAGTTGCCCCTAAATGTATAGAATTGCATCCTCATTAACCACTTGGACTCCTCATTCTTTGCTCTAAGGTCTGCTGAAGCATGGAGGTCTTTACACTTTCTGCTTTGTTGGTTGATACGTGTATACATAGGTCTGATATTAGGCTGGGGATTTGTACAATAGTGGCTAAGGTCACAGAACCAACAACGTCTCGGGATGCTTGATGAATTCATTATTTGGGAATTCCATTATGAACCCACCCGATCCTACCTTCTGGACAGACTGGTGTGTAATTATCCACTAGATTTTGCACTTCCTATTTCAGCCCGCGAAAAAGTATTGAAATTGATTATGCGCCAAAAATATCATCATCTCTCATACCACACACACACACACACCGGCTATTCTCCATCGATGAATGAGAAAAGAAGTGGGGTATACTGGAGTTAAACTTGCCCCTCTTAAATCCGGATTCTGATGTGAGAGGCAATTGTTGTCCCATTTCAACTGTGTACCAGATTGAAGCCTGTTCCCTCCCTCCTGTGTCCTATAGAACTACGGTAATCAAAGCAACTCTCCTGCATCAGACCAATGTACCCAAGGGCATATCTATTCTTAAATCTGTTATTTGGTTGTGTTTGAGGACCCATCTGCACCATAAGTTTAAAGCAGTCTCATACCACTTTAAACAGTCATGGCTCCCCCCTCCCCCAATCCTGGGAACCATAGTTTGTTAAAAGGCTCCCCTGTTCCCCTCACCTAGCAGCAGTTCCCAGAGCGGTTTAAAAATTAATTCCTCTTCCCAAAGAGCTCCAAGAATGGCAGCTCTGAGAGTTGCTCAGCACCCTTAATGAAGTAGAGTTCCCAGGATTCTTTGGGAGAAACCATGACTTTTTAAAGTGGTATGATTCTGCTTTAAACGTATAGTGCAGCTGCAAACTCAGTGATGGACTCTTGAAAACTTAAAGGAACAATATCTTGTATGTGGAATGTTGCTGTCTGAACTATGTGTTACTAGATAATGGGACTTCTTACAGCACCCTCTCTAAGGAACTCCCAGCCTACAATGGTTTGGTTCAGATGTTGGTTGAAACCATGCCTGTTTTTTTCCTGGCTTTTGCATCTCTATAAGAATTTCGGCCAACTAACTGGTTTGTTTTCTGTATTCACAATTCACATGGTTGTGTGCTCTGTTTATTCTTTTTTCTGCACTAGTTCCCCCCCCCCCAAAAAACCCCCCACCTTTATTATATTGGTGGGTTTTAATTGTATTTGTTAACTGGACATTTTTATGGGATTGTAACATTCTGTTGTGTAAAGAGATCTTTGTAAATGAAGAGTGGCATATAAATGAACAAAGTGAACATCTGTGCGTGGCTCCGAGTGTGCAGAACTTCCGTGGCGCATCTGCGTGAGGAAGACATGGAGGGTGTGTGTGGCTAAAGCATGTGTAGCATCCAGCTATTCTAAATAATAAGGTTTGGCCAATAGAACAAAGATTAAAACTGCAATGTTCACCATGCTGTACAGGCTCATCTCCCTGTTTGGTGCAGTGTCGGAGAGTAACCATGGAACATACCTACGGTAGGTCTTTTGGAATATTTGGAACTACAGCATGAAAACCCTACCTGACAATTAATACAAGCCAAGTGCTAAGCAGCTTATTGATGTTGCATAGCTGACTCTTCCTGTAAAAATCGTCTCCGCTTCCAAGGCAATTTATTACTCAGACATGTGATATTTACACATCTTTCGAATTCCAAGAATCAAAAAGGCTTTCCAAAATTAAACTTCAGTACATGCCCTCCTTGAGTTTTTTATAGTTTTTTTTTAAAGTTAACTCCTTACAGAGAATTTATACTAAGATGGTTACATGAAATGCCCCCCTGAAACAATTCATGATAGACCCATTGTCACCAGAACATAAGCTAGGAAGCCATGGCAGCAGCTCTTCAGAGATTCAGACATTCCTAGCCCTACATGGAGATGCTAGGGATTGAAGCAGTGATGCTCTACCAAGAGCCACAGCCACTCCCCAATGGAAGAACTAGGAAAGTTGCAAAAAAAGGGGGGCAAGCAAAATGACTAAGTACTTGTGGGGGCGGGGAGTCCTTCCATACAAAAAAAAGATTAAAATTGTCGGGGCTTTTTATTGTGGAAAGCAAAGATAACCTGCAGTAGACATGTCTAATCAGAAGCAAGTCCCACTGAGTTCAATGGGATTCCATTGCAAATGTGAACAGGATTTGCTGCCTAAGGGGCAACAGGAAGTTGACAATGTTGTGAATGATGTAGAGAAAGTGGGCAGAAAGGCATTTGTATCCCTTGTGTGTAGCACTTGAATTTGGTGTTGTTGTTTGTGTGCTACCCAATGAAACCAAGAGCTATTTTAAAAGGAGGAGTTTGCATGACCTGCCCCCACCGCCCACATGTTGAAAGAACATCCTTGGTGGAAAAGAACTGGTGCATGCCCATAGAGTCCCTTCCGACATCTGTTGAAGGTGCAGAATGGAGCAGCATGGCACATGGTGGCGGCAAATGGTAGGGCTGGCTCATACAAGATTATGCCTCCTTCTTGCATTCCCCCCCCCCCAGCTTTTAGAAGATGTTGTGTAAACCCCTTTTTACAAGTTTAGAATGAAGTGGTTGAGTGTAGAGGGTTGTCTGCAGTGTTAGTTCTACTTGGAGTAGACCCATTGACATTAATGAGTATGCCTAACTTAGATCCATTAATTTCAGTGGGTCTGCTCTGAATACAACTAACATTGGATCCAACCCAGCGTTCTTGAGATGTACCCCCATCAAGCTACAAGTGTGGGGAGATAGTTGCATTTTTGAATATGCCCAACCATTAACTCCCGGCATTTAACGAAACTAGAATGCCAGGCAGAGAGGTTCCATTTAGCCTTCTCTCTGATGTATAACTTGCTACACACAGGACACTTTTTACATGGGGGAGCCATTAAAAAACAGGACCCCCCCAGCTTTTAATTTGAAGTTAGTTCCACCATCTTGATGTGCATTATGTGCAGAGTGGCTCTCACTTGCCTTAGATTCAGGACAAGCGAACGGAAACAGCTTGCATGACTCTGAATTATGATTAAGCTGCAAGATGTGTTGAGGACCACCAGCTTAGTGGGTTCTTAACATCTTAGGACAAATTCAAAGCCACAGGCTATTCACCATGGCAGCTAAATGGAACTGCCATGTAAACAGTAGCAAGACAGCAGATGGTGGATGAGCAGCAAAGCCAGAGTGCTTTCCATCCCACTCTGCTTGTGAGTTTCCTAAGATGTTGGACCAGACGCCTCATGGCCTCTTCCAGGTAATAGGACTGTCCCTGCATGCAAGCTTACAATCTAAGGACATGATATGAAATATACTCTATACCAGGGGTTCCCAACAAAATTTTCTCGAGGACCCCTCATCGAGCCGCTATTGTGACAAGGACCCCCATTAATTCCTAATCCTAAAATTAAAAAGTGAGAGCCAAATTAAGAGTCTTTTTATATTTTATATTTATACGTTTTTTACAGTTACAACAGAGTACTCCATCAGTATACAGTTAGTTTTAATTTTAAGTTCTTAATGAGATGAGTTAAATCTGTCCTTTGAGTCCATTATTTCTGAAATATTAGGTTCCAAACTTGAAACTTTCACTCTGAAATCCGACTGCATGTCGAGCCGATTCCTATATTTGTTTTTCATGAAACACATGGAAGAAAATGCTTGCTTTGTTTACAAACACTACTGTTTTGCAAAGAGGCAGCACACGCCAGGGAGGAGGGAGGGGAATGGAGAAGACAGGGTACCTGCACAGTAGCACACAAATGGAGCCGACGCGCGCAAAGCATCTTGGGAAGGTGAGCGTTAGTAGAATGCGCGCGCTGCCTCTTTGCAAAACAGTAGTGTTTGTAAAGTGCCATCTAATGGCATACAGCAGAACTACTGCCTCTATCTAATTCTAGTTTTGCGCTAGACTCTGCTCATGCAGGAGGCGGCCAAAACAAAAAATCTGTTATCATACAAAATATATTTAATATATTTTTATTCTAATAGCATCTTGCGGACCCCTCTGGCATAGCTCACGGACCCCTGGGGGTCCCCGGACCACCTGTTGGGAACTACTGCTCTATACTTTATACATTATTTACACAATGAGTCCCGTCTGATTGGCTGATTCTGCTTCCCTCTTGGAGCCAGATTGGTCTTCTCCTGCAAGCCAATCAGTTGTTGCATTCTAGGATCCTACTTGCCTATTGTTCCAGGATCCAAGCTTAGTACATAACATGATATAAAATGAAAAAGGTTTGAGAAGGAGGAGCTGGGTAGAGGGGAGAAGCAAACCCAGGCACTAGTTCTCACTTTCAAAGTTCTTATAAGTGTGATGGCAGGAAGATAGCTCTCAACAGCTGCTTCATCTTCAGCAAGTGGATGATGTCCCCCTTGCCATGTTTTTTTTCTTTCTGGGAGACAGGGTGGAATTATCTCCTTATAGCCCTTAAAACCAGATGCAAAGAAACCCAATAGGATGAATCAACTTTTTACTTCTAGCAAGGATAGCTTGTTCTGTATGGAAGAATGCACCGGACTTAAATTTGTTTGTTTATTAGCACTGTGTTATTTCTTGGATTATGGAACAAAGCTAGAAACTGTTGTAGGCTAGCAACAAATACTTTATTGCCTTTGGTTACAAGAGACCTCCGTTATGATTGATCTTATGGTTTGTGCCTCTGCACCCCCTTTTTGTGGCTGGCCACACCCCTTCACTCTTCCTTGTGCCTTCCCCTTTAGCCTTGTGCTCACAGTCACAGCACATTCAGACATCTCTTGCAACCACGAGCACTAGAAAGCTAGTTTAAATTGAATTAAGAGGTGGCTCTCAGGCTTCCCACAAGAGCCAGGCTGCATGAACAAGACACTGTCTCAGAGGGAGGTTCCCCACAGCTATTGAAAATATTGTGCATGTGCTTAACATTAAAGCTATTTCCAGGTGAGGAGACCAATTTGCAATTTACAGGGAGACACATCTACTTCTGAGTCTCCAAGCTGTTTGTGTATTTCCATTGTCTGCTCCTGAAAACACCGTTGCTACCTCCCCTCCATTGCCTGGTAAACAGTATTGAGATCAACAAATGGAACCCAGTTAGTCTTGTCACGGTCTGATTATTACCAGCTTGTGGTGACACAAAGGCAGGGTCTTCCCCTGGTGGCACCAGTGTTGTGGAATGTCCTCCCTGCTGATATCAGAGAGGCTCCATCTGTGTTGGTGTTCTGCTGACTTTTAGAGATGCACCCTTTTGCACTGACATTTCGTTCATCTCTTGACCTGGGCCTCCTGTATTAATTACTGTGGGATTGTTTTCTTCCATATTTTAATTATGGGTGTTTATATCTTTGTGCTTAGGATTGTTTTATTGTCTATTTTAATGGTGATTTTCATAGGTTTGGTCCACTGGATTTCAATGTTTTGACATTAAGCAGTTTAGGTAAAGGTAAAGGGACCCCTGACCATTAGGTCCAGTCGTGACCGACTCTGGGGTTGCACGCTCATCTTGCATTATTGGCCAAGGGAGCCGGCGTACAGCTTCCAGGTCATGTGGCCAGCATGACAAAGCCACTTCTGGCGAACCAGAGCAGCACACGGAAACGCTGTTTATCTTCCCGCTGTAGCGGTACCTATTTATCTACTTGCACTTTTTCGTGTGTATTCGAACTGCTAGGTTGACAGGAGCTGGGACCGAACAACGGGAGCTCACCTCGTCGCAGGGATTCGAACCGCTGACCTTCTGATCAGCAAGCCCTAGGCTCTGTTGTTTAACCCACAGCGCCACCTGTTTATAAATTAAGAAATAATAACACCGTTTCCATTGTGAAGTCAAAGGGACTGGAAGTGTGTGTGTGTGTGGTGGGTGTTATATATTCATTTGTTTTTTAAAAAATATTTTTTATTAAATACTTTCTTAGTTTGCAGAGGTATGTGCATTGCCTATTTTTTCAGGTTGTGTTTCTACGGATCAGTAACATTTGTTGTGAGGTGTATCTTTATTTCTGCAAATGGTTCACTAACATTATAGTACAAGGTTATTTGCACAAACCACTTGGGTCCTGCATCTTTATTGGAACATACTAAATTCAAAATAAATGCAGGGCACTGCGATTCCAATATTTCAGGGAAGCTAGACAAACTTTGCACAGAATTATGTTGTCATTGCTGCAAACATTAATCTGTACTGGCCTGCCACAGAATCTTAAGAGCAAAAAGGGTTTTTATCAAATTTCCTGGCACCTTTAGACCTTGCCTAGGGCTCTGCACACACTGGACTTGCCGGTGCATTCAGAATGCTTGGCTGAATGTTGAATTTGAGACAGTTTGGTCAAAAAGTCTGTAATGTAATGCGAGCATGATTTGTGGCTGACGTCCCCCGTTTACACAAACTCAGTCCTAGAATAGCTACTTTTAACCACATTTATTGACTACATGGTGTCGACGACTTTGAAAATGGATGAGTTCGTGGAGGGTAGCTCTGTCAACAGCTGTTAGCCAAAACGGTGAAATAGAACCTCTCTTTTCAGATACAGTGCAGTGATACCTCAGGTTGTGTACTCAATCTGTGCCCCGAAAGTATGCAGCCTGAGCTGCGTTTCTGCGCCTGTGCAAAGCGCCGGTAGAGCACTTCTGCGCACGTGCGAAGTGCACAAAACGCTTCTGTGCATGTGCGCGTGGCGGAACCCAGAAGTAAACACTTCCGGGTCTGCGTGGTTCTTAACCCAAAAGTACGCAACCTGCAGCATACTCAACCCAAGGTATGACTGTATATCTCTGCATACCCGGTGCTAGGGACAAATCAGTGAGGATTGTTGCCGTCATGGACACCTCGGGGGTCCGTTGCTGGGAGGCGATTGCTGATCAAGTGGTTCCTTGGTCTGATCCAATGGGGCAGTTTGTTGTTAACCCAGAAGTTCATTTCACCCCATTCTTAGGCTGCATGCGCACTATACGCTTAAAGCACATGACTTTCCCCAAAAAGAATCCTGGGAACTGTAGTTTATCCCTCACAGAGCTGCAGTCCCCAGTCTCCTTAGCAAACTACAGTTCCCAGGAATCTTTGCAGTAAGTCATATGCTTTAAATGCATGGTGCGTGTGCAGCGTAAGAGCGTCTCTTTTGCATGAGGGCCGGCCCAAGATACTTTGCTGCCTGAGGCAAAAGACAAAGGCACCACCACAACCCCAAGGCCGACCCAATTGGCAGCTGAATCTTACTTTGACACTGGCAATGGGACTGTGCTTTCCACCACACCCGAAGGCAGCGGGGTAGCTTAGCGAGTGCAGAGCAGACGATGCTGTATTTACAGCTCAGCATCCCAACACCTTGCAACTGCTCCTCACAAGTGGAGGCTGGTGCTCATGAGGACTCGGGAGGGTGGAAGGCAAGAAGCCCAACAGTAGGCGGAGCCAGAGCTAATGACAGGCAGAGCCAACTAATCCTGCTTTTGTTCCGACCCTCCTCCCTGTTGAGTTCTGCAAAGGCAACACTTAGGCCAGGCAACCCCAAACTGCGGCCCTCCAGATGTTTTGGCCTACAACACCCATGATCCCTAGCTAACAGGACCAGTAGTTGGGGAAGATGGGAATTGTAGTCCAAAACATCTGGAGGGCTGAAGTTTGGGGGTGCCTGACTTAGACCATTGGTCTACCTTGCTAAGTATTGTCTATACTAGCTAGCCGCAGCTCACCAGGATTTTAGACAGATGTCTCTATCAGCCCTTCCTGGAGATGTCAGGGATTGAACCCGGGGCCCTTCTGAGTTATGGCTAGCCTCTTCCCCAATGAGAAGGGCACTTCTACACTCATTTATTTGGGCATAGGCTCCACTGAATTAAGTGGGGCTTACTACTGAGTAGACCTGCATACTATGGTGCCACAAGATTACTTTAATTGTTTAATGTATCTAATCATAGAATTGTAGAGTTGGACAAAAGCAATAAACTACTTTTTAAAAGCAAAAACCTCTCACTTGCTGTTTTGAACCAGAGGGCATGAGCATATAGTTCAGTGCAAAAAAAAACCAAACCAAACAAAAAAATCCTGTCATGAAATATTTTGTATGCAATATAATAGGATTTATTTCATACATATTAAAATATAGCATTCATGTTTGCATAATTACATGCCTAGTGATTATAGGGAGAGCACTTCTCCCCGTCTGTTTCTTGGAGAGAATAACCCAGGCAACCCCAAACTGCGGCCCTCCAGATGTTTTGGCCTACAACTCCCATGATCCCTAGCTAACAGGACCAGTGGTCGGGGAAGATGGGAATTGTAGTCCAAAACATCTGGAGGGCCGAAGTTTGAGGATGCCTGGAATAACCCAATGTTCTTTCAGGCTGATCCTATCAGTCCTTCTCACAATGAACTCAGTGAGTGCTGACAGGATTGTAGCCAAGTTGGGCCACTGAAGGTGCTTCCATGGTCACTATTTGGGGGGGGGGATTTGATAGCATAACAGCAAATAAAGTGAATTTGAAGCCCACTCCCCACAACATACTACCTTTCATTGACTTTTTGAAATAAGGAAAGTGATGGGGAGATGCACCAGAAAGTGTGGGATAACGATTGCTTGACACAACAGATGTTGCATATAACCTCCCTGCAAACTTAGTTGAAGCAAATCATGGTAAGTGCTGAATGTGCAGCTCACTTGGAAGCGACATGAGAAGCAAGAGGGAACATGTCTGTGTACTTGGAAGAGATCTTGAGGGTTGCAGAAGTAAGGACAACGGCAAAACTTTCAAATGCCTCTCGAGGCCAACCTGACCCCAGAAAACAGCCCCATAAGAACTGACCATGTTTCATGAAGATCAAATATAGAAGAGGGTGGTTAGGGATGGACAGAAGACATGGGGGCCAGCTCCCTGGGGCCCTGGGTGCCTGAGCACCCACAAAATTCCCCATGAAGAGGCTGGGCACCCACAAATTTGGGCGTCAGGGCCATGCACGCTACATGGCACCCATGGTCCTGTACACCCACAGTTGCGAGGCACTCCTGGCAGAAGAGGAATGGTACCTGCGTGCCTCACGACTGAAACAATGCATATGATAATCTAAGCCACTCGTTGGGCAGATCCAAGATGGGTTGCAATAGCAGCGCTACCATATGCATAAATGCTAACAAATTTAGAAATGGGTCTCTAGATGATGTTTGGGTTCCAGATCTAAAAAACATCAAAGACTGCTGGTCTAAGGGAAAGTCCATACCTTGGTTTAATGTGGAATGTGACCTCCTTGTATCGCCTTTAATACCCCCTCATCCTTGCAGTGTTCTTCTCCAGCTATGGCTGCCTCCTCCCGCTTTCTCCTCCCTAAATACAGAGATACCCCAGACCACTGATGTAGCTCTCTTAAGTATGTTAGTTAGATAAACTTATGTGTATGAGGTAGAAGCTGGGAGCAAGAAGCAGGCTGGGCAGTTGACAGAGCCGTGTCTGATTTCTGCTAGGATCCAAGGCTGCGGCTATGGGGGCAGCATGACCTCCTTGGAGTATTGATGCTGTGAGCCCCTCCATCATAGGCTCAGGTTGTATATATGTGTAAATAAACCATATATCATAAAGACACCACAGTCTCTGCTGTCCCTCATTCAGAGGGGAAACCCTGGGTAATTGTGTGGACTCTCGCACCTCTCGGAGATTAGGAGCCAAATCCTAGGGGCCAAGGTCCCTTTGCTCCCCCCCAATAAAATATTTGAGGGGGCTGGGCCCCTCCAAAGTTGATGGGCATTACCATTCAAAGGGTGTGCATGTACCATGTCATGTGATCAGTCATGTGGAGCAGGCCTTGCCTTCCGCCCCCAATAGTTCATTCAAGCTGGCACCCCTGGGTGGCGTGCAATAATATATATTTACTTATTGGTAAGTCTGGGTATAGAATATGGGGACTGCATTTTGAGGAGGACAACATCATGTGGACATTGAGTCAAACTTGCTTGCGTGAGCCGCACTGAGCTTCCCATAAACTGTTGGGCGGCCCAAGTTTCACCCGCCACCTGTAATGCATTGCAAAGTTTAGCAATCGTACTGATGCATGTTAGTTGCCATCTGTGGATTGTTCCATCCTGTCTGATAGATTCAATAGACTTGAATTGGCAGAGTTTTCCTTTCTCTGCCTTGGAGGGGGGGGAGTGTATCATTTCTGCATGCTCTCTTTGCAAAAAACAAACACCCCCCCCAAAAAAAAACTTCATGCACAGGGCTGGCGAGGGTGGCAATAGCATGCCAGGGAGAAGGCGACGGTGAACCTTCAGCCTTGTGCTGAATGCACAAAACTGCTTCTTCCTAGCAGGATTGCAGCCTTTGAATTCGCCTCTTCCGCACAGTATTGCAATATTCTTAGCTGTAGATTCACACTGAGGCAAGAGTGCATTTCTCCTCCTTCCCCGGTGCTAATAAAGTTTATCCTTCTATTCGGAGGCATGGTTAATTAACAAGGCAGAATGGCCGTTTTACAGAGACTCCTCTAAGCAGATGACTGCCGCGGAAAAAAAGAAGAAAAGAAGAAAGAAAGCGAGGAGGGGGGGGAGAAGAAGGAGGAGGGGGCAAGTGGGATGGCTTGTTGTTCGGCTCTTGGCCACTAGGGGTACCTTTGTACCATTTTTCATCTAGCAGCAATTTGGAGTTGAAACCTATAATAGGGGAAAACCAAGGTTCTCGGCATTTCCCCCCCTTTCTTTTAGCGAGCAGCGCATCCAGAATCTCCCCCCTCCTGGAAAAAAAAAACCCTTAAAAAAAAAAACACCCCACACTACACACATACAAACACAGCCTCCTCTTCAGTCTCCGTGTGCTGTGAAATCACACACAACTGGACATCAAGCAAAGGAGATTCATCTGGAGGGCAATTTCAAATCGAGATAAATCTATTGGATTAGTAGGATTATCTGATTGCAGCCGAAAAGAAGTAACGTTTGATCATTTCTAGTTCTTGCCTGATGGTCGGATTTAAATGGAGGTGGCGGCGGCTTGGTACAGATGCTTCACGCCGATGAATTCCGGATGGGATTTCTTCTTCCTCTTCTTCTCCTCTTCCTCCTCCCTCTTTCTTTCTCGCAGTCTTGGGCAGAGGAGAGCAAGAAGGGGGAAAATTATATAAATCGATACAATTTGGAAGTGTCCAGCGGATGATTTAAGAACCTCGGAGTTACAGCTGATTAAAAGAGGATAACGCCCGGGATCCAAACAGTGAATTACGGTTTTAGCAGCGGACTTGCGGTTTGATTTTTTTTTTTAGCCAACAAACAAAACAAAACAAGGCTTATTGAAATTGGTAAATAGTTTGATTTCCTTTTTATTTTTAAACGACAGAATGCTTAACCCCCCCTCCCCCAATAGATAGATAATCGCTCCTTGCATTATATGGACACTGTCAGGAATGTTGGCGCGGGGAGGGGGGGGCGGGAATCGGTTAGTAGTTGTTTCCTCGGGGGTGGGGGGTGGAATTTCATAGTTTTAAGATCAAGGACGGTGGGATGGGTTGCTTTTGTGGAGCGGGGGGAAGAGATCTGGTTTCTCCGAGTCGGACGGCAATTGGTGGTGGTGGTGAGACTGGAGTGTATTTTGTGTATGTATTGGGGGTGGGGTGGGGGTGCGCAGAATGGCCAGCGCTTGTGACTTGCAAAACATCGCCGGTGCGCGGAGAGGAGAGAGAGAGGAGGGTGGCGGCGGCGCGGCAAGCGAAGGCAGAAGTGCACTCGGATCTCCCGCAACTTTGCATTGTGAGACAATCCAGGCTTTGCTGGGCTTTAGGGTTTTTGTTTTTGTTTTGTTGCTGTTGCCCGGACACGCTGGTCTGCGTGGCTCGGGGAGAGTGGTGGTGAAGATGTCTCCCTGTGTGCGTGTGATCTCTGGCGTGTGTGTAACTGACACGAGTCGAGTGTGTGTGCGCGCGCGCGCGCGTGTATATGTGACGGCCAGCATCGGCATTGAGGGGTTCTCTTTCCCTGAATCCTCCTCCGCTCTGTTGCTGTTAAGAGAAAATCTCTCTCTCTCTCTCTCTTCTCTTGGCCGGCCGGGTTCTTCCGAGACAAGGCGCTCGCTTCCCGGAGGCAGGGGACGCCGAGCTGGGTCTGGGGGCAGCTCCTTCTGCCTGCTCCGGGCCTCTCTTTCTTTTTCTTTTCATTGTTACCTTCCCTCGGTTGCAGATGCAGCGAAACTTTGCAGCCGGTGAGATGGGGCTGCAGCCTGGCTGTTGGTGTTGATGACGAGGAGGAAAATGCCCGCCGTGAGCAAGAGAAACGGAGATATAGGGCTTGTGTAGTGCAAGGATGGGGTGTGTGTGTGTGTATATAGGAAATAAAAATTGCCCCCCCCCACACACACTTTCTCTCTCCCTCCCCCTTGGCCAGAGCTTCCCGAGCGGCTTGCGCGGGCCCCAGGAACGCCTCCCTCCTTTGTCCCATAGGAGTGAATGGCAGCGCTGCAGTTCTGTGCAAGGAAACTCGGCGGGGGCACTCGGGGACACCACGGTGGTGGTGGGGCGGCCGAAGCTGCCGCGGATTGCCCCATCCCTTGAAGAACCAGCGCCGCCTCTTTCCAGAGCCCCGCCCCTTCATCTGCATAGGCCCCTCCCCGATGCTTCTGTTTCTTGGTGTCCCTGCGATGGGACGTCTAAGCAAGCCTGTCAGTCAAAGTCTCCTCCTGCCCCCGCTGGCGTTGCCTTGTAGACACCAGGAGAGCCAGCGGTGTCTCCGTGATGCTCTGAATCTCTTGCAATGTTCCATAAGGGAGGAGAGGGAGGCTGCCTTCTTGCTGGGTGCTCGTTGAGGGATCCCCCAGTAGGCAGCCAGGGCCAAAGGACTGGGAAGAGAGGGTGCAGTGGGGAGGTGGAAGAGGGAATGGGAGGGAAGGCACCCATTTCTTACTAGGAAGGGAGCAGGTGCAATTAGGGTGCCGCTGGGGAGGTAGATGGGGAATGGGCATAATAGGAGAACTGCCCAGAGATTGCAGTGGAAGCATGTTGGAATGACTCTTGAAGGGAGAGGAGGGGAAATTAGGGAAAGTTAGAGCATTTGCTGTGCAGGAGGAATGCCCTGGGTTCCATCCCCAGCATCTTCAGGGCAGGAGGGACGGGGCAATGTCCCTGCCTGGAATCCTGTCATCCAGTGTAGGCAATTTTGAGCTTGATGGACAAGTCATGTGGCTCAGGATTCGGCTGCGCTGGAGAGGGGGGGGGGAGGCGAACTGATCACTCCACCGAGCCAAGGAGGTTATGGGCAGGTTACAAAGAGGCCTTTGAGGAATGCCATAATCAAGATAATATGGGGCAGGCTGGTGGAATAGGAATTACATTGCTGGCACCTGAAGTGATCCTTTTCTGCCTCCTTCCCCATCTGCTTCCAAACCAATGAGTTTGACCTGGATGTGATGAGTTCGAAAGGACTCAGTGTGGAATTGCAGTTTTTATTTACTGATGCGCACGACTTTTGATTTTTTTTAATATAAAAATGTTGTGGACAGATGAGGTTGAAAATTGGGAAGCTTGAAAACCTTTGATAATCTAAACAGACCAAGGAGGGAAATGTACGAAGGTGCTGTAACCCTTTCCTCTTGGAATTTAATGGCAAGTAAACAGAGATAGGCTGCGAGGCTATCCTTTGACACTTTGGATTGAATCCCTTTAAAGCCCATGGCACTAACTTCTGAGAAAACAGCCACAGGATTGGGCTGCGTGACAACAGGAGCGGAATTTGGTTTGCGTGCTCGTAAATAGCACTGAATCCTTTGCAACCTTAATCTCAGTCTTACAGGAGATGAGGGGGAAATAAACGCCTGTGAATATATTTCTCTTAAGGTTATGTGAGACCACTGGCATTTTCATTTTCATGTTGGCTGATTCAAAATCTCCTCTCTTAAACACAGCAGCTGACATTCGTTTGCTCCTGAAATTTGAGCGTTTAGGGGTAGCTTATTGCTTTTTCCAGAGGAGATTGTACTAGAACTCCATATTTGCTTAGCTGAAGGAAAATCAATTTTCGGCAGGTTTAATTAAAATTAGTCAGATTACTTAATATTAATTGACTTTTAATTAAAGCTAGACGTTACCTTGGAATCTGCAGAAAGGGCATTCTCTCAAATCATTTTAAGGGTGCATGTGGCTGCACAGCAATTAAGTTAAAATAATATGTTTATTGAAGCAGCTTGGATTTTAACTGGCAACCTGCTTGCTTCACCTTTTGGTTCTTCTTTGACTCTTATTAAGTATACTATTTTAGCAGTCTCTCTCTCTCTCTCTCTCTCTCTCACACACACACACACACACACACACACACACACACACACATATAGTGTAAAAGGCTGGCTTCCTTAAGGTTTGAGAATGCTATCTTTAGCAATGCAGACACACCACCTCAATGTCATGCCTCTTTATGGTTGCCCTTAGCATCAGATAGGATGCCTAAGATCCACTGGAGATCCATTGCAAAGTTGAGATTCAACAGTTGGCTCTTGATTTTGGGGGAATAGGCAGTGCCATTCTGTTCATGGTGGTTGTTGTTTTTAAAATGTATTTTGCATTTATACAGCTGCCTGTTCCCTGTAAATAAGCATAGGTAATTCACACTAGAAAACATGTATTCATGAAATGATCGAAAAGCCTTTTGAACATCTGGCTTCTTGATTATTGTAGCTAGCTTGGTCAACAGAATACAGCATTGGACCTGGTTTCTGGAGAAAGGTCTGAGAACTAGGGTTGTTGTTGTTTTATTTGGGCCCAAAGGTGGCCACCTTTCAATCTCTGAGAGGAACACTTATGAGAGTTCTCATAAAGGTTTTCCCCCCCTTTTTCTATTCTCACGTCAAGCAAAAAACAAACAAACAAAACCCACCATTATTTTGGAGCTGTGTTTATGCCTCTGTGCAGTGTCTAAGTGTTTGGACGCACAGGAAAGAGCTCTGGCTGAGACTTTGGAGAGTCACTGCCAGTCAGATTGGACAGTGCTGGGCTGAACGGACCAATGGACTCAGTCAACACAAGGGCCAAAAGAGGTGTGACAACGAAGATCTGTGACCCAAGTCTTGCCATGTTTGTCTTCATTTTACAGTACCTGTGGATTGAGGGATCTACATTTGATTGGAGGAACAGAGCAGTGGCAGGAGAAGCCCCTTCCCAAACTTACATTCTCTCCTTGGATATTAAAGAGAACAGGAGAAAATCACAACCATGACTTCCAGTCCTGATTCCAAAGAGCATCTATAGGGTAACTTAGGGAGATGTCTCACACCAAGTCAGGCCATTGGTCCGTCTAGCTCAGACTTGACTACAGGGACTGGCAGCAGCTGTGTTTGAAATTAGCCAGGTGCCAGGCGTATTTTGCACCTGGCTTTCAACCACTTTGCGACCAAGTGAAGATGTCTGGTGCCCAGATGGGGCCTGGCATCTCCACCATCTGGGGATCATTGGATGTGGACTGTTTTTGCACACTGATACCTCACCCTGTAGACTTTTATCAGTTGTATTTTATCTGCACAATAGCAATGAATTTCTGGAACCAAAATGTGTTTCCTGTGTAGCCTGAGCAGGAGCAGTGAACAACATTGTAGTTGATTGTTGTAGCTTAGTGTTCACTTCCCACCCCTACTGCCCTGCTCACAGTTGTGAAGAATATTCCTATATTATGAATGGTTCATGTCAACATTAAGAAAATGAGGTCAGTACAGGACAACATACATGTGGGCTGTCCCTGGATCGAGTGACTTTTCTTCTTTAAGTTCTCAAAGCTCTTAACCTAGCTCAAGGACAAGGTTGTCATCTGAACTAGCCAGATGTTTAAGTGAGAATCAATCACACTCAGCCCATCATTTGCAAACTAAGACTTTAGAGCCGTCTTGCTGCAAAATGGCAACTAGACATTCCATTTTGGCGACTGCAACTTTCATTTAAGGAGCCATCCATTTGGTGCCTAGCTTATATATCTTGAGTTTCTAAAACTGGGCAGCAGTTCTCCAGGTTTTCGGGCGGAACCTCTGTCATTCCCAATCCTATCAGAAGTTGTCAAGGATTGGGAATGACAGAGGTTCCGCCCGAAAACCTGGGACCTTTTGCATTCACAGTGCCAGATGTGCACATTTTGGCGTTGGTAGCAAAAGGTCTGCATGGCTGCTTCCCTCTCCCACATTGATGGACCCCGTCATCATGTGATGCCATATGCCTGGCAGCGACGGGGGATAGGGAGTGTGACGGGTGATCTTCACCCTTCATGCATCCTGCCTCCACCCAGGACACGAGCGCTTGCCCAGCTGAGGGGGCAGGGGCGGGACGGGGTGAGTTAGTGGAAATAACATACAAAAATGCTGTATATGGGGGGGGGGATTGCTTTGTCAAAATGTGTACGCTAGGCAAAACTGCATGTGTGCTAAACTGTGTGTGTTACGGAAAAAATCACACTAAAATGCAGCTGAATGTTCATCAGTGTTTTTTTATTTTTTTAAAAAAATCACAAAAGGATGTAGAAATGTAGAGAGGAATGGAAATATAAGAAACTGGGAGAATTCAAAATTGCCAGATTCTCCCATCCCTACTACAGAAGCTTACAGCCCTAAATGAAAATAATTAGTGCCTGTTTGCTTCATTTTCGTGTTGATGGGTGCTCAGCACTTCAAGGAATTCTGCTGCAGTTACTGTCCAATGGCCATTTTTGTTCCCTGGCTGCTTGCCCATCCATCACCTAAGTTATCTGGGAAAACCTCCTTGCGTAGTCTCTTCTGCTATAGTCCTTAGATGGGGACTGTTCAGAAGCCTGGCTCAAACGATCCTATTTAATGTGTGCCAGTCAACATGGAGAATGAGCTGACCTTATAGCTCTAAAGCTCCCTTATTTCTCACTATTATTTGCTTGCACGGATAACATCAACAGGCTCCCTTGAAGGCCACGAATTTCACACAAAAGAGTCTCATTGCTAGAGATAAGCAAATAAAGCCTGTGCTGTGTTAAAAGAACATAGAAGGGATATGGCCATTGTTTGCAGGTCATAACACCTATTTGTTTGCTTTTGCAATGAACAGCAACATTCCATTTGGTATGTAACTTACTATTTACTATTACTTACTATGTTGTTATGATTAACATGACATGCAGTACAAGGAGCAGCCTTATTTAAATGCAAATTAACTGATTAATTGGCTAAACTTTGCAGTCCCAGTTAAAATGATCTGCTGGACTTTCCCCTACTCCTATGATACTGAGCTATAGCTGGGATAAAATCATTCTATAACATAGCATGAAGGAGAATCACATGTAGATCAAGTTTGACCATTGTGTGCATAGACGTTCGCTTCATTCTGGAATTCTAATTGTATAATAATAATAATAATAATAATAATAATAATAATAATAAATTTTATTATTTATACCCCAGCCACTCTGTGTGGCTTCCAACACATATTAAAACATCAAATGCAGTGGTGCCTCGCTAGACGAATGCCCTGCAAGACTAATTTTTCACTTAACGAATAGATTTTTCTAGCGAAGGTTGCCTCGCAAGACGAATTCGTTTTGCGAAAAATTTGTCTAGTGAATCGCAGTTTCCCATAGGAATGCATTGAAATTCAATTAATGCGTTCCTATGGGCAAAAAATAAATAAATTTTTTTCAATGCATTCCTATGGGATTCGCTGGACAAATTTTTCATTATACGAATTGACCCGTGGAACGAATTAAATTCGTCTAGTGAGGCACCACTGTATTAAAATCTTCCTGATGCAGGACTGCCTTCAGGTGTCTTCTAAAAGTTGTATGGTTATTTATCAGCTTGACATCTGATGGGAGGGCATTCTACAGGGAGAGGGAGTTCCAGAACACAAAGAAAACATTTGTGAGTAGAGGTCTTTGCATGTAGGTTCCCCCTACAGTCATTCACACATAATGTCTGCAGGGTTCCCAAGGGTGGAGCTAGTGGCAGCATGTGACCTTGGGGCAGAGACAGAAGAACGGCCCCTCAAGTCTGTTCTTTGTGAGATTATGTTTTGGTACACTCTGACCATTAAAACATTGCTGGTGAAGAATTAGCGAAACAGGGCCTTGTCCTGGGATTTTTTTCACTGGAATTAATTTTCATTTGCCTCACTATCATACTGGAATTGATTCCTATTTGAATTCATCCTATCATTACATAAATAAAACCTTTTGAAGACCTACTTGAAATTCATCTTCCTCCTGGCCCAAGTTCTTGCAATTTACTGTTTATTTCTGTGTACCACTTCTCAGCAACTTGAACTCTCGCTGTTGTTGAAGGAACAATTCAGAGCATGCCCCGGGTGCAATAGCGAGCAAAATTAAAGTTGGGCCCCTGATGTTAGATAGATAATGTTAACTTCTGTTGCAATTTATTAGAAAATGGTGGACCATTAGTCTAAAAATGGGGGGGGGGATCCACCAAGAAACAAGTTTAACTTTATGCCTCTTGAGAAGGTCACCCAGATATTTAGCAAAGTCAGACTAAAGTTAATTTGCAGTGCAGCCGAGGTCTAGCCGGCCAGGTTCTGCAAAGCTTGTTAAGGTTTGAGTGTTGGACCCATCTGTGGGGGCTGTAGTGTTCATGATGGGAGTAATGGTGGCCTGTGAATTCCTATGCCTTTCAATGTTAGTCACTGAAAGTGAAGGTGTAAAATAAAAAAATTGAAGGATTTTCATGGAGAACAAAGGTGCATATAAAGTCTCTGTTTTTAGTTCATTGAATTCAAACTAGAGGACAGTTACATTTTGTGTGTGAGACATTGCTATCATAGACATTGTGAGATTGGGGGTGAGAAGGATGTGGGGAGGGAGAAGTGCAAGAAAGAAGGTGGGGTAACATTTTACCTTCTTTTGCATAGTATATTTGGGGGGGGGGGTTGTGTTAGTGCAGGCATCCTCAAACTTCGGCCCTCCAGATGTTTTGGACTACAATTCCCATCTTCCCTGACCACTGGTCCTGTTAGCTAGGGATCATGGGAGTTGTAGGCCAAAACATCTGGAGGGCCGCAGTTTGGGGATGCCTGTGTTAGTGTCACATGGATAGGTTCTTCATCTATTCATTCATCAGTTTTCATTGTTGGTGAGAGAGATTGGAGATCCCAGGCCATGTTTGTTTGCATTCAGTTGATTGCAGAGAGTTGTGTGTGTGTGTGTGTGTGTGTGTATGAGGGGTGTGTGTGTTGTTGGGTCAAATCAGCCATATTGATTTGTATGCTGTTGGGGGTGGGGTTATGTTGTTGTCGTCGTGTTGGGCTATGAAGGGGAGCCACACCGGGCTGAAGGCATCCTCCTTTATATGTCCCCATGCTAATTTCAAATTGTTGGTTAGTTTTTCTAGCAGGGTTGTTTCCCATACTGTTTTGTACCAGTGGTCCATTTTCACTCCTGACAGATTCCCTCCAGTGTCTAGCTATGACACTCCTAGCTGCCGAGAGTATGTGATTTATGAGTAGTGTGAGTGTGCGCTGTTGTCTTGGAAAGCATTTAATAGGCCCAGTTCTAGACTGGCTTCTAATACCTGTTTGATATTTCATAGATTTCTTCTAGGACTGATGTCAAAAAGCATTGAATTTGGGGGGCGTTCCCACCACATGTGGACATCTGTGCCTGCAGAGGTGCAAGCTCTTCAGCATTTAGGTGAGGTTCCTGGGTGTACACTGAAAGTGAAGTTGTGGTGTTGGGGAAGATGACGTCCTGGATTTTTGCCTCAAAGTGTTGGAGGGTGTGCGTGTGGTTTCTCAGATATTTAGAGAACAAAGTTTATACTGGGGTTCTGGATCCTGATCCATCGGCCAGTACTGTTGTATAAATAACCTTCACTGAAAGGCATGGAACTTCTGCAATACTAGTCCCTAGTTCCTATTTTGTGCCATACCCAACAAACTACCAGGCCTGGTAGAAAATATAACAGATTCAACGGGTGAATGGTATTTCACACTCATATCCTGCATGTGGGACTTCCTATATGATCTGGAGGGCCACTGTGGGAGCGGAATACTAGACTGGATAGACCTTTGGTCTGATTTTTTTACGTTCTTATAATAATAATAATAATCCTGGAATGTAAATCACATGCAGAAACTGACCAGAAAAAGAAAGGATGAATTTGGGGGATGATTGCATTAAGCGTGCTTGAATGGAGGAATACACTTCAGACCTGTTTGGGATGCCTAGCTGAAACAAAGAGTTCTAGTTACAGGCGGAATTAAATGGAGAGAGGAAAAGGAGGCCTGGTTGAAGCTCTCTAAGGATGTGCTGTGATAATGCCGTATCCAGTGTCTCAAACAAACTCGAAGGGATGGGAGATATGTTGCCTTTGGGTTATTTGACTGGAAGTAGACCGGATATCTCAGAGGGGCTGATTTTGAAGACTGGAATGAGGCCACAAAGTAGACAGGGGAAGTAAGTTAGCGCTACAGGATGACGGTTCTAATTTTGTTTGGAACCATTTGCATATTTCATAACCACTGACTCACCAGCAGGCAAAGTGGTGGCATTGTTCGACCTGAGTGTTATGGCGGGGGTGGGGTGGGTGAGATACATAGGAGCAGCACTTAAAGAGATGATGCTTGTTGATAATTATTTTAAAGAGGCATTATCTCCTTTATTCATAGGCAGTGAATAGTTACTGTTAATGATGTGCAGTGCTTTCACTGAAATTGTCCAACTTCATTTGAGCAATTTTGTTAGCTGCTCCTATTGATTGCGTTTTGTTGGATGCATAAAAAAACAACAACACTCTTTAACACTGGATGAAAAGGGGAGGATCTGTATTGTGTGGTGAGTCATTGAAACTACAGCAATAGATACCCGTAATAATGGATTCATTAGGGAAATACTACGGGTGATGATCCTTTAAAAAAGAGCAAATCAAAGCTCCAGAAATGCAATTTAATCTCTGCTGGTAAACAGTATCGTTCTCCATTATTTAACACTTTAACAATTCATACAGCCACACAGGATTGCAACAATACATGCTAAAGGAAAGTTACAGTAATAAAATGAAAGGATTAGATTCGGAAAGAGTGTTGGCAAAGTTGATGTGGCCTTAAATCAAATCAACATGCTGTACTTGTACACATGTGGCAAAGAAGCACAGTGGTTCCTTTTTCATAAAAAAGAGGAGAAATCTGCAATTTCACCCAATTCTCTAGCAGTTTTGCCAAGAAAGAGGGAAAGGAAGTTAGTGGGTAGACAGAAATGCTGTGATATATCTAAGGAGATATAGGCTTGCACAGATCTAAACAGGTTTGGATGCATGGATAGGTTGCTGGAAAGAAACCCATGAACATAAATCAGAGGTTCACATAGATATCTAAGCCCAGGCATCCCCAAACTTTGGCCCTCCAGATGTTTTGGACTACAATTCCCATCTTCCCCAACCACTGGCCCTGTTAGCTAGGGATCATGGGAGTTGTAGGCCAAAACATCTGGATGGCCACAGTTTGGGGGTGCCTGTCTAAGCCTTTCTAAGGCCACAATCCTAAATTTGCACTTTCCATATGCAAACCAAACCACAAGACATCCTTTGAAATTTGTACTTCTCCAAATTTTGTGATGCAGTTTTCCAGCCAAACAACATTTGCCAAAACACATACATTAGTGAGTGGAAATTGTGCATAAAAATGTATTAATGAGAATAGCACACATATATGCATTATATTGAGACCCAGGTGGCGCTACTGAGCCTAGGGCTTGCTGATCAGAAGGTTGGCGGTTCGAATCCCTGTGACGGGGTGAGCTCCCATTGTTCGGTCCCAGCTCCTGCCAACCTAGCAGTTCAAAAGCACGTCAAAATGCAAGTAGATAAATAGGAACCGCTACAGCAGGAAGGTAAACGGTGTTTCCATGTGCTGCTCTGGTTTGCCAGAAGCGGCTTTGTCATGCTGGCCACATGACCTGGAAGCTATACGCCGGCTCCCTCGGCCAATAATGCGAGATGAGCGCACAACCCCAGAGTCAGTCACGACTGGACCTAATGGTCAGGGGTCCCTTTACCTTATGCATTATATTAAGGAAAAGTGCTTGCAAAACTATGTCACCAGTCAACACTGCATACAAAAATGTGTTTATTAGGAGAAATTCACTCTAAAGTGCTGGTGAATTTTCAAAAATAAAATAAAATAATTTATTTAAAAAGATTCACCAATTGTTGCAGAAATGTGGAGAACTGAACTGAACTTAAGATGGGAGAAAGGAGAAACTGCGAGAACCAAAACGGTCCGATGCTTCCATCCCTAGCAGGGAGACTTCCTTCTAAGTAGATATCCATAGGGTTATGCAGTAAGTGAGGATACAGTCTCCGTTATCTTACTTGGAAAGAAATGCAATTTGGATGTGACTTCAAATTCACATCCCAGCAGCATTCCCAGGCTCCCTGTCCCATGTCGACAGCTTATTCTTATGGCACTAGGCCTGGACCGGGGCCAGAGAGTGCATTGGTGCAAGTAACTTCAACAACCACAGCAAATCGAAAGGCCTTCCCACAGCTTTCATAACAAGCAGCAGGGCTAAATCCCCTTCAACGGTGAGTGTGAAATTGCTGGTACTGAGAAGAAATCAGGTTGACTTCCCCCCCCCCCCCAGTGACTCAGCTCTGCATTTTCCACCTGCCTTTGAAGATCTACATGTTTTCCCAACACACTCAGCTTTTCATAATTAGTGACTTAATAGCTAATGCTGTGTTGTGCATCCAAGCTTCAGGCAGCCCTTGGAAGGTGGGGCTGTCTAAGAAAGGGAAAAAAATAACAACACACACCATGTGTTTCAATTGGGGGGCATTCATAATAACAGAAATGAATAAAAATCCAATGCAACCAGCCATTGTACCACTACCTCTGCAGAAAACCCCACACTCAACTAGCAGTGCTGCATATATTTTACTCTTCTCTGGAAATAATTTACTAAGTCAAAGCGAGGAAAGGCCGTAGTTCAGTGGAAGAGCATCAGGAGGTCCCTGGTCCATCTCCAGGTAGGGCTCAGAAGGAACCCTGTCTGAAACCCTGGAGGGCCAGGATAGACCAGGGTTATGGAACTTGTGGCCCTCCAGATACTGCTGAACTACAGCTGCTACAGCTCCCAGCATCCCTGGCCAATGGCCATGCTAGGTGGAGCTCATGGGAGTTGTAGTGCAACAATGCCTGGAAGGAGACACCCCTGGTGTAGACCAGGCATCCCCAAGCTGCGGCCCTTCAGATGTTTTGGCCTACAACTCTCATGATCCCTAGCTAATAGGACAGGGGTGTAGCCAGGATCAAAATTAGGGGGGGCAAGGGACAAGGGGCAGGGCCAAGGCACGGGGGGAGGGGCCACAGTGGGGCAAGGAAAGCCATGGTCGTTCAGGGGCGAGGGGGTGCCAGGATCAGCCTGAAATCGGGCTGCTCCGACCCCCTCCTCCCCCTCTGCAACCGTCAGGGGCGAGGGGGCACCAGGATCAGCCTGAAATCAGGCTGCTCCGACCCCCTCCTCCCCCTCCGCGATCGGCAGGGGCGAGGAGCACCAGGATCAGCCCGAAATCGTGCTGCTCCGACCCCCTCCTCCCCCTCCTCGACAGGCAGGGGCGAGGGGGCGGCAGGATCGGCCCGAAATCGGGCTGCTCCGACCCCCTCCTCGACAGGCAGGGGCGAGGGGGCTTTGCTGCTCTGGGGCTTTCCCTCCACCCGCCCCACAGCCAGCCAGGAAGAAGGGAGACAGCACCGGGCGGCGGCGGGTAGTGGGGCAGGCTGGCCAGCGGCTCTGCTTCTAGGGGGGGCAACTGCCCCCTCCTGCCCCCTGCCTATGCCCATGCCCATGTAACAGGACCAGTAGTCAGGGATGATGGGAATTGTAGTCCAAAACATCTGGAGGGCCAAAGTTTGGGGATGCCTGGTGTAGACTATGCCAAGCTGAATGTTCCAGTGACCCGGCAGCCTTCTGTGTTCGTAATGCATTTGAATGTCTAGCCCAGGCATCCCCAAAATTTGGCCCTCCAGATGTTTTGGACTACAATTCCCATCTTCCCCGACCACTGGTCCTGTTAGCTAGGGATCATGGGAGTTGTAGGCCAAAACATCTGGAGGGCCACAGTTTGGGGATACCTGGTTTTAGCCTCTCTGGGTGACCATTGAAGACCTAGTCTACTAGATCAGAGGGACCTTTAGTTTGATCCAGCTAGAGAATGCTTATTTGGAGATGGCAGGTACACAACAGGTGGGTAAAACAAAGGCTTGAGTGGGGGGGAAGGGAAGACTGGAGGAATGTGACTCTTGGGTTCTGTATCCCTGAGGGATCATCAGTTCTTTTATGCAAGAGGTGGGCTTGCAAGCAGAAGGCCTCAGGTCCAGTCCTCAGCATCTCTAGGAAGGACTGCAAAATACGGTACTCTCGTGTGAAAGCCGGACGACCACTGCCTGTCAGGGTAGACGAGACTGAGCTGCATGGTCTGGCTCAGTAGAGAAGCAGCTTCTTCGAGTCTCCACCTCAAACAAATTTGTTTCTGTGTTATCAACTCACCTATTAGTAAAATGTCCCCCTCTTCTTTCTGTTATTAGGTTATAGACAAAGTTGTGTTTTTCCAAACCAATAATCAAAGAATGCCTTGAATTCAGCTCCTACGGCTTTCTGACTCACTCAGCATTTATGTGCTGAGCCTTTCTTCTGCTAATTTTACGTGGGTGGGCTTTTCTTTACTTTAATTTGTGGTCTTTCTAAAGTGACTCTGCTCCTCCAGCCGGCGTTATTTAAATCTTCACTGCAGGCTTTGCAGGAGGTGATGATCACTATCACCGTCTGTGCATTTCTTTCAAGTGCTCAAATCGCTCCCAGCGCATTATCCAGATACAATCCTTACAGCAACCCTGTAAGGTAGGCCAATGTCACCATTCCCTTTTATTTCCAATGCTCAGCTGGTGAGTGGCCATGGCTGAACATTGCAAGAGAGAGGTATCAGCAGGCTTGGGGGAGCCCCAAGGTTGGCAGAAGCAAAAAACATAGTTAGAACCCTCCTCCCCAATAAATAAATAAATAAACCTCGATGAGAACTGAGTGTGCTGGACCCTTGAACACCAGCACCAGAATCTTCTGAATGTTGGAAGATTCAGGACGGGAAAAAAGAAAGGACTTCTTCATGCAGCACATAGTTAAGTTACAGAACTTGTTCCTACAGGAGGCAGTGAAGAGGCAGAGGAGGAGGCATCAACAACTACTGGTATCTGCTAACACGTCACTTGGTAAAAGGATGCTAGTTGTGTGTGTAGACGTGCAGACCCCTTAACCTTCCCCAAATAAATTCAGCAGGGCCGGCTCTAGGTAGAGCCCTGGTGGCGCGGGGCTGGTAGGCAGGGCGCTGCGAGGGCGGCGGCGCCGGAGCTATCTCCACCCCTCAGCGCCAGGGCACCCGACCTGCTCGAGACTGCCCTGAAATTCAAACAAGACTCAAATTTTAGGTTTGTTTTTTGGCAGAATTTAGGCCACAACTTTATTGGTTACAATCAAATGAGTGGTTGCAAAGGCTCTGGTTCGACTAGCTCCCTGCACCCTTGCAGGCAGCGCTGACCCAGGGCACACTGTAGGTCAGCCTTGGGTAAATACCCGGCATAGTGGAAGGCCAGTCCACCAGCCAGATGCCCCCCCTGGACTCTGGCTCCGGGCACAACCCCTCTCCGAGAAGGCCAGCCAAGAGTCCCAAGATTCCTTTACTGGAATACCCATCGCATAGGGATGGCCAGACCGCTCTGCCACCCCATCACCTGAACCAGAGCCTATCCCCAACCTTACAAGTTGTGACGATTTGCTATGCGGCAGGCAAAACCCGAATGGCACCAGCCAATCAGCCAAGTGGGGGAAATTCCTGCTGTGCCCCTGTCCCAAAGACAGGCAACACATGATGGCATAGCAAGGTCATGCGTGCAAGCCCTAAATATAGGGAGAGGTGGGCGGGTGTTCCGATGCACTGGCCCAAAAGAGGAAGCTCAGGGACACATGCATGGGCTTAATTGGTCTGATTGCACCTAGCATTGAGGGACCTCCAATAGTGTGTTGTGGCTATCCAAACGTTCCCACCCACAACGCAGGGTCTGGTTGCCAGGTCACACCGCAACACGTACCCTCTTGTTAGGGAGGACCCGATATTCTGCACAGCTGCTTCTGAGCTGTTCTGGAGGTGGTTTGGGTTAGTGGTGAAGTCCCTTAGAAACCATCATAGTTTTGCACACCACCCCAATCTCTGAGCGGTGCGAGATCCCATAGATTCCAGGGACTTACCCAAAATCTCTGTTTTCCTTTTGGAAACGAGGCACAGTAGAGACTGTGGTTTCTTTGTGATATATATATAAGGGACCCAGGTGGCGCTGTGGGTTAAACCACTGAGCCTAGGGCTTGCTGATCAGAAGGTCAGTGGTTTGAATCCCTGCAATGGGGTGAGCTCCCGTTGCTCGGTCCCAAAATCTCTGTTTTCCTTTTGGAAACTGCCCACCTAGCAGTTCGAAAGCACATCAAAGTGCAAGTAGATAAATAGGTACTGCTCCAGCGGGAAGGTAAACAGTGTTTCCGTGCGCTGCTCTGGTTCGCCAGAAGCAGCTTTGTCATGCTGGCCACATGACCCGGAAGCTGTCTTCTCTGCTTTGGGCTTTCCAACTTGCTTCTCATCAGTCCTAAAAACACCCTGGCTTTTGTCCTTCTCACTATGTGGGAGTTGAGGGAGGGAGGCAGTGCCGGATTTACGTATAGTCTAACAAGCTATAGCTTAGGGCCCCACTCTCTTGCCCCCCCCAAAAAAAATGAAAGAAAAAAAAACACCTGGATGTACATTTCAAAAATCTAAGATAAAAAACAAATAAAACAAACCCTACATACAGCAACAGTGTTTTGTGTTGTGTAGGCTCCTATGAGACCTATTAGGTCCATAAATTACCATATAGCATGTATTCAACACAAAAACAGTGACAATTTGTTGTTGACAAAGGACAGCTGGGCATATAAAGGGCCCCATTACCTTCAGTAGCTTAGGGCCTCATCAAACCTAAATCCGGCCCTGGAGGGAGGGGAGGGCCCTACCCATTTGCATCTTTCCCAAAGCCCCTTTCTTTGTTTTCCTTACACCTCACCAAGAATCTAACCTGGCTTGAGTAACTTTTAACACTTGCTGGATTCAAGGATTAGAAGTCTGGCACCCAGCTAAACACCCTTAGCCTTGATTAAATTCTAACACTTGCTGGATCCAGGGATTAAAGGGGACTGGCACCCTCAGACTCATAACGCTGTACTTCTCCCAGGTCTAGCCACATGGCTGAGCTCCAAAATTGTGGCTGTGGCAAAAGAGGCTGTGACCTACATTACAGAGGATGTAGCCCTCTGTTTGAAGGGCTGCCTGGTCCAAGCTCAATGTACAGAGAAAGAACCGGAAAAGGGAAATGCAGAGGATTGGACTGGATATTAACTACAACAAATCTCTGACCATTGTAATGGGGGCGGGGATCTATCTTTTTGGCCAAAGGATTTAGAGGAGTTTTACTGAAACAACCTCATGCAATAAATGCTGTGAATTGTCCGGAAGCCCCCCCCCCCCGCAGGACCAGAAGACCTTAGTTTCTTACTGCTTGAATAATGAATAGGACCCGCAGAACTCGGAAAATAGGGGGTTCTTTTTAGCTTTAAAGGCGACAACTTTTGTCACACAGGGACTAAAGGAATCGGAAAACAAGGCAACAGCTAGGATAATAAGATCCTAGCATGAACGCAGGTGAAGGTAGTAAACCATTGTGGATGCTTTAGAACAGGCATCCCCAAACTTTGGCCCTCCAGATGTTTTGGACTACAATCCCCATCTTCCCAGACCATGCTAGGGATCATGGGAGTTGTAGGCCAAAACATCTGGAGGGCCAAAGTTTGGGGATGCCTGCTTTAGAGGATAGCTTTGGGGAAAATTTTGATTTTTACACCTTTCTTGCAATAATAAATTCATTCTATGCTTTACCTATTTCTGTTTTCATGCGTATGTGTGTGCATGGATGGGCGGGGGAGAGAACCCCCAGTCTGTGGCACACCACCCTTTACTGCTGTCATAGCTGCAGACTTTATAGATCAGAGATGTGTCAGCATGTTAGCTTTAGCTGTAATGCCTTTTGTGTGAAACCTTATGGGCCTTGCAGACACCTTCTCATACTGAAACTCATAAAACCGTTCTGGCTCCCATATTTATTATTTAATTTCCTTTTCGTCTGCAAAAGCCGACGGGGACCTTTTCTTTTTCTTTTTCTTTTTTGAGATACGCACCTGAATGCAAAGCTTAGGGATGACAGACAAGAGTGAATGGCGCTAATGCGTTTTGATAATGCGCCTATTACGGGTGGCTAAACGGAAGTTTTTAATTAAGAAAAAAACAAGCTAAGCATGAAATTCATTTTTGGGGGGGAGCAAACATGAGTTAAGTTAGAGCTGCAGAAAGCAAAGCAGAGAGGGACTATGAGTTGGATAGAGCAGGTGCTTTGCTTGCAGAAGGTTCAGCCCCCGGCACCTCCAAATAAAAGAATGAGACCCTGTCGGAGCACAGTTATGAGCAAGAAAAGCAGTGGGGAGATCTGGATGCTAAATGCTGCCTTCCAGGCCTCGCTACTAGTACATGTATATACACTTAAAGCAGTATCATACCACTTTAAACAGTCATGGCTTCCCCCAAAGAATCCTGGGAAATGTAGCTTGTTAAAGGTGCCGGGAGTTGTAAAGAGACTCTTATTCCCCCTCGCAGAGTGACCATTCACAGAGTTCCACGAGGAGAGGAATTGATAAGACCACTCTGGGAATGGCAGCTCTGTCAGGGGAATAAATATATCTCCTAAAAACTCTCAGCACCCATTCCCAAACTACAGTTCCAAGGATTTAGGGAAGCTTTTAATGTTTGACGGACTATTGTATTTTAATATTTTGTTGGAAGCCACCCAGAGTGGCTGGGGAAACCCAGCCAGATGGGCGGGGGTATAAATAAATTATTATTATTATTATTATTATTATTATTATTATTTTTATTATTTTCTTTGGGGGAAGCTGTGACTATTTAAAGTGGTACAGCACAGCTTTAAATGTATAGTGCAGATGGGAACCTAGAAATCATAAAGCTAAGGTATTTCAGGATAATTGTGGCCACGTCTGTATAAACATGGTAAAGGGTGAGGATTGAACCAAAGTTGTTGTTGTTGTTTGTTTGTTTAAAAGTAAATACCGCCCTTCATCTGAAGATATTTTGGCTCTTCACAAGATAAAAATACAGGATATTTAAAAATACAAGAGTCTCCTTCTTTGGAGGTCTTTAAGCAGAGGCTTGACAGGCATATGTCAAGAATGCTTTGATGGTGTTTCCTGCTTGGCAGGGGGTTGGACTGGATGGCCCTTGTGGTCTCTTCCAACTCTGTGATTCTATGATTCTATGATAACAGCACAAAATAAATAGTTAAAAGCAAAACAAAACAATAAACCGCCTTGCACAAACATGCAAAACAGATGCTTCATCACTGAGCTGATAACGTCCCTATCATTGTGTGTGATAAGACAATGACTTTGGAGTTGACAACTGGGAGATGGCAAGCACATCTGTGCAATGTTAGAGGATACAAGAAACCAGCAGTACCCCAACTCTTGTCTGAGTCAGGGACAGCCATTTATGCAGGGATTTCCTAATGTGTCACTGTTGTTGTCTTTGCACATGGGTGGCCATGTGGTATTCACATGGCAACACATTCTGAGCCATGCTCCTCCCCCCCCATTAAAATATTACCATGGAGGTGGGGAGTATGAAAACTACCCTGCTTGGCATGTTTCCTAAATTCTAATGTGAAAGCTTGGATTTATTTTGCTGAACAGCATATTAAAGGGTCAAATCCTGCTTACCCTACTCTATGATTAGTCCTACTAAATTTAGTTCTAATTATAGCACTTAATCCTTTGCTCACCCAAGGCTGAAATTTCTAGCAACTTCAAGGGGCGCTCTGCTTATAAATTTTTATTGCCCGAGAAAAGAGGACTCAGCTGATTTGGAACGCGAGGATGTCTCTCAATGCAAATTCAAGCAAAGGAAATCCGTGCAAGTTTGGAATAATCGGGGTTCCACAATATAGGGCCTTGGTTTACGATGAATTACAGTGAAATGATCTTCCTCAGTCCTGGAATTCAAATCCTGCATGGGGGATTAAGAGCAGGAGATGTGATGCAAAATTATATTTTTTTCCACATTATAATTTGATTACATCGGATTTATTATATGCATGTGCTAAACACAAACAGCTTTGGGGGGGGGGGCAGGGTGTGTGTGCCCTAGTTAATGGAGGATAGTTCTCTATTTGAAGGGCTGTCGGGTTGTAAGGCTGTCTGCTCCAAGTCCATTTTAAAGGTGAAGCATCCGAGAAAGAGAGAGCAGTCAAGACGTTGAAATTGCTCAACAGCAACACCTAGACAGCAGATTCGCAGCCTTCCCTGCCATGGTGGCATGCACTGCATCTCAATTATGAATTATAACAATTCCTAAATTTGAACATCTACATATAACACCTGCAGATTTTATGCACACCTGTGCCATCTTCTTTTGGAGATACATTATGGGGCATTCCTAAACAGTTGGGGTTGTGGGTGCCTTAAGGACTGCTTTATGCTGCAGTCCAGAGCGTCCTACCTTATGATCCCCATTCGGTATCCGAGAGCCTACTTCATGCTGAGTAAAGTTTGGCAAGCTGCTATGAGCAGCAGGGCCTTCTCAGGAGTGGCACCAATTCTGTGGGATTCCCTTCCGAAGGAAGTTCCCCTCGACTGAACAGGGAGAATCTTCAGATATCAACCAAAACCTGGCTGTTCCAGAAATAATGATCCTGATGATAATAATTCAGTTTATATACCAGGTGGCGCTATGGTTAAACCACTGAGCCTAGGGCTTGCCGATCAGAAGATCGGCGGTTCGAATCCCTGTGACGGGGTGAGCTCCCGTTGCTTGGTTCCAGCTCCTGCCAACCTAGCAGTTCGAAAGCACGTCAAAATGCAAGTAGATAAATAGGAACCGCTACAGCGGGAAGGTAAACGGCGTTTCCGTGTGCTGCTCTGGTTTCACCAGAAGCGGCTTTGTCATGCTGGCCACATGACCTGGAAGCTATACGCCGGCTCCCTCGGCCAATAATGCGAGATGAGCGCGCAACCCCAGAGTCGGTCACGACTGGACCTAATGGTCAGGGGTCCTTTTACCTTTACCTTTACCACCCTTTATCAAAAGATCTCCAGACAGTGTACAACATTAGAAACACATGATAAAACATCAATGATAAAAATATAATAAAAACAGAATAAAAAGCACACTGACAAATAGCCTAATAGTAACATAATCATCATAATAACAGTCCTCTCCCCCACACTTTCACACGCCATAGATTATTTAAGTGCCATAAGCCTGGGCAAAGAGGAGTGTTTTTGCTTGGTGTCTAAATACCTGCAATAATGACCTTTGGGTTGCTTGACTTTGTTGCTTCTCGGTGGTCTGCCTTTCTCTTTGGACCACGTATTACAGGTTTTGTATTTCTGTTGAAATGCTCCTGTTACGTTCCCCCGCCCTTGATATTTGTGTTAGGCTGTGTTTTTTTTAAAAAATGTTTACAGAAGTTGTGTTAGCTACTTGGGAGTTTGTTGTAAGAAAAGCAGGATGGTTTTTTAAAAAAATAAATAAATAAAATTCTAATTAAAAAAGGACCCATAGCTAATGGCACTCAAATTACGTTTGATTCACTCTTCCATTGGTAAAGGAATAGCTTGTGTCCATTGTTAGAAGTGGGTCATTAGGCCTTTTTTGAAATAAAATCTGGGGAAAGTTGATGAATCAGCAATATTTTACTGGAAATACACACTTGCAAGGCGGGCCACCCAAAAAAGCAGGCGCATCCTTTTTATTAAAAAACATGAATATATACCCTTTCCCCAAGCACAAGCCCCTCTTTCCCCAGCCCACTAAGAAGAGTGCAAAGTTTACACCTATCACGTCTGCCTACTGCAATGTTAAATCCGCCCCCATTCCCTTTCCCATTCCTCAAAGCCCCTTATTTGGTCAAAGTCTTTACAAACTCTTTTTTGACAATCAAGCCATGTTCCTCTATTTCACTGAAGGATGCAGCATTTGTTCTTCTTGCTAAAAGTCCCTTGGAATGCTATATATGCTGTATATACTGTGAAACGGGGTGGGAATCCTGTTGTCCTCAGGCCCTTGGCATCATATCATGTGGGTGGCAAGGAGGGAGAAATGTTGGAAATGGGTGTGGCAGAGAAAGAGAAAAATGCAGACATAAGTGACCATATTTTCCAGGGAAAGTGCTGGATTTACAAAATCCATCCCGGTTTCTGATTTGATCCTGGAATGTCTTGCTTTTCCTTAGGACGTCCCTATTTTCATAGGAGAAATGTTGGAGGGGATGCAAAGGGTGGGGGGGGGGGAGAGAGAGAACATTTAGGGTGTTCTGGTCCATCTGATACGCAGGCTGAGACCCTAGCTGCCCGCAGACTGTCTCGCCAGAGTGGTGCATGCTCTGGTTATCTCCCGCTTGGACTACTGCAATGCTCTACGTGGGGCTACCTTTGAAGGTGACCCGGAAACTGCAACTAATCCAGAATGCGGCAGCTAGACTAGTGACTGGGAGTGGCTGCCGGGACCACATAACACCGGTCCTGAGAGATCTACACTGGCTCCCAGTACGTTTCCGAGCACAATTCAAAGTGTTGGTAGTGACCTTTAAAGCCCTAAACGCCCTCGGTCCTGTATACCTGAAGGAGCGTCTCCACCCCCATCATTCAGCCCGGACACTGAGATCCAGCACCGAGGGCCTTCTGGCGGTTCCCTCATTGTGAGAAGTGAGGTTACAGGGAACCAGGCAGAGGGCCTTCTCGGTAGTGGTACCCGCCCTGTGGAATGCCCTCCCAGCAGATGTCAAGCCAATAAGCTAAGCAACTATTTTACTTTTAGAAGACAACTGAAGGCGGCCCTGTTTAGGGAAGTTTTTAATTTTTGATGCTGTACTGTTTTTAATATTCGGTTGGAAGCTGCCCAGAGTGGCAGGGGAAACCCAGCCAGATGGGCGGGGTATAAAATAAATAAATAAATAAATAAATAAATAAATAAATAAATAAATGTTGTAGTTGTTTAGTCGTGTCCGACTCTTCGTGACCCCATGGACCATAGCACGCCAGGCACTCCTGTCTTGCACTGCCTCCCGCAGTTTGGTCAAACTCATGTTCGTAGCTTCGAGAACACTGTCCAACCATCTCGTCCTCTGTCGTCCCCTTCTCCTAGTGCCCTCAATCTTTCCCAACATCAGAGTCTTTTCCAAGGATTCTTCTCTTCTCATGAGGTGGCCAAAGTATTGGAGCCTCAGCTTCAGGATCTGTCCTTCCAGTGAGCACTCAGGGCTGATTTCCTTAAGAATGGATAGGTTTGATCTTCTTGCAGTCCATGGGACTCTCAAGAGTCTCCTCCAGCACCACAATTCAAAAGCATCAATTCTTCGGTGATCAGCCTTCTTTATGGTCCAGCTCTCACTTCCATACATCACTACTGGGAAAACCATAGCTTTAACTATACGGACCTTTGTAGGCAAGGTGATGTCTCTGCTTTTATAAATAATATAAATAATAACAATTTTATTTATTATTATTATTATTTATTATATTATATTATTATATTAATTATATTATTATTATTATTATATTCTGGACCTGACACCACCCAACCCAACCTCCTCTCCCTGCCACATCCCTTCACTTTCCAGGTAAGTGTCAACACCACTACTGCCAAGAAAACAGCCTTGCAACACCACCCCACCAGGCGTGCAGCTCCCAGTTGTTTACCTCCAAGAGAAGGCAAAAAAAAGGGTTCCCCATCCCTCCTATAGAAGCAGCCACCTCCTACAGCCTTTGCTCATCAGATCCTTGATCCATCTTGCCTGAGCAGCTTCTTCCTTTCAGCCCCATAAAATGCTATTTCAGAAGGAAGCCTCATCAAAATTTCAGGATGATTCCCCGTAATCTTTACGTCCAGGAGCATTATTGCTACTTGCGCACTCTGACCCCAGCTATATACATGCGCTAGGTGCACATTTACAAATCTGGCAATTGACTATAATACTTGGACCGTTTAAGAGTTAACCACAAACTGCTAAAAGGAATAAACATTCACTTCAGTAGCCATTATATTCCAAGCCAGTGCACCTGTCATTTTTAATTTAAATCTGTATTACTTAGCTGTCTAAAACTTTGCACATAAGTGACAAGAGTTATCCATTCTTTTCTGTTACGGGGGAAATCACAATTTTTTGCTGCCTACTTACTGGGTAAAATGTCACAGTTCTGCAGCACGTTAGGAAATGTGGAAAATAAATACTGTGTAGTAATATGAATAATTACTTTTCCTAACCAGTCGGATATATATATATATATATATATATATATATATATATATCCGACTGGTTAGGAAAAGTCATTTAATTTTTATTAGTATCCCTTTTCCTTATTCATATATATATATATATATATATATATATATATATATATATGAATAAGGAAAAGGGATACTAATAAAAATTAAATGACACTATCATCTATGAACTTACGCTATGTGCATAAATCAGAAACATAACTATAGTAAGTTAGGGTTTTTGGGTTTTTTTAGTCACTTGATGAAGTAGGTTCTTAGGGCAATACAAGAGCTTGATGCTGCTTATTTAAGTAATAAGAGATCCAACAATAACTGATAAGGACAAGCTTGCAATGAATTTCTAACACGTTAAATAAGCACCATGTTAATGTTGCTTTTTTAGAAGTTCACCCTCAAACACCAGGCGCTTATCCACCCCATACATTGAAAGCCCCCTTTATCACATTAGCTGCCGGGGCTTTCCCCAAAGATTCCTGGGAACAGTAGTTTGTTACGGGTTCTGAGACCCTGCCTATCACTGTCACAGAACTATAATTCCCAGAGTTCCCTGGAAAGAAGGATCGGTAATGAAGCCACTTCAGATGTTATAGAATCATAGATTTGTAGACTTGGAAGGGATCCTGAAGTTCGTCTGATTCAGCCCCCTGCAATGCAGGAATATACAGCTGTCCCATTCAGGGATCAAAACCTGCAACCTTGGCATTATCAGCACAACACTAACCAACTGAGCTATCCAGGCATACGATGAGCCCCAGAATAAAGGATTATGGGAAAAGTGACTTTACAACTAGGAACAATGTAGAAAGATGACTGATCTCCTCCTAACTAATTGTGTCAATGTGCAACCCTCTAGGCCAGTGATGGCCAAACATGGCCATCCAGCTGTTGGGACTACAATTCCCATCATCCCTGACCACTGGACCTGTTAGCTAGGGATGATGGGAGTTGTAGTCCCCAAACAGCTGGAGGGCCAAGTTTGTCCATCACTGCTTTAGGCACTGACCTGGGAGCATGTCTCGATAAACTTGGTGTCAACATTTCTTGGGCCAGTGTGGTGTGAGAGCCAGTGTGGTGTAGTGGTTAAGAGCGGTAGACTCGTAATCTGGGGAACCAGGTTCATGTCTCCACTCCTCCACATGCAGCTGCTGGGTGACCTTGGGCTAGTCACACTTCTTTGAAGTCTCTCAGCCCCACCCACCTCACAGGGTGTTTGTTGTGGGGGAGGAGGGGAAAGGAGATTGTTAGCCGCTTTGAGACTCCTTCGGGTAGTGATAAAGCGGGATATCAAATCCAAACTCTTCTTCTTCTTCTTCTTCTTCTTCTTCTTCGGGTGCTTTCAGATGAGCTAGAAGTCTGAAATTGCTATGGCGCATCCTGGTTTGTAAAACGCACACATGCTGATAATGGGACACTTGTACACTTCAACTTCAGATGGGGACTCAAATGCACTCTGCATGCAACCAATTTCTGTGGTTCACGCAACCACGGGTTTGGCAGGGCTATCAGTGTGTGGATATAGAGTCATGCAAGAAATGTGCATCAGGTTCTTAGAGGGCGGGTATTGTTGTTGTTGTACAACAGTATTGGTGTGTATGATTCTTTCCTAACCTGGTGTCTGCAGGTTTAAGATTTAAAAGGGGGAAAGTTGGGATTAAAGCTAAAGGAGAAAGACAGAAAGAAAGAAAGAAAGAAAGAAAGAAAGAAAGAAAGAAAGAAAGAAAGAAAGAAAGAAAGAAAGAAAATCGAGTGAGACTGAAAAAAGGAAAGAAAGAAATATTGTTATATTACCATAAATTAATATACAGATGTGTATATTCTTATTATCCCAATACACATGTAATTGTCAGTGATCCAATATATTCTGTGTAAACTCATTCCAAATATCATTGTATTTATCCAACGAAAGTCTATCTATAAGCTGTCCGTTCATATGTTGCCAATGTTGTCAAGGGGAATCATATCTCATTTCTCCCAATTCATCAGTATCAGTCTCTTGGCCACCGTTAGGGTGCGTAGAATCCATTTTCATTGTCATGTTGTCAGTTTCCATACAATAGGTATATAGTTCAAGAGCATATTCACCTCTGGAAATCTTAAATTTTTCCATAGTGGCTTGTTTATATAGTCTAGCACTTTGTCTCCAAAGTGTGGGATATAGGAGCCAACTCCTAGGGGCCGAGGAGTCTTCACCCCGCCAATAAAATATTTGATGGGGCTGCCCCCCTCTGAAGTTGATGGGCATTGCCATTCAAATGGTGTGTGTCCACAGCATCATGTGATGGATTATGTAGGGCGGGGCTTACCTGGGGCCCCCAATATTTCATTAAAGTTGGCACCCCTGGTGTGTGACATAGTGAAAGGAGATGTTTCAAAGAAACATTGTCCATCCCATAAAAGAAGAGCAATGGATTATGACCAGGAGCTGCCAGCTCTGTAATCTGGAGACCCCTCCACATGGCAGAGGGAAATTCTTTTCTTTTCTTTTTTAAAAAAGATTTTTATTCAGTTTTTCCAATACACAAACAACACACAAACAAAAACAACAGAACAACAAAAACACAATTTCAATCTTACTCATATCTCCTCATCTTAATTTCAATCGCTCTGCCGAGCTATGACTTCCCTCCCTCCCTTCATTCGGTTTTGTTGGTCACTCTTAACCCGCAGTTTCTTATATGGTCCCTTCTAGAGTCAATTCGTAGGATTTATCTCAGTCCCACAAGTGTCTTTAAACTCTTACAGTTCCTCTCCATATAGTCAATGAATTTACTCCATTCTCGTTGGTACTTTGTTTCTCCTTGGTCACGAATTCCATAAGTCATCTTTGCTAGTTCTGCATAGTCTATCATTTTCATTTGCCACTCCTCAATCGTCGGTATTGAGGGAATTTCAAATGGCAGCTACCTGTTTGTGGAAGAGCCACAGCCATGGCTCATGCAACAATCTTGTTTTTCTTTCTTTCTAAAAACCTCCCGAGCTATGAAATGAAATGAAATGTCTTTGGCGGTTTCCAAGCCCCCATTCATATTGGTTTTCCACGAACATAGTGGCTTTTCATGTGCTGTGTTTTTGCCAGTGTAAGTGATTTGCAGAAAGCCAATTTTGAGGCTTGAAGGTCGAGGATGATGGGCTCATCTTAACTTGCACCGCTGCTGCATTGCATTATTATTTTGTTGCCCAATGTCAGGCAGCGCACTCTTCACATAAGTTCTTTCCCTCAGGCTATGTGGTATCTCTATTGCGACTGGTACAAAGGCATAGCTGGAGGGAGAGGGACCTAGTCGTCTGCAGAGGGTGTGACATTTCCCCCCAGCGAGGAATGAACTTAGGAATAAGGCGTACCCACCAGACAACTAGGATATGTTAGCAGCCCAGAAAGTCAACTCTTAAGTTAGTAATTTCCTCCTTAGTTTCTATTGTAGTCCCATTTGGTTTTGGCATGAATTCAGATTATTTAATATTTATGTCTCACTTAAAAAAAACAAAACCATTCAGGAGACTTTGCAGTTTTTAAAACCATAATTAGGAAAAATGGTAATAATCACATATAAAAGAAACAGTATGCAAGAAGTAAATAAGGAGGCCATTTACAGGATAAAGGAAGTCTTTTATTTTTGTGTTATGCTTTCTTTGTGTAAGGGGATAGGAGTTTAATTTTGATAATTAAATTGTCAAAGGTGGTGGGTTTGTTTGTATGTATGAGTTGCTGTGAACTGTGTTGTAAATAAAGAAATATTTTCTTAAAAAAACATTCAATGTGGCTAATAATAATAATAATAAATAATAATAATAAATCAATGGTAAAAAAAATAAAGGAATTAAATCACACATTGAAATTAAAGCAAAACACGCACCCAACAAGTAAAACAGTAAAAGGAAACTGCATTATATATACCATAGTATCATTTTTTACTTAATAGTCAGGTCTTTACATAACGGAAATACCTATAATTGGGAGCTGTGCACTTTTTGTCCATCCCTATTAACGCAGTGCTGCCCAGCCCAGGCATTGGCTCAGAATTTACATCAAGCATCAAACCCTATACTAATGAAGTGGTAATTTAAGGTGCCTTCTTGTGGGTGTGGGGGTAGGGGTGTGACTTTAGATTAGAGTGGGGAACTGGTGGACCTCAAATACTGTGGGACGCTCTCCTACCAGCCTCAGTTCCCATAGGCAATGATAAGGGATGTGGCAGTTGTTCTTCCACAGCACCTGGAGAGCTAGCTATTTGTTCACCAGCCCTCCTTCTAGAGGGCAATGTGCATCACTTCTCTTATTTAAAACAATACCCTCCAACATTTCTTCGATGAAAATAGGGACATCCTATCAGTGGCGGAGAGCAGGCGTGGGCGTGGCACACATCCTGGGGGCATGACGTGCTGCCTGTGGGGGCATGGCGCTCAGCGTGGGGACGTGGCAGTCGCGATGGCATCCCACCGGGATCGTGGTGTCAGGGGCAGTACGCTCCCCCCGGCCCCCCTCTTCTTCCACCAGTGCATCCTATTCAATAACAACAACAATTTTTATTGTTCTAGGTAGCTTCCAACATAGATAAAAACACAGCAAGACATCAAACATTTAAAAAACTTCCCTATACAGGGCTGTTTTCTGATGTCTTCTAAAGGTTGTACAGTTACTTATCTCCTTGACTCGGGGGTCACATAACTCCATACCCTCCAACATTTCTCCGATAGAGCATTTTGTTCTTAGAAGAAGTGGTTTATAGTGTTTAAGACTCAAATCCTAATGCCTACGCTTCACTGCATGTCCTGAGATGGATTGTGTCCTTGGTTGGAAATACTGTATATATAAAGGAATGAACAGAAGCTGTCTTAATTTAGTCCTTTCCATTCTAAGGGGAGGGGAGGGAAAAACCTGTGAATGTAGAAATGGGATTAAATGGCTTACATTTTAAGTCTTTTACTATAGATGAAACAGATCCTAGAACTGTATCTTTTCTCTCTGGGTCATTTGTTTGCAGCTCCAGGAATTAGAAGTCTCTCTGTGTGTGCACGCATTTCAAAATTAGACTAATGAAAATGAGCAGCCAGATAAAGTCCAGATGCGTGGGAAATATTTGGATCAAAGGAGGTGATTCAGCGCTCAGCGTAGGGCTCGTAATTTTTGCATGGTAGTGGGCTCTAGGAGGAGTCATGCCTAGTGACGAGAAAGGCACATGCTCTGCATCTCTCAAAGGGCCCAAATTAAATGCCTGGCATTCCTAGTGAATGGATCATGGACTGAAGGGATGGAAGTGGGTGACATGTGGCTGCAGTACTGCACATGGTTATGCATGCACGGTGAGCCTTCTTTGAGTGGGAAAACAGCAGTAAAGACCCAAACACCAGCTAAGTCTCTGGTCCCACAATTGCAATCTTCCACAAATTATTTCTATGTTGGGAGAGTGGGGAGATGAACCAAAGACAATTCTCCGACCCATCTTCTTCTTTGACGATCACTCGTAGCCGAGTAAGATGGTCTCCCATAAACACGGTTTTAACAATGAGTCCATAAGTGACTGTGGAGGCCAATTCTGGATCCATACATCCTTCCACAGTGGGGACATCGGTTTCCAGGTGGGAGTTGATCAAGGGTTTTCCAAGCATGGCTCCCTCTTAGCTCGTTTCTCCCTTTCGTCCTGAGTTCAAGTGTCTTCAGAGTCCATGACACTTTTGGTAAAGGCTGTTCTGCAATTGGAGCACTCACAGGCCAGTGTTTCCCAGTTGTCGGTGTTTATACTACAGTGGTACCTCGGTTTATGAACACAATTGGTTCCGGAAGTCTGTTCATAAACTGAAGCGTTCATAAACTGAAGCGAACTTTCCCATTTAAAGTAATGGAAAGTGGATTAATCTGTTCCAGACAGGTCCGCGGAGTACTCAACCTGAAGCGTACTTAACCCGAAGCATGGGTGTAATTAGTTCCGGAAGTCTGTTCATAAACTGAAGCGAACTTTCCCATTGAAAGTAATGGAAAGTGAATTAATCCGTTCCAGATGGGTCCGTGGCGTTCGTAAACTTAAAATTTGTAAACCGAGGTGTTTATAAACCGAGGTTCCACTGTACATCTTTTTAAGATTTGCCTTGAGAGAGTCTTTAAACCTCTTTTGTTGACCACCAGCATTACGCTTTCCATTTTTAAGTTTGGAATAGAGTATAGTTGCTTTGGAAAGACGACAATCAGGCATCTGCACAACATGGCCAGTCCAACGAAGTTGGATGTTGAAGAATCATTGCTTCGACAATGGGGATCTTTGCTTCACAACACAGATTTAAATCACACGACTTATTTATTATATTTATTTATTAGATTTATATACCACCCTTCAACATAAGATCTCGGGGCGGATCACAGAATAAAAAAAACCAGGATAAAAACAAGGAAAGAAGTCGAACAAAACGCCGGGGGGGGGGTGGGTCACATAAAGCACACTCAATGCACATTGAAAGCACATGGCTGCCCCCAAAGAATCCTGGGAACTGTACGGTAATTCTCTCCTGAAAGAGCTACAATTCCTAGCCAACTGAACAAACTACAGTTCCCATGATTACTTAGGGGCAGCCATGTTCTTTCAGTGTGCATTGGTTGTGCTTTAAGTGTACGGCCCTGTTGCATTTGCCTCATCCCCAGGTATTGTCTGTCCAGTTCAGGAGGTCAACCTGAAGCTATGAATGTGCCGCCTCCTTTTCTGCTCACCTTTATATCCTGCTACTGTTGTGGAACCAAGGTGTGTGTATGGTTCTTAGGCACCTCCTCTCCCTGCCAGGTATTGATCAGATCTAGGGTTCTTTCAGATGAGGGCTTCCTTATGCAGACAGGTCATTCAGATTTGCAAACAACGGGAATATGTGACAGTCTCACATTTTCCATAGGTATTCCACTGCGTCCTGCCCACGTTTATTTTCTCTTTCTCATTGGTATGTATTTGGGGTTACCTTTCTTTCCATTTCCCCGTTATTAGCTTGCTGCTGATGAATTTTGAAACTTTATGAAACAGAAACATCCTTGAAGGTCTAACTGCATCCTGCTGGCCCTCTGTGTGTATGAAATCACATCTAATGTTATGTACTATTCTGTCCAAATGTTGTTGTGCAGTGTTCCTGGGGGAAAAAAATCTTTCTACTCTAGCATGGAAGAAAGAAGGGCACAAGCCTGCCAAAAGGCACCTTTCGCAGGGAGGTATTTTTTATTAAAATTAGAGGAGAGATGGAGCCTGGGTGAAATTGCCAGGAAAGAAGGGGGGGAGAAGAGAGATGCCTCATCTACCTCCTTACTGCCTTCTGAGATAGATTGTTCAACATGAAATATGCACCAATTTGCCTGTTGCTCTATATAGCTTTTACAGTATTCTTCTTCTTAAATAACCTTAATGACAGGGCAGTTGGACTGCAAGGCATTTTGAATCCTCTCTGCAAAATTATGCAGGGAAATGATGAAATTCATTAGAAACTGCTTAGAAGTTCATTAGAAACTGCTTATCCCCACCCCCTTTTAATTCAAGGCAGGTGTGTGTGTGTGTGTGTGTGTGTGTGAGAGAGAGAGAGAGAGAGAGAGAGAGAGAGAGAGAGAGAGAGAGAGAGAGAGAGAGCTGCACACAAGGCCAAAACTCCCCATTTCCCCCCATAAAAGAAAAATTATCATCATTGTTTGTCATTGTCAAGCTAGGCTTGGAAATGTGATTACCATTAGTGTAAAGGATGTACAGTAATAACATGGGCTGAACAGGGCTCTCCCAAGTACTGCATTAGGTGCACTTCCTTATAAAGTAGAACTGGGAAGAAAGGAGCTCTGGGATTGCCATCTAGGATTTCAAATCAGGAGAGAGTCAGCTTGGGGCTTTCAAAAAAAGAAAAAGAAAAAGGTGCAGCTCCTAAAGTGAGATCATCTGCAGAGCTGTGCTTTGCTTCTCCAGTGGAAATTTACGAGGGTGGGGGTGGGGGCTGCAACAAAATGTTGCAGTGCAGCATTTTATCCAATGCAATAAGAAATACAGAGTTGTTTACGTATAAGTAGATGAGAAAGTACTGTAAATGAGAAAAAAGGAGGAGTTGATAGGAACCAAAGCTGTCTTTTTTCTGTCTGCTGACTCCCACTCTAAATAATCTAGTGTAATGTGCTCTTACCTGCAAAATCCAAACCAGGGTTTTGGTTTCTTAACCACAACATGGTAGGCATCTGACTGAAGGCTAGGCGTGAGAAGGATATTTGATTTGGTTTGCATTTAATGGGAAATCTCCCTAATGCATGCTTCCCAAAACAAAATAAATTATTATTATTAGAAGTAGTGGTGGTGTTCTCATTTTTAGTTGCTTTTTCACATAAATTGACCCAGAGCAACCTACAAAATAACACTAGCATCAACACCAAGTATAAGAAACCTGGGCCAATACAGTGGTACCTTGGTTTATGAACTTAATCCATTCCAGAAGTCCGTTCTTAAACCAAAGCGTTCTTAAACCAAGGCGTGCTTTCCCAATAACATGTTCTGCTGCCAAGGCAAAGTTCACAAACCAAAACACCTACTTCTGGGTTTGCAGCATTCTTAATCCAAGTTGTTCATAAACTAAGCTGTTTTTAAACCAAGGTACCACTGTAGTTCAGCAATTTCTCACTCCAGTAACCCACCAACAGAGAAGATTGACAGCTTGGCTCCACCCACGTTGGTTGTTTAATTCCCACCTTCCAGCCGGGTGGGATTCCTGACCTTTGCAGTAGCAGCATGTTTGTGAGAGCCATCGAATCAAGGCACCCCGTGGACATATTAAAATGTGTGCTGAGTTGCACTGACACTGTATTCCTTTGCCACAATGGCGGATTCAGAGGTTATTTCAGAATTGTTCTTTTGAGACAGTTATAAACACAGAGACAAATGCAGCCCTGGCTGTTTGTTGATGCCCTCAGAGTATTCCGCAGGTCACTGGGAACTCTGCGGTCCACATTGTATTTACTGCTTCTCTTAAGGTTGTATAAAATTATAATTGATTTGTGGTTGCTATTAAACCATCCTCTGGTAACAAGTTTAAAATTGATTGCGAGCCCCTTTGAGACGTATAAAGAAATGCAACATTAAAAACACATTTAATCCGGCTTTTGAATCCATATGTTTCTTTTCGTGAAATGAGACTTCAAAAGCTGCGGTTTCTCTGAAAGCCTGCACCAACTCAGCAGGTGAAACCATAAATAACCTGGCAATCAGTATTTTTTTACCTGTCATCTCGTGGAACCATAAACTACTTATTGTACCATTTCACTTCACGTGGCTCCAGCAACTATTAATGTATGTGTACAGTAACTTGTAAAACATCTAGTTATTATTCTGCCCATATTAGCTCTTTCATGCTAATGATTTATTTTTCATTTCCTCCAGGATATAGACCCGCAGCTAACTGGAATTGATTTATAAGTGGGGAATCTGCAGCAAAGGGATGCTCTCTTCATATCGCAACTGTGGAAAACAGAATGGGCAATTGAATGTCGCCTGATAAACAGGGCTGAGTGAAGATGCCGCCTAGGCGGGAATGAAGTCACGGGGAGATGCCTGTCGTGTGCAGCAGCTTTTGAGAGTTTTCTGACGGGCTCCCTTTCTGGAGGCTTGAGCCATCCATTTCATCTCCCTGCTCCCTTGCCAAGAGCACTGCTCTAACCCCTCCCTACCCACCGAGTGGATACAAATAAGATTTGCTCCAACCACAGCAGGGCAACTGATGTGGGACCATGGCTTTTCCAACATCCATGTGGCTGAACTGCGTGTGGAGAGCGATGCTGGTCCGCCTGCTGCACATGGGATTGGACGCCACCTTCACCCTCTGCATACTCGGGTTCTTGCTTCACGCTGCCGCCGTCTCGTCGCAAAAGTTGGATGATACCGACCCGGTGGTGACCACCAGCTTCGGGAAAGTCAGGGGGATGAAGAAGGAGTTGAACAATGAAATTCTGGGGCCGGTCATCCAGTTTCTCGGGGTGCCGTACGCCGCTCCTCCAGTCGGGGAGCGCCGATTCCAACCTCCTGAACCGCCGTCTCCTTGGCCAGATATCAAAAACGCCACCCAGTTTGCACCGGTGTGTCCCCAGAACATTATAGAGGGCAGGTTACCTGAAGTCATGCTCCCTGTCTGGTTTACTAATAACTTGGATATAGTTTCTACCTACGTGCAAGAGCAGAACGAAGATTGCCTCTATCTGAATATATATGTTCCAACTGAAGATGGTGAGTTATTTACAGGAGAAGCAGGGAGATCTTTTTGTTTTGACTTTCCTATTGAAGTTCTTTACTATTAAATCATGTGTACTGGTAGCCAGCACGGCTTTCTTGTCTGCATGCCAGCTTTTTCTCCCCTCCCAGCTTCCTTTTTTTACTTTATTTTACATCTATGCATGTGGCTTTTCTATGTATGCACCGGTTCTAAGCCTCTACTACTGTCCCTTCTCCTCTGATCTTGTCTCTACTCATTTTCCTCGTCCTTCAGCACGTGTATTTCTTAGGTCAAAGTTGGTACCTTAATGCTCATTCCCACCCATTGACTTCTGGGGAAAGATGCATCAACATCTTGATCCATTGCATGGGTAGGCCAAAGGAGTCGGGACTCTTGTGCACTCAACCGAGTAAATAAATGACGTCAATAAGACAGGCCATCGAGCTTAGCTAGCGGTATTGCATGCTCCTACTGTCTTGTCACGGAGCTCCATGTTATTTTCTAGTCTTCTATTCATTTTTCAGTCAAAAGAATATCCAAGGAATGTGCAAGGAAACCCGGCAAGAAAATTTGTAGAAAAGGAGGTATGTATAAAGTGGGCACCAATTTAAAAAAATGAAATCGAAAACTGGGTTGGAGAAACAAGAAAGAAAGATGGAAACCGTACAGAGGAAGACCGAGTTAGTGCATCTTAAAAGGAAAAAACAAACAAACGAGACTGCTGTTGTTTATTATTGTAGTGCAGGGAGAAGATATAGCTTGTAACCAATGAGCTTGAAAACCGGTTAAATAGGGGGCAGTTTAAAAACAGCAGCATGAAATAAGAACTACTGTATTCCCCCTTTCCCTCTGGAAGCATAAAGGCTGAATCTTTTTCTCTCTTGTTCTGGCGGATTTGAGAGTTTGTTTGCACGTTAGTCTTGATAGAGGAGTGAAGCACAGAAGTGGTTTGTGATTTTGTTCCCTTGTAGACCCAGTGATGTCACATATTGTCCAGTGAGTTCACACCTTGGACCTCCGTGGATCCCCTGAAACTTTTTCTGTTTGTTTGCATTTGCCATAGAAGAGGTCATATGTTTGATTAGTTATAGTTCACATGGCAAGTTTTCCCCTTTTCTTTTCTTGTTGAGCTAGTAGAAATGTTGAATATTAGTTTATGTGCTGGGATGATATGGCGATACTGCTTTTATTATTTTTATAATTTATATCAGAGCAGAAATGCACAGGGTAGTTTATGCTGCACTTTATTACCACTGCATTTATATGAATCTAAGCTGCAAATATACCAGCGATGAATACATCCCCAGTTGTCACTTGTAGGGATGCAAGACAGAGAATCTCAGTATTTCAAAATTCAAGGGAGCGTTTTATATTTCTAAGAGTTTTATTCCAAAGTTGAATTTCCTCATATTGTCCAATACCTTTTGTATTCCAGTTTGGGATGCAAAATTTCAGATCCAGGATTCAGCAATAAAATCTATATTGTTGATTGCCGAGGGCGGGGAATGTTCAGCCAGTGAAATCTAAGTATGAATTTCAGTCCTGAAATGCATGGGTTAATTGTCCATTGATTGCACCAGGGGGGGCAATAAGTAATAATTCCACTTTGTGCCACAATCTGTTATGCGTAGGTATGTGAATGAGTTAACTTGGTGTTAATCCTATTGGTGGTGTAACAAACTACTGTGAAAAGCAATCACTTGTGATATGAAAAAGTGGGTGGGGGGGAGAGGAAGGTTATTGCATGTTCATTTACATTATTTGTACTGTGCCAATTTTTCTGGAAGTTTTCTATCCAATACACACACACACACAATTTTTAAAAGCCAGACTGGTTTAAATATAGGAAAGCAATGTAGCATAATTTTGTCACTATAATTTGGAAGGTCCTTTTAAAGCTACTTTTTCTTTTTTTTTTTTTAAATATATTTTATTGATTTTACACACAAGGACAACATATATAACAAATTAATTCCCTCCCTCCACCACCCCCCACGGGCCCTCTTCTGCCACTAGAGCCACCCATGCGCGGCGAATCGACGGAGACAATCCATTTTATAGTTGGGTTTATCCCCACCCCCCTCTCCACCCCTCAGAGCCCTCCCCTGCCACCAGAGAGCCCCAAGAGCCTGGGAGGATAAGGGAGGGTACCCTCCCAACTATTTTCCGTGCCTGTCCTGTAGGAAAAAAAAAATGAAAAATAGAAAAAAGAGAAAAAGAAAGAAGAAAAAAGGAAAAAGAAAAAATACCTTATTAAATCTTTATCCATAATCATTGTTTTTCTGGCTTCCCCTACCTCCCCCCTACCCCGGTCTTCATATTAATTCTCCTTTACCAGTTTTCTAATATTTTACTATATTAATCTTTTTTTTTTAATTCCTCTCAAAACTTCCTTCCTTACTAATCATTTCATGCCGTCTTGCTTTTACCTATTCCAAATCTAATTTCCTCCCTAGCCTAATTTTTCCCTCCAAAAACCTCCATAAATTTTAGACCAATTTTCCTACTAATTTTCAATTCCATACTTAACTATCCTCAATACGCCTTCCCCTCCTCTTTTCCCAGCTACCCCCCTCCGTCACAGCAAGCTTCGTAGTCTTCAGACCAATTTTCAATCCTGTTAATCAATCCTATTAATCAAATGTCCAATTTTCCTTCAACCCACCCCCTTTTTCCAGTGTTTTACAGTCCAATCATCCTTGTACCCCCCCTGGGTTTTTCCTCTTCTTTGACTGATCTTTTCCTTGTGTTTATTCTGTAAATCCACCATATCCTGTCTTTCCCCCCACAAAGGAGGGGTGTTCCTCCAACCGTCTTCCAATACCAAATTGTCTTTTCCTTCGCGTTGTACTTCCTTTTCATTTGTGCTGTTCCTGTCACAGTCGCTATCATTGTCCTTCAGTTCAATTTCCGTGTTGTCTCCGACAGAAAAGTCGCTATTTCTATCCACCATCTGCGGTTGTTGCATTATCTCCTGCGATTGTGCTTCTTCATAGTGCCTTCCAGTAGTCATTTCCCACAAGATTCTCAAAACATTTTGTTGGAACCCAGCTGAGTACTCTTTTGTTGACATTTTTTCAATCCTTCCAAGGTCAGTGTCCGTTTTGGGGGAGCGGGAAATGGTCGCTGTTTATTTTTCCAACCCCATTTTAACAAACTGGCTGCAATATAAGTTCTCAAAATCAAACAGATGTTTTAAATATAAGTTCCAAAAAGTTTATAATAAGTTCTTTTCTTTCTTTCTTTCTTTTCCTCTAAATACTTGATATACTTGCTGATCTGTCAGGCTGCTGGCTCCGAGGAAGGGATAGGTTTTCCCAGCTTTATTTCCACATTTTGCAGGGAATTTTAATCCACACACTGTTTCTCCCCCTTTGCCCTGCTTTCGGGGGGGAACTCTCCTTTCTCTTAAAGTCTTTGAAGGAATCTTTATAAATAAATCTTCAAATCAAGGCTTGGGACCCTTTTTAACTGGGTCATGTAGATACCGGTGGGAGGAGGTGGCTTCCGTTTCTTTTTTTTCCTTCCTCCCAATGCCGAAATAAAATCAAATAATATATTTTCGAATTCTTACTTACAGTCTTTATTTTAAATTTCTTCTTTGGAAGAATCCAGCGCTCTCCGCCTCCGGCTCGGAGCTTCCCTCCGCCAGGGTGACGCTGACACTCAAAATGGCCCCCGCGACTTCCACCCTCCTCGCTCCGGGGCTCTTACTAGAGCTTACCGGAGAGTTGGGGAGTCCGAATTTGGGGCACTGCTGAGTAAATTCGCCCCAGGGACGCTCGACCCTGGGTTCAAAGGGGCGCAGAGTCGCTCTCTCTGCCCTCCCCCCCCTAGCGAAAGCGGGCCGTCTCGGACGCGAGACAAAACCCCGCCGATCGGCGCTGGCGCTGGACCGGAAGCCTTAAAGCTACTTTTTCTTTCATACAACTTGGATCTTTCTTGCTGGGATAGTAGGATCTGCGAGAAAATGCTTTTGATAATGTTTGGAGATTGCTAAGCATTTCTATCTACCTGTCTCATTTTTAAACACAGGGATTTTTTTGTTCACAAGGTACTGGCATTTGAAAGCACTAAATCCCCTGCTTCTATTATGATTTAGATGTGTGAGGGAGCCTGCCTGGAACGGGGACTGCTAAAGGCAAACCCACACGTGAAGATAAAGCACATCTTGCGGTTGTACCACTTGAGAATGTAGGTGGATAACTGCATACTTGAACACTCTCCCACTTAAAGCAACTAAACCACCTCCTCTCTAATTTGCTATCTGCCTTTGAGCAGTAAGTTTGATGTGGGGGAGCCATCAACTCATGCAATTCCTCCACCTAGAGGTGTAAATTTCAGTAGTGTTGAAGCTATTGGGGTGGGAGCTGACTAATAGCCCATCCCTGTAGATCAATGCAGTCCACACAGTTTCAGGCAAGAGACTTTCCAGTCCTACCGAAGATGTCAGAGATTGAACCTGGAACTCTCTGCATGCAAAACAGATGCTCTACCACAGATCTATGGCTCTTCTTTGATGGAGATGGGCTCCTGGAAATAAATAAAATATAACCAATGCTTCCTTAACTTCTTTAAGGACATGTATTGCAATACATAAGGCTTTGCATGCTTACTCAGAAATAAGTTCCACTGTTTTGAATGGAATTTATGCCCAGGTACATGTGCCCAGGATTGTGGCCTTAGCAGGTAAACACGATGACGTTTGCCATCTTAATGCTATTTAGAAGTGTAAATGCACAAAACCTTTATTTAAATCATATTTAGAGATCTACTTATAGATGCAAATGCAAGCTGGTAGCTTGCATATCTTAGTAGCTAAGTGTATTTTAGTTTTTGCAAGACAGGAAAAGACATGGAAAATGGAAATAGACACAATAATCATTGTAAAAAGGAAGGCTTTGGTCATCTGGGTGTGGACATTGTGGGGAAAGAGCTGGAGAACTTTGCAACATGTCTGCATGCCCGAGGACGCTTTGGGCATGTATCTAAGGACAACATCCCCTCCTTAGCACATGGCAAGCTTTTGAAACAGAAGTTGCAAGTTTGAATTACAAACATTGTGGGAAGAAAATACTGTAAATAAATAAGCAAGCAAGCAAGTTTACTGGGCATACACAAACCCGTAGAGTTGGTTAGACATGCATTACATGCAACACAGCTGCAACATATGGAAGTTATTTTCCAACATTTGCAGTGTTTCTTATTTAGTAATCCAGTGAAACAAAGCAGCATTTATTCATTCAGCCCACCCTTTCTATACCACCCAATGTTTTAGACACAAAATATATGGCTACTGTTTGCTGAACTTTAGTAGACTCTGCAAGAATGATAATGAAAAATATTTATTTCTGAAACCTTAATTTTGTTGTGGCCTTTTACTTTATATTTAATGTCATGAAAATGTTGTTTATTAACTTCCGGGGCTGCAGATGACCAAACTAATGTGTGCCAGGGGGAAATTAGGGTGTTCTTCTAAACATCCTCATCTTGCAGGCCCATATCTCCTTTGAATAAGAATAACTGCAGTAATTTACATGCCTTGACAAACGTGCAGTGCAGCAGTGGCTGTTGTTATGCTGTTCATCAAGCATGTGTAATTAGCTGAGTGACTTTCGCCTTCTATTACCAGGCATTGATTTTACATAGTCATAAATAAAGATGCAGGGTTCCATTACTTTTAAATGTACAAATGTGTACTTGACTCTGTTTTTTAGTCCCAAAGCAAAAGGGAAATGAGAAGAAGGTTGAAGAGGATGCATGTGTAGTTGAGGAGAAATTGAACCTGAGGGGAAAACAAAAAAAGAATAGAGACTTTCCTTCTAAATGCTCTCCTAATTTATATATATATATCTAAAATATAGACTATATATCTATATAGTCATGTTTTGTTGCTATTTATTATTATTTATTAAATATATAGGTCAATTTTTGTTGTCATGGCTACTCAAAACGACTTGCAATATTTTAAGCAAAAAACAAACACATATTGAAACCAACATTTTAAAAACCCTTACATTAAAACATACCACACCTACAAAAAGGCTGTTGATAGTTAAAAGCCAGTGGCGTGATTAAAAAGGGATGTATTTGCCTGGCACCTAGAAGTATGTAGATGACGGAGCCAGGCAAGCCTCCCTGGGGAGAGCATTCCACAAGTGGGGAGCCACCACTAAAATGGCCCATTCTTGTGTAGCCACCCCCACACCTCCCTGTTGAGCGGGCACACAAAAAAGGGCCTCAGATAATGATCACAGAGTATGGGTTGGTTTATATGGGGAAAGGTGGTTCATATGACTTTACTGAACTTTGGACTTTTGGGGTGTGTGGTTGCATTAAAGCACCCCACCCCTTTCTACCCTTCTGTTCTTTCTTTTCTGCTAGTTCATAGTTCTGGCTGCTGGTCTTCCAACAGAGCTGTTGAAGGGGCTTTGCGGTCCCATATCTTCATTTTCAGTTGAATCTGGGGGTGCACCACATGGAGTCTCAAGGAGTAGCATGGAGTAGCAGCTGTTGGTTCTGACAGGAGCTACCTGTAGCAATCATAGTCCTTCTTACTGCTGGTGCCCCACCTTCATAAGATGCCAGATTGAAGGCATGAAGTATTGCTATTGCTCTGTTTTGGCTTCGAATCCCTTAGCTATGTTGCATCATCATGAAGCCAGATAAGAGCCAATGGTTCGCACGCTTATCTGGGGATCTTATGAGTATTAAAATGGCATTCTGCAGCAACAGGAGGTGATAAAGCAAAATCACCAAAACTGGGTCCCTCTCCTTAGCCTGCACCATGGCAGTGCATTTTAGTTGCTTTCACTTTTAAACACACAAAAGGGAAACATACTGAAAGGGGCTGTGGGGCTGTACTCCTTGCCCCACCTTGTACAATGCACGACTCCTCCTGGACCCTGCTATCCTTGTGTTAGTGTGTTAGATCTCTGTGCATGAAGGCTTCCTCGGGTCTTGGAAGCCTGCACAATTAGGTTTATGGAATCTGCAGAAGACTTAATGTATAGAAGATGATGTGCGAAAACCTCCCTTTCTCAAGGATCCCAATGGACAGCGGTGCCAAGGGGAACCATGTGTCAGTGGGGCCAAAGACCTGACCCCATTCTACTCCCGTTGTCCCTTAATTTCCATAAACATGTCCATAAATGCACTGCTTTCACAATCCAGTTTATCTATTCTCGTGGGGTTCTTACAGAATATAGAGACTTAGAGGCCATTGTCCAGAACTGTCTGCTCACTCTGCTGGTGCAAGTGATCCACTTCGCTGCTCTCAAGTGTTTCTCCATTTGCTTTGTTGAAGAGACACATTTGACTACATGTCTACAGCACCATCCTTGCCATTGAAGCAACTGGAGGCGGCTACAAATAGAGGGTTGGTACCCTCCTGGCAAATGAAGGGAGAGGCCATAGTTCAGTGGTCAGAGCACATGATTTACATGCAGAAGGAACTGGGTTCCATCCTGCATTTCTACTTTTGCAAAAAGGAGCAGGACGCGATCTTGCTGAGAACTTGGGAGAGACTCTGCTAGTCAGAGTAGACAACATTGGGCCGGGTGGGCAAATAAGACTTGGTACGGGGGAACTTTCTGAATTATTAATTTGTTGGAGACTGCAGCCTTTTTTCCAGCGCTGGTGATGCAAAATGAGTGTAACACTGAGAGGCTTGTTGTAACCATCTTATAATCATGGGTAATGTTCATTTTAATTATTTAAATAGGGAGCTGGAAAACAGATCATTAAAACTTAATGGTCATTATGACTCCTTATTTTCAATTTCCGTTCTCAGGCTAGGCATGGCAAACAGCACGATACAATATATTTCTCCAAATTCTCCTGCCTTTGCTAGTGTATTTGTGTGTGCATGGTAAAAAGCAAAACATTCTTGCTGTTGCTCTGGACTGCTTCTGGACTGCTTCTTCCCACAACTATATATATTTGAAGATGAAGGCAAAACTGATTGAAAAGTGTTCAGAGCTGCAATTTTATTTTATTTTTCATTTTTTCCCTCCACAACACTTTCATTCAGATTCATTTTTAATAATGACAACAAAAAGATGGACAAGCTCTGCTCATAATAGCTGTTCCTATTCTCAGGTTCTTTGCTTGAGTTGGAGCTCCGTGTGTGCAGCAGAGCGCATATGGGTCTTTGAAGAATGGAACAATCCATGACTCCATCTAAAAGAGCAATCTCTAAATGGTAAACATTCTCTTCAAAATTTGACAGTGCAGGGGGAAACGCAGTTCTTCTATCAACAGCATCCTTAAAGGGAATAAAGAGACAAGGAAGGGAGATCTGAATGAGAGTTAGCGCTAAGAAAAAGTAACAGTGTGCCTTGTGATGAACATACTTATTATGCCATGGTTGTTTGTGGGGTACAACCTGCTTCATGAGATGTATGAAGAGTTACCCCGAGTTGCAGGTATGGATGTACCTGGCTGGTGGTGTGTGTGGGAGGAACTGTAAACGTTGAAGTGAGAAGGAAATGAAATGCTCAAAACTATAAATGAATCTCATTTCTTTTTATACAGAGTTATACGCTTTGTGGATCAGGGGAATGTTGTGAATGTAGTGTATCTTGATTTCAGTATGGCCTTTGACAGAGTCCTCTTTAGTGTTCTTCTTGGAGAAGCTGGCAAAATGTGGACTGGACAAGATAACTGTTAGGTGCATTTTTAGCTGGTTGACTAACCAAACCCAAAGAGAGCTCATGAATGGTTCCTCATCATCCTGGGGGGGAAGTGACAAGTGGGGTGCCACAGGTTTCTATGCTTGGCCTGTTGCTGTTCAACATCTTTATAAACTTCTTGGATGAAGGTGTCAAGAGGATTTGCATCCGATTTTCAGATGCTAACCAAACTGGGAGGGGTAGCCTTTGCCGCCAAAGACAGAAATTCAAAATGACCTTCACAGATTGGAGAAATATGGTAATAATAATAATAATAACAACAACAACAACAACAACAATAATAATAATAATAATAATAATTTATTTGTACCCCACCCATCTGGCTGAGTCTCCCCAGCCACTCTGTGTAGCTCCCAATCGAATATTAAAACAATTCAGCATTAAATATTAAAAACTTCCCTAAACAGAGTTGCCTTCAGATGTCTTTTAAAAATAGGATAGCTGCTTATTTCCTTGACATCTGTTGGAAGGGCATTCCACAAGGCGGGTGCCACTACCGAGAAGGCCCTCTATCTGGTTCCCTGTAACCTCACTTCTTGCAACTAGGGAACCGACAGAAGGCCCTCGGCGCTGGATCTCAGTGTCCAGGCTGAATGATGGGGGTGGAGACGCTCCTTCAGGTATATAGGACCGAGGCCGTTTAGGGCTTTAAAGGTCAACACCAACACCGATACTTTGAATTGTGCTCGGAAACGTACTGGGAGCCAATGTAGATCTCTCAGGACCGAACGAACAAAATGAATTTCAGTAGGGACAAATGTAAGGTTTGTAAGACAAATGTAAGGCATAGGAAAACTCAGTCCTCCAGATGTTTTGGGACTACAACTCCCATCATCCCTGACCACTGGACCTGTTAGCTAGGGATGATGGGAGTTGTGGTTTAGTATGATGGCGGTGGTGGTGGTGGTAGTAGTAGTTGCCTGTTCTACACTTAGGCAGGAAGAACCAGCTGCAGGATTGGATTCTGCAGGAAAAGATATTGCTAATGATGTCAAAACAACTGGATAGAGTTAGTACAGCATATTGTAGGTGATTCTGCTGAATGATCTTAGAATCTCCCTTCAGATCTTCAAACCAAATTCATGAAGGTCAGGAGGGGAGGGGAGTGTTTGCTATGGCCAGGGGAGTGGATGGGAGTCACTGCACCCAGGGATCTTGGGGGCAAGAACAACACGTTTCCCTCCCCTACATGGTTTGTAGCATTCATGCTGGCTTAGTTTACATTGACTTGCCAGCTTCTTGTGCACAGGATTGCTCCTTAAGTGGTAGATTTAGGCAGGGCTGGTCCACATATCATTCCTCTTCATTTGCCGCTCTGTGTTGCTTCCCCAGTGTTCCCTGATCATTGCTGTCTGTAGGGCAGGGCCAATAACAACAGCAACCCAGCACACTGGTGGTACAAAAAGTTGCAGGATTTCATCAGGAAGTTACAGGACATGGACTGATTGGAAACAAAGCAGGATGACCACCTCAAAAAAACCTTTGCAGGTACAGACAGAATTGAAAGTGGCGTTGTGTGGAACTGTCCCAATAAAACATACAAGCATAAGATGAGTCCTACTGGATCAGGCCAACAGCTCATCTAGTCCAGCATCCTGTTCTCAAAATGGCCAACCCACTAGCAGGATTTGAGCACAAGGCCACGCTCTCTTCTTGTGGTTTCCAGTCCCAGGAATGCACAATGAAAAGGACTTTTGAAGGCTTATCATCTTTTTCATGGGCCTATTATGCAAATATATTCAGGAACCAGTTTGTAAACTTTCAGAAATCTCCTCCCATTGAATGACTTTCTGAAACTTCTCCCCCTTCTTTTATCACTTGTGTCTACATTGCCATTCCAATTCCAGATAACATTTGCCCAAAGTTAATTAATTATGCAGACCCGCATTAGGAGGGCAAACAGTGAAGTGGGAATCTGTCACCTGCTGTTTTCCTACAGCAAACAGTGAGCGGAGCTACAGCAGATCTGCACCCATGCCAGGGGGGCCCTTTAAATCCTGTGCAAGGACTGCCCACGGGCCTTTCTCTCCCCCGCAACCCCCCCCCAATTTATGGTCTCTTAATGCATATTGTCTGGGGAAGTGGAGCAGCTCCTCCCTGAGTTGGGAGGAAATATTCATGCAACAGGAACTCCCAGGGCCAATGCAAAGTTCCTTCTTGCCTTGGTGCAGCAGTGCTGATGCTGGGCTAATGGAGAGATGCTGAGGCATTCTGCCGGGTCGCCTTATCAAGTGTGCCCCATTCAGCAGTGGGGCAGGTGGTGCTTCTCTGCCTAGGCCTAGCAGAGGGAAAACAGGTTGCCAGGTCATGTGACTGAGCTGAATAGTCTTAGGCATGGGTAGGCAACCTAAGGCCCGGGGGTCGGATGCGGCTCAATCGCCTTCTCAATCCGGCCCACGGACGATCTGGGAATCAACGTGTTTTTACATGAGTAGAAGGTGTCCTTTTATTTAAAATGCATCTCTGGGTTATTTGTGGGGCATAGGAAATCTTTAACCCCCCCCCAAAATTCCGCCCCCCCCCCCGACAAGGTCTCAGGGACAGTGGTCAGGCCCCCTGCTGAAAAAGTTTGCTGACCTCTGTTAATCCCTCCACAGTGCGTTTTGGATTGCAGCCTCAATCACACACACACACACACACACACACACACACACACACACACACAGCCTTCTTTATCTCTAAATTGAGGACAGAGCATAATTATTGCTTTACCCATCACAAAAACAACAACCCAACAACAGAAGCAGACCCCTGGTTGGGATTCAGCCTCCACCCCATGCCCCTATATCGGAACCTACTTATATGTACAGTATTGGCCTTGGTTTTACCAGCTTCAGCTCCCATGGCCATGCTATATCTTTAGCTGAGCTGGGTTTGGGGACCCCTGCATGCTAAACTGCTCGTCCTGGCAGATCTTAATAGTCTTTCTCCCTTAATGTCTGTCTAATGGAGTCTACTGAGAAGTAGTCTATATATCCCCCTCCTTCACCCCTTTTCTGTAGTTATAGAGGGGGAGGAAGAGGAGAAAACACAGATGATTATGATAATGGTGATGACTATTTTAAATGTTTCTTATTCCTTGCAATCTGTTAAATCATACCCCACGATCTGCTAAGTAACTTGGAGCAGTGCAAACTGATTCCCTTTAGTCCCTTTCGGGAGTTTTACAGGGGTATGTTCTATGCACAGCCAGTGGTATGGGTCAGGATGCCACCTGCTGGCCCGGTCTCCTCCCTGCAGTTTATCCTCCATTGTTCTAAATTTCCACGCACACAGGGGGAATTTGCATGCGTTCCAAGGCACATTGGTTTCAGCGGTGCAACTTGCACCGTGCAAAAATCAAGAGTACTGTTTGTGTGCAGGGAGCCTTACATGCATCGAGGTGCACGCATGTAGGCTCCAGGTGTTTTGCAGTAACCAAAGATACACAGCCATGCATAACTGCTTAAAAAGACTTAAGCATTAATACTTTGAAAATTATACTGCAGAAATAAACATTTTTCATAAAACTTTGCATGCAACATGGCATATAATTAGTTAAATTTTGAAGAAAAGCAAAACAACAGCAGCAGCAACAACAGCAGCAGCAACAACAACAACAGCAACAACAAACCCCTGACAATGCATGAGTGACTTAGACATGCAAGAGGCAGTCCAATATGGGCAAGGTTTGAAGCACTGAATTCCATATGTTTTAATTGGATTCCTCCTCCATCCCCCAACTCATATTGTGTTCCTAGTAAGACACAGGACTTTTGATTCTACACAAAGAAAGACATCTTGGCAGAAGACAGGTCATTAGCTAGGAGCCTGGTATTAGTGGATGGATGCAGAGGTGGACGGTGGATGGAAAAAACATGATCCAAAATGGTACTTTAAATGCGATCAATGGTATTTTAATACCTTCTTTGAGCAGGAGGCCACAACAGAAATTGCTCTGCTTTTAGCCGGAGCTGCCTTGTGGCATGGGCTGGGCTCCTGCTCAACAAGACCTCTCCGACTCCTTAAGTGCCCAGAAATAGTTCTGCCCTACTTTGAGTCCAAGCCAGTGTTTTTATTTTTTTTATTTATGCATTGGTTGTTCTTTCTTTTTCTTTTTTTGGAAGGCCATTGCCTGTATCAAACTGAGATGGGTTAAAATCACAATTAACCTTAAAAATACCTTGGTCCGAACCCAGAATTTGCTTAGAGGAGTTCCATCGACAGGAGCATTGATTTCAGCAGGTCTACTTTAAGCATGCCTAAGTCTGGATCCAACCCACTACTTATATATGTGAGTGTTCAATGTAAACATAAGAAGAGGCTGGATCAGGCCAAAAACCCTATCAAGGTTTTCCAGTGGCCAACCAGGTGCATAAGAGAAGCCTGCAATAATAATAATAATAATAATAATAATAATAATAATAATAATAATAATAATTACCGCCAGCCACTCTGGGCGGCTCCCAACAGAATTGATGATGATGATAAGATGATAGAACATCAGACATTAAAAGCTTCCCTAAACACAGGAAACACTCTAGATTCTCAGCAACTGGCATTCTGAGGTATACTGCTTCCGACAGAGGAAGTAGAAAATACCCATCATGGCTAGCTTATCCTCTATGAAGCTTATCCTCTACAGTCGTACCTCGGTTTGAAAACACTCCGGTTTGAGTACTTTCGGTTTAAGTACTCCGCGGACCCGGAAGTGTTTACTTCTGGGTTCCGCAGCATGCACATGCGCAGAAGCGATCTCTGTGGTTCGCACATGCGCAGAAGCGCTCTATCGGCGCTTCGCACACGCACGGAAGAGGCGCTCGGATTAAGTACTTTTTGGGGAGCGGATGGCACCCCTGAACCAATTGAGTACTTAAACCAAGGTACCACTGTATTTAACTTTTTAAAACTTTCATAAAATAGTTATTTACCATAATTTCAGCTCATGGACACAGTCTTGCAGATTTCTTACTTAGAAATAAGTCTTATGCAACTCACAGTGTACTCCTAAACAGGTATACTCAAAAGTAAATCTCACTGAGATCGGTGAGCAACTTAACATTATATTTTATTGAAAGTTCATGTGGTGTAGTGGGCAGAATGCGTTAAACAAGACCCAAGGAGACGCAGGTTGAAATTCCTTTTCAGTGATGGAGCTCATATGGTGTTTTGGGGGGGCGTCTCTACCATACCCTACCTTGCAGAGTTTTGTGATGCTTAAATGGGAGAGGAGGAACAATTGTATATTACCTTTAGTTCCTTGGAAGATGTGATAAAGATAATAAAATAATATTAAAAATATAAGAAATGATAAAATAATATATTGGGAGTTATATATTTGTGTGTACCTATGCCTCCCCTTAGGTTTGCACCTGGCTGAAACCTTGATTGTTCATTGCTGCTTATGATCAAGGACAACCACGAGAAAAGTTAATATAACAGAAGAATGTAAGACCTGCCTGGCACTCAAGCAAAGTGTTCCAGAGGAACAGCCATATCCATGTGTGTGGCTGAAAGATATTAAATTCTTATGAAATAGAGATGGCTTTAACTGAAGAAAGAAAGGGACACTCTCAGGCTGATGGGGAATGTTAATATTTCTTGCATTCCTTCAAAAAACCCCAAACAAAACCCATTGTTGAGCTTGGCGCCGTTGTGTCTGGTTATCGCCACTTTCCTCAGCCTGTTGGTTTTTGCATTCCTTGCCATCCCTGGATTTGCTGTCAGTGCCAGAGCAGTCTGGTAAATATGTCACAGTCTATTATGTTTGCTGTCATGCAGAGAGTTTAATGTGTGATGTTTTGATAACGTTTCCCCCCACTGTTTGGTATTGCCCACCTGCACACATGTGCATGTTTCCTGTCTGCATTACACCTCAGTACTGTATGCAGTTTTACTTGTTTTTCATTCCAGTTCTTAAATGAGGGAGAGACGAAACCGCAGAGTCCTGGACAACTTCGCCGGAAATCTCATGGTAAAATCTGCCAGGATGAGCTGCTTAGGATACAGTGGATTGCTGGCTCAGCTGTCCTCAGCGGGCATTAAGTGCCCAATCCTGGCTCAGCTGAAGATACCCTGGCATAATTTGCTCAATACTGGATCTTAGCGGAAATTGGCTGAGGCCAGTGTGAGTCCCCAAAACGGGGCATTCTGGGAGTGTGGCAGGGGCAGAACCAGAGAGGCGGGACTTTAGCTTGATCATGTGATCAACCAGGCATAAGGCACTATTTTAAAGGCTTCTTTCCCCTCTGCCAGGCTTAGGTTGAGCAACAGCAGTCCTGTTGTTGAATAGGCTTTGGATCTGGTGTAACAATGGCTTGCTTTATCTCAGCTGTTTGTGCATAGGTTTGCTCCCTTAGACTCTGACGCTTCACAGTGTGCCAATACCACCACCCCCAAACTGCTCCACTTTAAGCGGGGCATCCCAGAATTACAGAATCCACCCCAGTTTCTGAGTGGATCCTGGGAAGTCCAGTTTTGGTTCCAGCAAAAACACAGCCCCCCAAAGACACCTGTTTTGGAGTGCCCAGGCTCTTTGTGTGAGCCACTGGCTCTAACAGAGCATGGCTCCCAAAGATACCCCATTTTTGGGGAGGGGGTGTTTTTGCATGAGGGTAGGTATGTCGGTGGGTATGCAGTACTCCTGCTTCTCACATTATGCACTACCCTCTATGATCAGAGGCTTCAGTTGGTCTCGCTAATCTCACAGTTTTGATTGGTGGGACTTTTCTGTGGTGACCCCTGACTCCGACAAGACTGTGGTCTTGTCCATTTCCACATGTATTTATAAGGGACTGTAAGGCACATTGCTGGCATGTAATGATGTTCTCACCACTGAAAAGGCTGTAGAAATTAATAGTTCTGAATGGTGAACCTATTAGCGTGGCCTTAGAGGCTGATCTCAGAGCTTTGGCAGATTCACACAGGTGCAGGTGGTCTTACAAAATAGCCTATCTTAATTCATTAGTTTGCCCTTTCTGGCTTTCAGAAGCCCTTCCCCATCTTAGGACTGATTCAGGTTTCAGAAAGTGGGGCACAGCTGTCCCCCCCCCCCACAAATCTACAATTCCCAGAGTTCCCTGGGTGCTGTAGTGGTTAAGGGTGGTAGACTCGTAATCTGGGGAACCAGGTTCGCGTCTCCGCTCCTCCACATGCAGCTGCTGGGTGACCTTGGGCTAGTCACACTTCTTTGAAGTCTCTCAGCCCCACTCACCTCACAGAGTGTTTGTTGTGGGGGAGGAAGGGAAAGGAGAATGTTAGCCGCTTTGAGACTCCTTCAGGTAGTGATAAAGCGGGATATCAATTCCAAACTCCTCCTCCTCCTCCTCCTCCTCCTCCTCCTCCTCCTCCTCCTCCTCCTCCTCCTCCTCCTCCTCTTCTTTCTTCTTCTTCTTCTTCTTCTTCTTCTTCTTCTTCTTCTTCTTCTTCTTCTTCTTCTTCTTCTTCTTCTTCTTCTTCTTCTTCGTCCCTGTGAAGCGAAACCAAGGGTTAACCCATACTGAGTTCTGAGGGGAATAGGAGTCTCCTAACAACTTGTAGCACCCTTAACCAACTACAGCTCCCAGAATTCTCTGGGGGAAGTCGTGACTGTTTAAAGTGGTATCATATGGTGGGAATGTGGCCTGTGGCCACACAACTCTGAAGCCCAATTCATTCTGGCAGATCTTCAGCAATGCATTTGGCCTCATAATCTCCAGCATTGCAGTGACAAACTACCAGACATATTCATTTTGTTGTTGATGTTTCAAGTGCCGCTTGTTCCAGGTTTCGTTCCTTTCCCTTTTTATTGTTTAAATACCACAGAGACCTTTCCTTTTTGAGCTATTATGGTAGTAATACACACTGTAAGATAATGAACCAAACATCGTCTAGCGCAGCCCTTTTCATCCAGTCACAATCAAAAGCCGTTAGAATCAGCTGCCCGTGTTTTCCTCAAAACATGAGATAGCTTAATGTCACGTATTTGAAATAACATAAAATGCTTAAAGTTAGCATCCTTTTGTGGAGCCATCTTTCATGATAAGGTAATGCTCTGATGGTATTGTTGCCAGACTAAATGTGAAAATGCCAGCCATTTCTCTTTTCTGGCTGTATTGAACTAAGGAAGTCATGTTTAAGGATTGCATCCATACAGAATGAAGTCATCTTCCCTCTCTCTCTCTCTCTCTCCCCTCCTCTCTCTCTCTCTCTCTCTCTCTCTCTCTCTCTCTCTCTCTCTCTCTCTCTCTCTCTACCGGCTCCATAACTTCTTCCTGACTTCTGTCAGAAGTGCAGCTCTATACCTACCAACTGGAATTACATATTATGAGTAATTTTTGCATTCAAGTCTCTGTGCTTATTATACATGTCGTTTGCTTTTTTAATTGTGTATTGGGCCCCTTGTTTGTTGCCTATAGAACCATACCCGTCAACATTTCTCATATGACCATAGCGCACCATGCCCCTAGGACGCGCACCAGCCCCACCCTGGCCTGCTCTCCACCCTCCGGTGCCAGAGCATGAAGCTCCGCCACTTGTGTTGTCCTCCATCTTAGCAATTACATTGGATTCTTGGTTACATCTCATGGTTAGTGAGGAGATAGTTTACCTTGGATTGAAGGGCCTTGGCTTACCTTAGGTGGTGTAGCAGCAAAACGGATCGGGGATAAGCAAATCAGCAATGTCAAGTGTTAATCGGAATGCTGAATGGTGTAGCAGATATAGCTTCATTCTCTGCCAGCATGAATGGAGATGTCCCTCTATGACAGGGGTCGGCAAGGTTTATCTCACCTGCAGAGATCACTCCGTGGGTCGGATCGCGTCTGCGCAGACGCAATTTTGGGTGCCTGCGTCAGTGCAGACACGATTTCCGGTGCCACACACAGCACGCGGGGACTCGCCATGTGGGCAGCTCGGTTCGGGGGTGGCTCATGGGCCATTTAAACGACCCCCGTGGGCCGCTTGTGGCCCACGGGCTCCAGGTTGCCGGCCCCTGCTCTATAACATACTCAATAGGAATGGTGGGCAAGATGGTTGGCCACATAATTACTAGCGTAGTTTTCACCTTGGCAGACCCCTAACAAGCTTGCAAGGAACTCACAGAATGCATTCGGAACAACTGAATTAATGTTGGATATGCTATGCTGAGCCAAATTCTATGGTTCTCTGTATGTATGAGGGCAATAGGGAGTCTTTTTAGGTCATTGATGAAGCTAAGTGATGGATTTCAGATAGACTTAAAATCCAAGCACTTGAATAATGATTTTGGTAGCTTGTTATAAAACTTCCCAGTACAGATTTTTGGCTGGGCATGGGGCAGGGGGAAGACAGCATATTTAATAGGATGAAATCATATGCCATATAAAAAAATATAAATGTATATCACTCATTTGCTGACAAGCGTCTGTAGATGACATTTTACCAATTTTGCAAGAGGCTCCTTGTAAGTAACTGTTAGCTGAAAATCAGGTATTTATGCAATTATGATAATTATATCTGTGCATCTGCTGTGGTATGCTTGTAATTATTTCATTAAAACAGCAATTATAATTGTAGGTGATAATGATGTATTTGGAGCACATTACAAAAATCCTTATAAACTGGCAGAGGTGAACTTGGTGCAGCTCTAAAGCCCTGTACATTATTTTAATGGAAATGTCAAGAATTATTAGCATAGACTATGAACTGCCTTCAAAAATTATATGAAACTCGTAAAGCTTATTTTTATCCCCCCTGCCAAAAACATAAACTCCAGACTAACATTTCAGAAGTCATTTTAGGAAGGGGAAAAAGGATGAACAGTAAATGGAATAAATAAATGGTCATCTACCTCTTGCACACTTTGGTCCAATTCAGTCACAAGAAACCATGGTTTGCCACTGTGATCACAAGGAGGCATGAACCTTGGGCTCACATGTTCCCTCATTACAGGACCCCTTCTTAGTGCATGATGGGAGATTAGAAGCTTTCAATTGTTGTTAGAAACAAACCACAGTTTACAGTTTTATTCTAACAGGGTTGCTGAAGTAGTACACTCTAGATGTAGCTGGACTACAGCTCCCTTCATCTTTGATAATTGGCCATGGCGGCTGGGATTGATGAGCAGTCCAACAACATCAGCAGAGTACCGTGTTGGCTACCCCAGTGCAAACCACAACTTTTTCTCAAACCAGAACCAAACCATGCGTTTTCATTATGTTTGCATTAGGAACTTAGGAACTTGCTTGCCTGTTGCAAGTGAACATGCTGGTGAACTTCTCCAGGCTCAGGTCCAGGATCAATCTTCAGCAATACAGGCTCAGTTATATATCCCTCAAAAGAGGGCGAAGAACATTAGAAGCCCATGGATTCTTCTCCAGCTTGGATTTTATGCTGAACTGGAGAAGACCACTGGCTCACCCTCAGAAAACTGGGGCTGAAGAGGGCGTGGGGAGAGAGTCCATCATCACAGGGGTGCCTATTTGCACAAAGATTTTCCATGGTGCAGGAGGTGAGCTTTTGCCTCTTATAGTTTTCTTGAGAGGAAGTTGTTCAAACCAGCGAACTAGTGAGCCACAGACAAATGACTCTCTTGCTTTGCTGGGGGCTGGTTCAGCAAAGAACCAAGTTATTATCAATGTTGAAGTAAAGATGCTTGGCTCATTTCTAGTTGAATCTGTGAGCCAAGTGGAGTACATCCATCTCTATTTGTGGCAACCTTTAAATAGCTTCTGCCATTTTGGAAATGATGTATTTTGCACAACGACCTCTCCCAGATCCAAACGCAGCCCAGAAGCTTGTTGCTTCGCTTGTGCTTTACACTTCCCTGTTTCTTTGCAATCCCAGACAGGCAGCAAAACCAGAGGTTTGCTGAACCCTTGGGTGGCCACCATACAAAATCAGTAGATTGTGTTTGATTTGGATGGGTCACAAATTGTGCAGCCCTAATATAGGAGAGACAAAAACCCCTTACTGGCTAAAACTTTCAGCTCTACTTAACAAAGGAGGATATCCCTATGCACACACCACTTTCATGTAGGAAAAATGCACTTACATGTAGGAAAGTAACTTGATATGATATTGCTAATATTTAGATTGGCTACTTGCACTGCTCCCCCCAAAATAAAGAATCCGGTGAGCAAAACTAAAAAAAGAGGATAAAATAACACAAATCTGCAAAAAAATGGCATGCACTAATTTAAGTGTAGCAGTAGCTAATGGAATTTCAACAGATATGCTGTACATCTTATCATAGTGGGAATAACTTAACTCCCTTGATTTCAGTGGCTCCACTCTCAGCAAGACTTACCTGGATATCACAAGGTCTCAGCCATGGCCAAGACAGAATTCAAACCCAGGTCTCCATTTTCTCTAGTTCAGCATTTGATGCAACCACCCCCAAGCACTGCATTCTGATTATTGACTCAATACCCCATACTTTTCAACCGTAAGAATGCTGACTTGTGCTGGGGTGTTGTCTAATTTCCCACCTTGGCAACCGCAGATGTGGAACAACTCATAGAGTTGGGGAAATTGACAAATGTGATGGAATCACAACACTGGAAAGGATTCCTACAAGGGCAAAAAAATGTAAGATGGGGCAATATTTTGGGTTGCTTTCCCATGTTGGTGGTTATGGGGAATCCTGCCCTCAGCTACACCGGTTTTACACAGTAGTTATAATATTATACAAATATATATTCTTATGGAAGAAATATAAACAAGCAAGCTATTGCACTGCCACAAGTGTTCCTGCCCATGCTCCCACCCCAAATGTATATTTTATTGATTTTCCTTAGCTAAGGTTAAGACTGAAGTGACAAAGTGTTTCAATTTCCAGAGTTGCCCTGGAGGACTGAGACAATTTACAATCATTTCTACAGTAAAATTGCTACCTCGTGATATTGACCAACGCAATTGCATGTAGCCTTGGGGAGCAAATATGAGAGTATAAATATTTGTCTTTCTATTTGTTTTTTAAATGAAATGTATTACCTTATTAATGTCATTGTCAAGCATTATTTCAACTCTGCTGGATGAAAAGGGTGATTTGGAAGTACCGCTTTCTTGCTAATTTGTTTATGTGCTAAGGGTGGGATCTATCAATGGCTAGACAGCTGCTCCCTCCATTGCCTGCCAGCCACCAATGTAGGGATCTGATTCTCATCAGGTTCTCGGCTTACCTGGGAGATGGATGGTAGAGTTGATCCAGACCAGGAATGGGGAACCTGTGCTCCTCCTTGTGTTGGTGTCTGATCAACATTTCTCCTGTGTTTTTGGACTGTTCTCCATCAATTAATGAGGAAAGAAATTGCACTGAAAACGTTAAAAAGGGGAGAGAAAATACCAGATAAATTTTCATGGGTCGAGATGGCAGAAAAATTAAAATCATTCCACATTTAAAGGTGAACCTGCCTAATTCACAGTTTCCAAAAATGATACACGAATCAAAATGTAACTGTCCTTTGAAATTTGCCATTCCCTGAATTTTGCAATGAGGTTCTCAGACTAAGTAATATGGATATTCATGTGTATATAAAAATATGTATATAAAAGTGTATAAAAATGAGTAAATGGGTGAAATTGAGATGCATTCTATTGGGAAAAACTGCATACAGTAGGCAAAATTGCAAGTGCATTAGGTGAAATTTGCAGGTGAATTTTTGTGAGAAAATCATAAATATGCAGAAATGTGGTGAACTGATCTTATGATTGGAAAAATCAAGAAACCCAAAGAAACCCAAATGGAGGGATTCACCCATTCCTAGTGCAAGTTTATTTTTTAATCTTCTTATATTACTCAGTGGTGGCTGACTGGTGTACGTGATGAGAGTTGGCAGATGATTTCAATCCTACCACCCCATCAATCTAGTCCTCGGGACAGAATGTAAATCTGCAGCTTAATCTGCAGATCTACAAACCTTTCTAAGGGATCATTCAACCCTGGCACTTAGGAGGTATGACAAGGACTGTGCCGTATTCCCCCCTTGCTTTTAATAGTGTTAAGCGAGCAGCTTCAAAATATGGTGCCTTTGCTTGGCAGGGTGCAAAGCATTTAAAAAGAGCCACTGTCTGTTGCTTCCTGTGCAACTCTACTATGCACAAAGGGTCATTTTACATACAAGAAAGCGGCTGCCCCTCTTGAGAGAATAACAGCACAATCCTGGGTATAAGAATGCATGGATATGGAATATGTTTGCAGCCTGCAGGTGCAAGCCTAAAACGTGTTTACAAGGAAGTAACACTCAGTAGAGGATAGCAAGATGTGACAGTGATGCACGCACACCTGACCTCCTGCTCAGCAAGGGATACAGGGAGGAGGAGTGAGACAGTGGGAGCATCAAATTGTCTCCACCAGCACATGTGCACCGCACCAACCTTGCCACCACCTCACCTCCCTCTCTACTTCCTGGGAAGCAGCAGCGATCAGAGGTCAGGTGAGTCCACTGCCCCACCATGCCATTCCACTATTGGTAACACCCATTAAGTTTGCTCTTCTTTAACTCTGGGCAAACCTTAGGATTGGGCTGTGCCTGAAAACTCATCACAAGTGCAAAATAATATCCATGGAACATTTCTGGTGTATTGACTATCCTAAGAGGATGCACTTGAAAATTGCAGGGATGGTTTTGTATGCGCTCCCTGATAGCCTTTTTTTTATATATATATATAAAAGGACAGGGGGTAAGTAACACCAGGAAGGCAAAATGAGAGCCACATGACAAGACCACACTCAGGTCTGTGAGGGTTCCTTGCTGCCTTGGAGTGTATTATTAAATCACTTTGGCATCCCGAGTTGCCAGTAGTGTTGCTTTCCTCAAAACTCCAGAGAGATGGGATGTCTGCCAAGGAAGCATGATAAAACAAAGGACCATAAATAAATTAAAGTCACTAACCTACTGTAAATGTTTTCACTGCATTTGCTTGTTCCTCTCTTACGGTTTTAGCTTCCTTGTCCAACCCGACAGGCTTTGCGGTGTTTTTAATCTTGCTTCTTTTCTGCATTTCCATGCTGTTTTTCTTTCAACACATGGATAAGTCCTCCTCACAGTTACTTAGGTTTTAACCCGAGAATAGTAGGTAGGATAGCCGATGGCCACGGAAATCTACTCCTCTCCCAAGCTTTCTGGCACCTTAGAGTTGGGGCAGACGTTGTTGTTGTTGTTGTTGTTGTTGCTGCTGCTGCTGCTACTACACAGCTGTGAGTGATTGCCAAAGAAGATGATGATCATTATCATGATCATCATCAATATGCTGCCCATCTGATTGGGTTGCCCCAGCACGCCTGTGGTTAAGAACAGTTTCAGGTTAAGTACGGACCTCTAGAACGAATTAAGTTCATAACTAGAGGTACCACTGTACCCAAAAAAGCACCTCTTGTACCAGCCTGTCCATATATTAAGATCAGTGGATGAAGCCCAACTCGTCATCCCTGTGTAGAATAAAGTGCACATAAAACATATTTTCAGTGACAGTTTCATGTCTGAAGAGCATCTCTTCCAGCAGGCTTTTGGATGAGGGAAACCATGGTTTGCTAAAACTTACGAATACTGCTGCTTTTTATCATGAGTTGTGTGGGAACAACAGTTTTAAATCTTGTGTGCCGAGCTGGCTACTCTGTTGTGGCAAAGGGCGGTGTTTGAATTTCTTAATAAATAGTTACTTCAGGTTGCTTTCGGCATGAACATTAGTTTGCTGAGTCATTGGGAGAAAAATTGAAATGGAGAAGCCTGTTTGGATTTGGTATAGAGCTGATTTTGCTGTCTACAGATTTTTGAGCATGCCTAGCTCAGAACGTCTTTGCCCCGAAAGATGTTGAGAAAAGGAGGACGACAGTTGGATATATTTTTTTTACACAAGGACCAATGGTTTGATGAGGCAGCTAAATAAATAAATAAATAAATAAATAAGCTGCCCACGCAAGAGAACTTTCTACTGAAGCTGATAACACCCTGCTGCTATTTTTATTATTATTATAAAGCAACAAATGCCCAGTGTACATGTGCTAAATGAAACGGTTTCTATGGAAATGCCCTGAGCTCAATCAGTCCTGAACAGGAGGATATTTTGAAGAATAATTAGCTTGAGCTTTTTAAAAAAAAGTCCATGTGGATGACACAAGAAAGTTGGGATGCATTTCAGCCGAATGTGTTCCGAAGGAGATAACACTTCACATTGTATCCAACTTTGTGGTGGGTTTTCCTTTTCATTTATTTCTTACAAACATGCTTCACACCCTCCACCCCAGCAATTGTTTGTTCTTTTTCTCCTCAAAGCAAGATGAAATTTGCATTTATTTGAGGTTGGGATTTGTGATGTACTAGAATGTCACAAATTAGATGGGTATAGAAGGGGGGGGGGGGAGTTGACTGGTCCAATTTGTCATGCGTACTTAGGCATTTATTCAGAAGCACCAAGGCTCTCTCCTTTTGTGTGCCATCATGCCTAACATACTTAGCCCATGTATGCCAGAATCACCTGCTTGTCAGGACTTGCAAAATGCTGTGCTCTATCTGCCAAAGGCCAGATAGAGAGGCTTCAGGGGCTGCATTTGGCCCCCAGGCCTGAGGTTCCCCACTTCTGCTTTAGAGCTTGCAGTTGACAACATTGCAACTGGCCTGTTCTGCAGCAATTAGCAGTCATCTGCATTTATCTTTGAGCCACAAAAATTGCCGGTCACCTTCTAATTGCTGTCACTCAGGCCACAGCTGCAGGAGGCTAGTGAAATGTTGCCAACTCTTTTTTTCCGCGAAGGCGCCCATACCAACAACCTATTTTAAAAGCACATCTTTCCCCATAGTTGTGGCTTCAGTGTGGAGCTAGTGTGGTGTAGTGGTTAAGAGCGGTAGACTCCTAATCTGGGGAACCGGGTTCGTGTCTCCGCTCCTCCACATGCAGCTGCTGGGTGACCTTGGACTAGTCACACTTCTTTGAAGTCTCTCAGCCCCACCCACCTCATAGGGTGTCTGTTGTGGGGGAGGAGGGGAAAGGAGATTGTTAGCCGCTTTGAGACTCCTTCGGGTAGTGATAAAGCGGGATATCAAATCCAAACTCTTCTTCTTCTTGCTGGGACAAGCTGCGCTGGTTGAATTTCTGCCTAAAATGCAACTCTTTACAGGATCCCTACCAGAAAAGAAAAATGCTGGGACAAAAGAGGTGGGCAACATACTCAAACTCAAAATATATACAGTATATTGATATATATATTTTCCCTGCCCGTTCCCACCGGTCATGCCATGAGAATGCTCCTGAAAATAGGCCCTTGGAACCAAATAAATACGTTTGGGATTGAAGTGATTACCTCAGTGGAAAGTTGACTCATGCCTAGACATATATTTATGTTCTTGTGTTGAGTACATCAGTAAACACACTTTAATCCCAGTAATCTAAGCTCTTTAGAAAACAGGAAAATTGTCCAAAATTGCAGGACTTCAGTGCTGCGAGCATCTGGTCGCGCGACACATTTGCATACAGAGCAACGAAATGCACAACACACAAGTTCAAACTCATTTGGCCTCGGGCACAAACAGGGTTGGTGCTTTAATGCTGACATCACTTATCAGAACACTTAGCAGCTGATCAGCAGAGCTGGCATCTAACAGCTGATCTGCCGCTATTGGTGCTTATAGGGTCGTTTTGTATCAGTAGCTGCACCACATCCATCCTTCACTTGATTGAAGCCTAACAGCTGTTAAAGAGCAAAAAACAACAACAACAACAAAGGGTTATCTTGTGCCTCTGGGTATCCTTAAACAGGGTGATATGTGATGTTTGGGTAATAATGTGCAAAATAGCTAAGCCATAGTTGGCTGATTTGTTTTGGTACGTCTCAGGTTTTATCTTACCCTCTCCCAGAGGTTCACAGTAGCTATATAGTAATTTTCTTTTACTATTTGTTTAGTTCCACCAGTATGTACAAGACAGAAGTGGAACTGTACTCACCAGATGTCTTACAGACCCAGCCTAAGGGTTCTCCTAATGTGAACTCCCACATACAGTGTTTCAGGGAGGGTTGTAGCTTAGTGCTAGAGCACCAACTTTGCATACATCCCCTCCAGGGCAGCTGTCTACCAGCTCCAACTGGTACACAGGCTGAGACCCTACCTGACTGCTGACTGTCTCACCAGAGTGCTGCATGCTGTGATCCGGAAACTACAACTAATCCAGAATGCGGCAGCCAGACTGGTGACTGGGAGTGGCTGCCAAGACCATATAACACCGGTCCTGAAAGACCTACATTGGCTCCCAGTACGTTTCTGAGCACAATTCAAAGTGTTGGTGCTGACCTTTAAAGCCATAAATGACCTCAACCCAATATACCTGAAGGAGCGTCTCCACCCCCATCATTCAGCCGGACACTGAGTCCAAGGGCCTTCTGCCGGTTCCCTCACTGCGAGAAGTGAGGTTACAGGGAACCAGGCAGAGGGCCTTCTTGGCAGTGGCACCCGCCCTGTGGAACGCCCTCCCATCAGGTGTAAAGGAAATAAACAACTACCTGACTTTTAGAAGACACCTGAAGGTGGCCCTGTTTAGGGAAGTTTCTAATGTCTGATGTTTTATTGTGTTTTTAATATCCTGCTGGTAGCCGCCCAGAGTGGCTGGGGATACCCAGCCAGATTGGCGGGGTATAAATAATAAATTGTTATTGTTGTTGTTGTTGTTGTTGTTGTTACTCCTGTGGTTTTCAGCAACTGGTGTTCAGGAGCATTGCTGCCTCCCACTGTGGAGCTAGAGCTAGTAGCCATTGATAGCTCTCAATAACATCTCTAATCAGAGTGACTCTTACTTAGGAAGGCTGGAGATACTTTGGATCCAGAACTTGGAGGTGATGCTAGATAGGCCAGTGTTGTTGTTGTTTGTATCCTGCCCATCTGACTGGGTTGCCCCACTCACTATGGGCGGCTTCCAACATAGGTGAACTTTACACATGAAAAAGCTTCCCTCTACAGGGCTGCCTTCAGATGTCTTCTAAAGCATATACTCATCTCCTTGACATCTGATGGGAGGGTGTTCCACAGGGTGGGCCCTTTGTCTGGTTCCCTGTAGCTCCACTTCTCGCAGTGAGGAAACCACCAGAAGGCCCTTGGTGCTGGATCTCAGTGTCTGAGCTGAACAGAGTGCAAGGCATATATTAAGATAGCAGTCATAGATTTACCAGATACAGAACAAGCTAGGTCCAGTGGCAGAGTAAAAATGGTGCATACAGATGGCCCTAGGTTCAATCCTGGCATATGTAGTTATAAGATCAGGTACCAGGTACCTTTGCCTGAGAGCATGATGATCCACTGCTACTTAATTTAGACAAGGGGGTGCGGGTGGCACTGTGGTCTAAACCACTGAGCCTCTTGGGCTTGCTGGTCAGAAGGGCGGTGGTTCAAATCCCTGCGATGGGGTGAGCTCCTGTTGCTCTATCCCAGCTCCTGCCAACCTAGCAGTTCGAAAGCATGCCAGATAAATAGGTACCGCTGTGGCAGGAAGGTAAACGTTGTTTCTGTGCGCTCTGGCTTCCATCACGGTGTCCCATTGTGCCAGAAGTGGTTTAGTCATGCTGGCCACATGACCTGGAAAGCTGTCTGTGGACAAACACCGGCTCCCTCGGCCTGAAGCGAGATGAGCGTCACACCCCATAGTCACCTTTGACTGGACTTAACCGTCCAGGGGTCTTTCCCTTAGTTTAGACCAAGCACCCCCAAACTTCAGCCCTCCAGATGTTTTGGACTACAACTCCCATCTTCCCCGACCACTGGTCCTGTTAGCTAGGGATCATGGGAGTTGTAGGCCAAAACATCTGGAGGGCCGCAGTTTGGGGATGCCTGGTTTAGACAGTACTGGATTTAGGGGTCTTGTCCACCCACTATGTTGCCCTAAGCTGACTCTTCATTCAAAGACCTGTCCTGCATGTATCCATTCCTGTTCACTGGCTGGTGACACAGTGAAGGCACAAGGTAGCTGATGGGGAGGGTGAGATAACAATGGTGGAAAAGCAGGGAAGGCGAGGCTAGAACGGGAAATGTGCAGTCCTCCAGATCTTGCTGGACTCCAGCTTCCATGCTGGCTGGAGATGATCGGAGGTGGAGTCCAAGAAGATGGAGAGGGCTACAGGTTTCCCATCCCTGCTCCCCACTGTTGTTGGATGTTGGATTTTTGAGTGAGCTCCATTTAGCTCAGTGGGACTTCGTTTTGAGTTGACATGTGCAGCGTCAAATCTCATTGAAAGCATTCCAAGCCAAGTCTGCGCCTGTCTGAATTCCACTTAGGCACCATGTTATGATTCATGCCTGTCACTCATTCAGTTTTAAAGAGAGAGAGAGAGATGAATTTCTTTCTTTTTTCCTCAGAGCCACCCTGAAAGCTCATCTCATCCCAGGTAGCAATGTAATATCCATTAAAAATTTAGATGCCATAGAAATCTGTTTTTCCTCCTCTTACACATGACTGGATGATATAATCTCCAGGTTCGCACAGCTTTTAGGACACTGTAATATTGCCCATACGTAATTTTTAGTAATATTTGCAACCTTTTCCTGGCTCTCCCCCATTCTAATGTTCAGCTTTCTATTCTGATCCTGAATTGACCTTACTGTGCTGTCATGTTGATGTAGCCTAAATTTCTGATGTGATCTCACTTTCCTTCACAGTAGAAGAGGAATGCATGCTTATTCCCATTGATAAAGGCACTAGAAACACAGCCATGGCTAAAGGAAACCACTTGGTCTGCCTCAGAGGGACAAAATTCTATTCTGTCTTTGGGGAGAAGATTCCCCCCTCCCAGTCGTTCTTTAATGGCTTTTTTGCAATGGCCTCCTTTGCAAACAAAATATATTTCGGACTTGAAAGTGAATGGAGCTTTGAGCTAGTAATCTCTTATTGTAACTAGGAAACTACTGCCCAGAGGATGAGGTTCTTGCATACTTTCAGGATATACTATTGCATATCATGGGCTGTACCAACCTGCCTCATCCTGATGCCCTGCAGGAATCTTGGATGACAACTACCATCATCCCTGACCAATGGCTATGCTGGCTGGGCCTGATGGGATACCAGAGGCCAAAGGCCACCAGGCTGTACTACTGTGCTGCACTGTGCTTGATGCAGGTGGCGCTGTGGTCTAAACCATTGAGCATCTTGGGCTTGCCGATCAGAAGGTCGGCGGTTCGAATCCCCGTGACGGGGTGAGTTCCCATTGCTCTGTCCCAGCTCCTGCCAACCTGGCTGTTCAAAGCACACCAGTACAAGTAGATAAATAGGTACTGCTGTGGCAGGAAGGTAAATGGCATTTTTGTGCGCTCTGATTTCTGTCATTGTGTTCCGTTGCACCAGAAATGGTTTAGTCCTGCTGGCCACATGACCTGGAAAGCTGTCTGTGGACAAACGCCGGCTCCCTCGGCTTGAAAGCGAGATGAGCGCCACAACCCCATAGTCGCCTTTGACTGGACTTAACCATCCAGGGATACTTTACCTTTTTTTACCTATGTAGTGGACACAGTGTTGGGGGACCAGCCAGAGCACTGGGTACACAGGTTAAAGGAAGCAACAATCGGCCTTAAGAGTTCTGATCATCCACAGTGAGTTTAGCCTAGTAGAAAGCTAAACCAAATAGGAGGAAAAAACACACAATGAGAACTGCAAATACTCACTTGGCTTGTAGCCAGTAAATAAATAGCTATTTGTAGGAGATAAACATGCCAAACCACAATGCATGTTCCTCCCCTTTATGCAAAGCAAAATTAAAATTAAAAAAGAGCACTCCCTCTTGGCTAACGATAGCAAGTCATTGGCTGACTCCCTATTTTATCTGTGGTTCAGCTCAGGAGTGTGTCAATTGATTGGCATATTGGAGAGTCACAGATATATCTGTGGGTGTATTGATCCCGTCTGAGATTGTCACCAATGCTCATTAAATGGTCTTTCGCTTTCATCTGCAGCTGGTGGTTGCTTTTGCTGCCCAGGAAAAAGATTTTCCTCTTCCATGCAATATTTACAAGATTAGGAAAAGCTGGCTTTGTGAACATTTCTGACTTAAATGTGCAAGTCTATCAAAAGCAACCTTTAGATTTAAATTGCTGTCCATCTCTGCTATTATTCAGAGGCAGACTGAAAGATAGACCCAAAAATGAAAATAACAGAGCACCACTAGTCATCACATACAGCTCCCAAGTTAAAACAGTTCAATGCATCATCAGAGATCTACAACCTCTCCTAGACAATGACAGTTCTCTTTCTCAAGCTTTGGGAGGAAGACCTTTCATTGCCTACAGACAGCCACCCAATCTTAAACAACTCCTCACCTACAATAATACCACCAGATGTACCATGGACACTGATACCAGAGCCTGCAATAAACCCAGATGCCAACTTTGTTGCCACATACACCCGGACAACACCATTACTGGCCTCAACAACATCAAACATACCATCTTAGGACTATTTAATTGCTCATCTTCTAACATTATGTATGCCATCAAATGCCAACAGTGCCCTTCAGCTCTTTGTATTGGACAAACAGGCCAAACCCTACGCCAAAGGATAAATGGACATAAATTTGACATCAGGAATCACAAAACAGAGAAATCAGTAGGAGAACACTTCAATCTTCCAGGACATTCTATACAAGATCTCAAAGTAGCTGTCTTATTACAAAAGAATTTCAGAAATAGACTGGAAAGAGAAGTTGCTGAATTCCAACTTATTACCAAACTTAAAACTATAGAGAGACCTGGTCTGAATACAGACATTGGATTCTTATCTTATTATACATGATAAAGCTATTTCTAGCCATCTCACCCCTTGCTTTTTTCCTGTAAGACCAATTGCAGTCATTAACAGTCAACAGCTTTACCACACCTATCAGCCAATCACCCATTCCCACCACCCTTCTGAGTAATACCCCTCCCCACCCTCTCACTATATATAAGGGTCTGGTGACTTCTTTTAAGTGTATCTGAAGAAGTGTGCATGGACACGAAAGCTCGTACCAATAACAAACTTAGTTGTCTCCAAGATGCTATTGGAGGGAATTTTTTTATTTTATTCAGAGGCATGCTGTTTTTTTTAAGTGGGAGGTAAAAAAGACAAAGAGGGATGCGGGTGGCGCTGTGGTCTAAACCACAGAGCCTAGGGCTTGCTGATCAGAAGGTTGGCGGTTCAAATCCCCGTGACGGGGTGAGCTCCCGTTGCTCAGTCCCTGCTCCTGCCCACCTAGCAGTTCGAAAGCACGTCAAAGTGCAAGTAGATAAATAGGTACCGCTCCGGCGGGAAGGTAAACAGTGTTTCCGTGCGCTGCTGTGGTTTGCCAGAAGCCGCTTAGTCGTGCTGGCCACATGACCCGGAAGCTGTACGCCGGCTCCCTCAGCCAGTAAAGTGAGATGAGCGCCGCAACCCCAGAGTTGTTTGTGACTGGACCTAACAGTCAGGGGTCCCTTTACCTTGACCTAAAAAAGACTAAATAGGTCAGGTTTTGAAAAATACTCAGAAGGCAGTAGACCCTTTAGGTAGCTTAACAGGGCAATCCTAGCCATGTCTCCTTTGGGAGTCAGAGAGACTTACTCCCAGGTAAGGGTAGTTAAGATCATAGCCAAGTAAGCTACTACCTAGGTTGCTGATCTGCAAGAGGATATGGTGGAGCAGATCCTGCCTGTCAGAGTCCACCAGGTTGCAGCAAGCAACCAGCCAGTGGGAACAGCAAAAGGCAAGTACGTCATCCAAGTAGGAAACAAGGTTCAAAGCAACAAATGAAGATCAAAGGAGCTAGAGGCAGGTACATAATCAAGGCAAAACAGCTGCCTTCATCATACTACAAAAAGGAAAAACAGAGGGGATCAAATAGCAGCTATTCCTTTTAAGAGTTTGCTCAGATGAAGGATCCAACTCTTGGGCAGCACTATTTATAGCCAGCCCAAGGTGCTATTGGTTTCTCATATCAGCAGGGCTAATAAGCTGCAGTACCCTTCTCTGGCTAGCGCTGTAGAGCAGTAAATATCATGCCAACTGCTTCTTCCACCAGACAGTTACCCAAGTGGCTTCTTCTTGTTGTTGTTTAGTCGTTGTGTCCGACTCTTCGGGACCCCATGGACCAGAGCATGCCAGGCACTCCTGTCTTGCACTGCCTCCCGCAGTTTGGTCAAACTCATGTTGGTAGCCTCGAGAACACTGTCCAACCATCTCGTCCTCTGTCGTCTGCTTCTCCTTGTGCCCTCCATCTTTCCCAACGTCAGGGTCTTTTCCAGGGAGTCTTCTCTTCTCATGAGGTGGCCAAAGCATTGGAGCCTCAGCTTCAGGATCTGTCCTTCCAGTGAGCACTCAGGGCTGATTTCCTTCAGAGTGGATAGGTTTGATCTTCTTGAGTCCACGGGACTCTCAAGAGTCTCCTCCAGCACCGTAATTCAAAAGCATCAATTCTACAGCAATCAGCCTTCTTTATGGTCCAGCTCTCACTTCCATACATCTGGGCAATTCACTACTTGGACTACCAAGTGGCAGTCAGGTCCAGTTCCCTGGCTTGAGCCCTCCTACACTGCCCAAGCATTCTCGTTATTATGAAACCACCCCTGCCGGTGAAGGCAGTTGTTCCCCACCTGGGAGAACAGTTATGTGGACTTCTGGTTCTCTCCCTATCCTCCTCTTTTGTAGCGCCTTGATTCAGATGGGGGACTAATCTATACTGGTCAATTTAAAATGTTATAAATGCGTTATAAGCATGTGACACCAGAGGGCACTGTAGAGCAATGTAAAATTGTCAATGTAAAATTGCATTGAGATCTATATAATGTGTCTTTTTTTTTTTTAAAAAAAAGTTTTTATAATTGGTGTAGATCCAGCTGGGGTCTCTGCTATCACAATTTCTTGTTTGGATTTATGCCACAATAACTGTACATTACTCTGAAGTAGGCCCACTGAATTCAAAGGGGAGTCCTCCCCAATATGTACAGGATTGCAGCCTCAATTGGTTATTCTTAAAGGTGCAGCGCAGCATGGTTAACAAGGGACACCTCTGGGAAAAGATTATCTCCATCCACATCTTATTCATGTCTACATAGATTTTCCAGAATGTGGAATACAATGCAGGGATATTAAGTGACCTCGGAGTTTAGGGTCAGAATCACCACTCCCTCATGAAACTCATTGCATGACCTTGGGGCAATCACTGTCTCTCAATCTACGGAATCCAAATGGCAATGCAATAAAATGCAATATAAGAAATAAAAGAAGCAAATAAATATGCAGTTAAAATCATACAGCATCTAGCACAGGTCATTACAATTGCTACAAGGGGCAGAGAAACCACTAACTGGTATGCCAAGACCCTCGGCAATTTTCAGCTGGTCCGTGGGAGTTTGGAAATCACTGCACTGTAAGATTACAAACGAAGGAACACAATTCTTTCAGTTTGATTTGGCTGCAGTTAGAAATTTGTGATTGCTGCTAAAGGTTTCTTCATCATGCCTTTATTATTATTTATTGAATTTATATACCGCCCTATACCCGGAGGTCTCAGGGCGGTTCACATAAAAAGATCACAGTATATAAAATAAAAATAAAAGCAATAACCCAATAATACCCCCCCCCCCCAAGAGCCACATTTTAAAAGGGTATGAGATGTTGGTAAACCGAAGGCCTGGTTATAAAGGAATGCTTTTGCCTGGTGCCTAAAGTTGTATAATGAAGGTGCCAGGCGAACTTCCCTGGGGAGAGCATTCCACAGATGGGGAGCCACTGCAGAGAAGGCCCGTTCTCATGCTGCCACCCCCTGGACCTCTTGAGAAGGAGGCACATGAAGGAGGGCCTCAGAAGATGATCTCAGGGTCCAGGTAACAGCTAGTAAAGATGCAGAGACACTGGGCATACCTAAACCATTTAACTCTACAAAACCGCTCCCTTCTGCTAACGTAGGCAGAGTGTGCTTCAAGCTGTTTGAAGGAAGCTGTTTGAAGGAAGCTGTTTGGAGCATGCTCAGCTAAACTCAAAGCTGGCCCAGTTAATGTTAGATAAATTAGCTGGGTTGAGGGTGGGGAAGGGGAGCACAGCTAGACAATAAATGTTTTTTTCCCCTGGATACAAATAGTGGAACCTCCTGGCAAATCTTTTGGATTGGAATCCGCTGAGTATTGCAGACAGCTAATTGGCCAGAGAAGAGGAGATCAAGAGAAAAGTATCCAGCGTTCTTGACACATTGACATAGATTGTGGAAGCATTAGTGCTCTGAGATTTTGTGGGAAGCTTAAAAATAAAATAAAAATTGCTGGCCATCTTGGTTGGGCTGAGTTCTGGTTCCCCTAACAAACCAGTTTCCACTTCCCCCATGTTGTTAATTGAGAGCTAGCAGTCTGCCTGTTTAAAGGCATTTAGCTGTATCTATAGCAAGCAAGCTAGCAACAAACAAGCCTTAGGGACTATGCAGAAACGAAATACAGGTGCTGCTTTTAAGGGGACAATGCTGTAGCCTGCTGATATTATTTATTTACCTGCTGAGCCAGAAGCTTTTCTCTCTTGAAAGCCTAAAGAAGACTATTGATAAAACTCTGTGTACAACATCTATACAAGCCTGAGAGGGAAATTGCTAAAGGCACCCATTTTGGTTTTATTGAATTACTCTTCTTTTAATACATTTTCTATTTTCTCCAGAGAGAGCATGCAAAAAACCCCACCCACCCCCACAAAACCCTGTTGTAGTTTTTTCATCGTCCCTAATTCCTTGGAGCTTTCATTTTGAGTGAATGATAAATGCACAATTCCAAAGGTTGCATATGGTCCACCTCCACTGTTGGAGGCAACTAGCTGTTGGGAAATTGCAGGTGGGGAGAGCTCTGTTGCGCTCATGTCCTGCTGGTCAGCTTCCCAGATGCCCACCACTGTGAGTACAGGAGGTTGGACTAGATAGGCCTTTGGCTTGATCCACCAGGGATTTTACTGGGTTCTTATCTTGTACAGGAAATAACTGTATTGTAGGCAGCACCATAGCTTGCAGGTACTGCATATGTTACGCACACAGATGACTTTAGATCTAGTCTCCACTTAAAAGAGATCATTCGCAAGTGATGGTCAAGAAGACCATTGGGAGTAGCATAGAAAGAGGATGATGCCCTCTAAAGGAGGTTTAGCAAACTGAAGGGCGTTGCCCTCTTCCTGTGCTCCTCCCGATGGAAACATGTAGGTGGAGACAGATATACCCTGTACTGGATTTACATATAAGCTAAACAAGCTATAGCTTAGGGCCCCACTCTCTTTGGGGCATAGCTGCCAAGTCTCCCGTATTCGCCGGGAAATCCCCGTTTTTCCAGCTGTTCCTAGCTGACAAAATGGATTTTTTTGTTTTCTCCCGGTTTATTCTGGCGTGGCGGCCGTTTTGGAACTGGGCGGAGCATGCTCAGAAGCGACTTTTGATGCTGCTCTGCCCAGTTCCAAAATGGCTGCAGTGCGACTTCTGGTGCAGCGGCCATTTTGGAACTGGGCAAAGCAGCATCAAAAGTCACTTCTGAGCATGCTCCACCCAGTTCCAAAATGGCGGCAGCGCTACTTCCAGTCTGCTACTTCTGGCCCGGTCCCTTATTTCTCTGACAGCAACTTGGCAGGTATGCTTGGGGGCCCCCAAAAAAATTAAAGGAAAAAAAACTGGATGTACTTTTCCAAAATATAAGATAAAAAACAAATAAAACCTACATACATACAGCAACAGTGTTTTGTGTTGTGTAGGCTCCTATGATGTAAGTACTGGGCCCCACCTGCTAGCCTGCTCCCTAAAATATCATTGGTTTGCTCATTCCTATATATAAGGTGCCTATATTCTGTATGTCCAAATGGCTTTAGATACCTACTAGGTCCATAAATTACCATATAACATGTATTCAACACAAAAAACAGTGGCAATTTGTTGTTGGCAAAGGACAGCTGGACATATACAGGTGAAACTCAGAAAATTAGAATATCGTCGAAAAGTTCATTTATTTCAGTAATTCAACTTAAAATTAGGAGATAGGAGATAGACTCATGACAGAATGTTGACTCCCTCCCCCAAAGTAAAACAAAACAAAACAGGAAAACCCAGGAAAAGTATTATCTGATTTGTCTGATTCCCTTCCTCCTTTGCTTGTATAAAAAGAAGAAAGCAATAGGATGAAGTATACATTATTGATTCTGAGCCAAGTTCTTACTGCCTTAAGCTTGTTCTTATGTTACGGGAGCACTGTGCTAATTTATATATATGTTTTCTATTTATGACAAAGGAAACTGTTTCTTTCTTACTAGGCTCAATCCCCTCTGTCCCTAGGATATAGATGTACAAATAGGTAGTGAGCTTATTTTGTTTGTTTGTTTGTGTGTGTGTGTGTGTGTGTGTGTGTGGCAACATTTTCCAAGTGCCTGAACAATATTGTCATAGCTGCACCAGGTGACTAATAAAAACACCACGTCAGGCTTCCCGTTAAATGGGCCTTTATCCTCCCTGCCCTCCAATGGCAGCCTGGAGAATGCAAAACAGTATTCCAGTACACAATGAATCACCCTATAAGTGTCCATTGATGCTTACAGGACATTCTCTGCAGATATTACAGCAGTTGGAGGAAGCCACTTATCTAACAAGGACAGATTGTGGCCATCTTGGCTGAGCAATGACCTTTCCATTTGTCAGGCCTTAGAGAAAATATTTGTAGTGACTTCCCTATAGAAACAGAGTTGCTCTGGTGGCTGTTTCTTAAGACAATCGTAGTGGCAAAGCTGTAACTCTGCAAAGAGAACATAGTTGGGTTTTGCTGCTGTCAGGAAAAGCTTGTCACCCACTGTTATTAGTCTATATTACCAACACCAGCTGCATCCATGGAGGCCAGCTAAGGCATGTAAGCTCTCATGGAAACCTTCCAAGTGCAAACTAGCTATTCTTAGTCTGAACGCCAAAGACCTTCAAGATTGGTGACTGATAAACACTTGTGTCAAAATTGGTTCCACTCTTTCACTTTCCAGGGGCTTGAATACCAGTTTACACCAGGAGAGCTTCCTCTGTCTGTTGTTCCTGACTTTAGAAATTAAAGTAGAGCTTTAATTAACCCATGTGATCCGTAGAGAGGTAACTCTTTGTAATTGGCTTGTAATGGACATTTCTTCTTTGAGAACAGTGACGTCAGCAGTTTCAGAGTTTCAGGTTGACTTTGGGGGTTTTTTAAGGCAAGTGCAAAAATGGGTGGGATAAGACTGGTTTGTTCCTCTCCTCCAATAGTACATGCAGACCTTCCAAGAAGGGAAGAATAAGCCCAGAACAAAAGAAGGGGGGTGGTCCCAGGGTGGATTTTACAACCGTGTCACCAAGATTATTTGCCATACTCAGAGTAACAGCTATGCTGTGTAGAGACTAAGTATTAAGGAGCTTGTTTTCTAACCAAAGTAGATTTGATAAATGCATAAGCACAGGACAAGGGGAATGGATAAATTGAGATTAAGTACTCAGGTAATCGAGGGACGCAGGTGGCGCTGTGGGTTAAACCACAGAGCCTAGGGCTTGCCGATTAGAAGGTCGGTGGTTCGAATCCCCGCAGCGGGGTGAGCTCCCATTGTTCGGTCCCAGCTCCTGCCAACCTAGGAGTTCGAAAGCATGTCAAAGTGCAAGTAGATAAATAGATACTGCTACAGCGGGAAGGTAAACGGTGTTTCCATGTGCTGCTCTGGTTCGCCAGAAGCGGCTTTGTCATGCTGGCCACATGACCTGGAAGCTGTACGCCGGCTCCCTCGGCCAATAACTCGAGATGAGTGCGCAACCCCAGAGTCAGTCACGACTGGACCTAATGGTCAGGGGTCCCTTTACCTTTACTCAGGTAATCTAGCCCATTGAAGATCTCACTTTCCCCTGATGTTGGAGATTGCCTGAATTAATTTTGATAGTGGAATGTCTGTGCGCATAAACTTCCCATATGATTGAGAACCTTAACTGTGTATGCTTCTAAATACCAGTTGCTGGAAATCAAAAATGGGTAGAGTGATGTTGGGCTCAGGCCCTAATTTTGGGTTTCTGACAGGCATCTGGTTGATCACTGTGAGAACAGGATGCTGGCCTAGATGGGCCTTTGGCTGGGTATCACATATTCAAATATTGCCACAAGCCAAAAATCCCTGTGATAGAAAGCTAGCACATCAAGGAGAAGTGCCTTAATTTACCTTCTCTGTGATATGCTATCTTAGAATTTGCAGAGAGTTTGGGATCCCTTCACCGTCAGTCCAGGAAGGAGTGTACCAGTTGAATGTCTTTGAGCAGATGGACAGACAGCAGGCAGAATTTGGTCGTCTGCAGAATCCTTATAGGGCAATTTTGACACCATGTCACATCTAGATGAGTCCTTAGTTCAGCTCTTAAATCAGCCAAGTATGCAAGCATCTTTGCTGCATATGTGAGAATTTTGGCGAAGAATCTCTTCATCTTTTTTCCTCCTTGTAAATATTATTTGATAATATCATAATACTGGGCACAATGTAACAGCTGGATTTGGAAGAATCTTAATTTTTATCTGGGTACTTATCTACCACTCCAAATAATGTGTTACTTTAATAATCAGTTTCCTCATATGTATTCTGCTGGTCACACTTGACTGTTCATTCATATGTATCCTTGCTTCAATACTTTCCCTTCTTTTGAACATATTCCTGCTAAGTGACAATGTTGTCATAATAATTATATATATATCTAAATGTGTGTGGAAATTAGGACAAAATGTACAGCCATTTAGACTATTTCCCTGATGAGACCTCCCTCTCTTAAGTACTGAATCTTTTTCTTTTCTTTTTTCTTTAGTAATAAAAGAAGGTTAACACAAAATAGATGTGTGGCCAATAATAAATGCCAGACACATATGATTATAGTTTACTTCTCTGTTAATTAGATATGATCAGCATCTTGTTAATTAAATTCTGCTGTGGGTACATAGAATCATAGATTTGTAGAGTTGGATGGCAAACTGTGGGTCATCTAGTTCAAATTCCTGCAATGCAGGAGTCTCAGCTAAAGCATTCATGACAGATGGCTATCCAAACTCTGCTTAAAAACTTCAAAGGAAGGAGAGTCCATCACTTTCCAAGTGAGACCCTTCTTACTGTCAGAAAGTTATTCCCGATGTTCAGTTGGAATCTCCTTTCTTATAGCTTGAAGCTATTGGTTCGGTACCTACCCTCCGGAACAGGAGGAAAGAAGCTTCCTCCATCTTCCCTGTGACACCCCTTCAGATATTTGAAGATGGCTATCATATCTCCTCTCTTATCCTGGCTATACATACCCAGCTACTTCAATCGTTCCTCATTAGGCTGGGTTTGCTTGATCATATATATTGCTTGCCCTCTGCACACGTTCCTGCTGGTCAATATCCTTCTTAAATTGTGGTGCCCAGAACTGGACACAGTACTTCGTGTGTGGTCTGACTAGGGCAGAATAGAGCACTACTATAACTTCCCTTGTCTGTTAATACAGCCTAGAATAGCATTAGCTTTTTTTTGCTGCAGTATCACTCTGTTGACTCACGTTAAGTTTGTGGTCTACTAAGACTCCTAGATCTTTTTCACATATACTGCTGGCAAGGCAGGTACCCCCCCCCCATCTTATAATGAAGCTGTTCTTCTTGCCTACAACAGCTGGAAGTCCACAAGTTCACCACCCCTGGTTTAAACAGTAGCTGGTAAGATTTTAGGGGCAGAAACCCCAAAACTTTAGGCATGCCTTTTACTGTATGCTGAATTGGGTCAGTGCTCTAGATTTGCTATCCATTGCTCAGAGTAGTTGCCATCTAAAACAGCCTGATTTATTAACACATAATTGGATGCAGTATGCAAAATACCGCAGATCTCTTTGATCTGCAAAATTATAGGTTCTTTCTTTCTTATCCCATGTTGGCAGGCTGCAGCGTGAAATGGAAGCAGGTGGAAATTACAGGAAATTTCAAGGAAAGGATTTTGGGAGAGGAAATGGAAGCGGGGATTTCTTCACATTTGGAGGTCCCTTAAGCTGTGGGCTGGGGATGGAGCCAGATCATAGCACCATAGAATTGTAGAGTTGGAAGTGACCCTGCAGATTATCTAGTTCAACCCCCTGCAATCCAGGAGTATGCAGCTGGATCGAACCTGCAGCCTTGGCATTATCAGCACCACACTCTAACCAACTGTGCTATCCAGGCTGAAGCCCAACACTAAGCCAAGCCATTTTCCCCCAACCTGGTGCCCTTCAGGTTTTTTGTAGCACCACTCCCTGTAGCACCACTCCCATCATCCCTGACCATTGGCCATGCTGCCTGGGGCTGATGTGAATTGTAGTCCAAAGCTTATGGAGGGTGCCATGTCAGGGAAGGTTACCCTAGACAAACAACAACAATCCCATCCTCTTGGAAACCGTGGAACATGAGAATTGTTAGAGCGCCCCAGGATTGCCTGCTTCTGAAATAAAATCTCTTCTACCCAAACAGATCTTTGCTGTGCGACCCAATAAATAAACTGGGGAGAAGAGCCCAGAATTCTGTTAGCAGAGCCAGGGGACTAGTCTTTTTCTTTGGTTAAAAACAGGTGCTCTATCACTACTCCTCTCATCTGTCAGGTTGCATTTCTTAGTGCAGAAAGTATTGATCTGATGTGCGGAGATATTTCCTGTTCTGATTCATTCAAGAGGATTCTAAAAGTTACTGGAAGCTTCTCTGTGTGAGAGAAGCAAGCAGAAGCTTTCTAATTGTTTGGGTTATACCTTCTGGGAAGCTGGTTTGAACTGGTTCTCTTATCTCTTCCAATTAAGGTTATGCTGACTATAAATATAGGCCAGAAAGGAGCCTGAGTTTTACTTTCTGTCTTTCTGTCTTCCTTCCTTCTGGTGTGGTGTTCTGTACACAGTATGCTTAGTGCTAAGGTTTAGTCTTATTATGAGTGAAGTTTATAAGTTTTATTGTAAGTGCTGCAAGTGGATTTCTTATGGACTGTGCCAATCCTGAATGTACTGGATTTGTGACCATTATGCTCATTTGCCTTCAGTAGCAAGTCAAAGCTCTGCTGGATGAAGTACAATCACCTCTGGTCTATTTTTGGAAACTCTGCAACGTGTTTTAAGTTTTTCCTCCACACATATGACATCATCCTTGATAATATATTAAAAGAACCAATGAAAAATGGTGTCAGGGTGTCATTGACCTCTAGATTTTCTCACCCCTGATCTACCTGATCGGCATGTGGGGAGCAGAGAATATGGACAGGGGTGATTTAATGGCCAGCATTTTGTTTTCCTAGGCATTACCAAGGCTGAAAGGAAGAGGAGGCACATGACTCCTGCTTTGATGGCAGGCATGCAGCTCCAGGAATGATTGGTGCTTCCCTAAATTGCCTAAAATGAATGTCTAGAGCAGGCATCCCCAAACTTTGGCCCTGCAGATGTTTTGGACTACAATTCCCATCTTCCCCGACCACTGGTCCTGTTAGCTAAGGATCTTGGGAGTTGTAGGCCAAAACATATGGAGGGCTGCAGTTTGGGGATGCCTGGTTTAAAGGGAGTTTCACAAATCCTTATTACTTGGCTGCTTTGTTAAGGTAGCAGCTGAGTAGACTTAGCCAGAGATGAGGAACCTGTGACCCTAGCTCAGTGACAGAGCACCTGGTCCCAGGTTTAATCCCTGCCATCTCCAGGTAGGGCTGGGAATGGCTCTTGTTTGAAACCCTGGAGAGTAGGCAGACAATATTGACCTCCTAGATCAGGCATCCCCAAACTCAGCCCTCCAGCTGTTTTGGGACTACAACTCCCATCATCCCTAAGTAACAGGACCAGTGGTCAGGGGCGATGGGAATTGTAGTCCCAAAACAGCTGGAGGGCCGAGTTTGGGGATGCCTGTCCTAGATGATCAAATGGGGCAACTTCATATGTTCCCGATCATTGACCATGTTAGTAGGGACTGTTGGGAGCTGGAATCTAATAATAACAGGAAGGTTCCCCATGCCTGGGTTAAGGTGTAACCTGAATAAAAACCATAGGGTTTAACTAAAGAGGGGTGCTAGTAGGAGCTAGCTAGGCTTCCCCCTCTCTTCCCCTGTCTTCCACCCCCACATTGCAATTGGCTCTGAGGGCTCAGGTGAATCTCAGGAATAGCATGTAGGAGGAAAATTGGGAAGATAATTTCACCTGGCAAGCAGGAATACTTGTGCTGACGGGATGATCAAAATAGTGCAACATTGAATTCCTGCCACAAATCTCAGAACACCTTTATTTTTCCCGAACCATGCCCATAAATAAATGGGAATTTTCCAAGATTAATCCAGATTGTGTTACTTTGAAGGTTTTAGTCACTGATGATTAATTGTATTGCATTCAAACAATTAATTGACTAATAAATCAATTATGCAGAGTATGGCAGAATGTAAATACAGTTCTATACAACATAATTCATTGGTATTTTTACTCTTCAGCTAATATATTATTTTAAAGCATTAATTGATGAATAGGACCAATTAAGATGAATGGCTCCAGCCCAATATTAGGCAGTACAAAATAGTATTCATACGGAAAGAGACAGAGATGAATTAAGAGCATAGCTTATGCTTCATTTCATAATTTCATTTAATTGTATTGAAAATTCTGGGCTATAAAATTCCAATAACTGAATCTAGCTGGGTGATAAATTTAAAATGGGCTACAATATTTCCTCCCTTGCAGATCTGTTAACTGTTTTCAATTTGAAGAGTTTAAATAAAATTGGAAGCTGGTCAAATGAGCCTCTGGTTTGCAGGTTCTCTAAAAACATAAACATTGTCATGGCTGGAGATAGAAGATGCATCATATATGAACAATATGTCATACAATAGCTTACATGGTTTCATAAAACTCAGGGAAAGTAGGCTATTCCTTATCTAAAAATGTCAACTTTGATCAACATCGTTACATTATTTCATTATTATAAATTTTCCTGTGCCTGAACTTTCTGGTTTAGCTGTAAATGACTTATTTTCATGACTGCCCCCCCCCTTCTCCCTTATGAGGAGAGCTTGTAATACTAATCTCTTTTGATCTCTGGCATTTTCACAAAGAATATTAGTTTCTGTCCTAAAAATAGCAAGATGAACCTCCCAGGGAGATGGACAGAACAGCTCCAGACATTAGAGTAATGGCATCTTTGTGCAAACATTATGGCTAAATTCTGCCTTGACATGCATTCTATATAGACATTGATATAATAGTATATGTATATTTGATGAACGAGTCCCCAAACCAAGACATATATGGACACGCCTAGGGACATCTAAGAAAAGTGCAGTATCTTTGAAGTGGAAATAATGCATTTCTGAGTTGGCCTCCAGGCACATCACAATGCCTACATTACAGGTGAATTTTGAACTTTGAACACATCGGGATTTACCCAAACAAATGCAGAAATGATTCCAGATTAGAGCAAATGCAGGCAAGACACTGGTTGTCATGGCCAGAAATGTGTATAGCGACTCTGACTTCAAATTTCAGGAGGTTGTGCTTTCTCGCTCCCCATTGCGTATTTCTATGCAGTATTAAATTTGCATTGTGCCTTTCTTCCAAATCAGTTTACACATGATCTCACCCTGCTTTTATCCTCAAATCAGCCCTGTGAGTTAGGTGAGGTTAAGACAGTGCATTTGCTTGTTGTCAGCTGCACTGACAGTGGTACCTTGGTTCTTGAACTTAATCTCTTCTGTTTGACTCCCAAAACGGTTCGGAAACCAAGGCACGGCTTCCATTTGGCTGCAGGAGCTTCCTGCCTTCAAGTGGAAGCCATGTCGGATGTTCAGCTTCCCAAAAACATTCACAAAGCAGAACACTCACTTCCGGGTTTGCGGCATTTGGGAGCCAATTTGTTTGGGAGCTAAGCCATTCAAGTACCAAAGTACCACTGTATTGTAGATAGGTAGGATAGATTTTTTGGGCCAGTAATGCTGTTGTTGGTAGAGTGGTACCAGTGGTAGAGATTTGATGTTGGTAGAGTGGTACCCAGTGGTAGAGATTTGAACCTCCTCACTCCTATTCCAACACCCTATCTCTGTTGTCACTCCTGTGGCACATCATAGAGCATAGGCCAGGCATGTCAAACCTGCGGCCCTCCAGATGTTTTGGCCTACAACTCCCATGATCCCTAACTAGCAGGACCAGTGGTTGGGGAAGATGGGAATTGTAGTCCAAAACATCTGGAGGGCCGCAGGTTTGACATGCCTGGCATAGGCTATGCTGGATTAGTTGTTTTGCACATGCAGTTAAAGAAGCCCAGGCGTTTTCTCAGGACTGGGAAGGAGCCTCAGGAGACTGTGGTCTGGAGAAAAAAGGTTGCTGTTTTTCAGCAGCCCCAGGCTGCTTTTCAGCTGAAAAAAAGCCAGGGCTTCATCTCCCACATTTGCATGTAAAAAAATGTAATTGTTGTACAGTATATACTTTGCCCCTTTAGCTAAAGCATTAAAACACTCTGCAGAAGGAGACCCAAACTATATGCAGATCTGTATGCTGGTTTTTAGACAGGCATTGAACGTGTTTGGCCATAGTTGTTTGGCCATAGGTTTCCATAGTCTGGAAACCTTAAAGAGAAACCAGCAGACCCTTTGCTTGGAAATTAAACAAAGGCTCTGCTGGTTTCTCTTTAAGCTTTCCAGACTCAAAAGAGAGCAGGGCAATTAAAGGCACAGGGGTCCTGTCCTCTATCGAGTCTGGCAACTCTAGTTGCAGGCAGGCAGACCTTAGATGGGGAATTCTACTAGTCAATCTCCAAGTGATTTACGGTACTAATTATTTAACAATATCAACAGCGAAGTGACTCCTCCCATTGGATTGCTGAAGAGAAGAAAGCTTGGGGGAAAACCAGAAATGGATTGTGTGGAAGAACAATGGGCTCAGCTCCATCCTAGTACCCAAAGCTAATCCCTGTGCTAACTCAGAGGCACCCTGTTCTTTGAGGGCTTATCCAGACTTCCTTTTGTGTGATGTTTCTAGGTAGGGGGGGGTGTACCTGGGTGTTGGTTGGGGGCGGGTGCAAAAATTGTACCTTTCCACTCTGGTTTGGAGTGGCTAGGAGTCTGCCCAAGTACCACCTGGGCCACTCCTCTGCTTCTCTGGGAGGCCGGGTAAGGCATGCAAGCTCCTCTGGGCATCTCAGTGGAGGAATCTGGTCACCGGCATGAGCCACTGCCACAGCCCTGCAGGGGGCCCTCCCCAGTCTGGTGGGGCTCAGAGGGAAGAAAAAGAGAGCAAGCGGGTGACAGTTGCAGGAGGAGGAAAAAGAAGGGAGGTAGGAAGGAGGCAAAAGGTAAAGCACTGAGCAGAGGGAGGGAGGCAGGCAGGTGGGCCAATGGAGGAGGGGGGAGGGAGGGGGGCAGAGGAGACCCCACCTGAATGGCTGTGGAGGAATGCATTGGCAGAGTGCGAAAGGTAACAAAATTCAAGCTTTTGAGTTTCTGCTCCATGGTATCTCCTAGCTTCAGAGGTGCCAATACAGCTCCTTGCTAAGGGCACAAGGCAGCCTAGGTATGCATCTGTTTCTAGGCACAGGTCCACACTATAAAGCACTGTGTCTGAGCACCGCCCCCCTCTTCGTGAAAACCCTCCCCCATGAAAACACACTCTTTACTGCTGAATTGGAGCAAATGGCCATCTGTGGTAAACCCGAACTGTGTTTTTTCCAATTCAGCATTTTCCTGGGTGGAGTGACAGACACGGAGCTTTAAAGCATGAACCTGTGCCTAGATAGCACAGAGCAAAAGATTAGTGCAGATGAGCCCTAATTCTAAGGGTCATTTGTACAAAGATAGTTCTTGCAGGCCTGAAATCAGACCTCCTTTCCCATAGAGAACTATTGGGAAAACACCATTTGGCCAGACCAGAGCCACTTGCCCTAGACTTGGTGCCCCACTCACCTGTCAAACTTGGGGGGGGAGAGGAATCCAGGAATCCACTGGGCAGATCCAGTTCACCCCCCCCCCCCCATGGATGTAGAAAGGTAGCCTGCAACAGGCTTTCCGCATTTCTTTGAATTTAGATGTGGGTTTCTTAATATGTTGAAGTGCCAAATGATTTAGCAAATGATTTTGCTGCCTTGTCATAAATGCCATATCCAAGAACTGGAGAGGAAAATGAGTAGCTGCTGGAGTGTTTTCGTGTTTAAAGGTGTCACCATAGGTGGCTGCCTGCTGCTTTTCTAGCTCGTGGCATATAGGAGAGATGTTCATCATTATGGTTGATATTTAAAATGTCAGAGGACCTTAGCACGAAGTAAAAGGTTTCAAGGAAAACTCCTGCTATAGCAGGCTTGCTAATAAGCAGGCAGGTGAATTAAGCTCACCTTGGTTTTTAATGCAGCAGAATTATATGTCAGTTCAAACAGCATGACAACAAAAGGCAATGAGAAGAGGCAACTGAGCACCAAGTATCACTGACTGCGCCACCATGCTGACTCCCTAGGTTCCCAGGATCTAGCACAATGTTTGTGCAAACTAAAAATTGGGTGGAGTGGGTCTGCTCCACCTTTTTAGTTGCCTTGAGCAATTTTCTCTCAGATGGGTCCATCTCAAGGCTCACCAGACCTCACAAAGTTGTTGTCTTGGCACTCCAACTTACACTCCAAGTTGTTTAAAAAAATGAGCATTCCATAGGGATAGCCAATGTAGTCCCCTCTAGATGCTGTTGGGCTCCCCAACTTCCATTGCCCCTGACCATTAACCATGCTTCTTGGGTCTGATGGGGAGTCCAATGACATCTGGATGGGAACATGTTGGTAACGCCCAATTATCATCTTATCTGGCTGCACAGAAAGGGAGAGGAATCCTATAAGCCACCCAGAGTGGCTGGGGAAACCCAACCAAATGGGTAGGGTGTAAATAATAATAATAATAATAATAATAATAATAATAATAATAATTTATTTAAGCCCTCCTTAAATGTTGTAGAAGAAATGTTTAGCTTGGATTGCCCATCAAATGAGCAATAACAACAAGGTTCCCTTTGTCCTTTCGTACAGCAACACAAAGGAGCAATGGAAGAATTCACCTGTCTGTAGGGCCTATAGTGTATTCTTTTGCCCACGTGCTTGGTGAGGAAATTAAATTGCACTGGTTTATGCTGGTTATTCTATGGTAAGAGTATGGCATGGAGATCTGGTCCAGTTTCTTGGCTTTGGCAGGATTACTGGTCTCAGTGTGTACAGAGCACCCCATTTTCTATAGCAGGTGACTTTCCAGAATTGACAGGAATTTTGTTAGATAAACAACTTTAGTTGTTCTGTCAAATGGTTTTGTGGGATTTGGATTGGGAAGTACAGGGAGCGAGCAAGCCAAGTTAGGAAGAACTGTTCTATTAAATGTGAATGGTAAGTTTTCCGAATGCAATTTACTAGCAAGAGCATGAAATGCTAAGAAAGGATTCCATCCCAGTTTAAACCGTGTCTGCAGGGGGTTACTTTTAATAGTCTGGGTGATAAAATTTTATGGGGGCAGTGGAGTTGCGAGCTGTCAAGAGTACACTTTAGCAAAAAAGCTGATTGATCTAGTGTTTGCCCATGCAGACACCCGGGGGGGGGGGGTGTCAATCCGGATTCCTCCTTGAAAAGTAGGCATAGCTTTTGGCTCCAACTCCAATTGGTGGAGGATGGATTTAGAAGTCTTCCCTTCTTCCAGTAGAAGGAAATATCATCCTTTGCCAACCTGCTGCACTCTGGGCATTTGGGGCTACTCTCCAAGATGAACCTGTTTAGACAAGCATTCCCTGATCTCCTGACTTGAGCCCCCCCCCCCTGCTTTCATTGTTTTGGTGATGCTAATGATGTTAGAAATTTCTATACAGTAATGGTCACAGGGTGATGTACGACACACACACACACACATTAATATAAAGCATAATAAATAACAAAGACATTACAATGGTTCTAATAAATTACATAAATAGCTAAAAACGACTTAACCCATCAGCCTCTAAAAGCATGTCAAAAACTGTGGGTTTTATTGTTTCCAAAACAGTTATTAACTGTTTTAATTGTTACACTCTGTTATAATGGACTTGTTTATTGCACATTTTAAATGTGGGTGTTTATTTTAGTGCGTTGGTAGAATTGTTTTATTGCATATTTTAAATATGCATGGCTTTGGTTTTTTTTTTTTTAGAATTGGGTTTTATACTTGTAAACCGCATAGAAGCTATTTTGGCATATATGCAATATATAAATCAACAATAACAGAGATACAACTCCCATCAGCCCCAAGACAACCCACAGGATCTGGAGGGCATCAGGATGAGAAAGGTTGTAATAGATGGCCCCCTTCTCATTCTTAACTTTCCATTTACTAGCCTACATCTCCCATGATCCCTAGCTAGCGGGACCAGTGGTCAGGGATGATGGGAATTGTAGTCTCAAAATATCTGGTGGACCGAGATTGAGGAAGCCTGTTTTAGGTTCACAGAGCATCTTCTAACAAGTACTCCTATAAATACTGGAGGACGTGACTCATAATATTTATCTGGATTATTTACTAGTTTCATATTTAACAAAATGCCGTGGATGAATGCCAGAAGAGTCACTTAATATTATAATTGTATGGGTACTTTCAGCAGGGATTTTGTTGTTGTTGTTGCTTTCTTTGGAATTGTTTTCATGAAGGTATTGGTATCGTGCGCCCAAATTTTGATAGTGATAAGGTTAGTTATTTGTGCCATTTCTAGAGGGGCACCTGTGATAGTCTGTTTCAAACACACACACACACACACACACACACACACACTGATATCTCCTTAAAGACTAACAAATTTGTCACAGCATAAAGTTTCTGTGGATTAGAGTCAACTTCATCAGATGCATGGCATTTGACTTGGCAGGTGTGTCATACCCTCCAACATTTCTCCGATGAAAATAGGGATGTCCTGTTCCATGATAATAATGTTATTATTTATACTCCACCCATCTGACTGGGTTGCCCCAGCCACTCTGGGCAGCTTCCAACATATATAAGAGCATAAGTAAACAACTTATTCCCAAACTTAAAACCACGGAGAGACCTGGTCTGAATAGAGACATTGGATTCTTATCTCATTATACACGATAAAGCTATTTCTAGCCATCTCACCCCTTGCTTTTTCCTGCAAGACCAATTGCAGTCATTAACAGTCGTCAACAGGTTTACCACACCTATCAGCCAATCACCCATTCTCACCACCCTTCTGAGTAATACCCCTCCCCACCCTCTCACTATATATAAGGGTCTGGTGACTTCTGTTTCAGTGTATCTGAAGAAGTGTGCATGCATACGAAAGTTCATACCAATGACAAACTTAGTTGGTCTCTAAGGTGCTACTGGAAGGAATTTTTATTATTATTATAAGTAAATATTAAGAAACTTCCCTATACAGGGTTACCTTCAGATATCTTCTAAAGGTTGTATACTTATTTATCTCCTTGGCTTGGTGGGTCACATAATTCCATACCTTTCAACATTTCCCTGATGAAAATAGGGATGTCCTAAGGAAATGTGGGACATTCTGGGTTCAAATCGGAAACCATTGCGGTTTCTGTAAATCTGAGGTTGTCCCTGGAAAATAGGGACACTTGGAGGGGGTGTGTGTGTGTGAGAGAGAGAGAGAGTGAGAGTGAGTGAGAGAGAGCGCTCTGCCTTTACCTGTTTCATATGCCATATATATGACATCCGGTGTAGGGCAGGTGGCCATGGTTTGGAGGAAATGGCCAGGAAGTAGGATCAGAAACATGACTATACACCCCAGTACTCTGGTGCTGTGCTTTTGATGCCAATAGCTCATGAATAAACTTCTGCTTCATTCATTCATTCATTCATTCATCTCATCAAATTTATACACTGCTTGCTTGTAAAAAAACACACACCTCAAGGCAGTTTACGAAAAAGATAATACAATAACATCAAGAAAAAAATAGCAACCATACTTTAAAACATACAAAAGTTAAAATGCCAAAACAGATGAAAATTGCCTCAACTTTCTAAGCACCTGGGTAGGCTTTCTCGCAGGCACTGAAAAAAATAACAGTGAAGGCACCTGCTTGATCCAGGTGCTGGTACACATCTTACAAATGTGGAACTGTATTATGTAGCACTTGTAGTAGTGCCAATTCTGCTGATTGAAGGGGTCAAGCGAGCACAGGTGGAGTAAGGTGCTCTCATAGGTCAACTGCTCCCAAGTTAAGGGCTTTATATGCCAATAGTAATATCTTGACCAGTAGCAAATCAGCAACCAGTGCAGACCTCTGAGCACAGGTGTGCTCAGACCTCACTCCTGTCAGCTTAGAAATGTTGCAAGCTATGGAGTTACCTGACCACAGAGTGATCTGCTGGCTTTGAGGCTGGCTTTTGCTATGTGGCAGAGAAATTGACTTTCATCAACTCTTGTGCCATTATGAAATATGACTCAGTGGCAGTGGTGTCGACGAGTGTGGAACACAGGGGAATGCGGCTCCCAGACTTTCATCAGAGCAACAGCGTCAACCTCATGTACTTGGGGTGGTGGGGGTGGTGGCATCATGCAGGATAATGGATAGACTCTCCTTGCACTGGGAAGTGAATGAGGGTTAATGAGGCTTTCAGGTTTGTTTGTGACAGATTAGTTAATGCAGAGGAAGTCTGAGAGTGTGGGGAAAAGAATACCCCCCGCCCCCCGGGTGTTGCAGTTTAAATGGGGCAATGCTTCTCGGCAAGATTGCTTGCATTTATAATTAAAAGCTAAAGGTTGCATTTCAGCAGGCTGCAGATTATTTTTGCTAATGTGCATTATAAATTGAAGTTATGCGGTCTGCAGTCAGCTCCACCGAGTTCAGTGGAGCTTACTCGCCATGCGTAGGATTGCAGTCATGCTGAGCCTAATAAATTTGGTTTTGTGCTCAGTGGTGTGCGGTCAGTGGACTAGGGGGGGGGGAGACTAGGCTAGCCCCTCAAATGTTCCCTGTAAATTAATGTATTAAAGTATTAAATCATGATGCCTCCTTCCCAAAGCCCAGGAAGCTTCTGCCCAACTTGGGGAGGGAGGCATGATGCTCACGCATGTGACATCAGGACATCGCAACGCCCCCCCCCCCACGTCCTCCCCCATTGCCTTTGGCCCTGTTTCCCTACAGGAAATTTCACCACATGTCACTGATTATGACGTACTCCTGATGATGCTCTGTGCTTCTGATCAACACTGATGCCTATATGTGTGGACTATCCTTGGGGTGTGTGGCTGTGGGGCTGTTATGATGAGCTCCATAGATTTCTGTATTTTAATATTTTGTTGGAAGCCGCCCAGAGTGGCTGGGGGAACCCAGCCAGATGGGCGGGGTATAAATACATAAATAATAATTATTAATATATAAATTACAGTGGAACCTCGGTTTATGAACACCTCAGTTTATGAATTTTCGGTTTACGAACGCCGTGGACCCATCTGGAATGGATTAATTCACTTTCCATAATTTTCAATGGGAAAGTTCGCTTCAGTTTATGAATGCTTCAGTTTATGAACGCTTCAGTTTATGAACAGACTTCTGGAACCAATTGTGTTCATAAACCGAGGTACCACTGTATTATTATTATTATTTTTATTATTATTATTATTTATTACTCCTGCAGTTAAAACCAAAACAAAACACCACTTATCAATAATAGAACATTTCAGGGGTTTGGTTAAATACCTCTATATTCCGGTGTATAAGACGTCTGGGCGTATAAGACGACCCCCCCCCCAACTTTTCCAGTTAAAATATAGTGTTTGGGATATACTCACCATATAAGAAATACGACCCCTGCGTATAAGACGACCCCCGACTTTTGAGAAGATTTTCCTGGGTTAAAAAGTAGTCTTATACGCAAGAATACACAGTAGATCTCAGTAGATCTCTGTTTGAAAGCTGTTGCTAGTCAGAGTAGATGGCTGAAGGATGACTGCACCTTTAAAAAAGAAGTCGTCAAGCACTGTGTAACTCTTGAGTTAAGTAGTTTGAAAATGCTTCCACTTCAGGACACTTATCCATCCTGATGAGTTGTTTTGTGGTAGTGAACATCTGCAGCAATTGTTGCTCCCATCTAAGAAAATTCCACCCGTTAAAAGTTCTTGCAATGCCACTCTTCACTATTATTTTTTATTATTATTATCGTTGACTATAATAATGATAATAGGTTGTTGAGCACAAGCCCTTTCAGTTTGCTTTGTTGGGAAGGCAAAGGTGAGCGTTTCTTTTCCTTCCAATCTAACATAGATCTGAAATTGCTCTTTGATATGCCATATAATGATTTCTTAATAAAAGAAACACGCCAAGAAAATAAAACGCCAGACTTTAGCTCATGGCAAGGTGACATAAAATGTCTTTATGGTTTGTCTTCAAAACTCTAAAAAAGAAAATTGATGTCTTGATGGATAATAATTGACATTTAGTTTTTCTCCACTTCCCAGTGCAACAAATGCTTTTCCCAAAAGCAGAAATGAATTTACAGTGCTGTTAACATAGGTATCCTTACAAATTTCACACACACACACACACACACACACACACACACACACGATGTAAGTTCTTATCTATAATTTCAAACTGTCTCACTGCCCCCTTCTAGAGTGAATGACCAACTCAGTTGATCTGTCAATAGTTTATGAGGCGTTAGCCATTTGGTTGGCCGATAAAATCTAGGATAAGCTGGTTGTACCAGCGGCAGCACGCAAAAGGGGTGAATTCCTCCCTTGCTTTGGCATTATTGAGCCATTCACTATTAGCTCTAACTATGGCAGCTTTCCCTAATCTGGTGGTTTCCATGCCTTTGGACTACAACTCCCATCAGCTCCGGCCAACACGACAATGATAGGGATGATGGGAGTTGTAGTCTAAAGGTTCTGGAAGGAAGTATGGTCACATTCTATTTGTGTTGTGGGTGTTAAGAGAACACTTCCCAAACCAGTACAGTGGTACCTTGGTTTAAGGACAGCTTAGTTTATGTCGCTGCATGGTTGCGTGGGAACTGGTTGAAGCTAAATCGTCTAAAGATAGAGGTCCTTTGGTTGGGTCGAGATGACACGGGGTTGGGGAGTAAACTCCCATCCCTTGCAGGGGCGCAATTAGTGCCAGCACCTTCTGCCAAGAGTCTGGGTGTAACCCTCCCCTTCTCTGGAGGCGCAGGTTACAGCTACAGCAAAGGCGTAGCTACAGCAGTTGCACTGGTGGAGTACAAGGTCAGGTTTAAAGTGCTGGTTCTAACCTTTAAAGCCTTATATGACCTGGGACCCTCGTACCTACAGGACCGCCTCTCCTGGTATGTCCCGCAGAGGACCTTATGGTCCGCAAAGTAAAACATCTTTAAGGTCCCGGGCCTCAAGGAGATTAGACTGGCCTCGACCAGAGCCAAGGCCTTTTCAGCCCTGGCACCAGTCTGGTGGAACGCTCTGTTGCAAGATACCAGGGCCCTGCGGGATTTGACATCTTTCTGCAGGGTCTGCAAGACGGAGCTGTTCCACCAGGCCTTCGGTCGGGGCTCAGTCTGACCCCTCTCCTCTTACAAGACCCTGCATATAAGTGGCCTCCTCTCGCCGGCTCACACAAATAGCTGAGCCTGGCTAGTACTTAAGGTTCCCAACCTTATAGTTATAATTTGTGGGTAGCCATCTGGTCTTATTTTGATTTTAATCCAATTTTAAGCTGTATTTCAGCCGATTGCTGTATTTTATGTCTTAATGTATTATATATTTTGATGTTAGCTGCCCTGAGCCTGGTTCTGGCCGGGGAGGGCGGGATATATATATATATATATATATATATATATATATATATATATAAACAACTTGGATTAAGAACGCTGCAAACCTGGAAGTAGGTGTTTTGGTTTGTGAACTTTGCCTTGGAATAATAACATGTTTCACTTCCTGTTGAGTGTGTTCCATTTGTAAATTGAGTTCCCTGCTGCTATGGGAAAGCACGCCTTGGTTTAAGAGTGCTTTGGTATAAGAATGGACTTCCGGAACGGATTAAGTTTGTAAACCAAGGTACTACAGCACTGAGATGATGTGGAAGAAACAAGATTATTTGTGTTCTCTGTGTGTATGTGTGTTTATAGATACACATTGGTGGAAAGATGCAAATCAGCAATGCATATTTCAAAACGTAAAAACCAGGACACCCCAAAAGTTGTTAAGCTTTCTTTAGGAACCCCCCAAAATTGTTGAGCTTTTTTTAAAGGATAACCTGAAAGTTGAGGTTTATGCTTTTTACAAAAATGAAAAAAGGTGTCCACAATTTTTCGATTGACTTCCCTAAGATCCAGCACAAAGCACCGCATTTCGGATTCCCCCCCCCCCCCCCCCAATAATCTATTACACCTTTAGAATCCCAGTAATGTCAGGGAAAATCATAGGTCTGGACGTATGGCAGCCCTTTGAAAACTAAAATTTGCATGCTCCATTTCTAGAGTCAAATTTAAGCAGGGGGGGACCTACAACCAAAATATTGCAGCATATTCTCCCTCCTAAAATGAGTGCTCCTTTTCAGCGGCCCACCCAAGCATTTCTGCTCTCCCTCCCTCTGTATTCCACCCCTCATCCCTCTACATTTCTTTCCTACTGAGCATATTCTCTCCTCATTGGCCTGGTTCTTGTTATTGTTTTTGCAGGAGGTTGCCCCACTGGCCAACAAAAGAGGCGAGTGTTTTTCACGCCTGCAAATCTCAACATGTCCCCAAACATACAGATACTTTTCTTTTGTTTCTTAGTGGCTCCCTTTCCCTTACAATCCTTGCAACATTCGCTGCTTGAGTTCATTATTAGAAGGAGCGATTCTCCTAGTTATAAGTGGAATGCAGGAACAGTGGAACGCAGGACAAAATGAATTTCTGTAATGCTATTGTAATGGACCTGGGGAGATGCAGTATCTGTGCTTGCCAAGTGACTGGGTAACTAGCCTGGCCTGCATTTTCCCTTTAACAGCAATTTATGTGCATAAATCAGCAGGGAGCTCTTTTCTTGATCTTTAGCACCTGCTAAGGACTGCAGAGCAACCAACTTGAAAGGCACAGCTGCAGAGGTTGGCTAGAAAGCTGGCAACCCTAGCTGTGCAACCCAGTTTGCAGAAGCTGGCATCCTAGCAGCATGTTAATTTACTTAATGGTCTCGGGAGATTGTCCAAGCAGTGGTCAAATGTAGGCAAATCATGCGATCCTATCCTCACTTACCTTGGAATAAGCCCCACTGGATTTAATAGGACACACCTATAAGAAGACATGGTTAGAATTCCACCGTAGTTCTGATCTCCACATTAGTCTGGGAGGTGTGGGTCAGGTCAGCTCCTGCTGGAATTGGCAAAGACGGACTTCCTTGAGCATCCCTGCATTCTTCCACCGAATCAAATTGCAAATTTCCTCCTCCTAATTCCCTCCCCTGCTATTGTTACATGACCCTTTACACAATGCTGCGGAAGGAAGACATAACAGCTAAGCACTGGAGGGCTGTATGTAATGATGTGCCGCATTACATGTCTCTCTTCCCATCCCACATCACCCAAAGGCTCAGAACACCAGCATTATGATCTTCCTAGCTCTGACATACCAGTGTGAAGCTGAAAAACCGGAGGTTACATTCAAATCTCACTCAGCTGGGCAGTGCACTAAGCTCTAAGCTATTGTGCCTACCTGATTTTGAAGGGAAAGGTTATAGCATGCAAACTGCTGAATGCAAGGGAGACTTGCTACCTTGTTTGTTGATTTTTCTCTCTGTGCGCCTGTGATTGTATGTGCCAGCTTAAATCATAGGGCTCTTCATGGCCATACCCCTCGCTTTAGATTCTACTGAATTCAATCAGGAGGTTTGGATGAGACTATAGCCCTGGCAATGCATTGCTGTTCAGCTTTTTAAAAATCGCTTATTTTAGTGGATGTGACCATTGCACAGTTGTACATTTTTTTTAAAAGGTTGTGGTGGGGGTAAATAATGTTGGATTTTGTTTTGAATAGTCATTACTTTAGTGCCGGTCTAATGTAAACACTGTCTGTTTAAGAGAAACAGGTGCAAGCATTTCTCTTAATTGCTCACAGGCGTGGGCTCTGTTTTTTGTATATAAGGCTCTGCCAGAAAGCCTTCATCATCTCTTGCTAGATCTTGCAGTTGGATACATCTCGTTATGGATCACTCGCTGTTTGTTCTTAGTTTAAGAGATCCCCTTTAGTTAAACCTTAGTATAATTACTTTGTTTGCTGATAGTTCTCGGGTAGTTTAATGAGGGTTTTTGTGGGAGGTTTTGTGGGAGGTTTTGGATGTGGGAGAAAGTATTTATATTTAGTTTTAAGCCTTTAGAGTCAGTTTGTTTTTTACATAGCTGCCAAGTTTTCCCTTTTCTCGCGAGGAAGCCTATTCAGCATAAGGGAAAATTCCTTAAAAAAGGGATAACTTGGCAGCTATGGTTTTTTACGTTGAAGAAACCCAACAGTTTTTCATCTGTATGCTTTCACAAGCATACAGCTAGTAAGGGGTTTCACACAAGGCAGATTATACCTACACTCTTGGTGGTGTTTTGCTTAGCTAACTGCGCATACTCTGCGCGAAGAATACTTTAAGGGGCCACTGGTAACTGGGTGATTTGTGTTTAGTACCCAGTCATTCCCAATATTATTTTTACTTTATATATTACATTCCAAAAAATAAAACAAACCGTTCTTTTAATGTTTTAACAGTTCAGTTTTCCAGGGGTGGGTGGAAAACCTGAAAATATTTCTCCAATCCAAAAGCTGAGTTCAAATCTGGGAAAATAATATAGAATGCCAGCAATGTAGAACAGCAAAACCCAGGTTGGAATGTGGTTGAGATGGGTTTTAACATCCTTGTTAAAAAGCTGGGCGTTGTCACTGAAAGCACCATCTATTCTAGGACCAATGGACTGTGGAACAAGAAAAGACCGCCTTTCTCCCTGTGAGCCTAACCACATTCTTTATTTTTTAAAAAATATAAACTTTATTAATGTCTCTTTAAAAACATAAACACTCAACACTTTTACAGACAAAAAGAACAATACATTCTGCAGATCTAATCACATAACCAAAAATACATTCAGAAAAAACAAGAATAAAAAAGACAAAAATTAGAAAAATAAAATCATTTGTTTATATCTTCTTTTAACTGACTTCCAATTATTCTCTCTGTAATCTATGAATTCACCTTTTTGTATCGTATCACACAACTTTTCTCTTCCGTTTATTATAATCTTCCCTTAAATTCAATTTATGTTCAATCTTAGTCTGCCATTAGGATTTAGCTATACCATTATTCTTTATGTACTCATCAAATATCCTCCATTCCTTTTTTATTTTTTGTTTCGTTTGTCCTCTAATTATTCCAGTAAATTTTGCTAGCTGCGTGTATTCCTTCATTGTTGTTGTTTAGTCGTTTAGTCGTGTCCGACTCTTCGTGACCCCATGGACCATAGCATGCCCCATAGGCACTCCTGTCTTGCACTGCCTCCCGCAGTTTGGTCAAACTCATGTTCGTAGCTTCGAGAACACTGTCCAACCATCTTGTCCTCTGTCGTCCCCTTCTCCTAGTGCCCTCAATCTTTCCCAACATCAGGGTCTTTTCCAAGGATTCTTCTCTTCTCATGAGGTGGCCAAAGTATTGGAGCCTCAGCTTCACGATCTGTCCTTCCAGGGAGCACTCAGGGCTGATTTCTTTCAGAATGGATAGGTTTGATCTTCTTGCAGTCCATGGGACTCTCAAGAGTCTCCTCCAGCACCATAATTCAAAAGCATCAATTCCTTCATTAAAACTTGTCAATCTGTCGTACTGGGTAAGTTTTTGTTTTTCCAATTCCTCGCAATCAGGACTCTTGCTGCCACAATTCCATACATCAACAATGTTCTATTTGGGGTTTTAATGTCTTCTGGTATTATATTTAATAAGAACATTTCCGGTCTTTTTTTAATTCTACATTTTAACATTTTCTTAAGTTCTTCATAAATATTATTCCAAAACCTACATATTCCCGGACATTTCCACCGCATATGCATTTGAGTTCCTAATTCGGCACCGCACCTCCAGCACTTAGGTGACTTATTCTTGTACATCTTGGCTAGCTTTTTCTGGTGTTTGGTACCACCAGAGCCTAACTACATTCTAAGATTTTTCTTGGAGGCTCTCGTAACTCTAGAACTTGTGGACATCTGATGGAGCCGAGTGTTAGAAGATTTGGGACAGATAAAAGAAAGCACTTCTTCACATAGTACATTTCCTATGCAATTCACTCCCACAAGATGTGGTGATCGACACCATCTTGGATCGCCCATCTCCTACTACCCTCCTAAGAAAAACTCCACCCTCCCCTCCCACTATATATAAGGGTCTGGTGACTTCTGTTTCAGTGTATCTGAAAAAGTGTGCATGCACACAAAAGCTTATGCCAAGAACAAACTTAGTTGATCTCTAAGGTGCTACTGGGCAATTATTATTATTATTTTATATAGTTTGACTGCGTCAGACCAACATCGCTACCTACCTGACTCTAGATCCATGGTTGGAGGCAGTAATGCTTCTAAATTCCAGCTACTGGAAACTATGGAAGGCCAGAGAGCTCTTGGGCTCAGGTGAGCTCAGGTCGCTATTGATAACAGGATGCCAGACTAGGCGGACCACTGGGCTCATCCAGCAGGTTCTTCTAATACTCTTATACCGGTACCACATCCTATTGAAATGAGAGGGGCTTCCTTATGAAAGAGTATTTTTACAGAGCTGGTTTGAAAGGCAGCTTAGATAAATTCATGGGAGGCAGTGCTTTCAGTGGCTACCTCTGAATATAGGTAGCGAAAGTGCACTCACATCCTGTGTAGGCTTCCCACAGGCATCTGATTGGCCATGGCGAGAATGGAATGCTGGATTAGATGGAAGTGTGAAGCTGAAAACTCGAGGGCTGTTACATTTTTATTTATTTATTTCAGTGGTGTTTTTTTTTAAAATACAAAGACAATTCTACTCGCCTTCAGTCCACGATTCTGCAGTTGGTTACAATATAAAATGCCAGGACCATTGAAAGCAAGATGATTTGCTGAAAAGAATTCAAGCATCAGGTAGAAAATGTGCAAAGCCACAATTCAGCAGGTAGACAGCCACACATTTACCACTGGTCCATCATCAGGTTAAACCCCTGACCCCCACGCCCACCCCCAAGGTTCTGGTCAAAGAGTGGTGCTCTTCAAATTGTTGCCAATAACCATCATGGCACCAGTTGTAAGTTGGAAGGAAGGGAATTCCGCAACTGAGGTGCCACCGCAGAGAAGGCCCTGTCCCGTGGTCACTGCACAGTGGGCTTCATCAATGTGAAGGACCCCTCCTGGTGTTTTATATATGGGAGCCACCGAGCCTAGGGGAAAATAGATATATAGATGGTGTGGATAGGTGCATTAATAAATAAATCCTAGGTCAAACTGAGCTCTGCAGGTGGAGGACCTGATGTGCGTAGTCTGCAAGAGATGAATCTATTCTGGTTCTCCATCAATCCTGAAGCGGATGGGATTAGACAAATAACAATCACCCCCTTCCTCATTTGCACCAGGTGCAAAACATTGTCTACATACAGTATCTTGGCAACTTTGAGGAGTACAACCCTGACACAAGTCAGAACACATTCCTTACAGTTTTCTCCACCAGATTCATTAGGTAAAGTGGGTGTCCCTGTAGTGATGTGATAAAATATGGTTGCTGTTCCAGTTTAGTCACAGGCCATTAGGTCCCTCTGGAGATGAAGCTGTAGACTCAAGCATGTAAGCCGGTGGAAGTCAATATGTCTTTAATCCTTCAATGTGTAATCATCTCTTGCTAATCACATGACTAAGCAATCGAGGGCAGATCGTACAAACCTGAAAAATTTGAATAATGTCACTTACAGTGCAATCCTATGCATGTCTACTCAGAAGTAACCCCCCCCCCAGTTCATTGGAATTTACTCCATCCCAAGTGTTTTTAGGATCGATGCATTATTCTTTTGAGTTAAATGTCTACAGGGCTTTCCTGTCGATTGTCCCCCACCCCACGTCATTACTTAACTAAAGTGCAGCAGTTTTAAATGTAAAGATGATTTTCTGCCCTGGTTTTTGACATGCCACATTTCCTACAGCTCTATTAAAAATTTTTGGCAGAAGTAAACAACACCATTTGCTCTGAAGGTTTTTTTTTTTTCAAAATTCATTTTTATTCCTTCTGTCTCTGTTTTCCAGATTTAATGAGACACCTATAAAAATGAATAATGAAGTAATATATAAACACCCTTGCAAAGACAGCTTTTTCCCATTTAGGTCTAGCCGACTTACCAAAACCACAGGCAAGAGTTTATTTTATGAAGATAAGTTCTGTATTAAAAGGCAGGAAACGCTAAAATGGTACATATTCAATGGAAGCATAATGGGGGACACCAGGCAGAGTTGGTGTACTGTAAAATAATATATAGATAAATATATTCCAGAGCTTGGGAAGTTCATTTTTTAAAGGAACTACTGTAGTTGTAGGAGCTGTTTTCAATATACGTCCATCCTTTTACAAAACTATCTGGCTCAGTTCATAGTCCAATTCAAGTTCGTCCAAATGAACCTTGCAAAAAATAATAATTCAGCGTTCAGAATGTTACAGGCTGCTGTGCTAAAATATTAATTACCTTGTTACTGTGTGATTCCACACCATTTCATTGCAAAGGGAACATCATAAAAATGGTGGTGACGAGGGGGGACCATCATAATTTATGTATCATTTGCATATATATATATATATATATATATATATATATATATATATATACCAGTAGCAGATTGTATTCGCTTGCCTAGTTTTTGTTCCTGACCACAGACCAACATGCAAACTGAGGCCATTTCTGTTTCTATATCCACTTGGAGTATAATTTTCCCGCCATCTCTACTTTCACAAGAAACATCCATTTCTTCTTGACACGTGGTCTAATCATGACACAAGTTCTCTGTTTTCAAAGGAAAGGTGCACAGCCTTGAGCTGCAGTCTCACACCCACTTCTCTAGGGGCTAACTTTTGAGCCAGCGTGAGCTGTCAGATTGCAGTCGTCTATCTACTTAACTGGAAGTAAATACATTGGAACTTGGAACACCAGCGTGGTGTAGTGGTTAAGAACGGTGGACTCTTAATCTGGTGAACTGGGTTCACGTCTCCGCTCCTCCACATGCAGCTGCTGGGTGACCTTGGGCTAGTCACACTTCTCTGAAGTCTCTCAGCCTCACTCACCTCACAGAGTGTTTGTTGTGGGGGAGGAAGGGAAAGGAGAATGTTAGCTGCTTTCACTCCTTAAGGGGAGTGAAAGGTGGGATATCAAGTCCAAACTTCTTCTTCTTCTTCTTCTTCTTCTTCTTCTTCTTCTTCTTCTTCTTCTTCTTCTTCTTCTTCTTCTTCTTCTTCTTCTTCTTCTTCTTCTTCTTCTTCTTCTTCTTCTTTAGGATTATGCCACATCTCTCTCTCACCGGACTCAGTAGGAGAGGTACAGTGTCTTCAAAAAGTAACTGAGAGTCCTTTCAAATGACATTTTTATTGGGCATTCATGATGGTTTGTACTTATGATGATATTGAAGTATTAAATGGGATATTGCTTTCGACAGTATTTGCACCTGCATGTTTTGGAGTGGTCATACAGACCCTCCAAGGTGTCCCTATTTTCCAGGCACAGTCCTGGATTTCTGTTTTGAAGACACCCAGGTTTCTGATATGATCAGAATGTCCTGCTTTTCCTTAGGGTGTCCTTATTTTCATCAGATAAATGTTGGAGGGCATGGACTAGGATGTCCCTAGGGCTTTTTTCCAGCTAGAACTCACCAGAACTCAGTTCCGGTACCTCTCAGGTACCATTCTAAGAGAAGAAAGGAAGTGTTCATGGTGAGTTCCCACACTGTTTCTCCCTAGAAAAATAGCGCTTGACATCCCTATTTTCATCAGAGAGATGCTGGAGAGTGTGGTCATACTGTTTTGTTTCCAGTTAGCACATGCCCTGTAGCTTCATGCTGAAATCATGTAACTTTTTATACCACAACTGTTCTGGGGTTGTTTTTGTTTTGACCTGCTCTGGTTGCACTATAGTGCAAGAGTGCATTTCCAGATGGCAATGACACAATCACATTGGGAAGTGCCCCAGAACATCTAACAAAGCAGAATGACATTTGGACAGTCCAATATAAAGCCACAATGATTGTGTAATTATTGTATCAATACACTCGTTGTTGCAGAGTACAATCGCAAATATCACCGGTCTGGATGGGCCCTGACTGTGCAATCCTATATATTGTCTCAGAAGTGGGTCCCATTGTGTTCAGTATACATGCCTACTGAAAAGTAAGTCCCATTCAAAGGGGATTGACTCTAATACTTTCGACTTCAATCCTGTACCTTGGAGAATGAGCCCAAGTGAATTGAATGGGACTTCATTATGGGATTCATTTGCGACGTATGCCTTCAATTGTAATGGAAAATGATGCTTGCCTCATCTTTTAATTTTGCAACTATTGAAAAAGGTCGTCTTCTTTTTCTTCTTCTTTGGCGATCACTCGTCTTCCATAAACACGGTTTTAAAAGTGAGTCTGTAAGTGATTGAGGAGGCCAATTCTGAATCCAAATGTCCTTCCACAGTGGGGACATTGGTTTCTGGGTGGGAGTTGATCACGGTGAGGGCTTGCCAAGCATGCCTTCCTCTTAGCGCATTTCTCCCTTTTGTCCTGAGTTCGAGCGTCTTCAAAACCCACGTCACTTTTGGTAAAGGCTGTTCTCCAATTGGAGCGCTCGCAGGCCAGTGTTTCCCAGTTGCCGGTAAAAGGTAACCCAGTAGTGATAGCATACATATTCGGAATATTTTCATGTCACTTTTCTGTCACACTGCATTCCCAGTGTGATTCAAGAAGGTAAAAAAAGAAACAAGACAACAAGCAGGAACAGTAAAACCCAAGCCTCAAAGCAGTCCATAAAAACTTTTTTTAAAAAAAATAATAATAATTTTTATACCACCCTCGGTGTAAGTTGGAGCTATAGAGATATGAGAAAGGAGCACAGAGAGACAATAGCAAACCCTGCTGAGGTGTCTTACTGGTGACAGTGAATCCAACAGGCCTGAACATGAAAAGGCTGGTAATTAGGATGCATCATAAACCATTGTTAGAATGAACAGATTACCCTTCTCTGGACAGGGAGTTGACCAACGGCCAACATTTCCACCTGATTTCAAAATAGACTTCCTGCCTAATATGTACAGTGGGGGATTCTACTGCGAAAAGAGCGACCTCACCCTTAAAATAGAACTAGAAGCAGGATTCTTAACCCACCTTGAGATTGTTACTTGGCACGGTTGCGATAGAAGGAAATTGTAGCAAATTGGGTCAGTATAGATTCGTAGTGCCAAGATGGAAAACTGCACAAATTGGACCATTATCCAGAGTTCAGAATGGCTTCTAATGTAGCAAAATTTGGGTTTTCAGGAGAAACAAAATTGTGTTTGTCAGTCGGGGAGACTGTTTTGTGTTCTGGTTTGGGGGGTTGAGGGCCGGGGGGGGGGGGAGAGGTCAAACGCAAGTGTTATTGGAGGAGCATAGCCATTTCCTCATAAACAATATTAGAAGAGAACTGTTATCACAGTTCAGAAAAGGCACAAAAGCAAAGGCAGGTATGAGGTGAGGTATCAGGAGATATAGGATCTGTTAAGTATAATTGATTTAATTGACACAGAAATGGAAGATGTATGTGTTTTAGTGAAGGATTAAAATGAAAAATGGCCAAATGTGTGTTGCTAACACTGGGGTTTTTCTAAGGGACTCTGAGCTCTTGCTGTCAGCTGCCCAGATGCCCGGGGTATAAATAATAAAATTATTTATTTAGTTGTTTATCATCTTGCTGAGTTTATAATTAGCTGTTGTTTTCTGCTAGCGTGTTGTAACCTTAGATCACATGGCAAAGGTATGGAGTGGCAAATTCTCCATCTTGAAAGGGTGGTGGCTATTAGTCTTTCTCTGAACATTTGCAAAGAATGTACATGGACCTTCAAAAAGCTGCATAGCCTAAGGCAGGCTCGAATGTGGGAGAGAGACACAGTTTGGATTCTTGGAATTACTTTTTATTTCTTTATTTCTTTTATTATTTTATTTAATTTGCTCAACACACAACAAAAAAGGACAAAATAAACCACAGTGAAAGTACCATCAGTCGCACCTTACATAGAGAGTTAATATAAGTTTCATAATCAATAAACTGTAATGGTCTCTTCTTTATAAACCAACTTCCCATCTACTCCATAAATCAAATTACCATTCTTAACTGCCCATACATGTTATTACTGTCATCTCACATCACATTCAAAATATGTTAAATCGTATAACAAGTGAACGATATAGCTGGAGTTATTCAAATGCCGCTACGGATTTTAGGGCAGTATTATTAATTTTCCCATTTTGAAATGAAATCTTTCCCTGGTTTGTTCTTTAATTTTTCAGATAAGCTATCTAACTCAGCATAATCGATCATTTTTTGGACCCACTCTTGTCTTGAGGGAACTTTTTCACTTTTCCACATTGTAGCTATAAGAACCCTCACTGCCACCGTTGCGTAGAGAAAAAAAATCATTAAATTTTTGAGGAAAATCTGTATCAATATTACCCAGTACATATGCCTCTCACTTAATGATAAAAGAGATTATTAACATCTTTTTGAGTTCTAAATCGATATCTTCCCAGAACGTTTTGATTTTATTGCATTGCCACCATACATAATATGTAGAAGGGTCCTGGTTGCACTCCATACCGCCAACAGTTCCTTTTTACTCCTTTATACATTTTGGCTAGTTTTTGTGGTGTTAAAATACCACCGGTGTTGCATTTTTTAGGAAGTTCTCCCTGATGGCGTAACATGTAGTAAATTTCCCATTGTTCTTCCAGAGGTTTTCCCATTGGGACGTGGATATAATGTATCCAAAGTCTTGTGACCACATTATCACCGAAGCAGTGACCTCGTCCTCCTTGACTTCCCAGTCAAGGAGGAGTCGGTATGCTTTGGAGAGGGTTTTACATTTTGAATTTACCTTTTATTTCTAAGATGCTGAGCCTGTGCTGGACACCACAATACATTGTACGATTGTTTTGGATGTATCATTGGATGTTTCTGTTTTGTTTTGAAGAGTACTGCCAGTAAAAGTTCAAATAATATTTTTATGGGTCTGGACAATGCTTCATTTGCAAAAGGAGTTACCGTATATTCCGGCGTATAAGACGACTAGGCGTATAAGGCGACCCCCCAACTTTTCCAGTAAAAATATAGAGTTTGGGATATACTCACCGTATAAGAAATACGACCCGGCGTATAAGACAACCCCCGACTTTTGAGAAGATTTTCCTGGGTTAAAAAGTAGTCTTATACGCAGGAATATACAATAGTTATTATGCTTCCAGCCACTTCAAACTGCACAGTATTAATACCTGCAATAGGATCAAAGGGAAGTTTAGGGAAGTTTTTAATGTTTAATGTTGTACTGTTTTAATATTTGGTTGGAAGCCGCCCAGAGTGGCTGGGGAAACCCAGCCAGATGGGCGGGGTATAAAGAATAAAATTATTATTATTAGGTTCAGAAGAAGGGTTCTAGGAACTATTGAAACCTGCCATCAAGTTTCTACATAATCTTCACCCTACGTGAAAGAGGCTGGTGTTCTATTATTTATTTATTTATTTATTTATTTATTTATTTATTTATTTATACCCCGCCCATCTGGCTGGGTTTCCCCCGCCACTCTGGGCGGCTTCCAACAAATACCAAAACACATTAAAATATCACAGATTAAAAACTTCCCTAAACAGGGCTGCCTTTAGGTGTTTTCTAAATGTCAGCTAGTTGTTTATCTCCTTGACCTCCGATGGGAGGGCGTTCCACAGGGCGGGCGCCACTACCGAGAAGGCCATCTGCCTGGTTCCCTGTAGCTTTGCTTCTCGCAGTGAGGGAACCGCCAGAAGGTCCTCGGCGCCAGATGTCAGTGTCCGGGCTGAGCAATGGGGGTGGAGACGCTCCTTCAGGTATATAGGACTGAGGCCATTTAGGGCTTTAAAGGTCAGCACCAACACTTTGAATTGTGCTCAGAAACGTACTGGGAGCCAATGTAGGTCTCTTAGGACCGGTGTTATGTGGTCTCAGCGGCCGCTCCCAGTCACCAGTCTAGCTGCCGCATTCTGGATTAATTGCAGTTTCCGGGTCACCTTCAAAGGTAGCCCCACGTAGAGCGCATTGCAGTAGTCCAAGCAGGAGATAACTAGAGCATGCACCACTCTGGCGTGACAGTCTGCGGGCAGGTAGGGTCTCAGCCTGCATACCAGATGGAGCTGATAGACAGCTGCCCTGGACACAGAATTAACCTGTGCCTCCATGGACAGCTGTGAGTCCAAAATGACTCCCAGGCTGCGCACCTGGTCCTTCAATGGCACAGTTATCCCAATGAGGACCAGGGAGTCCCCCACACCCGCCCGCCCCCTGTCCCCCCACAAACAGTACTTCTGTCTTGTCAGGATTCAACCTCCATCTGTTAGCCGCCATCCCCTCTGCCTCTTTCTGACGAAGCTTGAGAAGTTATTTTAGAATTTTATTTTAGCTGACTAAGTGCTTATGAGGTGCCCAAGGGGTATGTGAGTATCCTCTTCCATGGAATGAATCCTGTCTTGGCAGTTTGAGGCCTTCCCAGCCCATACTTTCTCAAAGTTTCATTATTGTCCTTGGCTGAGTTTTCTTGTAAGCACAGACACCCTGGGAGGCTGCAGAGAGATGATTCGAAGAATGAAAACTGGGGCAAAAAGGGAAGGAGCCATAGGCAATTGGGAAACGCTCCAAAAGCGCTCCTCAGTCCTCCTTAAGGGAAAGACTAGCCAACAGGCCAAACTGAGCGCTAAGGTAAGTTGGGGTAGTGGTTGCACAAGCCGAAAAGGGTGTTGGCACCACATTTTATAGGAGAGACTCCTACTCCCATTTGTTGCATTTTCTGTGTGTCAGGACACCATAGAATCGTAGAACTGTAGAGTTGGAAAGGAATCTGAGGATCATCTAGTCCAACCCACTGAAATACAGGAATATACAGCTGTCCCATATAGGAATCGAACCAGCAACCTTGGCATTGTCAGCATCACACTCTAACCGACTGAGCAATGGAGAATGGATGACTCCCTGTGTGATTTCTACATCAGTTTCACAGGGGAGGGCTAAATACAGCATTTATTTAAACTTCCCTTTTTCTAGTTCTGAAATAGTGTGAATATTTTCATTGCCTCCCCTCCCCGCCGAAAAAGCATACCAAACCTTAATTAGTTGTGGCTTTACTGGCGGAATTTCATTCGACTTTCAATTTCTAGCAAGACATTTATGCACTGATTAAATATTTGTTCAGTACTTCCCAACTAGAACTAGTCCTTTCAAAAATCCTAATGAAGTAGCTACTGGATCCCCTACACATTGGTTTTCTTGGTATATTATCTGTATCACTTCACCCCCACGCCCCAAATCCTTTGATTTGGGAATAGAGCCACCAAATGAATAAATGACACAAAAGAATACCCTCCAACATTTCTCCGATGAATATAGGAACATCCTAAGGAAAAGTTGTACATTCCGGGATCAAATCAGAAACGGGGATGGCTTCTCTAAATCAGGGACGTCCCTGGAAAAAGGGACACATGGAGGGTCTGCAGAAGTACACTTTTGCAGCCCCATTCTAGGGGAAAAAAAAGGATTCTATTTGGTGCAGGTGTTTGTGTGTGTTTTATCTCTATCTCTCTTAAAAACAACAAAGCGGTAAATGTATAATCACACCAAAAAAAGCATCAGGTATTCAGCTACGTTCTACTCAGAGCAGAGCCACCCACTGACATTAATAAGCATGATTAAGTTAGGTTCATTAACTTCAGTGGGTCTACTCTGAGTCAAACTCGGTTGTCTCACACCGCATATCAATAAAGCAAAAGCAGTTCGATATGGATTTATTCTATGCAGCATTGCAATGGAAACTCATAGCAATACAAAAATAGTTTATCAGAAATGCAGCAGTGGTGGAGGGGAGAGATAATTTACATTAGGAAGGGAGGGATTGTTTCAATTCAAATAATCCCCCAGGCTGCTATTTACCTCTGAGGCAGAATATACAGGAAATTGATTGGCCTTGTGTCTGCAAAAAACATTCTGCTAGCAGCCACACAGCTCCATTCTCCAGGGCTTTTCTATGCACACTCACATGGGAATGTGTCCTGTTGAACTCAGTCGGACTTGAACTCACTAGGACTATGTTGTGAATCCCTTTCTTACCAGAGGCTCTTTGTCCCCATACCTTTTGTTACCGTTCCTTACTTTATGCAGTCATTCAGGACTCTATTGAAATATTTCCAAGAACTGAAAACTTAACTGTGATTCACAAACCCAGTACGAACAACTCATACTCTATCCAAATATTACCCAGAATGCACACCCTCTGGAAATGTAAAAAAGCTGGTCATGGTCATGATATTAAACTGTGGAGGAATATTTTATGTTTCTCTCTTTTCCTAAGATTTACCCTAAACTAGTACAGTAATCTGTGCTTGAATTCACATATCATAGCAACCTCTTCTGCTTTAAATTATTGACTAAATGCTTTCTACCTAATTGACCATGAGTTAGCAGAACATATATATTTAACTTTCAGTGCGGCATGGCCTTTTTCTCAAAGTCTTTCCCCATCACATCTACATTTTATCTTTCAGCTATCTTTCTCTTTTGGCCTTGCTTTGCCATCAATCTGATTTCCCAAAGTGCCAAACGTCATCAAATGTCTGGAGGGTACCGTGTTTCTCATATTATAAGACACGTCTTATATTTATTTTTTCCTCAAAAAAACACACTATGGCTTATTTTCAAGGGATGTCTTATTTTTTTCCTCCTCCTCCTGCCGCGGCCGGCATTGCTGCTGCGCCTATCACTATGTCTTATTTTCGGGGTATGGCTTATATTCCTTGAATGCTTAAAAATCCTGCTATGGCTTATTTTATGGGGATGCCTTAAAATATGAGAAACAGGGTACCACCAACATTTTCAAATACTGGCGGGACATCCAGCAACCCTACAAATTCCAAATTAGTTATGATTTTTAGTCTTTTGAAGCAAAAAACAAGAGTCCTCCGACACCATAAACACTTAATGTGTTTGTTATGGCATTGTTAGGCCTTCGCCTAGCTCCAAGATGGGTTGTGGCTAGATTCCAGAATCAGGAAGGCCATACAGTGGTACCTCGGTTTGCGACCGCAATCCGTTCTGCAGAGGCGGTCACTCGCAGAAGCGGTCGCTCACTGAGGTAGGCGTAAACCGAGGTTTGACTGTATATGGGGTCATAGATGGACTGGAGCTGAGGAAATAGGTCCAGGAGATTGGAAACAAAGTACCAAAAGCAACAGGCATCATCATGCACAGTCTGGTGTAGACAAGAACCAAAGGGCAGGAGATAAGTTTTAGGTGGCTGCCAGGCAAAAGAGAAAGTTTGAACAGAGCAATAGAGAGCTGGATGAGCCAGAAGCAGACACAAGTTGAAAGTTCCACAGGGGTCAAAGTCAAGAGCAAGAGTCAGGAAAAGTAAGCAGATCCCAGTCCTTAAACCAAGTTGCTCAGACTGATAAACTGCTCTTCATTGACTGATATTCTGACTAGGTTGCCCAGGCTTTATAGGGACTGGTGTATCATGATTAGCTTAGAGAGTCAACTGGGAGGTCAGCTGACTCTCTTCAGGCTAGAATTGCAGCCTAGAAGGAATTATTTCATGCCAAGGCTAATCTCCCCAACACTCTAAAGACAGAGTGGTGGAGGCAGCCCAGGAAGTACAATGCAATTCTTTGATAAACCCCCTCCCAGCATATATATATATATATATATATATATATATATATATATATATAGAGAGAGAGAGAGAGAGAGAGAGAGAGAGAGAGAGAGAGAGAGAGAGAGACTGTTTTGTAAAATGAGATTAAAAGATGAAACATACATAGACAAGTCAGAGACGAACCTTATGTGGGTCAAACAGTTGATGCAATCCGAAAGCAACACAGCATGGCTTTGTTAGGACCAACTAAATAATCACAAAGAAGCGAGCAAGCTTCTGAGTTCATCAGCACGCTTCACCGGGCTCGATGTTAAACATAAAGCCAAGCACGGCTGTGAGGTGGGCAGTGAGTGATAGCCAAGAGAAAAGGATGTTGCAGCGCAAGATGAAAAGACCTTAGTTTTATTTTTGTTAAGCACATCTGTTCTCTCGTAGGCAGTTGGACTGTAGCTGTAAATGAGATCCTTTCACCTGGAACTAGTCTGGGTGGGTCTAAGCACCCACAACCTTGTACGCTGCTATGCAATTGTCATGCAATTGTCCCGACACCACAGGCAAGATGGAACTGCTGTTTGTAATTGAGTTAACCAAGCAAGGCAGTCAAAGCAGATGGCATCAGACCTGTCTGCAAACTCTAGGCATGTCGTGCTCGCATTGCCAACGCATTGAGTCTGCCCTGCACCTCCTCATTCCTGCACAGTGTGCATTGCAGATGGTGCGGGGCTCCCCCCCCCATCCCCTTTTCAGGTTCATGGCCTCAACCAAACTCCACCTGGTCAAGGCCACAGCTATTTATAACAGAAAGCACACAGGCAGAAATGCGGACATGCATTGTCAGTGGTGCTGCTTTTGCTCTGGAGACTCACATTATTGCTACCACATTAACTCTAGATAACTATGTCAATAACTCATGGCTTCCCACCATACACATGCACTTTGCAAAGCACTCATAAATATAATTAACAGCAAGACCTGCAGCAAAGTCCTTGGGTTTTTTTTTTTTTTTGCAGCTAAATGAATGAATGGGAGCGGGGAGGAAACTGCAGAACAACCTGCACCGATGCCATATTGTGGACTGCAGATCAAAGGTTAAGCATTTATGTACATAGAATCATAGAATTGTAGAGTTGGAAGGGATCCCCAGGGGTCATCTATTTCAACCCCCTGCAATACAGGAATCTCAACCGAAGCATCCATGACAGGTGGCCACCCAACCTTTGCTTAAAAACTTCCAATGAAGGAGAGTCCACAGTCTCCTGAGGGAGTCCGTTCCGCTGTTGCACAGCTCTTACCGTCAGGAAGTTCTTCCTGATGTTTAGTCGGAATTTCTTTTCTTGTAACTTGGTTCAAGTCTCTACCCTTCAGAGCAGGAGAAAACAATTTTGTTCCCTTTTCCATTTGACAGCCCTTCAGATATTTGAAGATGCCGTGTTTCTCCGAAAATAAGACACCGTCTTATATTTATTTTTCCTTAAAAAACCCCCCCCACAGTGGCTTATTTTCAGGGAATGTCTTATTTTTTATTACGCGTCCAGCCTCGCCTCTTCCTTGGGGCCCTCCAGAACTGCGCCTATCACTATGTCTTATTTTCTGCGTATGGCTTATATTGCGCAAATGCTTAGAAATCCTGCTATGGCTTATTTTATGGGTATGTCTTATTTTAGGAGAAACAGGGTGGCTATCATATCTCCTCTCACTCTCCTCTTTTTCTGGCTAAACATACCCAGTTCCTTCAACCGTTCCTAATAAGGCTTGGTTTCCAAACTCCCTTGATCATCTTGGTTGCCCTCCTCTGCACACGTTTCAGCGTGTCAATATCCTTCTTAAATTGTGGGGCCTAGAACTGGACACAATATTCCAGATGCGTTCTGTTGAGTATCAGGAATGTGGCGGGGGGTGATCCTAATGTCCCTCTTTAAGGGAAAAGTCAGCCATAGGTACAAAAGACTGAATTATTATTCTTCTTTAGAAACTTCGCAAATGGTTCACTCTTGTGCAGTAACTTTCTACACTCACTCACAAACCCCTTTCTATTCTTCATCCAGATGAGGAAGATGAATGATCAGAAGACAAGGACACATTCTAGCCATTCAAAAGCATTTGGGGTGCTACCAAGGACCAGTGAAGGGTGTTAGATAGAGGGGTAGATGGAGAGGCCTGGGCAGGTATTTCTGACCCCCTAGATCCCAATGCCATGGGTTGTCAGGAAATTGCCCTGTCACAGGAATGCATGCAGTCTCCTGAGAGTCAGAGTGTTGTAAAGCTCTTGAGACAGTTTTCATCTCTTGTCAACATTTCTCATTCTGAACCAGGGACTACAGGATTCTGTGGGCCTCCAGGGAATTCTGGACTCCAGCTCCCATCGGCCCCAGCCAGTGTACCCCATGGTCAGATCTGACGGGAGTTGTAGTCCAATAACATCTGGAAGGCCACTGGTGCCCAGCTCTTGCTTCAAGTCCAGTTTGACTTCATGCCGTTCTCTTGGCATTTTATGTCACCAGCTTTTCTCCTCTCAACCAATTTACTCAGGATTATCCTGCGTCTCTTTAAGGCAGCCAGACATTCTGGTAGAGACTGATTTGACAAGACATGGCAGGGAATTCCACAGAAGCAAACAAATTATGCATTTGCGGATGTGCTGAACTGATTGAGAACAATTTGGACACCGGGGGGGGGGGCAAGGAAGGTGCTGACAAGGTTTTTGCGAGCAATGACATTTCCTTTTGATGAGTTACCTTTATTTATCTGATTTTAAAAAATCACTTGAGAGCACAGTTCCATACAGTGGGAGTGCAGTGGGACTTACTCTCAGCTAGGGATGTAAGAAGGCATTGGTTTCCATTCTGACCTGTGTCTGTTGTATGCAGCGCTGATTCCTTTCCACTGCAGTTCCTCTTCTGATGAAATCTACATTATTCACCTTGGCGTCTGCTGTGGTGGAATTATGTTATTAATTACATGGTCATTACATTATTCTGCACCGTTAACTTCAATGCAAAGGCCATTTATCTCAATGGAAAAGAAACATAATAGAAACAAACAACAGCAAATACCAATTACATGATATGGGACAAATAAGCAGTTATCAGCAATTTCTGATCCCATTTCCATCAGAATTCTCCAAAATCCTTACTCTCAGCCAGGGTGGATTTGATTTAAATCACGATTTAAATCACTAGTCAGTAAGGCTTGATTTAAATAATAGTTTTCTACATAAAGTCTAATTCTTGCTGGTATAACTTTAATATGCAAGAAGTGTGCATGCACACGAAAGCTCATACCAAAATAAAAACTTAGTTGGTCTTTAAGGTGCTACTGAAGGAATTTTTTTTAATATGCAAGTAGATGAAGATTTTTAGAATAACAACTTTTCATATTAGTTTTCTATCCCCAGTTTAATAGGTTAATCATTCATATTTGGACAACTTTACTGTTGTACTTAGGAACGAGAAAAATAATCATTACCTTAATAATAACAATTTAAATAGATTTATTCAACTGAAACAATAACATTACAGCATATGTTCTTTGCTTAAACAAACATCCATGTTTGTTAACTAATTTGGCTAAACAAAAACAAAATATATATATTTTAAGAAACTTGGACTGTCAGCCCAGCCTACACATGAAAAACTTAAATACTGTCCACTCCAAACAATCAGAAAAATATTGTTTCTATTCTATTCACTGAACTTGTTGAAACTTAGCACTGAAGGGGTTGTTTCTGTATTCATAGGTTTGTAGAACAATAGGATTAAAGTCTTTTTCTCAACTCGGTTCATGTTATAACATTTTTGCTGGGAAGAAGAGGCATGTGATCTAAACTGAGTCAAATTCAATTTTGAGAACTGCAAAAGTAAACCAAGCACCTGTGATGATATCTTGTAGGAAGAGAAACTGCCCAATAATCTTACAAAAACCTCTGGAAGAGCATGACATTGTGAATGGATTAATGGAATTTATTTACCCCAAAAATTAAACATATACAGTACAACCTTATTCTACATATTTAAAAAACTAATCTTTATTTCATGATGGAATAACCTTTGGGTGGTAATATATTTTCCTCAAAAAGCATTTTATTTTAAAAAATCCAATTTAAATCAAAAAAATCCGATTTAAATCAAAAAAATCCGATTTTTTTATTTTTTTAAAAAAATCATTGATTTTTATCCACCCTGCTCTCAGCTAAACATGTGTAGGGTTCCAGCTGTAATGTATCCACAGATGTCCTGCAAGTAGCTCAGTAGGTAGAGCATGAGTCTTTTAATCCCAGGGACATGAGTTTGAGCCCCATGCTTTTTAGAAGAGGAGCTTAGACAACTCCCAAACATCGAAAGTATGTATACGGCCGCATGGGCTGGGCCCACTCCTGCTGTCAACTTGTACAGTGGATGCACACAGCCCATCTTTGTATTTGGCCAGCATGTAAAGGGGTTCTATGAACATAGTGATGTCTGGATCATAGTGATGTTCAACATGAGTGAGGAACTTGCCATTGGCCAAGGATGCCAAAGTGGACTCTGCCCACCAGAGTTCATTGCTCCATTCTATCTAGTCCAGCATGTGTGCACATACCGGTACTTTTGAGAAAGAGGACTCAACTATACAGCTGCAAAAGTTTAAGGTGTGTTGTAAAGTGCAGTATACGAATGTGACACTAGATGGCGACAGTGAGCTATGGCAAATTCAATGTATTTTTCAAAACATTTTTTTTGAAAAGCATTTTCACAGTGGTTATATATATATGTGTGTGTGTGTGTTTGTGTATGTGTGTGTGTGTGTGTGTGTGTGTGTATGTGTTGATTCCACCAGAGCCAGTGTGGCGTAGTGGTTTAGTGTGTTGAAGTGGAATTGAGGAGCCCTGGGTTCAAATCCCCACTCCGCCATGAAGCTCAGTGGGTCACCTTGAACCAGCACAGTAAGCCAAACTTACTGTGGGGGCTCAGAATCAGGACTTGCCTCCTCTGACCCAGGACTTTTGGCTCAGATCACTCCTTACTAACTGTGATTCTGTAACCAAGGTTTATTCTTAGTTTATCCTACGGTAGGAGCGGCAAAACATTTTGAGACTGAGGACAACTTTGTGAGCAACCTTTCCAGGGCAACCTTTCCTGTAGGTTTGGCAAAAGAGCCTGTGGCCAGACACAAAACGCTCTCTGTCCTCCATGCAGGCAAGCAAGATCTGTTACATCATGGTTCAAAGACACCTTTCACCCAGGTAAAATCACTAGAGGAGGTTGCACAGCAGGACCAGTTGGGAGTGTAGCTGGGGGGAGCATGACCTGCACAGGATCTTGAGGGCCATATAGGGTCTCATGGGGCCGAGGTTCTCTATTGCTGGCTTGGCTTCCAACAAACTTGCATTGGAATTCGTGGTTTCTGTCGGAAGTTTGGTCTGCTGAATCACAAAAGAGCTTTGGTGATTTTCCTTTCTGTATTTATTTTTTACAACACACTACTGTCTAGTGTGAACATGACTTCCTCCAATTGTTTTGGTTATTGTAAGCAATTTTAAAACTGAGGTTGGAATCTTAATGCACAGTTACTTAGAAATAACTCATCCTAGACGAGAAATCTGCATTCTACCTTTCAGTTTGTAGGCTCTCTCTCTCTCTCCTCTTTCTACTGCCCCCCCCCGCTTTTTCTAGTCAGAATGGAAATATTAATGACTGCCCTCTAGATGAATGAAATGAGGATTGCTTTGTAAATCTCCTTTGTATGGCGAACTGCTTACTAGTTGGGAACGGTGATATTTTGAGGACTTGGGGGATTTGAGCATCCTTTGCCATTTTTTCCTCCCACTTTGCACGTAAAACTATCATCAGGAAAGCAACTTTGAGAACTAAATCCTGATAAAAAATAAAGCAGGACATCTGGCTGTACTATTTGGCACCTGGGAGCAAGAATATCAGGTCAGGAATGTAGGTCATAATGGACGATGCTTCCTGAGCCTGAAGAGAATCAGACGAACACTGTGGTGGATGGTCGCTGCAATATTAGGTCGGCCGTCATCTAGAGAATGATGCTAATCTCCCTTGCAGTGCTGTCAACCAGAGCGGCGATTCACAAGAAGGGACTGGAATTGTATAATGGAAAACACCCTCCATGAAAGCGCCGCGAAGGGAGCAGTGGAACTGGCCATTTTTTTTGTTTTTGTTTTTTAGGGGGAATATTTTTTTATTGTGGCTTTTTAAAGGAAAATACACAGAAACAAAATATAGGGGCAAAGAGAATGTGGGGGAAGCGGGGAGCAAAAAATAGTATTCAGTACCTTCACGAGCAGAAAGGGGGGGGGAAGGTTGCAGGATATATTTGCATAAATATTTAGCCATACACACATATGCACATATATGCAGTGCTTTTTCCTCTCTCTAAAAAAAGGTTTAGGGGTACTCTTGTTTTCCTACTCGTATTGAAATGCTGCCCCTCAATGAGGCCAAACTTAGGTTCACAAAATGTTTAGGGGTATTTGTACCCCTGCATCCCCCCAGAAAAAAGCACTGCATGTATAAACATACATTTATCATTGCATTTTAAGGCTTCTTGAGAAAAATGATAAGCTTGCTTTCTGTACTCTCAGTACTAGGTGTGTTCTAACACAGTTTTTATCTATTGAAAACTCACTCACTCATACTCCCAAACAAATTGTAATCACAGGGTCCATACCCTGCCACAATCTCTCCTAATGTAATGCATTTTTATGTTACTTTAATGCTGTATGTTCATATTTATATTATCATTCCCTGAATATGCACTTTAGTGCACGTTGTTGTCGGAGAATTGTGGATTTTGAAGGGTAGCGGCATTTCAGGTCCCATTATTATTTCATAGAAGCATAGAATTGGAAGGGGCCCAAGGGCCATATAGTCCAGCCCCTTGCAATGCAGGCAATATGAACGAGGAAAAATGCAAACTGGGCCAGATTTCTCCGCCGTGCCTAGTGGCAGAAGAGCCAAATCTTTGTGGGATCGGAAAGGAAAGGGTAACAGAGTCTAAAATTTGCCAAGGAATAGTAACGATGACGTGGGTGGAACATTGTCTAGAGGAAAACGTCCCGTTTCAAAAAGCGTTGCATTCATTGCCCTCCGAAAACTTCACAACAATCGTGTTAAATGGGTCAGTATCTTTATACCCATATTGCTGATGGTGTGGTAGGGGACTGAGGGAACGGTGGATTGCCTAAGGCCATACACGGTATTGCACGGTTGCAAAGTATTACCAATTAACATTTACATAATGTCATCAATGTACATGGTGCGCTGCAGAGCTTGTGTTAGAACTCCTGTTCTTCAGCAAAGCTTTGTTACAGCTGCTTGCAGTGACATTGCAAGATTATGTCAGGGATTTATTCTGGAACTGGGTGCTCATTTTTTGTTTGGTGGCCTTAGGGACATCTTTAAAGCTTTCGACATGAGTGTCTGAACATATTGTTTGTGCTATATATAGCCAGTGTGGTGCAGTGGTTAAGAGCAGTGGACTCGGAATCTGGTGAATTGGGTTCGCTTCCCTGCTCCTCCACATGCAGCTGCTGGGTGGCCTTGGGCTAGTCACACTTCTCTGAAGTCTCTCAGCCTCACTCACCTCACAGAGTGTTTGTTGTGGGGGAGGAAGGGAAAAGGAGATTGTTAGCTGCTTTGAGACTCCTTAGGGTAGTGATAAAGCAGGATATCAAATCCAAACTCTTCTTCATTCACACACACACACACACACACACACACACACACACACACTGGTACCTCAGGTTAAGTACTTAATTGGTTCTGGAAGTCCATACTTAACCTGAAGCGTACTTAACCTGAAGCGAACTTTCCAACTGAAAGTAATGGAAAGTGGATTAATCCGTTCCAGACAGGTCCGCGGAGTACTTGAATTGAAAGTACTCAACCTGAAGCATACTTAACCCGAGGTATGACTGTGTGTGTGTGTGTGTGTGTGTGAGAGAGAGAGAGAGAGAGAGAGAGAAAGAGAGAGAGAGAGAGAGAATGTTAATCGGTGAGAGAGCCCTAGCACATTTAACCCCAAGATTGTGCAGGGCAGGTTGGGTGGGATCATAAGCAGCAATGACAGCCCTCTTTCTAATGTTGTGTTACGCCATATCCCCCCTTAGCACTCATTTTGTGTTATGCCACATGACCCATATAAGCCATTTTGCAGCTGGTGCCCACAGCACTTTCTCCAAGTTCCAAATGTGCCTCCTGGTCCAAAAGGGTTGGTGACCCCCTGAGTTATAAGAATAAGCACAGGATGCAGAAATGCAGCTTGCAAGTTCGCCCAGAGCTCTCGGTCCTCCTGAGTTATCACAAGCATGGCTGTGAAGCAAGAGTCTGGATCTTCTCGAAATGGTGCCCTCTGCCTGAATGCTGCTTGCCAGAGAATCAGTTCATCAGACTTGGCCCCCAATGCAGAAAAGACTCTATTCGTATTAACCTGAATTGCCTCGTTGCCAAGTGCTGGTCTTTAGCATATTCTCAGCCATCTCTGCAGCAGCTCCTGAACACCCCCCCCCCAACACATCTCCACCCTCCTTTACAGAAAGGTCATTCTCTGTGCGAAATGCTCTCTTGTAGTTTTAATTTAGGGCAACAGGCATATACAGCCAGCGTCGGAGCAGATCTTCATTAGTGAACAGCTTTTGGAACTGCATCACTCAAAGCTTCTCAGAGTGATCCTGATTTTATCAACAAGGCGGCCAGGGAGGAAGGGGAGGAGGGGGCCTGGCGAGAAACCCTTGAACGCCAATATTAATTCCCATGGATTTTTTTTTAATGCCCAGTGTTAAATGTTAAGTGCTAACAGTGAATCTATGGAGAGGGGTGTCATATTTGCAGCCTCGGTACTTTTTTTAAGTAGCACAAGGTCTTTCCACATAATTAGCAGAAAATATTGAGCCTGGCCAGAAATATGGGATTTGTCATTAAATTTAGAGGCTGCTTTATCTCTGCGAGTCTAATCATGTGTGCAGAAGACTAATTGTTAATGGCACAGTCTTATTGCTCATAGCTTTCTTTTATTTTAAGTGGAATGGCCTGCTTTGTGAGAAATAATTAGGTTTTATAGTCCTACCTGCATACAGCCTTTTGTTGAAATGCCTTATGGTTTTCCCAGTGCAAACCCTAAGAGCAATTAGCAGGAGCGCTGGTACTTATCACATCCACATTGTGTCATCCCTCCGAAAGAAACCTTTTCTCTCTCCCCCATCCAGCCCTCTGGCTAGCTTTGTTTTTTTGTTAAGCAGCTGCCAGCAATATAGAAAATCTAGACCTCTAGGAAGATTTCTTAATAAAATACCCAGACTGATGGCAGTGCACAACCTCTGTGGTATGGTTTGGGAATGGAATGCCTTTCCTGGGTTTGAGTGAGATATCGGCCACACATTCACTGAAAGACAAAAAAAACAGATATAATGGTCTCGCGTGCACAATTTTCCCCAACCCTACTTGACAGTGTGATTTTATATGTATTCATTTCTCCTATTTCCTCTTCTACAATTGCTAGTGATAAAAGGCAGTGGTGTAGCATGGGTTGCCAGTGCCTGGGGCCACGTGGGAGTGGAGGTGGAAGGGAGGGAAATGGACGGAGTACGCAAACACATTCAACTGCCTAACGGCGGGCGTCTGCGTCACCCAGGGAATCGCAGCCGCAGATATAAGAAAAGAAGAGTCATTCCGTTGTCTGGAGAGATCACTTCCTGGTCCCCATGGAGAAGCTGTTTTCAATGGAGCCAAGTGACGGAATCTCACAGCTGCCACTGAGGCAGCACCGGGTGTTGAAATTTTGTGTCCCCTAACAATTTTTTGCCCCGGGGGGAGGGGGGCCTTCCTCACACTACGCGGCTGAGCAAGAGAGATGCTGGCATATTCCTGGCTGAGCCAAAGATGAGGGAGTGAAGCTAGCATAACCCAGCCGCACCAGTAACCTCCCGGTTCAGCCGGACTTCTGCTGAATCCTAATCCACTCATCCTGGCAGATCTTGCTATAAGATTTCTCCCTAAGTATGTAGCTGCCCATTCTCTGCCATGTTTCCTGGTTGCTTATAATGCATCGGTTCACAGGCTCCATAAACAGGAGTTGAAGTGGGGTGGGAAGAGAGATGCAAGGCAAACAACAGCCTACAGAGCCTTACCCATTTGACAGAATGTGTTAAATTAATGGATAAATGTAATTGGCAACCTGCAAAATTATAGCTTGCCGGCTGCCAGTACTAAAGCCAATGGACTGTGATATAATTTTTGGAATGGAGCTGCCGGAACTGTCCCGCCACCGGTGAGTTTTACTACGGCGCTGCCACCTGCCCTTGGAAATAAAATAATCCCAGCAATTATGGTTTGCAATTTGAGAGTGGTTTGTAATGTAATGGCTTTTACGGTAATAGATGACTTATCATATGTTGACAAAGGAGAGGTTTAATGAATGGTTGACAGGTGAAGTGATTTGTGTTCAGAAGCTGTTTTTTTATAAAAAAAATTGCCTGACAAATGATTTTATTTATAAGAGCATTCGGAATATCACTCGGTTTGAGCAAAAACGGCCAAGTCCAATAATGCCTTAAAAAAAGAGACCTAACTCCTTCCAGCGTGTGTGCTTGTAGGCAAAAGGGCCTATTGCATCAGATGCATGAAAAGGATAGTGAAAGATGATAGATAGTCCCTAGAATCCTGGTTCCATACCTGGGGAAGGGCCATCGCTCAGTGCAGATGCTTTGCAGGAAGGTCTCTGGTTCCCTCTCCATGCAGGGCTGGAACCTTGCGGCTGGAACCACAGAGAGCTGGTGCCAGGGAGCTCACATCCTCTCTGACCATTGGCTATGCTGGCTGAGCCTGATGGGAGTTGCAGTCACTGAAGGACAACACATTGGCCAATGCTGGTGTAGACAATACTAAGCGAGATGTTCTGACTCCATAGAAGGCTGCTTTCTATATTCCACCAAGAAGGAAAATCTATGTCAGCATCTGAGATTAAGAGAAATAAAGCCGTGATTCCAAACATTATCCAGTCGAGCGAACAGAGGGTAACATGACGCATCTTTTTATGGTTGGTTCACACAGGCCCCCTGAGTGAACTCGTCTGTGGCGAGGAGCCTCTGAGTGACTGTATCTGCTATCAGTTGTGATAGCTATAAGAGCCTCCTGCCATCCCTCTCTTAGCAGCGTTGCTGCCACCATCGCCCTTGCCTGCTCATCTTTCACAGTGCCTGACTGCATCTTGTAGCAGATGAAAGAACAATGGAAGTCATCTTGCTGGCTCGTCTCTGGTGCTTCAGGAAGAAACAAGACAGTGATAAAGGGTGAGCGATTGGGCTGGTGGCCGTGCTAGTGGCAGGTCCGACTGAGCTCTAGGAAGGTCACTGCCGGGAAGAAAAGATTGGTTCATAGGTGGGGGAAGCAAGAATAAAAAAGCAATAGTGTGGCTGGTGTGGTCCAAGTCAGAGCAGCACTCAGGATCCAGAGGAATTAAGGCAAGATGTATTTGATATATATCAGGGGTCAGCACACTTTTCAGCAGGGGGCCGGTCTACTGTCCCTCAGACCTTGTGGGGGGCCGGACTATATTTTGGGGAAAAAATATGAACAAATTCCTATGCCCCACAAATAACCCAGAGGTGCATTTTAAATAAAAGGACACATTCTGCTCATGTAAAAACATGCTGATTCCTGGGCCATCCGCGGGCCGGATTTAGAGGGTGATTGGGACGCATCTGGCCCCCGGGCCTTAGTTTGGGGACCCCTGAAATATATGGTCTGGGGTGCCTCACCTTCTGTAGCACCCAAGTGTGGGGGGTGCGAATATTCTGGTGCCCAAACACTCAACAGGCAAAGACTGCTGACAACATAATGGGTCTATTAGCAGTCATAAGTGGTGCAGGGAACAAGCCTATGCACCAGGAGTTGGCATTAAAGCAAGCTAGTATAAACTAAGCTGGCATAAAGATCCAAAGCCCTATCAGCAGCGGGGCAGGGGGAAACAAACCTATAAAATAGTGCTTTGTGCTGGGTTGCCAAGTCACATGGCCAAACTAAATGGCCTAGGATCCAACCTCCCCTTTCTGGTCCCACCCCTGCCAAACACCCAGGATGCCACCTTTTTGGGGACGTATACTGACCTCGGCTCCACCAGCTTTGAATGAGTCCCCACTGGGCTAGGATAAGCAAGCTACACCAACGTTGATCCTAAAGGATCTACATTGGCTCCCAGTACATACAGAGCACAATTCACAGTGTTGGTGCTGACCTTTAAAGCCCTGAATGGCCTCAGCCCGGTGTACCTGAAGAGGCTTCTCCATTCCCATCAGCCAGCCCAGACACTGAGGTCCAGCTCCAAGAACCTTCTGGCATTTCCCTCACTGTGAGAAGTGGGGCTACAGGGAACCGGGCCGAGGGCCTTCTTGGTAGCGGCACCCACCCTGTGGAATGCCCTCCCATCAGATGTCAAGGAGAGAAAAAATAATGCAACTTTTGGAGGACATCTGAAGGCAGCTCTGTATCAGGAAGTTTGCTATTTTGTTATGTTTTTATATGTGTTGGAAGCTGTCCAGAGAGAGTGGCTATGGCGACCCAACCAGATGAGTGGCTTCTTCTTCTTCTTCTTCTTCTTCTTCTTCTTCTTCTTCTTCTTCTTCTTCTTCTTCTTCTTCTTCTTCTTCTTCTTCTTCTTCTTCTTCGCTCACAAATGTACACAAGGTATATCCAAGCCATGCAGGCAGCTTCTTAGTCTGCTTGGGCTAATAGCTGAATAAATTGCTGCATGCAGTAATTATAACTGCCTTGGGTCTGTATTCAAACCAAAAGATACAGCAGTAGACTGACACACACCTTACAAGCTGATTGTGAAGATCATAAAGAAATAATGATCGGGAAGTGCTCTGATCCATCTGAAACAGTATATAAAGTCTCTCTCTCTCTCTGTGTGTGTGCATTTTACCAAGTCTCTTCACTTGAGAGTGACAAGTATTCCCTGGGTACAGCCTCCCTTCCAGCTCCTGCAAACTGACCCTTTTGCTCAAGGGCTTTTCCCTGCCACAAATTGCGCACCTGCTTCTTTGTATGGATTTCAAGGACCTCCTCTGCTGCTTGTGCAGATTACAGTGATGAGAAGCAGATACCTACTTTGGCAAAACGGTGTTTGAAAATGAGATTTTGTGTTGCCGTCTGTCATCAGTTTAGCACATCCATCAGCTGCATGTTGATGGAGACTGTGGACATGATGTTAGCCTGCAGCCAGTTGCTAAGTTTAGTTTGTTTGGGAAGGGTTCAGCTTAGTTCACTTGCTTGCCTTGCATTGTTTTCAACCCCTCCTCCTGCACCCTCATGCAAGAGACTGGAATATGGGTATGAAAATAATTTCCAGTCTTTAACTAACAATGCATGCTGAAATTTTCCTCTTTTTGCTGTTATTACTTTAAAACAAAATTAAAAACCTAGAATCTCAGAGGTCAGATTTAAGGACCCAGTTTATTCCGGGCCTGTCTAGGTGATTTCTCAGGCTCCATTTTTCAGCTGTAAAATGGGACGCTGCTTTATAGGGGCACCGTAAAAATAATAATGTGGAGATATTTTGCACAGAGAAAAGTGTGAAATATGATGATGGAAATAGCACAGAGCAGCACAGAGCAGCTCTAACTGCACATTTCTTGGGGCAGTGTCATATTTTGCATATGTGAACCATGTAGGACCATGATGCACACTGAAGGCTTTACATAATGCTTTTGTTTGCTCAAACCTTTTGATGTGGTCACCATTTTTGAAGGGCCATATCTGAACAAGCTGGGGAGTGGAAGTGCAAGATTTGGCAGACCACCACCACCCTGGGGATGTAACATAGCATTTCTCTGATGAAATTAGAGATGTCCTATTTAAAAATAATTTTATTAATTATACCCTGCAAATCTGACTGGGTTGCCCGAGCCACTCTGGGTGGCTTCCAACATATACAAAACATAGGTAAAGGTAAAGGGACCCCTGACCATTAGGTCCAGTCGTGACCGACTCTGGGGTTGCGCGCTCATCTCGCATTATTGGCCGAGGGAGCCGGCGTATAGCTTCCAGGTCATGTGGCCAGCATGACAAAGCCGCTTCTGGCAAACCAGAGCAGCACATGGAAATGCCGTTTACCTTCCCGCTGTAGCGGTTCCTATTCATCTACTTGCATTTCGAACTGCTAGGTTGGCAGGAGCTGGGACCAAGCAACGGGAGCTCACCCCGTCACAGGGATTCGAACCGCCAACCTTCTGATCAGCAAGCCCTAGGCTCAGTGGTTTAACCACAGCGCCACCTGGGTCCCTGCATACTCAAAACATACTCAAACATTAAACATTAGAAAACCCTCCCTATACAGGGCTGCCTTTAGATGTGTTCTAAAGGTTGTATAGTTACTTATCTTCTTGGCTCGGCGCTCACATAACGCCATATCTTCCCATTTCTCTGATGAAAATAGGGATGTCCTAAGGAAAAGCGGGACATTCCGGGATCAAATCGGGAAGCGGGATGGCTTCTGTAAATCCAGGACTGTCCTTGGAAAATAGGGACCCTTGGGTGGTCTGGTAATGAGAAGGGGGTTGAACTAAATGTGTTTTGAGGTTTCTCCCCTTCCCTGAATGGAAAAAAGGAGACTGCTAAAGAGGTCAAACCAGATTGACAACATTTTGTGTGAAGAATGGGCCTTTGCATTACTGAAGAGATGGCCAAAGTAAAGGTGATTTGTTTTGGAGGCACAAATGTGCCTAGCCCTGTCAGCCCTCTGCTGGGGCCTGCATCTGATGCAAAGTGCATGCTACTGGGGAAAACCCAGCCACCTTCTGGGGAGCTGGTTCCCACCTGCATCCTGACTGCCCCCAGTTGCCAGTCTGTAGTTCACTGTCTTTTGTGCCACAAAAGCTGTTGGAGTGTAAATCTCGTATTTTGACGAAGGCTCTCTTCAGTTCGGAAGCAACCTATTTCTGCTTTTCCACTGTATTTACAGTATTCATTCATGCCCTCCTTTTCCCCTTTAAAGAGCTGTGGGGTGTGAAATCAAAGTTTATATATTTTTATGTTAAGAGCTCTGAAATTGCTTTTCCTAAGGAGTCTGTCAGCAGTTCTGTGGAATATCCATATCCAGCTACTCTGTAAAGGGTCTTCTCTCCCCCCCCCCCTTTCTTTATGTTGCCTCTTCCCTTTCTCTCGGGGTGTGTGTGTGTGTGTGTGTGTGTGTGTGTGTGTGTGTGTGTAGCTTTGCTAAAGATTCTAGCATTTTTAATTTGTGCCTGGCAGTTTGTTGTGGGGGCTGCAGTTTAATTGCAAGTGCTGTGGTTGTTTAGTTAATTGGTAACATTTTGAAATAAAGGGCTCCATCTGTAAATTATGTATTAATATGCTGTTCATGGATAATAGATGTGGCTCGGTTGTTCTTTGGCTTATTGGAAATGGTGTTAAAATTGCATCGGCACATATGCAATAGGCACTATAGCAAAGTGTTATGAATTGCACTGTGCATGTCTTTAGAACAGCACCCACAACTCCAATCCTTCAGGTGTTCCGAGGAATTACTAGCACTAGAGGAAGTGATTTTCAGGGAAAAGACCCCCTTTGATTATCATGCATGGATTGCTGAGCGAGGAACAAGAGCATTCATCTAATCACGAAATGTAGCCCTGACAAGACTTTGATGGCTGCTGCAGTCCAGCCAAGAAGCTTTTCCTTCACTCTGAGTGAGCTTTATTTGCACTTAGTGACAACAGCAAGTAGCCACACAAATAAGCTACACTATGTGAACCCTGATTGGCTGGAATCACACAGGGAAGAAGAAAGAGGCTAGAGAAGCAGCACATTGTATGTTGAGAGTGTATTAACTTATGGTCTCTGTGTGTGGTTCGGGAGCTGCTCGGCCAGGGAAAAAACCCAATGCTGTCCAGGGTTGTAAACACTGCAGAGAGAATAACTGGGTGCAATCTTCCCACCTAGGATAAAATCTATGCTTCCACGTGCCATAAGAAAGCTGGACAGATAGCGCAGGATAGTGCGCACCCCGGAAATGATCTCTTTCAGCTTCTACCTTCTGGAAGAAGGTACAGGGTTATGAAGACTAGAACTAGCCGTCTGAGAAACAGTTTCTATCCAAATGCGATTATGGTTTTAAATGCAGTGTAAGGTAGTTTTTATGGGGGTTGTTGTTGTTGTTGTTGTTGTTGTTTAGTCATTTAGTCGTGTCCGACTCTTCGTGACCCCATGGACCATAGCACGCCAGGCACTCCTGTCTTGCACTGCCTCCTGCAGTTTGGTCAAACTCATGTTGGTAGCTTCGAGAACACTGTCCAACCATCTCGTCCTTTGTCGTCCCCTTCTCCTTGTGCCCTCCATCTTTCCCAACATCAGGGTCTTTTCCAGGGAGTCTTCTCTTCTCATGAGGTGGCCAAAGTATTGGAGCCTCAGCTTCAGGATCTGTCCTTCCAGTGAGCTCTCAGGGCTGATTTCCTTCAGAATGGATAGAAGGGGGTATACTGTATTTAATTATGGGGTATCAGAGTCTGGGGGGGGGCGCTAATTATGATGGGATAGCAGGCTTGTTGGTTTTGAATGTTTGATGTAGAGTTTTTTCAATTTCGTTCTGTATGGGACAATGACAATAAAGATTATCTATCTATCATCTATCTATCTATCTATCTATCTATCTATCTATCTATCTATCTATCTATCTATCTATATCTATGAGAGGATCAAGGGCTGTGAACAGAAATTGATGAAGGGAATAGTTCTCAGAGACAGTTCTGCCTTTATGTCAAAGACCAAAATGGAAGAATGGCCCACCCATCACAGTCCGAAACTGGGATTTAGGTCCATGTGTACTATACTGCAGTGTTAAAGCACTACTGATTGTGGGCTCGGGTGATGACCTTCTCAGTAGTTAGGGCAGTGGATCTTTGCAGTGGGTCTCCTAAGGAAGTGTTGACAGTGGGGTGGAGCAACAGATCGGCCCTCCAGGTTCTGGACTCACTTTGTGTCAACTGGAACACTGCTACCAATCCTGCACTCCCATCAGTGCAACTGCGCTGTGACCCAAAAAGTGCTTTGGGGGAGGGAGCGCTGTTTGAAAACACATGAAATCATGGCGCCCAAAATGACCGCCATCCTTTCGCAAGAAAAAAACAGGAAGATGTCATCCTGTTTTTTGCCTTTGATGTGCTGAAGGGTATGGTAGTGGCAATAGCAATAGCAAGGCTTCTTTCTTTTCCCCCCTTAAGTTTTTTTTTGGGGGGGGGGGAGTGGCAAAAGCAAGTGACAGAAGCAGCAGCAGCAAACTTTGTGACTTTTTCACACCCTCCATAATGGATATTGCATTATCCCATGGTATTGTGGGTGGGTGTTTAGAATAATGTGAAATATTCAGTGAAAATTGTGCAGAGTGGCTTGCTTCAAATAATATTTTGGGCTCAGCTGTAATTTGTATTGTTATTACTGGATGATGATGAAATATACTTATTTAATTAACAAATTAAGATACAGTCATACCTCTAGTTGTGTTAGGTTCATGTTGCGGATTTTCGGGTTGCGAACGCGGAAAACCTGGAAGTGTATGCTTCCGGGTTTCACCGCGCGCGCACATGCAGAAGTGTTATGTGCACTTTGCACATGCGCAGGAGTGCTCTATTGTGTCACGCAGATGCGCAGAAGCTGCACTCTACTTGCGGATTTTTTTGGGTCCGAACAGCACCCTGGAACGGATTGCGTCCGTAAGTAGAGGTACTACTGTACACCAGAATACAAAAAGGGGAAATACAGTCAAAATCTTCTGTATATATTTGGACAATAATTAAAAAATGACAAAACAATATCTTTAAATGAAAGTTACAATCCTAAGGCTAGATCTGCAAGAAACATTAGGAAGAACTTCTTGACAGTAAGAGCTGTTCGGCAGTGGAATTTGCTACCAAGGAGTGTGGTAGGGTCTCCTTCTTTGGAGGTCTTTAAGCAGAGGCTTGACAGGCATATGTCAAGAATGCTTTGATGGTGTTTCCTGCATGGCAGGGGGTTGGACTGGATGATCCTTGTGGTCTTTTCCAACTCTATGATTCTATGATTCTAAGATCCAGCAAATCTCTGGCTGTGCCTAATGCCTTCACCCTGGCTCAGTCAGAGATATATCTCTGTATCTCCCCCATCCTGGGACCCAGCCATCTGAACTCAGCCTGGCAAATCTTAAACTGGCATAAGCCCAAGAGAAAGGTGTGTTCTGGGGTAGTGGCAGGTGTGGGAGGCAGGTGACTCAGGCTGGATCCTAAGACTGGTCAGTTCGGTCATTACAACCTGGCATAAGTCAAGCTGGCAAAAGGATGGTGTAACTCAAATTCTGTTTGTTGTTGTTGTTTAGTCGTTTAGTCGTGTCCGACTCTTCGTGACCCCATGGACCATAGCACGCCAGGCACTCCTGTCTTGCACCGCCTCCCGCAATTTGGTCAAACTCATGCTCGTAGCCTCGAGAACACTGTCCAACCATCTCGTCCTCTGTCGTCCCCTTCTCCTAGTGCCCTCAATCTTTCCCAACATCAGGGTCCTTTCCAAGGATTCTTCCCTTCTCATGAGGTGGCCAAAATTCTGTTAGGCCAGCTCAAATAGCAGTAGCCCCACTCTGTAGCCAAGATTGGAACTGTCATGCGCTACACCAATTTAGCTTAAGCCAGCGTAAATTACCTACAACTTCCTCTATTTAGGATTGCTCCCTAAAGCATTCAGGGTGAGTCAGAAGGATTCTGCAGGGTCAGAGCATCAACAGGCCTTTGAGTCAAAGGCTCTTAATTGTGGTACATAGTACATAATATATTAAAACATGACATTGGATACAAACCCACCCACCCAAAACATAAGAAGTGAACTCAGGCCATTCTTTGATAGGGATCATACAGATTTTTGTTGTTGCAGTTCTTGGGAATGCTGCCTTTTGCAGCCTGCTAGATTGCTTGGGATCATGTCTTAATTGCCACATGTCCTGCCACAGATGAATTGAGAAAGCAATCAGCGCCAAGCCCCCCCGAGCCCCACGGTTTGTTCTGATGGGCGCTAATGAAAAGGTGGCTTCGATTTGCTGGTCTGAATTCATTTCTCGTATTTGATTTCCCCTCCAGCAACCACTGCAAGTTGCTTTTGTGTTAAGTGACTTCCGATGATCGGATGGTTTTAACCACTCCTCACCCTGGCTATATCACAGCATAATTCCAAAGAGAAGGCAATTAAGGGGAAACTACCCCTGGCAACAGCAGGTTTAAGGAGCATAATTCCATTGATTTTTCCTCCCCACCCCTTGCTCCAACGTAGTAAATCTTACTATTACAAAGCACCTTTGGTGAACTTAGTTTACTAATAATCGGAATTGAAAGTAATCAGAGCTGAAATGCTACTTTTATCTCTGGACTTGTGAAACAGCTTCCAGTAAATAAATAGAGGGGGAGAAAGAGAGAGAGGAAAGTGTTACCACCATCAAAAAGTTATGAATTCAAATATATGTTACTGTGTCTTGTTGAAGTTGAAGGCTTTCCGATATTGTGATACAGCTTCCCCCTCCCTCCTGTTTAATAATAATAATAATAATAATAATAATATTTATACCCCACCCTCCCCAGTCAAAACCAGGCTCAGGGCGGTGAACACCAATAAAATTACAATAAGACATAAAAGAAAAGAAAACAATTAATTAAAATACAGATTAAAATACAATATTAAAATTTAAAATTTAAAATGCATCCTTAAATCCAAGCCATGAGGGAGGAAAACACAGGGGTCAGACTGAATCCAACTCAAAGGCCAGGCAGAACAGCTCTGTCTTGTAGGCTCTGCGGAAAGATGACAAATCCCGTAGGGGCCCTGATCTCCTGTGAAAGAGCGTTCCACCAAGTTGGGGCCAATACTGAAAAGGCCCTGGCCCTAGTTGAGGCCAATCTAGCCACCTTATGGCTCGGGATCTCCAGAATACTGTTGTTTGTGGGCCTTAACGTCCTCCACGGGGCATACCAGGAGAGGCGGTCCCGTAGGTACGAGGGTCCCAAGCCGCATAGGGCTTTAAATGTCAAAACCAGCACCTTAAACCTGATCCTGTACTCAGGGCCGTCTCAAGCAGGTCGGGTGCCGTGGTGCCTGCCTGTCTGTACTAACACTCTTTCTTTCTTTCTTTCTTTCTTTCTTTCTTTCTTTCTTTCTTTCTTTCTTTCTTTCTTTCTTTCTTTCTTTCTTTCTTTCTTTCCTTCCTTCCCCTTCCCCTTCCCCTTCCCCTTCCCCTTCCCCTTCCCCCCTTCCCCCCTTCCCCCCTTCCCCCCTTCCCCCCTTCCTTCCTTCCTTCCTTCTCTTTATGGATTTCCACCCCCCTCCTCTGCAGAAGGATAGCCTAATGCAGAGAAACCAACCACTACTGGAGGCAAAATACTAAGTAGCCGTAGGCGAGCCCAGAGATCACTGACTCGCAGAGGGTTGCAATGACACAATATTGTTTGATTATAGGTAATTGTATTGGATTAGGGAATGATGTAATTGGATAGAGGCAGCCTTGCCCCCCTCTGGATGTTGTTGGACTACAATATCCATCATCTCTGACCGTTTGCCAGGCAAGGGAGGGGCTGATGAGAATGGTATTCTAAGGACATCTGGACAACTGTATCCAATGTAGAGTCATGACAGAAGGATCGTAATTTGCTTTGGGGGTTAGTGCTACTCTGCATTTTCCCACTGCTTTTGAGTATTGGGAGCACATTACACAAATGATGGATGAATAATAGAACCACAGAATTGTAGAGTTGGAAGAGACCCAGGGGGTCTTCTGATCCAAACCTCTGCTATGTAGGAGTCTCAACTAAAGCATCTATCTCAGATGGAATTCAGGTTGTATTAAAATAAGATACAATGGGCTGGAATCAGTGGCTACATTCTGCTACCAGAAGCCAGCGCAAGGACTTCCACTAGCGCAATGGGGTTTTCTCTCCTGTCCTCCCCCCTGATTCCTCCCAAATCCTGGAAGGTAAGCCACCCTGCCCCGCCCCCCCCCCCGAACAGTGTGGGGAGGGGGAGAGGGTAGGTTGTTCTGTTGGGCAAGCAGAAACATTTATGCTGCCAGAATGGCCCCTCTTGAATCCCGCCCAATATACAAGAAATAAAAGAAGCAATAAAAATACAATTTAAAATGATACAGCATCCAGCATCCAACTGCCGTAGCAGCCATGAAACTGATTAAGAGGTCTGCCAAGACCCTCCGTAATTTTGAAGTGGTCCATGAGAAACCATTGCTCTGTTCTGCTTTGTGGATTGTAGATGTAGAACTCAGTTTGTTGTTTGCTTATTTTGTCTGTTGGCTCGGGGCATTTTTTCCCCTCTTGGATGGGAGAGACAACCTGATTGGCAGCTCATTTTCTTTCCCACTATTTGCCTTGAGGCAAATCGGTTCTTTTTCAGCCAGTTCCTCTTCTCCATTCACCCTGTTCTACGCTTGCTCTTTCTGCATCTGATCCTTTTATGGACTTCCTCCTCCTCTTTCTTCTTTATAGCACAATTCTCCATTTTATGTGGAGCTGAAGTTATATTTAGCACTTAGCGCTGCGAACAAGAGATGCAAAGAGGCGGAGGTTCTAGTGAAAACACAGTATTTTTAAGTTATTTGAATGGGACACCCTACAGAAGAGAGGGAGATGCCAGAGTCTTGTGCAGTTAGCTCTCAGCTTTTGAGTGATCTGCACTTCCTGTCATCCTGTTTCTGTATTTATGACTGGAATGAGGAGATATACAATTCAGCAAATACAGACATGTACAGGACCAGATACATGCCTCAAAATGTACAAAATCAAGGACACTTCTGTACACTACAGGGTAAGGTAAGGAGTGGAAATGGTTCATTAACAGTACAATCCATTCAATTTCCCTTTGGCCGAAGGGCCAGAAATATGTTGAAATTACTCTCCCTCTACTTCTTCCAATTTCACTGGCTTTAAGTTTTCCAGCTAGAGATACAGGAGGTGTTTTCCTGAACCAGATTTGCATATGAACTTAGGTAGCTTGTAGAAGAAGCTCAACACAAATGAAATGGGCAAGGGCCATAATCCTCCTTCGTCTCATATAAAAATATCAAAGCCAGAGAAGAATTCATAGCTTCCTTTGGTTTGCCCCTGCCAACCTTCACTGCTCCAAAAAGCTTTCCTCACCTGCTTTTACCCCCCACCCTGCCATCTTCTCTTTGTTTACCATTCAAATGGTGGTGGGAAGAGCAGACACAGAGAAGAAGGAGGTTTCGTCCTTCCCTCCTTCCTTCTCCAGTGCCCGACACAGTGTATAACAGCTAGGGCACAACTGCTTTGAGAAGCATGGGAGATGTGGTTTTTCCATTTTCCTTTGGGCTTCATGTTCCAGCATATTCTTCCGATGTGCATAAGGCAGCTGAAGAAGAAGGGAGGAAAAAAAGAGAAAGCCTCTTTGCCTCTCCTCCTCCTCCTCCTCCTCCTCCTCCTCCTCCTCCTCCTCCTCCTCCTCCTCCTCCTCCTCCTCTTCCTCCTCCTCTCTTCTTCTTCTTCTTCTTCTTCTTCTTCTTCTTCTTCTTCTTCTTCTTCTTCTTCTTCTTCTTCTTCTTCTTCTTCTTCTTCTTCTTCTTCTTCTTCCACCACCAGCTCTTGACAGGTAACTGAACAGAAGGTAGAATGTGTGCTTTTTGTGATGGGGAAGCTGGCAGGAAGGTCTTTTGAGGATTGTACGGGCTGTCAGGGAAGGGGAGAAGCAAAATGTCTTGGCAAAATGATGCACACCCCCCCCCCCCAAAAAAAAAACACACCACACACCTCTGATGGTGAAACTTTGGAGAGCTTGCCTATTTCAAGTTGCATGTAAGGTACAAGTTTCAACATGGGGTGCTTAAGGGTGACTCTGTGCAAGTGATTCTGGGACAATTGCAAATTGGATTTGGACGCACTGCTCTCATCCTGGTCAGCAACACTGCATTGCAGCTTTGAAGCAGAGCCTCAATAAGCGTTGCTTTCAGCCCAACAGAACATAGTGTGGATAACCTTCCAGGAACCTGGATGGTGTCAGCAAACCAGCCTGCTCACTTTTCTCATATAAACCTCACAGTGACCCCTTTCCTTCTCATCAAACTAGCAAGGTGTGCAGAGCTGCCCTCCTGAATTATTTTAGCTATGAATTTCTTGGCTCATCCACATTGTGTTGCCAATTACCAAAGCCTGCTAGGTATAACTGAGTGCAGCACTGCCCACAAAATACACCAGCTTTCCAGTTTATGGAATATGGGGCTGTCAGGGCTTACATACAACTGTGTTTAAAAGCAGGGAAATAGCTGCACATACCTCTCGACTCCGGGGGTCTGTATTAACAACAGGGCATTAGAATTGCACATTTTGCAGGAAAAGAACAGTTTTATTGCTCTTTTTACTGCCTACAAAATGCAAGGAAAGTTTAAAATTAATAGCAGCCAATGTACAGTAACAGAACAGAAAATAAAAAGGTATGTTTATTGCACAGAAGCAGCTGCGTTTGCCTTGCCTCCTTTCCTAAGGAACAGAGCAGCTTTATGCTTTGGCATAGGAAAAACAAAAACGAAAAAACATTGTGTTTTCCTTTGCAAAACACCCCAAGGGTTTTCTTCTTCTTGCAATCAGAATTGGCAAATAAATAAATAAATAAAAGAAGAGGTACATGGGGGGGGGGGGAGAGAGAGAAGCTCAGATTTATTATGAATGATGGAAAACTTTAGCTGTAAGATAGAACGTGAAGTTATGGGACCAGAAGAGATGTGAAAATATGTTGTCTTACTGCTCTATCCAGGGTAAGGTCCTCTGTGCATCTATTCCCCTTCTCCCTTCAGATCAATACATATAATTCAGACCACAACATGTCAAGAACTGTGAGCGTAGGGGCAGAGCAAGGTCAGGCTTTCAAGGTGCCTGTGGAATTCATAGCTCCAGGTTGCGCAAGTCAGCCCAGTGTCGACATGTGTTATCCTTGGGCAGCTGTGGAGACACCCTGGGAAGGAAGAATACCAGCTGGGACCTCTTCTGGCACCTGCCAAAGCAAGCAGAGAAGCTGGAAGTTTAAACAACAACAACAAAAAACCTGATAGATGGAAAAAGTTGTAAAACTTTAAAAGAAGAAGAATGGGGAAGTGGAGTGAGGGAAGTAAGAGGCCAGAGAGAATTAAGAAAGTCTAGGAGCTGTGGTTGTTGAGACAGTATCTCTAATGGGTCTCTCAAAACATGCAATCCTACAGTCCTTGGGAGGGTGATCCCAGGACCTTGGGAAGTACCAGATCTCCCTTGTCAAAGGCAGAGAGGGGGGGGCAACCCCAGAGAATGAGAGAATGAAATACAGTGTTGGGTCCTTCCTGCCTGCAGCTGTGGAAACTTCTCCAGACCTTGCCTTCCTAATGTCCAAGTTCTGATGTCAATAGGGCTCAGTGGACAGAAGATAGGAATAATAATAATAATAATAATAATAATAATAATAATAATAATAATAGTAATTTATACCTGGCCCCACCCACCTGGCCAGGCCAGGCAGCTCCCAACAGAACACCAAAAATAATTAAAAAGTGATAAAACATCAGTCATTAAAAACTTCCCTAAACAGGGTTGCCTTCAGATGTCTTCTAAAAGTCAGATAGCTGTTTATTTCTTTGACATCTTATGGGAGGGTGTTCCACAGGGCAGGCACCACTACCGAGAAGGCCCTCTGCCTGTTTCCCCGTAACCTCATTTCTCACAGTGAGGGAACCACCAGAAGGCCCTCGGAGCTGGACCCTGGTGTCTGGGCTAAACAATGGGGGTGGAGATGATACTTCAGATATATTGGGGCAAGGCTGTTTTGGGCTTTAAAGGTCAGCACCAACACTTTGAATTGTGCTCGGAAACGTACTGTAGGTCTTTCAGGACTGGTGTTATATGGTCTCGGCGGCCACTCCCAGTCACCAATATGTCAACAATAAGTGAGTCAGAGCCAATGACAGGTATGTTCAGCTAATTCTACTTTTGTCCTCCTCCTCCTCCTCCCTGCTGAGTTCTTCAAGGGCAACACTGAGACAGAGGAGGAGGAAGCAGACAGACAGTGCCATCCGCTGGGCTGGTTTTTTTTACAGAAGAAGGCCGGTGGGCTTGGAGGAATCAAGTCTGGTGTTGGTGAGGCAATGCCCCACTTGCCATGCTGGACCAAACTCCAATGTTAGGGCTGGGGGTGGATAAATAGGAAACCCAAGGTCTCTAATCGACCACGGTCACATCCTCAATCCAGGGAGGAAGGAAAACCCAACACTATCCTTGGTATAGCAAAGTCCCCCTTCCATTGTTCCCAAAGGCTGATAAACTGTTAAAGAAGTAAAGCACAGAAAATGATGGAGAAGTGAAAGAGTGCTGACCTGTCCTTACTTCTGGCCTTCCGTTGCCTGATGACTGCAGCCCTAGAATCTCCTCTAGAGGTGTTTGGCTGGGGCAGAAACCATTTTTCTGGTCTTACTTAAGATGTTAAAAAATGCAAGGAAACAAGTTTGCATAAACGCTCTCAGACCCAAACTGTAACTTACCTTCAACTTGTTTTCCCTTGTAGACTATGCCAACTCCCAGACCCTAGTCAAATGCGTCCACTCCCCTATGCAGGATTATTATGATTAATTTCATATAGGGTCATTTCATATCATGTGATCCAACTTTTTAAACTCATGTCATCCAATTTTCTTAATATTTTGAACACTTGTTGAATGATCAAAACTAAGTTTAAAATCATAATTTTTAGCATTTTATCTCATCCTGGTTTTTTTTATTTATGAGGTTTTGGAATTTCAAAAAATTGGCAATATTGGCCTTGTCGGTCTACACAAAACCTTAAAAGCTCAGCCCAGCATTGAGATAGGTCAAAACTAAAAATATCAACCTCTTCAGAACTTCATGGGCTTTAATATGATATGTCACAAGATGGGCCTAATTTAAATTTAAATTTTAAGTTACAAAATTTAATTTTTTTAAGTGATTAAAAATGTGATTAACCCCCCCCCCAAAAAAAGCAATTGGATGAAATGAGGTAAGAAAAAGTTGGATCACTTGATATGGAATGACCCTATAAGTATTTATATGGTGTCCTATAGAATGACATTCCTGCATTGCAGAGGGTTGGACTAGATGACCCTTGGGGGTCCTTTCCAATTCTATTATTCTATCCTCATCTAAAGAATATTTGTTTTAAAGAAAGACTCAAATGAAGCAGTAAAATGTTTAAAACAGCTTAATAAGTCACAAAATAAAAAGTATTTATATGCCATCCTATTGTATTTTTATCCAAATAATATATCTTAAAAATAAATACTTAAAGCAAATCAGTTAAACTATGGAAGTCACTCCTCCTGCAAAAGGGAGTGATGGCCTCCAACTTGGGACTAATTCACGGAGGAGAGGACTTACTGATGGTTTTTATTACTGATGGTAATGTTCTACTTCCGCTGTTGGAGATGCATCTGAATACCAGTTGCTGTGAATTGCAAAGGGAGAGAGTTGTTGGGCTCAGGCACTGTTTGGGAGCTTCCCATTGAGTCACCCGGCCAGTCACTGTGAGATCAGAATGCTGGACCCTTGGCCTGGTCGGCAGGCTCTTCTTACCGGTAGCACAGTTACAAAAATAAATGTGAATTAGAAATGGAACGGGTAAATAAGACTGGGGAAGTATGAAAGCCTTGTCCTGGTGCCTAAATAACATGTGCCAGGCATGCCTCTCTCTGGAAGGCTGGGGCCACCACTGGAAAAAGCCTTTTCCTGGGTAGTTACCTATTGAGGGCACCAGAAGAAGACCTCACCATGATAGCCAGCCAGCACATGTGACCAGGGGCTATTTTTGGTCTGTCTTTGCTGCATGTGGAATCCTTAATAGGGGCTTTTGGAGACAAAGCACTAAGGGGGGAGAGGGTGTTTGGTGTTTAAAGGAGCCCAAGCTTTAGTTTTGTGATGGTTTTGGTGCACTGAGTTATTTTCAGCAAGTTTTTCTTTAGGAGTTGAAATCCTGAGGGCATTAAAACAAAAATTTATTCTTTAAATTGTTCTAGCAAAGAACATAAGCTGTGTAGGTGTAAGAGACAGGCAATCAGGCAATGTTATAAAAGCAATCCACATGCTGTTTGAAATCTGCTAATAGTTCCTTCCTTTCTCCTGTGTGTAGGGTGTCACTGAAGGAAATGCAAATATGTTCTGCCGTTCTGATTTCTGCTGTTTGCGACAGATGTACATCAATATAAGGGCCTCCCCCCACCTTCTTTCTTTATAAATGCACACATGGGGAAAAGGAAAAACACACACCCAGATTTCTTACACCTATAATTGGGCTAATTAAAAATGAGTGAACGTTCCAATTATTGTGAAATGAGTGTGTTTTTGAGAGATGCATTTGGAAGGGGAGAGAAAACTCTACCTGGAAATCTAAACAAATGTGCCTATTTTGCAATTTGCATGATGGAGAGTATCACCAACTTCAGAAAGTTGGGAAATATTTAAGCAGACTGCTGCTGGTTTTGCAACTAGTAACTTTTTCAAATATAGCACTTGAGTGAATTCTGCAAATATACCTGCAAGAAAAAAAAAAACTTGGTTAGTTTTTCAAGAGGTAATCCAGTGGTTTAAGCCAATGAGCCATAGCAGCAACTCAGCAACAGTTGGATCATGAACAGAGCCTATAGCTCAGCGATACACCACATGCCTTGTGTGTAGAAGGTCGTAGGATCAATCCTGGCCATAGCCAGTTAAAAGGATCTTGGGTAACATAATTAGGAAAGTTCTTTGTTCAAATCTTTAGAGAACCATTGCTGTTGTGAGGCCATTTGACTTAGTACAGTACAAAGCAGAGACCCAGGAATGCTGGAGAGAGTCAGTATTCATGACTTTCAAAGTGAACTGGGCTTGATTCTTCTGCCCTAGACAAATGTATGCATTGGAACTTAATTACCCACTAGATTTCTGTGCTTCTCAAATGCTCCAGTGCTCAGTTAAAAATGCCCAGTTCCCAGTTTAAGAAACTCAACCAACAAGAGTACATATTCAAATGTTTTTAAAATAATAATAATAATAATAATAATAATTTTATTTATACCCCACCCTCCTCAGTCGAAATTGGGCTCAGGGCGGCTGACACCAGTAAAATTACAATAAGACATAAAGAAAAACAATTAGTTAAAATACAGGTTAAAATACAATTGACATTTAAAATTTTAAATGTTTTTTTATAGCGAAAATAAATTTAAAATTGATTTAGGAGGTTTATTTTTTAATCTGATCAATGTGGATATGAGCTGGAATTGATTTATGAGTGAATTCCTAAGAAAGTGACGTGGGCTGATTTGCACACCCTACATGCAGGGTAAAGGACCCCTAGACGGTTAAGTCCAGTCCAAGGCGACTATGGGGTTGCGGCACTCATCTCGGTTCAGGCCAAGGGAGCCGGCCTTTGTTCACAGACAGCTTTCAGGGTCATGTGGCTAGCAGGACTAAACCGCTTCTCACAATGGATCACACTGGCAGAAGCCAGAGTGCACGGAAATGCCGTTTACCTTTTTATGCATGTAGTATTTTAACAGGTAGGAGGATTTGAACATGAGATTCCCTTACTTATGTTTCGTAGTCCCAGAAATGCTACAGCAGGTTGCGTGTATGCAACTATAAATCACCCCTTAAATTGGTCTGTAACTTTGGTGTGTGATGGCTTTAGATCAGTAATGTGGAAGATCTGCCCCTTCATATCCATAAAGGTAAAGGTCCCCTGACAGTTAAGTCTAGTCGTGAACGACTCTGGGGTTGCAGTGCTCATCTCGCTTTACTGGCCGAGGGAGCCGGCGTTTGTCCGCAGACAAGTTTTCCAGGTCATTTGGCCAGCATGACTAAGCCGCTTCTGGCGCAATGGAACACTGAAACCAGAGCAGCACATGGAAACATTGTTTACCTTCCCGCTTTCGAACTGCTAGGTTGTCAGGAGCTGGGACCAAACAATGGGAGCTCACCCCATCACGGGGATTTGAACGGCCAACCTTCTGATCGGCAAGCCCAAAGCTCAGTGGTTTCATCACAGTGCCACCCACGTCCCCATTCATATCCTTAGGTAGCCCCAGTGTGCTTCCCATTAGAAAACAGCTGTTTAAAAGTATCTTCTTTTTTTAAAAAAAAGATGCTACAATGGCAATATGTTGCAGAACTGCTCATTTCCTTGTGTTCTGTCCTTACATTTACCAATAACATTCAAAATTAACCCTATTTTAAGGAATGTACAGGTGTGTACTTTCACAAGAACTTAAATATATATACATGCCATCTGTATCTTCAGGTGCATTCCAAGATGAAAAACATTCCTCCCGCGCTTTGAGATATTAAAAAGCACCTGTAGGTTGAAATGGGATGATGGATGTTCATAACCGCCTGGTCAGGCATCTTTGTTTGTCCTGGATGGTCATCTCAAGATTAGCACAAGCAACAAGCAATGCTCTCTGACAGCGAATGAAGGAATGGGAAGCTTGAGAAGATTTCACATGCTGCAGTTCTAGAATTCTAGTTGAACTGAATTTAGGAGAACTGGAATGAAGGGCATAGCAAACTAGGGATGAGCAAATGAGACTCTTTCTAATCCATGATTCTGCTGTGTGTGTGCTCACTTATAAGTCCAGAAGAGGGCAACGTGTCCAGAGGAGGGCAACCAAAATGGTCAAAGGCCTGGAAACGATGCCTTATGAGGAACGGCTTAGGGAGCTGGGTATGTTTAGCCTGGAGAAGAGAAGGTTAAGGGGTGATATGATAGCCATGTTCAAATATATGAAAGGATGTCATACAGAGGGGGGAGAAAGGTTGTTTTCTGCTGCTCCAGAGAAGCGGACACGGAGCAATGGATTCAAGCTACAAGAAAGAAGATTCCACCTAAACATTAGGAAGAACTTCCTGATAGTAAGAGCTGTTCGGCAGTGGAATTTGCTACCAAGGAGTGTGGTGGAGTCTCCTTCTTTGGAGGTCTTTAAGCAGAGGCTTGACAGGCATATGTCAAGAATGCTTTGATGGTGTTTCCTGCTTGGCAGGGGGTTGGACTGGATGGCCCTTGTGGTCTCTTCCAACTCTACGATTCCAGGATTCTAAGTCTGCTCCATGCCTTCCCATTTGTAAAACAAAACAAAACAAAACAAAAAACCCAAAAAACAAAACAAACAAACCCACAACTGCATGGAAATTTACTTTTAGAAATATGTGTTTCTAAAGTGTTTCCCCATGGAATACACATATGCTAAATATATTTCCTATCAACATACACATTTTAAAACATACTTTGATATTTTCTTTTAGCCAATAACTACACCAGAACTCTGGGGAAGCACAGAAAACAGCGGATAACTAATTTCATAAGATAGCGTAGGCCAGGAGGTGGGGATCGGGACAGGTAGTAGTGGAATCTGAAAAGATTGAACTTGTCGGGCATCCCTAGAAGGAAACCCACAGCAGACTCCAGGAATGGGAATAGCAAATCTGCTTCTCTATAATCTTGACATGGGGCCTAATGTTTATGTGTAAGTGTTTACATGCAAACAGCAATCCATTGGTAGAAGATTCTTCAATATCACCTGCTTATTTAGCAGTCACCCTGATTTGCTCGTACAAAACTTAAATGGTGGTTAGACTGTACATGGATTTTATTGAAGATCCACTCTGATCCGTAACCAAAAGGGGTGGTTATACAACAACAAACATTCAGCCATATTTGCTTGCAGCATGTTTACACATCTTCCCTTTAATCATTTGTTCACCCCGCAAGTGACAGGAAAACTACAAGGAAATGCACTAATTGCAAAACGCCCTTTTTTTTATTGCTGCACTAGGGTGGCAGAGAGCATTAATCCACCTTAATTGTTCAAACTTAAAATTGAAGTATGCGCTTGAATATTCCCACAAAATAGTGAGCCTGGAGGCACCAAGGGTCTTGCGATAGAACAGTGCCTCCTTAGGTGATGAATGTTCAAATGGGCACAGTCTTAGAACAAGTCAAATATGCACATCAGCCTGGAATTCCATACAGTATTTTCTAGTTCTGATTCATTTAGTGGCATGTGTTAAAGGGGGGGGGGGAGAGTGTTGACTTCTGCAAGGCGATATACAGATTAGTTTGATTGTGTATGCTGAAGTACTTCATAATACTGTTGCATGCAATCTTCTGACCTGAGTGAGTCTATCCATCGTTAAGCTTGAGTTAGGCAGCTGTGCTGGTAAAAGAAAAAAGGAGGGTGTTATGTCTTATTTTTCAGGCATAAAGGTCCATCTGTAGTTGCTGGCCCTGTTCTGCAAAATGCTGGGTGTGCATTGATAAGCTATAGACGGAAAGGCAAGCTATTTAAAAACACAGGAGCAACAAGGAACCCGCTACACACAAAAAAAGTGGTTTGCGTCTGCATTGTGAAAATTTGCTTATCAGTTCTTGCAGATAAGTTTCTTCAACATGCAATACTGGCTTGGGGAGGCAGGAAGATCAGCAGGAAGGAAGGCACGTGGTAGCAGCACATCTCCTGTTTATTATGGTGTGGCAGTTAGGAAGATGAATCAGATAAGCACAATAAAATATTCCAGGAAAAGCTGTGAAACAGCATGATCCAACCATTGATTTGAATGTAAGAGATGTTGCATATGCTTTGAAAAGCATATCAGGGTGTCATTGGGTTGTTTATTCTTTTAATTTTAATTTTGTAGATTGTGATCTTTTCTGTGAACCGCCCTGAGACCTCTGGGTATAGGACAGTACATAAATTCAATCAATCAATAAACAACCCTGTTGGATCAGACCAAAGGCCCATTTGTTCAGCATCGTCTTCTCATAGTGGCCAACTATGAATGCAACAGCAACCTTCCACACCTGTGATTGTGTTTGTATTATGCATTTTGTATTCTTGCTTTATATTTTTATGTTGTGAACTGCCCCGTGATTTTCGGACAAAGGGCTGTCTGAAAAATAGTAAATAAATGAATGAATGAAATTCCCAGCATCTGCTGTTGAAAGGCCTCTGGCAGTGGAGTTGGAGCATTGCGACTGTGGCTAGGAACCAACAATAGCTTAATCCTCTGTGAATTTGTCCAATCCTCTCTTAATAATAATTTCAATGATATTCTTATTAGTTATACCCCATCCATCTGGCTGGGTTCCCCCAGCCACTCTGGGCAGCTTACAGCACATAAAAGTTGGAGGTCCACTACATCCATAGTCCCATTGGTCAGCAAATTTCAAGCTTGGATTCTGCAAGACCTTCATGCAAATCACTCATTGCACTTGAGAGGATGGTGCGGGTAGTTTTTGAATGGGTGCAGGTGGTCTTTCAGATATCTTGCTTTCAAATCACTTAGGGATGATCTTCAAGAATTCAGCATTGGGTTTGGAAACAAGCTCAGCACTGAGGAAGATGATGTAATGTTGGTGTTTTATGGACTGAGAGATCGGCTTCCTTTTAACATAATTAATAGTAATAGTATTGTTATTATTGATTTATTAATCATCTGGCGCTGTGGGTTAAACCACTGAGCCTAGGGCTTGCTGATCAGAAGGTCAGCGGTTTGAATCCCTGTGACGGGGTGAGCTCCCGTTGCTTGGTCCCAGCTCCTGCCAACCTAGCAGTTTGAAAGCACATCAAAATGCAAATAGATAAATAGGAACCGCTATAGCGGGAAGGTAAATGGCGTTTCCATGTGCTGCTCTGGTTTGCCAGAAGCGGCTTTGTCATGCTGGCCACATGACCTGGAAGCTGTACGCCGGCTCCCTCAGCCAATAATGCGAGATGAGTGCGCAACCCCAGAGTCAGTCATGACTGGATCTAATGGTCAGGGGTCCCTTTACCTTTACCTTTTAAACAACAGCCCCAAGTCAATTTGCACATAATAAATAATAAACAGTTACAAAAAATAAATAAACACAAAGCTAAAACATTAACTAGTAGACACTCGCGATAAAGACCCATTTATGTGGTTGGAAAATCCTGTCAAAATAAAAATGTTTCACAATTAGGTGGTGTACAGATGCTGTTAAATAAAATAAATAAATAAATAAAAAGGACCCCAGCCAATAGCTGCTCTCCAGGCTTTAAGAAACAATACCGTCTCCAAGAGTTACTACAGAGGTTCCTCAAACCACAGTTCCTTTCGTAATTGCCCACAATGAAGGTTGCATAGGCATAATGTTGACTTGTAATTCATGTAATGAGAACATAGCACTTTAAAACTCATCATCATCATGGTTTCCAACCTGAAGGAAGATGCAAGACCTCTCAACCAGACTGGGACAAATAACAGCCCCAGCAATGTAAGGATACACACAGAGTGGAAAGGAACTTCTTCTGAAATGAAGACCCTACGATTACTTTCCACATCACGTCCCTAACAAAAACAGTGTTTCTTTAGCCATTACTTGGTTGCCTAGGATACGCAGTCAATGTAGGCCTCATAATGCTGCTGGCAGACACACTTTCAAGCCATGGTTGCAAGTGCTGCAGAGAGCTGCAGAGTGTTACAAGAGGAAATATATTTACACATTTGGAAACAAAGTAGTTTATGAGGACATGCGTTACTTTATTAACAAACTCTCAAGGTAACTTGATTCTAGTGCTTGTTATATTGAGGCTTGTAAAACAAAGGTGAGGTTTTGGAGTCAAGGAGTCATAGTGGAATGTAATTTCCATCCCTGACTACTCATGACACTGTTTAATATAAACAGGCCACTCATATACTGTGTTCTGGGGCAGTTGTGTGAACTCCAGCTGTGTTTGTGCAAAGCAGTGAGTCATAGATCTAAGATATTGTGTGTGCTTTGAAACACAAGCAGCCCTAAGAATGGTCCCTGTTATGTTCTAACTTAGAAAAACCCTATGAATGATGGTGCCAAGCAACTCGTAGGCATGGGAATAGGAAGGTATGCCGTGTTCTAACTTACCGGAAAACCAAAAGAGAAGAATTGATGTGGTGTCAAGGAACTCCTAAGAATTTAAAACATTTTTACTGAGTAAGACCATTAGCTTTGTGTTTTGAACACTGACTGGCAGGGGTTCAGAAATATTTTCCAGCCCTGTCATGCCAGAGATTGAACCTGGAAGCTTTTTGCATGTGAAGCATATGGTCAACCACTAAACTATGGCCTTTCTGCCCACTCATGGTAGCTTATTGTACTCTCATTGTGGAGTTGCATTTATCTGAAGACCCATTTATTCATATTGACTGGCTAATGTTGTTGTTGTTTAGTCGTGTCCGACTCTTCGTGACCCCATGGACCATAGCACACCAGGCACTCCTGTCTTGCACTGCCTCCCGCAGTTTGGTCAGACTCATGTTCGTAGCTTCGAGAACACTGTCCAACCATCTTGTCCTCTGTTGTCCCCTTCTCCTTCTGCCCTCAATCTTTCCCAACATCAGGGGCTTTTCCAGGGAGTCTTCTCTTCTCATGAGGTGGCCAAAGTATTGGAGCCTCAGCTTCACGATCTGTCCTTCCAGTGAGCACTCAGGGCTGATTTCCTTCAGAATGGATAGGTTTGATCTTCTTGCAGTCCATGGGACTCTCAAGAGTCTCCTCCAGCACCATAATTCAAAAGCATCTTTTGCCTGGCTAATACAGCACCAAAGTGGCTTCTCCTGGGCACAAGTCTGGGCAGTGTCCATGGAGGTCCTTGCTGCCCAGTTGAAACAACCCCCCTCTCAGCATCACTGATGTAATTTATTATTATTATTATTATTATTATTATTATTATTATTATTATTATTTATACCCCACCCACCTGACTGGGTTTCCCCAGCCACTCTGGGCACTGGGCAGCTTCCAACAAAATATTATAATATCATCTTTATTATGGTCGTAGACCAGCAAAAGAAAAAACAACAACCAAAAATACATAAAATAGATAGTTCTTAAGTAGCCAACAAAAGATTAAATGTGCATTAAAACATCAGTCATTAAAAACTTCCCTAAACAGGACTGCCTTCAGATGTCTTCTAAACATCAGATGGTTGTTTATTTCTTTGACATCTGATGGGAAGGCGTTCCACAGGGCGGGCACCACTACCAAGAATGCCCTCTGTCTGGTTCCCTATAACTTCATTTCTCATTGCAAAGGAGCCCCCAAAAGGCCCTTGGAGCTGGACCTCAGGGTCCGGGTTGGACGATGTGGGTGGAGACGCTGCTTCAGGTATACTGGGCCAAGGCCATTTAGGGCTTTAAAGGTCAGCACCAAAACTTTGAATTGTGTTCGAAAACGTACTGGGAGCCAATGTAGGTCTTTCAAGACCAGTGTTATGTGGTCTCGGCAGCCGCTCCCAATCACCAGTCTAGCTGCCGCATTCTGAATTAGTTGTAGTTTCCAGGTCACCTTCAAAGGTAGCCCCACATAGTCGAAAGGAAAACAAAGCAATACAATTGGCAGCAGTTTGACTGCAGGAGTTGACAGAAGGAGGCATACAAGACTCCATCCAACCATCTGAGGGACTCCACTCTACACTGGTGTAGGATTTGCTCCTTAGCCTTCTATTCTCCTGAAGATGCCCTGTGTATTAAGGCTTTTAAAGCATGCATAGGACTTGCCTTAAGACTTTTGCGGCAGGTGTGGGATCATCAAACAACCCATAGCTGGGTTTACCTGTAACATCAAGCCATAGTTAAATCAAATCAAGGTTCACAAGACAACAACAAACTATGGCTTCAGACTGTGGTTTGTTGGTAGGAGGCAAACCACAGGTAAGCTGCTGGGCAGGGTTCACAAACAATGCTAAGCCATGGTGTAATAAACCATTGTTGGATAATGGTGTGTGTGAACCAGACTGTGTGCATATACAAAAAGCTGGCAAGCCAAACCATAGGCTGTGCAGACCACACAAATGTGGGCTCCTGAAGAGGAACTTGCAAGTGCTTTGCCCTCCCCGCTGCCCTTTTTGATTACCACACTGCACTGAACTGAGCCAATGTTTGGCTTGGTGTGCTCCCCAAACCCAAGCACATGGTTAAGCTCTCTCCTTGCTAACCACAAGCTGTAGTTAGTTGCTGTGGTGTGCAGACTAGGCCACTAACAATATATTGTTGTGCTGCAGTTGCATCCTGGAGCAATGGGGCCCAGGAATTCTGACATTTTGATTTACCACCCCTTCTGCACAATGTTGAGAATGATTCCAAGTGCTTCTCCAGACTAGCACTCTAAGTCCTAATTTCTCTAGCTTTCAACTGAATTGTTCTCTTTCTGCAGTAATTTTACATTTTCCACAGTTGCACATATGCTCTCGTTCACACCGAAATAAATTAGAGGATGCTTGCCCTTTAAGTGTGCCAAAAAACAGAGGGACTGTAAAACTGATTCAGGATTGCATCTAGGTTTACCTATTTGATATTAGGAGAGTTTAGGAGGCTTCTCTTTGGTACAATTTACCCACTGATAAAGGTAATGTGAGGCAGTGACTGATAAAGAACATAGCACGAGACTTTTGCCTGGACAAAAGTTTGTCCTTTTTGCTAGAGTGCAAGCTTTTTTTTCTTTTTTCTTTGCAGAAACCTGGAAGCATGAGTGCTAAGCAAGAAAAATACTGTCTGCTGAAAGAGGAAATTGGACCCAACACGATGTTGGATTACAAATAAACTAGGCTTTGCTGACTGATTGTCAAAGGCTGTCAAAAAACAATGTAGCGGATGAAACAAAACATAATGGTTGCCACAATCCAGAAGTATTGATGTCTGCTGTTGGTATACATCTTAGATTGAGCCCTCTCATTAATCCCAGGAGGGCAAAGCAGAGCCAGGTCACGATATGCATATTATCCTGGAATCCCTCCTATGTGGCCTTCACAATCATGGGTCACGTTGAGAACAGACCTCAAGGGGAAAAATGGGTCCTTCTAATACTTAGTCTTTCTTCTCCAGGTGACTCTGCAGGAGCACTGGAGAAGACCCAAGGTTAGGGATGGGGAAGGAATTCTGTTTCAGTTTGCATTTAAAGGTAAATCCACCTAATTTACACTCCCTGAAACGATACATGAACTGAAACAGAGCCATTCTTTGAAATTCTACAACTAAATATTGCACATATTAGGGAAAAGTGAGCCCAAATATCCATTTATTATTAAAAATAGAATACAGTGGTACCTCGGGGTTAAGAACTTAATTCGTTCCGGAAGTCTGTGCTTAACCAGAAAATGTTCTTAACTTGAGGTTCCACTTTAGCTAATGGGGCCTGCCGCACGATTTCTGTTCTCACCCTGAAGCCAGCCAGCCCTGAAGCCAGCCAGATGGGTGGGGTATAAATAATAAATTATTATTATTATTATTATTATTATTATTATTATTATTATTATGCCAGTTAGAATGAAGGCAGAGCTTCCTGCCCTTTACAGCAGGCTATGCACGTTAAAAAAGAAAAGAAAAAGAAAAGGTAAAGGACCCCTGACAGTTAAGTCCTGTGGCAGACGACTCTGGGGTTGCGGCGCTCATCTCACTTTGCAGGCCGAGGGAGCTGGCGTTTGTCCGCAGTTTTTCCGGGTCATGTGGCCAGCATAACTAAGCCGCTTCTGGCGAAACCAGAGCAGCGCACAGAAACGCTGTTTACCTTCCCACCAGAGCAGTACCTATTTATCTACTTGCACTTTTCTTGGCGTGCTTTCAAACGCTAGGTTGGCAGGAGTTGGGACCGAGCGACAGGAGCTCATCCTGTAACGGGGATTCAAACTGCTGACTTTCCGATCGGCAAGCCCAAGAGGCTCAGTACTGTTCACCAAAACTCTGTGCCCTGTTCCCCTCCTGCAAATGGCTTAAAATATTCTACCGACTTTTGCCTTTTGGAAGTGGGGGAGGGAGAAAGGGAGTGGTATCTTGGTTCAGCCCTTTACTGGCAGTGTACAGGGAGAGAGCTATTGAATTCCTGCTCAGGTTGGGCCCTGTGAGAACAGCATGCTGCGCTAGATGAGACTTTGGCCTGATCTGACAGTGTTCCCCCTTCCTTCTTATCAATGAAATGGAAAACTACAACCATACAGGGTTTGAACTGCAGATTATTCCTCAGAACTATACTGTAAACAACCCTGAAGTTTTACATGGGGAAATAATTGAGAATCGGAGGTTGTTCTCTTTTGTTATAATGTGTATCTGTAAGCAAATTTGGCACAGTCTCTGTTTTGATTGCCTTGCTGTTGTGGCAGTTTGGCTACTGGATTTTATTCTTTGGGCTTGAACCGCTTTAACTGTTGTTTGTTTTAATTAGTTTTTATTGCAAATCGCCTTGGGAGCCATTAGGGCTGAAAGGCAGCCTATAAAATGTAGTCAGGAAATAAACTGAACCTGTTACGGGTTGCCAGACGCTTCTTCAAAGGCTTTATTCTTTACGCTTTTTCTATAACCCAAATCATTTTTTTTTGAATTTGCATATCTGCTAGTATAAATCTGCAATGTGCAAATCTGCAGGATGTACACAGCGCAGTGGTTGAATTTTCACATTTCAGAAACTTAAAAAAAATGCATTTAGAAAAATAATTTCTTCCTTGAGCAGTACAAAACTGACAATTGTCTTCTGAGGTCTTAATTGAATATATTTTTCTCATTAATGTTTTATGTCTATGTTAATATTTAAACTCATAATACCTAACAAGAATATAGGGTGAATGAACAGAATACAAATTGGGCTGTTTAAGCACTCCAGAGACAAATGCTGGATTTTTCTCTTATCTTAGGTTTCTTTTGTAGTATTGTGTAGGTCTCTGTAACTGTGCAGCAACGGTGGATTAGCAGGACTATTGTTAGATTTGTCCTAGGTTGGTGTCTGTCACTTAAATATCCCCCACAGGTAATTATGTGCCCACACTTGATGGTTAGCTATATCAGAATAGCAAGCTGTAATATTTTATATTACAGTAGTGTAGTTGTATTACACTAAGGGGCTTTGTGTTGGCCATGATGAAGTCTCTGGAAGCAATTGGCTGAGTTGCTCTGATGCCAGAGAAGGGCAAGGCAAACAGGAGAATCTCTGGGTTCTTATTGGTTGAGCTGCGGTGGTCCTTCAAAGGGACAGGGCAAGCAAAAGGGCCTATGGAAAGAGAAGTTAGAAACAGGGAGCCTAGGGAAGAAGGCAAGGGCATCAACAGCAGCCTGCAGATGAAGCAAGGAGGTTAGAAGGTGTGTTGGAAGAGGGCTTGGCCTAGAAAAATGTGGTGGAACATGAGAAGGAAAGTAAATTGTTCAAAGGCAAAGAGGAGAGGGATTTCATCATGGAATGCAATATGGAAGTCTAAAGTACATATATTAATTTCATAATAGACCCATAGCTGCCAAGTACCCCGTTTTCCCTGGGAAACCCCCGTTTTTACTTACCTTTTCCCGGTGGTCCCCCATATCACTTTGTCTCCCGTTTTTCTCCGTTATTTTCTCCTGCCAGCGACCATTTTTTTCTTTCTGATTTGCCCTTCTATGGGCACCCAAAATGGCCGCCGCCGGCTTCAAAAGTCGCATCTACGCATGTCCGGAAGTGCATAAACACAACTTCCAGTGTCGACGGCGGTCATTTTTGGTGCCCATAGATGGGCGGAGCGACACCCATAGCTGCCAAGTTTTCACTTTTCTCGCGAGGAAGCCTATTCAGCATAAGGGAAAATCCCTGTAAAAAAGGGATAACTTGGCAGCTATGGCGACACCGGAAGTTGCATCGACGCACTTCCTGACATGAGTACAAGCGACTTTCGAAGCCGCCGGCGGCCATTTTTGATGCCCATAGAAGGGCAAAGTGACACCGGAAGTTACGTTGACGCAACTTCCGGTGTCACACGGCTGCCGGTCCCGGATTCTGCAGTCCGGGACTTGGAAGGTAAGAATAGACCAAAGGTTACTGGTCCTAATCAACTGGCCCCAAAAGGTTGACAGGCCCTGGTCTAGTCAGTACCCAGTTGGGAGAGTCCTTGAGAACCTTATACAGATAACCCTGAGCTCCATATAAACATACAGAATAAATAAAAGAAGGTAGCTTCCTACTCATCTCTACTCCCGCCAGCAGTTTCCCTCAGTGCATATCACTTCCTTCTGGCGGTACTGTAGGAGCTACAGCTTCAGTTTTCCCCTTCAAAGAAGTGTTATATATATTCTTTCATTTCATCTAGAAGCATGAATGACAGAAGCAATCAGATGTGGGTGCCAGCTTACTTTTATTGCGGTTTGGCTGTAGGCTGAAACTGCAGGGTAGGAATTAAAATTTACAGCCTCTGGTTAACCGATATTCTTGCTGAAGAAAAGCTATGTAAACCAGCAGAGGAGCTGGTGCCAGGAGGAGAGGAAGTGCAGAAGGTTTGCCGATTTCATATATTGTATAAATTTGTAGGCCGCCATTATGGGGTGGCTTGAAAAGCAGCAATTACAACAACAAAAGACGTACCATAAAGGCAAAATCAATGAAAGAGCAGACAAAAACTTGGAAGAACCTCACCATCATAAATAAAGATGCTAATAAATAGCCAGGGAACCTGGAGTTCAGTCCTGTGGAGCTCCCAAGATACCCAAGACATGGTCCATCACCATGAGAAGTTGAGGAGATACAACACCTCAGCTCTGCTTCCCTTTTATCTCTTGAATCTTGATTGCAGCATCAACGAGACATGTGATCTGTCCTGAGCGTAATTCCGTTGAGGAATCACACACCTCAACCCAGGGCTAACAAGCCCCACCTGGCCAGCTAGGGAGCTGGGCTGTGGGCCCTTGCCTGCCTCAGCCTCCTAGAGCCCCCCCGTCCCACTGCTCCCTCTGCCTCAGAGCCTGCCGTGTTCATGGAGACTGGTGCCCCTCTGACTCTGGTGAAGGGTCCTGCTGCTCCGGTTCCTGTGCACTGACCCCCAACCCCTCACCACCCTCTGCCACCCTGTGAGGACTTTCTATGCTCCCAACCTCCCCTTCTCCATCCCAAACTTGCCGCAGTGTGTACCAGTCATGGCTACACCCCTCACCGTGATCCTCTTCCTCTTCACCGTTGTCCTTCCAGTGCATGACACAAGGTGGCCATGTGTCCTGCTTTACAGAGGACTGTGCTCTATTTCACGGTGTCCTCTGTTTAAGGTCTGTCCAGTGAAAGACCACTTTAAAGAGAAAGAGCCTTGGATTTGCTCATCAGGCAGACTGGGCTGGAACACAAGCTACCTGGTCTTTCCCACTATGAACATTTCTTTTAAGTTACCGGAATCCTTTCTGAATTTCCATCAATATGTGCAAATTAACACATGCCGTTCTTATGCAAACAAGTATTATCTGATGTTGGATTTTTACCTGCCATGCAATACCTAGAAAAGCACTCACTGTAAGAAAAATAATAATGATGTGCCCTTGAGCATAATTTCATGCATTACAGAGCAGCAGAACAGGACTTGCTTGCTGCAGAGCATATCTGCAACAGGGAGCGGCAGTCAGTCCTGGCTCTCTAATGAATGTTTATTTTAATACATAGGTGGATTCAGGTGCCTATTTGTCACATTTGGCGCTTAACGCTTTTATGGTACACAAGGAGCAGCACAATGGGTTGGGGTGGAGCCACCATGCTAGCTTTCCAGCAGGTGGGTCACTCTTGTTTACTGGGAAAGGGAGAGGAGCAAGGCAGCAGGGAGGGCGGTGCAGCGCAAACACACTGGTAGGAGCACCAGATTAACTCTGCTACTGATTTTGCACCGCACAGACCTTCATACCGCTTCACACACAGCCCTTTTCATCTTAATAATCAACAACGCCCCACCTGTTGGGAATCTAGTGGAGTAGCTTTGCCCTATCTGGTGAACTGCTTCTGGGGTATGTGTTGGGATAGATCAGGCATCCCCAAACTGCGGCCCTCCAGATGTTTTGGCCTACAACTCCCATGATCCCTAGCTAACAGGACCAGTGGTCGGGGATGATGGGGATTGTAGGCCAAAACATCCGGAGGGCCGAAGTTTGGGGATGCCTGGGATAGATGAATTACTCAACTTTAGTTTATGTCATGAACTTTCCCCCACCCCCCGACTGTCATTCAGTTGTCCACCTTTCTCCAACAATTTGCATTTTTTTTAAAAATTGTCTTGAAAGTTCATGAGCATTTTAGTGAGAATTTATCCCGAAACACATTTTTGTCTCATTAGTTGTGGTTCAGTGATAGAGTGCATGCTTTGTATGCAAAAGGTCTTTGGTTCAATTCTTTATATCTGCAGGCAGGGTTGACTCCTGTCTGAAATGCTGCAGAGCTGCCGCCACCCTGAGTAGCCAAGATTGAACTCGATAGCCCAGTGGCCTGTCTCCTATATGGCTGCAGGTGGGACTGCATTAAGAAACAGGCCGGCCTTTGCAATGTCCCCAGATTCGAAAGCACCTCCTAACTGCTCGGCTTGTGGCTGTCACTGATTGACAGTGGAGTCCAGGGCCCTGCCACTCTCTTTTGCAGATTGACTGAGTGTGTTTGTAGTGGCGGTTCCTCATCTGTTGGGAAGGTGCCGATAAATCTCCCCATGTTGCCTGCTCTCTCTGGGAAGCCTCATATAAATCTCTCTGGGTTGCTTGTCCTGGTGGCTGAAGGCTCTATAAATCTTTCCGTGTCCCCCTGTCCCCACCACCAAGGCATCTATAGCTCTCTTTGTGCCACTTGTCCCCCCAATGCAGTGAGTTGAGGCACAAAGATTTATTGTGGGGAAATCTGGTGCAGGATATTTCTCTCTCTCTCTGCCCCCCCAGCAGCCTTTTCAACAGGGAGAGATAGGGACCAGGTATTTAGAAATGTATTCTGTTTGTTTGCTGCAGGTAGTATTTGGTACCCAGCCATCGTCCAGCAGGCTCTTCCTAAAGAGCAATTAAGCCATTAACTCCCTACCTTTCAGCTAAGTGGCACCTGATTAAGCTTAGCTAAACTAATCTCTGGATATCCACTCCTTGCCTTTTTAGACTGAAATTTACTAGCAATGGCCGGGTTGTGACATGTGAGACATGCCGTTCATTTCATTTTCTAATTACAGAGTAGTAGAGATTATCGTGAGTAGCAATGGTGCATGTGAAAAGGCAGTAGAATACGCAGCAGCAACAGGTTTCCTCATGTGAGTTGTCATGCAGAGACTAGTTAGGATTTTGCCCTCACCTAGCTCTATGGAATTCATTCCCACGAGGAGTTGTGATGGCCACCAACTTAGATGGTCTGAAAATTCAAGGAGGGTATGGCTATCAATGGCTAGTAGCCAAGGTCTCTTCGACCCCCTATATCAGAGATAGCATCCTTCTGAACACCCGTTGCTGGGAATCACAAGTGGGGGAAGGAGTTGGTGTGCTCAGTCCTCGCTTTCAGGCTTCCCATAGAGCCAGTGTGGTGTAGGGTTAAGAGCAGTGGATTTGTAATCTGGTGAACCAGGTTCGATTCCCCGCTCCTCCACGTACAGCTGCTGGGTGACCTTGGGCAAGTCACACTTCTCTGAAGTCTCTCAGCCTCACTCACCTCACAGAGTGTTTGTTGTGGTGGAAGAAGGGAAAGGAGATTGTTAGCTGCTTTGAGACTTCTTAGGGTAGTGATAAAGCAGGATATCAAATCCAAACTCTTCTTCTTCTAATCTGGTTGGACACTATGAGACCCCCCCATTGCAAAATTCAGAGAATTGCAAAAGGCAAAGGATAACTCTGTGTATTAGTTCATAGAGTGTAAAATCAGACTGGTGCATTTAAAAAAGCAGACCAAACAAAGACCTTTTGTACCCGTAATTCCATAAGCCATCTCTAAGACTGCTACCAGGCATGAAACCAGGAGCCATTTTGCAGGATTTGTTGGGCCTGTGCCATTAAAATACACGAATATCGGGATCTGACTCATTATATTCACCTCCTTTGGAACTAGTGATTACACTATCTGCAGGGAAACAGAACAAGCCCCACGTCATGTCCCTTGCCACAGTTTAGTTGCCCGTTTTGCGTGTCGTTTGAAGGAGGATGGAAGGGTCTTGAATTCCGGTAGCTGACACTTTTCAGAGTCGCAAAATAGAAAATTGCAGCAAAAGCTTTTCAGATGATTTTGAAATGTGCTTTATTCTCACCAAACATAAAAAAGCTGAAAAAAATAATATTTAAACAAACAAACAAACAAAACCACCACCTACTATTCAAAGAGCTGGGAAGAGAAATGCATGCAATTGTATAGATAGTGGTGCACAGGGGTGTTCAGTTTACATAAGAGAGCCAATATATTTTCATGCTATCGTGTTTTTAGAAATTCACCCAAGAGCAGCTGCTGTTAATATGGCATATTTTTTCATGTTGGTTTTTCAAAAGCTACATAATGTTGTATTATGTGTCTCCTCCTTCCCATATATCTCCCTGAAAAGTGGGCAATAGGGATGGAAGGAGCTGTTTTCTCAGTTTCTCATTTTAGAATATGTGAACCGCCCTGAGACCTCTTCTTCTTCTTCTTCTTCTTCTTCTTCTTCTTCTTCTTCTTCTTCTTCTTCTTCTTCTTCTTCTTCTTCTTCTTCTTCTTCTTCTTCTTCTTCTTCTTCTTCTTCTTCTTCTTCTTCTGTCTTCCATATGTATACACCATTTCCACCCCCCAAAAAAAAACTGAAAAAGAAACTGTTATGTACTGAGCTGAATCCTAGAACAATAGGATTCAGAATCAGCGGGAGCTACCCAATCCAACTCCAGGTGGAAGTGAATCCGCAACCTGATTGGCCTGCTGGAGCAGCCAATCAGGCGGCTGGCAGAAGCGAATCTGCTACCTGATTGGCCTGTAGGAGCAGCCAATCAGGCTGCAGGCAGAAGTCAATCCACAATATAATTGGCCCACAGGTGTAGCCCTGAAGTAGCCAATCACGCAAGGCCCATTGTGTAAATAATGTATATAAGCAGATGGTTTTGGGAAAAGAGCCATTCTTCTTCTCCTCTTCTCCTTGATGACTATGAGCTGAATAAAGAGCATGAAATTCACTCTCGACTCCGAGTACATTTCACTGGCGACGAGGATGGGATCCTGCTGAGCTGACCGCCACCACGCACTGCACCGCAGCACCGCCACCTGCTGCACCGCTGCATCGCACTGTGCATCCAGGCTTCAGCTCCAGGACCCAAGGAACCCAGAATGGCAACCGACAGCAGCTTCTCGCCATTCAAACCAGCATCAGGAGACTGGGAAGGGTACGCCGCCCGTTTCAACTTCCTCCTGCAAGCGAAAGAAGTCACCAACGATGCCATGAAGAGGGCGACATTCTTCAGCGTCTGTGGAGAGGAGACGTTTGAAATCGCCCGGGCTCTCCTTGCACCTAGAGATGTCGCTACCGTCTCTTACAAAACAATAATGGAACGGCTGAAGGAGCACTTCTCACCACAGCCCTCGGTGGTAGCTTGCCGAAATGCCTTCTACGCAAAGCGGCAAGCCCCGGGGGAAACCATAACTGGGTTTGTGACCTCCCTCCGCCAAGCCGCCCGGCTATGCAACTTATCAGAGTTGGAGAACATGCTTCGTGACCGCCTCGTCGGTGGCCTGAGGGACGAGATGTTGCAACGACGCCTCTACGCCAAAAAAGACCTCACGTTCCAGATTGCTCTGGAGGAAGCCCTGGCAACCGAAGCCGCCGAGAGGTCAACGCAAGAGGCACGACCGGCCCCGCCATCCCAACCGAGGGTCTACCACGAAGACCTCACCGACGAATCTGAATCTGACAGGGAGGAAGTACACCGAGTACAGCGGCGCACTCAAGCAGCACACACACCACAGCAGCCTCGACGAGAAGGAGGGAACTGTGCAAGCTGCGGGGAGAACCACGAGAGGAGGACCTGTCGTTTCCGCAACGCAGAGTGCAGGCAGTGCAGAAAATTGGGACACATCGCCCGGGTGTGTCGGGCTCGACTCACCCGTCGACAAGCATCAGATGACCGACCCAGGAGCCCCAGGTCACACGGCACCATGCACCAAGGCAACTCGACGGAGATCACGGACTACCAGGTATTCCAGTTGCCCCATCCCAGCACAGAGAAAATTTATATAGAGGTACAGATAGAGGGAGCCCCATGCCGCATGGAGCTGGACACGGGTTCAACTCTATCCATAATCTCGGCCCGAACATTAAGGGAACTGTGCCCTAATGGGGGTCCCAAACTAAGGCCGGCCCCATTCACCCTCCGGGACTTCCAGAAACGTAAGGTCCCTACAATGGGGGTGGGGACCTTCAGGGTGCAATATCGAGGGCGAAAGCAACAATTGGACTTGCTGGTAGTTAAGGGCCCCTACGTTAGCTTACTGGGACTGGCATGGTTTGGACCTCTGGGGCTAGCCGTTACCGGGGTGAACCGCACTAGCTTACAAGTGGACGTGGACGCCATATGCAAAGAGTTTCCAGGGGTTTTCGATGGGGCACTGGGACGATATACAGGACCCCCCATTGCCCTACAGCTAGACCCCGCTGTACGACCCATCAGGCACAAGGCCCGCCGGGTCCCGTTCGCCCTGAAACCCCGCATAGACGAGGAATTGGACCGGCTCGTGGAGCAAGGAGTACTGGAGCCGGTGCCCAACGCCCCCTGGGAAACTCCAATTGTCACACCCGTCAAGCCTAACGGTTCGGTCCGCATCTGTGCAGACTACAAATGCACCATAAACAAGGCTCTCACGGCCCATGCATACCCAGTGCCAGTGGTCAGCCATGTCCTCGCCACCCTGGCTGGGTCAAAAATCTTTGGCAAACTGGACTTGGCCCAAGCGTATCAACAGTTGCCTGTGGACGAAGCCACAGCAGAGGCTCAGACGATTGTGACGCACAGAGGGGCATTCAGAGTAAAGCGGCTGCAATTTGGCGTTAGCGTGGCACCAGGCATATTCCAGAATCTAATGGACTCTCTCCTTAAAGGGATTCCTGGCGTCACCCCTTTCTTCGATGATGTACTGATCGCCGGGCCCACACCAGAGGAATTTGAGGACCGCCTCCGCTCCGTCCTGCACCGTTTCCAGACGGCGGGCCTCAAGGTGAAGCGGGAAAAGTGTTTACTGGGAGTGCCGCAGGTGGACTTTCTGGGATTTAAGGTGGACGCAGAAGGGGTCCATCCAACCGGTGACAAGGTACGGGCCATTTGTGAGGCCCCAGCGCCCAAGAGCAAGCCCGAACTTCAGTCATTCTTGGGACTATTGAACTTTTACCATGCCTTCCTTCCCCATAAGGCAGCGGTAGCGGAGCCCCTACACAGACTCCTAGATAAAAGGGCCCCTTGGGTGTGGGGCCAGCGACAAAGGGCCGCATTCCAGGCAGTCAAGGACTTGCTCGTCTCGAACTCGGTCTTGGCACACTTCGACGAGAGGCTGCCAGTGGTGCTGGCATGCGACGCCTCTCCCTATGGCATCGGCGCTGTCCTGGGACACCAACTCCCGGATGGAAGAGAGGTGCCGGTGGCATACTTCTCCCAGACGCTTGCTGCAGCCGAACGAAACTACTCACAGATTGACAAGGAGGGTCTGGCAATCGTGAAGGGCGTAAAAAAATTCCATGATTTCTTGTACGGGCGGCCCTTTACCATAGTGACTGACCACAAGCCGTTGCTTGGCCTGTTTGCCCCCGAGAAGCAGACCCCCCAAGTGTTGTCTCCACGTGTCCTCAGGTGGTCAATTTTCCTTGCCGGCTACCAGTATGCACTAATCCACCGCCCTGGGAAGGCGATGGGTCACGCAGACGCCCTCAGCAGGCTACCACTACCAGAAACAGGCCCCGACCCAGCGCCTGCGCAAGAGGTTATGACCCTGGAGCTGCTTCCCGACCGACCCATTCAGGCACAAGAAGTTGCGCACCATTCCACAAAAGATAGGGTCATCTCCCGGGTCCTGGACTGGGTGTGGCGAGGATGGCCCAGCAGCAGCCCCGGGCCAGAATTCGCTGGCTACACAAACCGCAAACATGAACTGTCGGCCCACAAGGGGTGCCTGTTATGGGGAAGCAGGGTTGTTGTTCCCCAGCCCCTCCGCAAAAGGGTCCTCACAGCCCTACACGAGACACACCCAGGGGTAGTGAGGATGAAGGCCCTTGCCAGGAGTTATGTGTGGTGGCCGGGGATTGACAGAGAGATAGAGGCCTGGGTCCAACACTGCCAGACCTGCCAAGAATCCCGCCCGGATCCCCCAAGGGCCCCAGTCCAGCCCTGGGAGTCCGCCCGACATCCATGGTCACGCTTGCACGTGGACTTCGCTGGCCCCTTCCAGGGAAAAACATTCTTCATAGTGGTGGATTCCTACACCAAATGGCTGGAGGTCGCACTGGTACCGTCCACTTCTACGGCGGCAGCCATCCGGGTACTACGTAAGCTTTTTGCAACCCACGGGCTCCCTGACACCCTCGTCTCGGACAATGGAACCGCATTCACGTCAGAGGAGTTCCAGACCTTCACAGCGCAGAACGCCATCCGCCACATCCGCTCAGCACCATTCCACCCTGCCACCAATGGCCAAGCGGAGCGCATGGTGCGGACCACCAAGGACAGCCTCCGCCGCATGACACAAGGGGACTGGGAATACCGCCTTGCCGCATTTCTTCTAGCACAGCACAGCACCCCAAGCACAACGACGGGCCGGAGCCCAGCTGAACTACTAATGGGCCGGCGCCTTGCTACTAGACTGGACCGACTTCACCCCGACAGAGCTCAGGATGAGGTAGTGGTGGGGAAAGGCAGGAACCCCCGGACATTTGTGGCCCAGGACGCAGTGTACGCAAAGAATTTTGGGGCAGGCCCAGCATGGGTACCCGCCACAGTCACCAAGGTGACCGGTCCCGTGTCGTACGAGGTACTAACGGAAGGGGGGCAATGTTGGCGCCGCCACTGCGACCAGCTACGGCGACGATTCCCAGGAGGAACCCGGGAGGAGAGCGGGACAGAGGGGTCCCAAGGGGACAGCAGGGCAGTGAGGCCTGTAGAGCGAGAGGGGTGGGCAGGGGAAGCAGAAGCAGTAGGCACAGAGGGGCGCCCCGAGGCTGGAAGGACACCGGAACCAGAGCCACAACCTAGTGGTTCAGTGGCGCCAGACCAGACAGCCCCGGAACACGAGCCAGAACCAGAACCCCTGACCAAGGAACACCCCAGGCCACAACGCACACGGAGGCGGCCAGCAGACCTTGGGGACTACAAATGCAACTTCCCGGGCAGGACTGGAACTTAGAGGGGAGGGGTGTTATGTACTGAGCTGAATCCTAGAACAATAGGATTCAGAATCAGCGGGAGCTACCCAATCCAACTCCAGGTGGAAGTGAATCCGCAACCTGATTGGCCTGCTGGAGCAGCCAATCAGGCGGCTGGCAGAAGCGAATCTGCTACCTGATTGGCCTGTAGGAGCAGCCAATCAGGCTGCAGGCAGAAGTCAATCCACAATATAATTGGCCCACAGGTGTAGCCCTGAAGTAGCCAATCACGCAAGGCCCATTGTGTAAATAATGTATATAAGCAGATGGTTTTGGGAAAAGAGCCATTCTTCTTCTCCTCTTCTCCTTGATGACTATGAGCTGAATAAAGAGCATGAAATTCACTCTCGACTCCGAGTACATTTCAGAAACCTTCCTGAAAATTCACCAACATTTTGGTGTGAATTTCTCCTAATATATTTGTATGAATCTTTGACTAACATACACATTTTTGCAAGACATTTCTCCTAATATAATACATTGTTCGTATTTTTTCACTAATATTATTATTTTTGCACATTTTCACACATACACACACTGTAAAATGGACATTTTTAGCTGGGGGCGTGGAATAGCAACATCATCCCCATTGGGTCATTCTGCAGCAAGTAAGAACTCAGCTGTGCTACTCTTACAACCCCACTGCCACTTGAAAAGCTGGAGAAGCTACCGTACTTTTCCATGTAAGGGTTTTTTTATTAAAAAATTCTTGTTCAAAATTGTGGGTTGTCTTATACACAGATACAATCTCCCCCCATTTTCTCAATTTGGAGACCCCCCCCAATGTCTTATACATGGGGGCGTATTATACAGGGAAAAATACGGTACTTCCTCTTCCTTGTTTAAGGGGAAAGCTGCCACCTCATCGTAAATATTGGTAAAGTTTCTCTCCTCCCCATGAAAATTAATGGATTTCAGAAACCTTCAAAGATTATTACAGTATATTTTTTTTGGAGGGAGAGGGTTTTCCACTCCACCCCACCCCCTGAAAGTACCAACATTCTTGTCTAGATATTTTGAACTGAGTTTACTATAAACTACTTTACCTTGCTTCAGTTTCTCTTCCTTCCTCACCCTTGGCTGCCACCTCTACCCCCATTTTGGGGAACATGCTTTCCCCTTAAATGTATGTCAGCCATCCTGGCCTACTGATCACCAACAGGAAAGTATTATTTTGGCCTAGGGAAGGAAGGCAATATTGGCTGTTCAGCTAACTGGGATTGGCACTTCTTCTCCAGCGAAAGCAAAAGTGGAGGGATAGAGATTGACTTAACAACTCCTTCTCTTTTTATTATTTTTTAAAACTTGTTTCTCTTCCCTCCCCCGACAACAGTTTCCCCCCTTTTCCTTTCCACACAAGTACAGATGCACTTACCTACTGTATCGATCAACAGCAAATGCCTGCAATTGATCAGCCCTCTGGCTTAAACTGATCAGCTGCTTAGTTGACGGAAGCCTTCACTTTTTCTGTCCATAGACAAGAGAAAAACCAAGCCGATGGTAAACTGGCTACTCGATTTCACGGGAGTCAGATGCAGGCACCTGAGATCCCAAGCCACTTCCAGATACTCACATACTATTTTGGCTGGGGAGTTGTTTGTTCAATGGGCATGCATACATCTTTGCCCTGGTTTTTGCTTATGTCAAAGCTGGGGAGCTAGAACTGGCTTGCAGTCTGGATCCTTATAACCTTCAGCCTCTGCAAGCCTACTTTGACTACTTTGACTGGGAGCGGTTGCCAAGACCACATAGCACCAGTCCTCAAAGACCTGCATTGGCTCTCAGTACGTTTCCAAGCACAATTCAAAGTGTTGGTGCTGACCTTTAAAGCCCTAAATGGCCTCGGTCCTGTATACCTGAAGGAGCATCTCCACCCCCATCGTTCTGCCCGGACACTGAGATCCAGTGCCGAGGGCCTTCTGGCAGTTCCCTCACTGTGAGAAGTGAAGTCACAGGGAACCAGGCAGAGGGCCTTCTTGGTAGTGGCGCCCACCCTGTGGAACACCCTCCCACCACATGTCAAAAGAAAAAAAAACAACTACCAGACTTTCAGGAGACATCTGAAGGCAGCCCTGTTTAGGGTAGCTTTTAATATCTGAAGGACTATTGTATTTTAATATTTTGTTGGAAGCCACCCAGAGTGGCTGGGGAAACCCAGCCAGATGGGCGGGGTATAAATAATAAATTATTATTCTGTTGTTGTTGTTGTTGTTGTTGTTGTTGTTGTTGTTGTTGTTGTTGTTGTTAGAGCCACCTGCCTGCCAGTCACCTAATAATCACCCTAGGAAACCCGTCTTCCTTTGGCTGCATCATTTGAAATCAAACCGTGTGGGCAAAGACACTGTTTTGCAAACACTTCTGATCCGCTGATTGTCAGTGCTGTGCCGACAGTCATGGCACAGGGCTTTGCAAGTGCCAATAACCAACCAGTTGGCAGCATAGAAAGGGCAAATGTCTTTGAAGGTGTTTCTGCGAACCTTGGTTCTTTACCTGCCCCCCATGACTTTACATGCCCTATGCTTGATACCATCTGTATGTGGCATCAGGTGTAGGCCAGGTGGGTGTACGGTGGCTCAAATGGCCTGATGGGAGAGGTCTAATTGCCCTGATAAGGTCCGTGGTTCAAACAGCTGACTTATCTGCTTGCTTGCCATTTCCACAATCCCGGGGGGAGAGCCTCGTGTCCCTCTCTCAATTGTGTGAACAAGCAAGCCGAACGCTCCTATCTGCGCTTCTCTGTACAAGATGAAATTAAGATCCTTTCTTTTTTAAAAAGATACATTTTACCAGGATAAAACAAACAAAAACAATTCATGTGGACAAATGGAAAGCTGCATCGTGCATCTGTGCCGAGTCAGAATTTAATTATAGAAATTCTCTGTAAACAGTAAGGCAACAGCCAGAGTGGAACATTGGCCTTGACAAATCCGCCGCAGATTTAAAGAATCAGGAAAATCTGCCTCAAACTTAATTTTTAAGTGGGGAACGCAGTTTCGCGATGGAGCATGTCTGCATCCTTTTGCATACATTAAAGGTCTGGGCCTAGTTCCTGCCATCACTTGTTTTATGAATCAAAGGTAACAGGGCATAGAAAGGGTTTTGGACAAGTGACCTTGAAGGAAGCCTTTGTGACTGGCTACTTGTCAAGCTGAACACAATTCCCATGAGGACATCTGACCCAGATGCCTGCAGGAAACCCACAAGCTGGAAACGACAGCAGTTGCCCGCTAACCAGGTTACCTGTCTGCTTACAGGCACAATTCAAGGTGTTGGTATTTACCTTCAAAGGCGGGTCACCAAAAGCCCACAGGTGCATTTGGATATTTAAGCAAGCCCCATAGGGCCGACCCCTCTGGTCATTTCTCTTCCTCCCCTCCCCACAAATATAAACTTTTGGCAGGTGCAGCTGCTTCTCGAATCAGGCCTCCAGTCTCTCTCGCCTGCAGACTTTCTGGTAGTCTCAGGCAGCCCTTTGTGAGCGTGCTGCCTGTCTCTCACAATTCAGAGACAGACTGCGAGAAACTGAAAGGTCACAGAGGCTTCCAGGACAAGGGGGTGTTTGGTAACAGGCCAGCGCGGCTGCACAGTCTCCTGACAGAAAGCCCAACGTGGGTGGTACTGTGAGCTCGAAACTGCCGGTATTAAATCGTACACGTAGGTGGGTACCCAGATTTTTTTTTGCTCCTCTTCTCCCCCGCCCTCCTCACCAGCACTTTGGCTCAGTCGTACCGAGGAGGGAGAGAAAAGCAGCTGAACATAATCTGCCTAAATATGTTCCTGACATTAGACGCTTCCACATGGATTTGTTAGAAATAGGATAGGGAAGGAATAATAATAAGCTTATATATTTATCCTACATGCATAAAGGGCTGCCTGTCAGAATCCATTTGTCATTTTGCCAGTTATGACTTAAGGTGCTGCTTTCCCTCGGCGCGCCTTCCTTCCTACGCACTTTACCTGTTTTAACTGTGCTGGGCGGTGGTGGTGCTGTAATTCTACAGATATTACAGCCACGCACACGACTGTATGAAAGCCTTGTGCCTTAATTAAGATGTTCCTGGTGTTTTCAGAATGCTCCCTCTTCCAGTGGCTTGGAACCTTTGCAAAGAGCTCCAGGCTGAATGTGGAAAGGCAGTTATGAAAGCCATGAAGCATTTGCTTTCCCAGATTTGATTGGAGTCCACTTGAGTATTGTCTTGCTTCTGTTGTTGGTTTGTTGTTGTTTTTTGCAATGGGTAAAGCAATAATTATGCTCTGTCCTCAATTTAGAGATAAAGCAGGCCATGGTTTTTTTTGTGTGTGTGTGATTGATTGATTGATAATATAATAATAATAATAATAATAATAATAATAATAATTTATTATTTATATCCCGCCCATCTGGCTGGGTTTCCCCAGCCACTCTGGGCGGCTTCCAACAGAAGAATAAAACATAATAATCTATTAAACATTAAAAGCCTCCCTGAACAGGGCTGCCTTCAGATGTCTTCTAAAAGTCTGGTAGTTGTTTTCCTCTTTGACATCTGTTGGGAGGGCGTTCCACAGGGCACCACCACCGAGAAGGCCCTCTGCCTAGTTCCCTGCAACTTGGCTTCTCGCAACGAGGGAACCGCCAGAAGGCCCTCGGTGCTGGACCTGATTGATTGAGGCTGCAATCCTAAACACACCTTGGGAGGGATTAGGTTGTATTGAATGCAGTGGGATTTACTCATGAGAAAGCACAGCTGGGAATTTTTCTTAGGGTTTCACATTGTTGGGCCTCTCTCTTTTTTTTTTTAACATACTTTTTATTAATTTTACAAAATACAAAAAAACAAAAAAAACGGTACATACTTAAACCCCTTTTCCACCTCCTTCCTACCCACCCACATGGGTCCTCCCCTGCCACAGAAGTATCCCATGTTTGTGAACAGTCAGAAATGGTCCATTTTATGCTTGGATTTCTGTCCTCCTCCCCCTCCCCTGACCCCAAAGCCCCCCCCTGCCACCAGGGAGCTCCAGCAAACCAGGGCAGTACGCAGGAGGACATCCATCCAACCATCTATTGTTATACCAAAAAAAGAGAAAAATAGAAATAGGAAAAAAAAGGGGAAAAAGAAAGGGCGAAAAAAAAAGAAAAAGAAAAAAACAATACAAAACAGAAAATTTTTTCTTGCATTCATAGTTGAAAAACCATATTTTATGGGCTTCCCCTCCCCCCCTTCCCCGGTTTTCATCCCTTTTTTATCATCTGCAACAGTTTCTTACTTTATAAAAATACACCTTTGTATCTTATACAACTTATAAATCAATTGTTAACATTTTCATCTAATATTCAAATCACTGAAAATTCAAACTCCCATTTTCTCTTCCCGTGCCTAATTTTTTTTTCTCCCTCTATAAGCCTCCATATTTTCACATTTTCCAAAATCCATTCACTTTTAAAACTATAACTATTCTCAATTTAACCTTACATCCCCGATTACCGGCTCCACCCCCCCCAATCCAGCAAATTCCAAAATCAGCAGACCAGTTATAAACCTGTTAATCCATCCTTATAATCACAACATCACTTTCCCTTCACCCCACCCCCTGTTTACAGTCTCTTGCCATCCAGGCCACCATACAGGACCCCTGAATTTCTTCTCTTCTCTGCATATTTTTTCCTTCTTCCCTGTGGGCGTTCTGGAGTTCCAATAATACCAATCGTGCCCCCCTCAAAGGCAGGGCACTCCATCCAACTTTTTGTAGAGTAGAGTCATCATTTTTTTCATGGTGTGTTTCATTTTGTGTTGAATCATCACAGTCCTCATCTTCATCTTTTCCTTCCCCATCATTGTCATTCTCACATTCCTCTTTTTCAGTGTCAAAAGCTTCATCTCCCAAAAAATTATATTCCGCCATCACCTCCTGAAATTTCTGCTGTAACTCCTGTCGTCGTGTCTCCTCTTGACATAACTCTATTCTTGTTTCCCACATTAAGGTCAAAACAGACCGCTGGAACTCAGGGGAACACTTTTTTGTTGACATATTTCAGTCCTGCCAAGGTCAAAACTTATCACGTGGGGTGGAATATGATCACAGTTTATTTTCTCGACTCCATTTTAACAAGCTGGCTGCATTCTTCAAGTCTTGTTAACAATAAAGTTCGAACTCACATTTCACAAGCACTTAAGCCAAAAAAGAAATTCCACAAAGTCCAGAAATACAAAGTGAAGTAAAAATTGACTTATAAATCCTGATCAACTCACTGGGTTGCCTGGGCTGCCGGCTCCCGAGGGAAAGAAAGGTTTTTCTTAGGCTTTACCTCATTGCTGCAGGGCAGTCATAAACCACAGTCTCTCTCCCCTTTTCACCCTGCATCAAAGGGGATATTCTCTTTGATGCCTTTGAGGGATCCTTTTGAATTACAAATCTTCTGTTTATGGCTTCGGGTTTCTATTTACTGTCTCTTTGTTGCCGTGGGGGGGGGTGGCTTCCTCTTTTCTCCCCTCTCTCCCAGACCAAATTGTTTTATAATCCAAATCGTGAGGTTACTTACAGTCTTTTCCAATCGTTTTATTTTCGGAAGAATCCAGCGCTCTCCGCCTTCGGCTTGAAGCTTCTCCCTGCTAGAATAACGTTGCCGCTCAAAATGGCCCCCGCGACTTCTACCCTCCTCGCTCCGGAGCTCTTATTAGAGCTAGCCGAAGAGTTGGGGAGTCCGGATTGGGTCTGTGCCGAGCAAATTGCCCTCGGGACGCCCTTCCCGAGGTTCTAAGGGGCGCAGCGTTGCTCTCGCTGCCCTCCCCACTCCTAGCAGAGACGGGCCGTCTCGGAGACGAGACGAAACCCCGCCGATCGACGCTGGCGCTGAACCCGGAAGCCTCTCTCACCCATGGGTAAGATGTTAGACTGCATTATAATATAAGACCCTCCGAGTGTCCCTGTTTTCCAGGGACAGTCCTGGATTTACAGAAACAGCTCCTTTATGCAGAGGGCATGCAGACATGTTAGTGTAACTCTGTGCCAGGTTAAGAGGTACATCCTTTTGTGTGTGTCCTGAAGCTTACAGCATTCATCTTTATGTCAGGTGCTCCAGAGTTCTAGTATTATGAGGGCAGGGGGGTGCCTTCCTATGCAATGTAAGATAAAATATACTGCATTAAAAAAAGAGCTCATACTGCATTATTTCTGAGCTGTTCGTTCATTTGGACGCTCCCAAGGCAAGCCACATTCCATCACTTCCCAGGACTCTTTCTGTTTGCTGTGGAGACAAGAGCTGCTTCCTCTTGGAAGAGCAGATCAGAGGCCAGTTTGGGTATATACTTGCACTCCATTTAACTTGGCATCTCTTTTTCCATTGAAAAATGTAGCCTTCGTATGTCATGATCTAACATCTAGGAAAGTCATCAAGATATCCTTCAGTGATATCAAGATTTATATTTCCCAAGAAACTAGACAAAAACAGAAAAGGCAAATGTCAGTTAATTGCAATATTAAAAACCAGTCATGCCATTTTAACTTCTCTCTGTATCGGAACTGGAAGGAAGACAGATGTGATGACCTTATCCATTCTGTTGCAAAAGTCTGATCATTGCCTAGAGTTTAATTTCTTAGTTTTTTTATAGCTGCTCTTGCAAATGAGGCTTTGTAGATCACCTTTAAACTTAGACTACAGAAGAATCAGAAATGAACATTAATGTGCTTCTTTTGCTCTAAAGGGTGCTCTGATGCTGGGTCGGAGCCTCCAACCAGAAAAAAAAAACTTCTATAAGAAGGTCAAAGGGCTGGCCACCTTTCTTTCAATTGCTTGGATAAAAACCTAGATTGAAATCCTATTATCTGCTTCCTTTTCTTTCTGCAGCCCCACCCACCCATGGTCTTTTGAGGAACAGAACAAACAGTGACATCTCCAAGTCACACTTAAATACAAAAAATATGGTATTTTGGTTTTCTAGTGTTTTGAAGGGCATAAGTAGGATGTGTGGAAGACAATGTGTTCTCTGTGGGTTAGATGGAGAAGCCAATTGGAGCAGGAGGCAGGATTGAAAGGCTTTCAAAGGGGTCAAACATGGCATTGGGAACAGGAGTCATGGGAGAGGAGATGTTACTTACCCTTAAAAGGAAAGTGTTGTGTGTTTTTTTAAAAAAAATTTTTGCTAGGGCTGCAAGTTTGAATTGGTAGATTAATCGGCTAACACTTTACTTGATTAAACACTAAGAAGCAATTTGGACCAGCGAGGGCAAGTTTTAATTGGGGAGAATGCAAGTTAAGGGAGCACTTGCTTGTGCTTTGAAGCTATTTTTGGTTCTGGTGCGTTACTTCATTATGAAATGAAAAAAGGAGGAGAGACCATCATTAATACTTTCTAACAAGGAGGTGGTAGCTTTTGTTTATTAATTTGTAAGGGGCAGCCTAAGCACAGTCCCCTAGCATTTTCCTTTTGCTGAAATGTAGCTTTGGGGAGCTCCAAATTCAATTAGAAGCAGCAGCAGAGAAGAGTGCTGCACTTAATGGCTGTGGCTGGATAGCTCAGTTGGTAGTGTGTGGGACTTTTCATCTCAGGGTCAGGGGTTTGAGCCCCAGACAGGACAAACAGTTTCCTGCATTGCAACATGTTGGACCAGATGAGCCTCGTGGCTCCTTCCGACTCTGCAATTCTGTGTTTCAATTTTATTCTTTTTGTTCATTTCTGCTACAGTCCTGTGCAGCTGCTTTATATCCAACAGGTCAATCACAATCTTCTGTCCCTGGTTGAAAAAGCTCAACAACATTGGCTCATCCTCCCCAAAAAGCTCAACAACTCTGATCAATCCAATGGGTATTTCATTGCCAGTTTTGGGGTTCTTTTTAATAGTGGGAGTAGATCACAGCCTCTTGGAAGCTGGACAGCCCTGGTCTACAGTGTTGTCACTGTTCTGGGTTTCAAGCAGGGCATTCACATATCTACCTGGAGATGCCAGGAATTGCACCTGGGTCCTTTTTACATGCAAAGCAGATGATGAACCTCTGAGCCATGGCCATAACTCTATACCAAAGCACAGTCCATTGTTCTGGAAGTATTTCATAGAATCATAGAGTTGGAAGAGACCACAAGGGTCATGCAGTCCAACCCCCTGCCAAGCAGGAAACACCACCATTTACATCAGCTGTTTTAATTTTATGAAGAAATGTGCATCACTGAATTAAATACTGGGTTTTATTTTTTTATTTTTTTAAATCTAATCGTTTCTAGTTCAATTTAATATGTTGCAGGTAGGAACAGACTGGTGGAAGTCAATTTCCAGACCATGTGCATTTTCAGTCTTCTGTTTCCTCCCATTTCTGCACCAATCTGCTATTAAATAATAACAACTAACATTCTTTTTAATGTAGATATGCATTTTTGTTTTCATTTTATCCCAAAATAGGCAGTGCATGTATGCATTTTAAAGTAAGCACACTTTTTTTTTACATGCATTTGACGTGTTTTCTGAGCCATGAACTGTATCACAAAATTCAGAGTAGTGTGAAAACTGTAGGATTAGGGTGGTACAATCTGGATATTAGCCGAGGAAATGTGAATCAAACAAAGCTTCCTTGGACAGATCATTGGTCCATATAATTTAGGATTGTCCACAATGACCAGGAGTGGCTCCATAAGGTCTCAGGCTGGGAGACATTACCAGCTCTACTGGGAGATACTGAGGATTGAACCTGAGACTCTGGATGCTCTATCACTGAGCTATGGTCCTTCCCAGATCAGGTCGAATAGTTAAAAATGCATGTAATGTATTTCCATTATTGCTCAAGGCAAATGGAAACAGCCGCCAGAGGAAGAAGAGGAATGGAAAGGAAATAAACCGAGGGCTTCTCAAGCAAATCTTAGTGGCTTCATGAAACTCATTTTGCTTTGAGAGTATTGGTGATAATCATGCATTAAAGCCAACAACAAATGCTTTTCATGAGATGAATAAAAATTGTAGTGTTCCAATGTGAAAAAGAGTTGTGCGAAACACTAGGTAAACTTTAAAAAAAATCACTCAGTTGGTAAGAGTTTGAGACTCTTAGGGTCGTGGGGCTGAGCACCACATTGGGCAAAATGGTTGGACTAGATGGGGAAATTTCGGGCTTCAAAGGTATGGTTTGTATGCAGTCCCAGAATTAAGAGGGGAAACCATCCAAGTGCACGGTGCCTTGCAGTGTACGAGAGGGCAGCTCCCCTCCCCTATTTAGCACGGGGAAAGCAACAGAGAAGGGAAGTACAGGCATGAGATTATACCATCTCATCCTACTGTATGCCATGTGTCAGCCTTGCGTGCAAGTTAGTTTGTGTGTGTAGCAGCCTTGACTGCCTTCATCTTAACCATAATGAAGGAGGGAATGTTATTGCTTAATTTCTATAGGGTGACATTTTGGTATGGTGTGTTGGTTTAGAGTGTTGTGACCAGGATTTGGGAGAGCAGAGTTCAGATCCCCACTTGGCCATGAAGCTCACTTGGTGACCTTGGGGCAGTCACTATCTCCTAACCCAGGCATCCCCAAACTGCGGCCCTCCAGATGTTTTGGCCTACAACTCCCATGATCCCTACCTAAGAGGACCAGTGGTCAGGGATGATGGGAATTGTAGTCCAAAACATCTGGAGGGCCGAAGTTTGGGGATGCCTGTCCTAACCTAACCTACTTTTCTGGGTGGTTGCGGGGATTAAAATATACCCTCCAACATTTCTCCAATGAAAATAGGGACATCCCATCCCATAATGATAATTTTACTATTTATTCCCCACACATCTTACTGAGTTGCCCCAGCCACTCTGGGTGGCTTCCAACATCTATAAAAACATAATAAAACATTAATAATAATAATAATAATAATAATAATAATAATAATAACTTCCCTATATACGATTGCCTTCAGACAGCTCGAGGGGTGGATAATTCCTTATTTCCAACATTTATCCAATGAAAATAGGGACGTCCTAAGGAAAAGCAGGACTTTACAGGATCAAATCAGAAACCGGGACAGCTTCTCTAAATCAGAGACCCCCTGGAAAATAGGAACACTTGGAGGGTCTGGTCTACCTTGAACAACTTGTGCGGGAAAGGTGGAATATAAATGCAATAAATAAATAAATAAAACTTTCACAATACATTAACATGCTTAGAAGTAGTTGTTGTTTAGAATGTTCATTGGCACCAATCTTTCTTTTTAGGTCTGCATCAAATACTTTGCTAGCCTTCTGTTCTCTGAAGTTTAGGTGCTAGTTTTAGAACAATCTCATTCCAATTTATATTTCCAGCCCTGAGTCACTTGGGTTGACATCTGTTGCATATTTTCAGACTCCGCAATATGCTTCCTATAATCTTTCTGCCAAAACTGCAAACACTGCTGCTTCAAACATTATCTCGTTAGTGGATGCAAAAAAGGCCTGAGAAAGTTATCACAAAAGTGTTAAGACTCTTGATCTTGTCAAAACACCACCCAAGAACACAGAGCGAGGCTGTTGCAGAGTGCCTGACTGTGATTAAGATGCTTTTGCAAAATAGCTCAACTTGTTTTGATTGCAGAGATAGAGAGGGAGGGAGGGAGAGTGTGCACTTTTTTTGGATAAAAAAAACCTAAGTAAATGAAGTGCTGGTACTCATATCTTGATAAAAGAGTCATGGGTGCTGGCAGGAAAAGGCTGCAATGGGAAGCAAATAAGAGGTGATAGTACAGTTCTGGTGAGTGCTGTCGCAATATATATCTTGTGCCATATTTGCACTATTGTGCTGTATTTGTGGGGTTGCCAACAGATGGTGCTAGTCCTGTGGGCCGGTGTGTGATGACGATTGCCAACCAGCTGTAGCCTGGACACAGCAGTGGGCAGGCTGACCAAACTCCATCCACCTTTATCCCTGTATCCCTGTTTTACTCAAATGTCTCCCTCTTCCATTCCTCAACTGCCTCATGTGTGAGAGATAAAGAAGCTCTGAGATATTATTTTCTCCTGGTACGGTGTGTTGTCTTCTACACGAACTTCAATGCTGTAGTTTAGAGCAGGAATTTTGTCAACAAGTGAACACCAACTTCTGCTCCCATGACTCCATCACTGATGGAATGTAAACACAGACATGGGATGAAACAATCCCACATATCTGCACAGCGGGGGAATGGAAATTGTCATTGACAACACCCACCATCACTTAACCACCTCTAACTGAACAAACTAACTGGCAGGCATTTCTCTTGAGAACCAGTGTGGTGGACCCAGGTTCAAATCCCCACTTGGCCATGAAGGGCACTGAGTGATCACTGCCTCTTGGTTTATCCTACCTCACAGGGCTGTTGTTGTTGGGATATAATGGGGGGGATATGTATACCACACCTTTCTTCTTCTTCTTCTTCTTCTTCTTCTTCTTCTTCTTCTTCTTCTTCTTCTTCTTCTTCTTCTTCTTCTTCTTCTATCACTCGTAGCCAAGTAAGATTGTCTTCCATAAACACGGTTTTAACAATGGTTCCGTAAGTGACTGTGGAGGCCAATTCTGGATCCACACGTCCTTCCACAGTGGGGACATTGGTTTCCAGGTGGGAATTGATCACGGTATGGATTTGCCAAGCGTGCCTTCTTCTTAGCACGTTTCTTCCTTGTGTCCTGAGATCGAGTTTCTTCAAAGCCCATGATACATTTGGTAAAGGCTGTTCTCCAACTGGAGCACTCACAAGCCAGTGTTTCCCAGTTGTCAGTGTTTATACTACATTTTTAAAGATTTGCCTTGAGACAGTCTTTAAACCTCTTTTGTTGAGCACCAGCATTACGCTTTCCATTTTTAAGTTCGGAATAGAGTAGTTGCTTTGGAAGATGATCATCAGGTATCCGCACAACATGACCAGTCCAACGAAGTTGATGTTGAAGAATCATTGCTTCAACACTGGTGATCTTTGCTTCTTCCAGTACACTGATATTAGTTCTCCTGTCTTCCCAAGTGATGTGTAAAATTTTCCGGAGACACCATTGATGGAATCTTTCGAGGAGTTGGAGGTGGCATTTATAAGTGGTCCATGTTTCACAAGCATACAGTCCTTGGAGGAAAGGTAGAATATAAATGCAATCAATCAGATAATATATTCATCTTAAAGATACAGGAAGATATACTTGCAGAAAGCAGAAGGACTGCAAAGTTAGGGGGAGGCTGTAGCATGGAAATGGGTGTGGTCTGTGTGCAAGGGGTAGAGAATATACAAACGGCTTGGTATGAACTGTCATAACATATACACGATTGAAAATAAACTGAACAAATATAGTTGACAACCTTAAGCATAACCATTTGACCAATGTCTTCCTCAGTGTTCAGAACAAAGTGACCCTGGTTCAGCAAATACTAAGTCAAATATTGTACGTTCAAATCACCAAATGGCATCGCCAGTCAGAGCGTTTAGTGAAAATGCTCACCTGGTCTCAGTGCCACTTCCCAAAGTAATCTTTTAGGCACACAGAAATAAAAAAAAAATGCTGCTGCTTCAATAGGGCCTCAAAACAAGCACTCAAAAATTATCTGACATGTAAGTCGTCAAGTCAAACTGCCTTGAGCTGTTATCTGAAGCCCCAGGATTTAATCTTGTAATTTGATGCTGACCATGTTCATGTCCCACTGGTCTCCATATGCTGTAGTGTACATGGGGTTTCTGCATGGGCTCTCAGACCTAAACCCGCTTTTCTTCAGTAAGATTGCAATATCATGTGTCTTCAGACCATGCCCTTCCTTACATCCCTTCTGAGTTTGAACTGTTCCCCAGGGTTTGTTATCGACAGGCTATGGAGTAAGCCATTGCCATTTAGTTGGCACAGTGTTGGACATTTAACCAGGGAAATCTGGATACAAATTTGCATTCAGCCGCGCAGCTCTCTGGATGATCTTGGGCTGGCCCTGTCTCTCAGCCAGGATTTTTAGAGGTGGCAGAATCTGATTGATCCTCCTAGAGCTTTTGCTCCAGAGGGAGACAACTGTTGACAGAAGAGAAGGGGGTGCAGTTTTTTTTTTTTTTGGCCGATTCAACATCTCCGTGTACATCCAGTGCCTTAAGAAACCAGTGACCCCACCGCAAAACAAAATTGGGGGGGGGCATTGTAAAGGGGCATGGTGTTATGATGCAGGCCAATCCTTGGAAAGTATTCCTACTGTGCTGTAACAGAGAGTAGAACTTTAATGTTGGTTCAGCAACAGACTTATATTGAGCCTTATATAGGAGCTACTGTTCTGTACCAATTGTAAGCACCACTTATGCCGAAATGTGCTTCTTCAGTTAAAGGGGCCTAGCCCACTTCAGCAGTCTTTTACTCTGACAGAGCAAGGGTTGTGCTGGGGCTTCTGTGATGGAGTCATAGAATCATAGAATTGTAGAGTTGGAAGGGACTCCAAGGGTCTTCTAGTCTAACCCCCTGCAATGCATGGATTTCATCTAAAGCAGGCACCCCCAAACTGCGGCCCTCCAGATGTTTTGGCCTACAACTCCCATGATCCCTAGCTAACAGGACCAGTGGTCAGGCATGATGGGAATTGTAGTCCAAAACATCTGGAGGGCCGAAGATCAGGGGATGCCTGATCTAAAGCATCCATGACAGATGGCCATCCAACCTCTGCTTAGAAACCTCAGAGAAGGGAGATTGCCCCACTTCCCGAGGGAGACTGTTCCTTTGAGTCAGAGCACTGGTACCAGGAGGTCATTTTGTGGATATGCTTCTGAGGCCAGCCCTGTGGGCAACTCCCCTTCCAACTCAGTGCCCTTGATCTCCTCCTCCAAAGAAGTAGAATCTCATCTCAGGGTCCTGACACAGGAAAGAGGGGCGATTTGCAATGAAATAAAATAACCCCTTTCCTTCTCCTCCCTTAGCAGAATCTGCCTGCATGTGTGCAAGGGTGCCAGCTGGATACAGTGCATATCCTTGGACCATCTATAGTCCTGAACCCCTTGGAGGAAATGTTGATGCAGTTCTAACAAATTTGTGGAAGACTGTAGTATCAAAAACAAGTAAGAAGAAGAAATGGCGCTACACTATAATTTAGTGGCTCTGTACCAGTAACTGCCTGTCTTGCTTGTTTTTAAATTTGACCAGAGGACAAATGAGTGTAACCTCATAAAAATTCTATATTTCTCTTTGATGAATATATCAATCATTACTATTGGCTAGCACAGAAACAAAATCCATAACACATTTTTATTAGTCACCTTAATGTGGTTTCCAATCGTTAAAAAAGGAGAGAAGAACAGATTTCAAAATGTTGTTGGAAAGACTCCAGCTTTCCTTACACAGATACTAATTAAGCTTTTGACTAATTTGCTTGCTGCTTAACCACAGAAATAACGAGGCACAGGATGGTGTTGGTTGTGTCGCTGTGATGGCGCTTTTACTTTTTCAACTTCACCCTTCCCTTGCTCTTATAGTTATTCTGAATTTCTGGGCATGGATGGGAATTAGGAGCAGAATACCAAAGCATGTTAAGTTCTGTTGATCTCAATAGTAGAAGAGATGCAAGCAGACGTTTAACTCTCTTGTTGAAACCTGTAAGCCTTCATTAAGTGCTTAGTGTTGGCTGGATCAAGCCCTTGTATTTTTAATCCTATACCTCAAAATTAATTTTTACTGGTGCACTTCTGCTTTCCTCCACCACTGGTCTTTATTGGGCTGAAACATGAGGATTTGGAATCATTACTTCATTCTCTAATAAAATATTATAAAGGCCAGCTGCAGCTGGTGCTCCAATAGTGAGTGTGAGCTTTATCATCTTGCACCAGTAGCTAAATTTCCTAGCCAGTTCCAGTATCTATCAGTACAGGTAGGGTTGGTAGCTCTATTCAGACTCTGAGCTGCCGTTGGGGACAGATCCAGGGATTTAAGGAGTGGTGCCGTAGAGATCAGGAGATGGAGCCTGGCTGAAATGGATCAGCTTTTCTCTTGCAGGGATCTCTGGAAATGGCAGGTGGTGGTGGTTAGGTACACACAGAAAGAATTTTGACTAAGCCAGTTGGGACTAACTGTCATAGCATCGTAAGAGGATGCCTTGCACTAAGTCAGATCATTGTCTGTCTAGCTCAGTTATTGTCTACACTGAGAGGTAGTGGCTCTTCTGGGTTTCAGAAAGGGAATCTTTCCTAGCCAGCTATTGGCGATATCTCAAAAAAGGTGTTACTTTAGAAAAGTGGCAGGGTGCATCTTGCAGGCAAAGACAAAATATTCCCCCTTTTGACGTACGCGTTGAATCACTGGCATATAATTTCACTTTTTACCTCCAGTGTAAATCAGGGTCCCTCCAGATCAACATGGGGTACAACGTCCATCAGCTGCAGTTGGCAACAGCTGGAGGGTCACAGATTCCTCACCCCAGATGTAACAACAACAACATTTATACCCCGCCCATCTGGCTGGGGTGCAATGATGTAAATTCTACCATAGTGCATTCTTAGGAATGTGCAGGTGAAACAGGTATGGAGCCTACTTGATGCATGGTGGAGGGGAAAATGGCACTTGGTAGAGCAGCGTGGAGACTCAGGAAGGAGACTGATGGATGTGGGAAGATGGTGAATAGGGGAAATCCACTCGTGAAATAGTTTGCACTCATAATCCCCACCACTCTACCTGAGAATCTCTGTCTTCCCCTGGAAACTCTTGGAAGAAGGCCCAGACTCAAGAACCTTCTGGTCTGGAGCCTAGCAATCCTAACTAGGAGTAGTTCATGTTGTCAGGGTGGGCGCTGGTTCATATTTGGTAAAATGTTTAATATCAGAACAGGGATGAGGGACCCGTTTTCAGCCTGGGGGGCACATTTCCCTCTGGGCCACTGTACAAAAGCTGCATGCCAGTTGTGGGGGGAGAGGGGCAGAGGCAAAAGCAGACTGAGAAAGAAATATAAACTGCACACACTTCTCTATTTTCCCACCCAGACAAGCAAAAGGCATGGTCAGAGTTCAAGGACCCTTCCCAGCAATGCAATTCAATGCGAACAAAGGAGGGTGTTGTGCCAATAAGAGGTATGACCTGGGTTGTAGCTGGGAGCGTGTGTGATGTACTGAGAGGCCCAAGGGCCAGACAGAGAGGCATGTGGCCCTCAGGGGTGCACACCCGTGCATTAGAATAATGCACACCCGTGCATTAGAATTATCCCTTAGATCCCATGGTCCCTATCCATCTATAGTTGCTGCAAGTAGTTGCACCCAGCACTCCTTTGCTGGAGCAGGACACATTTCAATAAAACAGCACCTGGGCTTAGCAATCCTATATATTAATAACAATGGCAATTCTCCAAGTGCTGCTCCATGGGTAACCCAAAATGGCATCATTTATGCACAAGGGGGAAATGCCAGGACACTATGAGATTTGCAGAAGCTACAAAAATATTTATGGGAGGAAAGCCTCAGTGGGGAACGCCCTTCAAAAACAACTGCCTGGTGATGATGGAACATGCTCCACCGCCATGGGGTGCTGACTGACATCTAAGGGAGACAGAAAACTGGGAATGGGGAACGGAATTAAGTAGAATGGAAGAAGTTGGGATTCTAGCTAGCTGGCCATGACTGCAACAATCTCCCCCATTTTGTTCATAGTATTTTATGATGCTTTACAAAATAGAATGTCTAAACAGGCATAAGAGCATAAGAACAGCCCTCCTGGATCAGGCCAAAGGCCCATCTAATCCAGGGGCCAACCAGATGCCCCTGGGAACCTGAGCACAACAGAGAATACATCAAAAGTTGGGTTGATAAACTTTGTTTGCAAATCCGCTTCCCCCCACTTATTTATTTCTACTTGTTTTGATCATTTAGACAAAAATGGCAGAGCTGCTCTGATCTGAAGTTCCCCTCGCCCTCTCAATTACAGTTCTCTGGGCTCTGGGGTTGACATTTAGCTCTGCTTTGTACTCCAGATTAATGAAATCCTCAAACAAGGTCGGATAATGTGGCATATTATAAAACTGTACTGACTTGGTGTGATCTGGTGTTAGGCCAGGGTATTTTGACTTTGATATTTCTGAGATTACACAACTCTTTGTCATCCCCGCCTTTTATTTTTGTGCAGGAGTGCAGGCTTCAAGATATATTAGCTAGCAAGCAGTGGGGTGCCTTTCAGCTAAATGGGCATGACATGAAAATAGAATTCAGTTGTTGGAACTTCACATTGACACGTTCTCTATAATGCATTTCTATGAATCGAGAAGAGTCTTTAATTACACTCTCCAGCTCCTTTCCTTTGCTGTTCTCTGACACTATTAGCCCCCTAATGATATCTCATTTGAGTAGATCAGCTGGGACCATGTGATCATTGTTCAGACTTTTGCTTGACTTTTGCCTCTTAATAGGTGAGCTTGCTTCCATACTAAACTCTGGTTTGCTTTATTCTCTCACCCTGTTTTAAATTATCTTGCATTAAAACATGGATAGGTACATGAGAAGCTGCATTCTGCTGAGTCACGCTGTTGCTCCATCTAGCTCAATGCTGTCTGCACTGGATGGCAGCGTCTCCCCAGAGTTTCAGGCATAATTATCTCAGGCACATTAATTGCTCATGCAAAAGTAGCCTGGGGGCAAAGGATTAACGCCACCTTCCTTCCCATCTCCCTCTCGCCGGGCAAACTGTTTATCCATCTAGTCCAGGGGTGCCCAAACTTTTTTCAAAGAGGGCCAGATTTGATGAAGTAAACATGGGTGAGAGCCAACCAAAGTTGTTGACCCCTTTTTTAGGGTTGAAGTTGTTGAGCTTTTTAAACTGAATGTTGGGCCAGTTTAGGCCCCCAAAACGGATTTTGGACATGCCTGATCTAGTCTAGATTGGCTATTCCAAGCACCTTTGGCTCTCCAGTGTCTGAGGCTCTCCAGTGTCTGGGACTTTCTGCATACCTAACACTTACCTTCCAAGTCCTGGACTGCAGAATCCGGGACCGGCAGCCGTGTGACACCGGAAGATGCGTCGATGTAACTTCCGGTGTCGCTTTGCCCTTCTATGGGCACCAAAAATGGCCGCCGCCGGCTTCAAAAGTCGCTTGTACGCATGTCAGGAAGTGTGTCATCACAACTTCCGGTGTCGCTCCGCCCATCTATGGGCACCTAAAATGGCCACCACCGACACCGGAAGTCGCGTCTATGCACTTCCGGACATGCGTAGATGCGACTTTTGAAGCCGGCAGTGGCCATTTTTTTGTGCCCATAGAAGGGCAAACCGGAAAGAAAAAAAAATGGCCGCCGGTAGGCAAAAATAACGGAGAAAAACGGGAAACAAAGTGATACGGGGGACCACTGGGAAAAGGTAAGTAAAATTGGGGTTTTCCCGGAGAAAACAGGGTACTTGGCAGCTATGACCTAACATGAGCTCTGCCGCTGAGCTATGGCATCTGGTTGGCCACTGTGGGGATGCGGGATTTGATATACATTTGGTCTGACTCATCAGGCTCTTCTTACTATCTTACGAGGCAAGATAGGCAAATGGTTTAACTAGGCATAAGGCAGGGGTGGGGAACCTTTGACCCTCTAGATCAGTGTTTCTCAACCAGTGTGCCTCCAGATGTTTTGGGACTACAACTCCCATCATTCCTGACCACTGGTCTTGCTAGCTAGGGATGATGGGAGTTGTAGTCCCAAAACATCTGGAGGCACACTGGCTGAGAAACACTGCTCTAGATCAGGCACCCCCAAACTGCGGCCCTCCAGATGTTTTGGCCTACAACTCCCATTATCCCTAGCTAAAAGGACCAGTGGTCAGGGAAGATGGGAATTGTAGTCCAAAACATCTGGAGGGCTGAAGTTTGGGGATGCCTGCTCTAGATGCTCCTGAACAGCAATGGGTTTTGCCATTCAACATCTGGAGAGCCAAAGGTTCTTCACACCTGGTGTGAGACATTCCTTTGTAGTTTTCCGCAGGATTTAAGGTCTCCTTTTGAACAGGATGACGTTGAATCTGACAGGCCCCAGTCGTTTTTTCCAGACATTTTACATTTTTAAAAATTTCTTTTATCTGTTCTAAAATCTGAGTTCAAACTCCAGATCCTCAATATGCCCAGATGTTTACTGAGCTATACACCTTATCATCTTCTGGAAATGTGGTTGGCAAGACAGGGTTTGGAGGGGGGAAATGAACTTCAAAATAGCTTTACTGACAGGCATTGAACATGATTCATCATGAAAACAGTATTTATTTTCTCCATCAATCCTGGGAAATGTGTGTTTTGCAGGAAGCTGGAGGCTGTGAAGTACACAATTTCCCCTCATGGGAAATTAACATTCATTTTTAAATTAGCACTTTGGGGTGCAAATTTTGCAAGCCATGCAGCACAGTCCTAGGCATCTGGGCTAGTACTATATATTAAGACTTGCAGCAGCTCTCAGATCTTAAGGCAGCCTTAAGAAAGCCTTTCTTTCCCCCATCCTGCTGCCTGGGACCCTTGTAACTAAGCTGACCATTCCAGCAACTGAACCCTGGAATAGATTACCTGCAATATATGCTTCATAGTAGGAGTGCATAATATCTATCACTCTAGATTCCCAAAAGCTTGTTCCTGGCACATATATTTTGCATATACTTCCCTCCGGGAAATCAGTCCTGCTAATTTAGTTGGAATTGAGCCATAAATCCAGAAGAAGAGATCTTTAGACCAAAGGACCATTTACTCCACCATCCTGCTCTCCCGGTGGCCAACTTAATGGCTGTGGGAAGCCCAAAAGCAGGACTTTAGGATGCCAAAATGGTGCCTGCTTGTGATTCAAAGGAAATGTAATGCAGAGGAATGCCATCTCTGACATTGTAGGCAGCGGTGGAACATATGCCTGCGCTGCCCAGGGTGGGCGCACTCCGGAGCGGGGCGGGGCGTGCTCCCGAGGGGGGGCATGGCACGGAGGGTGCCCTCCCAGGTGCGGGATAGCCGCTCGGGTGCCCAGGTGCCCTGCAGCCAGGGGGGGAGCAAGCCACCTATGGCGGACATTTAGTGTGCCACCCGCCTGTGACACCCAAGCCTCACCCAAGCTGCCAAAACGAAGGGGGAAAGCTGCCGGCAAAGCGGCGCAGCTCCCCCGTTACCCTGATGGCTCGGGGGAAGGCTTGGGAGTCGCGGGCGGGCAGTGCGCCAAATGTCACCCCCCCTCAGTGAGGGCACTCGGGGTGGTCCGCCTCCACCGCTCCCCATTCCTACATCCCCGATTGTAGGTAGGTAGAACATAGACAGCATGGCTAGGAGCCATTATCCTCCATGAATTTGTCCGATCTTTCTTTGAAGTCATCCAGGTTGGGGGCAGATTTCATAGTTTTACACTTCCGCTTGTTCTGTGCCTAGAAAGTGTGGGTTCGAGAGGTTTTCTGCTTCTCCCGTGCTTTCTAGCCTTGGGTCTGAGTGTTAGGAATGGGGTTTATTGGGGTTCTTCTTCTTCTTCTTCTTCTTCTTCTTCTTCTTCTTCTTCTTCTTCTTCTTCTTCTTCTTCTTCTTCTTCTTCTTCTTCTTCTGTATTTTGTCCTTTTATCATGTATCTTTATGTTGTGAACTGCCCTGGCTAATAATAATAATAATAATAATAATAATAATAATAATAATAATAATAATAATAATTTTTCATGTGTCCCGCCATTTCCCCTGGGAAACCTGTTTACTGCTGAATCTGAACAAACATCGATCTGCGGGGCGGGGGGGGGGGGAGAGATGTTTGTTCCAATTCAGCGGTAAACAGCAGGTTTTCCCAGGGGAAAGTGGTGGGGCGAGCAGAAGTACTTCCTTTTGTCTGCCCTGAATCTTGCAACTCCAGCTTCATTCAGCTGCACTGGATGCCCCTGGATTTTCATAGTATGTGAGGCAGAGAATAATAACCTCTCTCTATCCACCTTTCCCACACCATGTATAATATACACCTCCATCATGCCCCCTTACTTGTCTCCCTGCTTCAAACTAAAAAGCCCCCCCCCCCAAATGTTGCAACCTATAAATTCCAGTGATCACGGTGAATGCACAAACCTAATCCAGTATCATCAGGATAATAAAGTCACAGGCTGCTTCCTACGCCAGTGGTTCCCAACAGGTGGTCCGCGGACCTCCAGGGGTCCGCGAGCTATGCCAGAGGGGTCCGCAAGATGCTATTAGAATAAAAAATATATTAAATATATTTCGTATGATAACAGATTTTTTGTTTTGGCCGCTTCCTGCATGAGCAGTCTAGCGCAAAACTAGAATTAGATAGAGGCAGTAGTTCTGCTGTATGCCGTTAGGTGGCGCTTTACAAACACTACTGTTTTGCAAAGAGGCAGTGCACGCATTCTGCTAACGCTCACCTCCCCAAGATGCTTTGCGCGCGTCGGATTCATTTGTGCGCTACTGCGCAGATACCCTGTCTTCTCCATTCCCCTCCCTCCTCCCTGGTGCGCGCTGCCTCTTTGCAAAACAGTAGTGTTTGTAAACAAAGCGTTGTTTTTCGCGGAAGCTACAGTTCGCGTAGTTAAAAATGGACCGTTGGTTAAAAAGTGGTTCGTTTAAATGACAAAGGCCTACAGATGAAGAGGAAGAACTGTAAAAAACGTATAAATATAAAAAAGACTCTTAATTTGGCTCTCACTTTTTAATTTTAGGATTAGGAATTAATGGGGGTCCTTGTCACAATAGCGGCTCGATGAGGGGTCCTCGAGAAAATTTTGTTGGGAACCCCTGTCCTACACTATGTCCTTCCAACACTGCTGAGATGCTCATGTCCCACTATAAACTGGGAAATGGATTTAAATTGCCAAACATGGCACCATGCAGAGCACTGTTTTCCCCATTAAAATCTGTAGTGCTCATCCACACTTGCAAAGGGTGAGGGAAATGCCAGGTTTTGAAAAGCGGTGAAAAGCCACCTTGAGTTATTTTCATTATTACAATTCTGCCCTAACACCCCAAGAACGAGCCAGGAAATGAGAAGTGGGGGTGATCTCCCAGATCGCTGCAAGCAGCATTCTTCTTGCCATCCAAGGATTTGCTCCATCTCCTAGCGCAGCATGAAATTCCTTCCCCTCGTTATTCTCGCTGGTTCTCCCCCATTACCTCTTCTCCACGAAATGGCTCAGCAATTCGACTAATATAGCACAACGTCCGATGTTCCCTCTGCACCACTGGCAGACAAACTCTCATTGAAACATTAGACCAGATGCTGGGAACCTCAGCCCCAAAATGGAATGCCCCCCCCGTGACTCTCTGCCTGGCCCCCGGGACTCTCCCCAGGCCACGGCTCTCCCCTCTTCCAAAATCACACCCCTCGCTGGCCCTGTTTCAATCCCACCAGAGAGTATTTGCCTGGTGGGAGTCTGAACATGCCTATCCTTTGTTTGGATAGAGGACAGAGAGGGCTGTGTGGAGAAACTAGCCAGCTGGCCAAAGGTAAAAAATCCATTCCTTGCTCTGCCCACATTTACCTCTGGCCCTACTATCCCTTTGCAAGAATGCCCAGGAGGCAATGTGTTCCTGGAGATCCTGCTGGGATAGCTCAGTCGGTACAGCATGAGCCTCTTAATCTCAAGGTCCTGGGTTCAAGCTCCACATTGGGCAAAAGATTCCTGCATTGCAGGGGATTGGACTAGGCAATCCTTGTGCAGGGCCGTCTTAAGTATATCAGGCGCTGTGGCGCGATGATCCCTCCAGCGCCCCTCGCGCTCTGCTGGGCAGGGCCAGGTGCAGCGGGCAGCCGGAGGGTGCGGCGTGACAGGTAGGGACGCTGCCAGCTGTGCTCCGCCTCCGCCTGCTCGGCCGAAGCGGGGCTGCAGTCCAGGGAGCCCTAGCTGCCGCCCCGACAGAAAGGTTGCCTACAGAGCATTGTGGGGCAGCGCCTGCCCACACTCCTTCAAGTCACAGCGAGCACAGACAGCGCTGCCCCACAATGCTCTGCGGGAGTGTGGGCGGAAGGTAGCCCTGTTCCTCTTCCCTGCTGCCCCTTGGCGGAGGCAGCTCCGCCACCGCTGCCGGGAAAGGACCGAAGCGGGTGCAGCGCGGCGCCCCCTGGCGGCCCGGCGCCCTGGCGCATTGCGCCACCCAGCCTTGCCTTAGGGCCGGCCCTGTCCTTGTGGTCTTCTTTTAGAAGACATCTGAAGACATCTGAAGGCAGCCCTGTTTAGGGAAGCTTTCAATGTTTAACAGAACAATGTATTTTAACATTTTGTTGGAAGCTGCCCTGGGTGGCTGGGGAAAGCCAGCCAGATGGGCAGGGTATAAATAATAAATTATTATAATATTATTATTATCATTGTGGTCCCTTCCAACTCTACAATTCCTTGATTCTATGAAACTGCTGTGCCATGACCCTTCTGCCACTGAGCCATGAGCCCTTCCCCATGTCACTATCTCCTCTTACTGAAAAAGGCTCTGCACCCCTGCTTTAGAGGAAGGGGCAATTCAAATGGAAACAGCCATAGCATCAGGAACATGGTGGGAAACAGCAAAACGGTGATTGACTGACTGTATCTTCAAAAAAAAGCGAGCGAAGAAACCATGCCTGCGCAAGAGTAAATACCATGGCTGGAAGCACCCAGCTTGCCTCTTTTCTACAGCTTTTCTCTTCCCTTGCTCTACTGATGCAGATATAAAGAAACCAAGAAATGCAATTTAGGATATTTTTGCTGTGCTGATATGTATTCACTTAGAGTTCCGTTGGGCTTTCTTTCCCCTCTTTCTTGCTGTCGTCTGGCAAACTGGCAGCGTGAAAGGGAGATGACATATGGCACGGGAAAGTAACATTCTATATGTGTTTTGCATTGCACCGAACAATTGGCTTCTCCTTGTGGTGAGTGAGTGGCGCTGGAGCTTTCGATCAAGTGCCAGAAAAGCCTGCTGGCAGGGAAGCAGCCCTTCATTTCTCCGTTATCTCTAGCCGCTGAGATGTGCAAAAGCAACAAAGGGTCTTGTGGCACCTTAAAGACTAATGCACTGATCGTGGCATAAGCTTTTATGGACTACAGTCTACTTCATCAGTAGCATTAAGCGTTATCTGGAGTCAGAGGTACAGGCCTATTTATAGGGATGGAAGAATCTATCATTTCCATTCTCTCACCTTCTCATTTTTAACAGTCTTCAGTTCTCCACATTTTGCAGCAATTTGCATTTAAGAAAAAAAGGAATCCTCATGAAAATTCATCGGCATTTTAGTGTGAATTTTCCCCAATAAACACATTTTTAATGCATTTGACTAATGCACACATTTTTACAAGCAATTTACCCTAATATAATGCATTTTTGTTTGCTATTTTTACGAAATGTGTTTGTTTTATGCACACTATGCCCGCTTAGGTGTGCTTTTGCATTATATAATGTGTGTGAAGTCCTGAGTAAGGGTGGTTGTGTTTCATTTCACATATTGTTTAGGAAAGTGTGAATCTGATAGATGAAGCTTTAAATGCATACTGAAAATAATTTCTCCTCCACCCTTACCTATATACATGATATGTAACAGCCTCCAAGACTATTGTTTCAGCAGAAAGATATATAGGCAGCTGTGATAGCTCTGAATGCCCGATCCAGGGTGTTTAATGGACACTTGACAGGACTTGGTTGTCCTGTTCATCCCACATCTCCCACTATGTATTTGTTGAAAATTGTGGACCCGTAGATTTTTTTATTCATAGGATTTCTTGTAAACGATGCCAAGAAAGAGAGAGAGAGAATGAACAAGGGCAAGAAGGAAGGCCCGGCAGCCTGCAGCCCGTTGCACAGATTTAAAATGTTTTATCTAAATTAAACTGAACATTCTCCTAGACATCACCATAAATTTGCAAGCGTTTCTTAAAACAGTGCTTGCTGTGCATTCATTTTAGTTTGCTTGGTTTTGTTCACTCTGGAACATCAAAGCATAAATCAAGTGCGCTCTTTCTTCTGCCTCAGATGAAGCACAACAAGATGGAGAGCATTAGAGAGTCTCTAATAAATAAAGTGCAAAAGCTAGACCGGCCTTTAATAATTCTTTCAAATCCACATAGAGTCAACACTACGGACACACTTTCCAAGAAACAGCTTAAAATAACCTATGGTAGTTCTTGGAAGAAGAAGGCATACTTAAGGTCTCAAGAGCATGACCCCGAACCCCAGCATGCCCAGGGAAATTAAACAGCAAAGGTGTGTACAGTTTGGTCATTGGAGGTGAGAATAGCCACTCTCCCCATTTTCATATAAGACAGAAGGCATGGTTTTGTCTATTCTTTGCCACATCAAAAATGGTCATGCTTAGAAGAAAGGGATTTTGAATCGGGTAGGACAAACCTGGAGTGGAGTCCTCTCTTTGAAACCACTTAGATACTGCTTATTTGTGATGGTACTTGCCTTAAAGAGATGGGGCTGGGATACCTTGAAGATTGACTATCTCATATGTAAATCTGTATATCGCAGAGCAGCATCAGAGGCCTTGCTCTGTGTGCTTTGATGTTCTCTCGGTGGGTAACAGTAAAAAGAAAAAGAAAGTGATTTGGGCCATGGCAGCCCTACTGTGAAATGTTCTCCCTAGGGAGGCCTCCCCAGCCCCATCACTTGTTGTTGTTTAGTCGTGTCTGACTCTTTGTGACCCCATTTGACCAGTTTGGTCAAACTCATGTTTGTAGCTTCGAGAACACTGTCCAACCATCTCATCCTCTGTTGTCCCCTTCTCCTTGTGCCCTCAATCTTTCCCAACATCAGGGTCTTTTCCAGGGAATCTTCTCTTCTCATGAGGTAGCCAAAGTATTGGAGCCTCAGCTTGAGGATCAGGGTTGATTTCCTTAAGAATGGAAAGGTTTGATCTTCTTGCAGTCCATGGGACTCTCAAGAGTCTCCTCCAGCACCATAATTCAAAAGCATCACTACTTTGCCCTTAACTCTGTGATAAAGACCTTTCATAGCACCTTTGGAACCCAGCAGGTGGTCTGTTGACTCTGAGTTAATGTTCCTGGATTTCTATTAGTTTTTAGAAACATAAGTCACAACTGTCATGCTGCCATAGATTTCCTTTTGGGGAAGGAAGTGGGATATACATATCGACAAACAATTAAATGGTTTTTTGCTTCATGCTTAGACCTAAACAGACAAAGAACCTTTCACCAAAAATAGCCTTCCGTTGGTGAATGAAGCACATCCAGACCCATAATCTTTAGGGATGGAGAACCTCAGTCCTGGGGTTGAGTGCAACTCTCCAGGCCTCTCAGACTGGCCCTTTGATTTCTCCTCAGGCCACACTCCTCACTGTTTCATTCCCACCATGAGTGTTTTTGCCTGGCTGGAATGTGCCCTTGAACTTTGATTACCTCTTTCCGTAGGAGTGTTGCCTTAGCTTGGAAACTCTGGCAAGAGAAGTAGCCACATTTCTGGAATCTGACACCCCAATCAATTAGGTGTAGATCTATCATGAAACACATGAAGCTTAAGCTTCAGAACCCTAATTCCGAAGGGGCCCCCAAACCAACTTTTGTCCACATTGCTTTTTTTATTTTTTAAAAATAGATATAGTAGACCCAATCTGAGTTGCATGACTCCATTTGATTATTTGGTTGTTGTATATTTTCCAACCATCCCAAAGTTTGAGAGTCAGTAGCACAGATGTTATAAAAGTGTGGTGATCTGTCATGGAGTAACCCCATTGAAGAAGGTAGCCGTGGTTACCCAGACCTTGTTGCTGGTTTGCCAAGGGGGCCCCATGACAGTTCAACCTTCAGGGCTCCAAAAATGTAGGTCCACCTCTGCAGTCACTTCCTGGATAGTATGAGTCTCAGCCCTTACATAGCAGGCTACTTCTGAGCTTCTTACAGCTTCCCTCAAAAGATATAAAAATTCTGAGTAAAAGCTTATAGAAGCCCCTGGGCATCTTTTATATCCCCATATAAAGCCCTTGAGGGATAATCTTTTTAAATACAAGCCTTCTTCAGGAAAAAAAAAGGTGTTGATTTGGTTATGTACTAAACAGAAAAAGATCCCAATGTTACCCATGACACTGTTTTCCAAGGCAGATGGTTATTAATGATGTGCTTAATGCTTTTATGTCTGCAGCTATTACATAAAGCAATTCTTATACCTCATGGTGTGTTAATATAATTTTCTTTATTAAAGGGACATATCAGCAGATCATATGGCTAACTCATACATAGAGAAGTTAATGCGGCTTTAATCAAATGAAAGCCTTGCTGGGCTGGAGCAGTAGGGAGTGTGGGCCTTTCGTAATTGCAGAGGAACCATTGTTAAAATGAAAGGCCATGCTTTCCAGGCAGCGCATTCATAGGAACATGCCATATACCATTAGTCGGGCTATTGGTCCGGTTCACAAAATGGCTCCTATGTGTGTGTGTGGGAGAGAGAGAGAGAGAGAGAGAGAGAGAGAGAGAGAGAGAGAGAGAGAGAGAGAGAGAGAGAGAGAGATGGCATAACACAAAATGGCAGCCATGGGGATGTGGCACAGTTCGAAATGGCTGCCATATCTCAAAGAGCAGACAAGCTTTTGTTACCTCTCCTTTGTTAAGAACGGAAGTGAAGGTGGGTCTCAGTGAAATGTGGGTTTGTTTAAGGGGGGCACATTCAAGATAGGAGTGCCTCGGATAATGAAGAGGAAACTGAGCAAGAGGAGCAAATAATCTCTCACACACTGAGCCATTTTGAGAGGATATTTACGTTTCCAGGTACCATAGGAGGCACCAGTGAGCACATTGGAACCTGGGGTTGCCTCGTTGATGGCCCTTGGTCCACTCTGGCTGGCAGCAGCTCCCTAGAACATTAGGCAGAGGTTCCCCCTCCCCCACCATTTGTGCAAGTAAATTATGTAAAGATCCACCCACCCTCACATTTGAGTATACCTCCCATTCATTATTGGTATATCACGTTGGACTTGTTAAGCATTTCATTCAGCAGATAGCAGGGTGGGGTGTAAGGAAGCTTGCCCTGTGTCAAGCTAGCATGAAAGAGAAAAGGGAAAGCCAACAGAGGTTAAATCGAAATATTCAAACATGGTGGTGGTGGGGGAGAGAATTCTGGTGCTTTAGTATTCATGAAATACCGTAATAAAACCGCAGCACCTGGATGTGCATTAGTGATCTTTGAACAGTTAGATGAAATAAGCATGCTCTTTCCCATTCTCCTTACTTCCTGCCTGAAAACACTTGATTGTTTCCTATTATAGAAGGAACTAGGGTTGCCAGACCCTGCTCTCTTTTGAGTCTGGGAACCTTAAAGAGAAAACAGCAGACCCTTTGTTTAATTTCCAAGCCAGTGTGGTGGTGTGGTTAAGAGCGGTAGTCTTGTAATCTGGGGGACCGGGTTCACGTCTCCGCTCCTCCACATGCAGCTGCTGGGTGACCTTGGGCTGGTCACACTTCTCTGAAGTCTCTCAGCCCTACTCCTTCGGGTAGTGCTAAAGCAGGATATCAAATCCAAACTCTTCTTCCCCTTCTTCTTCTTCTTCTTCTTCTTCTTCTTCTTCTTCTTCTTCTTCTTCTTCTTCTTCTTCTTCTTCTTCTTCTTCTTCTTCTTCTTCTTCTTCTTCTTCTTCTTCTTCTTCCAGACTCAAAAGAGAGCAGGGCAATTAAAGGCACAGAAGTCCTGTCCTCTATTGAGTCTGGCAACCCTAGAAGGAACTTGAGTATCATGGAGGTATGATGGCTGTCTTCAAATCACTACTACTACTACTACTACTACTACTACATTAAATTTGTATACCACTGTTCATCTGCAGATCCCGGGGCAGTTAACAACATAAAAGTACACGCAATATGTAAGAATAATAATAATAATAATAAATTCCTTCCACTAGCACCTTAGAGACCAACTAAGTTTGTCATAGGTATGAGCTTTCGTGTGCATGCACACTTCTTCAGATATGTAATAAAAAGAAGAACAAACACCTGAACCAATGAAGGGTATAGGATGCTAATCATCCCAAGGCCTCGTTGAAGAAAAGAGATTCCAACTAAACATCAGGAAGAACTTTCTGACTGTAAGAGCTGTTTGGCAGTGGAACAGACTGTCATGAGAGATGGTGAACCATCCTTCATGGGATGATTTTAAGCAGAGGTTGGATGACCACCTGCCATTGATGCTTTGGTTGAGATTCCTGCATTACGGTTCTTCTTCTTCGTTGTTGTTGTTGTTGTTGTTGTTGTTGTTGTTGTTGTTGTTGTTGTTTTCTTAAATTTGTATACCTCCCTGTACTTGTAGATCTCAGAGTGGTTCACAAAACAAAGTCAGAATATAAATAACACAAAACATGATAATATGAAACATTATAGAGGGGATGTGTATGTCTGTGTGGGAAAAGATCCATTATGGTACGGTTCTTTCAACAGTCTGCTGCCTCTTATCCTGCACTGACCTTGGAAGTTCCAATAAACAGGTGATTATTTTTTTAGAGTGAGAAACACTTCTTTCAGATGATGCTTTCATGCAGCAGATGAAATGGTTTCATTCCCCGCCCCCGCCCCACTTCCCAGGTCTAGGGTTGAAAGAAATTCAGTTTGGGATCAAGTAATTTCCCCCATGTTACAACACCGGGCTATAATATATATATATTTTTTTAAAAAATCCCAACATAATTACAGTAGCTCTCAAGGTTTCCCCACCCCCCTCTGTGTTTGTGTTTAATGCCATTATCTAAGAGTGATGTATTTACAGAAAACTGCCTTACAGCCATGTACTTAATGCATTACCTTTTGAATACAGTGTAAACAGAGTGTAATTATATCGCTGCTCTCTGCTAAAATAGATGTCTTCAGGCAGCTGAGGAGCAGGGGGAAGTTCAAATTGGAAAAAATTCTTTTGTAAGGGTGCTTCTAGACAGATGGAGTTGTTCAGATGTTGAATCAGCGTCTCTGACACCAAACTGCACTTTGCTCAAAGACTGTAGTGAACCTCACCGGTAGTCCAACGAGCAACAATCAGCACAGATGACACTTTGACAACGGCACTAAGCAAGCAATGATAGTGCCAATATTATATACCTCCCCTCCATGGTAGTAAGCAATTCCTCTTTAGGGTCACCAGACCTTATGAATTATTTAGATCTTGAAATATGGGGCAGGGGCAGATGGGTAATAAACACAGAGATTGGATGCACTGGAGAGATGGATGAGGGGAAAATAAGCTGAACTTGAATCCCGGCAAGACAGAGGCGCTGTGGGTGAGTAGATCCCGTGTCTGAGGAATTGGTCAATTGCCTATCCCAGAAAGGGTTCCATTCTCCCTGAAGGAGCAGGTTCACAGTTTGCGGGTGCTTTTGGATCTAGCCATGTCACTGCAGGCTTAGGTAGTCTGTTGTCAGGCTTCCGGAAATCAACTTCCTCCCCCCTTCAGCAGTAGATAAGCAGAACAAAGAGAAAGGAGTCGTCTTACCAGTTAGAAATTTTTATGATCACAGCAAGAGAACAAAGAATCCATTTCCCAGGAATGAAGGTGCTCCCAATTAAGGGTTCCACCCACTTCCTCCCTGGTCACCCATGTCACTCATAAATCTTGTAACCTGATCTTGTAACTGCTGTGCTTTCTGTCCTGCCACCTTATCTGCTCTTCTCGACCTTGGGCTGAGCAGATGAACACTTTCCAGAGAAAGTGAGTCTGTTCTCTCTCTCTCTCTCTCTCTCTCTCTCTCTCTCTCTCTCTCTCTCTCTCTCTCTCTCTCTCTCTCTCTCTCTCTCTCAGTGCTTCTCCTCCTAGCTGTTCCCCATCCAGTACTTCCCAGCTTCTGTCTTCTGAACTATGTCCCTCTGCAAACCACTGTTCCAAATCTATACTGTCCTCCTGCTCCTGGGAAGATTCAGGATCCTGATCCGGAGCAGGGGGAGACTCCCACCATTCCTCCTCAGTGCAGCCTTCCTCAGCACGGTCCCTGACACCTGTATGGCTAGAAGTGGCTTTTACCAACTGTGACTGGTTTTCCAGCTACGACCATTCATGGACCAGGAAAACTTGGCCACAGTAGTTAATGCATTGGTTACTTCAAGACCAGATTACTGCAATGCACTCTGTGTGGGGCTTCCCTTGCACTTGATCGAGTTGCTGCAGTTAGTGCAGAGTGCTGCAGCACGATTGCTGACAAGATTGAGGCGTAAGCAAAGAACACCTGTGCTTATCTGCACCAGTTGCCATTTTGCTGTCGGACCAAGTTCAAAATGTTACTATGGGTATGTAAAGTCCTTAACAACTTGGGTCCAGTTTACCTGTTTGTTGTTGTTGTTTAGTCGTTTAGTCGTGTCCGACTCTTCGTGACCCCATGGACCAGAGCACGCCCGGCACTCCTGTCTTCTACTGCCTCCCGCAGTTTGGTCAAACTCATGTTCGTAGCTTCGAGAACACTATCCAACCATCTCATCCTCTATTGTCCCCTTCTCCTAGTGCCCTCAATCTTTCCCAACATCAGGGTCTTTTCCAGGGAGTCCTCTCTTCTCATGAGGTGGCCAAAGTATTGGAGCCTCAGCTTCACGATCTGTCCTTCCAGTGAGCACTCAGGGCTGAATTCCTTCAGAATGGATAGGTTTTATCTTCTTGCAGTCCATGGGACTCTCAAGAGTCTCCTCCGGCACCATAATTCAAAAGCATCAATTCTTTGGCGATCAGCCTTCTTTATGGTCCAGCTCTCACTTCCATACATCACTATGGGGAAAACCATAGCTTTAACTATACGGATCAGCCTTCTTTATGGTCCAGCTCTCACTTCCATACATCACTATGGGGAAAACCATAGCTTTAACTATACGGAACTGTAAGATCACCTTACTCCATATAAGTTTAGGGCTTTGTGAATTCACACAAGTACCTTGAACCTGGCCCAACAGCAAATTGGCAACCACTGCAGCTCAACTCAGCAGAAGAGCAGCATGATGCCAGTAGCCTGCTCCTCTGAGCAGTCTGTCCACTGCATCCTGTGCTATTTGAAGCTTCTGGAGCAGATACAAGGGCAGCCCCCCCCCCCACAGTGTGTAAAGGTAATCAAGTCTCGAGGACACACATGCCTCTCAATGTGACAGGCTGTGGAGTGGAGCGATTTTGTTCAAGCACAATCTGACTTTGTGACTTCAAGCATTTGATAGTAAATGCAGGAAACAGAATTTTCAGCTGGGGAAATCTACAGCACCGTTGAATTTAGGGTGGTAATTGGGAAGGCAGCTGTGTGGGTAACATGGCACCATGCCACACACTTCCACGCTTTGCTGCTGGGTTTGTAGGAGAGTGTGCTGCTTTCACCCCCCCCCCAAAAAGCTCTGCTCATCATAAAAGCTTCAGGTAGCCAAATAGATGTCAGTCACACAGCATCATCTGGTAGCCAAAAAAGCCTTCAAAATACATGTTGCAATAGTGTGGAAGGCATCTCAGAAAGCAAATGTCTGTTCCTGGCATATATCTGGATTCTTCAAGTCTTCTAGCCATGCTGCTTTTGTATTTCTGCTGAAGCTGTTCTGCCTAGCGTTTTGTGAATGAGCCAAGTGGATAGAGCAGCAGTCCCCCAAGCTGCTAGCATCAAAGAATGATTTCCACATCTACCTGGCTGTCATAGGTCTGCTAAGCTTTGTGAAGGACTGTGAGACTTAGGAGATCTCACATTCAGTGTCCCTCTGTGATTGTGCATTACAGGGGAAGACCAATATTGGTGGCCAAGATGTTTATTGGGCATGCTTGTTCACAATTGCTGATCTCAACAAGGAACACTTGATAAGCTTCCAAAAATCACAGGATCTCCCTCCCAGAACAATTCACAAGACACTTGCACTCACTGGAAAATCATGCAGTAGACCTGTGTCAAATGTTCACTTATTACATTTTTGAACCAACTCACCCTATCATAAACAAAACCACGAACCACCCCTATCTTGTGAGAAGGCTGAGGATTTTAATGACAAGTATCTTTATGTTCATTTCCTCACCACCCAACGAAAACCTTGTTGGGTGTAATTGTTTCCTTTGCTGCTGCTGCTGTTTTAGCACCATTTTGGGGTGTGTAGTAGTAGTAGTAGTAGTAATTTATTTATTTATTATTTATTTATTTATTTATTATTTATACCCCGCCCATCTGGCTGGGTTTCCCCAGCAACTCTGGGCAGCTTCCAACAGAACATTAAAATACAACAATCTATTAAACATTAAAAGCTTTCCTAAACAGGGCTGCTGTAGTTAAAGCAACATTCTCCAACCTGGTGCCCTGTGGCTGGGGCTGATGATAGTTGTCCAAAATATTTGGAGGGCACTACTTTGTGAAAGATTGGGTAAGGGCATCCTTCTCCTTTCCAAAGTGATCCCAGCCAATCAGGAATCAAGTACTGGATGCAACTGTGGCACTATGCCCACTGAGCTACATGGCAAAACTAGTGGTGTTAAATGAGGTCAACTGAAAACCCAAGCAATGCCTCCTGCATGAGTCACATAGATGACCTCAGCTAGTCCAATCACCCATTTGCCTTCTTTCTGCAGGAGCACACACAGAGAGACAAATGGTTAATTGCAAAAGTAGCTCCTAAGCAGTTTGCATGTATACAACCATTTTCCAAACCACAACAACATATAAGTAGTGGAATTGGCAGTGGATTTTGCTACCAAGGAGTGTGGTGGAATCTCCTTCTTTGGAGGTCTTTAAGCAGAGGCTTGACAGGCATATGTCAAGAATGCTTTGATGGTGTTTCCTGCTTGGCAGGGGGTTGGACTGGATGGCCCTTGTGGTCTCTTCCAACTCTATGATTCTATGATTCTAAGTAAAACACACAAACATCTCTGTTCCATCAAAACGTTAACATAAAATTTCACAAATTAGACTGTGGAGTAAAACAAGCCCAGTAAAACAGCACAACCAGCAATTAAGGCTGGCGGGTCTTCAAGCTTGGATAGCTCAATTGGTTAGAGCATGGTGCTGGTAATGCCAAGGTTGCAGGTTCGATCCCTGTAAGGGACAGCTGCATATTCCTGCATTTCAGGGGGTTGGACTAGATGATCCTCAGGGTCCCTTCCATCTCTACAATTCTATGATTCTATAGGATCAAGGATACAACAGTTAAAAACTCCCCTCCTTGCTTGCTGTGGTCCTAATAGGCTCCCTGCTGCCTTTCCCCTCCCTTTCATGGTAACCCATAGCAACCTGAACAGCCACCCTGTCTGCAGCCACTCCTGGTTGCATCCAGTATAATGGCATTCAGAGGGGGGAGATAAGTTTCACACCAAGGTTCCAAGGCCTTCTCTTGGATATATTCAAAACACAGTTGTGGGGAAGCAGTGTACGTATGATGAAAGCAACTGCGGTGATGACCTGAGAAATAACCACACCTGAAACACAGGACAGTCTAGAGCAGGCATCCCCAAACTTCGGCCCTCCAGATGTTTTGGACTACAATTCCCATCTTCCCCGACCACTGGTCCTGTTAGCTAGGGATTGTGGGAGTTGTAGGCCAAAACATCTGGAGGGCTGCAGTTTGGGGGAGCCTGGTCTAGAGTGACCCTTTGCCCTCTTCAAGAGACAGGGCTGTCAAGGCATCCGCTCCCTCCTTACCTGCTCTCTCCTTGCTGCAAGCAAAACTAAACAAACAAGCAAACCCCCAAATTATTTTTGCACAGCTTGACTGCTCTGTGAATGGGCTGGGGCAGGACTGGGCCCCAAGTGATTTCTGCTGTCCAGAACCGGCAGGCATGGTTGACCCCACCCCACCCCACTGTATTAGGGTGTAAAATCAGGTTGCCTACTCCATGTGCCACACTTTTCTGTGCAGCTTTGCTTTCCCCCAGCAGAACTCCTGCACTTTTAACAGATGCAGGGCAGACAGCAATTCAATGTGTGTAATGCTATCTGGCACAGAGATGAAGGGATAGGGAAATGTACAGAGATGGGAAAACCTGAATTTGTCTTGGTCGTAAAGACAGGAGAGCAGGGTTGGAGGTGATGGGAGCAGTTGTCACCTAGCTGTCTCAACCAAGGATTGATTTGGTAGGAGCACATGTATTCCATGCAAAGGGGTCCCAGGTTTTGTGCCTTGTATCTTCAGAAAGGGCTTGGGAAAACTCTAGCCTTGATCCCAGAAGAGCTCCTGCCTGTCAAATTCTGAGCTAGATAGACCAATGGTCTGATTTGATCGGAAGCAGGCAGCTTCATATGCTTGCTCGCACTTTGCAGGAAGGGTCTTGAAGCAAATGTACAAGGTGGTTTGCATGTCCGTTTCACCACCGTTTGCATAACACGTGGAAGGAGCAGTTGCTCATCTCCTTCATGGCGAGATGCAGAAACGGCTGCTTGTGCATTTCATCCCAGGGAAAGTGTGTGAATTCCCTCCTTGAGTTAGAACAAAAGTTCAAAATGACAATAATGTGCAGGCATAACTCAGGAGTTGACTTGTCGCTTCCTGCAGTGTATAAAGTTTCTCCCATGCTTCATCATATTTCCTTAATCCTCCTTTGCTTCCTCTCTCTCTCTCTTGAAATATTTTTTTATTGAAGGTTTTCTTGAATTACAAAAGAACGTGCAATCTCTCTCTCTTTCTCTTTTTAAATGATAGAGTCTCTTAATTACATTCAATGTAAGGCAATGTTGCATCTAGTATAGGGCTGAAGGGGAAGAGAGGAGGGAGCACGACTTGGTTCTTTATAGCTGATTTTTCTGCTGGCTATTGATGCAGGGGATGGGGGAGGAGAAGAACAAAGGATATTTGGGGTGGGGCAAAGCATAGCGAAATAATACTAGTTACAGGTAGGTAGCCGTGTTGGTCTGGCGTAGTCGAAACGAAATAACAAAATTCCTTCCAGTAGTACCTTAGAGACCAACTAAGTTTTTTTTTTTTTTTGGAATGAGCTTTCACGTGCATGCACACTTCCTCAGATACACTGAAACACTTCGTGCATGCACACAAAAGCTCATACCTATGACAAACGTAGTTGGTCTCTAAGGTGCTACTAGAAGGATTTTTTAAATTTTGTTTTGAAGTAATACTGTCAGACCCAGCAATTAGCTTAATTATTAACTCTGATTATGGGTTGGTGTGCTCCTGCAAGTGAGAAGGAAAGGGGGTAACCCAGGAGAGCAAAATGCTGCGCAGTTCCCACCTGCATAGAGTTAGAAATGTCACAGCTCAGTCCTAAAACTTACCCTTCTTATTTTTATTGTTTTGGCATTGTTGTTCTCAATACAGGCAGATGAGGTTTTTCACTGCCAGCCAGCAAGTGTTTAGTAGCCTTCTCTTGAGATTACCTTATCAGATCTGAGGGCATTGCTGATTTTCTCTTTTCTTCTCTTACCCAAACAGTCTATTCTCATGAGTGCAATGTAACATTTATCATTGCTATCTTCTTCATCATCATCATCATCATCATCATCATCATCATCATCATCTGTGGCTCCACTGGTGAATGTTTTGCACCAGTGGACCATTGTTACATAAACAGGCTGATGTTAACTTTGCTGCATATTAAATGATGCAACCTGTTGCAGAACGTGTTTCTGCTAGCATAAATTTAACTGTATTCCTCTGCTTTGCAACATTAAAAGTCACCCATCCACTAGTGCAAGAGCCACAATTCTACAACCTAATGTAAGTTGTTGTTTGGATAAAATGGGATAGCTGCATACACATTCTCCTTGCTGGCAGCCATCTGTCTCGAGAGGCAATGGAGTGTGTGTCTGGGGTGAAGTCAAACTGCTGTGTTAGCAGCACCAAAGTGACCTCCTCGGGGTGCAAGCCTGGGCAGTGTGTGTGGAGGTCCTGGGCTGCCCAGATGACAAGATCCCCTTCTTGGGACTCACTGATGGGATCCAAAATAAAAATGAAAATCAGAGCAATACATTTGGCACCAAACGTCTTTGGGACTCCATTCCAGATTTGTGTAGGACAGGCATGTCCAACTGAATGTCTGTGGTTGATCACCGGCAGATCAGCGGCTCCCCCCAAGAAGCTAAAAAACTATGGGTCCCCTAAAAAAAGCTCAACAACTTTGACCTGAACTACCAAAAGCAGGGGTTTCCTTCCTAAAAAAAAGCTCAGCATCGGTTTCCTCCTCCCTAAAGAAGCTCAACAACTTTGACCTGAACCCCCCAAAAGGGGGGGTTCATCTGAAGAAGTGTGCACTTCATCTGAAGAAGTGTGCATGCACACGAAAGCTCATACCAAAATATAAATTTAGTTGGTCTTTAAGGTGCTACTGAAGGAATTTTTTATTTTCCCCCAAAAGGGGGTAGATCACTGCCATTTTTTTAACTCTGTGAGTAGATCACAGCCTCTTAGAAGTTGGCCACCCCTGGTGTAGGGTTTACTCCTGAGCTTTTTCTTCTCCTGAAGATATTCCACAAGGCAGCAGAGGTTTATGCTAAGAGTTTTCCTTCTCCTAGATGGGCTACCTTCCCAATTTGATGAGCCTCATCTGCCCCTCACTTCCATCTACAGCATGCGCAGAAACCTCTTGGTCATTGGACCCATTATTGGTCTCGTCAGCTCAATCCACCATAGCCTGTCTTCACATGGAGGGGACGTTCCTAACTCACCCAGGTTTTGAGACCCATGGGCTACCCTCATCTGGTTTAGAGCATATGCATTGCCCTGTGATCTTTTGAGGAAAAGTAGGGTTAACATGTGATTAATAACAAAGGCGTGTTAAGATAGACAAAGCTCTGTGAGGCTGACTCTCAGGTGAGCATATCTGGGACTACAGGTTTAGCAAGCATGTAAGCTTGTTCAGTTCATTTGGCCATTGCTTTCTGAGTACATTCCAATGACGTCTTTGCTTCCAAAACCCAGTCGCCAAATAACTTTCTGAATGCTTATCTTTCCTGTTGGAGTTAGTTAAATTTAAAGGCTATGGCAGTTTTGTTGTAAATATTAATTTCCTATTCATATGAGGTATGGGAATGGATAGTCATGAACGTAAGGGAGAAGCACTGATTAAAAACAGTGCCTGCTAGGTTATTCTGTTTGCAAAGCAGCTGATAGATAAGGCTCAGTGCAATTTAACTTCTTTCTGTCTGACCGTGCACAGCTTTTGGACAATACTTTCATTCCTTTTAAAAGAATACAAATGTCTACTTCGCTGCATCATTAAATGGAAAATAATAATTGTGTGCTCCAAAATAATTAAAATCCACCCATATGGCTACAGAGATGTCTTGCCCATGTGATTAGGCATTTTTAAATGTGTTCCTGCCGGTGCCACCATCAAAAACTGAAAGGTTAAAATGTGGCACGTCCTTTTTTTTTTAACACTGGTGGCTTTAAAGCTAGATTAAAAGGGATGAGTTATGTTTTTAGTAATGGTAGACCAAGCAGCACACTGAAATTAAATGAGTTCAGAGTTCATTAGGAATTCCCCACTCATGTACAGTGGTTCTCTTGTTTCTGCAATAGCGCCTTGATGAGAAGCAAAATGCTCGTTTCTCCCCCAAACTGCCATGTGGGTCCATTTTTCCCATTACGCACTAATGAGAATCATCAGCTTCTCCTGGTGGGAGGTTGGACCTGGCAGAGTCACTTGATTAAGAAGAGAAATCTCTTCTGAATCAGCATTGTGGAGGCTGAAAAGTCTTTGTTTTGCGTATGAATTAGCCCACTTTCTCAGGTGCATGGTGTAACCGGTAATGTGCAATATCGATTACTGTACATGACATCCTAAAAGATCACTTAAAAAAATAAATGGTTTGGAGAAAAATTTGGTTTGCAGGGTCAGGGAGTAGGATCTCTGTATGTTTTTAGAGGAGGGCCGTGTCAGTGACAGAGCACAGCAAAGCAGAGGAGGCACAAAGTGAGTTCTTGAAAGGGCAAGTCCAAGTACAGCCAACCCATAAAGGAGCAGCAGCAAGAGGACGAGGAGGCAATGGCTATGCTGTCTTGGTTGCCTCTCAAGACTGATGCCCTGCATGCACAGCTTTATTTTGTGCTATTCAGACTTTTTTCGTGTGAACCACTTGCAGTGTTCGAAACTCCCATTGTTCTAGGCGCATTTTGTGACGGAATTTCATGAGCATGAACAGTTTCTGAGCTCTGGGTGAAATACTGTGCCTAAGATTTCAGACTAAAACTGCAGAGTGGAAGGAAAGGAGGGCCTTTTTCTGCCTCCCCACTTCCAGCTACCCTCCGAAGACTGGAGAAGAGACTCACTTAAGAGTATTAGGGGGGTGGGCAGGGGAAGGACTAGACCATGTGAAAAATGAACATGATATTTTAGCTGCAGTTCATTCATTCTTATAAAAAAATGCGTCTGGACATTCCGTTGTTGCGCCCATCACCTAGGTTTAAGGTGCCATTCAGCTCCTAGTTTTCATATCTCGGTTTCTAACACCGCTTGAGCCCAGATGCATTGGGGAGGGGAGGGGGATGTGGTAAATTGACTATGACATTTTTGCATGCAGGACATTCCAGGTTCAGACCCTGGTTCAGTCTCTTGGGTGCTAGGACTGATCCCTGCCTGGGACTGCAGAGAGCTTCCACCATCCATAGTAGACCACAGTGTGCTAAACCAATAAGGGTATAGCTCAGTGTAAGGCAGATTTATTTTTGAGAAGAAGAAGAAGAAGAAGAAGAAGAAGAAGAAGAAGAAGAAGAAGAAGAAGAAGAAGAAGAAGAAGAAGAAGAAGAAGAAGAAGAAGAAGAAGAAGAAGAAGTTTAGCTGAATTTCTCAGGCCAAAGATGGCACCATCGTAAGAACCCTATCAGTTTTCTGTATCTGCAATACCACCTTCTGCCCGTCTCAACTGGTAGTGTTGAGAGCACCAGAGACAAGATATGGTAGATGTGCATAGAGTGAGATACATGCTTTGAGTCTTCCAGCACCTTGTAGGTGTTTTTTCCTCCCATTGTACAAGAAGGTTGCTTTGCTTTTATTTATAAGTAAAAAAAGTCTCATTCTCACTCATGGGTTGGTTATATTTCTCACAGAGACCTTCAACTCAGCTGTCCAATTTCCATATAACTTGCTAGATGCAAAGGTAGCATCTTTTTTCCACAGTGCAGGTTTCGGGTTGATGTACTAGCATGCAGTCACTCGGAAGAGAGAGAGAGAGGAAAAAGTCGAAAGAAGCAGAGCTTTTAAAATACAAATGTTTCAACTTCTCTGTGAGACGATGCATGCCTCTTGCCTACCCATGCTCTAGGTACCAACATGCACCTTTCATCTCCTCTCTTGTTTCCTTCTACTGTTATTTTATGCATGAGATTTCTCTCCCTCTTTCCTTTTCAACTGTGTGCTTGGCTGCCTTTTTTAAACTTAAAAGTTTCGCAGTTGTACTGACTTCAGCAGGGGGAGGGTGTGTGTGTCTGTGCGTGTGTTTTGCATGCAGATTACAGAATGTCACGGAGCTGTGGTTGTTCGAGGAGGAAAAAAATATATATATAACGTTGAGTTTCAGCTGCTTTTGTTTTGTGCTTCAAAGTGTGAAAATACATGGCATATGGAAATGGTGTTCTCTGATGGCCTTTGACTTTCCTTCTGGAGCATTTTACTGACTATGCTGTGTGCTTGAGGAGAAGGGTAGCCATTCCCCCCCCCCTTGCAAAGTACGATTAATCTCCTAACACTTGTTAATAGTATTGCTGTCCTCCTGAGCATGGAATGATGCTAAGTCTTAATTCCTTTATTCTTACAAATCGATTGTATGATAATAACGTGACCTGCTGAGACTGTAATCAACTCTGTGGAAGGAACCCTTCCAGTATCTGGGTTTGAATCCCGTTTTGAAACCTCATTATTTTTTTAACAAATATGTCAGCAGGTATCGAAAGGTTTGAAAATATTCTTCTATCCAAGGTTGTAATTAAATTACAAATTAATGGATGTACTAAACAAAATCTAGGGCATGATTATCCTTGGAATGTATTAGCCACCATGGTTGGAATTATGGAAAACAATTTGCATTTCACATAATATTTCTTTCAAAGGGAACTCACTGTAAAGGCCTGTTTTGTTTTTCTTTTAAAAATTATAATCAGATATCTCCTACATTGAAACCAAGAACAAGATTTTTTTAAAAAATGGTTTACATTTTTAGAAAAATGAACTAAAAGATTAAATAGATTAAATTGCTTCCTCAATGTTATTAAATATGGTGGGTATGTTTTGGGTTTCATTCCAACAAGAAATATTGGCTGTTGGTTCATTAATTTTAAATATAATTTATGGTATACATATTTGGTTTTTTTACATTAGATGTTTGTATGGAATATATATATATATATATATATATATATATATATATATATATATATATATATATAGGGACTCTTTTGCTGAAAAATCCTTTTTTTGAGAGTACTCCTGTCCCCACGAGTGGTTTTTCTTGAAACGTCCTTGGAAGTTTAATATTGACTACTTTTTTCCTCAGTCTTGTATATTCTTGAATTGTCTTTTTCCTCCATTTTCTCCGTTCTCAATCCTAGGTCCCCTAACAAAGAAACAGACAGATGATTTAGGTGATAATGAAGGTGCAGAGGATGAAGGTATTTTTTCCCCCTGCCAAACTGATTTGCATGACAAGGACCCCCCCCCTTGAAAAATCTTTTTTCTCCCCTCTTTTTTTTTTTTACTTCTTGTCTTCTTTTGAAGATTTGTTTTTTTTTAATTCCCATTTTTGATGTGTTTTGTCTTCTTGCTTGTTGTTACATATTTTAATTTTTCTTAAAAGAAAGAATGTTGTTAAGTTCTTAAGATAACAGTGTTTTAAAACAAACAAACCCGGAGGCCATTTTACTTTTTGTTTCCCCGGAACAAACTCCTGATATGTTGCATCCCACTTTTGACTGAATTTTGTCCATGATAACTAACACGCTTTGGAACGAGTCTCTCTCTCTCTCTCTTACACCTTCTTGCATGTTTTCTAACCTCTGTTTCTGTATATTTCACCGAATACAAAAGACTCTCTGTTTTTGTTTCTTTTCTGTCACCCACTTAATGCCATTATAATAAATACGGAAATGTTGTGTTTGTTGGGGAAGGAATGATAAACACTGTGATAAAAGTGTTTCCCAAGCAACTGGGTTTTCATGACTGCAACTCTTTGACTCCTGCTTCAGGCCCCGAAAATGATATCACAAACCCTTCTTAACCTTAGTAGGCATGACAACAAGAGAGAAAACTCTTAAGACCCAGTTCCCAGTCTAGTCTGAATTGACAGCCTTAACACGGAATTCTAGAGACACGCACGTGAATTTGTCTTCGTTTGTTAGAGAGATTTCATAAAATACATTTTTTAAAAAGTATCACACCCTTCACAGGCAGAGCCCTGCTGGATCACACCAAAGGCCCATCTAATTCCAGCCTTTCCAACCAGATGCCCTTGGGAAGGCCAAAAGCAGATTCTGAGCCCCAAAGCACTTCCCGCACCTATGATTCCCAACTTTTGACAGCAGAGGTAGAAATGGCCATTGATAACATCATTGTCCATTAAATTATCCAATCCTCTTTTAAGGCGATCCAGGTTGGGTAACCATCACTACGGCTAGTGGAAGCGAATTTCTCAGTTGAAATCCCTGTTGTGCGAAGAACTCTGTTCTTTTGACTGCCCTGAGTCTTCCACTTGATGCAAAACCCTACTGAGAATTATTTCTTATTCAGATTCTTCTAATTTAACTTCAAAGTATCCCAAGCAGGCCTGCTGTCCATCTCTTCTCCAGGGCTCAAGGTTGTGGACTTGGGGCTGGCTACGGGGTCATGCCCATTGTTCGTGTTTCAGTTTATGTGTGGGGAAATGTTGATGTCCAATCAAAGCAGTCCTTGGGTTTCTCCCATTGTCCGGAAATCCCCAAACATCTCATTTCCCATAAAATAGCAACAGTGCCCTGTTAGTACAGTTATTTATTTAACCTTAGCTTGCCCTAAAACAGGGCTTCCCAGCCTTGGGGTCATATCATATAACTCCTGTTTACGTTAATGTGTTCATGGTTGAATAGCAATCCTTTCACTTATTTCTTCCTTAAAACGAGAATTAAGAGAAGTGTAAATTGAGGTCATTGGTAGAGCTTACTTTCCCATAGTTCATTTCCCCATGCTTAGGAGGGTGTATCCTTTTGGACTGCTCTTGTCCTAATCACCTTGCCTTCCACGCAGACCTGGGTCTTACATTATTTTTTCATCTTGCCTACATCTTTAAGATACAAATGTGCAGTTTCTGCAATGGGAACGTCCTGTTGGTACACTGCCTAAGATTTAATGTGGAAGGAGGTTATTTGATTCAAACAAAGTTGAATCTGTGCTAGGAGCCCCAAATCAAGGCACACACCGCCTTGAAGTGCTTCATGTGCTAAAGCACAGCTACTAATGTATCGAATATTTCCGTAATAGGAAACCACCAGGGTGGAGTAAAGGGGAGAAGGGAAAGCAAATACCAGAGATGGAGAGGACTACCATGTCCATTTCCACATGCTTGGGTCAGTCCCAAGAAGAACATAGGCAAGCATGGAGAAAATGGGCAAAAACGAGGCATACTCAGAAATTGGCCACTGCCAATGCTACTTTCTTCCCCCTGATGCATGACTAACCATTCTGACATTGCAAAGAATTGCATCTTTATCCATTCCGCTCCCCCACTTTGTACACGCCTCTTTAAAATGTCAGTGGGGATTATAAACTATTGTGCCTCATAATCCCTATAACTGCCCACCCATTCCAAATAATATCTAGCCCCACATTCCTTCACTCTGCAAGCTGCCCTCAAACACACACATTGTGCTTTGTTGGATTGCATCCAAAAAAGTCCCAAGGAGCATGAAAACAGAGTTTGTACAGTGCTTTATAGATGGGCTGCCTAGCAGCTCTCTTCCTTTCCTTTGCACAAAACATTGCTGAAGCGGAATAAGGATTTGGGTTTTGGGTTTTTATTTTTATTTTCTTGTGCAATGCTGTAGTGTGCAGCCTTGCACAAATAGTATCTCACCATGGTTCATGGAGCCAGTACCATGTACTGAGTCTGTCATGTACTTCAAAGCCATCCTGTTTTTGTTGTCCTTCACAAATGCAATACAGTGGTACCTCTAGTTATGAACTTAATTTGTTCCGGAGGTCCATTCTTAACCTGAAACTATTCTTAGCTAGAGGCGTGCTTTCGCTAATGGGGCCTCTTGCTGCCGCTGCACCTCTAGCACACGATTTCCGTTCTTATCCTGGGGCAAAGTTTTCAACTCGAGGTAACTCTTCCATGTTAGTGGAGTTTGTAACGTGAAGCGTTTGTAACCTGAGGCGTTTGTAACTCGAGGTGCCACTGGTTTGTAACTTGAGGTGCCACTGTAGGTCTATCAAATTTCTGGCCACTAGACATCAATATTAGTTATACGCGGCCTGCTCTAGTATGAGGTGTACAACAGGCACATTGCATGTGGAAAAGACATCACTTTTGGATTGCTTCATCAAATTGTCCACTGCTTTCAATTCATGAAACCATCCCTCTATTCCCCAACACACATATTCTGATACATGTTGTTTGGGTGTCTTTGCAACCCTGTTAACATTCTAAATATAGTGGTCCCCTGCCATAACCAGAAATTAATAAAAGCATACCATGCGATGCAACACTTAGAGGTTTATAAGCACAGTTTTTATTCAATTAGCAACCGGAAAAGCCTGTGTTACTCACAGATAATTTTGAGAAATAGTTTCAAACCCCAGCTCTTTACACAGCGGACCTTTTGTAGTTTTCCTAATTTGCCACATAATTGCAAGGGCAGGCTCTAATAGCTAAAAATCTGTTGAGTTAATCAGTACCTTTCATTCGTTGAAAGAGCTGAACATTCAAGCCTATCAGCTCAAATCCAGCTTCGGCAGGCAGCGACAGAATGGTAAGAATCAGAGCGCACTTCAGAAGCTTCTATGATACGAGTTAAGTTGCATCTTCTCAGCTTGTCATAGAAAACCACCCTTCCCATTAAAACTAGGCATCCTAGTGAAGTTTTCAAGAGCTCCGTCTGGAGTCTTAAGTTCAAAGGATTGTGAACCTTGCATCAAAGCTCCAAAATAATTCCAGGACTTGGATTTCAGTCTGAGCTAGAGAAGGAGGCACGACTTCTGTGCCTGAGAATGGCTTTGGAGCAGCAAGAGAAACAGAGATTTCATGGCCAAGAAAAAGCTTCTGTAAGCCAGGGATTGTGGGTTTTTGGCAGCCAAAGGCAGAGCACACTGACAGCTCTGACACCATGTGTGGCTTCCAGTTGCCAAAATGCATCTCTCTCAAACTGTAATGGATGACTTGGCAGTTCTTCGTGGACAAATATAAAAAATGAGGATGTTCTGAAAGCCTTTCCACCAAGATGTATCAGTTTACCTGAAGGGTCCTTCATGAGAGCTGAGTGTGTTTCTCCCCACCCAGCTTTTTGTCCCTGCAGCCACTTAAAGCTCTCCCCATTCAATTAACACTGAACAGGGGAGAAATTAAAGAGTCTTCAGGAGCAAAAGCTGCATATGGGAAAGGCCTCCCACAACAAAGGACTGCTTGTGTAAGATGGTAATCTGAGCTGGGTAGACTTACCTGTTCCCTCAAGTGATTTTTTTGGTGTTTTTTTGGCCTCTTAAAATAAATTAGAAACCTGTTGTGAGGAGAGCAAGCGATAGAGAAGCCCAAGAATGGCACACGATAAAAAAAAAACTAGTAGCACACTATAAAACAACCACCCATGTACTATCTGAAACCAAAGGGGCGCATTGGTTGCTGGATGTGTTGTCCCCCCCCCCCCAAGCTCTCCTACCCCTCTGCACTGAAAGGAATGGAAAATGTAAACTGCACTTGCTTGAACACACAAGGCCTTAAACTGTGGATAGGGCATACACACTGCCTTAGCAGGGTTTCCAATTGCAGTGAGAAGGTCCAAAACCGAAGTTCTTAACCTGGGGTCCATGGATGGGCTTCTGGGGTCTATCAATCAGACACAAATTCCCCCCTCAGTGCAATAAAATTGTGTGCAGAATTGTGTGTTCATGTGCGTATATCTGGGAAGGAGATCCATAGTTTTCATCAGATTCTGAGAGGGGTCCATGAGTTTATTTTATTTTGGGGTGGGGGTGGGGTGTAAAAGCCTGAGTGCCCAGGAACATTGGAGGTGGAGCTTGTGCATGTGCACCCCTGCCTACAATTTGAGACAGGGATGGAGAACCTGTAGGCCTCACTATTGACCCCCATCAGCTTCCATAAGCCCTGAACATTGACTGTGCTAGCAGGGGCTGATGGGAGTTGCAGTTTAGTGACACCTGAAGGGTCACAAGTTTGCCTTGTCACTTTGACTGGGAAGTGAAGCTAGCATTTAGACATTAGATGTGGCACTGCTACTCACAAAGTTGGGGGACGAGGCGCACGTGGTGATGTCACATCCAGATGTTACTGAGGGGGAAAGAGAGGCAGTGTACTGGTTCCATTAGTGGGCCTTTTTCCCTTTGTAACATATGGTTTCTGCCCTGAGAGATTGAAAATGGAATGTCTGACTCCCAAGGAGAAATGAAACCCTGAGCTAATAAATCACAAAATGTGACAGGAAGGAAACTGAATAAATCTGCTTAGCAAATTCAAGGAGCATAAATCCAAAGGTGTAATAAAATCCATATCAGTAGATCACTCAAGAGATATCATATTTCCAGCCAATTTCAGAGCACCTCTACAGCTAGGAAGTGTACTTCAACCACATCTGTAATAATAATAGGTGAACCGTTTTCCTTTCAATGTTCCCTTCCACTTAAAAAAACCCCCCAAAAACCATTTTATCACTTCCCATATTCAACTTTTCCCAATCCATGCAGCAATGAAACCTTAGGCTCTACCACTGACCCTGCTCTAATGAGATCATTTTTCATTTTTTTTTTTACTTTCAGAAGACCCCAAAGGCACCTAGTGTACATTACAGCCTAATGATCTGTAGCTCTCTAGTTTCGTAACAACAACAACAAAGTGGGAAAAGTAACTATATCAATTTCTTTGTCTACCAATGCTTACCATGGGCAGCGCTGGTATTTTTCCATGGGAATTATTAGCAGTAATATATCACAGATTAATGAAACTCTAATCACAGGGGCAGGGGGGATTGCTCAACATTCTTTGCCACCATCGACAACTCTTGAGAACCGTATCCTGGCAGCCTCCATTTCTACCCTCTTTCTGAAGTGATGCTGAACTAGATAAGCCTTTGCTCTGATCCAGCATTCCCTTCTTGTCCATGTTCATGGAGAGCGCAATCCTAAATAGTGCTACTCAGCAGCAAATCAGTCTGTGTTCAATAGGTCCCCCCCCTACTTAGAATGTTTAGGATTACAGCTTGGGCAAATATCACTGTTGACTAGGGAATTGATCCCAAGTCTCCCCAGTTTTGATCCTGTACACAACTGTACCACATTAACTCTCCCCTTCACATGCAGTTGAGCCTTGCATGTACTGTTTTACACGCCATTCAGATGGACCACCCCAACATGCAAGGCTGGCATGTTGGGTGAGTTTGGTACTTCGCATTATTGACCAAGTTTTGCCTGGGTTGACCTGAAAATGCTGATATGGCAATAAGGTCCAAGAAGGAGTTGGTGGCAGTGGCAAGCCTGCCAGTTTCCCTGCTGCAGGCTTTAAGCACATATTTATATTGTGCAAGATACAGAACGCACAAACAGAAAAGGCTTTACTGCCCCCATTGTATGCCCATGAAGAGCCTCCTGGTTTAAAAATTCAAATGATTTGTGCTTTCAGTTTTGCCATTAGCTGTGTTTTTACCCCCACTTGACAAAGACGGAGCTTCCACCGAATTATCATAATTGTATTGGTAACACTTGAAAGTATGGGGAGAATAAATCCTGACAAAGCTTTCGTGAAAATAGCTCCCATATAATTATAAGCAATGAAGGGGCTGCCAGCATTTCCATTGTCTAGCCCACATTTCCAGCAGCAGGTAAGTTATACAAGAACGCTTGTCTCAGTTTAATTAGGAAATTCTTCAGCAGCTTTCTTAAAAAAAGAAAAGAAAGTCTAAAACTGTTCCCCTGCACAACCCCCCCCCCCAATTCAAATATATATACAGTGGTACCTTGGTTCTCAAACTTAATCTGTTCCGGAAGTCCATTCCAAAACCAAAGTGAGCTTTCCCATAGAGAGTAATGCAAAATGGATCAATCCGTACCAGACGTTTAAATACAACCCCTAAAGCAGCAATTTAACATGAATTTTACTATCTAACGAGACCATTGAGCCATAAAATGAAAGCAATAATCAATGCACTGTACTATAAAATAAATAAGACAGTTTTGCAGATGATAAAAATTAAAATTAATTTTTTTCTTACCTGCACTGCTGATAACCATTGTTTGGATGGGGGGCTTTTATCCATTTCTGCAACCACACAATCAATCAATCAATCAATCAATCAATCAGTAGCTGAACTGGGTTCCACACAGTCCCAAAAACAAATTATCCGAAAAAGCCTCAAAAACAAAAATGCAAAATAAATAGCAAAAACAAAAGCGCCAAATACAGTGGTACCTTGATTCTTGAACTTAACCCGTTCTGGAAGTTCTGTTTGACTTCCAAAATGTTCAAAAACCAAGGTGCAGCTTCTGATTGGTGCAGGCGCCCCAGAAACAACACCCGACAGCTGCATCGGACATTCAGCTTCCAAAAAACGTTCAAAAACCGGAACACTTACTTCTGGGTTTCCGGCGTTCGAGAACCAAGGTGTTTGAGAACCAAGGTACCACTGTAGTATTGGTAATCTAGAAAGAGGGCACACAACTTGTCCAGCAGGCAGTGTCATGACCCCTGAGCCCAGTAGTGATCCAGACACAGAGCTTGAAGATGCAGAGGCACCACATAAGGAGCTGGGCCAGGTTCTGGTCTCTGAGCTGACAGCTGAAGATAAGAAGACCACTATGCCCAAGGTTGTCACAGAAAAGCCTCAGGAATCACCAGCAGTGGCAGACCTTGGGTGCCCTGTACAACACCACCATTTGGTGCCCCCCCCCCGTGCTCCATTCTAAATCATAGTTGGCGCATCCTCTGCAGTGCCCCCACGGCTCCACACCCAGTGCGACAAAACTGGTCATGATCTCCTAAATCCGCCTCTGCCACCAGGGCCTGTTGGACCAGAGCCTGGACTCCTTAAATCACCTTCTCCTGATCCTCAACATCCAGATGTCTCCCACTTCTCATCACCGATCCAGGGAAGGTGGCGATGGAACCAAGGAGAAGTACCTGTCTTCAGTCCAGGAGGCTGTTCTATCAAGGCTCTCTCAAGGGGGTGAAGTATGGAGGAGGCGCTTGGAGACAGATGGTTAAGAGGCTTCAATCTGCTTCTAGCCTTTGCCACTTGGTGCATTCATTCTTCAGCATTGGATCTGAACATGAAATGCAGAGCCAGACCCCAGCTCTGCTAGGAACCAGGAGCCTATACCTAATTCTAAAAGTTCCAGTTGCCCATAGGTGATATTTTGCCTATAATTTTCCTGATCTGCTAAATTGGGACAAGGCACTGCTACGCCTGACATGGCTCCCCTTGCATATCTTTCTGGTATAATTCCTCTGTGTATTCTTGCCACCTCTTCTTGATATCTTCTGCTTCTGTTAGGTCCTCAATACATCTCTGCAAAACAGTCCAAACTTTATGTGAACATATGCACAATTGCAGTAAGTTTGCTTTTATGTGGTGTTTTCTCAAGGTGTGTTTGTAAACTGGGTCATGTGAAGGGGGTCTTATCCCCCAAACAGCAACAGCAGCAGCAGCAGCAGCAGCAGCAACAACAACAACAACAACAACACTAGAACATAGAAGGGCCCTCCTGGATCCGACCAAAGACCAGTCTAGTCCAGCATCCTGTTTCCATGGTGGTCAACCAACAGCCTATGTGTAGCCCACAAGCAGGAAACAGCACTCTCCCCATTTGTGATTTCCAGCTATTGATATTCAGAGGCGTATTGCCTCCACAATGGAGGCAGAAGAAGGGGTTATTCTTAGTGCTTTCTTTCCACTTTAGAAACAAGACCGAACAATTTGGAGCTTCAAAATCTTAGGAAAAAAGATGGAATGAAATTTTCCAAAGCACCCCTAAAGTCCTTTGGGAGTGGCAAGGCATGGATTAAACTTGTAAAGTCTATTCAGACATAACACCACATGAGTCCGAGGGCTCAGTAACATCTGGATACTGCCTACATCTCCTGCCAAACTTCTGGGGAAATGCAAGACTGGGAGTAAATGTTCACACTTATTGAGAAGGGGGAAAACCATCTCTTGGTTCACAAAAGAAGTGGATTTCCTGTAGGTCAGTGCTGAGATCTTTGACAGTGCAGTGTGGAGAAAATTTATATCATCTCTATTCTTATCTGCCGTGGCATGTGGATAAATTGAGAGGAGTTTGCAGCACTGCCTGTCCTTAACCTTTCGGAGCATAATATTCAGAAGGAAGTCATAAAAAAGGCATTATGTAGGCTGAATTTATTCAAAAAAATCCTTTATACCTTGAACTTTGCTTTATATTTGAATGTATCGCTGTGTGTGTGTGTGTGTGTATGTGTGTCCCCGTGTCCCAATTTTCCTTGAATTACCCCAGTTTATGTGTGCATATATGTACATGTTTTTGCCACCAAAATTTCATTACTATTCACAGTTGGTGCTCTGTGACTTTAATTAAAAATGAATTCTTAAACAATTTCCAAGCATACAATTAGCCACGTACGGTTTCTGCTGCGAACAGTCATTTAGCGATCCCCATATTAATATTTTATTATTTCTTCCTTCACTTTTGCATCTGTAGAAGGAAGCAATAAATAAATAAATTCAGAATGCTATGCTTTGGGCAAATAGCCACCAATAGCTGTGCTTGGAAGGAACGAGAACTAATCCACAAGCAGCCTGCCTCATTGTGAGGCTTGGATGCAAACATGCCATAGGCAAGCAAAGTGCCCTTCTGAAATTGAGCTTGAAACATGAAAGTGGAGCATTATCTATCTTTTTATCCCAACCAATCTATCAGTGATTTAAAACAAGAACCAAAACACAACCATCCTTCAAAATCCATACTTCTATGAATTTTGCAATGTACTTCTCCAGCCAAGTAATATGTGCAAAAATGCATGTGCTGGAGTAAACTGTCCACAAATATGCATATATTAGTGAAAATAACTTACAGGTGCATTATTTTAGGGATAATTGCTCTGCAAAAAAGGTGTCTATTAGGCAACACTGCAAACTTTGCATTATAGCGCTGAGCAATTCATATGAGGACTTTAATTTTCTTTCTGTAAACGTGGAAATGAGAGCAGAACTTTAGATTAGAAAAATAAGCAATTTAGAGAAATAAAAACCTATCTATCCCACTGCTCTTATATTCTGGAGCGCACGACAGCTTCACATAATACATCGTTAAAACAGCCATTTACAATAAATCATTAAACAAAAAATGGAAGATCACTGCATCATCATAAAATATAGCACAGCAACCACATGCTTAAATAAGGGACCACACTTCTGGCATAGAGGAATGAAGAACCAAATGTCTGGATAAACAGAGATGCGTGCAACAGTTATACTGCCCTGTGTCATGTCATCACCTTCCTGGTTTCTGTCCAGGACAGGACCGTGAGCAGGGGGGTATCACCTGATGATTGTAAAAGCCAAGTCAACTGGTAGCATGCAAGATTATCACGCAGGTTCTTCGGACCTCAAATAGTTCAGGGCTTAATATGCAAATAGCAAGACCTTGAATTGGGTTTGGTAGCACACTGGCAAAGCCTTCAAAACTAGAATATGATCTCTCCTCGTGGTTCACATGACCAGTTGGGAGCATGGCACATTGTACCAGCTGCAGTGTCCAGGCTGTCTTCAAGGGTAGCCCTTTTATAGTACAGTGGAACCTCGGTTTATGAACACCTCGGTTTACGAATTTTCGGTTTACGAACACCGCAGACCCATATGGATCGGATTAATTCACTTTCCATTACTTTCAATGGGAAAGTTCGCTTCAGTTTATGAACACTTCAGTTTATGAACAGACTTCCGGAACCAATTGTGTTCATAAACCGAGGTACCACTGTAATCTATCTGGGGTGTTACCAGTGATGAGTTAATAAGCATATCACTCCACTAATTAATTAATGAACTGAAATTAAGTAATTGCTTACTTAATGTAAGTAGGAAATGCTCAGTTTTCAGTACTGAATGAAATTTGCTACTGGTCAGGATCCTTGTGCCTCTAATGTAATCTGTACGATGTACGTACTATGCTGTGTAAACTGGGCCACATTTCTCAGAAGATATTTCTGAGCTGGACCTCTTCTGCCTCCAACAATACATGTCCCATCAGTAGAATTCAGGTGCTAAGACCTCTCTCCCGTAATTATGTCCAATTCTTTACCAATCTTCTTCACCTCAGTTGAAGGGGCATCACTGGGGCTGCAAGAGAAATGGCCTGCTTTTTGTGTGTTGAGGGGGGCAGATTTTCTACACTTCAGAATATGCATCCTAATAGTAGCCCCCTAAAAACATCAGACCACAGAAGCCCCAAATATCCTGATGCACAACCCCCTGGTTTTGACATTTAGAGCGCAAGGTTTCTTCAGCTCCTCAGATAGTTGGTTGTTGCTGCTACTGTTTTTATTTTTATACTGCTTAAAATTTTAAAGGAAAAAAAAATCTCAAAGCGGTTCACAACCTACATTAAAACATCAAATAAAACAAGCCAGAATAAAACATGACAGAAGAAAGTCGAACAAAAAGTAGACATTAAACTTTTAGATTTATCATTATACAGTGGTACCTCTACTTACGAATGTTTCTACTTACAAATGGAGCTCCGTCCGCCATCTTGAATGCGGTTTAGATAGGATTTTTTCTACTTACGAATTTTTAGATAGGGTTGCTTCTACTTATGAATTTTTTCTCCCAATGCATTCCTATGGGATTCGACTTACAATTTTTTTCGACTTGCAAATGTGCGTTCGGAACGCATTAAATTCGTAAGTAGAGGTACCACTGTACTGCCATGGTTAATCTAGTGGCCATACGAAAGGAAAACCACACAATCCATCGAAATGCTAAACCTCATTTGAAAAGGATCGCAGGTGCTCCCAAACCGAGAGAGAAGTGAGCCATAAGGTTTTGTAACCCAGTGGTGGCCGTCATATTTTGGGTGTGTGCTCAAAATTCCTCTTCAATGACACTCGGTGACAATGTAATGTTTTACATGTGCTGCTAGGGAACGATGCCATAATTCGTATCTCCAAACCTTTATTAGGCATTACAGATACAGACGTTGTACAAGATGTCATAATTCACATACGTTGCTTGGGAAACACTTTTCTAAAAATAAATAAATAAATAACAGCTTGGGGTAAAAAGGAAGCAAACTAGGACTTTCATGTGCATGACAATGTTCTTGGGATAACATACTTCTCAATATTTTTCTTCCAGACATTCGAGATAGTGGGGGGCCCAAACCTGTGATGGTGTATATTCACGGAGGGTCCTACATGGAAGGCACTGGAAATTTATATGATGGCAGTGTGCTGGCAAGCTATGGCAATGTGATAGTCATCACCGTCAACTACCGTCTTGGGGTACTTGGTAAGAAAGATTCAGATTTTAAATAGTTCTTGGCTTGTGCGATACTCTTTCTGTCGATTTGAAGACGATTTGCAGATTCTTCTGCCTTAAAAAAAAGGAGAGGCTTCTTCTTTTTAAAAGAGGAAAGGATTGCATTCAGTGGATTTCAAATTTGTTATTGTGCAGCCAAACCTGCAATTATACTCCTCTTTGATGACAGAAGCAGAGTGCAGATGTTCAGAATGATACACTGCTTTGTCGTTTGCACTCATCCTGTATTACAGTAATTAGTCGTGCATAGGGATCTACAGCAAATGGCAAGCACTGACTGTGATGCAATTGTTTCTGTTTGAGATGAGACAAACGTCTGGATATTGTGCTGACAGGTTTATTGAGTTCCTTCGGGCTTTTGGATAGTAAGATTGTTTGGGAAATGTTATTCATTGCCAATTTTCTCATATTTTGCATTTAGCCTGGCGCCTTTTAAGTGGAAAGTGTATTAGCCCAGTTGAAAAAAATTCCAGATAAAATAAGCTTGTGGGGAAAAGGTATTTTGAAGCTCTGTGCTTGGAGGGGGGGGAAGTATTGTGCTAGTGTTGTTTTATATCATAAAGGTAAATGCATTTCAATGGAAAGCCATGTTTTAGTTAGCTGATGTTTGCAAAAGGTGAGAAGAGTTAAGATCTTTTTTTCTTTAGTCCGGAGCTTTCAGAGTGTTTTTAGTTGTTGTAGATGTTGACAAAGAGAGAGGTTGTTTTCTTCTGAATATTTCTTGCAGAAGCACATCATAATGCATGTTTAATTCTAGCATCTGACGATGTTATCACCTTTTTTATGGAAGCATGAGAGGTGCGTCTACTCATAAAGCCTCAGAAGAGTTTGGGCAAGAGGTGGTGTGTTTCAGAAACTGTGGTTTGCCTCACAGGTTTATAAACTGTGGTTCGCCTGTGAATTACCTTAGCCTTAAGAGAAGACTCCTTTTGCTCTGTCATAAGTTAATTTCTTCAGAATCCGTCTTTCTGGCTGCTCCACTTAATCCCCTGTTATTAACTCCCGGAGAGTGGGGAGCATCAATCTGCTGCTTTTACCTGGCGATTGAAAAAAATGATTCACTGTCAAGAAAATGAATTTCACTTGCTTTGGTGTTCCTCTGGCTTTGAATGCAATCTAACTCCAGTCCTTGAAACATGGTATAATTTCTGTTGCTTCACCTGACAGTCCTCTCCTTTCCACTTGCACAGGGAACAGTGCAATCTAATAGCTGTGTGTGACACAATGTTCAATGTCCAGACCCTGCTATGATTTGTATCAGATTACTTTCGCCTAGCCTACCTGGTGTCTTCATTGTTTTCTCAGAGCAATTAAATATTGACTTGGAATCTCTAGGGCTGTGTTGTGCAATAATTTGCAATTCACTTTTGTTGTCTGTATGCAAGATCCTCTTTCTGCTTAGCATATGTTTCCAGTTCCTGATTTGTGTGAGTATATTGTGCTGCGATTCTATTTAAAGAGCACCCACCTGATACGATCTTAATCTATTAGGTGGAGTGGGCAATCAAATACCTGTAATTTCTTACATAATGCCTATCTAACCTGTCTGTCTATCTGTCTATCCATACACCACAGACTTGAGTTGTGGGAAGAAGCCTCTGAATGTGTGTGTGTGTGTGTGTGTGTGTGTGTGTGTGCGCGCGCGCGCGCGTGCACGTGTGTGCATTGCTGCATGCCACCCCAATCTGTGTGTGGTGTGATATTCCAGGGGTTCCTGGCACTTACCCAGGATTTGTGTTTCCTTTGGAGGGTGAGGCACAGCGGGGACTGTGGTGTCTTTATGATATATGGTTTATTTATACATATATATACAACCAGAGCCTACAATGGAGGGTTCACAGCATTAACGCTCTAAGAGGGTCTTGTTTCTCCCATAGCCGTAACCTTGGATTCAAACAGAAACCAAACATCTCTCTCTCTGCCTTTTTGCTGCAAGCTTCTAGCTCACATCACTTAACTCTCAGCTCTTGCCATTGCCTTTTTCTAAGTACCAGCCAGCTGAGGGATGGGGAGCACTCATTTCCATCTCACACAGATCCACTGCCTTTGTTCCCCTTAATGGCCCATTACCCAGGTGATCACCTCATCAGGAAGCTGGGCTGGCTTATATTTTAACACTTGCTCTGTCCAGGGAATAGAAGGGTCTCAGCATACAGAGAGTGAGTGAGTGAGTGAGTGAATGAATGAATAAACATTATTACAGTCGCAGACAAGCATAAGAGAAACATATGAGTAAAATAGCAATTAGGATTTAAACAGGTAATTGTTAAAACAAATAAGAACAAGGGAACAAGCATAGGATAAAACATGTGAATTGAGTACGAGATTAAACACAGATAATTGATGAACTGATAATTAAAACAGATAAGGACTAAAAGATACACAGTTAAAACAACTATAAGAGGTGAAGCTTAGGGGAATAACAACCTTACAATATGGGCCTTCAGTTTAGGACTGGTTTGTAGCACAGACCATCCTTTGGCAAATATCCATTAAGGCAGCGCAAAATCTAGCAACTGAATATGTAACATCTGGGTTTTCATCCTGGAGTAATAGGGGGATGTTGATTGGTTCTGTACGTCTTGGGAATTTGTGCAGGATACGCATGATAAACCTGGCTCGTATGTCTACATAGTACTGGCAATGGAAAAAGACATGTTCTGTTGTTTTCTGCTGCCCAGAACCACATGGGCATTTCCCCTCCTTGCATGGTGTCTTCCTCTAACAGCCTTCCTGAATGGCTGAGGGGAGGGTCTGACAACGGGCTAGAGTGAAAGCCCTTCAGCATACAGTCTATTCACCTCCCCCAATGAATGTGTGTGTATATACTGCCCGGAGAATCCTCTTGTGCTGCTCAACTCACTAAGGAACACCTGAGAGTGGTGAAAAGGTTGCTGCACTGCAGAAAGCAGTTGAATTTACTTGGTGCTCCCTTCCCCTTTTTTCTTACTGCTTGGCTGATCCACCAAGAGGGCATGCTGTGGGCCATGTAAGATTAGACAGTGGGCCTAAGGAGAGCAGATTGCACACTTCTGAACAAGAAATAGAAGGGAAAAGCATTTTTTCAGACTATGTATGGTGACAGAAGAATGTGCATAATGCACATATATACATACAGTCATACCTCTGTTTAAGTACGCCTCGGTTTGAGTATTTTCAGTTTACGTACTCCGCGGACCTGTCTGGAATGGATTAATCCACTTTCCATTACTTTCAATGGGAAAGTTCGCTTCAAGTTAAGTATGCTTCAGGTTAAGTACAGACTTCCGGAACCAATTACACTCATACCTCGGGTTAAGTACGCTTCAGGTTGAGTACTCCACGGACCCGTCTGGAACAGATTAATCCACTTTCCATTACTTTCAATGGGAAAGTTCACTTCAGGTTAAATACGCTTCAGTTTAAGTACTCCACGGACCGTCTGGAATGGATTAATCCACTTTCCATTACTTTCAATGGGAAAGTTCGCTTCAGGTTAAGTACGCTTCAGGTTAAGTACAGACTTCCAGAACCAATTGTGTTTGTAAACTGAGGTACCACTATGTATACCTGTACAACCTGAGAATGTACAAAAATGACGGCAAAACATGCACATTATCCAAAATCAGTTGGGGATTATGCACAGTGTCCAGAGAATATACAAAATTCAGTCCATACACACAGATTTCCCAAGCCTGTGCATATTGAATATGAAATGTGCACAATTTTCTTTTCACAGAAGGATTATCTGCACATTAGCCATGAAAATGGGTGAATGTGCACAATGGTTAGTTATGCACAGTAACCCCTAAACGTACAGTCCCTTTAACATATGTATTTTGTAAACTGCCTATATGTATTGATGGTGAAGCAGTATATAAATCACACACACACACACACACACACACACACACACACACACACACGGTAAATAATCCACAAGATGCTGACAAGGTCAGTGAGCCAACAAACACATGTTTTCTCCGGCTCAGCGGATCAAGTATCCATTTGTTGCTGCCAAAAACTGGAAAGGGGGAATTTGTAGTGATGAATTCAAGAGTTCTCCCTAACACCATTATGATTAAAACCCATATCTCTGTGCTAAATTTCAGGCCTAGGCCATAATGGACTCGGCGCCAACACTGCTCCCCTCTCCATTTTCTGAACCTAACTTACACTTGAGATGTGGAGACCACATGCAAGGCAGGCTGGTTGGTGACAGGGGCATAGGAAGAGGGGGGTGATGGGAGTGTGCCACCCCCAGCAGCGTGATCCCGGTAGGGTGCGATCGCGGCTGTCCCCAGAATGTGCACCATGCCCATGCAGTCGGCACGCTCTGCCCCGGGACGCACGCCAGCCCTGCGCCTGCCTGCTCTCCACCCCCGGTGCTGGAGCATGAAGCTCCGCCATTGGTTGGTGATGGCAGAGACCCCTACTCTCCAACATTTCTTCAATGAAAATAAGGACATCCCATTCCATAATGATAACTTTACTATTTATACCCCACACATCTTATTGGGTTGCCCCAGCTCTCTGGGCAGCTTCCAACATATATGAAAACATAATAAAACATTTTTTAAAATAAAAAAAACCTTCCCTATACAGGATTGCTTTGAGATGGCTCAGGAGTTGGATAGCTCCAGGCCCTCCAACATTTCTCCAATGCAAAGAGGGATGTCCTAAGGAAAAGCGGGACATTCCAGGATCAAATCAGAAGCTGGGATGGCTTCTCTAAATCAGGGAAGTCCCTGGAAAATAGGGATAGTTGGAGGGTCTGGAGACCTGGTAGGCCTCATTCTTAACACCTAGTTGCTTATAAGCATGCTCAGAAATGTGTGGCCCATTGCAATGCATCGATCCAGTGAGTCAGTGCAAATTTGTTTGTTTATAAGCATTCCTAAATAACCTGTGATTTAAATATCCCCAAATGTGCAGGAAAAATAGCATAGAAACATAAAATAGGATCATTAAAAAGTGAAATGTTGTTATAAAAAGAAGTAAAAATGGACAGATGAAAATATTTATATGAGAATATTACCTATGTGTTAATAGGGATAGGTGCCCTGATTAATCAGAAGGTGTGTGTTTATCTATATCTAAATATATAGATATATCTATGATCAGTTTTCCATTTAACAAGTTGAAATTGTCTGTGATGTGAGAAGAAAGATATTTACTGGCCTATAATATTTCTGATTTCTTGTTCTGTGGCTCAGGGTTAAACTTGCCGGGTAAGCCTCATCATGACAATCTTGAAAAGAAATCACAGCTCATTTTTTAAACCACTTCTACAGTCTGGTGATTTAAGAAATAACAGCCATCACTTATCATTTCTGCCCTGCCTCATTATGAGCTCAATAGATACCGCTAGGAGAACTTGCAATCCTCCCCCCCCCCCCGCTATATCAGATTTTAGCAATCCAATGTTAAATAATCACCGAAGATTCAACAGGTCTCAATAAAAAGAAAAGCTCAACTTAAAATATTTTCTGCAATTACTACCTCAACTGCCACTGCTTCTTGCATTTCTACTGCCTCAGCTAAGTTTCCTGGGCCAGGGGAATGGTGGCTTCAGTGATAAGGAAGGCAGCCTTGGGACTGGGGTAAGTATAGCCCTGATTCACTTACATGACCAATCAATCAGAGCAGTTCACAATTTAACTATCAAGATCTCATGACATCCCTAAACACCGCCATAGCTTTGTAAACTCTGTGATACGAAACACAGCAGTGATGAATCCTGAAGCCCCTTTAGGTGCGTGGAGCAGATCTTTTCCCAGCAAGGAGCACTTTCTGCCTCTCCCCTTCAAACCCACCATAATGAGGGAGCTTAGAAAAACAGGTAGCAGGCTGCTCATCTAGAGAAGCAGGAGGGTAGAAAGACAGAGATCTGTGCTGTGCACGAATCCCACCCTCTAATTTCTGCTGTGTGTGGTCTTCACGTGATAATAAATCCCGCTGGAATCAATGGATCCTATTCCCATGTTCCAATGAGTAATATAATCTGTTTGTTGTTGTTGTTGTTTTTTTAAAAATATGATCTTACTATATAATATTTTCCTAAGATGTCGTCATGCTGTAGTTTTCAGTGCCTGCAGGGGGTGCTCTCCTCTTGAGCAAATCCGTTCTGACAGCAAAGGGCAATCAAGACTGCTGTGGTCAGAGACTGGCAGCCGCCTTATTCCCTGCACCTGTGTGCTGCTGAACTTTCTCTCCTCCACTACCTCTCTTCCTCTCTTCCATGGCAGTGGAGTGGAGTGGAGTGGGGTGGGGAAGAACTCAGCACTTGGCTCAAGCAGCTCGCCAAAATGTTCCATCCTTTAAACCTCATCGCTTCAACCTCCAACAGAGCCCCTCCAACAGAGCCTCTAGAGTGGGAAGGAGAGAAATATCTATGGCGTGGGACAGAGGAAGAGGCTCTTGTTGTGTAGAGACACAAAGTGAGAGAAGGCTGTGGGGGTGCTCTTAGGTAGACAGATAAAGTTATGTGGGGTGTTGGGGGGAAAAGAAATGCTCTTGAGTAGAAAGAGAAAGGGAAATAAGACTATGTGGGCTGTGTGGCCACAAAGAGATGCTCGGGTTCACGTGGGGACAAAGCAGTGCCAAAATAGGGCTCAATGTAGCAGCAGGATAGGATTCGAAAAGTTTGAAAGGATCAGCATGGGGCAGACTTTGCAAGCCTTCCTGCACTCCCTGTTTCAACTTTGAAATTTTGACAGGTGAGCAGAAACACCGGCCTCTGGGAGCCAGAAAATCCCACCCCTGGTCTAAGAGGTTTGGGGGTGTGAGGATTGGGGCATTTTGGCAAGGCTTGGGTGTTAAGCTGGTTGGCGAGCAGTGAGAACAGCAGTGTAACCCCATGTCATATACACCCTGTATAGCAGTCTTCTTCTTCCTCTTTGGTGATCACTCATAGCCAAGTAAGATTGTCTTCCATAAACATGGTTTTAACAATGAGTCTGTAAGTGACTGTGGAGGCCCATTCTGGATCCACACGCCCTTCCACAGTGGGGACATAGGTTTCCAGGTGGGAGTTTCAAGCAGAACGAATTCCTTGCAGGTAGAACGAAGTCATTCTGTGCCGTATCTGCAGTTCCCTTACAGCTGGATCAAAAGATGTCATGCAAGAGGATGCTGTGCCGCTGAAGCCTCCTCCTCCTCCTCCTCCTCCTCCTCCTCCTCCTCCTCCTCCTCCTCCTCCTCCTCCTCCTCCTCCTCCTTCTCCATATCACAGTTGCATGGTGGCAGGAGAAGACAGTGCTAGAGCCCTGCAAACGACTGCACTCGTGCCATTTGTGGGACTGGAAGCTAGTTAAAGGCACCGGCTATTCCTCTGCGTCGTTCATTTGTTGTGTGTGCCTTTTAGCTGCTGTCAGTTGCAGCCAGCATGGCAGAGCTGGGGTGTCTGTTGCTGCTTAGCTGGCTTCCCATTGTGATAAATGAGGGTGGAGGGGCAAGGCAACAATGAAGCATAGCTCAGCAATGGCAGCATTAGATTGGCTCCATCACTTCACTGACCTCCAACCTTCCCCTCTTGGTCACCAGAAGAAGCGGGAAGCCAGAAAGCAACATTGCTCTGCCCACCCCACTGTGCCCTGCTGGCTGCTTTGGGAGGCTGTGCTCAAACAGTGGCTCATAAATGCCCACTGTTTATACATATACTGTCATGCCGTTGAAAAACAGTCACCTTCACTTTTTGGCCTGCTTTCCATCCATCTCTCAGCTTATTCCTGACTCCTGACTCATTTCCCACTGGATACTGCGAGAGGGGACACTCTGATAGGCAAATAATAATGCACCTCTTTCGCCTCTGCGACCACTACGTTCTATTGAAATGCAAACCCTGTGTGAGCTGTCTGTTTTGGTGATGGATCATACACAGGGAAGTCTGATATCCTTGACCTCCTGGGTTTCTGAAGAAAAGCTCTGCATTACAAGCTGAAGATGATTTTATGGCTTATTTCTGTTTAAAACAGAAATGACTTGCAAAAGGGCAGCTGGATTTGGCCTGCAGTGTCTGAAGAACACCTTCACCCATAGGTGCATTATTGTTTTTTCATTACAGTGGTACCTCAGTTTGCGAACGCAATCCATTCTGCGATGGCATTCGCTCGCCAAGGTATTCACTCGCCAAAGGTACGTTTCTGCGCGTGCGCAAAGCGCCGATAGAGCACTTCTGCGCATGTGCAAGCTGTAAACACTTCCAGGTCCGCGGCGTTCGTAAACAGAGGTTTTCGTAAACGGAGGTAGGCGTAAACCGAGGTTCCACTGTATAAGAAAACAAGGAAAAGCCCTACTGTATTAGAATATGGCATCCTCTAGTCCTGCGTTCTACCTCAACTGTAGGGCTGTCATACATCCATTATTTCCTGGACATCATTCTCTAAAATAAAATGACATCCCAGGGCGAGTAACATCAATTTGCAATTCAGTATTCAAAAGCTTAAAACCAATTGCAGTTACAGGAATAGGGTGGATCCAGAAATATATGGTGTCAATGGCTGGAGTAAAAAAGACGAATCTTCAGAAACAATGTCTTCTTTATTAGCTACCGGTCCATGGCTCTTTGTGTAGTGTCTGTATACCATTCAGTCACTAGGTGGCAGTAGATTAAGCCGTAACTGGGTGGAGTTTCCTGTTGCCATTCTGTTCTTGTTGGAAAGAGGCAATAAAGTTCTTGCCCTAGCTTCCTGCCTGGTATGCCCTTTAATCCTTCCATGGTGCACACCAAAGAGAGGCCAAATTTTGAAGACTCTTTCCGGAGCTAAGGATGCATTTGTCTTCCCATGCTGCTCTCTCTCTCTCTCTTTGGCATTTGTGCACTGAATAGAAAAGAGAACTAATCAATTGCCCTGAAAGGAAACCTACAAGCAGCCACTCAGATTACAGTCAGGGAAGCTTTTGTAAACTGGGAACTTTTCTTGCTTTTTCTCCTCTCCTCTCCTCTCCTCTCCTCTTCTCTCCTCTCCTCTTGATGTGTGGAACATACCATTTGCTAAAGCCTTGTTTCGTGGGCTGCTGGTGGCTTTCATAGACTTGCTTACATGGTTCAAGAAGGGATCTTGTTATGAGCTCAAGGCCCAACCAACTAGCCGTGCCCTGCAGTGTGAAAGGGCAAGGATGGGTTGTAATTGAAGCACACGTGGAATGCAAAGGCAGAATTCGCATTGGCTTCCTACCCAAGTGCAATTTGACTGTGCTATAACATATGCCCAGGGCCGGCTCTAGGTAGACCCCCGGTGGCGCGGGCGGGGGCGCCGGAGCGATCTCCGCCCCTCAGCACCAGGGCGCGCGACCTGCTCAAGACTGCCCTGCATATGCCAATAGATGGCAGCCACCCTCCTCCTTTCCCGACTTGCCTGCTAGCTAGCTGTGCCTGAGCTGTTTGCCTACTTGGATGGGGAGCTCATTTGAAATGCTGAGCACAGAGGTGATCCTTCTTTCTTTAATGTAAGGCATAACCTCAGGATAACCCAGATCATACGAAGCTTCGACCACCGCTCACCTAGATTTACAATGCCCCAATTTCATAGGTCAGTTAATAGGATTAGCATTCAGCTCTGAGACCTGCTTTAATTCATGGCATTAAAGTGGGCCTTTATGATATGGCACTAGCTAAAGGGAGCCATGTATGTAGGGAAGTGGAGCGAGAAGAGAAGATTGCCACGCTTGAATCTGTACCATCAAAATGACAAAATGGGCTTACAGTAAACAATAGCTTATTGACGGCAGATGCTTAAGGGGCCAACTGCAGAGAACCGCAGGCTGGTATGAAATGGACACCCTGACTATATTGTGTGCAAGGAAAACGAAATGTTTCTTTCCCCCTAGCATTCTCTTTCTGTGCCTGCTCGCCTTCCTCCGCCAATCCACCTTTTGGGCAAATGGCACTGATGTTCATCATTGAAACAAGCTGATGAGCAGGCCACTGCTTTTAACCTTCAGGCATGTTGAAATAACAACAACAACAACAACAACAACAACAACAACAACAACAACAACAAAATTGATACCTCGCCCACCTGGCTGTGTTTTCTCAGCCACTCTGGGTGGCTCCCAATAGAATATTTTAAAAAATGATAAAACATCAAACATTAAAAACGTCCCTAAACAGGGCTGTCTTCAGATCTTTCATAAAAGTCAGGTAGTTGTTTATTTCCTTGACATCTGATGGGAGGGCATTCCACAGGGTGGGCGCCACTACCGAGAACAAGAGTTATGGGTAAAGCATGAAATCATTTAAAATAGGAACTGTTCGCCCTGAATGTTTGAGATGATTCCTGCCTGATCACAGGAATCATCTGTTGCAGAGGATTTCGGGGTGGGTGGCTGCAATTTCTGGGATTCATGCTCCATTCACAGAGGCCATTGACAAGGCCCATTGTATAAACATGCATACCTTATAACAGACCCCCCCCCCAACTTCCTTGTAATTGTCCCTTTCAATGGGAAAATCCATAGCGATGGCAGACTGTCTTTCAGGGATCATGTCAACTATCTCTGTCCTTCTCATTGAGAAATCCCCAATGAGATTCCAGGGGACACCAGCGTTCTCTGACCAAGTGGTTGTGAGAATAAACTTCTGACTTGTTTGCTCCATCTCGGTTTCAGGGGGCAATTGGCCTCCATCTGCCCATACTGTGTCCTGATTCATTAGTGAAGTTTTGATTTTCACTAGAATGTGAGGTCCATTAAATAGACAAAATGGTGGCTCAGGAGGTGGAACCAACACAGCCCATGAGGCTCCCAGCGAGACAATCTGCATATACAGGTCTACGCCTGATACAGATCGTGGGGTGATAGTCAATGAAGTGGCTCCACTGGTGCAAAGATTTTAGGCTGCACAATGGAACTTGTCATTTCTCTCATCTCCCAGTGCCCCCCCCCCTAAATCTGTTCTGTGGGTCCCACAAACTTCCAGAGCACATTTGGGGAAGGCATGGGGGCACATAGTGAGAGGAGAGGGAGTGGAAGTTCCATTGTACAAGCAGACATCCTTGTGCTTGCAGAACTATTTTGTTGGATACCTCTCATGGAGTCTAAGGGGAAACAGTGAAACAGCCCAAAGAACTGCACAGAGACCTGGTCGATGGCAACTAATTGATGCTTCTATTTTGCAAGGTAAAAGTACATCGAGATTGAGAGAGAAGTATTTAGGAGAAGGCCATCTGGAGGGAGAAAGGGGGGAACATGATGGTCATATTCCAAACCATGATTTTAGCCTGATATCTCAAAATGGGCAATATCCAGTAGTCTTGATTCAAGGTAGTAACCTTTTCTTAATCTTAGCTCTCTGTTTGCAGCTCATAACAATGCCTCTTACTGGCTTCAAAGACGTCATATATCAGACAATAGATTCATAAGTTCCAGGACCTCAAACTCTCCTGACAGTGCTAAGGGCAAAACAGAGCCCTGAATTATTTCTCTCATTTTGATGGGTGGTCCCTGGGTAACTGTCTGCTGTAGAAGCCAAGGATGGAAAAATTGTACAGCATAATGGAGCAATTTGCATTAAACTCCAGCTGAGAATAAACAAACCTGCAATTTTTGGGCATGCCTTATTCTAAACTTGCACCCCTCAAACTCCTGTCAAGGAAATAATATACTTTTTCCCCCCCGCTTAGAAGTGACCTTAAATGTATAATTACATGACAGGCTGTTAGAATAGCAAGGAATTTATTTGAGTCTGTGGGGTACATTACGTGCACACATTTTTAAGAGTCCCTCCAGTACATGTTATGAAAATTGCTTAAAGGCTTATTTACATAATAAGCACTAACACCTCTTTTGAAGCATGTGGAAGATCACTAGCATAGTATTTCTACCACTGGCAGGCTAAAAGCTACTTAGAGAAAACAATACACAGCTCTTTGATGCTTTCTTCTTCTTCTAAAAGCTAGACATAAAATGAACAGCAGCAAAAGATGACTTAAGGTTAATCACACATTTCAATCTACCCTGTTATCCTTTATCATCTTTTGTATGCCAAATGTGACTTGAAATGAGTAAAAACGATGCCCTGAATTCTTCTGAGCTTATAATTCAATGACAGAGCAGCCGTCCCCATCTATATTTTGAGGATCATATTTCCAGGCCTAGGTTTACATCCATGAGGGCTAGAAGCTTGTATGTTCCTCTAAACAAAACAACCACCTGAGATTCCCAGAAAGTGAACAACACCTGGTGCAAATTCCTCACTTTCAAGGCGTGGTTGCAGAAAAGCAGGATCAATATCTTTGCCTCTAACGTTGCTCAGAAAGACAAATGATGGTTGCTGTGTCAATGGATTTTGTACTAAAGTTGTTGTTTTTGTTACTGGCTTATATGCCAGGGCTCCTAAGAGAGCATATAAAAATACGGTGAGCAAGCAGGCCTTTGCTGAGTGATTTACATCCCGTGCAAAAGCCCCACTGATAGAAGAAATAGCTTTCCCTGCTGTGATATTTCTATCACCAATAGGAAATTTGACTTCCCAAACGCATTCGAAATTCAACAAACAGAAATGGTTACAGCCCCCTCCCCTTCTAACACCTTTCAACAGCGCTTACTGTGAGGGATTTCATATTACCAGGGCTGTGCGGAATACACTGCAGCTGATGAACAGAAATGTTTTTACCAAGGGCCTCACAGCTTCATGTAAGGAGCAGATGGAAATTTTAGCAGCAAGCAAAGAACTAAGATAAAAATGGGGGTGAGGGAATGAGCCCCACTTGAAGCCAAACTGCACTCACCTTGTTTGGGGAAGATTTGCCTCCATCGTGGGCTGAGAGAGACCCAGTTTCACAACCCCACTCCTTAGCCGCAAAGGTAGAGATGGAGTATTAATGCAATTTTATTTGTATTCTGATGAGAAGCTACCTAATTTGCACTTCTAGAACCAATAGACGACACAATCATCCTTTGAAATTTGCGTTTCTCTAAATTTTGTAATGCTGTTCTCTAACCAACTCCTGTGTACAATAATGCATATATTAGAGGAAAGTGAACACAAAAGTGCATTTATTAGTGAAAATAGCTTACAAAAATGCATTTAATTAGCAACACTTGGTAGCAAACATGTATACATTTTATACATTTGTATACAAATGTGTACATTGCTCAAAACTGCATACCAAAAGGGGTGTATTTTGATAAAATTGAACTAATAGGCTGGTGTATTTCATTAATATTAAAATATATATCGGAAGTGTTGTGGAAAGGTAGAGGACCGAATTTTGGCCTGGAAAAACGAGAAGCTGATAGGAACTGAAATTGTTGGACCTTATTTAAAAGTCATCAGTGGGTTCTGTTTCCTAAATCAGGACAACACCAAGGAAGATCAAGGATGAGGAAATGTCACCTGAATGATCCTGGCAACAAAGATACGTCACACTATTGCTCTTCCTTTTTATTATAAGAATCTTTTGTAAGCTGTTTTGAGAGACTCAGTGGGACTACGAAGCGGCATAGAAATACTGTAAACAACACAACACAACACCTCATTTGGCTATGTTTCATGCAAATTTGCAGGCATCCATGACTTAAATGGAGCAGGATTTAACCCAGAGACATTGTGTGTGATCGAAAACCATTGTTCCCTTCCATGTGGATCTATGAGACTTTGCATTTGTTAAACAGCAGCAGCAGCCACCACCAATATGTTGGGGAAACATTTATTTATCTCCGTTTCAAGTACTTGTAATTTGTAAGTCCCCCCAGATACCCGAGTTTTCTTCCTGGGCTTATACAAAATTATGTTGCCACCTTCTAGCATTGCACAGATAAAGAAGGAGCCATGCCTTGCATCCACTACATCTTTAGACTTTGCAAGTCTCTGCCCACTTTTAGACACCGACTGTGTGGTTCTGTAGTCATACACACCCTACAACAGTTACATTCTCCTCTGATTTAAACTCCAAGGGTGTGATAGGCCTTTTACTTAAAGATATCCATGGAAGGGGGAATATTAAATTGTCCTGTATATGTTCCTACAACATGTTATCAATATACCTTAGCAGCTGCAGTGTGTGAAATAGCAGGCTTTGCACTAAATGCCTTTGTGTCCATGTGGAAGAACTAATCTACATGAACACCAGATTAAAATGCTTTGCTATTTCTGTATTCTGGGCCTGTCCTGCTGCCTCTACGTCTTCCAGTGGGTCATGCACAGCTACCATTGCGAGCTAATGAGGTTGCACCTAGCAATCCATGGCTTGTGAGCCACCAACACTGAGTTTCCTGTGTGGGCAAATGGTTCTCAGATCTCTGGGTCCAACCATATAGGGTGGGTATTGAGTCCCCTTGAGAGAAAGGCTATACACCCCTCGTCTGGGTTGGGAGACTGCTTGAGCAAAATATTGCTATCCTTGCTTTGACTCAGTCTCTCCAATGGATCTGCTTCCTTTTTTCTTTTCCAAACCTAGTCATCCTCCGATACTGATAATTAGCAGGTGGCAAAGTGGGCAGGCATTTTCTCCTGAATGCCACTGGCTCATGGGTTCAGCTTTCCAAACAAAGATGCAGATGATGTGTCTGTAGTTTTGCAGGGAAAAGAGAAGCTGTATTTGTCAGATCACACAGCTCCTAAAAAGCACCAGATCTCCTCTTGAGGTCATGGATTTGCAACCTTAGCACATACGAATTCTTCTATAAATAGGAATCTATACATAGGACTAGACTAGAACACGCAGTCTCTATTTGTGGCTTTGGTACGACTGCACGGAAAACACTAAGGCAGAACTAAACGTAGCTGCGCATTTGAGCGTGAAGTATTTATTAAGGTGGAGGGACTTGATCAGGCATACTTTATAGATCCATTAGTGCATGCCTCATGTGTGTTGGGAAAAATAAGGGCAAAGGCCATGCACTTTCGACTGCCCACATACTGTATTAATGATGCTGTAAAAAAATACCCAAGAGCCTTTTAATGCCATTATAACAAGGACCTTGTAGTCTTTTGAATGCAATTTCAAAAAAAATAATGAAAAGAAACTCCTCCTTTTTCACATTTTGCATTGCTTTGAACCCAATGAATAACGCAGTTTGCTGCAAGCATGAGAGAGAAGCAAAGAGAGCAACGGTTTAGTTTGCTGCCTTTGTTTTAGCTGAATTTCGAAAAGGGCCTTTAAATATCTCGCAGCTACAATGCACCTGCGCCGCCAGAAGTGTTTTGCTCGAAAGTCTCTTGTCTTGCCCCATTCTACTTTTGATAGCTGTGGCAGGCCTGCATTAATGACAAGCTCAGTGTCTGGAAAAATGCCTGATGCGAGTAAAGATCAAGCAGCATCCGTTTATGGCGATGCTCCTATGTAAGGATGGGAGAATCTGTCTGTTTCCAGTCTATTTCACTTCTACATGTGTTCTTCCATAAGTTTGGCCTGTCTCATTCGCACAGTAACCTTCAAAGTTAAAATTTGCATTCATTGCTATGCCTGCATCTGCCTCTGGGCCTACCTGCCATTGGCATGGGATACCTGGAAGGTTTCCCAGAGGGGAAACATGGCCCACAGATCGGAAAAGGTTACTCACCCCTAGCAAATGCAGGATGGGCGAGCAACTTTGTGCTGTGCCTTGAAATGCGCTGCCTGCTGAGATGTATGAACATTGTCAGGGCTTACTCTAAGTGCTCTGCCTCATGGTGAAAATGTACCATGCCAGCCTTCCTCTGCCTTTTGCCCCTGTTCGTTCCCCCTAGGGCAAAAGAAGCCTGACCTTTTCAAAGGGGAAGTGGGTAACATCTAAAACAGCAATGGAGGAGTCCGATCTGGTTGCATTTCTGGTGGGAAATGACTTTGAGGGGCATGCTTAAAATGGTGGTCCGATTTTCAATTATCAATGGCAGTGCTTTGTTTCAGCTGGAGCACACCAGAGTTCAGTTGTGGTACCTCTCTGGTGGGTACCATCGCAGGCCGGTCCTCCCCCCTCCTGCTCCTTGCCGTTATATACTTCTGAGAAGTCCAAAATGAACATTTCAAGTCAAAGCAGAACCTGGCCAGCGTGTGCAAATCTACACTTCCCCCCCCAGATCTATGACTCCATCTAGCTCATGGGTAGACAAACTAAGGCCCAGGGGTCAGATCTGGCCCAATAACCTTCTAAATCCAGCCCACAGGTGGTTTGGGAATAAGCATGTTTTTACATGAGTAGAATGTGTGCTTTTATTTAAAATTCATCTCTAGGTTATTTGTAGGGCATAGGAATTCGTTCATTCCCTCTTCCCCCCAAAAATATAGTCCACACACACACACACACACCCCATGGTTTGAGGGACAGCTGACCGGCCCCCTGCTGAAAAAGTTTGCTGACCCCTGATCTAGCTCTTAGCCACTCCTAGCTGCAATTGGTCACGCTACGAGGTGGGGCCAATTTGTATTTCCTTTTCTTCACCCCATGTGAAGCAGTGGCAGGCTTTAAGCTTTCCAGTTCAGCCTCTACTGTTGCATGCATGTGCATATAGCGTGAAGGCCCTTCCAAGATGCCCTAGCCATTTGCCTGAATTGAAGCGAACGAGGGAGGTGGGGGTGCATTCATTTGACCGGCATCTGTTCAGGGCTACCCGGAGTCACCTGGCAACTTACTGTAACAACTTTACAGTGAGTTTTGGCACCTGTTTTTTCTTGGGGGGAAAGCACTGCTCAAAGGGGAGTGATGAAACCTGTATTTGAGCCCCTTCAGGCTCTGGGGGAAAAGATCGTTCAGAAGTGTTGTTTCCTACTAGAAGAGATGCCAAACAAGTCTCTCCTATCGTTGCTACTCTGCCTACATTTTGTTGTTTCTTTCACATTTTCTCCCCTTGCGGGAAGAGAAAGTGGAGGGGGGAGCGCAGGCAGAATGGGTGTAAGCAGACTCAAGGGCAGGCTGCTCAGAGCTGACTGTGTTTGCCTTGATTCTGCTTTCAGCAATTAAACTAGGGTGTCTACAGCAGTTGAGAATCCCTGCATGCGGTAGCAGACAGCATGGTGGGGCCGCAGCACTCACCTGACCTCCTGATGCTTATTGGGGTGGTGGTGAGGCAGTGGGAGGTCTGCAAGGCAGGCGGGGGCATCTTAAGTATATCCGACACCCCCCCCCAAATTTCCCAGAGTTGCCAACCTTTTAACAGCGCTGCCGGGAGCTTTGCGGGGCAGGAGGTGGCGGGCAGCGGCTGAAGGGCGGCTCCTCTGGCGAGGAAGAGGCGAAGCAGAGGCTTCGGGTGTGGTGCTGCTTCAGCGAGGTGAGAAAGGGCGGCGATCTGATGCCGGGAGGCGCCATGCCCAGCCTCCGCCTCTTCCCTGGCACCTGTGCCATGGGGGCCACGGCAGGCGGAGGCTCCGGGCACAGTGCTGCTTCAGCACGGCATGGTGGAGGCGGGTGAGGGCAGCGAGTTGATGCCGGGAGGCGCCATGTTCAGCCTCTGCCGCTTTCCTGGTGCCCTCCAGAACTTGGCACCCTGGTGCCCTGTGCCACTTGCCTCTATGGGTGAGATGCCCCTGAAGGCAGGTGTATCAACTCTGCCAATTTGATGCTGCTACTGCAGCATCTGTCTTGCCCCCCCTCTCCTTCCCAGTAAGCAGCAGTGACTCAGCTGTTGGGAGGTCAAGTGAACACTAAGGACCCACCACATTTTCCACTGCTGTGGGCATGGACTGCTTGCCCCCATTGCTGCATGCAATACATATATATCCTTCAAACTGACTAGGGCAGGCATCCCCAAACTTCGGCCCTCCAGATGTTTTGGACTACAATTCCCATCTTTCCCGACCACTGGTCCTGTTAGCTAGGGATCATGGGAGTTGTAGGCCAAAACATCCGGAGGGCCGCAGTTTGGGGATGCCTGGACTAGGGAATGGGATATGCAGTTAAGCTACTTGTGGATGATAAGAATTCACAAAAATGTGCAGTGACTCTTGACCTGCACATCTTTTCTCTTTGTTTTGTATGCAAAAAGCAGTTATGTCGATGGAAGTAAAGGGACTGGTTTTCATAGCCCTGACACTCAGAGTTTTGGGTTATTTTGTTATGTATTTGTGGTTTGCTTGCAGGCACCATGGGAGTCTAGTTGAACCCCCACATCAACATTTTAGAACTATAAAGGGGTATTACAATGCACTTTAGCAGCACTCAGAAACCTCCTTCTTGAATCTGTTAAGAAGATGGTCGAAGCCCAATTAAGAAGGAGTGTATTGATTTGATGATAAGGTAATAAAAGTCCTTTAAATGTCTTAAAGCACTTTTAATACCAATAAAAGTGCATTTTAGCATACTTCTCGATTTCTGAATGCACTTTAAAGCTCTTTCAGCGCTAAAAGGGAAATGAGAACTCTACTTCTTACTGGTGAGATCCTGTGTATTAAAGAGGCCACCTCCCTCTCACATTCTGTCTTTATCTCTAAAAGCAACCAGCAGCAACTTTTGAAGTGCTAATGCACGTAGAAAATAGAGGTATTCTCAGTGGTCTCTGAGCCAAAGCACTGGAATTCCCCATTCATCTTGAGGTTCACCCCCACCTGAGTCTTTTCTGCAAGTGAACATGTGAAAAGGCCTCAACACTGAATCTGATCGCTGTTCTGCTCAGCCAGTGTTATGGTTGCAATTGGAACCATTCAGCCCCCATTGCAAGTTAGGTTTATTATTAAAATTTTACGGACTTTCAGCTGTTTGCAATGAGCAAACCAAACAAAAGCAATTGAAATAGCTCAACACAATGGATGCTTCAAGGGGGTTCCCCCAAATTCTGATTAAATTGCAACTTATATTGCCTTCTCTATGTTTTTTTGTGGCAGCCATACTTAGTGACTGCTTGTTGTAGGGTTGTTTTTAAAGGAATTTAAAAGGGAGCCATGATTAGACTCAAATGGAGAGGAGGAAGTGGCTGGAGGCAGGTCTGTGGATATCTTAAAGGCCCCTACCTCTACTGTTTCAGGGATTACTGTTTTTAACTGGTTCCCATGCCAGTACAGCCTGTCGAGGCAACTTCCTTAGGTTCTCCTTCTGTGATGTTGATGAATGAGAAAATTGAAAGTTCACAGGCAGATGAGGGAGGCCTTGGAATTTTTGTGGATTTGGAGTTAATTCAATGGAGCTCCCTTCCAGATTGCAGATTTGGAAGGGCTTGGCTGTTGGGTCTGTCATGGTGAGCTCCTGGAATTCAAAATTTGCCATGGCACAACTGGTTGATTTCATGAATAAGTGGGTTTTAAAAAGCAAGGTAATTTCATTTATTTCAAGCGAATGTGTATATGTAACTGGGATTCTACATTTTGGCTCCTTCAGAGGCCTGACTTTCAAGTCTCTCAAAAGAAGAAGAAGAAAAGAGTAGCAGCATTAAAAAGAGAAGAGGGGGGGAAATTAGAAAGTCTAGCTTGGGGTGATAAAAGCTTGCAATATACTGTTAAGTGTTCCCAGTAATGGTTGTGCACTTATAGATGTTGACAAACTGGATCAAATGAACCCAACTAAAATGTAGTTTCCCTCTTTTCACCCAAATTTGTTCTGCCTGTTAAGTTGCTCGTTTTGCAGGAAGGATGAATTACTAGCATTAAAGTAGAGAGAAAGCAGCAAGATAGGGAAAACAGCTAGTTTGTACGTTTGAGGGAATGGAGGTGAGTCCCTTCTTAGAAATAAGCTTTCTCAAGCATTTTGGTGTTATATTTCTTGATATATTGTAAAGTGTGCTAGCTATATCAATCTATTACAATATATCAATCTTGATATATTGTAAAGTGTGACAGCATCTTAAAAAGCAGAGACATCACCTTGCCGACAAAGGTCCATATAGTTAAAGCTATATGGTTTTCCCAGTAGCGATGTATGGAAGTGAGAGCTGGACCATAAAGAAGGCTGATCGCCGAAGAATTGATGCTTTTGAATTATGGTGCTGGAGGAGACTCTTGAGAGTCCCATGGACTGCTAGAAGATCAAACCTATCCATTCTGAAGGAAATTAGCCCTGAGTGCTCCCTGGAAGGACAGATCGTGAAGCTGAGGCTCCAATACTTTGGCCACCTCATGAGAAGAGAAGAATCCTTGGAAAAGACCCTGATGTTGGGAAAGATTGAGGGCACTAGGAGAAGGGGATGACAGAGGACAAGATGGTTGGACAGTGTTCTCGAAGCTATGAACATGAGTTTGACCAAACTGCGGGAGGCAGTGCAAGACAGGAATGCCTGGCGTGCTATGGTCCATGGGGTCACGAAGAGTCGGACACGACTAAACGACTAAACAACAACGTGCTAGCTATATGAAATGTTAACAGAGTTATAAACCACAGCTAGAATCAGATTTCGATGGGAATATTGTCTATACAACAGACAGACAGACAGACAGACAGACAGACAGACAGACAGACAGACAGACAAAACCACCTAGAACTAGTTAGGAAGAATAAATCAACAATCCACTTCAGTGTAAAATTTACCTTTTCTTTTGTGGCAGGGAATTGTACAGTAGAACCATAGCTGTCAAGTTTTCCCTTTTCTCGCGAGGAAGCCTATTCAGCATAAGGGAATTGCCCTTTAAAAAAAGGGAGAACTTGACAGCTATGAGTAGAACTTATTGACTGACATTTTTTATTTAAACATTGCAGAAATTTGGTAGCATTTTGTAAGACTTACGTGAATATTGTGCTGGCTATACTCAAAGCTAAAAGTGGGGTGAGGGAGGAGTTATTGGTTTGTTGTTGTAGTTGTTGTTGTTGTTGCTATGTATTTTGTGTTTCTTATCTTTTATTTTTATGTTGTGAACCATCCTGAAATCTACAGATGACGGGCAATATACAATATTAATAAATTATTATATTGATTAAGATAGTAGTAATAATAACAACAAAAATAAAATTGTCTTTAATAAATATTTCTCCCCATTATACAGATCCCTTGATGCTTTTGTTCTTCGTAGAGTATTGCCACTACTTGGCTGCTGTTTCCCGCAAATTACTGCTTGTTATTCCTTTCTGGATTAGTTAAATTGGTTATTTCAGCCAATTGGGGATCATGTAAAATATGGGATGAAATCACATAGGAAGGTATTTTATACCGAGTCAGACCATTGCTCCATCTAGCTCAGTATTTTTTTACACTGCCTGGCAGCAGCTCTCCACTATTTCAGTTTGGGGTCTCAACCAGCCCTATCTTGGAGATGCAAAGGACTACACCTGATACTGTACCTTCTTTGGGCACGTTTGATGACCATAAAGGTGTGGGCTTGCAGAGATATGAAATCAGTTTCTGATAGTTGGTAGTTCTTAAATAATAATAATAATAATAATAACAATAATAAAGGTCATTGGAAAAGGAAGGATTTTTTTTTAGTCCGTTGAAAATGATTTCCCAGAAAACAGAGTAATTTTGGCTCAGATATTGTTCAGCTTGGCCATTTTACCCACACTTCTGAAAATTACCCTCCCAAATCACCAAAATGGCCATACTCTTTCAAAGGCTGAGAAAATGTTCTCTCTCTCTCTCTCTCTCTCTCTCTCTCTCTCTCTCCCCATCACCACCGCCCCTCTCTCTGTGTGTTTGTGTGGAAACATTATTCCCAGCCCGATTAACTGTTTTCCTTCAGCATAATCCCATAATAAAAGATATTATGTTATTTCAGTGGCATTTGCCAAAAGATTAAGTACCATAATCATTCATTCATATGCACGACAATGCAGCGCTTTCCCAAGTAACTTTATCAAGGATCAGAGCTTCACGCACCACCCAACAAATTCACATTAATAGAGTCAAATACAGTGTTTATGCACCCAGTGCCAGCATGCAGAAATAACTGGTACCCAGAGACAACTAGTGCCAAAAGCAAGGCCAAGCAAGTGGTTGGGTCTTCTGCCTTTGTTGCGGCACAACACTCCATCAAAGACAAATAGTAAAGGACAGGGAGACAGACAAGCTAACCTAGTTGTATTCTCATTGTCTGGACCACATATTTGTCCTGGGAGGCCCTTTGCTTGCAAGTGAAGATCAACATCTGTAGGTCATGCTTAGAGACCTCAAAAAGAAGACACTGTTGGTCCCAATCCCCTGATCTGGCAGGATGCTCTAGATTTGCCCAGAAAGTAGAGAATGATATGAATAAATATGATATTTGCTAGAATGGTGCTGCCTTGAATGAGGAACCTAGGGCCCTGTAGACATTGCTGGACTACAATTCCCATCATCCATTGACTATTGGCTATGCTGGTCACAGGTTCCCCTTCCCTCCTCTTGAGTAAACAAGCCCCTGTGTGCTACTGTGCCTAAGTAAGGACAACATCAGCATGTGAGAGCAATTTTGTACCCCATCCATTAAAATACTATATTTGTGCCATGGTTCATAGGGTGGATTGTTAGCCTTATTTTTTTGGGTGGGGGGAAGTTGAGTCAAAGATTGTATGTGTGTGTCTTTTACACAAGGAAGAAGAAAAACTTTCCAAGTTGAGAAAATCATTTCTGTGAACTAAACTTTCGCATATAAACATTTTTTTTATCAAGTTGATCCTCAATGACATATGACTTTTAAAACTTGGATCCCTTTTTAAATATGCCAATATCTTATAATTACATTCTTAATATGGTTTGACCTGATAGCATACATCATGGAGCCTGGATTCATATTTCAAGGGGAATAACATTTTGCCCTTGATGGAAGTCTTTTTGAGCTAAAACATGTTGGTTCTAATCATTACTGTAGAATTATCTGTCAAAAATCCTCTGTCATCATCAGAAGTTATCTTCAAAGCTTTCCATTTATAAAGAAAAATAAATATGCATTCCCCCCCCTAATGATAGCTTTCAAAATCTGAAATTAGATTAATGTATTAATATTGCATTTAACTATCAAAATAACAAGGGAAACAAGGTTTTGTTTTTGATTACTTTTTATGCCAGCTGATATTTACGGAACACATGATTTAATTTGCTTCTTTGACGGCATTCAAGCCTGGCCCTACCTTTAAGCAGCATGCACTAACTGCCTCGGGTAGCAAAGGCTGGGGGCTGGGGTGCAGGATGCTGTGGTTAGCTCCTTGAAGGATTGAGGTGGGTGAGCAGCACTGCCTTCCCTGTACCCCCTAAGCTAGTCTGCTGAGCCCAAGTGTAGTGCTAGAATGATATCTCAAAGCAATTTGCAAAAATATACAATATTAAAAACATTTTGCAAACCATAGGCACCACAGGAGCATGGGCGCGCCCTCCATTTGGTGGATGATGAAGTTCTGTGGATACTTTTTTCACACTGATTTATTTAAAAAGTCAACAATAATGAACAGCTGCCAGGCAGCCTCCCCACCAACCTGTGCTTACAGGAAGAGGAGGAGGAGGAGGAGGAGGAGGAGGAGGAGGAGGAGGAGGAGGAGTTTGGATTTGATATCCCACTTTATCACTAGCCTAAGGAGTCTCAAAGCAGCTAACAATCTCCTTTCCCTTCCTCCACCACAACAAACACTCTGTGAGGTGAGTGAGGCTGAGAGACTTCAAAGAAGTGTGACTAGCCCAAGGTCACCCAGCAGCTGCATGTGGAGGAGTGGAGACGCGAACCCGGTTCCCCAGATTACGAGTCCACCGCTCTTAACCACTACACCACACTGGCTCTCCAGGAAAGCCCAGCAGAGGGCACAATGGGGTTTTCAGGAAACAGGAAGGCTGCAGAACAAAGGGCAATAGAGAAATGATTTGCAGAAAGGACATTAAGAAGCAGACCTTGGCCACCTTGAAAGCAGAAGAAAATGTATGCACCCCACTCATGAGAGTTTCGCTAGAATGTACTTTCCCTTTTGATAATGTTCAAATGCAATTTTTTTCTCATAAAGTGATATAAAATGGTGAAAAAACAACAACCATGCAGGAGAAATGTTTGGCTTGGCACTGTAGATGATCCCTGAGCCTTGACTGTATAACTAAGATTTTGGAATGGATGGATGGATGGGTGATATAGTAAAGAATGTGAAGAGGTAAAGACAGATTCTGAAATCAGCCTATACGTATTGACAAACACTTGGAGAAAGGGACAATGGATCGAAAAGCACTTTGTTAATTTTACTAGGGCTTTTTTATCTGGACCAAATGTCATTGCACATTTTTTTTGTCCCAAGTGTTTCTTAATGATACTTGTATAGCCAGTGACATTCTGTTTTGTTTTGCTTAGGTGGGTGTGAAAAGCAGAAAAGCACAAAACAAGCCCATTGATTTGCTTTTCAAAGTACAAAAGATGGCCTCTTCCCTCTGAAATCTTTTTATCTGGGCTGCACATTGCATCAATTCTTTGCAGGAGGGCGGAAGACCCTGCTGTTGACCCTTCGACAAAAAGACACACCCAGCAATCCTGTGGGTCAAGAAAGCCTTGCTGTTGGGTTTGCGGCTGGGCAACCCCAATATGGAGGTGCAGTTTATGAGAGCTCATACTTCCACCTGGGAGCTTTAAATCAGGGGTGGGGAACCATTTCCAGCCCAAGAGCCACTCAGATTCCTATCACAGAGGTACAATTCCTAGAGCTCCCTGTGTAGAGGGATTGATTGATAAACCACTCTGGGAATTGTAGCTCTGTGAGGGGAATTGTTGGTCTCCTGACAAACCACAGTTCCCAGGAAGCATTAGCTGCTAGTGCTATCCTAGTGCTTCGAATGTAAAGTGGCCTTTGACTGGGGGGGGGAGTAGCTGAGGGAGACAGGCGGTTGTAGCACAGTATCGGCACCGGAGACTATATTCTAGGATTTCATATTACAGGCATGGCATCTCTCTCTCTCTTTTGCCTTTAAAGGTAATATATGGCTGGAGACCCATGATACAGGCCTTCTGGTTTCAAGATCTCTTTTTATAAGGCCTGATGCCATAGTTTAGAAAAATGCAATCCTTCCCAAATATAAATCACATTTTGAGCTATCACTGAGCAAATGTGGTCGAGGAGAAAGAGGAGAGAGTGGGGAACTCAAGTCCTGAGATACCCATCTATCTGTACGAACTACTTTTCACTTAGCATGCCAGCAGAAGTATCGAAGGAAGCATCTTTTTAATTTACTTGTTAGGTACTTCTGTTTTGTTTTGTTTTTACCTCCCCTTCACCCTAAGGTGCAAAAGTTCACAAAAGCAATTATTTAATTAACTACACCACAAAGGTTCAGTTTCCATTGCTCTGTAGAAGGTTGAGTGACCGCATCTTACACTCCACTTCAAAAGCATGGGCAAAGAGACATATTTTGACTTGCCAGTGAAAAATCAACAGGGGTGGCACCAGTTGCGTGTTCAGACCTTTAAACCTCCCTCTTAAATGAATTCACACAAGATTCATAATTTTGTTTTGTTTTTTGGCAGAATTTAGGCCACCACTTTATTGATTACAGCAAGTGAGTGGTTGCATAGGCTCTGGTTCGACTAGCTCCCTGCACCCTTGCAGGTAGCGCTGACCCAGGGTTCCAGCATAGGTCAGCCAAGGGTGAACACCCAGATAGGCGGAAAGCTGGGGACATGTTAGGCCATCTCCCAGATGTCCCCCTGGACTCAGGCACAGGCAAAACCCCTCACAGGGTTGACCAAACCATTGAGTCTCTGGATTCCTTTAACGGAATATCCTTCACATAGGGATGGTGAGAGAGTTCCCCCATCCCTATCACCTGAACCAGAGCCTATCCACAACCTTACAAGTTGTGTCAATTTGCTATGTGGCAGGCGAAACCCAAATGGCACCAGCCAATTAGCCAAGTGGGGGAAATTCCTGCCGTGCCCCTGTCCCAATGAGAAACGACACACGACGGCATAGCAAGGTCAAGCGCAAGCCCTAAAAGTAGGGAGCGGTGGGTGGGTGTTCCGATGCATGCACCAAAAGAGGAAGCTCTGGGTCACGTGCATGGGTATATATAGGTCCCTTGCTCCATTTAGCTTGCATCCTATTGGACCGATTGAACCCAGCATCAGGGACCTACCAATAGGGTATTGTGGCTGTCCAACCATTCCCACCCACAACACAAGGGTTTAGTTGCCAGGTCTCACCGCAACAGATATCCTCTTTAAGGGAGGACATGATATGCTCATGGTGGCTTAATGTGAGCACAATGGCAGCAGAGTTGGCAAGTCTAGTGAACAGGGGCACAGGCCCTAGTATTACAGATTTTCCCACCTCCCTGCCAATCAGTGGCATAGCATGGATGGAGACCACAGGGGTGGTTGCCCTGAATGCAAAATTTCAACACCCAGTTCTGCCGCAATGCAACGGTGGGGCTATGAGTCATCAAGCTAACACTATAAGCATTGTGGCCAGTTAAGAATCTCCCTAGTCAGATACCAACACTCTTCTCATGACATTTTCAGTGCACGATAAACAAGAAGGAAAAGAAGCTCCTGCAAAGATAGAGGCCCTAATTGCTTTTGTTTGCTCCTGATACTGACAGAAGGATAAGCGATATTGCAATCTCTTCTCATTTAGTTCCTCATGTTAACACACACACACACACTGCTTAGCAATGGTCTATACCAACAGTTTTTCAATATTTGATTTGGATAGTACTTAAATTGAAGCACCCCAGGCTACCAGAAATTGTAACATTAAACCAAGCTGCCAATGTGAAATATGTCATCATGCATACAATAAGATTGAGTAAAAATATAAAAAGCAATATCATTTTTGCATATAAAAATTCCATTGTATTCCAATTTAAGGTGGGTCCAATTACAGTAGTTTATGAAATTAGATAAGAAAAAGAGAGAGAAGGGTGATGAGTGCTTATGTAGATGCAATATTAATGGGGTTTTTTTTGTTTTTTGCTTTATTTTTTGCCTGATCTAATGTCAAGCTTCATTGCACATAAAACTATATTGTAGACAAGAAATGACAGAGGCCTGGACTTAAACAAGGCTGAGCTCAAAAATACAGGAAAGGAGCCTGAATGTGTTTTCATTGGTCATCTAATGCTAAAATTTAAAGATCTGTATTAGTTTCTTTCCTACACTGTTAGGAAGAGCACACACACAGAGAGAGACAGACTGCCTGTTAAATTCGGGAATGGAGAGCTGTGGCCTCCAGATGTTGCATAACTACAGCTCCCATCATCCCTGACCATTGACCATGTTGGCTGGGTCTGATCTGGAGTGCCACAGATTTCTCGCTTTAAGGTGTACATTTAAGATGTGTTCAGCGTACACTCAAAAATGTGACATGAACAACTGCAGGCAAAATTGCTTTGTTGTTGTTTTTGCAAATTATCGAGTCCTACAGATAAAAGGGCCATGCACAGCAGCACCAGCGATATGCATTCACTGGAAATGTGAGGGAGAAGCACCATTGAGCCTACTGGTCACATCTCCAAATGTCATTTGGCAACGGCCCTTTCCTTCCCCAGTATGACATGTGTACACCATAAAAAGGACCCCCACACGTGTTCCTCAGAATTGGGAACCCTGGGCCAATCACAGTTCCTAATCCAAGGATCCTGATCCCTCTACTCCTTCATATGTATATTGGACTGATGGTGGGATACATTTGAAAACCATCATACCCACTTGGAACTCAGGGCTCCCCATCGAGTGATGTTGTGATGGCAAATGCAGGTTCCCCACTCCATAATCTTTGAGGAGGCCCCTAGTAAGATCCTCCCCAGCAAGTATCACATTCCTCACTAACCTCAGAATGTCCCATAAAAAAAATACAGTGGTACCTCGATTTACGAATTTAATCCGTTCTGAACGGACTTCGTAAGTGGAAAAAAAATGAAAGCCGAAGCCAATGGGGGAAAAAATTAAAAAATTCGTGTGTCGAAAAAATCCTATCTGAAAATTCGTAAGTCAAAAAAATCCTATCTAAACCGCATCCAAAATGGTGGACGGAACTCTGTAACTCGAAACATTCATAGGTCGAGTCATTCGTAAATCGATGTGCCACTGTAATTGTGGTTATTCCTTTTATTTGTTGTTGTCGTTTAGTCATGTCCGACTCTTCGTGACCCCATGGACCAGAGCACGCCAGGCACTCCTGTCTTCCACCGCCTCCCGCAGTTTGGTCAAACTCATGTTCGTAGCTTCAAAAACACTGTCCAACCATCTCGTCCTCTGTCATCCCCTTCTCCTAGTGCCCTCAATCTTTTCCAACATCAAGGTCTTTTTCAGGGAGTCTTCTCTTCTCATGAGGTGGCCAAAGTATTCCTTTTATAATGTGCTGGATTTTTATTTTATTTTTTGTGGTGAGGACAAAGCGTGTGCTCCCTCTCAGCTAGACAATACACCATTCATGCATTCATAACTTGGAGGATTGATGTCCCACCTCTTAAAAAAAAAAATGTTCATGGCAGATTGCAATATTCAGCTAAATGTGATCAGAGCAATAGAAGAACCAGAGCCAGTGTTTTGACATTAGGCATGCAATGGATGGGAAACTTCAGTATTCCCCAGCCCACTCTACTTGCCAGCAGTCTAAGGACAAGAAATGGTCAGGTATATATAATCACACTGGATCCACCCACCGGTACTTGTTCCAGAGCTATGAAGCCCACAAGTTCAAGTTACTGCACAGCAAATGAACACAACACAGCAATTCTACTCTAGGTAGCAGGAGACAGAGGAAAGAGCTATGAAAATTGCCCTTAGTTTATAAAAAAATGGGTTTTATCACTGTGTCCCTGTTTTTGACTGTGAACTGCTGGTGTGCTTCAGCCACTGAATGTGCTTCAGTCACCAGTTTTCCTATGTGGTTCAAGTCGATCCACAATATTTTTCAGAAACTAAGCAGTAAAAGAATGGTGTTCTACATTAGCTTTAATATCTCTATAATCTATCATCTATCTATCTATCTATCTATCTATCTATCTATCTATCTACCTATCTACCTATCTACCTATCTACCTATCTATATCTATCTATCATCTACCTACCATCTATCTATCTATCTATCTATCTATCTATCTAACTATCTATCTATCTATCTATCTATCTATCTATCTATCTATCTATCTACCTACCTACCTACCTACCTACCATCATCTATCCATCTCTGTCTGTCTATCATCTCTATCTATTATCTATCTATCTATCTATCATCTATCTATCTATCATCTATCTACAGTGGTACCTCGGGTTACAAACACTTCTGATTACAGAATCCGCTAACTGGGAAGTAGTACTTTGGGTTAAGAACTTTACCTCAGGATGAGAACAGAAATTGCGCGCCGGGGGCACAGCAGCAGCGGGAAGCCCCATTAGCTAAAGTGATACCTCAGGTTAAGAATGGATGTCTGTCTATCATCTATCTACATCTATATTTTTTTTTTCAAATCACAAGGCAGCTGGGGTGACGTGAATGTTTCATGCAAAGAGCTCTCCCACATCCTCAGTGCCATTAGTGTCGTTAATCTTGGAGTCATCTGCATGACACCATAGTGAACAGCAATAGTTCATAATGACCATAATGAGTACTAATAGGTGAACATGTCAAATATATTGAAGCTGGGGACTGTCCTCTGTGGGACCACCAAGTCTCAAAGCAGGGGGTTGTTGTTTCTGGCAAAAGCAGCACAATGAAAACTCTGCACCTTCTGGAAGCATTTTAAATGGCACATCATTCATCCAGGGAGCATGTTTGATTGTTCAGCTGCACCTCTGACATCCCACTTGTTAAAAGGTGAGATTTGTCAGAGGGGGGATTTTAAAACGAAGGAGCTGTTCTGATTTTGAATTTGGCATGATGGAGATGAAGTAGCAAACATAATAAACTCTTTTAAGAACTACCAGTTGGACAATTGCTGATATTCCTGGGACAAACTACTGGTTTATGGAATTAGAGGCCCACTGCCATGTACCATGGCATGAACACAATTATGTATTTTCTCCATCTGTAACCCAATTAGGCATGTATGGTCATGAGTCAGTCCATTGGTCCATTGTGCTCAGTAGTGTACACTGACCATCCAGGGTTTCAGATGGAGTCTCTCCTTGTCAGACCTGGAGATGACAGGGATTGAACCTCGGGCCTTCTGCAAGCAAAGCAGATGCTCTACTGCTGAGCTACAGCCCTTCCCCAATCTGTGTTTTCCACCAAAGATACTATATTTTTAATTGACTGCTCTGTGTGAGCCTTTTCAAAATACCTCGCAGGTGATCAAAGATCCCCATTCTCCTGCTCCCCAAGACAGCACAGATATGTACCAGAGACATGTCAAACAGTTCTTATATTTACTGGGCAGCCATGGGATGTAGGTGGGCCTCATGTTTGCACAACTCCTTTTCCTGCCCTCTTCTTCCCCCGCATGGCCAGAAGAAGGAGTTGAGAAGCTTTCATTTCCAATTCTGATTAACCACAGCTCGCTATGCCATCAGGACCCATAAGGACATAAGAAAAGCCCTGCAGGATCAGACCAGTGGCCCATCTAGTCCAACATCCTGTTCTCCTACTGGCCAGCCAGATTCCCAAGAGAAGCTCTTGAATGCAACAGCATTCTTCCCACTTGTGATTCCCAGCAACAGGGCATTCAGAGGTATGCTCTGTTTACAGCGGAAGTAGAACATAGCCATTGTGGCTAGTAGTCACTGATAGTCTCCCGTTCCATGAATTCATCTAATCCGTGGTTCATCTTAATCAGCATTTCCCAAACTTGGGTCTCCAGCTGTTTTTGGACTACAAATCCCATCACCCCTGACCACTGATCCTGCTGGTTAGGGATGATGGGAGTTGCAGTCCAAAAACAGCAGGAGACCCAAGTTTGGGAACCCCTGGTCGGTCTTAACTATGGTTAATTTAAAGGAGCCAGCTTCAACTCTACATTGCATCTGTTTAAAGATGTTAACCTATGGTTTATTGTGCTGTCTGAACATAGCCATTGTGTCTGATTATTGGTCTACTCTGGCTGCTGTGTTACATTCCATCTGTTTAAAGATGCTATTCTTGGTATGCTTAGTCTCTAGGGGGGAAAGTAGGACATCTGTTCAACAACCCTTCTCCATGTCTTCTAGTTTATTTGTCTCTTTTAGCATCACTAACAGCATGGTCCTTTGCAGGTTTTTTCCCAAAGAAGTTCCATCGAGTTCTACAATGCCACCTGTCTAGTATGTGTGCATAGGACTGCACACTTGAGGCTCTGCTTTTGATTAGCGGTACTAAGATTAGCGGTACTAAGATAAGGCACACAGAAATACCTGAGGCAGCTGAAACACGTGGGACATTCTTCATAAAAATAAGTTACCGTTTCCTGGCATACTCTTGCTAATGCAGGAAATATGCTGCAAACAGGTTCCCTGATAGTCAGTCCATCTACTCAGGGAGCCATAGACCATGGGTTGGCAAACGAAGGCCCAGGGGCCGAATCCGGCCCAATCGCCGTCTAAATCCAGCCCGCAGATGGTCCCAGAATCAACTTGTTTTTACATGAGTAGAATGTGTCCTTTTATTTAAAGTGCATCTCTGGGTTATTTGTGGGGCTTGCCTGGTGTTTTTACATGAGTAGAAGGTGTGCTTTTATTAAAATGCATCTCTGGGTTATTTGTGGGGCATAGGAATTTGTTCTCCCCCCCCAAAAAAAATAGTCCGGCCCCCAACAAGGTCTGAGGGACAGTGGACCGGCCCCCTGCTGAAAAAGTTTGCTGACCCCTGCCATAGACAATCAGCAATTAGTCATGAAGCTTCCTCCTTCTCCTCTAGGTTCCATACCATTGTAGATGATCACTACCGCTAGTATGGGAAGGGAAAGAGCATTTCTCTATGATTTGCAAAACTTTTGCTATCACACACTTCTTCTCTTAATGGACCTAGAAGTTCCCCTAGCACCTATTCTCTTCAATGTTTTCTTTCTCAGGTCTCCTATACACCACGATCAGGGTGATACCCTCCAACCCGGTAAGAAAAATCTGGGATCAGCAGCGGTGCAGCACCGGAAGTCGCTTCTACGCATGTCTGGACATGCGTAGAAGCAACTTCCGGTGCAGGCGCTGCCCGATTTCCGGTGCCCAGACATGGGCAGAGCGGCACCTGAAATTGGTTCTGCGCATGTCCAGACATGCGCAGAAGGAGCCTCCCTGGCAGGTAGGAAATCCGGGGGATTTACGGGATTTTTCTCTATTCGGGATAACAGCGGGAAACGGGTTTAAATACGGGGGTTTCCCGCAAAAAACGGGAGACTTGGCAGCTATGATCAGGGTGTGTGAACTTAGACCTCCTATGGAGGCAGGGCCAGGTGCATAAGCCTTTCTTGGCCAATTAGCACCCTGTTGGGGATTATACCACAGGGAATAAATTTTGTAGGAATTGAGCAGAAAGCAAGTAGTGCAGCAGTTCCCAACCGGCCAATGAAGAAAGGGCATCTTCGGAGACCAAGGGCTATTCCAATCTATGGTATATTGAGCTGCCGTTTCTGCTGAATGTACTATAAAGCTCAGTCTTTTGTAGCATCTGCACCATATGCAGCTCATTTTTGACAGCTTGCAATATTAACACCATCCCAAGCTGGTAGTTGAACACATAGGACACTAAAACTAGATGAAATAAACCAATCGCCTCTGAGCTGGCTGCAATAAGATAATGTACAGGACTATGCACTGGGATATGTGATGTGACTAGCAGATGCTGTGAGGAAGGAAGGGGAGAGGAGAATGGGCGAGAACGCAACACTTCAGAGGAACTGTGCTACTTGCAAGAAGTCCTACTTGCAACGGAGCAACTCCCATATGAGGAAAAGTTGCAACAATTGGGGCTTTTTAGTTTAGAGAAAATGCAGATCTGGTAGAGTTTCCAGTTAGTTGTGATAACTAGACTTACCCTCCATGGAATTGTCTAATCTCCTTCATGAAGCTAACCAGTGTCCACCAGCACCTCTTAATGGCAGCAACAAAGTCCACAGGTCCATTATGTGAAGTGCATCCTTTTGGTCTGCCCTAAATCTGCTGCCAAATAATTTCTGTGGGTGACCTCAATTTCTAGTGTTACGTGAGAGGGAGAAAATATTTTTCTGTGCATCTGGAGTAGCTAATAATAATAATAATAATAATAATAATAATAATAATAATAATAATTTATTATTTATACCCCGCCCATCTGGCTGGGTTTCCCCAGCCACTCTGGGCGGCTTCCAACCGAATATTAAAAACAGTACAGCATCAAACATTAAAAACTTCCCTAAACAGGGCCGCCTTCAGTTGTCTTCTAAAAGTAAAATAGTTGCTTATTGCCTTGACATCTGCTGGGAGGGCATTCCACAGGGCGGGTGCCACTACCGAGAAGGCCCTCTGTCTGGTTCCCTGTAACCTCACATCTCACAATGAGGGAACCGCCAGAAGGCCCTCGGCGCTGGATCTCAGTGTCCGGGCTGAATGATGGGGGTGGAGACGCTCCTTCAGGTATACAGGACCGAGGCCGTTTAGGTGGTGCCCAGCAGACATGACTGGGCTATACCTCCCACCATCTCCAGACATTGGGGGGCACAACATCGGCTACACTAAGCAGAGCTTTATAAATCTCTTATAAATCACGCCGCCCTTTTCTACCACCCACCCCGTGGTAGAATTTATCCTCATAAATTATCCTCATAATTTATCCTCATAAATTGGTCCATCCTATTGATCATTTGCTGCAGCTCATATGGCTGGATTGTTCACATGCCATTAGAACATCCTATGGGCAAAATGGTTAAAATATTTACTTCTTCTTGCAATGCTTAATTTCTGGCCAGTTTTATTTCTTTTTGTAAATAAAAAGAATCAGAATCAGATATACTCAATCGCAGTGGAATCCATATAGCAGGCTCAAGCCAGCTGGCTCTGACTGACAAAGGAGTTATGTTTGATGTCTGCTCTTCTTTCTTCTCTTGATGCATCTCATTTGAACGTGACAGGCTGGGGATGTTTTATTTACTTTTTTTTTAAAAAAAAGACGAACCATGCACAACTCTTTGTGTATTAATAAAGTAAACAGTTTCTATTCTGGAGCGCAGAGAGAATTTTTAATTTTATTTCTGGTTCCCAGGATGGAAATTAATCAGGGTGATGTTGCCCTATTTTGTATCTCTTCTTTCTACATGCTAAGGAGGACAGTGTGAAGGGGTTTGAGAGAGCATGGCATCATTTCCCTCTGGTCCTCAGCCTCAGGGGGAGGGAGGAAGTTAACTGTCAGACACAGAGCGTATTTGGGACCAGCACTCTTCAGGGACCCTGTTCAGATGCCCATTCTGTGGGCATTAAATGCATGGAGATCAGAGTGAGTCTGTGGCAACTGATCTTACCCTGGCCTTTGTGTTTTGCAGCAGAATCTTCAAACGCAGCCTGTGCACATACAACTTACAAAATAAGCTTGCTGATTGTTCAGAGTCTGTATATCTGAAACTGTAGCTTGAGTGGCTCATCTGTTTGCACAGGCGAGGCCAGTGGGTGTGAGTTGCGATTCCTCTCTCCCCTCCACTTGGGTTCATGGAATCATCAGCTCAGTAGGACCAGGTTGGTCCTTAGAGGTCAAATTGTCCCGTCCTGTCCCGTCCCCCCATTCATCAGGTAGTCTCCCACTTCTTCTCTTATCTGCCTGTTTTCCATGACAATTTGTATTCTTAAGGCCACATGCCATGTGCACCTTGAAACCCCCACCCTTCATCATTCCATTTTTGTATTCCTCTTTGTCTGATTCACTATTGTCTGTCCACATCCTCCAAATTCTTTTGGCAGGAGGTGAAACTAGGTAGAGTTCCCTGACTTTCTGCTTTGCTTGATGGTCCCACTTGGCCTTCTTCCTTGGATTCCCCACATGGGATTAATGATGTTCACCTTGATATAGTGATCTCACAATTGCAAACACTGCTCAGATGAGCAGAGACCTGAACAAAGACAGGCCATAGAAGCTTGCTAAGAAACTCCCTCTCCTTCCTTCCAACTTGAAACCTGACGCAATGTGTTGATCCTCAGTTTCTATTTTGATCTACTAATACTTCCATTTCTTATGTCCTGGACAATAGTTTGCCTGCCATGTTTGCAATGAAGCCTCTCCATATATATAACTAAGGTATTGTTTCCGACTTTCCCCACTTTATTCTCAACCACTCTTTTTTTAAAAAAATGCGAACAAAGGTGGATAGTCTCCTGCAGACACAGAAACAATTTGTCCTAAAAATAGGAATGAATAAACAAGTCACCTGCTGTTGTTTTGGTTTTCATCAAGACTTCTCTTTTGCTGTTAATATATATCTATATGTTCCATCAAAAGCATTTTTGCATTAATTGCCATCCGACGGGTTGTCAGTAGAGCTCTTCATCTGTTTTGCAGATGCTGCTTGCCAGTGGGAGTAAAAATAAGGAAAACAAAAACCTAGCCAGCAGTGCAAATGATTCAAAATGCAGATTAATTATGCCTTCTTGCATTTTCTGAAAGTACTTGCAAATACAGGCAGTAGTGGCATGCCCACAAACAACAAAGCATGCAAAGCAGTAACTTTCAGAAGTTACAGGATAGAATGATGCTCGATGAAAATTGTGGGACCGCCATCAAAATTGGCAGCCCTGTGTCACCCTTTGAATAATGTTTGGTAAAACATACCTTATGTGTTCATTTTTCACATGCAGCAGTTGATGAGGTTCATTTTGATTAGCTGGGAACACAGGGGAAGAATAAATTCCCCACCAATCTTAGTTTCTGGGATGCTGTTCATTTAGGTTGTGGACATTTTTCAGCCCTGGTGGGCCCACTTGTGCATTTAGGCGAACAACTCTGGGGGCCACGTTCAACTGGTGCATACCCTCCAACATTTCTACTTTGAAAACAGGGACATCCCATTCAGTAGTAGTAGTAGTAACAATAATAACGTTACTATTTATACTCTGCCCGTCTGAATAGGTTGCATCAGCTACTCTAGATGGCTTTCAACATATATAAAAACATAGTAAAACATTTTTTTTAAAAAAAGCTTCCCTATACAAGGCTGCCTTCAGATGTCTTCTAAAGGTTGTATAGTTACTTATCTCCTTGGCTTGGCGGGTGGGTGGGTCGCATAACTCCATACACTCCAACATTCATTTGATGAAAGCAGGGATGCCCTAAGGAAAAGTGGGACATTCTGGGATCAAATCAGAATCTGAGATGGCTTCTGTAAATCTGGGACTGTCCCTGGAAAATAGGGTCACTTGGAGGGTCTCCTGGTGGGCAGGGCCGGAGGCAAAAGTGAATTCGGCCCTCGAACAGTAGATCGGTTTACACACACACACACACCTCTTTATCTTCCACCCAGGCAGGTAAGGAGACATTCCAGCCTTGCAAAAACTGTCAAGCAAGGTGCAATGAAAGGCTGAATAGTTTTGTGCCTCTGGAGGGTATGTGGCTTGGGTTGGAGTCTCAAAGGCAAGCTAGAGAGGTCTTGGGGGGCATATTTGCTCCCCCAACCACCAGAAGTCCACCCACCCACCCCCCGCAATCCCTGATTTAAATAGCAGGTACCATACACAGTCTGGTGCAGCCGGAAAATAAATGTTTGAAATGTATCCCACATTTCTTGGAAGCAGTAAAAAGGCGAGAGTAAAAAAAGAAAGAAAGATGAAAACTTGTGTGAAGGTGACTTGTAAATATGGAACGTTTTCATGACTTTTAATGCATGTGCCTTTAATATAGAAATATGTTATTATACTGGAGTGCACTAAAATTTGATGATCGGTTAGAGTCACCAAGGATTTCCTTGCTTCCTGCCCGCCCCCCGCCTTTCTTTCATTAATGTAACAATGACTCAAACAGAATATTCAGTGATCTTTTCTCAAGCAGAGCCTCTCTCTTTTTCATATCAAAGAAGGTTACTGCTCTTCCCTTAAAGGTTTTTATCCTGCCAGTTGCTCTGATGTGGCCTTCACTCTTTAATATTCTAAAAGTATATTTCTTACATGGGGTGCGAGATAATCTCCTTAGAGATTATGCGCCGGCTGCAAGTGGGATTTTAGCAAAAGGCAGGGCCCTCCTGATACAGCCTTCCCCTTTCTCCGTTAGCTTTTCGAGACAGAACAGGGCTTCCTGAGAGGGAAATCTGGCTCATCTCCCACTTTGTTACATGAAACTCGCACAGCAGGCAGCCGGCCCCTTTGTAGGCCTAAGACGTCCACCGCTGTGCAGCGACCTCTTATTACCGTGAATCATTTATGTAGCACTTGGAATATGTAAAGTGATTTCAACAGTGCTTTTCTGAAAATTGGGCTCACAGTCACAGCAACCTTCTGAGGTGGTTCATTTTCATTCCACCACTCATTCCTGTGCCTTCAACAGCAGTAGTCTTCTGTGCCTTCAACAGCAGCAGTCTTGGGCAAAAAAAATAAATAAATAAAAATGAAAGGCACAAATACAGGATGGGTGACACCTGGCTTGAGAGCAGTACATGTGAAAAGGATCTAGGAGTCTTGGTAGACCACAAACTTGACATGAGTCAGCAGTGTGATGCAGCCGCTAAAAAAGCCAATGCAATTCTGGGCTGCATCAATAAGAGTATAGCATCTAGATCAAGGGAAGTAATAGTACCACTGTATTCTGCTCTGGTCAGACCCCACCTGGAGTACTGTGTCCAGATCTGGGCACCACAGTTCAAGAAGGATACTGACAAGCTGGAACGTGCCCAGAAGAGGGCAACCAAAATGGTCAAAGGCCTGGAAACGATGCCTTATGAGGAACAGCTTAGGGAGCTGGGTATGTTTAGCCTGGAGAAGAGAAGGTTAAGGGGTTATATGATAGCCATGTTCAAATATATAAAAGGATGTCATATAGAGGAGGGAGAAAGGTTGTTTTCTGCTGCTCCAGAGAAGCGGACACGGAGCAATGGATTCAAACTACAAGAAAGAAGATTCCACCTAAACATTAGGAAGAACTTCCTGACAGTAAGAGCTGTTCGGCAGTGGAATTTGCTCCCAAGGAGTGTGGTGGAGTCTCCTTCTTTGGAGGTCTTTAAGCAGAGGATTGACAGGCATATGTCAAGAATGCTTTGATGGTGTTTCCTGCTCGGCAGGGGGTTGGACTGGATGGCCCTTGTGGTCTCTTCCAACTCTACAATTCTATGATTCTTCAACAGCAGGCGTTAGAAGGTTGACCGGTGAACATGAGAACGTAAGATTGGGGGGGGACCTGCTACAAATTGTTTCAGGGTGGAGTGGTTCCGTTGAAGGTTCCAGCCAACAAGCTCTGCTTCTTCCAGGGCTCTCCATTCCAGTTCAATCCCCTCTGCCTTCCACCCCTTGCAAAACAGTTAGTCATCATCCTGACCATGTTTAGATGTGGGTGGCGCTGTGGTCTAAACCACTGAGCCTCTTGGGCTTGCCAATCAGAAGGTTGGTGGTTCTAATCCCCACGCTGGGGTAAGCTCCCGTTGCTCTGTCCTAGCTCCTGCCATCCTAGCAGTTCAAAAGCACGCCAGTGCAAGTAGATAAATAGGTACCGCTGTGGTGGGAAGGTAAATGGCGTTTCCATGTGCTCTGGCTTCCATCACGGTGTTCCGTTGCACCAGAAGCGGTTTAGTCATGCTGTCTGTGGACAAACTCTGACTCCCTCGAGATGAGTGCCGCACCCCATAGTTGCCTTTGACTGGACTTAACCCTCCAGGGGTCCTTTACCTTTGAGTCCTCCTTAGGCTGTTTTTGAGGACTCCCCCCATGTCTGCTGATACCTCACTCTTGTGATGTTCCGTGATGTCCGTTCCAGTGTGAATTTCCTGCTTCCTCTCGCAAATTTAAGAATGCAATGAAGATGAAAGAGATAGGGCGGCAAAAATAAGTACGCTGGAGATGTTTCTGCATGAACTGGTTCCGGGAGATCAGCCAGGATGTCTGTGTGGATTGTCAGTGCTCTGACTCAGAGCTCCAAACAGCCACAGTGGGGAGCTCTACTGCCCTTCTAGTGTTCCTACTGGACAACCATGTACAGTGGGACCTCGACTTACGAACTACTCGACATCCGACGTTCTCGACTTACGAGCGGAAAAAGTGACCGCGCGGTTACGATTTTTCCGACATCCGAACGGAAAACCCATTCACGGCTAGATGCAGTTTCCTCGACTTACGATTTTTTCTGTTTCCAATGCATTCCTACGGGAAACCGCTTTTCCTATGGGAAACTCGGCTTACGAAGTTTTCGACCTATGAGTATGCATTCGGAATGGATTAAATTCGTAAGTCGAGGTCCCACTGTAGGTCCTTTTCATATCAGCCCTGCCAAGGTAAGCAGCAACAATGACAGTGCGAGGAGGGTGACTCCATCACTCGCACCACTGCTGGGTAACTTCACTGTTACCCACACCTTCACTGTTGTCTGAAGGCAACAGTTGGGGAGAAATGCACACTAGGAAATAAAATGCTCAAAGTCTTTTCTCAGTCTGTTACCTCTCGCTGGCTCTAGAAGACCATCTCTTCCAGGTGCATGGAGCACCCTTTTTACTGCCAGGGATTCTGCAAAGAGCTACAATTACTAGCGCCTCTCAGGTGGGCACCACTGCCATTATAAGAGAACAAGGGAGGTATTTGTGGTGAGTTCCAGCACCTTTCCCCCCCTAGAAATATAGTGCTGGTTGTTTTTTAAGGGTGCTGGTAATTGTAGCTCTGCGAGGGGAAAGCTATAGTCCTCAGGATTCTTTGAAGGAAGCCATGCTCTTTAATTGTATGTTGTGGATCTTTAAAGTGGACTTGGAACTCAAATAATAGGGCTCCTTCAGGCAGAGGACTGTCCTCTATGAAGTATGACACATGTAACAGGCAGAGTGAGCTAGGAAAATGGATGAGCTAAAAGACTTAATCGGGGAAGGCTGTTAATGGACTTGAAAGTGTGAATGGACTAGATGAATACTGCGACTTTTAAAACAAAGCACAAAACAAGTTAAATGAATGTGGAAACAGTCTCAGTAAACGAAGTCTTTACTCACATTGAATCAGTAGAATCGCTGTGTACATGGATTAACTCTGATTATAGGAATTCATTATCTAATCACTGCAGAAGAAGAAAAAGGTATAGCCTTTTATTGGGAAAAGCCAAAAGTGCTTCAAGTGTATGCCTAATTTTTAAGGATTTTGTGAACAGCCAAAATGGAGGAATTGATTGATTGCACATAGTTTGGCAGTGTTAACAACAGCATGGAAGCATTTCTGATAATTGAAGTATCTGCCTTACGCAAAGTTGGACTAATGGCCAATCTCGGCCAGAATTGTCTACAACCGGTTGGCAGTTGCTCTTCAGTGTTTCAGATAAAAATCTTTCCTTGTCCAGCTTGGAATATGCCCAGGATTGAATCAGGGGCCCTTTGCATGAAAAGCATGTGCTCTACCACTGGGTGATGTCCCTTAGCCTAAGTGTAGTAACACACACATGGGATATATATATTACTAGTTTTATGCAGCTCAGGACCCCAATACCTCAGGAACCCCCTCTCCCCATATGAACCACAACAACAACAACAACCCACCCATCTGGCTGGGTTTCCCCAGCCACTCTGGGCGGCTTCCAACAGAAGTATTAAAATACAATAATTTTTAAACATTAAAAGCTTCCCTAAACAGGGCTGCCTTCAGATGTCCTCTAAATGTCTGGTACAGTAGTTGGTTTTTCTCTTTGACATCTGGTGGGAGGGCGTTCCACAGGGCGGGTGCCACTACCAAGAAGGTCCTCTGCCTGGTTCCCTGTAACTTGGCTTCTCACAGTGAGGGCCCTCAGCACCGGACCTCAGTGTCCAGGCAGAACGATGGAGGTGGAGATGCTCCTTCAGGTATACTGGACCGAGGCCGTTTAGGGCTTTAAAGGTCAGCACCAACACTTTGAATTGTGCTCGGAAACGTAATGAGAGCCAATGTAGGTCTTTCAACTAACCCGGACACTCAGGTTGTCATCTGAGGCCCTTCATGTGCCCCTACCATGAGTGGCCCAGAGGGTAGCAGTACAAGAAAGGGCTTTTCAGTGGTAGCCCCCATTTGTGGAATGCTGTCCCCAGGGAAGCTGGCCTGGCACCATCATTATCTTCAGGCACCAAGCGAAACCATTCCTTTTCAACCAGTCCTTGGGCCTTTGGCGATCTACGGCCTTTTTGAGTGGGTGCGATAGTTTAATGTATTTCCCCTCCCTCTGAGTTTAATGTACAGTGGAACCTCTACTCATGACCGCAATCCATTCCAGAGGCCCGTCTGGAAGTCAAAAGGGGTTGCTGGGAGAGGCGCCATTGTGCGCAGGTGCGGGCGGCGATTGCCCACTTCTGCGCATGCTCGAATGGCGGCAAACCCGCCGGTTACTTCCGGGTTTGCTGTGGATGTTGGGTGAAATAGACGTGAACGGAGGCGGACATAAGTAGAGGCTTGACTGTATGTATGCTTTCTTTTCTTTGTAAGTCACTTTGAGTTGCCTGTTGTAAATAATAATAATAGTAATAATAATAATAGTAATAATAATAATAATTTTTGAAAGATGTAACAGTCCACCTGAAGCTTGAGGGAGGGAAGGTGATTCAACCTTTCACTTGCATGTATGCTGATGCGTAAGTCAAAGCTGGCCCTACAGTACAGGTGAGGGAGACACTATAGCTGCTGTTGAGAATCGTGCATCTGTCTTCATCCTTAATGGGAGAAACATGCTAGTCTGATGTTTCTTTATCTAAAAGTATTTGTAAAGAGGGACCCTTTCTCTTTCATCATAAAACATGACAGTAAAAATTACCTTTGTTTCTGTTGTGGAAATGAGATGTAAGCAATGCTGGGGAAATTTGTTGCAGTTTATTGCCATGACAGCTAATAGATGTACATATCGGCAATTTGCTTAGTAGATTATCATTTACTGTCACATTTTTTAATTAGAATGTGATCTTCCATTGTCTTTAATCTATTTGCATCACGGGTGACAAATTTCTTCTCCTTAGGCACTGTATTCTCTTATCGCAAGATGATTTTCCTTTTTTTTCTTTTGCCCCAACCATTAGATGCTTTAAAGGGGAAACCCCCATCGTTGTAAGCATTTGACTTCTGTTCACTTGGGAGCAATAACAGATTTTTAAATGGTTGATTTATCATCGTTGTCAGGGCACTAGTTCTTCCAGCAGTTCTAACCTTTTGCAGCAGTTACAAAATATAAGCCATGTACTGTAATTGCTTTGAATCTTCAGATCTCTATCACAGACGGTGCGGGCCAAACTGCTTTGCTGCTGTCACAGCTGTGTAACTGGGAAAGGCAAAGAATGATGATGGGATATTCTTGGGTAGAGGAGGCTAAGGCTGCAATTTGATACATGCCTTCCCTAGAGAAGCTCCATTAAACTCAGTTAGACTTACTTCTGAGTAGATACATATACAATTGCTCTGCATTTCTTTACACCAGGGATGGGGAACCTGTGGCTAGAAATGAAAGGATCGGTCAATTTCACTTTCTTCTAGTTTCTTGTTTTGCCAACCATAAGTTCAGCACATTTCTGTATCAGACATTGTGATTTTTTATATAAAAAAAAATCCTGATGAAAATCAACATTTCTCATAATGTAGCTTTTTTGTAATTTCAACTAATACACACAACTTTTGCAACCAATCCCCCTTCATACAATGCATACAAGTGTAAAATGCATACACTTTTCTCTTTTTTTATTAAAATAATACTTTATTTCATTTAAAAACACATACAGAAAAAACAAAACACAAAAACAAAATATACAAATCATAATAAATAATATCAAACTGAGTCAAATCATAATAAATCAAAATACAATCATACTCAAATCATATTTAAATCATATATGAAAATATATATAATTATAAGTCATTCATACAAAATCATATTTAAATCATATATGAAAAAAATTATAATTGTAAATCATTCATACAAAATTACATACTTAACAACACTAAACGAAAAAAGAAGAAGAAGAATCCCGATCCTTAAATTGTAAAAGTTTAAAACAATCATAAGAGAAAATTAAGGATCTTAATGCATACACTTTTCTCAAATGTATGCATTTTATACAAAGTTCTCAGTGAGAACCGCATTGCAAAATTCAGAACTATACACGTTCCAGCGGACATTTGGTTTGCCCGTTGTTTCAGGAAGTGTGAATCAAGTAGGTTCACATTAAAATGTGAACGGAATTGGATTTATTCCCCATCCCTACATCTGGCTCTGTTGTTAGGCTATAACTCCCACCATTCTTGATCATTGACAATGTTGACTGGTGGATGGGTGTTGGAATCCAGCAAAATCTAGAAGGACACAGCTCCTCCCCAATACATCCTAGTGGTTTCCGTGTTATTGGATATTGGATGTTGTTGATTTGCTTCCGCTGCTGCAAGAAAAGCTCAACAACTCTGGCCAGCCCTCAAAAAAAAGCTCGACAACTCTGGGCAATTTCCTACCCCCATTTTCCAAAATTGGAGGCCCCAAAATAGGGGTTGTCATATACATGGAAAAGTATGGTAATCTCAGTTTGAGAGGAGGGAGATATAGTGCTTAGCAGCTTTAAGATGATTAAATCTACAGATAAGCAAATCCCATCTTTTTTCCAGTCTGTGCCACTTTGGCATACAGTCGTACCTTGGTTGTCAAATGGAATCCATTCCAGAAGTCTGTTCAACTTCCAGAAATGTTTGACAACCAAGGCGTGGCTTCTGATTGGCTGCAGGAGCTTCCTTCCAGCCAATTGGAAGCCGGAGAAGTCGCATCGGACGTTCGGCTTCCAAAAAACATTCAGAAACCGGAGCACTCACTTTGGGGTTTGTGGCGTTCGGGAGCCAAAACTTTCGAGTCACAAGGCGTTAAAGATCCAAGGTATGATTGTATATTTACCCACAATTGTCTTCTGTTTCCACATTTGTCTGCATTTAAAATAATAATTAAAAATGCCCCCCTGAAATAAATATTTTAAAACATATGTGATTGTGCTTTCTCTCCAAATACGTACTTTTGAACTTTCTGTCATTATTTATTTATTTGGGGTATTTATGACTCACTCTTCCCCTCCAAAGATGCTCAGGGCAATATACAAGAAGCAGAGATGCAAAATGCATTGAATAAAAACAGATATACTTTAAAAAAATTATATTGTATTATTGCATTTTTTAAAAAAAAATTGTAACAATAAACACTCACTTGATTAAAACAGCTGATAACAAACCATTGAAACACTGCTTCACATATTGCTGCTTAAGATTAAAAATTTTATTGATAGATCAAAGACTGGGTGAATAAAAATGGGTATGATTCAACATAAAACTATGGAGATCATTGCATGACTATTTCTGTTTGCCCAATGGAACAGCCCCTACCCTCCTCCTCCTATGTGCTGTTCTTGGGGTCTCCCGACCCGCCAGAACAGATTTGGGAGCCTTTGGGCTGGCTTCCATGAGTGGAACATGTTGGTTGAATCTAGCACAATGTCTCAAATTTGATGTCTGAAAACCAACAATGTGGTAGAATGATGTAACTCAAGAGGGAGAGCACTCCAGAATTGGGCCCCTATGTTGGAGAAAGCTCTTCTATGCCTCCTCTCAGCACAAATCACAATGGAGACCACAAGCAGAGCTACCCTTCCCCCACCTGACCAATCTTCAGTATTGAATAATCTGGAATTGGATCCTGGGCCATTTAGGGCTTTGAAAACTATTATCAGCACCTTGGATAAAGCCCAGTAGGACCCAAGTGCTAGAGCACTCTCCCCTTCTGTGGTTTCCAGCAATTAATATTCAGAAGCATTATTGCCTCTTGACTGTGGATGCAGAACACAACCATTGTACTGTCAGTGGATCTTCTGCCATCCCACACAATTGGCAGCTGGAAAGGGGAGATTTCCAGCTCAGGTTGGGGAACTGTTAAAGGGACACCTTTTCTCAATCCAAACTTTCTGCAGCTTGGCGTAAGTAGGGTTCGAACTGCCTGCATCTGATCTGGAACTGTACCAGAGAGTTTACAAATACCGTTGATCGTAAACCGAAGTTGAATCCAAATTCTATGTTCCAGCTCCTTGCTATTCCCTAATTTCTTTGTGTGTGTGCTGAAACTTTATATTTCAAGACATGCTAAAAATTATTTAGCAAGCATGGCAAAAACATTAATGTATGAACTGGCCCCTGGGTCATACGCCTTCTATGGGAGTGTTGGAAAGCCGGCAAACATAAACCAAATGTCTTGTGGTCATTTTTCTCCGGTGTAATATTTCCACATTTAAAGCACAAGACTGATGGATTTTAAGTGAGTAATACTTAATCCATTATATAGAATTCTCTCCCAGCTTGCCATTAAACTTCCTTCTGAAATGCAGTTTGCTTACTTGGTGAAAATCTGCAGCAGTTAAATGCACCAATAACTGATGAGGGACAATAAAGCAAATAAAGTAGACACAAAGTGAAGTATCTGTCACTTGCAGCAAGAAGAAGTAAGGTTTGGCAGCGGCAGCAAACAAGCCCAGCCCCTCATTTTTGATGAGTAATACTGTGTTTTCATAGTTTTTCCTGATTTAATTATGCAGACATTATGAAGGCATTTAACCACAGTAATTGAATCAGTGTCAGAAACTAGCAGTTATTGGAGTTAAGGCTCAAGGCGAGGAGAAGCACAAAAGTGCAAAGCAAGCAGGGAGATTTTGTACAGATTTTGTGGTGCTGATGGCGTTTTGCGCGCAGGGAAAAATGGGGCTGTGGCTTCATATCTCAGGTTTAGGTAACATTCCACCATTTGGTGGAAGGGAAGTTGAGGCAGGTAGGAGTGGGAGTATCATTGCCTAGCTAGATAAAGCTAGTAGTTCCAAAATAAGTACAGGATCCCCTTAGCCATATCAACAGTGGCCAGCCAAAAGTTTCTGCAAATTCAAAACCTTGAAAGATACATGTTGGCTTTTTAGAATAAACAGGAGAACAGTTTATGTTTGCATAGAGCAGGGATAAGGAACCTCAAGCCCAGGGGGCAAATGGAGCCCTCTAGGCCTCTCTATTTTGCCCTTGGGGGTCTTCCCAAGTTACACCTGTTCCCACAGCCCCTGCTCTTTGAATGCTTTGGCTTGGCTGGAATGTGTCCTTGAACTGTGACAATGCCTCTGGCTTGCCTGGAAGGAGACAGGGTGTGTGTGTGTGTGTGTGTGTGTGTGTGTGTGTGTGTGTGTAAACTTTTGACTTTCCCATAGTTGGTACGAAACCTACAGTAGAAAGGTAAGCGTTACATCCAATGCTCCACCTAATTTTGCTTCTGGCCCTTTTGTTGTTTAGATGTTTAGTCGTGTCCGACTCTTCGTGGCCCCATGGACCAGACCACGCCAGGCGCTCCAGTCTTCCACTGCCTCCCGCAGTTTGGTCAAACTCATGTTGGTTGCTTCGAGAACACTGTCCAACCATCTCTGGAATTCCAGACGTCTATTACAGTTAATAACTGCCAAATCTTCTCTCCTCCATGTCATGTGTTTTTCACATAGGCTGCACCCTATGTTTCATTTAACATCTGTACAGGCAGTGGTCCATTCTGGCATGACAAGAATCATAAGGGCAGGAAAAAAACGAAACAAAGGTGTGATCCTCTCTACAGTTAACCTCCACTCACACCGTCCATTAAAGTATCTAAAAGCTTTAACTCTCATCATCCAGATTCTTGCGGGCTCAGGTAATAGCAGCTACTCCTGAGAGATTTTCAGCTGGAATTGGTCCCTGACCCACAGCAGCCTGCCATTCTCTGCTACTTTGAAGTGACTGGGTCTTGCATGAGTGAAGCCTCTGGGTAACATTACAGGCATAGCCTGTTCTGCAAACACTTGGGGGAAATCCCACCCTGTTTTCGCTGCTGACATTTTGTCATTCTGCAGAGGATCTCTAGGAAAGGTTACTTCGATGGCTTCTCCACATACTGTACTGGATTCTGTTCCAGAAATAACAGGAGCTAACAAATGTTTAGTTCAGCTCGAATAAAAGTCTGCGCAAAAAGCCCAAAAGTTTCCTGAGGCCTACCAGGGGTGACCCCGCTGTGCAGTTCTGCCAAAATATTTGGGGTCAAATGAGCTTGGCTTCGGGGCATGTGTGAGAATGTTTTCGTGTCCCACTAAAAGCCCTACAGCTTGCTTCAAGGCTCTTGGTCTCTTGCCGCCGCCTACGTTAAGGCTTAGCAAGCAAATAGAAAGTTTGTGCCGTGTTTTGTTCTCTATGTTAATATTTAAAGAGTGGCGCTCATAAATACAGTCATGTTCTGTGCCCTATTAAAACTGCAGCCGTAGACTTATTTTATACAGATATATTCATCAATTCAGAATCAGAGAATCAAAGAGTTGGAGGGGGTAACGTAGGCCATTTTGATTTTTTTTTTTAGTTGTTTATATATTTTGATGGTTTTGATTCATGGAGTGTGGGATTTTAGTATTATATGAATCCATCACTGTTCATTGTTAGGTTTTAAACTTTCCATATATTATATATTGAACAAACCAGGATCAGTCTTATGGACAAGCAAAGTACCTTAGCTCGGCAGGTATCTGGGTACCAAAAGCTGGATTAAGCCGGGATGCTTTGTTCCATTGTAATAAGAAACTATGGTTAACTCAAGCCAATATTTGTAAGCTAACTTCAAACCATGGTTTGTTATTATGGTTTGTTGGAAACAAACAAACAAACCATAGTTCACTGCTGGTGTGAGTTCAGACATAAAAGCAAACCACAGATTACTAAGCTAAATATGGCTTAATCTTACACACAAACCAGGCCACAAGCAGAAGCTTAGATTATTCATGGTATGAAGAGCTTCACCTGTTGGCTTTTCTGCATCAGGCTTAAGGTATGAAGGAGGTGGAACCTTCTCATGGTCTATGGTCCAGGGTGCTAGAGCACCACCAGATTCCCTCCTTATTTAGTTACGATATAGTGCTTAATTGAAGCATTATGTGGCACCTGTAGCAGAACCAGTTTCTCAGGCGGAAGTGGTAAAATGGCCATATATAGGGGTAAGGTGATATCGGATACAAAGACTTCAGATGGTACAAGTAACATTTATGCCCTCATCTTGGAGACGAGGAATTTACTGTTAGCCCTTTCAGAATGCAATTTTTATATCCCACAGCATTACAAAACCATACAAGTCAGTTTACATATATAAGGCTGCAATTCTAATCCCACTCACCTGTGCATAAACCCTGTTTAATTCAATTTAGAATTTCTTCTAAGTAGACATGGTTGGGACTGCACAGTATATAACCTATGTGAGTTTGCAGGAATTAAATCATTAATTAGTATATCAAATGTTTTCTGTCAGCCTTCAAATGTCTGCAGGTGAAGTGGAAGGGATTGAACTTTATTTATTAATACATATATTTTCTTATAACAATCTTATGAGGCTAATTCAAACCTCATCTCTTTAACAATCCCATTCTTTCAGAGCTGAGGTAAGAGGCTCCTATTCATAAACAAGAAACTGTACAATTTTTGCTGTTGAACGGCATCATTGTATAATGATGTAGTAAAGGAGTTCTCAACTGTTTGACTAGCTAAAAGGCTACAAGAGCCCTGTTCCATGTTGTCTTTCCACAAATATACCTTTGATCAGAGCATGACCTCAGGAAAGCATTTCTCTCTCTCTCTCTCCAGCAACAGTTTCCGCAAGAATAGATGCCATAATCTCTCTCTTTAGCAAACAGTATCTCCAGCTAAAGTAAACTTTGATTACCCAGACACTAGACCTTGTGTGCTTGACACAAACTCTAAATTCATCATACTATGAAAATAAAAATAAAGCGTATCATGGAACCTTAAAAGGCCAACAGATTTATTGTGGCATAAGGTTTTGCAGCCTACATCCCACTCGATCAGTAGGCCACTGTATCTGGTCTACAAAATCCTAGGCCACAGTAAATATACTGAGTTCTGTGGCCCCTTAAGGACTTACTTTAATTTTGCTAGGAGGCTAACATGCCAAATCCTCCAAGTGACCCTATTTTCCTGTTAGAAAATTTATAAAAATATATGTTAAAAAATGAATAAAAAGAGAGAGAGAAGGATGCAACAGACATGCTCTCTGCCATCCCTCACAAAGCAATGCTGGGCTCTCAAGACGTTATGAGTGTGCCTCCAAAGTAGAGCAGCGTCGGCCATATCAGCTGACTGGGCTCCCCACTGTGCGGCTGGGCAGGTGGCACAGCAGCTCCCCACTTAGCTTCGGAGGGCAGGGGCTCTCCGGTAGCACACCATGCCCCCATGGTGCCCGCGCACCCGCCCTTGGGACCAGCGAGGAACTTTCTGCCACTGCTTATTTGGACATACATGATGATGAGCATGCTAACATGAAGCAGGGTATCGTTGTGCATGTGGCTCTCCGTCAATTAGGTGGTCTGAAGTTTGGGGTCTCCTCTTGTGGTTGAGACTCTCCTTGTAATTTCGGACCTTGCATTGAATTGAGGATCTAAATCATACGGGGAATAGATGAGGCTCAGGCATCACCCTCTGACTCATGGGGAATGATGATGTCAGAAGGCAAAGCTAATATGGCTCTTCTTCATTTGCTCTGTTCACACCCAGCGATGTAGGGCTTGTGTTGTGTTGTGAGTAGGGCTCGCAAAATAACCCTGTAAGACAGGCATCCCCAAACTTCGGCCCTCCAGATGTTTTGGACTACAATTCCCATCTTCCCAGACCACTGCTCCTGTTAGCTAGGGATCATGGGAGTTGTAGGCCAAAACATCTGGAGGGTCGCAGTTTGGGGATGCCTGCTGTAAGATATGCTGAAACAGTCTAAAATATCTCCAGGCTAAGTAGACGGCAAATATTACAAAACCCACCAGATTCAGATTTATTTTGGGGTGTGTGTGTGTGTGTGTGTGTGTGAGAGAGAGAGAGAGAGAGAGAGAGAGAGAGAGAGAGAGAGAGAGAGAGAGAAGGAGAAGTTGTGCAGGGACTGAGATACATCAGCTGCCATCCATTATTAATTTCTGTCAGCAAGCGAAAAGAACTATTTTTCTTAATGAAGTGCTTAATTTGATTAAATAGCCTGTCCGTTATGGGCACTTTAAACAGCCCTGTTCTTTATATTAGCTTAGCCAGACCCTCCGAAAGGTCCTGATTTAATGTGAAGGGAGCCACCCAGAAGGGCAACTTCCTTTGTAACAAAACGGAGCACATGGGGGCTTTAAAAAACTAATTAGCTAAATGAATTAACACCAGGGTCACTGGAGCAGGTGAAGATGGCAGCTGTTATTGCCATGTTGCTGCCACTCTTATTGGTACAGTTTGATGTCTCTGGTTACTTTGCAGGACTTGGAGGAGGCGGGGTGGGGAGAGAGATGCTGTAATGGAAAGAATCTCATGCCCTTTTGAGGAAGGCTCAAATTGCACATAATACGCAGTTGCAGGAATGTTTACCTCAGTGTTTTCTTTTTCTAACTGCCCCACCCCCCCAACCCTGGAAGTAGGGATGGGGAAGAAATTGAGTTCAGTTCACATTTAAAGCCAAAGCTACCTAAATTTCATTTTCTGAAATTGTATGCCAACTGAAACACTCATTTACAAATATATTAGGTGAATGCGTGCATAGCAACAAATATTTATTGGGGGGGGGGGTGAAACATACAGGAAAGTAACATATTAGGGGAAATTGCTTGCAAAAAATGTGTGCATCGGTCAAAACGGCACGCAAACGTGTTCATTAGAAATGAGCTGGTGAATTTTCATGAGGATTTTTTTGTTTTTTGAAAAACAACAACAAATTTCTGCCGCAGTGTGGAAAAGTGAATTTAAGATTTGGGAAGGGGGTGTGGAATGAGAAATTGGGTTATAGCAGGTTGGTTAATTAATTTCCCATCAAAGGATTCTATTTCCCCTAGAGGATGAAAAAGGGTTTGGTGCATGATTTTGACAGGAAACATGACACACAGGAAATGCCATTGTGGTAGCAAATATCCCGCCTTTCCATACAATGTTGCCCAAGGTGGTTGATGACCAAGATTAAATACAGAGGCTATCTCATGTCGACTGGAAGCTTGCAAATTGGAAGCCAAGGGCGATGCCTTAACAGATGTACTCTGTGGTCAGCAAAGATGTTGCACAACAACATGAATTGCGCTTGCTTAAAACTTGCTTCCCATGCAGCCGCACTTTCCCTCAGTCTTTCTGTCCAGATTGGGTCCTGCAAAAATGCCTCCCCTTTACCTAGTCCTACACTGTGTCTATGAAGCCTCTCAGGCCTATCCTATTGCTAGAGGGATCCTCTTGTGAGTTGCCCTAAAACTGGCTGTGGATTAACGACAGACAAAGGAAGTACAGTGGTACCTCTACTTACTTCAAGGGAAGTAATGGTACCACTGTATTCTGCTCTGGTCAGACCTCACCTGGAGTACTGTGTCCAGTTCTAGGCACCACAGTTCAAGAAGGATACTGTCAAGCTGGAACGTGTCCAGAAGAGGGCAACGAAAATGGTCAAAGGCCTGGAAACGATGCCTTATGAGGAACAGCTTAGGGAGCTGGGTATGTTTAGCCTGGAGAAGAGAAGGTTAAGGGGTGATATGATAGCCATGTTCAAATATATAAAAGGATGTCATATAGAGGAGAGAGAAAGGTTGTGTTCTGCTGCTCCAGAGAAGCGGACACGGAGCAATGGATTCAAACTACAAGAAAGAAGATTCCACCTAAACATTAGGAAGAACTTCCTGACAGTAAGAGCTGTTCGGCAGTGGAATTTGCTCCCAAGGAGTGTGGTGGAGTCTCCTTCTTTGGAGGTCTTTATGCAGAGGCTTGACAGGCATATGTCAAGAATGCTTTGATGGTGTTTCCTGCTCGGCAGGGGGTTGGACTGGACGGCCCTTGTGGTCTCTTCCAACTCTATGATTCTATGATTCTATACTTACGAATTTAATGTGTTCCGAACGCACATTTGTAAGTCGAAAAATTTGTAAGTCGAATCCCATAGGAATGCATTGGGAGAAAAAATTCGTAAGTCGAAGCAACCCTATTTAAAAATTCGTAAGTAGAAATAATCCTATCTAAACCGCATCCAAGATGGCGGACGGAGCTCCATTCGTAAGTAGAAACATTCGTAAGTAGAGGTACCACTGTATGTATTTACACACACACACAAACAAACAATTTGCTTTTGGAATTCACAGCCACACAATGGCGAGTAACATATATGGCTGTAAAAAAAAGAAATAAGGCAAATACATTGAAGGCAAGTGTATCCACAGTTATTAGCCATGACAGCTGAATGGTGTTGCTGGTTCAGAGGCAATATAGCTCTGAGTAGCAATTGTGAGGGGACCAAAACAAACAAACAAACAAGCAAACAAACTGCAGGGGAGGATTGTTGTTTAGCAAGTAGGTTTCCCAGAAGGAAAGGTCTGGCTTCTGTTGGGAATAAGATGCTGTGCTAGATGGTTCTGGATCCAGCAAGGCTCTTTTTAATGTATTACCAGGGACTATACGACGTGGATTTTAAGAGTGGAAGGGGAAGGGCAAAGAGGCAGGGATGGAATGGCTGCCTGCAGTGAAGGACGACATGGTGCCCCCTCCTCATTCAATATATTGAAGCTGATTGGGCTGGCAACTGAATCTTCAGCGATGATGATGGGATGGCATCCTTCACTGAACCCGAGACAGCAGGGCAGATTGGGCATAGGAAAGGTCATGTGGCAATGAAGGGAAATAGCTGGATAATTCAGGAGGGACAATGAGGGGTTGCTTTGCCTCCCAGCATTCACCACCCAAAGGAGCCACCTCACTCTGCTTAATGGTAGGACCAACCCATAAAGAGATCAAGAAATCCTTGCATGCATGAGCCCTATAAAATGGTCCATGCTGTCTGCTTAGCAAGCACTCACAAATCTGCTCTTCGTGTTGTTGTTGTTTTTAAGATATGGTGGTGCATTTCATGAGGCTACAGTGCATGAAAATGTAGAATACATCCCTGCGTTTTCCAAGATCAGAATTATTTACTGAAAGTCGCCAGAGTTTTGTGGATCTCAGATAGGGGATATTTCATTATGTATTTTTCCCCATGAATCTCAAACCTGATTTACACTTGCAGTATCCCTCATGCAAACGCTTCAGAAGTTAAGCAAGATCCACTTGTCTACTCGTAACCAGACAGCAGAGAGAAGAGGTGCATCAGAATAGGGATTTAAGAGGCAGCCGTGGCAATTTGCACAATTGCAGCTGCTGGGGAAAGGGGGGAATTGTGAGGTACAATCCTGTGGAGGTACAAGTTACCACAACCGGTATCTCTGTGTGAGTGGATCCGTGGTCCTGACCCATTCTGAAGGCATGAGGAAAAGCGAGTTGGACCTTGGATAAAGCTACGGCTTGCCAGAATCATCTTCACAAATCAATGTGGGGAACAGGCCTTTATCTTCCACTAACCAAATGAAGACGGCGCCTCACCATTGGGTTTATAAAGCATACACGAAAAGATTCTTTCCTTTCATGTTGCTTCTGAATAACAGCTGTCTGCCGCATAATCTGGTGGATAAGACAGTCTCTGGGAGATTGCAATCAAGAGGGAAGTGGCAAGAGCAACTCTCGACGTAGAGAGATGGATACAACAAGTGATGGATATGTCGGTATCCAGAGGATAGTGGAGAGTGGATACCAGAGTGCTCACTTTGTAAAACAAGATCAGATTTAAGGCATTTCTCGTGGGACTTGACTCTTCCCTCCCTCTCTCAGGTTTGGAAGTCACAGATGCTACAGAAGGATGTTGAAGTGTGAATTCCGAACCTAGCAAGTCTCCTGATCTAGTGAATTATTTAAGAACACATGTTATTGGGAAGCATCCTAATACTACCAAAAAAACGAAGCATCTTTTCTTCACATTTTAATCTTTGTTTGCTTCTGCGTTAGGCTCTTTTGGAGGCAGGATATTTACTAATGTTGATCAGGTGTTCTTTTTCTTTCTTTTATATTTTATTATATTTTATTAAATTTCAAAAATTTCACATATACTACTCCAAAACATAATAAATTTTCCTTTGATTTTTTTTTCAACTTCCCTTCCTGTTTTCCATGGTTTTGGTTTTTTAAATTTCCCCTTTGCCGCGCCCTATGGTCTCTCTCTTATATCCCGCTCACCATACAATAACCTCTAATCCCTCCTGTTGCTCATTGTTCAAATTCTGCTCCCGAATTCGTCATACAATTTTTTAAAAATATTCTGAGAAAGGCTTCCATTCTTCCACAAAACAATCCTCATTTGGTTCTCCCATTTTTGTCGTTAGCTTTGTCAATTCCACAAAGTCCGTTTTTCTTGTGTACAACTGATTCGTAATTTTGTGTGCCTTACGAAAATAACAGGAAACATATACAGTGGTACCTTGACTTACGAACGACTCGACAACCGAATTTTTTTACTTACAAATGGGGCAAATGGCCGCGTGCTTACGAATGTCTCGACATCTGAAAGGAAACCGCGGTGGTTTTAGATAGGGATTTTCCGACTTGGATAGGGTTGCTTCAACTTACAAATTTTTCCGTTTCCAATGCATTCCTATGGGAAATTGGGTTTCCAATGGCGCTTTTCGACTAATGAATTTTTCAACCTACGAAGGTGCCTTTGGAACAGATTAAATTCGTAAGTCGAGGCACCACTTTAGAAGGGGGGGAAGATACCAAATTGGTGCAGAGATGTGGAGAAACTAATGTAGGATTTGAAACAAGGAGGAACTGGGATTGACAGATTTGCCAGCTCTTAATTACTATCCCACTTTCTGTCATCTAGCAAGGAGCGCTGACACTGAAGGCAACTGCTACCCATGAAGCATTGCCTAAAATTAAGCAATGTGTTTGTTTGTTTGCTTGTTTGTTTGTTTCTTCCAAAAGACTTTTCCCCACCCTCAATCCAGCTGAGGAAAATGTTAGTTCCTAGGTTTACTCTCTGAGCCAAGTGGAGCTGAGGGAGCTCCAGGCAGGATGGCTCATACATTAAAAAAACCAAGTATCCCAGCATTTCTTTTGTTGAGCTTTCCCTTTACTAGCCAGTGCCTAAGCCCAAGGCCACTCTCTGCCTCCTTCTTTTTCTCCCCCTCCGTGTCATCGGAGACTCTTGCCTCTAGCTCCTCTTATGGTTCTCTATTCAGCCAACTTTCTTTTTTTACAAAAATATTTTCTTCTTTCCCTTGTTCTATTTATAATGCAATGGCCGCTGGACTTGAAATTGTGATATCTTGTGACATTTGCAAGAATTCTTGACAATGATGTGCACGTTTTGTTGTAATTTATTTTTTACAAATTGCCAGCTGTTGAAAGGGATGGCCGCAGCCAGGAATGTGCACTTTCAGAAGGTGAAAGCCTGTAATGCTGAGTTGGAAGAGGCTCAGAGAAAAGCTGAAAAGAGAGTGCCATTTCAAAGTATGACCTCATAGCGTTCTATGCTGCATCCGGCATGCAATGAATTATTGAAACTCTCCTTTTGAAACACAGAGATCTCCATTGCCTGGAGGTGCTGGCTCCAATGAGAATTGAGGTTTTTTTTAAGGGAGCCAGGAAAATAATAGCTCTGTCTTGGTGTATGACTGCACCACTAACCCAGAGGTTTAAAGATGTGTTCTTCTGTGCATGATTATTATGAAACTGCAGTCAGTATATGCTGCATGAGGCTTGTGGCGCTGTGGTCTAAACCACAGAGCCTAGGACATGCCGATCAGAAGGTCGGCGGTTCGAAAGCATGTCAAAGTGCAAGTAGATAAATAGGTACCGCTCTGGTGGGAAGGTAAACAGCGTTTCCGTGTACTGCTCTGGTTCACCAGAAGCTGCTTAGTCATGCTGGCCACATGACCCGGAAGCTGTCTGCGGACAAACATCAGCTCCCTTGGCCTATAGAGCGAGATGAGCGCTGCAACCCCAGAGTCGTCCGCGACTGGACCTAATGGTCAGGGGTACTTTTAGCTTTTTATTTTCACCAGAGAAATGTTGGAGGGTGTGGAATAGGATGTCCTTATTTTTCATTGGATAAATGTTGGAGGGTATGTGATCAGAGACGGAGAAGGACACATATCTGACCTTTTAATAGCTAAGCACCCGCTTCCAGTTCTATTAGACACTTCTTCTTATGAGCCAAAGCGATTGCCACACCTTTCACCGGGTCCCGCTTCTCTGTGTTTAGCAGCCGCCTGGCACAGAGACCCTTAACAGATGAACATTTGGGCATCATTCATCCCCCTGCCAGGAAAAAGCTTATTTCCTATGCACCATGATTCTATTCAGGGAACAACATCAAGTGACGGCAATCCGTCCCCCAAACATAAGAAAACATATGTAGGAATAAATTGTGACTCGTGGGGGACAGGGGATCTAGCTGGTACTCTGAGTACGATTGTGGCTCCAAGATGAGACCTGTCATTCAGCTGCATAGTTAATGGTCTGCCTGGGAGGCAGCGATGCCTGCAGAGGCGTCAGAATGCCATTCATGGGCAAGCCAGCAGGGGACATCAAAGGGAAATGCAGCCTGCGTTTTTCAGTCTCCAGAGCCAAGTCTTCCGTTTGCTACAGCTCTGACTTCATTGGCAGACAAACCTAAGGTCCCAGCACCGCTTTTAAGCTTTGAGCTAGCCATATGGCATGCCATGGCATTACCAACAGAACCAGTGGAAAGGAAACTAATTGATCTTGACATGCAACATCACAATTAAGTATCAGAAGGGGGAGGGAAATGCACCGCCCCCCCCCCTTTTGGCATTTTCCAGCCAGGTTTGGGAGCCACATCTTTTGATTCAAACAACTTTTTATCAAAGCGAGGATGGAGTAAGTACAGCAGGGGCGCTGAAGCTCAATAAGCATGTGGGGATTGACAAGCCTACAGGAACAGAGATTTGAGAAAGGAGACTGGGGAATGCATATTTCAAAGCCAGAATGTTGCGCAAAAGACAAGCTGCATTGAGGGCAAAGGAAATACCAGCTGCATGATTATTCCTGTAATAACAGTCTGGTGCCCACCAGATGTTGTGGACTAGAATTCCCACCAGCCTGAGCCAGCATGAGACCATGTCAGGTTGGGAAAAACTGGTGTATGTTGATAGTTGGGATGATGCAAATACAACAATTTGCACACCTTATCATTGTTATTGCAGGAATATGAAGCTGTCGCAAACAAGGGGATCAAACCTGCAACTTTGACAGTATCAGCCCAATACTCTGACCAACTGAGATATCCAGATATTATTAATTTCTTTAATATATTTATATCCCACTTTTCTCCCAACCAGGGATTCAAGGCAGCTTACAACATTTAAAAACAATATTATATACAATGCTTTGGGGGGGGGCACAGGGGTACGCATACCCATAAACATTTTGTGAATCTTTGTACTTTTGTCCATTTACTGTATTTGTTTTTCTTGATTTGAACTATAAAATGGTGATTTTCTTGAGTCAAAATGAGAGTACCCCTAAACGTCTTTAAAGAAAAAAATGCACTGGTTATATAAAACACAAAGCAGTACACACAAACAGTAATTTTAAATAAATCAGAACACAATTAGAGCCAGAATTAAAATAGAGTTGGTCCCGATTGCAACCCAGTGATCAGCATTGTCCATATCTTAGATTTCAAAGGCCTTTCTGAACAGGAAGTTGTTAGCATGCCAGCGGAAGGATGGCAAAGAGGGGGCCAATCTGACCTCTCTTAGGAAGGAATTCCACAACATGGGAATAGCCACAGAACAGGCTCTCTCTCCTGTCACCACCACCCGTGCTCCTTATGTTCATGGAACCGAGAAAAGATGCTCAGCTGAGGATCTTAGCAGCTGGGCAGTTTCGTACAGATCTGGGTAGCCTTGGCCCAAGTCAAATAGTGGGTCTCTAAGGGCCAAAACAACACATGATAATCAAGATGTTTCATCTTCTTTTTCCAAATAACAGCCCTGCCTGGAGTGAGATTGGGGAGCAGGGGGGTTAACCCTTTCCCCTCTGCCATGTACCCAATGTAAATTCCACCCGATCCTGTTTGCCACAGAGGCGACAACATAAGGGCAATAATTTTTGTTTTCGTCACACGGGTGTCAGGGAATCAGCATGGGGGCAATGGATTAGCCCACCCTCCTTCCCCACATGGGAACCTTGATCCAAATCTGAGGACCCTGCAGTTGCTGTTTGAAAAGAATGCAGGGAATCCCAATTATAGAACTCTAATGTAACTCCAAACAGATCCACGGTTCATGACAGTGGAGCGGGGGGAAACAGATTTGCCCTAATCCAGATTTGGCAACACTCATTGCTAGTGGGATATGGCGGTGTGCAGCCATTCTCTGTCGGGAGTGTGGGAAGTCAGTTCCTTTTGCAATACTCAGAGTCAGGCGTAAAAGCTTTTCATTAATTGTACCACTTTAGGCTGCCGGTCGGGGAGGTGGTATGCTTAAATGGTCCTTTTAAAAAAGAAGACGAAATCCTTCCACTCAGAAGAATGGAAGAGAAAGCTAGGCTAAACATTTCTCCCTGTCATGCTACTATTCTATGCCAAAGGTTTGTTTCTGTTTTCTTTGGTTGTGTGGTGGAGGCATTCAGACATACAGCTCCTTTCCCATCCCCTGGCATCCTGCCATGACAGAATCCTGGAAAAAGTTTTACAGTTTGATTCTGCTGGTTGTAAAAACTCTCCTGACAAATGCCTGGGGAAGAAAAGCATTGCTCACTTTTGGAGGAGAGAGATTCCCCAAAGGCGGAATGCCAATGGTTGCAAGGGGCAGTTCTTTGTTCTGGTTTTTCGGCAGTTGTCAGGAAATCAAGTGGTGTGGATGGTCCCCCAGCCCTGGAAGGCCAGATTAGAAAAGGCATCTTATCTGTAGACCTTCAGATGTTGCTGGACTACCAATTTTCAGTTCTGATCTCTGACCTTTGGCTGTGTTGGATTGGGATGATGGAGCCCAAGAACATCTGGAGCTCCCCTTCTTGCCTTAAACACTTGTTTGGAAGGGGGAATTTCAACAGGCTTAGCTTGTCATACCCCTAGTCTGGGGTTGGGGAGAGTTGCTGAGTTGTTGAGTTGGGGGGAGTTGCTAGTCTGGGGTTGGGGAGAGTTGCTGAGTTATGCTTGCAGGTTTCCCATGGACTTTTGGTAGGCCATTGTGAAAGCAGGTTGCTGGACTAGATGGTCTTAGCTGAACAACAACAACCCCTTCTCACTACTAGCATTATCCCCATTGTGACCAATGCTATGTTATTAGTTGAACAGTTGAACCTTTCTGATTGATCGTTTTGCAGAAAGCAGTTTCTGATTGCATTTGTCTAGGATAATTTATACATGCACATAATAAACGGCTCAGGACCGCAACACCTCAAGGACTGACTATTTCCATATGAACCTACCTGGTCCCTGAGATCACCTTCTGAGGCCCTCCTTTGTGTGCCTCCTCCTCGAGATGTCCAGAGGGTGGCAACATGAGAAAGGGCCTTCTTTCCAGTGGCTCCCCATCTGTGGAATGCTCTCCCCAGGGAAGTTCGCCTGGTGCCTTCATTATACACCTTTAGTCGCCAGGCAAAAACGTTCCATTTTAACCAGGCCTTTGGTTGACCTGATGGACATCCTATACCCTTTTAAAACGTGTCTCTCTTTTTTTTGGGGGGGGGTGTTATTGGATTATTGTTCTCATTTTGATTTTATATATTGTGATCTTTTCTGTGAACCGCCCTGAGACCTCCAGGTACAGGACAGTATATAAATTCAACAAACAAACAAATTTATTATATTTCTAACATACCTATAAAGAAAATACACCCAGTAATTTCTTTAGCTATATAGACCAGACTCTCCGAATGTTGATGCTTGTCAGGCATAGGATGCTATCTGACACTGAGCTAGATCACTGGTCCTTCTATCTCAGTATTGCCTACACTTACAGGCAATTGTTCTCCAGAGTTAAGGACTCTCTCTCCCAGCCCTATCTGGAGATGCCAGATGTTCTGCATGCAAGAGAGATGCTCTACTACTAAGTTATGGCCCTTCTCCAGATTATTTAACCTTCTTACAGAGGAGGCAAAGTTGAGATTGCCCCTGCTACTTATTAAAATTCTGGATATGTTCACTCAGAAGTAAACTCTATTATATTCATTGCAACTTGAGTAAAGGATAAGTTCTCAGGGATGGTGCAGAAATTTGATCCACTTTGCAGGAACCAAAACAGGGGATTGATCCAATCACAAGGGGGGAAAACAACGCTATAAATAAGTTAGAAATTAGATTGTTATAACAAAAGGAAAAAAATCTCTATGGAAAAACGCATTTTAAAATTTCTTGCTCTTTTGCACCACCTGGTGTTGCATATTTGTAGCGCATTCAAATCACTGTTTCTTTACTAATGTAGCTGAGTCCACAGTCACCCTTCAAAATTCTCAATTTTTTACAATGTACTTCTCCATCCCAGTAATGCATACAAAAATGCATATGACAAGGTAAAGTGTGCACAAAAATATATATACCATATAATGTACAAAAATGCATTATAGTAGGCAGACTTATTTTGTAAAAATGGGCATTTTAGGCATGCATGCATTAGTGGGAATTCACACTTTAATGCTCAGGAACTGGCATGAGTTTTGGACAGGTGAGAAATTTGATTCAGTGCACAGCTGAAGATAAACCTACCTATTTTGCACTTTCTGAATCAATACACGAACTGAAACACAGGCATCCTTCAAAATTCAAAGTTAGACGAATTTTGCAGCGCTGTTCTCCAGCCCAATCATGTGTATGAACAATGCACATGCTAGGGTAAAGAGTGCATAAAAATCCATATATTAGTGAAAATGACATGTAGAAATGCATTAATTATATTAGGGGAAACTGATTTGCGAAAATTTGTATGTTAGGCAAAATGTCCAGCACAGGTGTGTATATTAGGAGAAATTACTGCTATGTTTTCTCATGAGGATTTTTTGTGGTGGTGGTGGTGGGGGGGGGGGTTGGGACCCTCAAACTGATGCAGAAATGTGGAGATTTGAATTTAAGATTGGAAGAATGGAAAAGTCTGAAATTGACAGATTTGCTCACCCCTAATGTTAAGGGACCCAGTTGGCGCTGTGGGTTAAACCACAGAGTCTAGGGCTTGCTGATCAGAAGGTCGGCGGTTCGAATCCCTGCAACGGGGTGAGCTCATTGCCCACCTAGCAGTTCGAAAGCACCTCAAAGTGCAAGTAGATAAATAGGGACTGCTCCGGCGGGAAGGTAAACGGCGTTTCCGTGCGCTGCTCTGGTTCACCAGAAGCAGCTTTGTCATGCTGGCCACATGACCCGGAAGCTGTTTACCTTTACCTAATGTTTATCGCAAGGATATTGTGACCCTCTTGGACTAACTCCCATTAGTTTATACCAGGGATGATGAGAGTCATAGTCAAGCAAAATCTGGAGGACTACAGGTCCCCCATCCCTAGTATAGGTCTATAGCAGGCTTCCTCAACCTCGGCCCTCCATATGTTTTTGGCCTACGTGATCTAACATGGGGAGCAAATAGCAAAGACCTGATGAAGAGAGCACAGCAGAGGCTATAATTTCTGAGAATCCTCCGGAAAAACAATCTCTCAAAGGAGCTGCTGAGGGCATTTCACCACTGTACTGTAGAAAGTGTATTAACCTATGGTCTGTGTGTGTGGTTTAGGAGTTGCACGGTTGCGGAAAGAACAGCGCTGTCCAGGGTCGTAAAGACTGCAGAGAGGATAATTGGGTGCACTCTTCCCACTTTGGATCAAATCTATGCCTCCAGGTGCTATAAGAAAGCTGCAGATATTGTGCAGGATAGTGCGCACCCCGGAAATGATCTCTTTCAGCTTCTGCCTTCTTGAAGGAGGTTTAGGGTCATAAAGACCAGGACTAGCCGCCTGAGAAATAGCTTCTACCCAAGAGCGATTTCGGTTTTGAACGCAGTGAAAGGCAGTCTGTGAGGGGGGGGGCGTGTCTGTATTCAGTCATGGGGCATCAGAAGAAGAAGAAGAAGAAGAAGAAGAAGAAGAAGAAGAAGAAGAAGAAGAAGAAGAAGAAGAAGAGGAGGAGGAGGAGGAGTTTGGATTTGATATCCTGCTTTATCACTACCCTAAGGAGTCTCAAAGCGGCTAACATTCTCCTTTCCCTTCCTCCCTCACAACAAACACTCTGTGAGGTGAGTGGGGCTGAGAGACTTCAAAGAAGTGTGACTAGCCCAAGGTCACCCAGCAGCTGCATGTGGAGAAGCGGAGACGCGAACCCGGTTCCCCAGATTACGAGTCTACCGCTCTTAACCACTACACCACACTGGCTCAGTGTTTTAGGGGGCAAATCAGAAGGGGTATTAGAGTTTTTAGGGGGTTAATTATGTATCGGCATGATGGGTAGTGAGTCGATATGTATTTTATGATAGTAGGCTGGTGGTTGTTGTAAGCCTGATGTAGATTTTCAGTTTTGTTGTTCTGCATGGGACAATGACAATAAAGATCATTGTATTGTATTGTATCGTATTGTATCTTATTGTATCGTATTGTATCGTATTGTACCGTATCGTCTCGTCTCGTCCCGTCCCTGTCCCGTCCCGTCTCGTCTCGTCGTATCGTATCATCCCCAGCTAGCAGCACCAGTGGTCAGGGATGATGGGAATTGTAGTCTCAAAACATCTGGAGAGCTGAGGTTGAGGAAGCCTGGCCTATAGTTGCTATAGTATTAGCTGCTATTCCTCTGGCTTCCTCCAATCTGGAGAGCCCTGGCGACTCCATTCGCACATTCTCCATTGGCTCAGCCAACTAAGTTCTTCAAAAGTTTTGAACTTTTCTGCAGGCGAGAGTATTCAGGGGCAAAAAATATATGATAAAGTACAAACTTCAACATGTCTAGGCATGGACTTTAATTGAATCCAGCATCTCTGCCTCCTCTCTCGTTGTCACCTTTGTTCTCAGAGGACCTAGGTGACCAACAGCCATGCCTGGGCATGTAGGACTTTATCCAATATCAGTCTTGCCTTTCTACTTACTGCTCAAAGAGGTCCTTCTGTTTTGTGTGACATGGAATGAGGTTACTCCCCCCCGGATGTTAAGACGCATGGAATAAAAGATGTGGAAAAGAGAAACCTTTCGGAAGAATGTGACATTTATTAGAGAATATATCATTGGCAATGGAAGCATGCCCACAGAGTTATGCTTTGCATGCAGGGCTGTGTGACAAGATGCTTAGCAGGGGAGATAAATGGAGAGCCACGGGCAGGTGCATCACCCTATCTGGGCAGCCATCTTGCTACTTTGACCTTCCGTGTTGCATATCTCCAGTTTTTATTCAGATGTATCCATCCTCTTTTAGAAGATCTTGACAATCGGAGCAGGGAGGAAGGTGCTGGAGGTCAATTTCATCCCAGGAGGTGCTTGCTTTGTATTCTGTAAAGCCCAGTAGTGAAGCAGAAATGTGTTATTTTTAAAGCGGCTGCCGTTTCTGCCTGTGAAATCATAAAAGGGACCTTCCAATTTCCCCCATTTTATTTTTAAAGTGTGTCACGCATATCAACATTATGCATTGTATCCAAGGGCAGAACCCTCTCTTGCAAAACCTGCCACAGTGTCAGGTTAAGTCGCATTTAAAAAAAACAAAAAAAAAAGAGAGAGTTGCAGAGTCAATTTCCATCCATTGTGCTGGAAGTAGGAAAGAGGGGGTTAAGTTGGTTGGTATGAGGGGGAAACAGTACAGAGAGGTCCCTCCCATCTTGAGGAGCAGCTCTTCCACCAGCAGCGGAGCCAGCGGGGAGGGGGAAGAGTCCAGTGGGGAAGGAGGAAGTAGGAGACAGGGCTCTGGCAGGATAGCAGAGCCTCTGCTGCACGTGAGAGAGGAAGAGAGAGCGGGGGGAAGGGAGGAGAAGGAAAACATGGGAAAGAGACCCTTTTTCCCTCCGGTTCCGGAATTACGCAGGAGGAAACACGGAAGGAGATTTGGGGTGCCCAGACTCTTATGTTGGAAGAAAACGCGGGAAGCGTCACTCCAGGGTTCTGGGTCAGACTGAGAACATGTACCCTGTACAGCTCTAGCACTGTAAATAGCCTGCACACAATAAAAGCATGAAAAGGCAACAGTTTGGAGAGTCGTTACTTTAGAGTAGTCGCAACGCTCCCTCTGTGACAGTTGGCTTTTATTTATTTTTCTTTGTCTGAATAAAGCCAAGAGAGGAGGATGGCCAGGAAACAGAATAAACAGAACCCTTTGTGTGCCTCCCTGTTCCATGGGGATTGATATGGGGGGGGTCATGCCATGGGGCATCTCTGCATGCAAATGGCCCATGCATCTTTTTCTACATGCAATCTAGGTCCATGGCCCTATGGAGAACATTATCCTGTAAAGTGGGTGTTACTAAAACGGAAAATGCTGGAGTACCGTATTTTTCCGCATATTAGACGAGGTTTTTTGACTCAAAAATCATGTCAAAAAACTGGGATCGTTCAATACATGGATAGTGGCATGTGGGGGAGAAGCGGCGTGCCCGCCAGTCAGCCGGTTGGTGGGAGCACAACTTCCTCTGATGCCGCAGCGGACAGGAAACAATTTAGGGAGTGTCCCCTGCTGCAGCTGCGTGGGGGGAGAAACTCAACAACTTTGGGCCATTTCCCCTCATTGTCTTAAAATTTAGTCCTCAAAAATAGGGGGGGGGGGTCTTATACATGGGGGTGTCTTATAGATGGAATAATACAGTAATTATCTTCATGATAAACAAGTGGGGAAAGGGAAATTGCAATTCTTTAAACTGGTATCACAGCTGCCCCTGTGTATCTTACCTGGTTCATTCTCACAGTGTGTGATTGAGTGTGCTTGTGTGTACCGTATTGGCCCAAATATAAGCCGCACCCACAAATAAGCCGCACCTTTAAAATTCAAGGGGAATAAAGAAAAAAAAAGACAATACCTGAATATAAGCTGCTCCCTTAAAATTCCGCAGGCAGTCACACCCGTAAGTGGAGTCATTGACGGCAGGGAGGGGAAGGAAGGGCATGTCTCCGTGCAGCTCCATGGAAAGAGCTGGGGCAAAGGGCGGGGACAGAACCATGATTCCGCTTCCAAAAGTTGGGAGCATCCCTCTTGAATTCCTGGCTGGGCTTTCGGGCTCCTGCCCTGCCCATGAGGAAGATGGGGGGGGGAAGGGATCCGGGTTTGTGAGGTTGAGGATTGAGAGGAGATCCCATCTTCCCCTCCACCCCCGCCCTGTCATTAAAACTGAAATGGTTGGTGCGTAAAAGCCCATTTTTGTAAGGTCGTGAATTTAAGCCACCCTTTAGCTTTCCATGATCAGAATTTGGGGGGAAATGTGCGGCTTATATTCGGGCCAATACGGTAATCGTGAAGCGGCAATAGAGAAGGCTTCTGTGTATGAACTGTGGCATGGTGTGAAGGACACCATCAAACCAGGAGCCTTCCACCAGCAGCTTCAGCTTACTGTATTTGTTAGGATTTAGCTATGTTCCCATTCAGTTTTTTTGCATGGGCTTCACAGTACTATCCCTGGACAGGACAATTGGAACCCACAAGGCTCTCAACCCTGCATGTACTCATAGATACATCAAACTCTAGAGTTGGAAGGGACCCTCAACTAATGCAACCGTAACAGATGGCCACCCAAGGCCATATTAATCTTTACTTACTTCTCAGGTGGCAATTTAATACTCCTGTGTTTGATTTCTTTTCTTTTTGGGGAAGGGGTAATCCTACAAGTGGTGATTATTGCAGAAGTGTGGGTTTGGGAAAATGCTGTCAATCTGGAAACCTTTCCGAATGACATTTGGAGGTGATCCTTGAATGTCCTACATTGCACCTCCCATTGCCATGATGAGATGTGGGGTTGATTCCCCACCTTATATTGTTTGGATTTTTGCACTGCCTTGCGTCTGTATTGGATAAAATTAGAGAATATGCCAGGTGCGTGGTCACCCTGCAAAACGTTTTTGGAGCAAATTTCTAAGAGAACTCTACCAAGCTGGGCCAGCAAACCCTTACAATTTATTGTGCATAGGTTATTTCTTCAGTTTCCCATCATTACCCTTGTAAATGTGCTTGCCGTACGAACTTCCAGACATATTGCATGCACACAGCAACAGGAGATATGTGCACAAGAACACACTCAGATCAGATCAGCTGAAGAGGAGAACAATCCTATGCACAAGAAGCTGGGGTAAAGCAAGCCATGGTAAATTAAGTCCATTCAAAGCAGGGGTCCCCAAACTAAGGCTGGATGCGTCCCAATCGCCTTCTAAATCCGGCCTGCGGACAGTCCGGGGACCAGCATGTTTTTACATGAATAGAATGTGTCCTTTTATTTAAAATGCATCTCTGGGTTATTTGTGGGGCCTGCCTGGTGTTTTTACATGAGTAGAATGTGTGCTTTTATTTAAAATGCATCTCTGGGTTATTTGTGGGGCATAGGAATTCGTTCATATTTTTTTCCAAAATATAGTCCAGCCCCCCCACAAGGTCTGAGGGACAGTGGACCGGCCCCCTGCTGAAAAAGTTTGCTGACCCCTGATGTAAAGTAACACCAGATCAAAACCCAGTTCCACAGGGCGGCGGCTGCTCTGCCTAAGCCTTACAGAGGGGAAACAAGTTTTTAAATAGTGTTCTATGCCATGTAAGGGACCCAGGTGGTGCTGTGGTTAAACCACTGAGCCTAGGGCTTGCTGATCAGAAGGTCGGCGGTTCGAATCCCTGTGCCGGGGTGAGCTCCCGTTGCTTGGTCCCAGCTCCTGCCAACCTAGCAGTTCGAAAGCACGGCAAAATGCAAGTAGATAAATAGGAACCGCTACAGCGGGAAGGTAAACGGCGTTTCCATGTGCTGCTCTGGTTTGCCAGAAGCGGCTTTGTCATGCTGGCCACATGACCTGGAAGCTATACGCCGGCTCCCTCAGCCAATAATGCGAGATGAGTGCGCAACCCCAGAGTCGGTCACGACTGGACCTAATGGTCAGGGGTCCCTTTACCTTTACCTATGCCATGTAGCCAGGTCATGTGACCCAGTTTAGGATGCAGCCCAAGTCATCCCTGCATTTGGTCCTGCCTCATCCACACACTTTGGGGCACTTACATCAGTCTCAGCCCAGCTAGCTGAACTTGAGCTGGTTCCTGCTGAGCCGGGATGAGCAAATTGTGCTGGCATATATTTAGCTGAGCTGGGGCTAGGGACTTAGTGCTGGGTCGGAGACCCTCTGCATCTTGAAGCTGGTCATTCTGGCAGAGCTTGCTATAGGATTGCCCCCTTAGTAATGTCTTGGTGCAAAATTTTTTTTAAAAAATCATCTGTACAGGCATGATGTTCTGATTTGTACCATGGAAATGTTTTCATTTAAAGTTTCCATTCGCTTGCACAACAAGTTTTAGGGTTGACCCACAGCAGACTTTCATGTAGGTTCTCTAGCCGTGACCAGGGATATAAAATTAATTGTAAATGTGTGGGCTTCCAAACTAGCTTTCATGTGAAAATCTCCAAAGAGTTTCATAAACATTTAATTAATCTCCATCGTCACCCATGTGAAGTAGGTCAACTTCATTATCCTGAGATTCTGGGGTGGTGCAGGGGGCAAGGCTGAAAGGAGCAAAGGTCTATCTGCATTACTGCTTTGAGAGCTTAAGGAGAGTTTTTGACAAGAATATGTCTGACGCTGGGCTTTATTCAAAATATTTGAGTGCTGCTTGTGAGCAACAACTTCCAACCTATCATTCCCCAACCTTTCTGCAGACATTTGGTGTTATTCAACTCCTATCATTCCTGAGCATTGCCTATTATGCTTGGAGGTGTGTGGTTTTGTTTGTTTGTTTGTTTGTTGTTATATTAATTAGCCACCCTTCACCAGCAGGTCCCAGGACATATTACTGTACAACAATTTAAAAATAAAAGTTAATACAGATTGCAATCACAGGAAAACGGTGGGCTCTGAAAACACACATCTCGGGTGTCAAAAGTAAAGAGGTGCATCTTTAGCATATGTCAAAAGCTGTATAGCAAAGAATCCATATTTGCGGCTGTGGGAGAGGAATCCCACAACTTAGGAGCTGTCACAGAGAAGGCCCTCTCCTGGACCACCATCACCCAAACTTCTGAGGGAGGTGGACCTACTAAGAGAGACCCCTCTGCTGATTGGAATACCCAGGTCTGTCTGTAGGTGAGGATGGCCAAAGTCATTTAGTGCTTTAAACACTAGCATGAGCACCATGAATTGGGCCTGGCAATCTCAGGCTTGGAGAAGGCTGAGTGCTCCTTGAAGAACAGGGTCCTCTAAAGCTGGAACTAGATGTTAGAGCTGACCTGCGGCTGTTGCTGAAAGCAGTAGCCCTATTCCTTCTTAGGCAATGCATGTGATGTGGTATCACCTCTTTCTAAGGGCAGGACTTTGGGGTAGAGGTCAAGGTCCCCTCTCAGTAGAATGAACAAGAGAGTCCACCACCGAACATTACAAAGATCTGTCTGCGTATTTCAGTAAATTGTATAGATTCCAACATCTTTCGCCCTGGCCCTGAAACTGGTTGTAATGATTGTGGGTGGCTAGGGGCAAGGAGCTGAACAACTGAAGAGATTCTACAGGTGAAACTCGGAAAATTAGAATATCGTCGAAAAGTGCATTTATTTCAGTAATGCAACTTATTGTTTTTTATTTTTATATTTATTTTTCAAATGCTTTCTTTTGGAAATTCCACAGTAATAAAACAAATAGTTACAATAATACAAAATTAAACATTGCTATTACATTTCATTAATTACATTCCATTTATAATTGACCCGCTTGACGACAAATAATTACAATTACAACAAATAAAGGCTTGACATATCTTGCTTTGCATGTCATGCATCTATCTCATATATTGGTTTCACCTTTTAAGTTGCATTACTGAAATAAATGCACTTTTCGGCGATATTCTAATGTTCCGAGTTTCCCCTGTACATGCTGAAAGCACAATCTACCCATGCTCATTTCAACCAGAGTTGTGTGAGAAGACCACCGTTGATTTGACACCCCCCCTTTTTTTGGCCTTTTTGAATTGTAGGGGTAAGGTCAGGCCTGTGGTTTCTGAGTGTGGCATTTCGTTTTAAGTCCTCTACGAAGCCATTGTGACCCTGGTGATCCCTCTGCTGGCTTTGGAGCAGGATATTAATAATAATAAAAAATCAACATTCAGGGTCTCTATGGCAGGCATGGTGTTATTTCAGCTAAAAAAGCTGACACCCTGGCAGACCCCTGGTTGACAAAGGATGGCTGAGGTTGATAATTTCCGAAGGGAACAGATAGCGTCCTGGCCTCTCTGACCACAAAGGCCAGCATAGCAGGTGGCTTCTCTGCAAGCCAGCAGCTGTGAATTGTGTTTTGGCCTGGAAAGACTCTCTTGAGAGGAGAACACAGGAAAGAGTATTTCACACTTTCTGGTATGGTGTATATATCAGCAAATATCCAAGCATCTTCTTTATCAGGCACCTGGCAGTTGTGTTAACCCAGTATATGATTTAAACATATTAGTTGCCCTGAACCTTCAGCACCGGGTTGGATATGAATGTTTCATCTGTTTAACCTCCACTAAACTCATTTGTCTCTTCTTTTTTCTTCCTTTTTAAAAAAATATATAAAAGGTATCTACTAGGGATGGGGGAAAAAAATTTGATTTGCTTCGCATATTAATGCAAACCTTCCTAACTCCTGAAACAATATTGTTATGTACTGAGCTGAATCATAGAACAATAGGATCCAGAATCAGCAGTCTGATTGGTCCGCAGGAGCCACCCATTCCAACTCCAGGTGGAAGTGGATCCGCAACCTGATTGGCCTGTAGGAGCAGCCAATCAGGCGGCTGGCAGAAGTGAATCTGCAACCTGATTGGCCTGAAGGAGCAGCCAATCAGGCTGCTGGCAGAAGTCAATCCACAAACTGATTGGCCCACAGGTGTAGCCCTGAAGTAGCCAATCACGCAAAGCCCATTGTGTAAATAATGTATATAAGCAGATGGTTTTGGGAAAAGGCCATTCTTCTTCTTCTCTTCTTCTCATTGATGACTACGAGCTGAATAAAGAGCATGAAATTCACTCTCGACTCTGAGTATATTTCAAATATGCAAACCAGGATATTTGGAGCATAAGTCGTTTAGGGCTTCAGACACTAATGTGAGCACCTTGAATTAGGCCCAGAGGTGAACTAGCAGCCTTAATGAATTCTCTTGTGTTTGCATCATGCCAACCTTCCTGCCCCCTCGCTCCCCCCCCCAGTAGGCATCAGTGACCCACCTACTGGGAAGCTAGCATAGCAGATCCACCTCACCACACCGTGAGTCACTTCTGTTATCTAATATTATAGTCATTATTTTACTGGAATGATGTGCTTGCCTCCCCTCTAATTCCCATGTGATTCTATGTGAGGAATTTCCACCTCAGTTCTAAAGAGGCTAATGAAGACCCAAATCTGACATCTTCCATGACACCTCCCTTTGGCCTTGCCGGCGGTGGTAGAGACTCACCACCATCTCTTCGGTGGCCTGTTCTTTTAGATCACTCCTCAAAACCCCCTGTTTCTGAAATACTCTTGTCTTTCGCCTTTCCTGCTGTTGGATTGCTCCCAACATATCTCCTCCATTAGATCCTGCCAATTTTTAACCTTTTTCTCCACTCCTAATTTGTCTGTTGTATGTTGTCATCCCCCTCTGGGCAGGGACTCTCTGTCTCCTGTGTCCTGCATAATGTCTAGCCCAGCACTGGCGAGGCAAGTAGTAGAAAGTCAGTACGCAAACAGAGCAGTGGTGCTATGACTTGTCCTTCAACTTAGTAGCACTAAAAATACGACTTCAAAACTTTCTGAGCAAGGGTCACGTAAAAGTACATTGCCGATAGCATATAGTGAATTCAGCTGCACGCTCTTCACCGGGTAACATAATATCACCCTGTGACTTATGAAGAATAGGAGCATCTTATCTGAGGCTGAGATGGACCGTGCATGCAGAGTGCTTCTATGAAGCAAAGTGACTGGTGTCTTCCTGGCATGTTGGTTACCTGTTTTTGCAAATCAAAGTTATGGTGTGGTACAAGTTATTCCTGTTGGTCTGGGGGTGGAATATAGTTGGCTGGTTTAAAGTATATGTGAAAGGCTTATTGCTGCCTGTTTTCCTCTCTGTACAGAGTGGGGGGCATGTATCCTACTTTACAGAGGGCAGTCCTCAGTTTGGAAGAGTCCTTTGTTTGGAGAGCTGTCTCGTCAAAGCCCAGTTGCGTGGCGATACCCAGATGCCTCCAGGAGTAAATAAAGACACAGGACACGTTGAATAAGGTTAATGGGCATAAAAGGCCACAACTTTATTGATTACGGATGTAGAGAGGTATTGGCTTAGGCATTGGATCTAACTGACTATATCCAACTCCAGCCCGATGTGCTGGCAGTCTGTGAAGGGTTAACCACCGTTGGGTGAGCCCTGTGATGCAGATCAACTAGGAACTCACCCTGGGGCCACCGATAGGGGGCGTGCCTTAGGCCCTCACCTACCATGGCTTCGGACATGGCCTCACCCCTGGACTCCTTAAGAGAGCACCCTTCAGCATTTTGGGGGAGGTGATGGCAGCAACCTCCCCCCCCCCACCTATAACCTTTCAGAGATAATCCAATGCCTACCGCCAAAAACCAAAGTTGTGCTACAAGGTAGGCGAAAACCACCAGGCCAGAGCCAATTTGCCAAGTGGGAAAATTCCTACCAGGCCCCTCAACGGCGACCAACCGAGGTCCATAGCAATGTCAAAAGGAGAGCCCCGGCCTCATGCTCACTTAAGTTGGTGAGCCACGCCCCCCTGGGACGTCTGGATTGGACGCGCCGGGTAGTGCCACGCCCGGGACACAGCCAATGGCTGGGGGGTTGTGTGGCAGCCATCCCCTCAGCACGTGAAGGGCTCGTGGGTGCCCGCAACCTCCCCTCCTGCTATGCCGGAAGGGACTTTTAAAAAATGAAGAACCATAACAATGGGAGCAGGCTGCTTGATGTTCCCTGTGAACAGTTATCACTTGGGCAGCAAACAGCTCACCTGATAAGTTTCTGCTCCACCAGAGTGCAATACATTGTATGCCTGAAGATGGCGGCAGATATTCCAGGAATGTGGGAATACCGCAACATATTCACATTTCCTTCCTGGATATATATAAATGAATGAATGAATGTTTGAATGCCTGGATAGCTCAGTTGGTTAGAGCGTGGTGCTGATAATGCCAAGGTTGCAGGTTCAATTCCAGTATGGGACAGCTGCATATTCCTACATTGCAGAGGGTTGGACTAGATGATCCTTAGGGTCCCCTGCAACTCTACGGTTCTCTGATTCTTCAAAATTCAACCTGTGGTTTTAGACATGAGAGTTACTTGCATGCAGCAAGATGTCTATGAGTTAAAACTGCAACACAGTAAGTGCTTTGAAGCAAATGCAATCCACAGTTTGTTGCTTTGTTCCAAATGCTTTTGGGGTGATATTATTTTTTTAAAATAAAATTTATACACTGCTTGATTTTATTAAAAAAACAACAACCTCAAAGTGGTTTGCAAAGGATCTAAGATTATTAAAGCATCTTGCAGTGTGTTGTGTGATTTTCTTTCATTCTGCTTAACTGTGGCTATTGTTTTGCTCAAGTCTGTTGTAAGGAATACAAGCCTGGTAGGTATATCTGGTGGAGAAAGCATCTTACATACCTTACATACATTCTTTAGTACATTGCCCTTGTATTCAGTATATGGCTGCAGTTCTTTGCACACATATGTAAGTAACCCCCTTTTTAACTTACTTAGTATTGCTTCAGAGCGAACACACCCATGATAGGGCTTACTAACTGCATAATTAGTTATACAGCCAATTCGTTTGTTAAATCTGATTGTTGAAAATTCCTTCTGAGCAGTGCGATTACATCTCTTTCCAAAAAAAGTATCACAAACCCAATGTACTGAATGCATACTTAGTATGTAAGATGAACCCCAGGTGATTTTCCTGTTCAAGGTCCTCTGCAGTTGGGTCTTACTTTTAAAATAAAATAAAATAAAATAAAGAAACTTACTTCAGTGGCGAGCAGGAAGATTTGAAGAATTTTGAAACCAAGTAGGATTTGATTAATTGATTCTGGGAATCAAACTTGGCAGTAACTTCAGCTCTGATAAGACAAACTAATGATTTAAAAGACTGTGTGTGCAGTCCCCAACTCTTACAGAGTCTTACTCAATTACTTTGAAAGTCCCAAAAGCTACCACACGGCTCTTCATAGGCTTTGCGTCAATTTGCTCAAAGTGCAGATACACAATGGCTTCTGTCACAAATTGTGCTATTTGTCTCAAATCATTATTCTGTGAGGTGAGTTTTGCAGAGCTTCGGTCTGCAAGCTGAATGCTGCATTCGTGTTTATCCAATTTTAATGATTGTGTGGGTTGCAGAAAGTGAAGACTTCACAGGCAAGCGAAATCCAGCTCTGCTTTCACAGGAAGCATCTCGAAAACATGAACAAGTACCAGACTGTAAGCCAGCACATATTTTGAATTTGTCCTTGAGGCTGAAAGAATCGAGATTTAAAGTTGGGCGCTAAGACCACAACATTAAGTGCAGTTCTAGATGTCATCTTGCTACTTTCCCTGTTGTTGTTGTTGTTGTTGTTACATAAAAGGTAAAGGTAAAGGGACCCCTGACCATTAGGTCCAGTCGTGACTGACTCTGGGGTTGCGCGCCCATCTCGCATTATTGGCCGAGGGAGCCGGCGTATAGCTTCCAGGTCATGTGGCCAGCATGACAAAGCCGCTTCTGGCAAACCAGAGCAGCACATGGAAATGCCGTTTACCTTCCCGCTGTAGCGGTTCCTATTTATCTACTTGCATTTCGACGTGTTTTCGAACTGCTAGGTTGGCAGGAGCTGGGATTAAGCAATGGGAGCTCACCCCGTCACAGGGATTCGAACTGCCGACCTTCTGATCAGCAAGCCCTAGGCTCAGTGGTTTAACCCACAGCGCCACCTGGGTCCCTCCGTTACATACCACCCTTCATTTGAATATCACAGGGCAGTTTACAGTAGAAAAACACAAAACAACTCAAAACAACACATAACAACATAACATATCAGAACACAACACAACACAACAACACAACACAACACAACAACAAACACAGGCTCTGAGGTGGGATTACTAATCAAGAGTGGAAATGTGATTGGGAATTAGGAGGGATAGTCAAAGGAAGGTTTAACCAGTACAGTAGCCAGCAATGTGGTTGGGTTTCGTTGCTTGCCTGAGCTCATCACCAATTGTGTTGCTGATGCATACTAGGGTGGAGACGTGAAGGCGAGTTCTGCATGGTGTAAATGCACTGGCAGGATCACCAGATTGGCTCTGCAGGTGCATTCACACTGTGCTGATCTTGCCACTGCCTTCCTTGTTCCCCTCTCCATCCCAGTGTGCAGCAGAAACTCTGCTGGAGGGAGCTCATCGCCCCATCCACTACTGGGGTTGTAGAGCCAGGAATCCCATGTTCTCAATGTCAAGTTGCAGCCTTGACCTGTGTCCAAAACCAAACTGTTCCTTTCTTCAAGCTAGGAGGGGCAAAGCTTGTCAAATTCAAGTTAAGTTCAGGGGGACTGGAGAATCACCTGCATTGAGGGTGGTTTTCTGTTTCTAATTTGAGATAGGATTTCAGTTTGCAAGCTTATGTCTCTGTGGGCATTTTCATACATGAGGTGCAAGGCGGTTAGTAATGTAAATTTACTTTGATTGCTGTCCGTCCCCCGTTTTGTCCTACAAGCACAACATTCAGGAAGAGAGCACATGAGAAGCTCTAATTCACCACTTAGTGTCATTTTTGCACAGTCTTATTGTTATCTATTTAAGGCCTTCTTTAAGCCCTTCTTAAAATTGCTGGTGGGAAACAGCAGGAAAGTGTTTAATCGCCTTCAAACTCTTCTTCTATGCTTCATGGAGGCTTCTGGTTGGGTGGAATGCACAGTTCAGCAGGGCTGTTTTTACATCCTTATGAGGGAACAGCTTGCATCTTCCTTTTATGCCCAGGGCCAGCCCTAAGGCAAGGCTGGGTGGTGCAATGCGCCAGGGCACCGGGCCACCAGGGGGCACTGCGTCGCGCCCGCCAAACAGCTGCGCTGCGCCCGCCAGACAGCCCGGCCGCCCTCCCGCTTGCCCTGCTCCTTGCCTCCCTCCCTCCCATCGCGGGTTCATGTCCCGGCCTCAGCCTGGTGGGTCAGGTCGGGGGCATGAGGAGGACAAGAGGCCAGGCACCGGCACCCCGGAGGACAACCAGACAGCCCGGCCCACCTGCTGTGGCGCCCCTGAGCCCGGCCCACCCTCAGCGCCCGGCCCGCCCATGCCATGTCCCTCCTCTGCGTTCGCGGTGAGTTGGGGGGCGGTGGCGGAGGGACCTTTGCGCCACGGCGCTCAATGTGGTTAAGACGGCCCTGCTTTTATGCCACTCAGAGGTTTCCTTTAGAGCCAAGCGTTATACAAATTTTGTTAAGTAAATAATACAAAAATGCAAGCTAGCTCTGAGTGACGGTCACATGTCCCTTAAAAGACTCTCTGGAGGCTCTACTTTGGATTGCCTTCCTTCCTTCCTTCCTTCCTTCCTTCCTTCCTTCCTTCCTTCCTTCCTTCCTTCCTTCCTTCCTTTCTTCACTACCCATGAAACATCCCAGTATAATTAACAGTAAAAATATAGAAATAAAAATACATAGAAATGCAATGTCTAGTCCAATGCAGATGAAAGCTAGTGTAAAAATCCCCCCTTGTTGGAAGGAGGTCTTCAACAGGTGCCGAGAACATAACAGAGATGGAGCCTGTCTGATTTGTAACAGGAGGGACTTCCAAGAGGTAGGAACCAATACCACCACCTTGAACTTAGCCCAGCATCTAATGGGCAGTGCCAGCCGGGGCAATTTGTTCAGAAGCAGCACCCTCAGGAGGTTAGGGAGCAATACTCTGAGCACTGGTTATGAGCAAGTTATGCTGGTGCATCTTTTGCTGAGTTGGCGTTGGCGATTAAATGTAGGGTGAGCCAGAAATCTCCCATCTCAAGTGGAGATCCACTGCATTCTAAGCTGTTCAGCCTGGTGGATCTTGCCACTGGATTCTTCCCTAAGTCAGCATTGCTCATAGCAGGATCTTCTCTGCGGTGGCATTGCTATCGTGTAATGTTCTCCCCATGAAGCCCTCCCAAACAGTGTCCTTATGACAATTTAGAAAATAATCAAGAACAGGTTTAAATATGTCAGGCACTCGGGGAAATCCTATCTTGTTCTTTTAGGTTGGTAGCTTAAGAGTTCTGCATGATGTTTGTGTCTGCTGGATGCTTTCGTCATGTTTTTATTATTTCAATTAGTTTTTACTTTGTAAATTCTTTTTTTTTAAAGTACTCTACAAATTGTTTATTTTGTTGCTATATACAATCTAGAGCGCCTTGATGTAGAAAGGCAGCAAAGATGATGGAGCAACGAATAAAAGCGCAAATAATTAAAACAGAAACACTAAAACAAACAACCATACAGGTGTTAACTTTTGGAAGTGGAGCTAGAATGTTACATGACGCTTAAAAAAAGCAAAGCAAAGCAATGTGTGAACGTTGAAGAGCTTCTCTTGAAAGTTGCCTCCATGTGAAATGATCTATTTACATAAGAAATAATTGCTCAAGTAAGTAAGTATCCATTTTAGGATGAAGCCCTAGATCTGTCTAAAGCAATAAAATTCTATTTTTAGCTACCACTGCATAAATGTCAATGTAATTTTTTATTAAAATATTCTAATTAAGAGAGGCTCTCCACATTTAGCTTCACTTTGCCCCTTGACATGCATGTCTTGGTTTTTTTTTTTTTTTAATGCTGATGTGAGGCTTGAGTACCTATTAACAGATTCCCCACCCCCCACCCCCATGAAACTCGGGAAATATAATCCATCATGCCCATATAGAAAAGCAAGGCAGAGTACATTTATTAGAGATTCAGCCTGAGCGATCTGTGCCCTGGAATGCCATTCGAGTACTTTTTCAAGCAAGATAATGTAATAAAGGCTAATATTTTCTCCAAGTCTTTTGAAGTACTATTCTGTACAGCTTCTACTTTGAAACTTTAATAGGTAATTAAGGCTGGCTTCTTGCCTTACCTTTTATCAACATCATAATGTCGATTCTTAACTCTGCTCATCTGTCCTTCACCAAACAAGAAAGTCTGAGCTGAAAGCATGCTAGGGTTTCGCGACAGAAACCCACGTAAACAACAAATTTTGGGGTTTGAGATTGGGAGGGCAAAACTTGACATGGTTTTCTCAACACATGTGGCATGCGCACGCACACCAATTTGTAATGATTGGTGACCATTTTGTGAGACCTGTGCTTTTGGTTCTAACCTTCTACTTAGACTTTTGTTCTCGAGGAACTGGCGGGGGCGGAATCTTGGAGGTTTCAGGGCTGGGGCTGGGGATGGAACAATGCATATTGATTCCCCTGAAATTATGGTCTTTTCAAATGGAGCATCTTCTTTCGCATGGCTTCTAAGAATCCCCAGAGGACTCCCTCTGGAATTCACCTCCTCCCAGTATGGAGCAAACTGCATGTTTGGGAAGAAATACAACTTGGAGCGGGGGCGTTGGATGAAAGAGGTTATGCTTCCAATACTGGTGTTCTCCCACCCCCAGTGGTTGTTTTCGATCAAGAAAGAACATCCTGTGTACTGCACATGTTAAGAAGAAATGCTTTTATAAGGTAACGTGTACTTTTGGCCTTAAGTATTGCTGCATTTAGCAGGTCTTACAGAGAAACGTATAAATATGCATAGGATTGCAGTCTTTGTCTTTGAGTCTGTGAACGGCCATTTCTCAACGCAGTTGTTCAGTAAACTGTCAAATGAAATATATTAACATTTACTAGGCCCTTATGCATCAAATAGTCTTTAGAAATATTAATGATCTATGATAGATACTCAGTTGTATCTCCCCCCTCGTGCAACAGCCATTCCACTAGCAGGAGCCCCGTTTTTAGAGAGGTGCAACGGCTGAATCGCCAGCAATCGTGTGCCTGCAAAATATGTTTACAACCCTTAGCACAGCTGCTGTTCTGCCCAATGACAGCTAAACCTTTTGTGCTCTTGCTCATGCAACAATGCCAATTCTCAAACTTCTTGCAGTAATGTCAAGTTAGATCCCACCTAGTAATTTTGGGTGGTATTCAACTGTTGTGCCCCATCACCGAAAGGATTTCGAATTGTTCAATGGAAGTCTCTTGCCCCCAGATGTGCTGTGTGCCCCACACAAATCTGCTCCAAAGGTTTGGGAGAACCACTGGAACAGATTTGCAGGGCACGTGGGGAGGAGGAGAAGGGAAAACCATTCCATTGCACAAGAGGAAATCCTGCTGTTGCTGCTGCGGCTGCTGGAACAATCACTTAGCGCTATGTCGGATACAACCCTTTGTATTACACAAGTGGGTCATATTCTGCACAGAATAAATTCCAAAGGTTAGATTCTCTAAATTTTTCGGTAATTTAGATTCTCTGAAAATTCTCTTGAAGCGTTCAGAAACTTTTCATACGTTGAAGGTATCATAGTAATATATTTTAAAAGGCAATGTATTTCAAGTATTGTTATATTCCAGGAAGAAAGGGGTGTAGGGTAACTTGTAGCTATATTAATTTATAAGAAACTGTTTGGTCATTATCAGCTCTGCTGCTTCTCTCTCTCTCTCTCTCTCTCTCTCTCTCCTCCTCCTCCTCCTCCTCCTCCTCCTCCTCCTCCTCCTCCTCCTCGGTAAAGTTTAGCAGTCTATCTCAATTATTAACCAATATGAAAATAGCTAGACCTGAAATAAATTAATATTAACCTCCATTGGAATAGCTTTTAAAACAAGGAGCCAAAGCTCATCAGAATGCGACGGTGGGGAGATGCGTTTGGAATATGCAGAATACCCTCCTGCTTTCCTACACTTTGGCAATTCTTAATTAAAATGGCAGGGAGGAACTGAGCCCACCCAGGCCAGCCAACCAGAGATAACGCGTTTGTGCAGGACTTATTTAACCAAAAGGCGCGAAATGTCAGCAGACCTTCCAAATGAGCTCAGTCGGGTTGCGGCAAGCTTTGCAAAACGGAGGGGGAAGGAAGTTGCAGTTGTGAAGAAGGGTGGGGTGCGAAAAGAAAAGAAAGGGCTGGAAGGGAATGTGGTTGTGGTGGTTGGAATAAATAAACGAATGGATAAAGAAATAAATATATAAGGGCAACACCTCCCAAGCCATCTAGGCAAACAGAATGCTTAGCAGAGACAGGGCTAATTTGTCATAGTGCGGTTGCCGTGGCAACAACAGTTCTCGGCGGTCACGTGACCCAAGGCAGTTTCTGTTGACTGGTTCTGACTCACTATCGGTTCAGCAAAGGTCCCTCTGTTTACCGAGTGAAAGGGAAGGCTCTCACATTGATACTTGTTGAAAAGGCACAAAATCGTAGCATATGAAAGCATCTCTTTGTCTTGGGCTGCGTTTGCTCTTGTTTGGATCTTTCCCCCCCCCCGCCAATATATTTCCCACCCCCCCTTTGCTTACTCAGAAGGAATGTCAACGACGGCAAATTCTGTTGATGCAAAATTGCTTGGCCCCGCTGTTGAGAACCCTTTCGTAACTTGGACACAGCAGCTATAATTTCCCTCCACATAGACACACATGCCTGCCAATGAGAACTTGTTGCTGGTAGTTAGTTACCTGTTGTGCCAAATAATGGAGATGGGCCTTCAGTGCTGGAACACCTAGAACACTAAGTTTGGCTTGGATATATCTACCATTATTGTCTTTTGATTTCTCCAGTCCCCCTCTGTTTTGGTTGGTTGGTTTGAACTAAAAAACATAGATGGAAGTTGGTTATTCAGGCAAATGCCAGCACCAACTGCCCATATGCGATTGCACTAGGTTGAAGGTCCTTCTATTGATTTACAAGACCCTAACAATCTGAGTCCATGATATCTCAAGGACTGGCTGGCCTCTCATATCCCAGCCCGATCCCCGAGGTCTTGGGACTGTTAGTGGTCGCCCATGGCTCTGATGAACAGTTCATATCTACCAGGAGCCATGTGTTTAGTATTGTAGGCCCAATCTTATGTTGAGGTCAAACAGGCCCCCTCCCTACCGAACTTTCAGAACACAATGCATTGATGTTTGATTTTATAGGTTTAGCTGGTTTTTATTTCTCTCTCTCTACTGTATCTTTGTAAACTGCTCTGAGTCTATTGCAGTTAAGTGGCATATACCTTGCTTATTTATTTTTTTACCATATAATTTTTATTGAGTTTTCAGATATGTAAAGAAAATAATAAAAATAAAATCAAAATATTCATACAACTTCGTACAGCGTTATTTGTTCTACATATTACAATATATATATCCAACCAATACAACCCCTCTCCACCCTTCATCTATTATTACACTTTATCTCCATTTTCTATAAATTCTTTAGCTTCAGCTTCCTCCTTCTTTAACAGTTGGTTTTCTGTTTTCTTCTCTTTTAACCGCTCGTTCTTTTTAGTTTCTAAATCTTTTTCCATTATTTACTCTCTAACGTATCCCTTTCTTATTTTAAACAGCTGTAGGTATTATGGGACCCAGGTGGCGCTGTGGTTAAACCACTGAGCCTAGGGCTTGCTGATCAGAAGGTTGGCGGTTCGAATCCCTGTGACGAGGTGAGCTCCCGTTGCTTGGTCCCAGCTCCTGCCAACCTAGCAGTTCGAAAGCACGTCAAAATGCAAGTAGATAAATAGGTACCGCTCTGGCGGGAAGGTAAACGGCGTTTCCATGTGCTGCTCTGGTTTGCCAGAAGCGGCTTTGTCATGCTGGCCACATGACCTGGAAGCTATACGCCGGCTCCCTCGGCCAATAATGCGAGATAAGCGCGCAACCCCAGAGTCGGTCACGACTGGACCTAATGGTCAGGGATCCCTTTACCTTTACCTTTAGGTATTATGTTAAGCCAGTTAGCGTTATTGTTGGTTTACAATATGTTTTCAGATATTCTCTAAATTTACACCATTCTATTTGAGATTTCTGGTCTTTTTGATCTCTCACCCTTCCAGTCAGCCTGGCCAACTCTAGATATTCTACCATCTTCACCCTCCAATCCTCCACCGTTGGGATATCTTTTTATTTATTGTTTAAATAAAAAAGTGAAAGGAATTTGGAAAAGGAGAGATGAAACACTAGGGGAGATGTACAAAGAATACATGTTTCCAGTTATGAGCTCTATATTGTTGATCAAGGATAGACATGTTGAACAATGTGGACTAAGGACATGTCTTTGGTCAAATATACCCAGTTTATGTGTGGTGTAGTTGCTGCCCACCCTATTAGCATGTAACCACAACTGACTGTAATACAACTGAGCCATGTAGGTGGAAGATGCTGACGGCAATTGGAGCTGGGATGGGGCAGTCATGGAAGAGGAAGCAACCATATCAAATCAGGTAAATGGGGAAACAAAGGCTGGTATTCAACTAAGTTTGATTCAGAGCAGACCCACTGAAATTAATTAACATGGCTAAGTTAGGTCCATTGCTTCATTATCTGCTTCATTATCTGCATTTTTCTCTTGGTGAAAAATGTATGCAATTAGATTAGAAATTATACTTAAATATACTTTTTCATTGCTGTCTTTGCCATTTATATCATCATACCAGCGCAAGGGACTAATCAGTTTAAGAGGACATGTGTATTCCCAACATTTCCTCCATAGAGCCCTCCTAATCTTCTCACTTCCTTATTCTTGCAATCTTTACATGGATATCTCTTCACTTCCTCCTTCTTCGTTTGATGACTCTGTTTGCTCCGTTTATTTAAAAGTAGCATTTTTACACTGCTCTGATCATGTTACCTCTCATTTTTAATGGTGATTTTTTTTTGTTTCATTTTTATGTATTGTTCTGTCATACTGTTGTTGAGTCATGCTTAGTTTTATTCATGCATTTATTTAAAAGCATTTCTAAAACGCAGAATATATATTTTAAAATCCCAATGATACAACATAAAAAACAATAAAACGGCATAGTAAAAACTGAGTTACAACACAAGAACCAGTGAAAAAACTATTATGAAAATAGGAAATTAGAAATAATATAGTCCAACCTTGTGGATCAGGCAAAGCCTGTTTTATACCACCCTGGTATCATATGAAGGCAGTCAGGAAATGTGCTTAATAAAGAGTGAAACATGTTGTGATAGGGGACCTTCTGTGTTGGGAATCTTCTGTATTTGTCATGGTTCCTCTGTTTGCCATTGGCTTAGATGCTAATGATGGTGACAGAGGGGGCTAGCCAATCTGAGGGCAGCAGCTGCCTTCTCACAAGGGCTTTGGAGGCAAAGGAAGCAATCCTGTTGCAAGATCTGTCGGAACCAAAGGGGTTAGGATCCAGCAGATCTCAGCCTGAGCTGGGAGATTCCCAGAGCAGCCAGGCTATTCCAGTACAACTCCCCATTCTCTGCTCAGCTTGAGATGTGCCAATGTATTTTCCCCATCCCGACTCAGCCAGGACCCAGCTGAGCTGAGCCTGGCTGATCTTTAACCGATGTAAGCCCTGAAAAGGGAGAGTGGTAGGGACAAAACTAGAGAGCGGGAAATTAGGCTAGATCCTAAGCCCATTCAGCTCATTCATGTGACCTGCCAACCTGGTATAAATTAAGCCAGTGAAAAGGGTGGTGTAACTCTTTTTAAAGCTTTGTTTCCCCTCTGCCAGGCTTAGGCTGACTTAGCTACCAGAAGCATCACTCCCTTTACAATCTGAATCCTAAGGTCTACAATCTGGTAAACTGAACCACTTCACCTAGGACTCAGCTATACAGCTGCAAATAAGAAAAAAATTCCTTCAGTAGCACCTTAAAGACCAACTAAGTTTTTATTTTGGTATGAGCTTTCGTGTGTATGCACACTTCTTCAGATACACACTGAATCTGAAGAAGTGTGCATGCACACGAAAGCTCATACCAAAATAAAAACTTAGTTGGTCTTTAAGGTGCTACTGAAGGATTTTTTTTTCTATTTTGCTTCGACTCAGACCAACACGGCTACCTACCTGTAGCTGCAAATAAAACGTCTTAAGTGTGTTTTAAGTGCAATATACAACTTGACACTAGATGGCAATGGTGAGCCTTATGGGAAATTCAATGTGTGTTTTTTTAAAAAAATGCTTTAAAAGAAAGCATTTTCAGAACGTTTTTTTATACGTGTGTAGATTTCCACCTTGGTCAATGTGTCATGGACTTTTGCGTGGCGCATGTAATCAAGTAGCCAAAGAGCCTTTCACCAGGAAGCAACAGGTAATACACAATGCTGGTTGCAGAGGAAGGTGAATTTGAGCTAAGATCAAGAGAGGGTCTAGCACTGTTACAGTACTGCCACCCCCACTTTGGATGGAACATTCAAGAATGTCGGACGAGAATAAGATATAATTCTGTTTGCAGTGCCCACCTTGCCTGGTATGCTTTCATGCTGTTGTTGTTGTTTAGTCGTTTAGTTGTGTCCAACTGTTCATGACCCCATGGACCAGAGCACGCCAGGCACTCCTGTCTTCACTTTCATGCTAGAGTGTTGCAAAAGACCGAAATAAGAAAGAGGGGCTTTGGAGAGGTATATCCAGGGCTTTCTGAATTGCAGGCTCCTCACCAGAATGCTCTGTAGCCTGTGCACTGGGAATTGTGAACTTAACCAGCATAAGCCCAACAGAAACGAATGAGACACTTGCTGGCAGAGAGATTTGTAGGTCCAAGCCAAATTCCTTCTGAAGTCCTCACTGTCAGAGAGAGAAAAGCAAGTTTCTATTAAGGTTTCTTTGAAAATTATAGCAAATAAACCACAGAGGTCAATTCAACCTGCCAGAAACACACACAGAATAACAAGGCCCCCAAGATGTAGGTCTTCGTGTCTCTATTAAAACAATGTCTGTTCTGGGCTGTGACGGTCTTTCTACCAAATGTAGGTGAGGGGGCTTCCTCTGGCATGGAAGCCTGGCTTTAGCTACTTTTGTTGTAATTCTGTTCCGCTGCTCATCTGTGGTTCTTTCCAGTACATTATAGTGGTTTTTGAAAAACACGCTTTTCCATAACCATTTGAAACATTTGGACGTTCCATTAATAAAAACGTAATTTTCACTTTGCTAACTGAAAAAATTCTACGTTGTGCATCAGAAAAGGAAGTCAAGGAGGAAGAAAGAGAGGGGAGTTTGGGCTTGGACAAAATCAAGTTTTATAAGTGGTTGGTCATGCTGCATTTCTTAAAAGTGACAAGTCAAAGAAGCGAACAGTGCTGAGAATAAAACAACACAAGATTTGTGTTTTTGTGTTCTATTCCGCCCGGCATTCTGCCTTCAATAGTGAGTGGCCATATCTCTTTGAGAATTTTAGTAAATTGAAATTCCATATTGTGAGCCACTTTGAACACAGCTTCGCATGTGGAAAAGCAGTGTACAGAGTACGGTCTAATTAAAAAAAAAAAACCAAGACAAAACAAGGTATGATATTGAATTCCGCCCACGCCATTGAGTAAACAGAGCTATTCTGCTTCTGAACACAAAAGATTCCTTATAGCTCTCATGAATTATAGACTTTGCCACACCTCTCCTCATTCTTGCATCTGCAGGGGAGCATAGCTCTGGAACTTCTTTCACAGCAGGAGCAATGATGCCCCCTGCAGGTGCAGTATTTGCCAGGGGGTGGTGGAATATAGGACATGCTGTATCCTATTCATTTACCTGGCAAGAGCCTTTCCTGCGCACTGCATGATGCTTCAATATAGCTCACATTTGTATCATACCATTCCTCCATTGAGCTCGGAATGACATAAAGGCTAGGCTTCAGCAGAGACCCCAAAGAGAGGTTAATAATAATACTACAGCACGATCCTCTCTATGGACTAGGCATGGGGTTTGCCCTGGAATACAAAAATCAAAGGAAATCTGGGCTTATCCACACTTATCTTTTGCCCTACTCTTTCCAGGCATGGGTCCACACTTGAAAGCTTCATGTCCTCCTTTATTTGGCCGCAGAGCTTTCCACACCAAAACCTGCTCTTTAGTGCTCAATTGGAGCAAACAGCTTGGATTCAGCTTTTAAAAGTGGAATTTCATGGGGAAAGCTCTGGAGCATAAATGGGGGGGATAGGACTTTAAAGTGTGGGCCGTGCCTAGAAAGCGCATAGGAAAGGTAAGTGCAGGTAAGCCTTTGGTGATGGGAAATTTTGTGAAGCCAAAAAGGGGAAATTTCTTTTATTTGTGATGTAGGTGCATTAAAGAAGAGCAGCTTTGGAACTGGATGGTTGAAATCATAAGAGAAAGCTTTCAAGTGGAGCTACCTTTGAACCCCCTAGTCTGCTTATTCAATTTTGCAAAAACTCAGCCCCTATATCCATACAGATTCTGCATGTTTTGACCATTGCAATGTGGTCACATGCCAAAGCATGGAAAAGTACACATAAGCCAGCAAAGCAGGGTGTCATCAGGAAAAAATTGGGAACGACTGAGCTTGATTAAATTGTCATCACTATTGAAGAATGGAGTTAATTAACAGGAAGAATTAAATAAACGAAGTCGGTTAACAGCTTATGAAAAAAAGAGAATTGGGTATTGCGGGTGCTGGTATGGACTACTTCAGGTTATTTTTTAAAACAACAGTTCAAGAAAATGATAGCTGTGAAGGGGAAATGTAAAGAAAAAATGTTACTGGCATTTGAAATGGATGGGAGTGTAACTTATTCCATTATTTAAAATGGATCTTTCCCCTATTATTGCATAGGTACGGTAAGGTAAAGGACCCTGGACGGTTAAGTCCAGTCAAAGGCGAATATGGGGTTGCAGCGCTCATCTCGCTTTCAGGCCAAGGGAGCCAGCATTTGTCCACAGACAGCTTTCCGGGTCATGTGGCCAGCATGACTGAACCACTTCTGGCGCAACGGAACACCGTGATGGAATCCAGAGCGCACAGAAATGCCGTTTACCTCCCCGCCAGAGCGGTACCTATTTATCTACTTGCACTGGCCTGCTTTCAAACTGCTAGGTTGACAGGAGGTGGGACCGAGCAACGGGAGCTCACCCCGTCGCAGGGATTCGAACTGCTGACCTTCTGATCGGCAAGCCCAAGAGGCTCAGTCTGCTGTATATATTTTACTTGTTACATCTATATCTATATCTCCATCTTAGCATGAGGCAGTGTTGCCTCAGGTGGTAAATTCTGAGGGATGGAAAGTGGCTAGAAAAGTATGCCATGTGGTCTGCCCTTGAGCCCCTTCCCACAGCAATAAGTTACATATTTACAGTATGGACTATTCTTAGTCCTGCAGTGACCTGAGGTGACACACCTTGGGGGTCATGCTCCTTCCAACTCACCTGTACATGGACCTGTACATTTGTGGCCTTTGGGAGAAGTGTTGGTGGCACATGTCGCCTCAGGTGCCCAAAGTTCTTGGGTCAGCCCTGAGCCAAACCTAGTACAGTCGTACCTTTGATCCCATACGCCTTGGTACTCGTCTGTTTTGGGTCCCAAATGCCGCAAACTCGGAAGTGAGTGTTCCAGTTTGCAAACATTCTCTGGAACCCGAACGTCTGGTGGGGCTTCCGCAGCTTCCAATTGGCTGCAGGAGCTTCCTACAGCCAATCTGAAACCGTGCCTTGGTTTCTGAATGTTTTTGAAGTCAAACGGATTTCCGGAAAGGACTTCCAAGGTACCACTGTTTTGTGTAAGAAAGCAGTTTTCATTCTCAGTTAAAGGTGAACTGACCTAATTCATAATTTCCTAATCAATGCACGAACTGAAACACAACCATACCACAAAATTCAAATTTATCCACATTTTGCAATGTCCTTCTCTAGCCAAGCAATGTGTACAAAAATGAATATGCTAGGGTGTGCATAAAATAAACATATTAGTGAAAATAACATATGGAAATACAATATATTGATGGGGAATGCTTTGTAAAACTATATTAGGAGAAACTGGATGTACAAAAGTATTGGTAGAAATTCACACCAAAATGCTGGTGACTTTTCATGAGGATTTCTTTAAAAAGATCACAAACTGATGTGGAAATGTGGGTAACTGAATTTAACTGGAAGAATGAGAAACCAAGAAACCTACAACCCCCAATGCTTGGACCTGCCAACTCAAACACTGAACTGAAGAACAAAGCAACACCATTCTCTCCACCTCTCTCATCATCTTTCTCTCATGGGAAAGACCTACAGTTTCCATTTCCCACCAAGTACACCAGTGGGCAATTTTGCCTTGCCATGCTTAAAAGCAACACATGCATAGGTTCCCAAATTGGTTTAAGTTGGAAGAAACCGAAAAGCAATCTCTATCCCTCACGGGGAGCTCACTTCAGTCCACTGTAGGTCCAATTTTACATTCCGCTTTACAAGTAATGTGAAGTGATGAAGGTAGAATCGTGTTTAGTTTAGACATCTACAAATGGTTGTTTTATCTTTTCTGTGTCCAGGAATTGTTCTGCTCCCAGCAATTTATTGCAATTTCCCCCTTATCTATGGCACATCAGATGCTTTGGTTTGAATATAACAAACCCAAGTTTTAAAACCCTTTTTCTGATTCCCCTCCCCTGCTTTCTTCCTCAAACAAACCACCATATATATACACACACTTAGGAATTAATTACTATGGACTCTGCTACATTAGTGAATAAAAATCGCTTTATATGCATTATAACCCTGTGACACCAGATGGCGCTGTGGAGTTCCATCTTTTGCCAGCGTGATTTCCCACTATGTTTCCAATTTGTTTTTCCTGGAATGCTTTTTTGATGAGTCTAGATCCAGCCTCCGCATCAGAATTAAATGAGTATTTATAGAACAGGGATAAGGTGATCCTCTCTGCTTAATCGAGGAAATGTTTAACTTACCGTATATTATATCCATTTTTTCTATTTTAGAAACCATCACAGATTTTCAATCCATTCCACACAATTCTGGTGCAATAGCATAGAGAACTTTTGATCTGGCCATTTTCAGTCTATTTCAGGATTTCTTTCCCCCCAGCATTATGCCAACATCCAGATCTCACACTGATGATTGCATTATACTTAGATATCCCACCTCCTCCACTGATGATTATGGAGAATGGAAGCCATCATAGAATGCCAGAGTTAGAAGGTACCTCTAGTCCAACCCCCTGCTGACGCTAAACCAAAAAATGCTTCAGCTTGGCTAATGTCCTTGCTGATATTGCAATGTACGTCATTGCTTTCTCACATGAAGCCTCTTGTATGCTCAGTGCCAGATGCGGTGGTATATACCTAACCACTTGAAATGGTGGAAGCTTCTGGGGGACATGAGCTGCAATCTCAGACAGTGGGCCTGGGCACTCTACTAAACAAGTGAAAGAGGATCACAGACAACTGTAGAGCAAGCACAGCACAGACACAAGGCACCTGCACAAGTTGTTTATTTCTCGCTACTCAAGTAGTGGAGACAAATCAGTCAGAGCAACCCATCCCAGCATTGGCGACTACCAAGAATGAGAGGTATGCGTTTCCAATGGGGGACGGGGGAATAGGATTCGTTTTCCAGGAAGGGCTGTAAAGAATGCAGACCGCATAGAGGCAGTTTGCCTTTAGTTTCCATCTTTACTGCAAGAAGCTCAAAGAGAATTATTTAGCCCGTGTTTGCATAGTAACTTCTGATAAATAATTCAGCGACGTATGGCCTGAAGTTTTTCCAGGCATCGCCTGGGGCTGTTGGGGTGGAAATACTGTTCGGTTCCTGTCTTTAACAAGGATGGCGGGAACCCCCAGCAGAGCTCCTGGCACTGTGCTTGCCACTCCTCGGATGGTTTTAAGTTTGAAAGGTGCCGAGAGTTGTGCAAGCGGAGGAGTGGAAGGTATTCCAGGGGAGTTGTCAGGTAGGAAATACGACTCTGCAACACAAATAATGTCTGCATATTATGCGCAGGAGAAATCGCGGGCTCGGAAGATAGATGTTTAGAAACTCGGTTTAATAGAGTAATCCATTAAATCAAATGTCTCGAGGGCAGTGTTCTGAAAAGGAATCTTTCCCTTATCTCAACAAGATGCTTTATGCAGCCTTGCTGACAGTAAGTGCTTAAAATTAACTTTTCCATCTCTCTCTCTCTCTCTCTCAGAATATTTAACGTGTTAAAACGATCCTGATTAAGCAATGAAGATGATATCATTGTTCATGGCAGAATTCCCCCCTTGTGCTTCCTATTTCAAAATAACTTGGATGCGAATTTGGTAACCCCCAAACCACTGAGGGCACCATTTAGTCTGTTGGGTCACAGGAAAGCACTTAGCTAAAGCAGTGGAGATGAGGGTTGGGGGATATTTTCGACTGAGTTCACTTTTAAGGGAAAGCCTACCAAATCCACATTTTCCAAAACAATATGCGGACCAAGGCACAGCCATCCTTCAGAATTCACACTTTCCTAATTTTACAATGCAGCCCATCCAGGGCTGTACAAAAATGCATTAGTTGGGCAAAAGTGTACATACAATGTATCCGCTGGTGAAAGTAACACAAAAAATGTATTATATTAATGGAAATAGCTTTCCCAATTTTTTTATATTAGAAAACATTGCATAGAAACTGTGGGTTTCTCCTAATTCCCACTTAAATGATCACATATTTTCATTCTGATTTCATTGAGGGTTTTTTTTTTTTAAAATGCAAATTGCTGCAGAAATGCAGAGAACTCAATTTAATACTGTAAAAATGAGAAACAATGAGAACCAAAATCGACAGATGCACCCTTCTCTAAGGGAGACACAATATTATTATTATTATTATCATCATCAACATCATCATCATCATCATTATTTTATTTATTTGTACCTCACCCACTCTGGGTGGCTTCTAACATATAAACAACAACAACAACAACAACAACAACAACAACAACAACAACAACATTAAACACTGAAAAGCTTCCCTATACAGGGCTGCCTTCTAAAGGTTGTATAGTTACTCATCTCCTTGACATCTGATGGAATGTTCAGGGCTTGGATTCTGACACTGCATAGGGGTGTTGCTTCCTGGCCAAAACAGGGTCAGTCTACATGAATTTGTGCTGCATTCACTCTGTCAGAATTTTATGTATGTGCATATGTAACGCTGCTGAATCCCACAATTATGGTTAGGATATCAGAAGGAGCCCACAGGTTCTTACACTCAGTCTTCCTGTCTTTCACACACACCCTTCATTGTGGATAGTTTTATGTCCGTGCAAAAAAACATTTTTTGATAAACATAATTAACATCAAATTATAGTTTCCACAGCATCATCATTTTATATTAGAATCATTTTATGCCACCTTTCAGTGAACATCAAAGCAGTTTGCAACAAAAAAACCATCAATAATACAACAATTAAATATTACTGAGTCAGACCATTGGCCTGTTGTTCCCACTTTAGATTCTAAGGGAGCAATCCTAAGGCTAGATGTGCCAGGATCAGGAGATCTTTGCAGTGCCAGGATCTTAAACTGATATAAACCCTGTAAAAGGGACGTTCTGGGGTTGTCGTGGGAGGAGGTCAGGAAGGGGATGGGGCGGGGGTAGTATGGCTGGATGCTAATCCTGTTCAATGTGATCACATGACTTGGAAACTCTCTGTACATTAACCTGGCAAAAATGATGGTGTAACTTATACTCTATATTTGAAGGCTTGTTTTCCCTCTGCAAGGCTCAGGCAGGCTCAGGCAGCTGTAGTCCTGTTCCTGAATGGAATTTGAATTTGTGTATTGTGCTGTTGGAAAACTCCCCAAAGCAGATGAAGTTATGGAATGGCCAAAGTGGGTTGAATTGTAAGTTGTCTTCTGGTGTAACACCGACCTTCTTGGCATTTTGACTTGGTCATGTGAAGGGACCCCGGCTCGTGGTTCCTTAAAAACATTTCCTGATACAGTGCAGTCCAATTCAGAAGTATTGACCCAAGGATTTCATTGTGGCTTGCCCCCAGGTAAGCAGGTATAGGGTTTTTGTCTCGGCCGCCTGAGGTAGTGTGATAAAAGGTGAAAGCATCCAAGCAAATTCTATAAATTGAGCAATTGATGGTTGAAGATGTTTGCTTGGAAGTTCATGAAGCAATGAAAACAGTTTGGTAGTGAGGGACACTGTGGTAGAAAAGGACAACATGAACTATTGATTGTAATTTTGAGCAGAGTGTTTCATACAGGTCGTACTAGCAAGCTGCTGAAATGTACCTGCAGGCTTGGTACTTTTATTCCTAGAAGTTGTTTTCTTCCAAGTAGGTTATTCCTCTCCTTCGATTTCAGAAACAAACAAGGGATTGGCATTGCGTTCAATACTCATTTCCTCTTTAAGCTTCTGTCCCTTGAATTAAGGATGTCTTTTTTTACACAGCGTTCTCCAGCAATCTCTCCCCCCCCCCCCCACACAGCCTGCAGATTTTAAATCTGAGATACCACTCCAACAATGTGACTTTCATTCTTGTTGAGTGCGGACGATCTGTGCGGCAAAATGATGTAATTCAGTATGTTAGTTGTGTGGTTATATTCTGTTTGCCACCAGAGCGATTTGTGTTATCTGTTGCTTAATTTCAGGGCCAAGCTAGAACAGATATAGGAGATATCTATTTCCTATAGAAAAATCAACCACAGGGACTGTGGCTGGGGGTGTGGTGGGGGTAGAATGAAATGGGTCAGGACTGCACTCACAGAAGGGGGGGTCCCCAGATCTTCCATCTGCACCTTTTTCCTGATCTAAATCCATCCCCTAAAACTGTTATTGTCGGCATTTTCTTTGACTAACTACTTAGTACTTAGGGCTCTACTACACAGCACACAATTTTAGTTTTCCATTTCTGCAAAAATGTGCCTAGAGCAGACACTATGAATTCTGTGAGCTGCATTTTTTCTTCATTTTATGCTGAATACTAAGCATAGGTAAAGGTAAAGGTACCCCTGACTGTTAGGTCCAGTCACGGCCGACTCTTGGGGGGTTGTGGCGCTCATCTCGCTTTACTGGCCGAGGGAGCCGTCGTACAGCTTCCGGGTCATGTGGCCAGCATGACTAAGCCGCTTCTGGCGAACCAGAGCAGTGCACAGAAACACTGTTTACTTTCCCGCTGGAGCGGTACCTATTTACAGTATCTGCTTGCACTTTGACATGCTTTCGAACTGCTAGGTGGGCAGGAGCTGGGACCGAACAACGGGAGCTCACCCTGTCATGGGGATTCGAACCGCCGACCTTCTGATCAGCAAGCCCTAGGCTCTGTGGTTTAGACCACAGCACCACCCACGTCCCTCTATGCTAAGCATATAAATGAGCAAATAAAATTTTGTTTATTTTTCCTGCCTTCTTTCATAAACAAGAGATAAGGCATAAGCGTGGTGTCTGACATAAGAATAATAAAAGTTAATTTGGGGGCTAAACTAAATGGGGGAGGGAGCGCTGGGTAGATCTTTGCACCCCAGCGGCGCATATGCAAAAGACGGCCCTGGCATTACATCCAAGCTAATGATTATGGTTTGTTTTGCTACCGACAAACCATAATATGAAGGCAAGGTTTGTTCGTTCCGTAATTTCCTGAACTGGATTTTTTTGGGGGGGTGAGGGGTGAGCAAAACAAACCACAAGCTCTCATATGGACGTAACGCTGAGACAGCTTCTCAATATTTGTGGTTGTTTTCAGTTCGCAAATGATATGTAACTGGTGATGTTTCCCCCATTTGCATTGCATTTCCTTTGTGCAGAAGTGAATGGGGTAGAATAATCTAACGGCAGAGTGATTTATGGAATTAATTCTGTAGATTATGTAAATTGCATAACTTTGCCACAGTGGGAAGTGAGAAGAACAGCTTAGGTTTCGGGCAGAAGATGAAATGCGGCAGAATGGGTACAACGTTGAATGTGATGATTACCGGGCAGAACGGAAAATGATACCTTTTTACCTCCCCAGTGTATCTTATACTAAAGTCTGAAAGGAATTGCTTTCACTTGCTTTTCAGAACTGTAACTATATTAGTGTGTTGTACAAAAAGGGGGGGGGCGGTATTTGTACTACTCATTTCAGCATAACCCATCAAATCAACTGGCTCTGACTTCTGAGTAGATTTACATAGGATTGGGAATTCTAATCTGAAGTAGCCATAGTGAAGTCTGCAGCAAGTTGGTCTTTATTTCAGATTAGTTAATCCAGAAAATATTTGTCTCTGGCGCTGCTCAATACAGTTTGTGCCCCCGGGAAAATCAACCCCATGAGAATTCAGTCCGCATCAGAAAAAAACAAAACCCAGTTGTCTGGAAATGGGGCTACCAAGGGGCACCGATCCAAACATAATGTGAGAATCAGGTCCAGGAGCACTAGTTTATACAGTAGTTAGAAACAGAGGAAGTAAACTCACTGATTAGAATGAGACAATCACTCAAGGACTGTTCTCCTTAGCTTTCAGTAAGCAAACGCTTTCCTACCTTACACAGCAGATTGCTATGAGGCCAAGCAGGTTTTAGCGGACAGGACAGATTATGAATCTGAAATAAATAAATTATGCCACCCAATAATAACTAATTAGTTTGCTACCTGATTATGATTCTGCAAGTGCCATCTGTTGTCTGCGGTAGTACAGCGGGATTCAGCCATAAAAGCTGCAATATCTTACGGGTAAATGAGGCATTGCTGAAAAGTTTTATAGAGCTTCGTCTTTCTTTCTTTTTTAAAATGCACTTATGCAAATTATTTTATGGGCTAATTTACAAATACCCATACATTTCTGTTGACACTGATATTTTATTTTATATTTTCATTGATGCTTATTTAGGACTTCCCTGGACAGCCTGGGGGCTAAACCAAATGTAGTGGTGGCAGCCCCCTGTGTTTAAGCATGGATGGACATGGGTCACATAATAGAAAAGGAAGTCTGTGGTAGACCCCCAAAGTGACCTGTAGGTTAGGACATACCATGCAAATATCCATGTATTGCATGAACAAATTTGAAAAGAGGGTGATTTAAGTTTCTACTGCCAATAGCTTTTTTGGAACCTGAGAACAGTAATCTGTATAATACTGCAACTCTTCATGATGTGAGCCATGAAGGGGGGCGGTGCTCCTAACATTTAGTGCCAAGAAGACTATAAAATTACACATGATATATTTCGATCCTCAAATATGATCAAAGCCCCAAATGTTTCTGGTTTTACATTCTTTGTGGCAACATGGAAAGAAAGAATAGTGAAATATTTCCAGCTGCCTGCTTGATATTACATATTCCTTATTGCAGGGGGTTGGACAAGATTACCCTTGCGGCCCCTTTCAACTCTTACGATTCTAAATAGATAGCCGTCGTCTTACATTTTTTGTGGGCCATTCAGGTTTCAAACCTGGTTTTCATACAATAAATATTTATTCCACCCTGCCCCACTTCTCCCAGCCCCAATAATCCAAGACAAAATCTCCCCCACCCCAGAATTCAAGAATGTGGTCTATTTCTTTCAGAATTTTGTCTTCCCAGGAAACGGTCCCCAGGGATACCCTATCACAGGCATCCCCAAACTTCAGCCCTCCAGATGTTTTGGACTACAATTCCCATCTTCCCCAACCACTGGACCTGTTAGCTAGGGATCATGGGAGTTGTAGACCAAAACATCTGGAGGGCCGCAGTTTGGGGATGCCTGCCCTATCAGATTTCAGTTAGACTGCATGCATGGCTGGCTGTTGCTCATTGGGTCTGGTAGATCAGGAGCCAGGGAGACCAACAGTGGCTGGATCCAGAGCCAATGACAGACTGAGGCAACCAACTCTAGTTTTGTCCCAATCCTCTTCCCTGCTGATTTCTTCAAGGGCAACACTTAGGCAAAGGAAGAGGAAGCAGATAGGCTGGGCCACCCCCTGAACTGTTTGTACGTAGAAAGGGGGGTGGTGGCTCTGACTGAGAGCAGACTGAGGTTGGCCGCACCCTGTTTTCATAATGAACCAACCTTCACTGAGTACAAGGTTTCACTTTTAGCAAGGAGTGCAAGCACATAACTTCTAATCCCAAGGAATTCTCCAAGACCGCTTTTTCTTCATGGCACCTTGAAATAGCTTGTTCAGAAGCTACAGACATAAAACTCTTTGTAACTGGGATGTTACAAAAGATCTTTAAACCTAAATAGCTCACATTTCAGAAGTGTAATCTGGATGGTGCTCCAAGGACAGGAGAGACCCTGCGGTGCCTGAAACTCCTCAGATGAAAGTGTTAAATTTGCAGGAGTGAAGCTGTTATTTTCTTATTTTCCTCTTCGTGACATCGATTTGTGTGGCTAACATTTTAGTAATAAGAGGCATAATGTAAAGCTGTGGCCTGCTGCGAGGGGGGAGTTACCCTTTGAGTGAACACTGCGGGGCCTATTCATAAATATTCATTAAGTCCTGCTTCATTGAAAATGAAATTTAAGTACTTAGGGTAATGGAATAAAAGTAGGTGGAAGGCTTTTTCGCATAGGCTAAGAAAATAGGGCTCAGGAGGAGACAAAGGAAAAGAGGTGGGGGGGGAGGCCTGACCATGTTTTCAGATGAAAACCTGAATGTAACACTATCCTGATTTTTAAAGGAACTTAGACATTCATCATACCTTAAGCCAAAATACCCCCTCATAGTAGAGATGTAGCTCAGTGGAAGAGCACGATGCTCTGGTTGACCATGAACTAGGAAGCCCAATTCAAAATGTTAGCCACTGGCAGGGACAATCCTAAATGCCTTGGGACCCAAAAACCTAAAAGAGGACATTTCCTAACATCATCCACTGTGGACTTGCGATCATCAGATGAGGCTTTGTTCGTGGTTCCACCACTGGGAGCTTCCTACTTGATGTTGACCCGGGACAGAGCCTTTCCAGTGGCAGCTCCCTGTTTGTGGAATGCCTTCCCAGGCCAGGTGGTTCTTCCTCTCTCAATACAGTCATACCTTGGTTTTCAAATGCCTCGGGAGTCGAATGTTTTGGCTCCTGAACGATCGAACACCAGAAGTGGTTTTCGAACATTCTTTGGAACCCAAACGTCTGACATGACTTTCATGGCTTCTGATTGGCTGCAGGAGCTTCCTGCAGCCAATCGGAAGCCACACCTTGGTTTCCGAACGATTTGAAAGTCGAACGGACTTCCGGAACAGATTCGGTTCGACTTCCAAGGTACCACTGTTTTGACTTTCAGGAGGAATTTTAAAAACCTTCCTGTTTATCCAGGCATTTGGTGACCGAAAGCTAGTGTTTCTGGCAACCCAGGTATCAGTTGTTTGGAGAATCTTTTTAACCACTTTAGAATGTTTTAAACTGTTTTTAGAATACTATTTTTTATTTTTTTGCCCGGACACTGAGGTCCAGCACCGAGGGCCTTCTGGCGGTTCCCTTGTTGCGAGAAGCCAAATTCCAGGGAACCAGGCAGAGAGCCTTCTTGGTAGTGGCACCCGCCCTGTGGAACACCCTCCCAGCAGATGTCAAAGAGAAAAACAACTACCAGACTTTTAGAAGACATCTGAAGGCAGCCCTGTTTAGGGAGGCTTTTTAATGTTTAATAGATTACTGTGTTTTATTTTTCTGTTGGAAGCCGCAGGGTATTATTATTATTATTATTATTATTATTATTATTATTATTATTATTAAATGTTGATGTGTTTCCTGACCCAAGCTCCTTCTGGGGAAGGATGAGAATAAATAATCAGTCCCCATCATCTCCAGGTACAACTGGAAAAGACTTCTTGCCTGAACCCCAGGAGAGCTGCTTCCTGTCACTGTGGACAATGCTGAGCTAGGTGGACCCATTATCTGATTCACTACAATGTAGCTTCCTATGTCCCTGTGCCCCAAAGTCAAGGGGAATACCTGTGCAGATTTCATTTCAGGAATGAAACCATCGCTAGTCTTTCAGTAACACACACTCCACCTGCATTTTTCATTTTTCAGATGCCTTGGCTCACAATAGGTTTCCCCTGAGGTGTACCTTGTAATACTTTGCTGTGGATGCCACAGCTGTTGAAAGAGGGGGAGAAATCTTTATGAAATTGCACAGTGGGTACTAGCTTGCCTTTGGCGTTTGAGGAAGAAATGGGCTTACTGGATCTAAGCCAATGCGCATCAGAAGACTGGAAGAGAATGAAGTCCCGAAGGCTCGTAACTCCCCAACCAATTGCCGAGAACTCTTTCAAGGCCTACTTCCAGCCAAATGATGTGAGCAGTTCTGTGTGATGGACTCGGAGCATCTCATATCCTTCCACATCCGGGACAGGAAAAACAGATAAGCATAGTTTACATTGGAAGCCCCTACTCAAATTACATTCATGACGTGGTGCACCCTATGTGCATGGCAAAGGCATCTGCAGAAGCCACCTGGCTAGCTAGCTAACTTACTGACTGGGAAGAACTGTCGCCCCTCAACCAAGACATGGCCGGTTCTACCCATGCTACAGGAGGAGAGTAAAGGGGTGTTCCTTTGCGAAGAGCCATAGCTTCAGAGATAGAGCATGTTTCGCATCCAGAAGGTCCCAGTTTCCATCCCAGGCATTTCCTATCTGAACCCCATCACTGGAGACAATATTCAATGGATCAATGGTACAAATTGGTATAGGGCAGTTTCCTCTCAGGCAGGGGGCATTTCGTCCTATCTGGAGATGCCAGGTTTTGAAGCTGGGACCTTCTGTATGCAAAGCAGATGCTCTGCCACTGAAGTACAGCCCTCCCCCAACTCCCAACTCAGGGGCTTTTAAGGACTTCTGAGACTAAAACATACTAGCATGGATCCTAAGGTAAGCTAATTTAGGTTGCAAGACTATAGTCCTTGAGAGGGTGTTACAGAGGTCATTATATGTTTTGGAGCCTCCTCGCTGAGGACAGGGGGGTGAGTGTGAGGGATGTCCACCCTCACACAGAGAGAGATGTTGTATGAGAACCTTTGCTGCCACCATGGAAATCTCTACAGTTCTTGTCTTAAAGGCAAGAGGGGGTTTGCAGACCGGGTGAAGGCATTAATCCACTTTCCATAGCCTTCACAGTAGAATCAACACACATTCACACCAAAATGAGGGAGAAACACACCAGCCTATGTATGGAAATAGTGGGAGAAAAATTAATTTAATAATAATAATAATAATAATAATAATAATAATAATAATAATAATAATTTATTTATACCCTGCCCATCTGGCTGCATTTCCCCAACCACTCTGGGCAGCTTCCAGCAGAAATATCAATACACAATAATTTATTAAACATTAAAAGCTTCCCTAAACAGGGCTGCCCTTCTCCTCATGGGACCCCCCTCTCCCCCAAAACATCACTTCATCCTGTGGATGTCTTGGGTCCTTATTTGTGGGTCACCTCCCCACAACCTACCAGTAGTATTGCTCTGCAAGAAGCTGGCTTATACCAATTGGCCCATCAAGCTTAGCTTTGTCTATGTTGACTGGAAGCATTTAGTGTTTTGTTTTTGTTTTTGTTTTTTTGCTTTATTGATTGAAAACTTTATAACATAAATATACAATAGCCAAAATGAAAAATAAAATAAAAATAAACAGTTATTTATTCTTTAGCATCTTTCCAGGTGTCAGGAATGAGCCAGCTCAAAGCAAAGGGTTACAGCCAAATGCAGAAAGCAGCCAGGAACAGGGAGGCTTTGATGTTAGTCAGACAGGGGAGAGCTGGCAGCTGCAGAAATTGGCTCTTCCTGACCTTGACGGGTGAACTGATAAGACAGTAGCTGAGAGCAGGTTAGAACACAGCCAAAGCACAAATGGGCGTGGATAGACAAGGGGACAGTTCATAGGAAAAGGAAGAGGTAGGCACTAATCCAATCTCTCCAAGGAATCGGCGAAGGTAAGGGCTTCTAGATAGGAAGCAAAACAAACTACGCAAGGTGCATCATTTCAATATATTCTGTAAATCCCGGAAGAAATCTTCAGAAGGGTCATCATGAGTAATGATGCAGGAGGCTTTGTTAGAGCCGTCTGGAGCTATCTGATTGTTTTTGCAATAAATCCTCCTTTTTAATCATCTACGCTCACTGTTATCAAGCTGGAAACCTTGACTCCTGACACCAGGGTTTCAGACAGGGTTCTCCCCCAGCCAGCCCTGCCTGGGGATCGAACCTAGGCAAAGCAGATGTTCTACCAAGGATGTGTGAACCTCCCCCCTCCCCCAGCTCTCATAATGTCTGATGAAGGAAGTTCATGAAAGTAATAATAATAATAATAATAATAATAATAATAATAATAATAATAATAATTTATACCCCGCCCATCTGACTGGGCTTCCCCTGCCACTCTGGGCGGCATCCAACAAACATCAAATATCACAGATTAAAAACTTCCCTAAACAAGGCTGCCTTTAGGTATTTTCTAAATGTCAGGTAGTTGTTTATCTCTCTGACCTCTGATGGGAGGGTGTTTCACAGGGCGGGTGCCACTACCGAGAAGGCCCTCTGCTTGGTTCCCTGCAATTTGGCTTCTCACAACGAGGGAACCGCCAGAAGGCCCTCGGTGCTGGAACTCAGTGTCCGGGCAGAACGATGGTGGAGACGCTCCTTCAGGTATACTGGACCGAGGCCATTTAGGGCTTTAAAGGTCAGCACCAACACTTTGAATTGTGCTCGGAAATTACAGTTTCCCACCCCCTCCTTTCCACTGCAGCCACATGCTCCCTCAAAAGGCCTTTCAAGTGCATTCAGGAACATCCTGAAGAACATGGAATGGGGTTGGAACCTGGGGTGGTCCCAGAGAGGAGAGCAGCCCTTGCTTCTCTACATGATTTGCAGAAGAGTTATGCAAAGTAAGAATAATCATGGGGATTTCCTGAATTTTTTTTGTGATTTTTAAATGTTACCGAATTCAATTACCCTGATGTAGGTTGTTCATCATTTTTTTTATATAGAAGAGAATGAATACAGCCCACATTTCATTTATTTATTTGTTAAATTTCTATACTGCCCTTCATCCAAGGATTACGGGGCAGTTTGCAACATGAAAACACAAAACAATAACACCCCTCTCAGATTGATAAAATGATTAATAAAGACATCATCCTTTATCAATCTAGCTTCCCCCAAATACCAAATAATGAATTAGCACACACCTGAGTAAAATCTGCATTTTATCTTCAAGTGTAAGATAAGCTGAGGATACTTCTTTTCTCAAAAGAAAATAATAATTGAATTATTAGCTTTTGTGTTGTAAATAGGTTTCCAATTAATATTTCATTTATGCAGATGTGAAACCTTGAGAATAGCAAGTCCTTGAGATCCCCACCCCCACCCTTGTAGTGTGTAACTAAAGTTTCCAAATTGCCATTCTCAGCTGAGGATGTTCCACAAGATTGAAGAAATGACCTTTACGGTGCAATAACATTCCTTAGCCGTCAGGAATTAGTACGTTGCATCTATCATTCTTGCAAGCCTTTAAGGTATGTGCACAGTTCTGTTATGTCATTCCTGTAATGATGTTATAGCCTTGAGAGAGACTTTGCTCTCCTCAGCGCAGCTATAGCCCAGAAAAGTTGTGCTCTTGTTACTGCTTTATGTTATTACCACCATGTGATGTGTCACAAAATAGAACTTTCTCTTTGCTTAAGAAAATGTGTTCTGTAATCTTACGGATGCAATTATTTTATTTTATTTTATTTTATTTTATTTTATTTTATTTTATTGGTGATTCTAGTGCACTATGCTCCAAAACTTCAGTAAGGTGGTTGTAATATTTTTCAGGTCCGTGGCAACTTCCTTAGAAGTTAACCAAATCATGTTCTTCTTTCTTTCTTTCTTTCTTTCTTTCTTTCTTTCTTTCTTTCTTTCTTTCTTTCTTTCGCGATCACTCATAGCCGAGTAAGATTGTCTTCCATAAACATGGTTTTAACAATGAGTCCGTAAGTGACTGTGGAGGCCAATTCTGGATCCACACGTCCTTCCACAGTGGGGACATTGGTTTCCGGGTGGGAGTTGATCACGGTGTGGAATTGCCAAGCATGCCTTCCTCTTAGCACGTTTCTCCCTTGCATCCTGAGTTTGAGCGTCTTCAAAGCCCATGACACCTTTGGTAAAGGCTGTTCTCCAACTGGAGCGCTCGCAGGCCAATGTTTCCCAGTTGTCAGTGTTTATACTACATTTTTTAAAAAAATTACTTTGAGAGAGTCTTTAAACCTCTTTTGTTGACCATCAGCATTATGCTTTCCATTTTAAAGTTCGGAATAGCGTAGTTGCTTTGGAAGACAATCATCAGGCATCCACACAACATGACCAGTCCAACAAAGTTGATGTTGAAGAATCATTGCTTCAACACAGGTGATCTTTTCTTCTTCCAGTACACTGAGATCAGTTCACCTGTCTTCCAAAGCAAAGTGTAAAATTTTTCGGAGACACTGTTGATGGAATCTTTCAAGGAGCTGGAGATGGCGTTCATAAGTGGTCCATGTTTCACAAGCATACAGTAAGGTTGGTAGCACAATAGCTTTGTAAACAAGCATTTTGGTTTCCCTGCAAATGTCCTGGTCCTCAAACACTCTGCACTTCAATCGGGAGAAAGCCGCACTCACAGAGCTCAGGCGATGCTGGATTTCAGCATCAATGCCAGCCCTTGTGGAAAGATAACTGCCCAAGCCATGTTAAGTGGCTTCTCACAGACACAGAACCATGGAAGTTAACGTTATTAGAACCGTACAGGGGAAAGCCGTCCCACTTAGCGGAAGAGGAACAGGCTCTTAAGCACCGTTGTCCCTTCCAGGTATCCTCTTTTTTTTTTTGGTGCATTCGTGAACTTTGTGCCATGATTCCCTGGGGCTGGGAAGAAGACTGTTAAATTACTCTGCAGGTTGTAGTTCGTTGAGGGGGATAGGGGTCTCCTAACAACTTAGCTGGATTCTTTCAGGAAAAGCCATGGCTGTTTGAAGTGGCATGATATTGCTTTAAGTCAGTACCAAACCACACAGTGGCGCCGGCTACAGGGGGCAAAAGCGGCTCTGTGTGCCCCCTCCCAGGAGCCGGGAGGGGACTAGGATGAGTGAGGGCGAAGATCACCCTCCACATGTCCTGCCCCCCCCCCCGAGCATGTCGTGGAGAGGGGAGGCTGAGCGTAGAGCCCAGCTCCGTGCTCCCATTTTCCTACCTAGTATGCGAATTCTGGCAGGGGTGGAACACACATAACCTGGCGTGCAAGCGCTTGTGCACTGTGCGGGGACTGGATGTGTCACGTGATGTGCCCCCTCAATGGGGAGGGCAAGTTGGCACCCCCTGAGCCCACATAATAAGAACTAATTAGGGAATATAGTATTGAAGTGATCATAGAATCGCCGAATTGTAGAGTCAGAAGGGACCCCAAGGGTCATCTAGTTCAACCTCCTGCAACGCTAAAGCATCCATGACTGATGGTATAAGAAGCAGACGGCATTGTGCAGCAGAGAGGGAGAAAGTAAAACAACATGGAAAGTGGAAAGATAAACTTATATATTGAAGTATGCATGTTAAACTTTTGAAAACTCAATAAAATATCATTACAATATTTTTATTATTTATATGCCCCCTCCCCATCTGACTAAAGTGTGCTTTTGTAGTCTTTGCAGCTCAAAATTGCAGCTCAAAATAAAATCAGGAGTAAAGCTGCTTGCAAAGGTGCCATCTACAAAGCCCTTCTCATGCACCCCTTTGATTCTTTTCAGCTTCGCTGGACCAGAAATAACACTGTGGATGGTACCCCAGGACTTTTCAGTAATGATTAACATGTCCAGAGAAGACATGTCTGGATTCACTGGGTTATTTTGTTAGCTTGGCTTATTAACCCAATTTTTAGGGCCGGATTGACTATTAAATAGGCAAATATATTGTGTTGGGCTTGGGGAACTGCTTGTTCTTGCCACTTAATGCACTTGCCAAAGCTTCAATGCAGGAGCTAATAAAAATGAATTTACTTAACCAACCAGCCATTAATGCAAGAAAAGAATTTTATTTGCCCAAGTTTAAAAGTGTGCCCAGGAAAACAAATAACAATGCAGTTAAATATATGTCTGCAGTATATTTAACTGAGTTTATTTCATGTGCCACATGGATCAAAATCTGATTACATTTTATTTTATTATAGTAATTAAACTGCAGGTGTCATTAGAATGAGCTACATTTAGGCTTGTAAAGCATAAGGTGCCCTACTGACTTGAAGCGTTCGCCCTGTTAAAATTGTTAAGGTACCCAAAGGAGATGAGACACAGGACTTGCTCTGGTGGCAGCTGTCAGAATGGGTTTGGTTAGCAAAAGCTAGGAGGTCTGTTAGAGCGAAGTGGCTTTTGCCGAAGGCACCAAGGGAGAGCGAGGGAAGTCAGGCCACTAAGCTCACAAATTTTTCAGGCTAATAACCTGCCTTGAGCATCCAAGGGTGTAACAAACCAAGGGGACACCATGATCACACCACCTTCAAAAGAGGTGATGGAGCCGCTGTTATCCTTATCTTGCAAGGTACCATCGTTTTTGTTGTTTTGACATCTGAAGATAGGGACCTTTCTCTCCATTTTCAACTTAGATGAAGTATCCACTAGTGGATGTTGGGGTTTTTTTTTGGGGGGGGGGTATGCAGAGAGGCTTAACTGACCTTGTAACAGGTGAGTTACTGCTGCTTACCTGGAGGAGGACAGCGGGAAGGGCTGTGTGGTGAAAATGCACTGACAATGTTGCCAGATTGACTCTGCTGGTGTGTTTTCACCTTGCCACCTTCCCTGTTGTCTCATTCTTCGCTGGTCTGGGAAGCAGCAGAGACTCACCTGCTAGGAGGTCAGGTGAGCGCCACCATGCCATCTGCTACTAGAAGAGTTTTGTACAGTCATTGTACTATATAAAGATATAGTGGGCAGAGTGTTAGGCTAGGAGCAAGGACTCCAAGCTCCGACTTGCTCATTAATCCAAGATCTGGTTATTTCATATCAGAAGTCGTGAAGACTGAATTCTTCAAGCATCCCTAAGAAGTGCTTCACACTGTTTCTGTTTATATGAACACAGCATCAACTTCAGTTTCCCTTTTCTTGCCAATGCCTGGTTGCATGTTGGTCATTAGGATGAATGGAAACAGCAAAAGCTTTTCTCTGCCTTCCTTGTTCAAAACAAATCAAGAGACTCGCATGAAGATTTATAATTATGAGGAGAGAGAAAATGAAGTTCTCCCCCCATCTTTTTTTAAATAACCAGAAACTAACTCAACAGGCTATATTGATTCACTCTGGGGTTTTCATTTTCCCGTCTTTAAGAAAAAAAGAATCTGAGAAGCCCTCTGCATGAGCATTCATGTTTGCTTGCGTTCATCTTGTCAGCTAAAATAATTCATTGATCACTAATCACCTGTGGTTGTTTGCACACTACAGTTTCCCTGTGTAGCACAAAACCACACCACAGCTCATAGGTGCCACAGGAAGTAATCAATAACAAGGCTCATGATGTTCTTACCAAGAAGACTCTGGAAGGCTTTTGTGGAGTGGGGAGAAAACAGTTATAAAAACAAACACTCCTTTTGAGTGCTAAGAAAGGTCTCTCTTACTTCTGCATTCCCCTATCTGCCTTCCACAGTCCACCAGACACTACAGGAGTCTCAATCTACTCCCCTCCCCTCATATCTCTCTTCATGGTACAAATAAAGTTGAACACTTACTTTTTGATCTCTTCCTTTTGCAAAGCCTGACAGGATATATATATATTTAAATCCTACCCGTATCTATGCAGAAGTAAGTCCTGAATTCAATGGGGCTTACTACCAGGTGAGTGGCATCAGGATTGCAGCCTTAATCAATCTCAGACTAATAGCACTTTTAGAGTTTACATTTTCCCCTGGCACTCATAAATTGCCCATGGAAATTCACAACCCAAAGGCTGCATGGTTCTCTAGAAAAGATTTGCCATCTTTGGAAAACAGCCATGCAATGATTACTGCGTCTCTGTGTGCGACTCCTAGTTGCATTATTCAGTAAACTAAGTGGCATAGCCTTATGGATTTGACGAATTGTCAAAACATCAGAACCTAACTTTATTATCTCATTCATTCAGCTGCTGTAATTATTCTTGGGAAGATGGAGATGTCTGTAATGGCCAAGTATTTGGACAGAATTTCTGAGTTGTTCATATTTAAAGGAATGGCCCGTTCCCAAATGTTAAGCTGCATAGGACAAGCAGAACCCCCCTCTGATTTTGCAGATTCAGAGACTTTGGGGATATCAGTTAATATTTGCATGCTGGATAGTTCAGTGTGTCGCTCCAATTATCCGAAGCTCTATCACCGTGTGTAATCATAATTTGTTCACCAAACTACCCAGGCCTGTCAGAGCAGTGGCTGAAATTAAGCCTCTTGCTGCATGCACACAGCTTATGAAAAATTGAATGGCAGTCCATTTTCACAAAACATGACAAACACAAAAGGAAATTACGAATTAATTTTAAACCCCCTCCTAAGAGCGCCTTATCAAGCTGAGGGAGCCTTTGTCTTACTGAAGACTGGCATCCAGGCTGATATGCTTAATTAGTATCAAGCATCTCTAAATGGCTGCTGATTGACAGTCAAAATCACTCAGTGCCCTAACTCTGAAACCTGCTCCAACTTGGAGCTAAGAACATAACAATTGGCTTATGGAGACAAAATAGAATCTGCTGACATGACTAATGAATTAAACACACATCGGTTGAAATGGGCCTGGCACCCACATAATGCGCAGGACAATTAAAATAGTCTATGATTGAAAATTAATGGAGCATAAGGCTATCAATAGCTATTAGTCAGTAGCTGTTGACAGGGTGGAGAGGCATTGCTCAGCTAGCTTCCCAACAGGGGGGTCACTGCCAGTAACCAAGAGGGAGAGGGAAGAGGAGGCAAGAGGTTGGCACAGTGTGGGCACAGTGGCAGATCCCACCTGATCCTCCAGATCCTGTTCCCACACCGACCCTCCAGCTCACCCAGCTCACTCTTGGTTACTGGCAGTGAGCTTCTTATTGGGAAGCCAGTAGGGCAATGCCACCCCACCTGACTGCTGGGCACTACTGCTATTAGTCAAGATGGCTATATGGCATCTCCTTGCTCACTTGCCTTCCTTCTGAGACTGACAAGGTTCATGTGTTCATATCCTGGAAGGATCTAGTTGGCCTTTGGTTGAAACAGGATTCTGGGCTAGATGGATTTTTGGTCTGACCCATCAGTGCTCTTTTGTATGGCTAAGCAGGAATGAGATCTTAGAGTTGTGATGGCAGGTTGACTCAGTGTGCAGTGCCTACGGAGTCCATGTTAGGGGTCATTAAGAAAGGGACGGAAAATAAAATGGCTAACACAGTACTCCTTTATACAAATCAACGTTGCAACCAGAAGTGAAATGCTTTGAGCTGTTCTGGCCATTGCAACTTTCTTTTTTAAGGGATATTGCAGAGGTGGAAAAGGTTCAGAAAGGGGTAATCAAAGTAAGAGGTTGGAGCACACTTCTGTCATTTCCCCAAGAGCTTGGAGAAATGATAGAGGTGTGTAAAGTTATGCATGATGAAAGAAGATAGGGAACACTTCTCCCTTCCCTCTCATAATACTAGAATGCAACTGCATCCAATGAAGTGGGATGGTGGGAAATTCAGGGCAGACAAAAAGAAAGTACTTGTTCACACAGTGCATAGTTAAACTATGGCATCTGCTACCACAATAGGTAGTGGTCGCCATTCTGGAGGATAAGGCTGCTAGACATGATAGTGCTATCATGCACACCCTCCCTGCATGATTTGATGCAATATGCCTCCGAGTACCAGTTGCGGAGGATCACAAGTGGGAAAATATTATCGCATTCACGTCCTGGTTTGTGCTTCCCATTTGCATGTGGCTAGATACTGGGAACAGAATGTAAGCCTGACAGGGCATAGGTCTGATCCAACAGGGCTCTCCCTTATGTCCTTCTGGTCTTCCGTTCAAATGATAAGGAGATTACGAATGATCAGATGAGGTTGCTTAGCACAGATCATTCTTCTGATAGGCTGTTTCATTTCTTCTTAATGTCTTGGGTTGGTAATGCCTTAAAAGTCCATTGCTGAGACTGTTCTTAGGTCCATTGCTGGAAATCTAGCACGCTTGTGAAAGAACAGCAAACATGATAATGGCCCAAGTGTACTTTAAACATTTTCTGTTGGCTTGTGTTTAGAATGCGAAAATCCATTCCCTTCCCTGCCATGTTTTGGGTTGGCTTACTATGAAGCAAGCGACATGGACCACTTTGGAATAGGCATGAGCAAATGACATAGATGCCGTTCCTTTATTGTCCCATTGCTCCACTCTATCATTTGACTCCTGCCAGAATCCAATAAAGCAGGTGATTTTCTAGAATGGATTCTGGAATTGCAGTTTTTAGTTTCTTGGCTTCACCAGTGTTGTTTGTTGATTCTGTGTTATTGGCCCACCTTGATGCGCTTGTTCATCTGATTGCATCAAGGCACCTTTTTCGTGTGCTCTTTACTGTTATGCACCCCTCCAGTTGTGTCGTGGGGAAAAGTACACAGAAGGATCTCATTAGCCATATGTGCAACTGCATCGACATTGCTTTTTGCTGTGTTTTGTCAGTGCACATCTGTGCTTCAGTGATGTAGAGGGGAGGCAAGACACAAGTGAAGTGAAGTGAAGGAACTGAAAGAACTCAACGGATTGGAACAGCATCAGTTTTGCTTTGGAAACAAGAACAGATAATTTGGGACCCTAAAATCCAGAGAGAAATTTGGATGAGAATTTCGGGAAGTGTCCTTCTGTAAGAAAGTGTTCCTCGTGTGGAGCTAATGTGAGAGAGTCCATTGCAGCAACAAAAGGATGGGCTCAGTTTTGGGAGCCCAGATTCCTTGCAGGCCGTGAATCTTGGAGTGGTAGGAAGCAACCATATACCAAGTTGGACCATTAGTCTATCTAGCCTAGGGGCATCAACTCAGACATGGATTTCAACCAGGCCTACCTAGAGATGTCAGGGATTGACCCTGGGGACTTTTTGGCTCAACCACTGAGCTACAGCTCTTGTCCTAAAGGTCCCTCAACCTGAATTATGTCACACAGGTTGTGGATAGGGGCTGCATGAGATCCCAGTGATTAATCTATTTTTGCTTCTCTTCAAATTCTTTGGATGTTTCACTTGGGCAGCAAGCTCTACACTAGGTGTGGGGAACCTTTGGCCCTCCAGATGTTGCTCAGTGGAAGCTTCCACCATCCCTGGCCACTGGCCATGGTTGCTAAGGGGAGCTATAATTAAGGAACATCTGGCGAGCCAAAGGTTCTCCACCTTTGCTCTACACAAACTTTGAAATGCCTCTGAGATATATTAGAGGAAGTGATGCATAAAGTGAATTAAATAACAAACATTTATTTGGGGGAGAAATAAGGTGTCAACTATAATTGTAAGGATAAAATGAGACAAAATCCCACAGAGTCTATTCTTGGATGAATGGATAGAAACGCATTAAATAGCTTACATTCTCAGAATCTTGATATGTTCTCAAAAGAGAGAGAAGGAAAACTCCAAAGAAAAAGATAGAATTTACCTCTGTCCTCTTTAAAAGTGCATACAATAGAATTAGCGGAGGCAGCACCATTAATAATCTGTTATATTGCTCCATCAATTACCTGGCTCAGCATGCCATTTAAGAAAGGACTCTAATAAATTCTATTTCCTGCTGCTGAGGGATGTTAGCCATCCATTTGCAGGGAGGTTTTAATTTACAGGGATGTGAAACAATGTTTGACCCAGTGGCTATTAAATGGGAGGCAACAGAAGATACAAATGGCCATACAATTTTGTTTAATGCTTTTGACAAATAAAAACAACTCTGAACCAATAGTTGACCTCTGCAAATTATTTTTGCAGATGGATAGGCTCTGGTGATGCATCCATATCCATATCTACATATCTACACTGTATCTCCATCTCTTTTCGCCGTCTATACATAACCCATAGCTCCCAAAGCTTACAGAAAGTCATTGGCATACATGACCCATCTTTCCTTCCTGTTTTCCTTACTGTGGCATGAAATGCAAAGTGTTAGCATACCATGATCCACTGGACACACATTCCCCCCATTCCTGGAAGATGCACAAAGCCATCATGGCTAGCAGGCCAAAATAGCGCATGCGCGCGCACACACACACACCTGCAAGTATTCAATCCCTGATTTCCAGTTTTCCTAATTCATTCTTCCGTTGATAAGCCCAGTGGAGGGACGTGAGGCAGGACTGACATAAGTTCTGAAGTGGCAGAATACTCTTTACCACTTCAAAGTGCACATGGGGAAATCGTATTCCCTTGGTAACACAACACTCCCCTATACAACACCCCCACTTCATGCATGTGGGAAACTGGTGCAAGATGAAGCGGTGATAATATTTACTATGCCTTTCCAGTGTGTCAATTGCCCTGCTGCCTTGACCCTTCCTCTCTCCCTCCTGGTTAACAACAGCAACCCACCTGCCATGAAGCTTATGTAGCTGCTTCACCCCACCAAGCAGGCAATCTAGGACTCAGAGAAGTCCCTCCCCTCCATTAAAGGACATCGGTCATTTATTTCTCCATAAGGTAATGCAGCCTTGTCTTTAACACTACGGGACTCTACCATTCTACTCCGCTGCTTGTATAGCAGTGGGTCAACATAGCTGTAGGAGGAACGGTTGTTAGCCTGGCCTCTTTAGTGCAAAGTTCAAATAAAATGTGGTACTGCATTGTATATGTGATACTAAACATCTCTGGTGTTTCCTCTGACAATTCTAAGCCATAGCAACCAGTGGGATATAAGCAGAAGCAAATATTATAACCTATTTCTTTATGCCCAGTGCCCTCTATAGAGCTCAGAAATATAAAAGAGGGAACAGGGCTAAGGCAATACTGTAAATAACTGTTATAAAGATGCTTAAAACTATAAATAACTGTTATAAAGTTGCTTGCACTGTAAAAAAATGAGTGAGTCTTTGAGGCCATTCAAAATGTATTTTTGGTTTTTAAATAATGAGTAATAAGAGGCTGGGTTTTAGTATTATTTACTGTGTTGCAATTAAATTGTTGATCATATACGCAGGCTTGGCAGGAGCAGCGCATTAATTTATCAAATGGTAAGAGAAAGAGCGAGAAGAGCCTTGGCAAAACTGTGGGTCTGGTGGAACAGTAATGACCGTTACTGCAGAAAAGGGTCCCCCCCCTCCCTTTTGTAGGAAAGAGAGACGGTCTCTCAATGCATGCTGTTCTTGCAGGCACAAAGCACTCTGTCTTCACCCATTCATTAACCTCATCCATTCATTAACCTGATTAGAGCTAACAGTGCTCGGTACCTAATTTTCTGCTCATGCACTCTGCAAAGACAAAAATAAAATGGGTCTGTTCCAGGCCCCAAACCATAAGTAGACATATTTAAGGGAATGGTTACAAAGTGAGTTGCCCAAGATCACTAACCCCTGGACTCACTTTGATCACTGGTTTATTTTCACACTCAAGGGGTATACCAGGGCTTGAACTGAGATCAAAACAAGTGTGTGGCTAAGAGGGAGGACAGACGTACATTCTGAAGAGTAGTGAAAGTGATACTTTGCCCAGAAAATGGATGCTTTGGAATACAGTGAATCTTTAGCCTGGGGATGGGGAACCTGTGTCCCTTCCCTTGTTGCTGGACCAGAATCCCCATCACCACTGACCACTGACCATGCTAGTAGGGCTGGAGGGAGCAGGACTCCAACAACATCTTCACATTTAGATGCTTCTGAATGCCAGTTGCTGGAAACAACAGGAGGGGGGAGTTGCATTCAGATCCTGCGTGCGCATTTCCTATGGCATCTGGGTGGCCCCTGTGAGAACAGACTGGATGGGCCACTGGCCTAATCCAGCAGACTCTTCTTACATTCCCATCCATGCTTTAGCCCTTTACAGTTATGGAAAGGAGACTGGGGAAATGCTTGCTAGCTCTGTCCCAACCATTGCATCATTGCCTCCCATCTGGCAGGAAAGATCTGAAGATATTGGGGCTGCTCCGCACATGTA